>NC_058522.1:387499611-388876694 GCF_904849725.1 Hordeum vulgare subsp. vulgare
TGAGGTTCCGGTACAAGACTGAGCACAAGAGATGAACTAGTGTGTTGATAGGATATGGTGTTGATGAAGATGTTGATGAAGATTGGCCTCCCCAAGATGAGAGGGTTGTTGGTGATGACGATGGCTTCGATTTCCCCCTATGGGGGGGGGGAGTTCCTCCGGTGGAATCGCTCTCTCGGAGGGCAAACGTTCTCTTGCCCAGGTTCCGCCTCGAGGCGTTGGCGCTTTGTCTCAAAAGTCCTCTCCTGATTTTTTCACATCAAAAGAGAATTTATACCAGAAGATCGCGAGAGGTGGGCCAGGGGGGCACTAACCACCAGGCCGCGCCAGGGGGGTTGGCGTGCCCTGGTGCCTAGTGGGCGCCTGGTAGCCCCCCTCTGGTACTTATTTCCTTCAATATTTTCCATTTATTCCAAAATAAATCTCCGTAAAGTTTCATCCCATTTGGAGATGTGCAGAATAGGTATCTTCGACGTAGCTTTTTCAGGTCCAGAATTTCATCTGCCGGCATTCTCCCTCTTGATGTAAACCTTGCATATTATGAGAAAAAAGACATTAGAATTAATCCACCAAGAGGCATAATGCATAAAAATACTATAAATAATTGTAACAAAACATGATGCAAAATGGACGTATCAATGTGCATTACACAGCGAGTTGGGGAATTCTGAGGCTGTTTCTGCGACCGTGCTACAAACTGTTGGGGGGTCGTGCACACTCTTATTGCGACTTGCATCAGGAGTAGAATGAAGCCGGTCTGGACTATAAGAATAATGCGCCTGTTGGGTAATTGGAGTCTTTAACATGTCAATGGCATTCTTGGCTTCAACTTCAATTGGAGTGTTTCCTGTGATCGGGAGTGCTTCGAGGTTACGATTCGCCGCCAGTATGTTATCCACTAGATTAGAGAAGTGACCCGCCGGCGTACGAAAACGATGAGGCGGTGACTGAGCTGCCGGCGGCTACACCGTCTGGTGCTGCTAAGCCGGTTGACGGGGTTGATCCAGTCGAGGTTGTCTAGTCCCTGGTGTGCGTTATGGAGTGTTAAACAAGCGCGCTAGCTCAAGGTTAGGGGAAAACGGCTCTCATGTCTCGTCCGGTGAACGACCTCCAAGGTGTCTCGATGAAGACCTAGTTGCCCAGCTTCTGCCTTCAACCATTCAGCCTCGCCATGGATGTGAGCCTCCTTGACTTCCCTCGAAGTTTCTGAGGTCTCTTATTGTCCAGAAAAAAGTGTCAAAGACTTTCGCGGTGTTTGGACCTCCCTAGGTATAGATTTTCTGCGAAAACAAAAACAAGCAAAAACATGAACTTGCAGTGAGCACTAAATTAATAAGTTAGTCTATCAAAATATTATGAAAGTGCACCACAACCATATATAATTGATGTAAATATAGCATGAATATTTTATAAATTATAGATACGTTGGTGTATCAGTGGCCGCCGCGGTGCTCTCACGTCGTTCCCTTATTTGGAGGCATCCTTATTGAAGCAATATTCACACGGTTTGTGTGCTGCCATCGGTGGTGATTGACGTTGATGGTTGTAGATGAATATTTGATCTCGCTTCAACAGAACTCTCGGAGGTTGCTTTTTCTGTTATTTGTGTCTGTGTGTGTGGTTTTATATTGGCTATGTGCATCATAATTTTATTGATGACATGTGTATATTCATGATGTTTTGTATTTCTTGATGCGACATTTTGAGTTAATAAAAGATGTCCTTTATGAAAGAAACAATATAAATATTTTACAAAAATAATTAATAATCAATTCATTGTCTACTCTTAATAGAGTCAGGTTATGTCACTCCGAGCTTGGGCGAAAGGCCACTATGTATGTATCGTCTTCCATGTTGCTTTGTTGCTTGGTCTGGTTTCTTCAACTCTTTAAACTGGTGGTGATGGGTTGATGGGTTGTAAGACTGTTTTGCGCGGGGTGATGCTCTAACGATGTTTTTTTGGTGATTTATAGATCTTGTCTCAAGGGGTGGATGGTAATTGTGGTCTTCAAAGCATCATATAATATACCGAGACCGTTGGCAGGTGTCTATTTCCTTTATTTTGGTTCAATGTTATTTTCAATCTTCGACGGTCGACGTACGATCAAGAAACAACAATATTTGTATGCTTTTTTTATCAAAAAAGGGTTTCTCCCCGCTTTCTATACAAAGCAACCGACGCCGTACATAGATCATTGCTCGGGCGAACAGCACATCAAGCCGAATGAAAAAGAAACAAATGCCAACAGCGTTAGCTCGACAAAGAGCGGATGATCCGCCACCGCTGCGCCTTTCGGAGACAAACCACCACATCCCGAGGCTCCGATCCGCCGCGTGCCAAGCAGCACCTCCAAGAAGGGATGCGACGTCGACGACGCTGCTGTCCGGACGAATCCTAGGGTTTCCCCCGGCACGTGGAAGGAGGTAGGGGATGGCTACCACCCACACCCTCTAGGAAGGAATGGTGGCACTTGTCCGTGTCACCGCATTGGAGCCGGATGAACCGTCAAGGATTTCTCCCGCACTCCACACCCCACCGCCCAACCGGAGCCGACCAGCCAAACCACCACCTAACCCCATGCGCCAGCACGGTTGCGCCACCATCCACACAATCTCACTGCGAACACCAACACGAGGCCACGGAGACCGGAGAGCTGCGCGAGACGATGCAACAACAGCACCGAAACCGAGCGGGAGGAGATCCACCTCCACCGTAGACGTGCGGGACGCCCGCGCCTCCGGCACCGCCGCGGCCACCGACCGGACACGGCAGCAGGGCATACCAGGCCACCCCTGACCCAGTCGGGCCCGAAACGGGCCCGCTAAGCCCTGTCGGCCATGCTGCAGCGGGATGGCAATGGCGCCACCAGCACCCAGCCGCGCATCACCGCTCCCCCGACTCCCTAAAGTTCCGCCGCACACCCGCTCCGCCATTGGCCCGCCCAGGCCCAGATGGGCCCTATAGGGCCCAGGTCTGGGCCGGGAGGCTGTGGCAAGATCGCGCCGCAACGTCACCCCGCCGCCAACGGCTACGCCACCGCCCAGCCGTCCGCCCACGCCGCACCGGGGAGCCCCAACGCCACCTGGAACGCCGCCGCCTAGGAGCACCCCCTGGTGCAGCTCCGCCTCGCGTCGGAGAGCCACCGGGAGGGGAAGTGCAGGGGGTCGCTCCCACCAGCGAACCCGGAGCCAGGCTGGCCGCGGGTGCTAGCGACGGCGGCGGAGAGGAGAGGGATAGGGCGGGGCTGGAGGAAGGGGGAGGTTGGCCGCCGCCTGTCGCCCGCGGGGGCCGACGCGGTCGGGGGAGAGGAGGGGGGTTCGACCTTTGTTCAGACACTCATTTGTATGCTTTTTAAGGTAATTTTATTTTTTATTAGCCGTTCTATGTCCAGTTATCTATTCATTGTACTGTTTTTTTTGTTTTTCTTGATATTAAGCTGATGTGAGATGTTCTATGGGTGCCTTTATTAAAAAAAAACTTAGCTGGAGTGTCGCCATCTCAGATCTGACCTGGTAAAGATGCATTTTTTCTACCAATGCACAAGATTGCATTCCTTTATACTACCGTACAATTCGTCATTATTGTTCATCTTACAGAAATTATAATATTTAATTGTTGGTGATCTGATTTAGAGTTGGAGTTGACCAGTTAGCTTGCGGAGTGTACATTTTAGCTCCTTTGCCAGGCATGTTTTTGTGCTGTCATTCCAGGATTAGTTCATTTAAACTGCCTATCTGATTATTATTATTTTGCGGGAAACCCTCGGCTTATTTTTGTGGCGTCATTTCGGATTTGTTTGCCTAGACAAGTTTCGCTCATGGTGCACACTTGTTCAAATTTAGCTATCAAAAATCAGTATTGTAGGCTGAGAGTGCATTCCACTCCCACATAAGTATTGTTTACAAAACTATCTGAATAAACAGTAACCAACCATTGCTACTGCGAAAAGGCATCAATGGAGAAAGATGACATTACATGCACTTTGTGTTCTGCAAGTTAACAAACACAAAAGCTTAGCCACTTGGGAGAAGATGGCATCTGCAAAAGGACGCAACAAAAGTTTGGTCGCCTATAAAATGTATCAAGATGTTGCTTTCAGTTTGCGTTTTCATGTATGTATCACCTAATTTTATGATAAAATTAGGTTATATCTAAAGCGAAAAGGCATAATCCAGTCGTGGTTAGCAGATGCCATGTGGCTCTAGAAAAGAAAAGGCTCTCACTTTGTTGCACCTTTTTTCTAGAGCTATTCCATCAAGGTCGATGCCTTTCTCGTGTTACCCCAGATCATCTTCATATCTACAGAAAACAAAAAATGAAAGTGGCAGCGTTGAAAATGATGTCACTGGCAACATGGCAAGTGGATGCGCAGATCTGGCAAATTGCCTTCTCTCCACTACATGCTTGCACACAAGAAGAGCTCGTCCACCGCTTGGAATAAGCGAGCAGCTATCTAAAAAAAAATCAATGAACAACTTAAAAAAGAAAAAGGAGCTCGTCCCTTGCAGAGGAAAAATTGCACTTCTTCCCGTTCTACTTCATCGGAAAATAGTTTGCTTCCTTGATTTGTGGCCTGAGAGTCTGAGACCCTACAATAATGTTACAGCTTAATAATTGAACTAAACAACCAAGGGAGTGGTCAAGACGTGCTCGACCGGACTAACAACTCGCATGCTTATATAATACTATATATTATTAGGGTCTTCTCGGCAACATGGATTTTTTTATAATAAACAAAACAAAGCAAAGATAAACAAAATACATGGCCTTCTTTAAGTTAATATACTACATATTAGAATAATTTCTTATCGTGTTTCCTAGAAAAAAAACTAGCGTAAAAATGCTTCTAAAAGTTTCAACAATATCTTCTTTGTTTTCTCTTGTTTTTCCTTCTAAGTAATGTGTAATCTTACAGATCATGAACTAGCATAAAAAAGCTTTATCTTAATGTGGTTCATGTGGTTTGGTTTCTTATGGGATTCGATAATCCATGAACTTGCAAGCTGCTCAGATTATTAGGCTCCTTATGACCAAACTATCCCACTCGGATTTAAATCATAGACATTACATAGATACTTGCATTTTTTTTTATATTTATTTCAGGCTTAACGGCAATGCTGATTCAGAGACCATGTTCGTTTGGTTGGACGCGTATGTTGTGATCGTCAATTTCAATATTTTGTACGCCAACCTTTTGTAGGTGCTCACATGAGTAAGATATGCATGCGGCATTCACAGCAACGAGTGTTCGGCTGTTTGCGCTTCTACGGTGTTTAAAAAAATATAAACTCCCTCTTTGTACTTTTTACTTCAATTTATACATTGCAGAAATATTTTGAACGGAAGCAATATTGCATTCCAGAAAGAGTCTCAAAGCGTTCATCAATAATTCACATTTATGCTAATTTGCAGTTATGCATTTGGAGAGAGCCTTAAAGTGTTCACAAATACAATAATGAATAGTGTACATATCCAAAAGATTCAAAGCATAAATTGTGAGCCAAAGATAAATGTGAATTATTCTCCCATAGAGGAATTACGCAGTCCAAAAAGTTGACTTGAACTTGGAAAGTAAGTCAGACAAGTAGGCAGTAGGCCCCTTCTTGAATTCTTTTTATCCATACAAAATTCTACTTTTTTTTATTCATAGCATGACCATCGACAAATATTGTTGGTTAATAACTGCATAAACTAATATAAGCTAGAGGCCATTTCAAAAACAATAAGATGGTTCTCAAGATGTGCTCCGCTAACAACCTACGTGCTGATCTTATCTTACTCCTGTTAAGATGTCAACTGGTAGTGGCACTCTGCTCATGCATGTAATGCTAACCATCAGATCTGCATCAAATGATAGCCCTTGATTTCATATTGTTTCCTTTATCTAGACACTTATAGATGTACCAAAAAAATTAGCATTGTCTATAAGGCAATTTGCAAGAACAAATGTTGGTATTTTTCTTCTTCTAAAAACTACAATAGCTTTTGTTTATTTGGAGTCATTGACTTGACAACTAATCCAATTGAACTTGCATGATTGTTTCAAATCTTTCTACATATTTTGAGTAATTTTTTAACTAATAAAATGTATTGGGATTCCATAGCAGCATCCCTAGTTATTCATTATAGAAACATGTAGTTCAAGCTTCGACTAATAAGGGACAATGTGCCAATCATCCAGAAAGATTCCAAGGATAAACCATGAACCCATATTTGGTGCGGTTGTTCTTATTCCACTAGAATAAAATTAGCATATTTTTGGTAGCCGCATGTCTAAATCATTCGCATTACGTATAGATCAATAAGATGCTTTATGATACGATAAGCCGATAAGAACACAACTAAGGTGTATAAATTTGAAGATTACATTCTCCAACTTGTTCTATCCTTGGCTGTGAAGGTCTTGGCCTAATTTGACAAACAAAGTGCATTTTTTACATTGTTTGCTTATTTATTTATTTATTTATTATTATTAACCTAATTTGATAAACCATTGACATGACCCTGAAGTCGGGGTATATAGATACTCAAACAGTGATAGCATGATCCATCGTGCAACGGTTACATGAAATCTCCAAGTTTGTTACTCACATGTGACCATATGACCCCACGTGTCACCCTAACTCTATATGCCAAAATGATACCGTCAATTAATTGGTTGGTCCATCGAAAGCCAAAGCTCTTTAAATTCCAACTTATGAGTCAATCAATATTGGGGTGATATCATATAGGTCCAACAGAAGCCTTGCACGTTTATATCGACCAACAGAAGAATTCAAATTGGCAGCTGCAAAACTGAGATAAGTGCATTCCTTGTCCGGTTCTCGTGAAAGGCACAAAGATACAACACAAACACAGGTGTGCCTAATGTCTCGTTTTTTTATGCAATGCAATTAAGCACACAACTCAAACTTAGCACTTTGATTTTTCTGAAAGGAAGCATAAGATTTGACTCATCTATTAGTTAAGAAGAGAACTGTGCTACAACGCCCTTAATGGAAAAAAGTCAACTACTTTTGTGGTATTATTGGCCCTAACTTCCTTGCTCCCGCAGGTACCCAAAGTCGAGCTTCTTACTTGATGTTGTCGAGGAGGATAGGTGGTGGACCACTCTTGTTCCGGAATACCCTTGTGTTTCTCTCATTCCATATCGTCCATTTGATGAGCATAATGAGTGATGCCAATGCCTTTCCATTAGGCACACTCTTGGCGGATAGACTGACCCACCAAACTTTGAGAGAGAGATCCAAGTGTGAGAAGGCGGTGTCCGGTTGCTCGAGCTGAAGTCATTCATCTGCTAGGTTCTACAATCGGAGTGAGAAACGGCATTTGAAGAAAAGATGCATCCCTGACTCATGCTCTTGTTTGCAAAGAAGACAGAGGCCACAATATGACCAACCTCGCTTAGCCAACCTGCCGGCAGTCCATATACTGTCATGGATGGCCAACCACGCAAAGAATTTAACCTTGAGTTGCACCCATGCCTTCCAAACTGAGTGCTCCATGGGGATGTAGATAGTTCCCAAAAATTGCACCGAGTAAGGGAGACGAGTCGTGTACTGCCCATCGACCATATGCTTCCAAATTATGTCGTATATGGCATTTTCCTCGAGCTGATAGTCGGCAATGAGAATCCAAAGAGAGATGAGATGCCAAAAGTGATCCATGGAATGCATGGCAGACATCTTCACTTTCGAAGCCCAAGCATTGCCACGAAGTGCCTCACAACTTTCCAATTCTTACGTGTAGATGCCTCTAGATGAGAGGTGATATTTCCTTAGGCTTTCTATCTTGCACCCAAGGCCCGTCCCAGAAGGACGGTGTGCGCACTCCATTGCCCATAGGGATAATAGTTGAGGCATAGAAAAGATGAAGATCCATCTCGACGCAGGGGTTTCCCATGCGAACCCAATATTTGGTCGTCTCTTTCCATTAGTACCATGGCCATCCCAGCCTCAAAGCCCTAGCAAATTTTTCAGTGTTGAGAACCCTAAGTCCCCCATGGTCAGTTGGTCGGCATATACTGTCCCAATTAACCTTGCCCTTTTCCCCCATTGTCTTGTCCGATCGAAAGGGTGTTTCCGTGGGCATTTATTTTGGGACGGAGGGATTATAACCTTGTATAATTTTATTGTATTTGGACATACCATGTTGATACTTTTTGAATGATTGCATTGCTTATCATTGAAATACATGCAGTTTAGCCGTCTTATTTGAATTGTATATTTTTGGTCGCATAATTGCATTGCTTATCATAACAAGTGATAGCTTATGGTGTTTGTTCCAAGTCAAGCAAATTAACCTTTCTTTTATAAGAACAAAGCTATAGTCCGTTGTTCGACCCAGGTGTCGCTGCCTCAATAAGAGATCACTTTATTAGTTCCACAAACTTCGTTTCTTGGACGGCGCCGATGTTGAAGTCTACGAAATATTTGTTAAATTTTATGATGCATCTTTTGACTACAATACATTCTTAGTAAGATTCTCTATATTAGTTAAAGGCATTATGAAGTGGGGTTGCTGCGCTTATATAAGCATTTAGAATAAAGCGCACTTTGGTGGAAAAGAAGCACTAATAATGTCCGTTTTTTCTTTATATATGGGCGGCTGTCATGTTGCAGTTGGTGGATGCCACATCCACATCAAACAAGAGAAGATGGACTGAACATAGGCCGGGGAACCTGTTTCCAGGTGGAGCATCTGTTCCCAGCTGTACAAATATGCTCTCATCTTTTTTTCAGGGAAGAAATATGCTCTCATTTGCTTCTTTTAGGGAAATATGCTCTTATTTGAATTCATGATAATTGAATGAAACTAAATTCCTAAATCCCATCAAGAAAAATCCCTAAATTTTACACGACAAATAGGATGGGTAACATACTAACTCATGACTCGAAGAACTTTCATCTTACTTGCCCCTCCTTACCTTAGCCTCGGCGATCTATATTGGTTGTGAAAAATAAAATAAGGGTTGATTTCTTTATTTTCGAACTCACGGTGTAGCGTTACGAACTGCCGTCGTCATTGTCCATGTGAGATTGTTCCACAGAACACACATCATGGATGATTAAACTAGGGAAGAACTAGCACGCAAAGAAGAAGAAAACTAGAACTTTTTATGAATCAAGACAGAAACAAAAGGTAGAAGAAATAGAGAAATCTGAGAATACTAGCCAAGTTAGCCTTGATTTCTGAAGGAAACTGACGAAATTGTGGTAGCCTTCGGAAGCCAAGCTTGGAAACTCTTGCGTGCGGCAGTGAGGCCCCCCTTGGAGAATATCCAAAGCATCCCCGGTCCCGGTCGGTCATCATGTAGAACTTCGCCTTCTTCTGAGAAACGTCATTGTCGTTGCATTTGCGTCGGTGAAGACCTGATTAGACTTATAAAATTGGGGTAACCCACTGCTACTTTATTAGCTCTAATAATAATAATTGAGGTACACTAGTAATATTATGTTGTTGCATCACATGGCTTATCGTATCAAGAGATAGGTTATCCAGCTCGAAAAAAGAGATAGCTTATCGAGCTGGTGAAGGTCAAACGAGGCGTGCAACGCTCGACCGCTACTATCAAGAGAGATGCAGGAGTATCCTATTCAGAAAGTACTCTGCCCACGAGGCAGAAAGCCAGAAAGTGCTACCCAAGCAACTCAAAATTCCTGTTAGGAATTAATTAATTAAATTAATTAGGAGATAATCCATGCTTATATCGGTTGCTTAGTTTGACGACCGTCCTTTGTAAACCTTCAATCAATGAGATAATTGTTCCACAATTGCTCTCTTTCCTTTTACTCTCTACGCGTTATCACGAACGCCTCTTTCATAGAGCAATTAGGCCAAGCTGAACAAAAACGACAACAAGCGAAGAGGAAAAGGTGACGCCATGCGTGCCCCAACGACGAGACCGTGATGCACGGTGTGGCGATGACGCCATCCGCCGCCGAGGATGCGACGACCGTCGGCCTCGATGGTGCTCCTCCCGGCGTTCCACAGGCCATCGCACGGTGGTTCCTCCCGATACAGATCGCCCCGTCGGGGTTCACAGCAACGACCTACGGCACTAGTCGCGGCCACCCTGCAGATCCAACGTGCAACGTGAGGACTCCAACGAGCGTGCGGCGCCCTACAGGCTACATCACGTAGCACGACGACGGGGCCTTGTTCTCCCTGCTGGCAGCACGGCGCAACGGCCTGAGAGCAACTCTAGCAGACCCCGCATCCGCCCCCGATTCGCAAAATAACCGCCAAAATGCGGGTATGGGCCGGAAAGCCTGCCCGACCAGACCCCGCATCCCGCCCCGGCCCGCAAAAAATTTTGGGAGGCGCGGCAAATTCCCGACCCCAACCCGGGAAAACGCGGGTTTCCCCCTCGCGACTGCGGTGCCCTGCATCACACAGAAGCAGTTGGCGGGAGGGACATTTCAACCCGCGCTCTTTTCCCCCTCCTTTAGCCGCCGCCCGCCCGCCGCCGGCGATTCCGGCCATATCTGCACGCGGAATCGCGCCCCGGGGCCGCCACACACCCTCCCGCGCTGAGCCGCTGCACCGCCCCTCCGGATCCGGCGAGAAGAGCCGCCCCCGTCGCCGCCGCCGCCGGGGATCGACCACCGTCGAGCGCACCTCCTCGTCGCCGCTCGGGATCACCCGCCACCGGTTAGTCCCTTTTTGTGATTTTTGCGAGCTGTGTAGTAGATTGACGCGCCGGTGTGCGTGTAGATGGAGTTGACCCCGTGCGAGAAGTTCTTACTATCTGATTCGTCCAATTCGGACGACTCGGATGTTGAGACCATGCTTGCGAACTTTCGGCAGCAAACATTAGTCATGGCGCTTGTCGTGAAGGAGCATGAAGACGAGCACCGGAAGAGGAGGCGAGGATCGACTGTCGGGCGTTTGTGTATTCCTTGGAATCGCCATCTTGGGAACGAGATGTTGATGCAAGACTATTTCACGGAGAATCCTACATATCATCCGCCCCTCTTCCTAAGAAGGTATCGAATGGGTCGATCCCTCTTTGTGAAACTTGTTCAAGCTTGCGAGGCAAATTGCTGCTATTTTACTCAAAGAAGGAATGTCGCGGGCTTAAAGGGATTTAGTGCATATCAAAAAATCTCCGCAGCTATGCGGGTGATTGCATATGGCGTTCCGGATGACTATGCCGATGAGTATCTTCGCATTGGTTAAGATAGCACAATTGAGTGTGTGCGTAGATTTGCGAAAGTGATCATCCATGTCTTCGGTCCTAGGTATATTCGGGCACCCAATGAAGATGACACAAAGAAATTGATGGCACCTAATGAGAGGAGAGGTTGGTCTGGCATGCTAGGTAGCATTGATTGTATGCATTGGAATTGGAAAAATTGCCCCAAGGCTTGGCAAGGAATGTATTGTGGCAAGTCTCATGATGCAACAATTGTGCTAGAGGCCGTAGCATCCGAGGATTTATGGATTTGGCATTGCTTTTTTGGTATGCCGGGCACTCTCAATGATATCAATGTGTTGCAACGGTAGTATACTACTTTCCCCTTGTAGTAATTACGTGGAAATCAACAAAGTATTTCCTATATGTGATAGTTCGGTTACATACCGATATCACCACTCCAACATACATCAATGGGCTCTCACAGAAAATTAGGGATCTATGTGAGCAATAACAATTTATTCGTCAATCAAAAATATTCATAGCTCGTATGCTGATTGCATCAGCAATAAGGACATTTATGGCATTAGGGAGAGATAAGTACCACAAATAATGCCAAGAAATAAATTAGAAATGTTATTCACATTCGGTCCTTATATCCACGTACTCAAAGAATCTGAACAAGAAGTTTAGAATCACATATTTGCAACACATTGCAAATCTGCCACATACATTTACTGATGACAATGGTGTCACTCAATTTTATATTCTTGCAGTAAAGTGTCAGAAAGAGTGGAGGTACCTGATAAACCACTCTTCTCCCGAAATGAGAGCAAGAGGGGGAGAATTCTGATCACACGAGATATAATCTCGCATATGCTTCCACGGAAATAGAGGAAATCAATTCCTCAACCAGTAAATGTAATTCAACATCAAGTTGAAAGACACCTCACTGGATGCTCATCATCCAAAGCCCGACATAAATGTGCACAAATGTTTTCGTGTCGGGGCATCGAAACACCTTGACTCCATTGTTGTAGGAAATCACAAGGAGTTAAAAGAAATAAATACATTTCCATAAATTTTATCAATTCCACGAGAATCATTCAAAATAAAGACTACATTTGTCGACATATATTTCTTCTGAAAATTGCTAAAACCTTTTGGGCCCTGAACCAAAATCCATGGTAGAGTGCCTCTTGTACTCATATTGGTTCACATAAAAGGAAGCAAGTAATGAAGAATAGCACTCGCTCATCAAAGAGTGGTATTTACCATAGTAATACCTACTCTTCATAAGTATCCTCCATAGGGAATACTAAGAACTTCTCATTCGTAGACAACGTCAATGAGGTGGTGAAAAAGCGAGGCTTGTAGCAAAAGGGTTCAAGCAGAGACCCGACATCGATTACGATGTAACAAACCTTCTTGGTATGAGTGAAACTATGTTTCGATAATAAATACCATTGACAGTACAAATAATATTATCCATGCAGTTAATGGATGCAGTGCCTACATATTCATATGGGTCACTTGTTTCAGAATTTTATATCGAAGTCCCTCAAGGGCTTACAATTCCGAATCCAAAATAAATCGCAACATATTTGTGTAAAATTTTAGAAGTCACTCTATGGCTCGAAATAGTCGGAAATCATATGGTACTACCGACTCAATGATTTTCTTCTTGCGAGAATGATGATTGTTTATGTGTTAACAAAGGAATCCCAAATTTGAATTCCTTATATCACCTCAGTGTATATTGATGATTTCTTCATCAACGACTCTACTAGACATAAACATACACAAAATCATCTCAAGACGGAAAATTTGGATTTAACCAAATTTAGCTTAAGTTTACAACTTGAGCATTCTATCAAGAATACATATCAGTCTACATATATTCAAAACATATACGAGAAGTTCGGTGTGGATATATCATAACAAAAAAGACATGTATGGTCATACTACCTTTAATAAGGTACAAATCCATTCATACCTAGGGGTGATAATGAAGTGATACTAGAACCTAAAGTTATGTATCTCACTCATGTCAAAGCACTCATATACTTGCAAACTACGTCAGGCCTCGCACTATATTTGCTATCTTTATTCGGAGTGCAACCCCAAACAAAAGGTATATGGTTGATATAAGTAATATCATCTTATATCTAAAGATTACAATAAATCTTGAATGTTTCCATCAGGAAATAGAAGATATGACCATGATATGATGTAATGATATTGGCTCTTTATTTGATCCCAAAGACGCCATATCAATGACTGAATTTGCTGGAATAGCCTTCACATGGAAGTCATCTAAATGGGTTTTTATGGTTATTTCCAGTTATCATTCTGACATAATTGCTTTATCTAAAAGCATTGCAAAATATGCATAACTCGGTAGAATGGTTAACCACACTCAAAATCATGTGGTTGAGATTCATCAGAATCACATTACTTGATTTATCAAGATACTTCCACTTGTGTTACTCAATACCTACAGGTTATATGAAGAGCAATATCATACATCACATTGCTCGGAAATTACTTATCCTCACAAATTATAGAAAAGTGAGGAAATAACTTGCAAACAAAATACTGTTATAATCCAACAGATTATACACAATCTCATGTTCATGTCAATGGAATTGGTATGAGACATCCTCCATATTTGCAAAGTTCAGGGGGTAATCTCCCAAAGTATTGTTGGAATTATGCCCTAAAGGCAATAATAAATATATTTATTATTATAATTCTTGTATCAAGATAACCGTTTATTATCCATGTTGTAATTGTATTGAATGAAGACTTATATACATGTGTGGATACATAGACAAAACACTGTCCCTAGCAAGCCTCTAGTTGGCTAGCCAGTTGATCAAAGATAGTCAGGGTCTTCTGACTATGTACAAGGTGTTGTTGCTTGATAACTAGATCAAGTCATTAGGAGAATCACGAGATGGACTAGACCCAAACTAATAGACGTAGCATGTTGATCGTGTCATTTTGTTGCTACTGTTTTCTGGGTGTCAAGTATTTGATCCTATGACCATGAGATCATATAACTCACTGACACCGGAGGAATGCTTTGTGTGTATCAAACGTCGCAACGTAACTGGGTGACTATAAGATGCTCTACAGGTATCTCTGAAGGTGTTCGTTGAGTTAGTATGGATCGAGACTGGGATTTGTCACTCCGTGTGACGGAGAGGTATCTTGGGGCCCACTCGGTAATACAACATCACACACAAGCCTTGCAAGCAATGTAACTTAGTGTAAGTTGTGGGATCTTGTCTTACGGAACGAGTAAAGAGACTTGCCGATAAACGAGATTGAAATAGGTATGCGGATACTGACGATCGAATCTCGGGCAAGTAACATACCGAAGGACAAAGGGAATGACATACGGGATTATATGAATCCTTGGCACTTAGGTTCAAACGATAAGATCTTCGTAGAATATGTGGGATCCAATATGGGCATCCAGGTCCCGCTATTGGATATTGACCGAGGATTCACTCGGGTTTTGTCTACATAGTTCTCGAACCCGCAGGGTCTGCACACTTAAGGTTCGACGTTGTTTTATGCGTATTTGAGTTATATGGTTGGTGACTGAATGTTGTTCGGAGTCCCGGATGATATCACGGACGTCACGAGGGTTTCCGGAATGGTCCGGAAATGAAGATTGATATATAGGATGACCTCATTTGATTACCGGAAGGTTTTCGGAGTTACCGGGAATGTACCGGGAATGACGAATGGGTTCCGGATGTTCACCGGGGGGGCAGCCCACCCCGGGGAAGCCCATAGGCCTTGGGGGTGGCGCACCAGCCCTTGCTGGGCTGGTGAGACAGCCCAAGAAGGCCCTATGCGCCATAGATAGAAAATCAAAGAGAAATGAAAAAAAAGGAGGTGGGAAAGGAGAGAAGGACTCCACCTTTCAATCCTAGTTGGACTAGGATTGGAGGAGGACTCCTCCTCCCATGGTGGCGCAGCCCTTGGGGCTCCTTGAGCCTCAAGGCAAGCCTCCCCTCCCCTCTTCCTATATATATGGAGCTATTAGGGCTGATTTGAGACAACTTTGCCACGGCAGCCCGACCACATACCTCCACGGTTTTACCTCTAGATCGCGTTTCTGCGGAGCTCGGGCGGAGCCCTGCTGAGATTAGATCACCACCAACCTCCGGAGCGACGTCACGCTGCCAGAGAACTCATATACCTCTCCATCTCTCTTGCTGGATCAAGAAGGCCGAGATCATCGTCGAGCTGTGCGTGTGCTGAACGCGGACGTGCCGTCCGTTCGGCACTAGATCGTGGGACGGATCGCGGGACGGTTCGCGGGGCGGATCGAGGGACGTGAGGACGTTCCACTACATCAACCGCGTTCACTAACGCTTCCGCTGTGCGATCTACAAGGGTACGTAGATCGGAAATCCCCTCTCGTAGATGGACATCACCATGATAGGTCTTCGTGCGCGTAGGAAATTTTTTGTTTCCCATGCGACGTTCTCCAACAGTGGTATCATGAGCTAGGTTCATGCGTAGATGTAATCTCGAGTAGAACACAAAAGTTTTTGTGGGCGGTGATGTGCGTCTTGCTGCCCTCCTTAGTCTTTTCTTGATTCCGCGGTATGGTTGGATTGAAGCGGCTTGGACCGACATTACTCGTACGCTTACGAGAGACTGGTTTCATCGCTACGAGTAACTCCGTTGCTCAAAGATGACTGGCAAGTGTCGGTTTCTCCAACTTTAGTTGAATTGGATTTGACCGAGGAGGTCCTTGGATAAGGTTAAATAGCAATTCATATATCTCCGTTGTGGTGTTTGCGTAAGTAAGATGCGATCCTACTAGATACCCATGGTCACCACGTAAAACATGCAACAACAAATTAGAGGACGTCTAACTTGTTTTTGCAGGGTATGCTTGTGATGTGATATGGCCAACGATGTGACGTGATATATTGGATGTATGATATGATCATGTTGTAATAGATAATATCGACTTGCACGTCGATGGTACGGCAACCGGCAGGAGCCATAGGGTTGTCTTTGAACTAACGTTTGTGCTTGCAGATGCGTTTACTATTTTGCTAGGATGTAGCTTTAGTAGTAATAGCATGAGTAGCACGACAACCCCGATGGCGACACATTGATGGAGATCATGGTGTGGCGCCGGTGATAAGAAGATCGTGTCGGTGCTTTGGTGATGGAGATCAAGGAGCACGTGATGATGGCCATATCATGTCACTTATGAATTGCATGTGATGTTAATCCTTTTATGCACCTTATTTTGCTTAGAACGACGGTAGCATTATGAGGTGATCTCTCACTAAAATTTCAAGACGAAATTGTGTTCTCCCCGACTGTGCACCGTTGCTACAGTTCGTTGTTTCGAGACACTACGTGATGATCGGGTGTGATAGACTCAACGTTCACATACAACGGGTGCAAAACAGTTGCACACGCGGAACACTCGGGTTAAGCTTGACGAGCCTAGCATGTGCAGACATGGCCTCGGAACACATGAGACCGAAAGGTCGATCATGAATCATATAGTTGATATGATTAGCATAGGGATGCTTACCACTGAAACTATACTCAACTCACGTGATGATCGGACTTGAGCTAGTGTAAGTGGGTCATGAACCATTCAAATGACTAGAGAGATGTACTTTTTGAGTGGGAGTTTAGCAAGTAATTTGATTAAGTTAAACTCTAATTATCTTGAACATAGTCTAACTCCACTTTTAATATATTTGTGTTGTAGATCATGGCTCACGCAACAGTCACCCTGAATTTTAATACGTTCCTAGAGAAAGCTAAGTTGAAAGATGATGGAACAACTTTGTAGACTGGGCTCGTAATCTTAAGTTGATCCTACAAGCTGGGAAGAAGGATTGTGTCCTTAATGCTGCGCTAGGAGATGAACCACCCGCTACGGCTGACCAAGATGTTAAGAACGCTTGGTTAACACTTAAGGAGGACTACTCAGTAGTTCAATGTGCAGTCTTGTATGGCTTAGAGCCGGGACTTCAACGTCGCTTTGAGCGTCATGGAGCATATGAGATGTTCCAGGAGTTGAAGTTTATCTTTCAGAAGAACGCCCGGATCGAGAGGTATGAGACCTCCGATAAATTCTATGCTTGCAAGATGGAGGAGAATTCGTCTGTCAGTGAACATGTGCTCAAAATGTGTGGGTACTCAAACCGTCTAGCTGAGCTGGGGATTGAACTCCCGCAAGAGGCTATCACTGACAGAATTCTTCAATCACTGCTGCCAAGCTATAAGGGCTTTGTGTTGAACTACAACATGCAAGGGATGAACAAGTCACCCGGCGAGCTGTTTGCGATGCTGAAAGTCGCAGAGTCTGAACTCCATAAAGAGCATCAAGTGTTGATGGTGAATAAGACCACTAGTTTCAAGAGAAACGGCAAAGGGAAGAAGGGTAATTCAAACAAGAGCGGCAAGCCTGTTGCCAATCCGATGAAGAAACCCAAAGCTGGACCTAAGCCTGAAACAGAGTGCTACTATTGCAAGGGTATGGGTCATTGGAAGCGCAACTGCCCCAAGTATCTGGCTGATAAGAAGGCGGCCAAAGAAAAATCAGGTATATTTGATATACATGTTATTGATGTGTACTTAACCGGCTCTCGTATTAGTGCCTGGGTATTCGATACCGGTTCTGTTGCTCATATTTGCAACTCGAAACAGGAACTACGGAATAGGCGAAAGCTGGCGAAAGATGAAGTGACGATGCGCGTAGGAAATGGTTCCAAGGTTGATGCAATCGCCGTCGGCACAGTTTCACTTCAGTTACCATCAGGATTAGTTATGAACTTGAATACTTGTTATTTAGTGCCTGCGTTGAGCATGAACATTATATCTGGATCTTGTTTATTGCGAGACGGTTACTCTTTTAAGTCAGAGAATAATGGTTGTTCTATTTCTATGAGTAACATCTTTTATGGTCATGCACCCAATGTGAGAGGATTGTTCATATTGAATCTTGATAGTGATAGTACACATATACATAACATTGAGACCAAAAGAGTTAAAGTTAACAATGATAGCGCCATGTTTTTGTGGCACTGCCGCTTAGGTCATATTGGTGTAAAGCGCATGAAGAAAACTCCATACCGATAGACTTTTGGAGTCACTTGACTTTGATTCACTTGACACGTGTGAACCATGCCTCATGGGCAAGATGACTAAACTCCGTTCTCCGGAACAATGGAGCGTGCCAGTGACTTGTTGGAAATCATACATACCGATGTGTGCGGTCCGATGAGCGTGGAGGCACGCAGCGGATATCGTTATTTTCTCACCTTCATTGACGATTTGAGTAGATATGGTTATGTCTACTTAATGAAGCACAAGTCTGAAACATTTGAAAAGTTCAAGCAATTTCAAAGTGAAGTTGAAAATCATCGTGACAAGAAGATCAAGTTCCTACGGTCTGATCGTGGGGGTGAATATCTGAATTTCGAGTTTGGTGCTCACTTAAGACAATGTGGAATTGTTTCACAGTTGACACCGCCTGGAACACCACAGCGTAATGGTGTGTCTGAACGTCGTAATCGTACTTTATTAGAGATGGTGCGATCTATGATGTCTCTTACCGATTTGCCGTTATCGTTTTGGGGTTGTGCATTAGACACAGCTGCATTCACTTTAAATAGGGCACCATCAAAATCCGTTGAGACAACACCATATGAACTGTGGTATGGAAAAAGGCCAAAGTTGTCGTTTCTTAAAGTTTGGGGATGTGATGCCTATGTCAAAAAGCTTCAGCCTGAAAAGCTGGAACCCAAAGCGGAAAAGTGCATCTTCATAGGTTACCCAAAAGAGACAGTTGGGTACACCTTCTATCTCAAATCCGAGGGCAAAGTGTTTGTTGCTAAAAACGGAGCTTTTCTCGAGAAGGATTTTCTCTCGATAGAATTGAGTGGGAGGAAGATAGAACTTGATGAGGTTGTCGAACCTCTCATCCCTCTGGATGGTGGCGCAAGGCAAGGGGAAACCCCTGTCGTTGCGACGTCGATTGAGGAAGAAGTTAATGATGATGATCATGAAACTCCGATTCAAGTTCCTATCGAACCACGCAGGTCGACGAGACCACGTGCTGCTCCATAGTGGTACGGTAATCCCGTTTTGTCAATCATGTTGTTAGACAACAATGAACCTGCAAATTATGAAGAAGCAATGGTGGGCCCAGATTCCAACAAATGGCTGGAGGCCATGAAGTCCGAGATAGGATCCATGTATGAAAACAAAGTGTGGTCTTTGGAAGTACTACCTCAGGGCCGCAAGGCTATTCAGAACAAATGGATTTTTAAGAAGAAGACGGACGCTGACGGCAATGTGACCGTTTATAAAGCTTGACTTGTGGCAAAGGGTTTTTCACAAGTTCAAGGAGTTGACTACGATGAGACATTCTCACCCGTAGCGATGCTTAAGTCCGTCGGAATCATGTTAGCAATAGCTGCATTTTTCGATTATGAAATCTGGCAGATGGATGTCAAAACGGCGTTCCTTAACGGTTTCCTTAAGGAAGAGTTGTATATGATGCAACCCGAAGGTTTTGTCGATCCTAAAAATGCTAACAAGGTATGCAAGCTCCAGCGATCCATTTATGGACCGGTGCAAGCATCTCAGAGTTGGAATAAACGCTTTGATGAGGTGATCAAAGCATTTGGGTTTATACAAGTGGTTGGAGAATCTTGTATTTACAAGAAAGTGAGTGGGAGCTCTGTGGCGTTTCTAATATTATATGTGGATGACATATTGCTGATTGGAAACAACGTAGAGTTTTTGGAGAGCATAAGTTATTACTTGAATAAAAGTTTCTCTATGAAGGACCTAGGAGAAGCTGCTTACATTCTAGGCATTAAGATCTATAGGGATAGATCGAAACGCCTGATAGGACTTTCACAAAGCACATACCTTGATAAAGTTTTGAAAAGGTTCAAAATGGAACAGTCCAAGAAGGGGTTCTTGCCAGTTTTACAAGGTACGAGATTGAGTAAGACTCAGTGCCCAGCAACTGATAAAGATAGAGAGCATATGAGCACCGTCCCCTATGCTTCAGCCATAGGATCTATCATGTATGCAATGATGTGCACTAGACCGGACGTTAGCCTGGCCATAAGTATGGTAGGCAGGTTCCAGAGTAATCCAGGAGTGGATCACTGGACGGCGGTCAAGAATATCCTGAAGTACCTGAAAAGGACTAAGGAGATGTTTCTCGTGTATGGAGGTGACGAAGAGCTTGCCGTAAAGGGTTACGTCGATGCAAGCTTTGACACAGATCCGGACGACTCTAAGTCACAGACCGGATACGTATTTATTCTTAATGGGGGTGCGGTAAGCTGGTGCAGTTCCAAGCAAAGCGCCGTAGCTGATTCTACATGTGAAGCGGAGTACATGGCTGCCTCGGAGGCGGCTAAGGAGGGTGTCTCGATGAAGCAGTTCATGACGGATCTTGGAGTGGTGCCAAGCGCACTGAATCCAATAACCTTGTTCTGTGACAACACGGGTGCCATTGCCTTAGCAAAGGAACCACAGTTTCACAAGAAGACCAGACACATCAAACGACGCTTCAACCTCATCCGCGACTACGTCGAATGGGAGGACGTAAATATATGCAAAGTGCACACGGATCTGAATGTAGCAGACCCGCTGACTAAACCTCTTCCACGGGAAAAGCATGATCAACACCAAAACTGTATGGGTGTTAGATTTATTACAATGTAATTCACATGGTGATGTGAGGGCTAGATTATTGACTCTAGTGCAAGTGGGAGACTGTTGCAATTATGCCCTAGAGGCAACAATAAATATAGTTATTATTATAATTCCTGTATCAAGATAATCGTTTATTATCCATGATGTAATTGTATTGAATGAAGACTTATATACATGTGTGGATAAATAGACAAAACACTGTCCCTAGCAAGCCTCTAGTTGGCTAGCCAGTTGATCAAAGATAGTCAGGGTCTTCTGACTATATACAAGGTGTTGTTGCTTGATAACTGGATCACGTCATTAGGAGAATCACGTGATGGACTAGACCCAAACTAATAGACGTAGCATGTTGATCGTGTCATTTTGTTGCTACTATTTTCTGCGTGTCAAGTATTAGTTCCTATGACCATGAGATCATATAACGCACTGACACCGGAGGAATGCTTTGTGTGTATCAAACGTCGCAACGTAACTGGGTGACTATAAATATGCTCTACAGGTATCTACGAAGGTGTTCGTTGAGTTAGTATGGATCGAGACTCGGATTTGTCACTCCGTGTGATGGAGAGGTATCTTGGGGCCCACTCGGTAATACAACATCACACACAAGCCTTGCAAGCAATGTAACTTAGTGTAAGTTGCGGGATCTTGTATTACGGAACGAGTAAAGAGACTTGCCGGTAAACGAGATTGAAATAGGTATGCGGATACTGACGATCGAATCTCGGGCAAGTAACATACCGAAGGACAAAGGGAATGACATACGGGATTATATGAATCCTTGGCACTGAGGTTCAAATGATAAGATCTTCGTAGAATATGTGGGATCCAATATGGGCATCCAGGTCCCGCTATTGGATATTGACCGAGGATTCACTCGGGTCAGGTCTACATAGTTCTCGAACCCGCAGGGTCTGCACACTTAAGGTTCGACGTTGTTTTATGCGTATTTGAGTTATATGGTTGGTTACCGAATGTTGTTCGGAGTCCCGGATGAGATCACGGACGTCACGAGGGTTTTCGGAATGGTCCGAAAACGAAGATTGATATGTAGGATGACCTCATTTGATTACCGGAAGGTTTTCGGAGTTACCGGGAATATACCGGGAATGACGAATGGGTTTTGGATGTTCACCGGGGGGCAGCCCACCCCGGGGAAGCCCATAAGCCTTGGGGGTGGCGCACCAGCCCTTGGTGGGCTGGTGGGACAGCCCAAGAAGGCCCTATGCGCCATAGATAGAAAATCAAAGAGAAAAGAAAAAAAGAGGTGGGAAAGGAGAGAAGGACTCCACCTTCCAATCCTAGTTGGACTAGGATTGGAGGAGGACTCCTCCTCCCTTGGTGGCGCAGCCCTTGGGGCTCCTTGAGCCTCAAGGCAAGCCTCCCCTCCCCTCCTCCTATATATATGGAGATATTAGGGCTGATTTGAGACAACTTTGCCACGGCAGCCCGACTACATACCTCCACGGTTTTACCTCTAGATCGCGTTTCTGCGGAGCTCGGGCGGAGCCATGCTGAGATTAGATCACCACCAACCTCCGGAGCGCCGTCACGTTGCCGGAGAACTCATCTACCTCTCCGTCTCTCTTGCTGGATCAAGAAGGCCGAGATCATCGTCGAGTTGTACGTGTGCTGAACGCGGAGGTGTCGTCCGTTCGGCACTAGATCGTGGGATGGATCGCGGGACGGTTCGCGGGGCGGATCGAGGGACGTGAGGACGTTCCACTACATCAACCGCGTTCACTAACGCTTCTGTTGTGCGATCTACAAGGATACGTAGATCGGAAATCCCCTCTCGTAGATGGATATCACCATGATAGGTCTTCGTGCGCGTAGGAAAAAATTTGTTTCCCATGCGACGTTCTCCAACAAGTATAACCTATTAACAATCATCAGATTGCATATATTGTTTCTCTTTTTCCCTTGATGAGTTTTTCCCTAATGGTTTCTCATAAAGGTTTTTAACAAGACAATATAAACACAAGTATCTTTATATGCCATATCATTTTATCCTTGTATTTTTTCCACTTGGTTTTAAAGGAGGTTTCAATGGCATGTACGATTGCAGTCTTTTCCCTTATGAGTTTTCTCTCAAAGTTTCTCATAATGGTTTTTAGTGAGGCAATATCTTCTCAAAGATCATATGTCATACTTTCTATTTTACCTATCGGGGTTTTTAAAGGAAGTACTCAAGACATATTAATTGTTCTCTAAACTTATCAATGAGTTTTCTCCTTCTACAAAGGTTTTCTCAAATGAGTTATCACGAGACAATAATCATTATATGTTGTATCATTTTCTCCTTATTTTTCCCACAGGGTTTAAAGGAGTTTTAGCAACATATCTACACTATTCTCCTCATATTTTCCTAGAGGGTTTTTGGAGGAGACTTTAAAGATTATACAACGATTTCTCAAGATGAAGATGATGAACATTCTCGAAGGTAATCACATACAAGGAGGAGTCTTTATCAACATGGCATATATTACAAATACAAGCATTGATTAGGGGGAGTGTTAGGAATTAATTAATTAAATTAATTAGGAGAAAATCCATGCTTATAACGGTTGCTTAGTTTGGCAACCGTCCCATGTAAACCGCCTTTGTGCCGGGGTATATATATCCAAATCTTCAATCAATGAGATAACTGTTCCATCATTTGCTCTCTTTCCTTTTACTCTCTACAATTCCAACACAAAACATGAACAATATAGTTACTCTTCCCTCCGATCACTCTAAAAGAAAATTATTACTACTCCCTTCGATCCATAATAAGTGTCGTTGTTTTAAACTAGGGTTAAACGAATCTTAATTCAAAACTAGGACACTCAGTATGGATTCGAAGGGAGTACATCAATCACTTGTGTATTGTATTTTTGTGTATGCTGGGTCCAGATTGTTACGTTCTTGTGATGATATATATATTTCTTTTCTAAAATATGTATAAGCATGTGTATCATTGCATTAGAGAAAAAGCGATTAAGAAGCCGCATACAGAGCTTTTCGAGTATTACAACGCTAATTACAAAGATTAGCACCGATACGTACTATGATACATGCATCACCTAGATCAACCCCATGCATATGGCAATGAGGCAAATCATGGAGCTACCAAGCCGCGTCACAACCAACACCCACGACCTCTACAACATGACCAAGACCTAAGGGCAACACAAACCAATGTATTCCCACCCATTGCATCAAGAGTAAGTCAGGCGGCGGATGACACGGCCCGGGCAGACCTAGAGAAGGCATCAACGACGATGTTCATTGTGCCTCGAAGGCTCGCGCCTAGAACAGTTGTCGATGCTGGCTTGAGCCACACTAACGAGACTTCTCGAGCAACAAGACGGTGCCTCCAAGGAGAAAACGACGTTGTGACACCGTCATCGCCCTGTCCGAAGGTTGGACCAAGGGTTTCCATAGAGCAGGAGGGGGCGACAGATCAGGGCCAGGACAACGCCTTCAGTAAAGGAACGGGGTCCGCGGGCGTTGTTGTTAACAGCCTCGGAAACCCAAAGCAGGGATTTCTCCCAACCCCAGTCCACGAATCCCAAAGTCCACAGAAGCTTCTTGAACAAGCCGACCACCATAGCGGGAGGAGAACGCATCTGGTAGCACAAAATCCACCGTCACCACATGAACACCACCACCACTATGACCAAGAACAGGGCAACCCAACGGTGCCAGGATCAAACCGGTAACCGCAGCACCGCATCCACATGACGCCACCCCCACCACCGTTGTGCCAGATGCCACGGAGACCAAGCCTGGGGTGGATCCTCGGCCACCGCATCTCGCCGCCACGCCCAGCCATGCCGGTCGCCAGTCAGGGACGACCAAATCCGGTATTTTGGAATGGATGAACTTTTTGTTGGTGTGCATGCTATCCAACATAGACTTCAATCGATAATAAATTGTTTCACAACATTTTGACATTCATGAAGTCGTTTTCCGTAACGACGACTGAAGTCTAAAGTTACACAAAAAATGAGCGTTGATTATCTCTTTCACTACTCCTTTCAATGCATATTGATTTTCACTCAGAACATCTCTAAAGGTACCCCATCCTATATCTATTTTTTGGTGTTACAGGGCACCTGTTTTAGCGTTTTAGGGCACCAAAATTGTTTCTGCTTTTCCAGATGCCCTATTTTAGGGCACACATTCTCCAACAGATGCCCTATTTTAGACACATTCGATCAACATTCAAACATTTTTTTGAACTCGATTTCAAACTTACGAACTATGAACCATCATTGGAACTCGATTTCATACCCTAAACTCGATTTCATAAAACCTAAACTTGATTCTACATAACTTAAACTCGATTTGAACTCGAGTTCACAACATACGCCAATCAAACTCATCTGACGAATCGGATGATCCGTCCGATGTCCACTCGAAGGAGGAGGAGCTCAACTCGATCACCGTTGATGGTCCAGCCACGTCGAGCTTCTTCTTCTTCTCCATCTCGCGCTTCCACAAGAACTAGTGCTCATACTACACGTACTCCGGATGCTCCTGAGAAAACCGAGCCATTGCCTCGTCGTCGGTCTCGATCACCCTCATCGGCTCCTCCTTCTTCTTCACCAACCGGGTCTTCACCCGGTTCTACATCGGGGGCCTGACGAAGATGGCGTCCTCCAGGGAGGTGATGTCTGAGAAGTTGAGCTCCTCCCAGGGAACGCTGAGCCGCCACCCGGCAACGTCGTACGCCTGAGCGGCCAAATCGGTGATGACGAAGGTACCGAGGTAGTAGCGCATGCTCTCGTGATGCATCTCCGCGCTCCACCGGCCCGACGGCCTCACCCGCACACCCTTGCAGCCGGAGATCGCCTCCGTCTTCTTTGGCGACGCATAGGGTTTGCGTGCGGGGGTAGAGAGCGGTGGTGGACGAGGGCGGAGCTCGGGAGCAGGCTAGGGAGCACGAGAGCGGCGGCGGATGGGGCGGAGCACAGGAGCAAGCTAGGGAGCACGAGAGCGGCGGGGGATGGGGGCAGAGCACGGGAACAGGCTAGGGACCATGAGAGCGGCGACGGTAGACCTTATTTGGGGGCAGGGGAGCTCGGGAGCGACGGCGGCGGCGGACGGGATTTGGGGGCAGCGGCTAGGGTTTGCAGGGGCGGCGGATGCGATTTGGCGCGGCAGCGGGTGTAGACGGCGACGGGGACGCGATTGAGGAGCGACGACGCGTCGGAGGATGGCCGGATGTGAGGGGCGGCGGCAGATTTGGCCGGTCGGGGCGATGACGGTAGCTGAAGAGCGGGAGGAGGAAGAGGAGTTGGGCGCGCGCAGGGAGAAATGAAAAGGACACGACACGTCTCCGCGCGGTCCTCTCTGTCCCAAATAAAGGACACAGAGCAGTAAAATTTAGGGTTTCCCCATTTTAGGGCACCGCTTAAGGCACGTGTTGGAGCTGTGTTTTTGCCCATCGATGCCCTAAAAAGCGGTTTTTTGGGCACGAAGACTAAAATAGAGCATCTGTTAGAGATGCTCTAATGTAGTATAACTTCGGAGGGAATAGTTACTTTTGCTATTCCCCCCCCCCCCCTAGAATCCATATGCTGGTATGCACTGTTGAATATATGGTTTGTGCATGTATATTGTATAGCCCGGCGCATCTCCTAGCCATTGTATAGTTGAGGTTCTAGCCCACTTTGTACTCCATATATACGTGTGCTATGCATCGATCAATACATCGTGAAGCATTGCCAAAACACTTGTTTCCAACATGATATCATACCTACGATCCTAACCCTAACCCTTGCCGCCGCCGCCGTCGCGATCTCATCGTTGACGTCGCCGCTGCCGCAACCCCCCGCCGCCGCCGCCACCCCGCGTCGCCGCCGCCGCGTTCCTCCGCCACCGCCCACGCTTCCGCCCGCCTCATGCCGCGCCACCACCCCTTCCCCGCGCCGCCACACCCCCGTCCCCCTCTCGGATCATGGCCTCCCCCCGCCACCTCTGGCACCACCCGCAGCCGCCACACCAACCCATTCGACGGACCCGACCCCGTCGTCATCCGCGATCTCAACATCCTCGCTCGGGTTCCCGTCGTTCTCGATCATCTCTCCTCCACCTACTATGCCTGGAAGACGTACTTCTCCCTTGTGTTCCGTGAGTACACCCTCCAGGATCACATCGATGGCTCCGTGGATTCCCGCTTCATGGAGGACGATGAGGAGTGGATGTCCATTGATGCCACTCTCATCCGTTGGTTCTACACCACCATCTCGAAGGACCTCTTCCACACGGTGGTCTCCGCCGATGATGACGCTCACGCCGTTTGGACCAAGCTCAACGTCCTCTTCACCGACAACGCGCTCCAACGCAAGGTCTTCCTGCACGACGAGTTCTTTGGGTGCCAGCAGCTTGACTCGTCTGTTGACGATTATTGCATGCGCATCAAGAAGCTTGTTGACGAGCTTCGTGACCTCGGCGAGGCGGTTTCCGACGAGCTTCTTCTCAGCACCCTCATCGCCGGCCTGAACGAAGACTTCGGGAACGCCGCCTCCAACATCCCCCTCATCACCAACCCGACTTTTCCTAAGATCATCGCGTACCTGAAGCTGGAGGAGAGGAGGATGCGGATGTCGCGCACGAGGGCCACCCACACGGCCCTCACGCCGGTACCCGCCACGCCGCGCCGCCCACCGCCCCGGCTCCCCTGCTACGGCCCGCCTCGGGGCCCTTCGAGGCGCCGACGCCGCCCGGGTTTCCCCACCAGGTGCTGCCGCAGCCCCCCCCCTCCCGCCCACCGCCGAGCAGCCACAGCGTCGCGGTGGCCGCCGTGGCCATGGGGGCCGCAAACAACAACAACAGCGATCGACTGCCCATGGCAGGGTGCCGTGTCACCAGCAATAGCAGCTCCCGCCGGCGCCCTGGCAGGCTGGCCAGAACCTCTGGACGGGGGTCGTTCACGCGTACTCCATGCCTGTCCCGCGCGCCCCCGTCCCCGGTTTCTTCGGTGCTCGTCCGACCTCTCATCAGGCGCTTCATGCGGCCCCTCAGCCGTACCCGACCATGCTACCCTACAGCCTCGGCGGGTTCGCGGCGCTACCACCATAACCGTTGTCGCCGGCCCCAGCCCTCCCGCCGGCACCTTGGGATCCCGCGCTTCTCGCGGCACTCCACACCGCCCCCACGCCGTAGCAGTACATTGGCGGTGGCGACTGGTATATGGACACCGGAGCCACGACTCACATGGCCGCCAACCCCGGTAACCTCCTTACCGCTCACCCCGTTCACACCACTGCTCGCATTACCGTCGGTGACGGTTCTTCCATGCCTATTACTCATGTCAGTCATGCTGCCTTTCCTTCTAACTCCATGCCATTACATCTTTCTAACGTCCTTTTCTCTCCTGACATCATTAAAAATCTTGTTTCCGTTCGTTGTCTTACGCGTCACAATCCTGTCACCGTTGAATTTGACATGTTTGGCTTTTCTGTTAAGGATGCACGTACCCGGATGGTGCTCTACCGTTGTGACAGTTCCGACGAGCTCTACCCGGTCCACTCGCCCACTTCCTCCATAGTTGCTCCCATGGCGCTTTCCGTCGGAGTGGACCTTTGGCATGCTCGTCTCGGTCATCCCAACACCACCACCCTTCGTCATATTCTTCGGAGTTTTTCATTCACGTGTAATAAGATCGACGATCACACTTGTCATGCTTGTCGTCTCGGCAAACATGTTCGTCTTCCTTTTAGCACTTCCTCGCATGTTGCCTCATACCCGTTTGAGTTAATTCATACTGATGTTTGGACCTCTCCTGTTGCAAGTAACATGGGCTATCTTTATTATCTTGTCATCCTTGACGATTTTTCGCACTATGTGTGGACCTTCCCGTTGCGGCGAAAGTCGGATGTTGTTACCACTATCACCGCATTCTACTCCTATGTCTCCACGTAGTTTGGACGTTCCATCCATGTGTTGCAAACAAATAACGGGAAGGAGTTTGATAACCTTGTGATCCTCAACCTTCTCGCCACACACG
Organism: Hordeum vulgare subsp. vulgare; assembly: GCF_904849725.1. Classification (NCBI taxonomy): domain Eukaryota; kingdom Viridiplantae; phylum Streptophyta; class Magnoliopsida; order Poales; family Poaceae; genus Hordeum; species Hordeum vulgare. The sequence continues at coordinate 387,528,493 of NC_058522.1, forward strand.
GCACGATTTTTCGTCTTACTTGCCCGTACACTTCGCAACAAAATGGTCGCGTTGAGCGCGTGCTTCGCACTCTTAATGACTGCGTCCGCACCCTTCTCTTTCACGCCAACGTGCCACCACGTTTTTGGCCTGACGCGCTTGCCACCGCATCACTTCTCATCAACATTCATCCCTGTCACACTCGCGGCAACTTTGCACCCCATCACCTTTTGTTCGGCACGCCACCTTCCTATGCTGAGCTCCGCATCTTCGGTTGCCTGTGCTATCCTAGCACCGCTTCCACTACTCCTCATAATCTCGCACTGCGGTCCGTGGCCTGCATCTTTCTCGGCTATCCCCCCAACACCAAAGGATACTGCTCCTATGATCCTCTCTCACATCGGGTGATCACTTCCCGACACGTTTACTTTGATGAGATGGTTTTTCCTTTTCAGCAGGTACCTTCAGATGTTGCGGCTCTGCCCGCTCCCGGTGACGGCTGCCCACGTGCCTCTCTTGGTCCGCCTCCCGACTTTGAGGGTGCCCCCCGCGTCACGGGTCGAGTTTCTCCCTGACTGGCTACCTTCGGGGCTGCACCTCCCCCGGCGCCCGCGACGCCCTTGGTGTCCCCGGCCCCGACCACGCCGTCGGCCCCTCCGGCGCCCGCGTCGCCGTCGGCCTCCCCGGCGGCCGTGGCACCCCACCCAGCGTCTCACACAGGCTCTTCTTCGTCATCACCCGCTGTCACCCCGGACTCGCTGCCCCGCCCGATGACTCGCTCTCGGGCTGGCACCTTCCGTCCGAGCACGCGGTACACAAGCGACGAGTACCTTCTCGCTGCTTCCGTCTCTGCGTCGTCCCCTCTCCCATCATCAGCTCGAGCCGCCCTTCGGGGCCCTCATTGGCTCGCTGTGATGCAGGACGAGTTCGACGCACTCGAGCAGAACCGCACCTGGCAGCTTGTACCTCGGCGGCCTTGTGCCAACATCATCACGGGCAAGTGGGTCTTTCGGCACAAGACTCGTCCGGATGGCACTCTCGAGCGCTATAAAGCTCGTTGGGTGGTTCGAGGCTTTCGGCAACGTGCGGGGCGTGGACTTCACCGACACCTTTGCCCCGATTGTGAAACCGGGCACGATCCGCACCGTGCTTTAGCTTGCCGTCTCCCGAGCTTGGCCTGTGCATCAGTTGGACGTTTCTAACGCCTTCTTGCATGGTCACCTCGCTGAGCAGGTGTTCTGTGAGCAGCCCACCGGCTTCGCCGACGCCACGCATCCAGACCATGTGTGCTTGATCTCCCGTTCCCTTTACGGGTTGAAGCAGGCGCCTCGGTCCTGGTACCAGCGCATCGCTGCATTCCTGTAGACGTTCGGATTTACATCGACTCGCTCCGATGCGTCCCTCTTCGTGTACCATCACGGAGTTGACACAACCTACTTGCTACTGACGGCACCCACTGTTGCGCTCCTCCAGCGGCTCACTCTCGTCTTCATGCTGAGTTTGCCCTGAAGGACTTGGGGCCCCTGCACTACTTCCTTGGCATTGAGGTGGCTTGACGGTCAGATGGGTTCTTCCTACACCAGCAGCGCTACGCCCATGAGCTTCTCGATCGAGTCGGCATGCTTAACTGCAAGACTGCTCCCACGCTTGTCGACACCAAGGCCAAGGTGTCCGCTCTGGAGGGTTCTCCCGCATTCGATGCGGCCTTCTATCGCTCCATTGTGGGTGCTTTGCAATACCTGACCCTGACGCGCCCTGACTTGCAGTATGTTGTTCAGCGGGTCTGTCTTCACATGCATGCTCCTTGTGACTCTCACTGGACCCTGGTGAAGTGTATCCTCCATTACATACGCGGCACCCAGTCCATGGGACTCACGCTGACAGCCTCCGCCTCCACCGACCTCGCCACCTACTCCGATGCGGACTGGGCTGGATGCCCGGACACACGGCGCTCCACTTCGGGGTACTGTGTCTACCTTGGGCCGTCTCTGATCTCTTGATCTTCCAAGCGACAGCCCACCATCTCCCGCTCGAGTGCCGAGGCAGAGTATCGGGCAGTGGCTAACGCCGTTGATGAATGCTCTTGGCTTTGTCAGCTGCTTCAGGAGTTGCTTTGTGATGTCTACAAGGCGACGCTCGTCTACTGCGACAACGTCTCTGCTGTGTACCTCTTCGCCAACCCGGTCCACCATCGTCGAACGAAGCATATTGAGCTCGACATACACTTTGTTCGCGAGCAGGTGGCTCTTGGGCGCATCCGAGTTCTCCACGTCCCGACGGCGCAACAGTTCGCTGATGTCATGACAAAAGGACTGCCTACTTCTGTTTTCGAGGAGTTTAGGTCCAGTCTTTGCGTCTTCGACGACGCTTCGACTGCGGCGGTGTTGAATATATGGTTTGTGCATGTATATTGTATAGCCCGGCCCTCCTCCTAGCCATTGTATAGTTGAGGTTGTGGCCCACTTTATATTCCATATATACGTGCGCTATACACCGATCAATACATCGTGAAGCATTGTCAAAACACTCGTTTCCAACATGCACTACTCCCTCCGTCAAGGTTTAGAAAGCACAGTTAAATTTGCGTGCGTTTTTAAAATAGACCAGGTTTAAGGCGCGAAAGCAATTACTTCTACTCCCTCCATTCCTAAATATAAGTCTTTTTAGATATTTCACTAAATGACTACATACGGAGCAAAATGAATGAATCTACACTTTAATGTATGTCTATATACATCGGTATGTAGTTTCTTAGTGAAAACTCTTAAAAGAATTATATTTAGGAATGGAGGGAGTATTAATTAGTACTGGTACTATTCATGCATGCGCCCTCCCAATTTATTGTTCACACATGGTACTAGTATTTTCTCAGTTGATTAGACGCATTAACATTTACACCTGCTATATCTCACAACCAATCGATGACAAGCGTGTCTTCTAAATTATGACGGAGGAAGTAGTATATAGAGCTAATAAAGAGGCCGTAATTCAGGCGCGGACAGTCATTTTGGTTGGCAGCCTAAAAGAACGTCAGTCTGATGACGCAACGCTCGTCAACAAGGACGCAAGGGCATCCCATCCATCGCCTTTCGGTGTGCATGGTTTCCTCTTCGAAAGAATCAAGGAAGCAAAAGGGAGACGAAGACAGGTGCCAACATAATGACCGGATATGCTCGGCATATTCCCTCCCGGGCACATTTATCGTGCATTACGTGCGCTAGAAGCTAGTAATCGTGTTCCGTGGGGTCGCTGTCAGTCTCACTATGATACATCCAGTACTTGCCTGTTGGTAAGCTCAAATGTTCCGGAAATGCAATTCGGCTCCCATTTCATTATATATAGTACCAATAATTGGAGCCCCATTACGTCACTTTGCACGCCGCGTGGCTTATATGATAAAGTCACCAGGCGTGAAGAGTGACGCCGTCTGTGCACCCAACAAGTGCCGATCTGGCCGATATAAGTTGCCGCCGAAAGCTCCAGCAAGGGCAGAGAAAAGCAAAGGTGAGCTAGGCTCGGATTAGGACTTCCGTAATACTACTACGGTACTGTCAACCTTAATAGAAGAGTAGCAGTACCTAATACGAGTAGTAATGCTCAGTTGCAACTTGCAAAGGGAGATTGCGAAAAGGCGAAGATCTAAAGAGAAATGGAAGGGAGAGAGATATCTATCTAGGAGTGCCATCAATCAAATACTGAAAGAGGAAGCAGCAACATTCCCTTGCAATTGCATTATGTTGCTAGCGTCTGCCCCAATCTCTTAATAATACTACTCCCTCCGTTTCTAAATATAAGTCTTTCTAGATGTTCCACTAGTGGACTATATACGAATATATATAGACATACTTTATAGTTTAGATTCAATCATTTTGCTCCGTATGTAGACTTTTAGTGAAATATCTTAAAAGACTTATACTCCCTCCGTTCTTAAATATAAGTCTTCTTAGAGATTTCACTAAAAGGCTACATACGGAGCAAAATGAGTGAATCTATACTCTAAAATATGTCTATATACATCCATATGTAATCTTCTAGTGGAATCTCTTAAAAGACTTATATTTAGGAACGGAGGGAGTATTTAGGAACGGAGGGAGTAATAAATAGAGTATGTCGGGCACAAGTTATAATAAATGGAGCATGTGTTCACAAGTTATAAGTGGAAGATATAACTGCGGGCACCTTTCCTGTTGTACACAATCACATACTGTAACCAACTTTACTTGTTCATGTGGATCAAGTCACACAAAACCTTCTCTCACTGTGGTGGGGGGTCATCGGCACAGCCATAATAATCACCTGGCCATCAACAAACACAGTATATATAGTATAAACCCTGTACAACCCCGGTTCAATAAATAAAAATTCTATCTACAATGAAAAGCAGGAAACAACCGAGCAGCTCTCATCCAATATGCCTATTCAAAACAGACAACTGCCCGGAGTCTCCATTGAACAGGTAAACCTCCAACGGCGTATACGACGAAAACGCTGACGATGAGAACCTCGTCGACGGCTGCAAGATCCTGCTTCCCTTGGGGCATGGGATGGTTAGGAGACGTGGCCCAGTCCGCATCTGCCAAACCTGATGACATGGAAGAACACGATATCACACCGAGTTGCAGGACCAAGCAGAAAGCCCATTCACACATTCTGTAACACACATGTCAATTTCCAGATTTTTATTTTCAACCTCTCGGGTGTAAGATTGACATCCAAAACTAATGGACTGTAAGATGGCCAAGAAAAACCTGAATATATCAAGCAACAAGCTACCTCGATTATGCCTTTCCGTGGGGCGTGGATTGCTAGGCACAGGCAGTAGTCACTCTTTGTGTAATCCAAGTGCATTGTGCTTGATGACGCCTTGTCTTTGTTCCGAAGCATCTCCACGAAAAGACAAGAAGCATCACGATAACCCTGAAAGGTTGACAGGTAACATGTCAGAAGACAAAATATAGGGGCAGTCAAAGATAGTGGCAAAAGGACCTATTAGGTGCATTGTCAATGTCCAGTAGCATGAATGACACCCATACTGTACTATGAGTACGCAGGAGACATGGGCTTTTCCTTCGCAGTGCAATGCAACAGATGTAGAAATAAGAATGGTCAGACAAGATTTTCTTTTTCTGCTTGGAAGCAATATGGATCTCCAAATTGAGCCAAATATGAACAAACGCGTAGTTTATATAATTACACATATAGCACCATATGTCATTCTCTGGGCTAGGGATGTAACAGATTGGAGTCTCGGATCAATTCTTAACTTTGCAATTTCCTTGTTTTGATTCACATATGCAGTTTGGCGGAGTCTGCCCAACATTTGATGTTCCTCTGCCCTGTAGCCAGGGTGGTTTCGAGGACGGTGGGTGCAATGCTTGGAACTGACTGTGGTCCTAATTCTATTTGGCAATTCTATGCATGGATTCATGCTTTCTTACATGATTTTAATGAGATATATACTGTTGGCCTGACGCAATTTGCTGGGCAATGTGGTTGGCTCGTAATCGTGCCACTTTTGAGAAATACTCCGTTTGAAATTGTTTTCACAGCTTGTGCGTTTATCCAATACTGGGCAGGTCTGCAGAAACCTGGGATGGCTGAGGCAACCAAGAAAGACGCAGAGATGCTGAAGAAGAATGCGTCGCAAATGTTGCTGCTGTGCGGGCCACCAATGCCAGAATCAAGTGAGCATGCTGATGAAGGAGACAGGTGGGAGGAATGGTGATCTGGTAATGCTGGTACTGCTGATTAAGAGCAGAGATGGAGTTAAGATGTTCTGTTGGCTTGCTTATGTCAGCCTGTTGACCCAGAGAGGTCTGTTAATACTTGATGTTGGGTTGTGTTGGACTGTTAGGGTCTTTTGCGGTACTATGTGTGTTTAGTATCTTTTGTTCTGGGCGGTTTTGGATGATACTTCAGGTTTTCGCCCCATAGTCTGTGTTCCTGATGACAGGCGCAGACGGTGGGTTTCCTGGTATTGTCCCGAACTCGCTTCTTTCCTTTCCCTTCTCTGTTTCTGGTTCGGAGAAAAGACATTGTATTTCCGTTATGCTTTATAATGGAAAGGGGAGGAGCCCGGTTCGAAAAATAAAATATGCAGTTTGGCAATTACAAGTTCAGGACCTTGATGACATGATATGTTCAGGTTAACTAACTCTTTATTTATTCGATGCAACATTTCTATATGTCTGCTATATCACACCATTTTGCCATGCGGTTTGCTATTTTACGCATAGTTCAGTTTTCCAGTAAAAAGGTACCCACTGTACAACTAGGCAGGTGGGTCCAGAATAGTCCAAAATCTCACATGCTAATTTGCAATTCTTAACTTGGCAGGTGGGGACACACGATCCAAAACATGTCATGTCATTGTATTCTGGCAAATGTGGTACACTGACATGGAATGCATGGGGGTTTAGGCTAACCCACAGTGTGCAGGAGCCATTCGCCTGTCTCTTGGCTGCCTTGTTTTGCAAAATGACCACTGGGTCTTCTCAGCCATCATTCTTTGGCCGGCACCCGAGGTACATCAACTAGGCAGGTGGGTGCAGATTAGTCTAACGTGGGGGTTTAGGCTAACCCACAGTGTGCAGGAGGCATTCGCCTGTCTCTGGGCTGCCTTGTTTTGGAAAATGACCACTGGATCTTCTCAGCCGTCATTCTTTGGCCAGCACCCGAGGTACATCAACTAGGCAGGTGGGTGCAGATTAGTCTAACATCTCCCAAAATGTTCATTTGGAACCTTAACTTGGCAAAGAGGTGAATAGAGAATCCAAATAGGCTGCATCACTATTCTGCCAACATGGCACGCTGACTGGGAAAGGATGGGTGTTTATCCATTCCTTCGGCTATTGGGTTGCTGTCTTATTAGCAAAATGCCCACTGAATCTTCTCAGACTTCATTCTCTGGCCCCACTCTTCCTTTCTCATACACATAGAGGTGATCGTTTGGTGGAAGCTGGGCCCAGCAGCTTGATGGAGGAGATGGTACCGTGGGGTCAAGGTTTAGATGGAGACCAAATACTGTGAGTTCAGGTGTATCCAAGGATTTGGAGAAGGGGGTCAATTTGAAGGAGAGGGAGAAGATAACGTTGTGGGTCGATTTGGCTGGAACGCTACTCGTGAGCCTGAAGTCCCGCAAATTCCACAACAGAGCCTCACTTTGGCAGAATATGGCAACATGGTGTAAATTGAACTAATTTCCATCCACCTGCCAAGTTGATGTACCATGGGCGCCATTTTTTCTTTGTTCTATGTCTGCCATACCTTTGTGTGGCCATGCGGGCAGTATTTAGTTAGTTCCCAGCCCAGGCAGTGGTGGATTCCTGGTTCCGCCACGGTGGAGTATCTAAGTTACTCCCTCCTTCCCAAAATCTAGGGCGCATTAGCTTTTGCATGCAAGCCCGTAGTCTAAGGCGCACAGCTATACTCGCTTGTGCAGTTACATATTAGGCTAACAATCGTTAATTATTTGGAAAGAAAGAAAATCGCTAATCATGGCTGGGTCGTCCGTGCGGTTAGATAGCTCACAATAACCACTTAATTTCTCTGTCCCACCCAATTTTCTCCCCATGGGAGTCAATTTTCCTTGCCCTAGCCTACGACAGTTCAAGTAATGACCGCCTGGGCTAATTTTCATGCTACAACATTAGACGCTCAACATTATGGGAAGGAGGGAGTACAAGATATGTGTACCAAGCCTTACAGGCATAGGATCAGGGTATAACTGTCAACTCTAGAAGATAGGAACATAAATGTTAGACTTAGGTAGTTAGGTTGTGACAATGGTTTACCTGGTTCATTATCTCACTTTTGGAAGGGGTGGAAATGCCATGATTTATGGCAGTTTGTTTTATGCCTAAGTCCGATATAACGAATTATATCTAGAAGAGGGTAAAAAGGTTTAGAGGGAGACCAGATCAACACCAACCAATAATTACATATAGAAATTTGTTTACGCCTAAATCTATTTCTTGGAGGTACCTTCTGTAGATTGTTATTTCATTTTGCCTTAAGAAAATTAAGTTATAACTCAAGGGGTTTTACCTTCCATAACCGCACAGCCACAAGGGCACGGGTGTCCAGCAGTAGTATTCGTCCAAGAGAATCAGTTATTGCAGCCAATGTGCCACTTGGGGAGAGTGTAAGTCGTTCTCCCTTCCTTGGTGAGTCTTTCAAGCATGTGAGAGGTGACGCTGCAGAATATGCAATCATGAGGAACACATGCTCAATAATTTTGAAAGATAATTAAAACTTAACTATTTATTCCATTACTTTTTGCAAAGGCTTGAGGCTTTGGCCGTGGCTTCTTAGTTGGTGATGGTTCACTCCGCCATAGAATTTTGGACAAAGATGATATTGTCGAAAATGTTGCAGCTACACCTCTTGACAAAATTGCTCCAACTAATGACCTGCTTCTGTCTTCTGATAACCTATAGAATCACCAATATGTTATGAAAGGCCGAACAACAAGTAAAACATTCAATATTGTAGTATTTCCACTGTTAGTATCCAGAGCAGTCGCACAGGTGGACTTTATTTGAATCAATTGTGTTGATTCAAATCTGGTTATTTGAACAAAAATAGCATGCTAATTCCCCATCGTCATATGATTTTAATTGCAAAATGCAACACAATTTAACAACCGCTGAGTTTACCGATCATTGGTCTGACCAAGGTTCAAAAATTGAACATTTAAATGGCTTTGGAGAAATTAGGTACACACACGTAGCAGGTTGCTACATAACATAATGCCACTTTTCACAATTATGATGCAAAATTAGCCCAGTTGGTGCAAGACCATGTGGCAGTTCCCCAAGTTCCTTATTATTGAGGTAGTAAGTATATTGACAAGCCGATGCACATATGCATTATGTATTTATATTGCAATTCCTGTTTAGCTTCAGTTTCAGGTCCGATCGGATATTGTGTGTTGATTGTGTGTTGATTGGGCCTCTTGAGTGCATGCAGGAAAGGACCCTGCAGGCTACATGTTAGATTCCTAAGTTCAGCAACCTTTCTAAATGCATTTCCACACAGGTTTATTCTCAGCAGTTTTTTCTGCAAACCATACTAAGCCAGGCTAGAGTCCCACTTCTCTTAATTAAACCATTAGTCTGGCCCAGTTTTGCAAAATATTAATTTATGAAATGTATATCCACTAAATTTAAAGTTTCATGCAAGAAAGACAGGCTCAATCATGCCATGGCTAAAATAAAAGTGTAAAGCTCAAGATGGAAGCACAGATACTACATGCCTGCAGGCTGAGCCAGCGGTAGTAGAATCATCAGTCCAACTGAAATTTTTCAAACCAATGGATAGCGGAACTCACCTATATGCTGAAACCACAGCATCCTCTCCAACTGTAATGGCACAGTAGTGGCGCTGACTCGACTGCCCAGCAATATAAAAGCAGCTGAATTCAATACGATAGTAACTTCAGAATACTTCCATTAAAGGGTAAACTTTAACATGAAACAACATAATAACGATAAAGACAAACTGGAATTTACATGACAGTTTATGCCATGTAGCGGTACTATGTCAGTATATAAAACAAAGTTGAGAAGGGAAGTCACCTGAAGTTCTAGCAGGGGAGGTGGCATTAGTCCAACAATTGCAGCATCAACACAAGAGCCAAACTTGCTTACGTTCCAAATCTGAAGTGGTGTCTTTTCAAAAGAACTCGTGTCCTCATCATCTTCCTGTTCAAACTTATCTTTCCACATGCGCGATTTAACTTCTTGAAATGATTTTTGAAGCATGATCTGCAAGAAACGAATCATTGAACATAACAGAAATACCGATAGTTACAAAGCTAGCTTTTGAGCGTTACAATGTTGTGAGCACAAAGTGAACTATTGGAACAAGATCTAGTATCAGCACCTAGTATAATGTGTACTAAGTTCCCTCATACAGGCATTCTGGAATTCCAGCAGAGCAGATCACCTTCTGGAGGCTAGCAACTTTTAGTGGCTTCCTAGTTCAAAATATCCAAGCTTCCATTTTCTATTGCAGATCAGTTCTTGAATGATATGTGCTTACATTAGTACTATATGTAGCTTTGAAGGGATGGTTACAATCTACTTTAAAAATTCTGCAGCAGAGAATTGAATTTTCCATTGATCATTTAAGCTCGAGTCAACTAATGCTGTGTTTTAACTAACATCAGCGTGCAGGCAAAATGTTAGAACTGAGAAGCAAGGTTGCACATAGGGTTGATTGCTGAATATAACTCAATACGATGAATATCTATTTGGGAACACATAAAAGTGCAGGAGCTACAGTTAAGAGTTTTTTGAAAAATAATTCTTTGCAGTACACAAGGTTTTCCAAGTTGGTGAGGAAGGTTTTCTTCAACAAAACTGGTGCTTGTAGCATCTGAATTAGCATTATTCATCACAATGTGACACCTCAAGTGTAATAGCAAAATAAAGCAAGATTTATAGAAACCTGAAGGTCAGCACCATCACAACGTGCAATAACACCAGGAAAAACCACGGAAAGCTCATCTGAACCTGAATCTTCCCAAGCATTTTCCTTTCTCTCATTGAAGTTAAGCTTCAGTATCTTTGCAGGATATATACTCTGAAATACGCATATAAAAGGATCACAGTATTAGCTAAGAGATGAGGAAAGGCCAGCAAATGGACACAGAACCATATGTTTATGAATGGTAACTTTGTTCACACTACATCCACATTGCGCCTAACAGAACAAATTGTAACTAAAAGGACTGTTGCCACGCAATTACGTCGCCTTTTGTTGTAAAATACTATGAGAAAGAAGATATAGAGAGGTGTTTGGATCATTAGCTCATCTCGCTGTTGCCTACCCACACAAAGCTACTCACTTATGTTAATTTGGCTAGCTAGCTAGTCTAACATGAGCACATTCAAGTGCCAGTTTCTGTATCCACTAGCATTAAACTCTATTTTCCTCGTTTCTTGAAAGCGGAGGAGAACCAAATTGGGTCTCCCTGGCCAGCAAGAATTTTCCAGCCCAGACAGGCTAGTTCTGTTTGGCTATATTTTATCTACCAAAGTACTCGCCAAACAACTCCTTGACTATTGCCTAGCTAGGCTATTACTAATCTTACTTACAACCAAACACACCCATAAAATAATCCTACCAACCACTTTATATTAGGATTGTAAAACTAAGAAATATGAACATTACCAACAGAAATAGTGTCTGCATTCTTTGGTTAGGGCACTATTTTTTTATTTTATTTTTTGCATATTATCACTTCAAGACTAGCAGAGGAATTGTTTCCGCTTACAATCCAACAATGTGCAGTAGTGTTGCCTGACACCCTGATGAAATAAATATACACAAATCTAGTACTCCCTCCGTCCCATAATATAAGAGCATTGTCGACGCTAGTGTGGTGCCAAAAACGCTCTTATATTATGGGGCGGAGGGAGTAATTTCTAGCAAAAAATCCCATCTTTGCGCCTTATACCACCTACCTAGCCATGAAACTGCTAAAAGCTCCGAAGGTTTCACTGAAATCTTGGCAATATGTCCTATCATTAAGATTGCCGTTAGCTTCAGGAATGAAGGAAGCGCTAACAGGTACATACTGGCCTTGTTCTAGAAAAATCTAGAAGCCCTAAAACAATTTACAAATTTCTCCGAAGAATATCTACAAGTGTAGAAGGACAGGAGCTATATCCGATACCTGCTTATGCAGGAGATCACCGGCGAGCGAGTAGAAAAGGAGCCACCCGGCGTCGGTGCCCACCACAACGGTCATCCCCTCCTCCCCCTGCGACCCCTCCGCGTCGAGAGGGACCCACTCGACGGCGGAGATCCGGCCGTCGTCGGGCCCCAGCGCGGGCTTCACCGTGACCCCGCCGCCGCCCGCGACTGGGACGATCCCCAGCACGGACCTCGCCGCGCTGGCCACGGCGAGGTCGCGCGCGCGGGGCCCGAGCGAGAGGAGCACCGCGGGGTCGTCCAGCCACCCCTCCCGCTCGCCGGCCCCCGCGGCCGCGAGGGACCCCGAGGCGGACGCGAGGAGGGCTACCTCGGTCAGGTGGTGGCCCCGCCGCGCCATGGCGAGGCGCGAGGAGGTCGCTTCGGGCCTACAGAAGCTTGGACGCCGGGAAGAGATGTGTGCTGCGGCCGGCAGACGTGCGCGTGAGATTTCGCGAGGCCGCCCTCCGGCCTTCGGCGGTCGACGGAGGAGGGAAGCACTCAGATCAGATGTCAGATGCTCCGTTTTGTGGGGGGCAAAATTGACAAAAATGACCCCTGGGGCGAAAGAACTCACGGATTGACCCCGCGGGGGAATAATTCACCGCCCTGACCCTTTTGTGTGGCGTCCGACACCTAGGGACCACACTGTACTGTGTGACGCCTAGGTGTTCGGCGCCACACCCCCGACCACGTGGCAGGGAGGGGGCCACCCCCCAGGCAGTGTGACGCCTAAGCCTCAGGCGTCACACATTGTAAAGTGTGGCGCCTGACCCTTAGGCGCCACACATGGACTTATACAGCCACGGCCCAGCCCCCTCCCCACCCCCTCCCCCAGTCTATTTCACATGTGTGGCGCCTAAGCCTAAGGCGCCTAGGCCTCACATGTGTGGCGCCTACACACATGTGAAAACCTGCTGGAATCTGAATTTAGACATCAAAACAGCATTTTTGACAGCAATAAAGCAATTTAAACAGCAATAAAGCAATTTTGATAGCAATCATATGTGTGAAAGCCAAGGAATCATCAAGTGCAACAATCATATGTGTGAAAGCCAAGGAATCATCAAGTGCAACAATCATATATGTGAAAGCCAAGGAATCACCAAGTGCAACAATCATAGGCAACAACTAAATGGTTCACAACAAGTGCAACAACAACTAAATGGTTCACAACTCAAAATAGTTCACAACTAAAGTAAATAGTTCAGCTCGACAAGTGCAACACCAACTCCAAATCACTTGGGGCCTCGTCCCCTCTTGGATGCTAGCTTCTTCCTTCTCGCAACCACAAATTGCTCCGGGTCATCCGACTCATCGTCATCGTCATCCTCAACCTCATCGTCCATGCTTCTCATCCTTGACAAACGAGAGCCCCCGGCCACCGGATTTTTTCCTTTCGCATAATCATCCGGTGAGTAGCGCTTAAATTCCTTCCTGGGCTTCAACATGTAAGCGGAGCGTTGGAAAGCCTTCAACGTCATGTCGTCCGCAGTCTAATACATATGAAGGTTGAAAGTTCAAATTTGAAGGTTCAAGGTTGAAGGTTGAAAGTGCAAATTGTATGGCTATGTCATACCTGAGGAGTGTCAACATCATCCTCCTGAGTATTTCTTTGGGTATTAGCCGCCGAGGTAATGTCACCATCATCCATACGAGCGCCCGAAGAAGCTGAATCGTCAAGAGTATTTCTTTCGGCTGAACCGGATCTCGAAGGTGAAACATATTCAGGGTCACGGCAACCTAAAATGTTGGATAGGCGCCGTAACTTCTTGCCCTGTTCCTGTTAGATTCAAATATAAATGACATATATTAGGTAACCTATAATGTTGCATTCGTGGGCAAAATAATAATAATGACACAACACCTTTATGAATAGACGAAGTGCAGATTCTCCCTTTTTTCCTCCAGGTGTGTTATCTAGAATATCTTCGGACTCGTCAGCTTGTTTCTTGACCTCTTTGCGCTATGATCACAAGACAATGACAACAAATAAGTGCAAGTGAATAGGTCCACTAGAATTCATAATTTACATAGGGGAGCACACTTACCACAAAGTTCAGGACAGGGGCGAAGGAAGTTTGGTACCCTTCGCGAATCAACTTGCTGTAACCGCCTTGGGCAAGTTCATCGTACTCAGTGGATTCTTCCAATATGTCCTCCTCGTAAGCCGGCGGACAAATCTCGACACGAGTACTCTCCTGAAACCATCTTAGGTAGTTGCTGAACGCAAGAGCACAATGCTGGCGGTACTGGGTTCGTTGTATGCTCGAAGTTGCCTGCACACTTTGCTCGAACATAAGGACATAGCTCTTATGATGCTTCTGCCAATCCTTGATTTTTCGCTGCCTCCTCCTATCCAACCTGCTTTGAACAAAACACATCAGTAGCTCGCTCAACACTAAGAACAAAACTAATCACTAATTATTTGTTGTTACCTGTGAAGTCGTGTGTCCGTGTCCACCCACTCCGGCGGGTGTGGCTGAAAGTAACCAAATTGACGCAGCACACGATGCGGGAGATGAAACTCAACCGCCCAATTGCATATTAGGGGACAACGCATTAGCCAAAGATGTCTTTCCTGCACGCGTAGTGGATTCAGCTCGAACGTGTGTGCATCACGCATGGGGGATCAATCCAAGGAAGAAATCCTCAGATCTGAAGGAGATGGTGGAGGGGATTAGGGAGGGGATGAGAGCCAGCCGCCGCCACAATGGAAGTTTCTGTTTGAATGAGGGAGGGGGTGGGGAGGGGGGTGGGGAGGGGGCTGGGCCGTGCCTGTATAAGTCCATGTGTGGCGCCTAAGCGTCAGGCGCCACACTTTACAATGTGTGACGCCTGAGGCTTAGGCGTCACACTGCCTGGGGGTGGTCCCCTCCCTGCCACGTGGTCGAGGGTGTGGCGCCGAACACCTAGACGTCACACAGTACAGTGTGGCGCCTAGGTGTCGGGCGCCACACAAAAGGGTCAGGCCGGTGAATTATTTCCCTCGAGGGGTCAATCCGTGAGTTCTTTCGTCCCAGGGGTCATTTTTGTCAATTTTGCCATTTTGTGGAGAAAAAGAATCAGAAATGGGTACGATTTCTGAGAGGCGATCTGTAGGACACCTATCTCTCGTGTTATCTCATAGATCATGAGTGGCGCGGCGTTGCTGTGTCCGTCTATTTTTTCAATATATTGATAGTAATTTTTACAAATATATAAACGTGGAAGAACTAAATTCTTATTTTTAATGAAATAACTTCTGAATCATTTGTCATCCTCTTAGTTTTATGTCTACCGAGATTTTTATAACATCTCATAAGCTTGATCATAAAACTACAACCCAACATTTATGACGACCAATGTGTCAAAAGGTGAACATAGAAGGAAAGTGGAACCAAATGGTATTCCATGATACTGAACTAATGACTATTGTACTAATCTTGACAAAACTTCTCAGCAAGACACGCCTAAATAATATTAGTGTAACATCCTTAAAAAGTCATATTTTCTGTACATACATGTATATGACATCGGCAATACAATTAGAGGATGGAGTATCTGATGCTACTAAATAGAGATGCATTGGTCAATGGGCATGTGAAAAGCTTCCCAACGTTGTGAGTAGATGGATTAGCTCTTTCAACTATTGGTGCGTATGACACTCTCAATGCTTGAATCATGTATATTTGAATAAAAAAAATAGTACTACATATACATAACCAAAATGCAATAATGAACTTTCTGTTCAGATCAACGCAAATGAAATTCAGTATAAATAACAACAATCAAGGACACTGCAAATTTACTACTTCCTCCGTTCTCACATATAAGATGTTTTGGATATTTCAATATGGACTACATACGGATTGGAATGAGTGAACAAACACAATAAAACATGTTTATATACATCCGATTGAAAGAAAGAAGTTAAAACATCTTAAATTTGGGAACGGAGGGGTATTTAGTGAACTGTTTGGCTGACTGTGATATACATTACAAACTCCCATATTTAAAAATTATACAAATATGAGCATACATTATTCTTAGTTCTTACCAAGGAAAGCTACATGATCAATGGTAGCTTTCGTTGGTACAGTGCATGTATAGAAACCACTGGCTCTTATGGTCGCAGCAGCACCAATCTCTCGTCGAATCTGATGAATGGAAATATGAACATATGTGAGGATTAAACTGGACTAAACTAAATATGGAATAGAAAGGGTAATATTATGATAAATTTTACACATGCAAATAAGATGCAACAATGTTCTATGCCCATGACAGACCGTTGTAACAAGTTTCGAAGAAGAACATTATATAAAGTAGGATGATTCATTTGGCAAGAATCCCAAGAAAATATAAGACATCTTTATTCTAAAATGTAATGTAAGAAAAGGATAATTCTAGAAAAGAAGGACAATATAATTTAAAAAACTGTTCAATCTTAAGAATGAAGGGAACATTTATTGCAAATACTAATGTAAGAATAAAAAAAAACCTAGAATGTTTTTGTTCCAGATCATAATGCTAATAATTTGGCATATCATTATTGTACTGCAAAGTTATAGAGATTTGCCTATATGTAGATAGTTATGCAGACCTAATCTTGAGATTGCAAATGCTAGCACAATTTTATTTTCCAACTATATAACATAATCAATTACCGATACGGAGTCAGCGGACATATTTTCCACACATAGCCTCTCACAACTAACCATTTCAATCAAAACAATGCTTACCTTACATCGTATGAAAGCCAACACACATGTGTTTCATCGGAAGAATCATTCATGCTATCAATGATCAATAGGTCAGATTGTATATGCCACCATATAGTCCAACATACCAAGTAGTCAGGAATCCTCATCTCCAATTAAATACATTGCCATGTCATCTTTTCATTGATCCATAAATTCGGCCAAGCTTCCTAATTTTGTGTTCCCTAAATCCTAGCCCCAAATCAACAAGCTAAATCACATGAGCGAAACCAGGTGGAATCCAACCAATACAATACAAACTAAAATCCAATAGTAAACAGAAAAGTGACAACTGACAAGATGAAGCAAGCAAGAGTTGTCGTTGCAGTATGCTAGGAGAAGCAAAGCAACATACCTGATGCACAATTTTGTGGCTCTCCTTTGGGCTACATGGTGAATGCGATGTGACAATGACTGACGGTCATGATTGGCAATGTAGTTTAATAAAACACATGGTGCACATCATCATATACAACTACAATCACAGAGCCACAAACTCCAACCTTCGACTGTTATATAGCAAATGAACAGAAAGCTGACATAAATGTTCAAAACCATGGCATTCATGATGTAAACATGGAAGTAAAATAAAAAACTATTCTTATATATGTTAAGCTTTTGAAGAGATGTAAATATTGGATAAAACCACAAAGAAATGATTTTCACGCAAAAACCAAGCTTCTTAGCAGTGTAAGCAGCGGAGATACTGAAAAGTGCAGTTTGTCAAAAGTGGAGATACTGAAAAGTGCAGTTTGTCAAGAAGCGGAGATAACTTGTAAATATTGGATAAAACCACGATGATTTGAACATGCCAGCATACCGCAGATAACATAGATATGCGTACACATATGGTTGTGTCAGAAATTGGAACAAAATAACACCACGTCTAATCATGAACTTCTGATGGTTATGATATTGATTCTGCACTAACTCCTGTTGAAGAACCAAGTCAATGTACATAAATATCAGAATATTTCCCGACTGATTCATGTACCTTAACAATAAATATAAATTGTTGGAGCTAGAGGACAGGAGGCAGGGGCCAAGGGGGTGCTGGACTTGCCGACGTCCTGTACGCCGCTGGATGGGTGGAGAAGGGGGTTCAGCAACGGGGCATGCTGATGATGTACCGACGCTCCTCTTTGATCCCTGATCATCCTAATGAATTGGAGGATGTCTTTGAACATGACTCACTGCAAGGAATCAACATAGCGACATCAAATTAGAAATTAAGAATAAAGAAAGAAAAGAAAAACTAATCTTCACCCTTTGCGTCCATAGAAAAGTGTGGCTAACGTATCCTCCTAGTGCGTCTGAGTTCTTGCCTTGCCGACACAGGATTTCGCTCTGTTGTAGGTCGCGCAAAAACAAAGAATCGAGCAGGGGAGGGGGTGTGTGCCTAGGGCTCTTCTGCCGAGAGAGGATGAGAGATGGGATCGTGCGGATATGGGGCTTACATGTGATGGTGGTGACATGACCCAAAGTCGTCGGCTCGCCGTGGCGGTTAGGGAAACCAACGACCTGCGAGAGAGAGGGGAAAGGGTTGAGGTGAGTCAGCTATTGTGGGAGAAAGAGAGATGGGGCGTCAGAGACATCACCCGTCGCCGGGAAAATAGGGTGCACCGTCGCCATGACCGATCCATCCATCCCTGCATCGGGCTCTCACCTCTCGAGCAGTGCCGGATCCCCTTCTCCTTTCTCTCGGAGCGACAGAGCAGTTTCTGTGTGTCGAGCAATTTTTTTCTTCGGGAGGGTTAGCGACCTGGTGGATCAACGACAGACCTTCAAAAAAGTCCCCAGAGTAGCGGCTCCTTAGGACAGGTGGCCCAAGTTAATTGGAGGAGCGGTCCAAGTCGCGGTACATCGAGGCTGAAACGAAGATCTAACGATAAGAAACGGTTCACACGCGAAATCTGATGGCCAGAAATGCCAAAGTCATGAGAGATCTCGGTTTAGGCTTAGTTTTACTGTCCTAAATTGGACTTTTAAAATTAAATCTCCTATATTCTGAAAAGTCCAATTTATGTCTCCGATTTGTATATGGGAAAAGCTTACTATCAATTGGCATATTACAATCCGCATCCGCCACCTCTTCTGCATGACACACACGCGTCTTTTGTCAAACGTGTTTCTATAATACATGATATATTTTAGAAACATATGATGTATTACAATGATTATAACGAGCTTATGTTTTGTAACAAAACATCTATAGCGAAGAAAATTCCATAACAAGGCCTTAGTTGCAAAATAAAATACAACAAAATTTCGGTTGTATTTTTTTTGCAACAAAACCTATATTGCAGAAATAATTCCGTAACAAGACCTGTGTTGCAGTGATAGAGGTGTGCTCGGCTCGCTCGATCCGGTGAAGCTGATGGCTCGCGACCCGGAGTTGTATATCCGGGTTCCTTGTGATAAGAGCAGCTCCAACGAGGCGACCCATTTTGTCCACGTGTGTCCGTTTGGGTCGTGGCGGATAAAAAAGCCGGCCCAACGCGCCTACCCAAACAGACGCGCGTCCGCTTTTCATCCGTCTGTCGATCCATTCCCGGCCATTTTTTAGCCTGATTTGTGTCGGTGCGGACACAAGACAGCCGCATGCGCCGCGCCAACTACTACCCTGGCCCGCCAATTGGTGGCAAAGCCACCACCATTTCCCTCCAATTTCCCCCAAAACCCTCCCGCTCGTGCGGAAGCTCGTCATGGACAACGACCTCGATGTCGCCGCCTGCCTCGCCTTGTCCTGCATCACGACTGCCCCTCTGGCAAAGGCAAGCCCGATGCCCCCCCCCCCGCAAAACCGTCACCATGACCAAGAAGAAGAAGAAGCTGACGCCCGAGGAGTGGGCCACGAAGTCGGCAAAGAGAAAGCGGCGGGGCACGCGACGGACGCAAGGGATGAAGCAGCGGCCGCCGCGGACATAGCCGCCCCCGCACAGCAGGAGGACACCGTCGTCCGCGTCGCGACAGCAACAAGGGAGGCGCTATTGTACCTAGGGTTAAACCTTGGCCAACACGGGCTCGTCCACACCGTCGTGGCCACGGCGAGCACCGGCTCGTATGTGTTTCCTCGGATGATGCTGCCAGAGTCGCATCGCGCATTAGTGACTTACCCAATTCCCGGCTTCCACGTCTAATGCTCGTCGGAGGTAAGCATGGTGGAACCTTCCACGCCTCTCCCGCGCCCATCGACCTCAACGCCACACCGGTAGCTAGTCGCTTGTCATTCCGTGGGCCGAGGAAATGCGTGCGGGAGATGTCAGCCGACATGCTCTCTGGCGCTCGGAACCTATTCGACAGAATGCCAGCGACCGTCAATGACGAGGCCAACTCCACCGCGCGACCCCATCTTGTCCGCGCGCGTCCGTTTGGGGTAGAACGGACGAATACCGCGGCCCAACGCGCGAACCCAAATGGACAAATGTCCGGATTTCGTTCGTTTTCGACCCATCCCCGGCCTAGACTTGCGCCCAGTTTGGGGGAAACGGACATCACGCGGACACGCTCGCCACACGCCCTTGTCCGCCCGTGGCCCGCGTGTCGGGGGCACAAGCACTCCCAGAAATTCCATCTCCTCTTCCCCCTCTCCCGCCCCGCCCCACCGACGGCGCCGCCGCTATTCTCCGGCCACCTCATCCCCCGGCCATCCATATCAAACCCCGTCTCACCATGGCCGCCGCCATGCCCGTGCTTTTGCCGTAGTTTGGGCGTCGATCGGAGGAGGTTTGGCCATCGCCGTCGTACCCGGCGGCAGAGTGAATACGACCGCAGGCGACGTACCACGGCGGCCACGGCAGCTTCCGACGAGTGCTCCAGAGCGGCCAGTAGCCGGTCACCAACCACCCCTGCATCACGGTGACCATCGCGGCCTCTTTGCCACCACGAGCGCAAGGTGTTCGACACTTTGCCCGCAAAGGTATGGACAGTGGTGATGGGTTTTTCTTCCACCACTTCATTTATTCATCGGATGATTCGTCGTCTGATGATGAAGATACTATGGTGGCTGCAATGATGGTTCACGACCACATTTAACGACAGCTTCCTCGGTACAGGGGGTCACTCCCTGGCCGTGCTCTGAACCTGAACCGCAACAGGGAGAGAGGCCAGACCCTGCTCTATGCTAATTACTTTGCGAACACACCGCTCTTCAAGCCGGATAAATTCCGTCGCCGTTTTCGTATGGCAAGGCATGTGTTCAATTGTATCCGAGAGGGAGTGGTTGCTCATGACCTATACTTTCAGTGCAAGACGGATGCCCTTGGCAAGCTAGGATTCTCCTCTTACCAGAAATGCACCGCGGCCATCCGCATGCTTGCATATGGAATTATAGGCGATCTGGTGGATGAGTATGTGCGTATGAGTGAGACAACATGTCTGACGTCAATGTACAAGTTCTGTCAGGCTGTGATCGAGGTGTTTGGCCCTGAGTACTTGAGGCAGCCAACTGCCGCTGATACAGAGAGATTGTTGGCGACCAACGCAGCTAGAGGCTTTCCAGGCATGCTTAGCAGCATAGACTTTATGCACTGGGAGTGGAAGAACTGTCCATTTGCTTGGTAGGGCCAGTACAAGGGGCATGTCAAAGCGTGCACTGTCATATTAGAAGCGGTGGCTTCGCAGGATCTTTGGATATGGCATTCTTTCTTCGGCATGGCAGATTCTCACAATGATATCAACGTGCTGCAACATTCTCACAATTTCGATTTGGTTGTAAAACTATTTTATTTAGAGACAATTTCAATTATGTTGATGTGTAAAATTGTTTTGATACGAAAATATGGGCATTTTAGGCCCTCCCAGACATGATGGGGCAAAATGATGCGGCCGCGCGCTGGGCGCACGGCCACCGCATCCCAGGACAGGTCCGGACACGACCCCATCTCCCCACCCAAACGGACAGAATCCGGGCAAAACAGACGTCAGTTTGGGGTCACGCGGTGGAGTTGGCCCGAGAGGGCCAATTGTTTCATGTAGAGCATCATCTTTGAGGGTGATGCGGCGGTTGTTGGCGGTGCCGTCGCGGCTAGCTACGATCCCGAAGAGACCCAAAGCCAGGACGTCCAAGGGTCCTTCACGTCGTCGACCTATGATCAAGCTGGCATGCACGCCGCCTTCATGCAGGATCAGGTCGGCCTGGACTTGGACGGCTTCCCCCTCGACCACATGTTTTCGGAGGACTACGGACTCGAGGAAGAGGATGAGTTTGACATCGACGGGGAGCCTTTGTTCGAGGACGATCTCGCCAACCAAGTCGTCAGGGTGAAGCCGAAGCGTAAGAGCAGACAGGCAAGGGCATACACGGCGGTCGAGGACAAGCTCCTTTGCAAGTGTTGAAGGGACATTGGGAAAGACCCCAAGGTCGGCGCTGAACAAAAGGCATCAACCTTTTGGACTCATATCCATCATGAGTTTCATGAATGCAAGAAGTTTCCGCCGTACCAAATGCAAAGAACGCGCGAGTGGGTGTCCATTTCAAAGCGATGGAAGGTGATCCAACAAGAGTGCAACAAGTTTTGTGCCACTTATGGGAGCATCAAGGCACGCCCCGTGAGCGGCATCGACATACAAAACATGGTATGCATGCATGCGCCCCTCTTTGTTTGCATGTCCATTTCCAGATCCATTTGTTAATATGCTTGCATGTAATTCATTTGTAGCCATTCCAAGCGTTGGAGGCATTCAAGGTCCAACACGAAGGCACGTCCTTCCACCTCTCTCATTGTTGGAGGATCATCAAAGATGAGGAGAAGTTCAAGGCGCAATATGCCACCATCATGACGCATGGGGGGAAGGAAGCCTTGGAGGAGGTTGGGGAGGGTGAGAAGCCACAACTGCGGGGGAAGACCAACTCCAAGGAGGACAAGCGGTATGCGTTGTTGATTGCCTTGATCGCTACCGTGGAGGGCATGATCATCGAGAAGCACTCAAGGGAGGAGAAGCACCGGCAAGACAAGGAAGAGCAAATGAACGCCTTCATGGAGATCCAAAGGAGGAGGCTTGAGATGGAGGCAGAGAAGCAAGCCAAGATGCTTGAGATGGAGGTGGAGAAGCAAGCCAAGATGCTAGAGATCAAAGTCGCCAATGCCAAGACCAAGGCGAAATAAGTGGCTCGCGCTAGCATGATGACGGGGGTGGAGATCGTGAAGGTGGATCTCAACACCGTGTCGCCAAGGAAGAGGTCGTGGTTCGAGAAGATGCAAGACGACATGCTCAAGTTCGACGACGAGTTATCTATGGCGGCGAGCACCATCCTTTTTTATATGTCAGCAAGTGTGCTGGCAGACCACGGCCGCGATGGCTTTGGGTTGAACTCCCGCCCCTTTTTGTGTGCTGGCATGTGTGCCGACCGCTGGCAAGTGCGTCTGCATGAACTGTGTGGTGTTTTTTTAAGCTGTCATTGTATGCCGGCCGCTGGCATGGTGCCCACATGAACTTTGGGCTATGACAAGGCAGTTGTCTTCATCTACGGCCACGGGCCTTTTCAAATTTGTGCACGTATATGAAATGGGCCGTGGGCGTTGGACGCACTACCGACCCAAATGTTAAACAGGAGAGACACCAAGCGGGCGGCCGACCAAAATGGACAAAAACGGACAAAAGCGTCGTCCATTTGGGTAGGCGTGTTGGAGTTGCTCTAAATGCTTTAAAATAATACTTTTGAATGCGTTTTAAAAAGTTTTTTTAACTTCACTAAGTTTCACTTGTTAGAACTTGGTAGGCATGAATAGTAAATTCACTAAGTTTCATAAACCAACGCTTAAAATCATACGAAGAATTGCAGAGAATCAAACAAGTTTGCTAATCGCGAGGTAATCGTGTGGGTGGGCATGTCCATGCAAGTGTGTACCCCGCACGTGCGTGGCTTTGCGAATTTTTATGTAATTTCTATTTCTTTTATGTTTTTCCCATTTTGGAAAATGAGAAGCATAGTGCTTCTACATCGTGCAATTTAATGGAAGAATATAATTGTCTAAATATAGTTGAAGGAAATTGTCTAAATATCGGACAAGATACATATGTCACCAAAGGACAAAGCAACGCAAGACACAATCAAGTGTACTATCATACAAAATGACACACCAAGAATGTTGTAGAAGAAGCTCCCATGTCCTCTTCACATCTCTACCAAACAAATCAAACCATCATATTCCCATTAGGGGGGGGGGGGTAAGAAGACCTCTACAAGCTTCCATCGAAGCATGGAAGATACATCACTAGAAGCATATTACTACCACATCACAACACCATCATGGTATTGCCAAATGTAATGGATACGCATGGGAATTGAGGATTTCTAGAGAAAAAGGGAAGCTTAGGAGGGAGGGGGAGGGAGAAAGGGGGAGGAGAATTCAGTTTGACGAAGCTTGTCCGCAAAATGGAGCCAAGGAAAATGAGCTTTGATCACGTCATGATCCTCCCATGTAGATGATGCCTCTTGGACATATAGAACCACCTGATCAAAACTTGTAAAATAGAGATTGCCCTTTTTTTACTAGGAGGTAGTGGTAGATCCACCTCCCGGCTACCCGGGGCAGCTACACAGGCTTTGCCATGCATTCATGTTTGAACACTAGCAATGAATAGAGAGATGACCATCATTTTGTAGGGGCAAAAAATAGGCACACATGAGCATTATGTACTTTGCCCCGGCTCGTCGGCCGAGCTGGCTCCGTCACTGTTAGGCAGCGATCCAAGATGACTTATTTAACAGTTTCAATTATATCCAACTCCACTTGCGATGGAAGATGAGTGTAGACTAGCTAGTATATGATTTGGTATTTATTGCTTCAAGCAAGACCCATAAAACACTAGATGAACTTTATTGGATAGTGGTAGAGCCAATTCATAAGCCGCTAACCCCACTTTGTAGGCCACCAGAAAAAGGGCCAAAATACTTGTACGTAAGTTTGGGATATGGGCGAGCTTCCACAATTTTTTTAGCATAAGGGTGAAGCTTCACATAGACATGTTCCCCAATAAGAAACTCACGAGGAGAGCGACTTTCATCAACATGACGTTTCATTCTCTCTTGTGCCTTTGCTGGTTGTTTCTAAAAAAATGCCAACGATTGAGATCTGTCATATACCAAAGCATATAAATCTGGTATGACCTCAATATTAGTAAGAGAAGGCATGGGAGAATAATGAGGCTCCTCCCCATATAGTGCTTTAAATGGAGCACACCCAATTGATGTATGATACGTGGTATTAAACCAATATTCTGCTAGAGGCAACCAAGAAGACTGTTTGGTAGGAGTAGCTTGAACATAGCACCTCAGATAAATTTCCAAACATTGATTAACTTGTTTATGTTTGTCCATCTCACTAAGGATGATAAGCAGAGCTCAAGGATAACCTAGTGTCTACTCTATTGAACAGATTTTGCCAAAATATATTGGAAAATACTTTGTCTCGATAAAAAATAGTAGAGTTAGATATACCATTGAGTTTCACGATGTTTTCCCAAAGAAAATCCCACATGAATGCAGTGTAAGGATGTTTCATGGGAAACAAATGAGAGTACCTAGTGTACCTATCCACAATGACCACGATAACTGAACATCAATAAAATCCATAGAAAATCAGTCCAGTGGGTTGTTGGTACCGACAAAGGTTGTAATAGACCGGGAAGCTAGCAAAACTTGCTCGCAAATGTTGCATTGATAAACAAAGTCAATAATTGCTCTCTTAAGTTGTTTACAAGTAAATAGTTTGTGAATTCTCTCATATGTCGCCATAATTTCATAGTGTGAAACCAGAGCAGATGTATGGAAGGCTTGAATTAACCTCGTTGTAATGCAAAATTGTCACAAATATACAATTTATTTCCTAATTTATTAAAGCATTATGCAAGGAGAACCCATGATCTCTAGGGATCTTAACAACAAGTTGTTGTAGTAATAATTGAGTTCGAGGATGAGTTACATAAGAATTCAAAACTTCATGCACCCACACTTGTTGGACTTGAACACAGATTGAACTACCCAAACATGTTCAATACTATAAAGAGCATCATTTGCTTGATTTTCCACTACTCTCTTATACTGGAAGTGATATTGCAGGTCAATCAACTTTGGCATGGCCTTATTTTGAAGTTCATAAACCAAAGACTAGTCACGCAAATGACACAAACTTTTGTGGTCTATTTTGATGAAAACAGGTCTCTCACTAAGTAGGGCTTTCACTTATCGATTGACATGATTATAGCTAGGAATTCCACTTCATATATAGATTTTTTTGGTTGATAATTCAGCGCTTTGATATAAAAGACAATATGATATCAGACAAAATTGCTCCGAGACCAGATTGGCAAGCATCGGTTTCAATAGTAAATTTCTTAGAAAAATGGCAAAGCTAGAACTGGAGTAGAACACATAGCCTTCTTCGGGGAATCAAAGGACTCCTAAGTATCAGAGGCCCAAACAAATGGTTTGTTATTTAGTAGGATACTTCGCTACATTTCCATATTTTTCTTCGTTTTCCTATAACATCTAGTCAATTCCAAGAATCCTCTTAATTCAATGTCACATCCCTGATCCCCATTAGGGTTTAGCAAGTTTGAGCTCATGTTTTCTTCCATTGCATCTTAAGAATTTGAATTGCACTCAAGGAAGGAAATGAAATCAAAGCAAAACCTCAAACAAACTCTATATTCAAAAGAAAACCAAAGTAGTGCCAAATCAATGAACCCAAAATGGCCATTAGAAAAGTTCATCTTTTCTGCTAAATGTTGAAAACAAGATATCAGAGGTGAAACATATTTTCAAAATAATTTTGGCATTTTAAATTTAAGTTAAAAGCTACTGAAATCAATTATATATTTGATTTCAATTATTTCAAAGTTTCCAAAAATGTTGAAAACTTTATATGTGGTCGGAAACATTCCAACTAACACGCCAGTATTTTTCAAACTATTTTAGAATTAGTTTGGAGCCAAAAATAAAATGAAACAAATGTCAGAAAGAATAAATCAGAAACAGAAAAGAAAAGAAATAATAAAACCCTATCTAACGCTTACCTGAGGCCCAGCCCACCCCGACGCCTGTCGTCTTCCTCATGCCAGCGAGCAGCAGGAGGTGGCCGCCGCTCGTTCCGACGCGGCCACGCACCTGTGCGTCTGCGTGGACCTCCCTGATGCGCTGGAGAGGAGGGATAAGGCCTCCGGGATCCATTCCCGATCTCATCCTCTCCCCATTCGATCTCTCTCCTCTTTTTCTTCCTAGGCCGCCATGACCGCGAGCTCGAGCTCGAGCTAGCCATCGCTCCGGCCGTCCTTCCCCGGCCATGAGAGTGCCGTTCGCTCCGCCTCGTCGAGCTAGTCGTCTCTACCAAACGAAAGAAGCCCCTGAGCCGTGCATCGCCGGATCTCCATCGTCTTCTTCCTCAGATCGCCGATGTTCATCACCGCCGTTCTCCCTCCTCAGGCCGTCCCCGAGCCTGCTTTCGACGCCGCTGCACTCCCTGTGAGCTCAGGGTGCCTTCCCGCTTGTTTCCCCTCTCGATTTTGAGCTCTAGGCCTAGTTTCACCGGAGCCCAACGAGGACCGCCGCGGTAGCTCGTCGCCGGTGGCCCTACGATGACCGGTTGGTCCATCCGAGGCCTGCAATGGCTCCAGCTCGTCGTGTAGATGCTCTAGGAGCCCAACCCTGCGCGAAATGCCGTGGGTTTCGATAACCTCGACGATGGCCGAGCTTCGGCCACCGCCAAGCTCATCGCCGACGTCGATTCCGGCCACCCCAGCCCCTGGGGTTTGCTCCATCGTGCGCGTCGTCGAGTGGCCGCTCTTCCTGAGGTCTGTACCGTGCTTTTGGTCATCGGAGATGCGTTTCCGATGCCCTCCGTCGTCTCTGGTGCTACCGGAGGCTCACCGCCTACGAGATTGACCTTGTCGTCGGTGGGTTCTTCCCCCCATGAGCCTATGACATGTGGGGCTAGGGCCTGTCTAAGTAAGTTTAATAAAAATAAAAATAACTTATTTAATTAACTTAAACAGACACTAATGGGTGGGTCCAACTCTGTTAATTAACTAATTAAGTTAAATCTAAATTAAAACTCGCCAGAGTCACTGACCAGTGGGTCCCACTGGTCAGGTTTGACTTTCAACGGCCAGTTGGACCTGCTGATGTCATGCTGATGCAATAACTCATTTTCTGTTTAAAAATAATTCCAGAATAAGTTCAAAACTTTGGACATTCATAGAAAATTGAATATAACTCCAAATTTGACAAATAATATATGTAAAATGATCAGAAAAATTCAAGGAATCCAATGGTGCTATTTTCATGCATGAAAAACGAAGTTATGAAACAACATCAGGTCAAATCAATTAAAAGAATTTGCTAAATTATAATTCAAATCATATTTGAATTATGATTTCAAATCAAGATCACCCAAAAGGTTATGTTAGTCATCTCAAACCATGCTACATTGCATTTCATGCATCATTTTGTTGCATATGTTTGATATAGATTGATTGTTGTTATTCCGGTAGGCTCCGCCCCTCCGGATACGACTGATTATCCGACTGACGGATATCACCCCTCTGCTGAGCAATAAGGCAAGCAACCATTTTGATCATCCCGATAAATCCCATGTTCTCGCTCCTCCTCTTACTTATTGCATTAGGTTAAAATGCTTTCAATGCTTTTACCATGTTAGTTGAACCCACTTCCTTTGCAAGACCTGTGCATATGTTGTTCATAGATAACTATAATGGCTACTCATAAAATTGCCAAGATAAGTGTGCGTGTCGTGGATGGCATTTTCGTTGGGATACGAAATGATTCCACAACGGAGTATTGTTGTGGTGATAGTGGACTCGTGTGCGAGAAAACATAGTTGTCAAAACTATTTAAAAATGCAAGTTGTCTAGCCAAGAGTCAAATGCTGGCTTTCTGCATGAAACCCCACAACTCCTTGTTGATACATTGCATGAGTAGATAGATTATCCTAAAGTCTTGCTGAGTACTCTTGTACTCACGTTTGCTTAATAGTTTGTTGCAGAGGTTGTTAATGACCCTAATGGAGGGTTCTACCTAGACGTTGACGACGACGAGTAGCTGGTATCCCAGCTACGATCTGGTCCTAGGTTGGGTCTGTAGATAGTCAGGCCATGTGCCTTTTACCTTTCCATCTGTCTGTACTCAGACAGTTTAATCTTCCCCTGGCTTGTAAGACTTGTGTGTATGACTTGTGATGATGGGTCGTAAGACCCCTATCTGTGTAATATTATGTGTGTGGCTCGTCTGAGCCCTCTAAATAAAGTTTGTATGTTTATGGCTATATTGTGATGCCATCGATGTATCTATACATATCGGTATGCCATGCGTACGTGTGTTGTACTTGATATGTATGGGGTTCGAATACCTAGTTGTATGCCTTAGTAGCACTCCTTACGGGGAGATGCCCCTTTGTGATTCCATCGAGCCATGGTAGTCCGCTACTGCTCCGGACACATTGGTTGACCGACATGTGTCCTTCTTAGCTGTTGTGTCTGTCCCTTTGGGAAATGTCACGCGTTGTAATGGAGTCCTTGTAGCTTGCTACGACTCGTCTACATTCGCTGATGACCGACACCTGCTTTGCTGGGTCATGTATGCCTGTCCCTGTACGAAACTGCCGCTTGAGTTTATGACTAGACATGTCGATCCGGGTTCTTTGACATTGGATTGCTAGCGACACAATTGCATACGCGAGTCAAAAGGCACAAACGTTCCCGACTAAGGTAAGGCTGCAACCGAGGGGATAACCGTGCGTGAGACTGCAAAGAGATGTGATGTGTTACAGGTTGGATTCCTATGGCTTAGGATCAGGGTCCCGACATCGTTGGTATTAGAGCCTGACTGACTGTAGGAATACTAAACCAAACTGGTCGAAGTTGAGTCTAGAATTGCTTTAGTTATATATAAGGGAATTGTTTGTGGAAGGGAACGTAAGATTCTTGCTTCTCTTCTTAAATTATTCTATTCTGGTCATCCTCGTCTTTTCTGCGGGGATTAAGAATTAGGTTACTTATCTTTCTCTCAGGATCGTGTGTTATTGATCAGTAGGTTATAGGACAATGAGTGGAGAGTTACTTTGAGTTTCTCTTATTTCAAGGAAAAGAAAGTAAGTTTGGATGACCATGGAATTGAACTTGATAGTTGAGTGGTTATGCTATCCTATCTTTGTGGGTTGTCTCAAAATTGTTTTCGAGCATTTACAACCATTATGCTGCCCAAATTTTGTCTTGAGAGCTCTAATGCTTTTGCATTACTCTCTATTTTCAGATGCCTGGTCGTCCTTCTCGTCAGGTGGTTCGTCTGACTAGGTGCATTGATGTGCCAGGTCATACGACCATGCTAGTGAGGATGATGTCAGTAGCCGATTACCGCTGTTACCCAGAGTACACAATGGAGGAGCAGTACTGGGATTTTAATCAGAGTGAGTATCTCTGCACAGTTAGGGTATTCCCAGATTACCCTGGAGCTGAGGAGTCGATCCATTGGTCTTATGGATTGGGGGTCACTGTTGACATGGCAGTACAAGATGTTGCCTATTCAATGCTGACCATCGTGAGGGCCAGACATGCACTGTTGCAGAATTCAGAGTTCTGCTATGTTCCTGCCTCTCAGCCAGGAGAAGAAGGATACCTCAGTGGGGTCTACTTTGATTCCTCTATGGAGGACCGTTGCTGCAGTCCACTGCTGAGATGCTAGAGAATAGAGATAGGGATGCTCGTGCCCTTCGTATGGAGCTCTATGCTACACGTGCCCGTCTATGGACGGCTTTGACGCAGCTGACACCTGTAGTCTAGACAGGGTATGGAGATGTTGAACCCTGTTAGGACCCATCTTCCGGCTCATGTTGACTGGCCTGCTATAGGAGGAGTCACCCCTCTTCGGGGACCTATACTACCACCAGTCAGGGGACCAAGGCCACACCCGTGCCCTTACGGTTCCCAGGGGTCTCAGGCTCGAGTATTTCCTGATCCGCAGGTTGAACTCCCAGGCCATGAAGGCAACCTTTATGAGATGTTCTATGCGGATGCCTGAACCCATGAGTGGAAGGATAGTATGGTAGTAGTTATACTTCCACAGTCCTGTGTGTCTTGTGGAGTATGCTTATGTCGAGAGATGAATTCCGGAGGCATAGATAAATAATGTATAGGAAGCTTGGAAGGCCTCTGATGAGTTGTGTCATCTTTTCAGTAGTTTGCTCTTCGGTTAAGGGTTGTTCTGAACTTTGTAATGGTGTGTATGAACCATGGTGTATATATAGCAGTTGCTTGTTACCATGTTGTTCGGATGTTCATTTCCGCATTCCATGTGTTCAGTGCATTATTAATCCATAGTTAGTATTGATGTTGATATTGGTCTAAGCTGTGAGTTTGTTTGTCAAGATGGTGTTCACCAGGTTGAACCATGCCCCTGATCATGAGCAGGGAGAGGGTAGTCAAGCATCGCAGGAGGAACTGCCTCACCCGCCCTCTCTGGCGGAAGTTATGCTTGAGGCAGAAAGAAACAAAAGGGAGACCAACCGTGTGCTAGAGCGTATTGAGAAAAATACGGCTCGTCGGCCTAGGAATGATGCAATGTCCCTCAATGACTTTGTGAAGCTGAATCCTCCGAAGTTCCATCACTCCGTCGACCCCCTCGACGCTGATGACTGGTTGTGCAGTATATCGCGCAAGATTCGCTCTGCAAATGTTTCTGAGGCCGACAAGGTGACCTTTGCGGCGTACTTTCTGGAAGGACCCGCCAATCTATGGTGGGAGAACTTTGAAGCCATGTGTCCTGCCGGACCAGCAGCCACATGGGCGAACTTTAGTGCAACCTTCCGTCTGCACCATATTCCAGAGGGTCTGATGGACAGAAAGAGAGAGGAGTTTTGTGCATTCACCCAGGGAAAATTGACCGTGGATGCCTATAGCCGCGAGTTCGGTAACCTCACCCGCTATGCAACTGAAGAGGTGTCTACTGATGCCAAGAAGCAAGCAAGATTCCGTAAGGGTCTGAGCCCTGAACTTCGTCGTGATTTGCGCCTCCACGAATGTACAAGCTTTCAAGCTGTGGTCAACAAGGCGATCAGTGCCGAGGCTGGTCATACCGACTATGAAGCTACAAAGAAGCACTCCCGTGACTCTGGCTCTTCATCTGGTTCCGCGTTCCCAAAACGCAGGCTGTGGGTTCCAAATAGTTCTCTGCCGCCAAGATATACCCCGAGGCCATCCTATGTGGCGCCTCAGGCGAATGAGACCAACCCTCCAGCAAAAACCTATGGTGGTCCAGCTAGCAATGTTGCACCATGTGCCAATCAGGTTATCTGTTACAAGTGTGGAGAACCAGGGCACTATTCCTGGGAGTGTCCTCAGAATATGGGTGCCAAGCAACCTGGGAAGTCCGTTGGGTAAGGCAAGTCAGGCAAAGCTTACTATGTGAAGCCAACTCCTGCACGTGGTTGTGTGAACTATGTTTGAGTAGAAGAAGCTGCAGAGGATCCCGACATCATTTTGGGTATGCTCCTTGTCAATCATCACCCATCGTCTGTTCTTTTTGACACCGGGTCATCTCATTCCTTCATTTCAGAAAGTTATGCACAGTTGCATAACATGTCTTTCTGTGATATGCCAATCCCATTGGTTGTTCAAACCCATGGTAGTAAGTGGCAAACCTCCAGGATAACCCATGACAATGAAATTCTAGTAGATAGGCTAGTTTTTCTAGCATCCTTGATAGCCTTGAAATCTTCGGATATCAATATCATCTTGGGTATGGACTGGATGTCGGCCCATTATGCCGAGATTGATACTCATTCTAGAAATGTTCAGCTTACCCATCCCTCGGGTGAGATATTCAATGTCTCTACTCGAGTTGCCAAATACCAACTCTATTCCCTTAATGCCAACCCTCTTCCGGAACTTGAAGACATTCCGATAGTCCATGACTTTCCGGATGTTTTTCCAGAAGAACTGCCAGGAATTCCACCTGACAGGGTTGTAGAGTTTGTGATAGACCTTGTTCCGCGAACTGTCCCAATAGCCAGAAGACCTTATAAGATGGCACCCTTGGAGGTAGCCGAACTTAAGAAGCAACTAGATGAGGCCTTGAATAAAGGTTTCATTCTTCTTAGCTCCTCTACTTGGGCTTGTCCCGTCCTCTTCGTTAAGAAGAAAGACGGAACGGATCGGATGGTTGTAGATTATCGACCAGTTAACTTGGTCACCATAAAGAACAAGTATCCGCTCCCCAGGATCAACGACCTATATGATCAGCTCGTTGGGTCCTCAGTCTTCTCCAAAATGGATTTGAGGTTGGGTTACCATCAAATCAAGATCAAGAACGGGGACATTCCAAAAACGGCTTTTGTCACTCGTTATGGCCAATACGAGTACACCGTCATGTCCTTTGGTTTAACCAATGCCCCAGCCACCTTCTCTCGCTTGATGAATTCAATCTTCATGGAGTATTTGGATAAATTCGTCGTAGTATACCTCGATGATATTCTCATCTACTTGAAGAACGAACAAGAACATGCCGAGCATCTAAGGCTGGTATTGATGAAACTTCGAGAGCACCGCCTGTATGCCAAGTTTTCAAAATGTGAATTTTGGTTACCAGAAGTGACCTATCTAGGTCACGTAATCTCTAGTAAGGGTATTGCTGTCAATCCCGAGAGAGTTCAAGCTGTCCTTGATTGGACTCAACCTGAATCGGTTAAGCAAGTTAGGAGTTTTCTTGGTCTAGCAAGCTATTGTCGCCGCTTTGTCGAGAATTTCTCCAAGGTTGCAGAGCCTCTAACTGAACTCCTCAAGAAAGATAAAAGGTTCGAGTGGACACCATAGTGTGAGCATAGTTTTCAGGAACTGAAAAGACGCCTGACTTCTGCACCTGTGTTGCTACCACCAAATTTCTCTAAGGACTTTGTTATCTATTGCGACGCCTCGCGACAAGGATTAGGTTGCATTCTCATGCAGGATCGTCATGTGATTGCATACACATCTCGACAGTTGCGCCCACATGAGGATAACTATCCCACACCTGATCTTGAGCTTGTAGCAGTAGTCCATGCACTTAAAACCTGGCGACATTACCTTCTTGGTAATCGTTGTGAAATATTCACTGATCACCAAAGTCTGAAATATATCTTCACCCAGCCAGATTTGAATCTCACGCAAAGACGGTGGGTTGAGTTGATCACGGATTACGACTTAGGGATAACTTACACCCCGGGGAAGGCCAAAGTTATGGCTAATGCACTAAGTCATAAATCTTATCGTAACAACCTGATGCTACAACGAGGTCAACCACATCTCTATGAGGAATTTCGGAAGTTAAATCTTCACATTGTTCCTCAGGGATTCCTTTCTACCCTGGTGGCGAAGCCTACTCTTAGGGATCAAATCATAGCCATGCAGGCATATGATAAGGGTATTTCCCGGATCAAGGAGAATGTTGCTAGCGGAAACGCTAGGGATTTCTCTATTAATGAGCAAGGTGTTGTGTTCTTTTAGAACCGCCTAGTGGTTCCTAAGAGCAAACGTCTGCGGCAATTGATCCTTAAGGAGGCTCATGATTCTCCTCTCACCATTCATCCTGGTAGTACTAAAATGTATCAGGACCTACGCCAGAGGTTTTGGTGGACTAGGATGAAGAGAGAAATTGCTGAGTTCGTTGCTAACTGCGACGTTTGTCGTCGAGTTAAGGCAGAACATCAAAGGCGTGCTGGCACCTTTCAACCTTTAGCTATTCCTGAATGGAAATGGGCTAAAGTCAGTATGGATTTCATCACCGGATTTCCCAAGACCAAGAAAGGAAATAATGCTATCTTTGTGGTCATTGACTGTCTTTCCAAAGTAGCTCATTTTCTTCTAGTTCGTGAGAGTATAACAGCTAGCCAGCTGGCAGAGTTATATATCTCTCGAATAGTGTCTCTTCATGGTGTTCCTCTGGAGATTAACTCAGACCGTGGATGTATCTTTACTTCTCGCTTCTGGGAGAGTTTTCAGAATGCCATGGGGACTCACTTATCTTTTAGCACTGCTTTCCATCCTCAATCAAGTGGTCAAGTAGAAAGGGTGAATCAAATCGTAGAAGATATGCTCCGAGCTTGTGTTATATCATTCGGTATGAATTGGGAGAAGTGCCTTCCATTCGTCGAATTTGCTTATAAAAATAGTTACCAATCAAGCTTGGGCAAATCTCCTTTTGAAGTTCTCTATGGACGGAGATGTCAAACACCTCTTAATTGGTAAGAAACCGGAGAGAGGCAACTCTTTGCTCCGGATATGATCCAGGATGCAGAAGAGCAAGTTCGCATTATTCGTGAAAAGTTGAAAACAACCCAGTCTCGTCAAAAGAGCCAATATGATCGTCATCATAAGGCTGTGACCTTTGAAGTTGATGAGAAGGCTTACCTTCGGGTTACACCTTTGAAGGGAACCCATCGTTTCGGTATCAAGGGCAAGTTGGCTCCTCGTTATATCGGTCCTTTTCGCATTCTTGCCAAACAAGGAGAAGTTGCCTACCAATTGGAACTTCCTCATCATCTTTCCAAGGTTCATGATGTATTCCACGTCTCGCAACTCAAGCGTTGCTTTTCGGATCCTATCCGTGAAGTGGACCATGAAACGCTTGATCTCCAAGATAACCTTTCATACCGAGAATACCCTGTGCGTATTCTAGATCAAGCTGAGCGTACCACTCGACGTCGAAACCTCAAGTTTCTTAAAGTTCAATGGTCAAATCATTCTGAAAAAGAAGCAACATGGGAAAGAGAGGATCGTCTCCGACTTGAGTATCCCGCGCTATTCCCGACGACTTCCAAATCTCGGGACGAGATTCTTTTGAGTGGGGGTGAGTTGTCACATCCCTGATCCCCATTAGGGTTTAGCAAGTTTGAGCTCATGTTTTATTCCATTGCATCTTAAGAATTTGAATTGCACTCAAGGAAGGAAATGAAATCAAAGCAAAACCTCAAACAAACTCTATATTCAAAAGAAAACCAAAGTAGTGCCAAATCAATGAACCCAAAATGGCCATTAGAAAAGTTCATGTTTTTGGTTAAATGTTGAAAACAATATATGAGAGGTGAAACATATTTTCAAAATACTTTTGGCATTTTAAATTTAAGTTAAAAGCTACTGAAATCAATTATATATTTGATTTCAATTATTTCAAAGTTTCCAAAAATGTTGAAAACTTTATATGTCGTTGGAAATATTCCAACTAATACTCTAGTATTTTTCAAACTATTTTAAAATTAGTTTGGAGCCAAAAATAAAATGAAACAAATGTCAGAAATAATAAAACAAAAATAGAAAAGATAGAAATAAGAAAACCCTATCTAACGCTTACCTGAGGCCCAGCCCACCCCGACGCCTGTCGTCTTCCTCATGCCAGCGAGCACCAGGAGGTGGCCGTCGCTCGTTCCGGCGCGGCCACGCACCTGTGCGTCTGCGTGGACCTCCCTGATGCGCTGGAGAGGAGGGATAAGGTCTCCGGGATCCATTCCCGACCTCATCCTCTCCCCATTCGATCTCTCTCCTCTCTTTCTTCCTCGGCCGCCATGACCGCAAGCTCGAGCTCGAGCTAGCCGTCGCTCCGGTCGTCCTTCCCCGCCCCTGAGAGTGCCGTTCGCTCCGCCTCGTCGAGCTGGTCGTCTCTGCCAAAGGAAAGAAGCCCCCGAGCCCTGCATCGCCGGATCTCCATCGTCTTCTTCCTTGGATCGCCGACGTTCACCACCACCGTTCTCCCTCCTCAGGCAGTCCCCGAGCCCGCGTTCGACGCCGCTGCACTCCCTGTGAGCTCAGGGTGCCTTCCCCCTTGTTTCCCCTCTCGATTTCGAGCTCTAGGCCTAGTTTCACCGGAGCCCGAGGAGGACCGCCACGGTAGCTCGTCGCCGGTGGCCCTAGGTGACCGGTTGGTCCATCCGAGGCCTGCAATGGCTCCAGCTCGTCGCGTAGATGCTCTAGGAGCCCAGCCATGCACGAAATGCCATGTGTTTCGATGATCTCGACGATGGCCGAGCTTCGGCCGCCGCCAAGCTCGTCGCCGGCGTCGATTCCGACCACCCCAGGCCCTGGGGTTTGCTCCATCGTGCGTGTCGTCGAGTGGCCGTTCTTCCTGAGGTATGTGTCGTGCTTTTGGTCATTGGAGATGCGTTTCCGACGCCCTCCGCCGTCTCTGGTGATGCCGGAGGCTCACCGCCGGCGAGATCGACCTCATCGCCGGTGGGCTCTTCCCCCCCTAAGCCTATGACATGAGGGGCCAGGCCTTGTCTAATTAAGTTTAATAAAAATAAAAATAACTTATTTAATTAACTGAAACAGACAATGATAGGTGGGTCCTACTCTGTTAATTAACTAATTAAGTTAAATCTAAATTAAAACTGGACAGAGTCACTGACCAGTGGGTCCCACTGGTCAGGTTTGACTTTCAACGGCCAGTTGGACCTGCTGATGTCATGCTGATGCAATAACTCATTTTCTGTTTAAAAATAATTCCAGAATAAGTTCAAAACTTTGAAAATTCATAGAAAATTGAATATAACTCCAAATTTGACAAATAATATATGTAAAATGATCAGAAAAATTCAAGGAATCCAATGGTGCTATTTTCATGCATGAAAAACAAAGTTATGAAACAAAATCAGGTCAAATCAATTAAAAGAATTTGCTAAATTATAATTCAAATGATATTTGAATTATGATTTCAAATAAAGATCACCCAAATGGTTCTCTTAGTCATCTCAAACCATGCTACATTGCATTTCATGCATCATTTTGTTGCATATGTTTGATATTGATTGATTGTTGTTATTCCGGTAGGCTCCGCCCCTCCGGATATAACTGATTATCCGACTAACGGATATCACCCCTTTGCTGAGCAATAAGGCAAGCAACCATTTTGATCATCCCGATAAATCCCATGTTCTCGCTCCTGCTCTTACTTATTGCATTAGGTTAAAAATGCTTTCAATGCTTTTACGATGTTAGTTGAACCCACTTCCTTTGCATGACATGTCCTTGTCATAGTATATAGCTGAACCTTGCAACCTAGGATACCTGGTAGATGCTTGAGCCCTGATGTGCCTTATCCTGCTATGCATGCTATGCTTAGAGTTGTGTATGGTCTGTCATCTGGATGATGAACAGGATTGTGAGAATGTGTTCAGTTAGTAAAGGTTGTGCGTTGAACTTGATTTGGTAAAGGTACCGGTTAAAGGCTATGTAGGAGTACATGTCGGGTTGTTTCATTGGAACTGTCCTTAGGAACTGAGTTCCGTGTATGTAATCCAAGACTAGATACTACCACACGTTGGGATACTTAACTGACCCTCTCGACTTATTAATCGCCTAGTACTCGGTCCAGGAGTGGCAAGTAGTTTCTGGTGTTTATAGTCATGCTGGAGGCCGTGCATGGTGCTGACCTTAGAGGTGGGATATGATGTGGTAGGCAGTGGCACGGTGTACCAAGTGGCACCCGGATGGTGGGCTTGGGAACCCTGCGCACATCGTTTGGGGCCGTGGCGGAAACCTCGGTCGGACTTCCGTGCGGGTTACCCTCAGATAGGCAATAGACCTGGACTAGGTATTAGCGTGGTTAACGGTCGTGGCCGACTCCCTCGCTAGGCTTCCGCTTGAAGGTTGCCTAGGTGCATGACGTGCACATAGCGATAAGTGGCGAGAGCGTGTGTGAAGAAGTACACCCCTGCAGGGTTATGATCTATTCGAATAGCCGCGTCCGCGGATATGGACTACTTCGAAGCATATTTTGTTCATAGATAACTATAATGGCTACTCATAAAATTGTCAAGATAAGTGTGAGTGTCGTGGATGGCATTTCCGTAGGGATACAGAATGATTCCACGATGGAGTATTATTGTGGTTATAGTGGACTCGTGTGCGAGAAAACATAGTTGTCAAAACTATTTAAAAATGCAAGTTGTCTAGCCAAGAGTCAAATGCTGGCTTTCTGCATGAAACCCCACAACTCCTTGTTGATACATTGCATGAGTAGATATATTATCCTAAAGTCTTGCTGAGTACTCTTGTACTCACGTTTGCTTAATAACTTGTTGCAGAGGTTGTTAATGACCCTAATGGAGGGTTCTACCTAGACGTTGACGATGATGAGTAGCTGGTATCCCAGCTACGATCTGGCCCTAGGTTGGGGCCAGAGATAGTCAGGCCATGTGCCTTTTACCTTTCTATCTGTCTGTACTCAGACAGTTTAATCTTCCGCTGGCTTGTAAGACTTGTGTGTATGACCTGTGATGATGGGTCGTAAGACCCCTATCTGTGTAATATTATGTGTGTGGCTCGTCTGAGCCCTCTAAATAAAGTTTGTATGTTTATGGCTATTTTGTGATGCCATCTATGTATCTATACATATCGGTATGCCATGCATACGTGTGTTGTACTTGATATGTATGGGGTTCGAATACCTAGTCGTATGCCTTAGTAGCACTCCTTACGGAGAAATGC
The DNA here is from genome assembly GCF_904849725.1 of Hordeum vulgare subsp. vulgare. Lineage (NCBI taxonomy): Eukaryota > Viridiplantae > Streptophyta > Magnoliopsida > Poales > Poaceae > Hordeum > Hordeum vulgare. The sequence goes on from NC_058522.1 coordinate 387,567,381, forward strand.
CCCTTTGTGATTCCATCGAGCCATGGTAGTTCGCTACTGCTCCGGACACATTGGTTGACTGGCATGTGTCGTTCTTAGCTGTTGTGTCTGTCCCTTTGGGAAATGTCACGCGTTGTAATGGAGTGCTTGTAGCTTGCAACGACTCGTCTACATTCGCTGATGACCGACACCTGCTTTGCTGGGTCATGTATGCATGTCCCTGTACGGAACCGCCGCTTGAGTTTATGACTAGACATGTCGATCCGGGTTCTTTAACATTGGATTGCTAGCGACACAATTGCATACGCGAGTCAAAAGGCGCAAACGGTCCCGGCTAAGGTAAGGCTGCAGTCGAGGGGATAACCGTGCGTGAGACCGCAAAGAGATGTCATGTGTTACAGGCTGGATTCCTATGGCTTAGGATCGGGGTCCCGACATTCAATTTCTGAAGTAGAAGTCGGCCATACTTTCATAGCCTTTGTCTTACCAGGATTAGTAGATACACCTCTATCAGATATGATATCACCAAATCAACCCAACTAATTGTGGAGAAAATACACTTTGAAAGCTTGGCACATAACTGTTGGGGAACGTCGCATGGGAAACAAAATTTTCCTACGCGCACGAAGACCTATCATGGTGATGTCCATCTACGAGAGGGGATTTCCGATCTACGTACCCTTGTAGATCGCACAGCAGAAGCGTTAGTGAACGCGGTTGATGTAGTGGAACGTCCTCACGTCCCTCGATCCTCCCCGCGAACCGTCCCACGAACCGTCCCGCAATCCGTCCCACGATCCGCTCCGATCTAGTGCCGAACGGACGGCACCTCCGCGTTCAACACACGTACAACTCGACGATGATCTCGGCCTTCTTGATCCAGCAAGAGAGACGGAGAGGTAGATGAGTTCTCCGGCAGCGAGACGGCGCTCCGGAGGTTGGTGGTGATCTAATCTCAGCAGGGATCCGCCCGAGCTCCGCAGAAACACGATCTAGAGGAAAAACTGTGGAGGTATGTGGTCGGGATGCCGTGGCAAAAGTTGTCTCAAATCATCCCTAATAGCTCCATATATATAGGAGGAGGGGAGGGGAGGCTTGCCTAGAGGCTCAAGGAGCCCCAAGGGCTGCGCCACCAAGGGAGGAGGAGTCCTCCTCCAATCCTAGTCCAACTAGGAATGGAAAGTGGAGTCCTTCTCTCCTTTCCCACCTCTTTTTTTTTCTTTCTCTTTGATTTTATATCCTTGGCGCATAGGGCCTTCTTGGGCTGTCCCACCAGCCCACCAAGGGCTGGTATGCCACCCCAAGGCCTATGGGCTTCCCTGGGGTGGGTTGCCCCCCCCCCTCGGTGAACACCCGGAACCCATTCGTCATTCCCGGTACATTCCCGGTAACTCCGAAAACCTTCCGGTAATCAAATGAGGTCATCCTATATATCAATCTTCGTTTCCGGACCATTCCGGAAACCCTCGTGACGTCCGTGATATCATTCGGGACTCCGAACAACATTCGGTAACCAACCATATAACTCAAATACACATAAAACAACGTCGAACCTTAAGTGTGCAGACCGTGCGGGTTCGAGAACTATGTAGAATGACCCGAGTGACTCCTCGGTCAATATCCAATAGCGGGACCTGGATGCCCATATTGGATCCTACATATTCTACGAAGATCTTATCGTTTGAACCTCTGTGCCAAGGATTCATATAATTCCGTATGTCATTCCCTTTGTCCTTCGGTATGTTACTTGCACGAGATTCGATCGTCAGTATCCGCATACCTATTTCAATCTCGTTTACCAACAAGTCTCTTTACTCGTTCCGTAATACACGATCCCGCAACTTACACTAAGTCACATTGCTTGCAAGGCTTGTCTGTGATGTTGTATTACCGAGTGGGCCCCGAGATACCTCTCCGTCACACGGAGTGCCAAATCCCAGTCTCGATCCATACTAACTCAACGAACACCTTCGGAGATACCTGTAGAGCATCTTTATAGTCACCCAGTTACGTTGCGACGTTTGATACACACAAAGCATTCCTCCGGTGTCAGTGAGTTATATGATCTCATGGTCATAGGAACAAATACTTGACACGCAGAAAACAGTAGCAACAAAATGACACGATCAACATGCTACGTCTATTAGTTTGGGTCTAGTCCATCACATGATTCTCCTAATGATGTGATCCCCTTATCAAGTGACAACACTTGCCTATGGTCAGGAAACCTTGACCATCTTTGATCAACGAGCTAGTCAACTAGAGGCTTACTAGGGACAGTGTTTTGTCTATGTATCCACACATGCACTGTGTTTCCAATCAATAGAATTATAGCATGGATAATAACGATTATCATGAACTATATAATAATAACTAATTTATTATTGCCTCTAGGGCATATTTCCAACAGTCTCCCACTTGCACTAGAGTCAATAATCTAGTTCACATCACCATGTGATTTCAACGAATCCAACACCCATATAGTTTTGGGGTCTGATCACGTCTTGCTCGTGAGAGAGGTTTTAGTCAACGGTTCTGAAACTTTCAGATCCGTGTGTTCTTTACAAATCTTTATGTCATCTTATAGATGCTGCTCCTATGTGCTATTCGGAAATACTCCAAATATCTACTCTACTATACGAATCCGTTTCACTACTCATAGTTATTCGGATTAGTGTCAAAGCTTGCATCGATGTAACCCTTTACGACAAACTCTTTAACGACCTCCATAATCGAGAAAAATTCCTTAGTCCATCAGTTACTAAGGATAAATTTTGACCGCTGCTAGTGATTCAATCATGGATCACTCTCTGTACCTCTCAACAGGCTTTGAGTCAAGGCACACATCAGGTGCGGTACCCAGCATGGCATACTTCAGATCCTACGGCCAAGGCATAGAAGACGACCTTCGTCTATTCTCTTTATTCTGTCGGGGTCGGGTTTTGAGTCTTACTCAAATTCACACCTCACAACGCAACCAAGAACTCCTTCTTTGCTGATCTATTTTGAACTCCTTCAAAAACTTGTCAAGGCATGCATCTTGTTGAAACTTCTATTAAGCGCTGTCGATCTATCTCCATAGATCTTTGATGCTCAACGTTCAAGTAGCGCAATCCAGGTACTCCTTTGAAAACTCCTTTCAAACAACCTTGTATGCTTTACAGAAATTCTACATTACTTCTGATCCACAATATGTCAACCACATATACTTATCAGAAATTCTATAGTGCTCCCACTCACTTCTTTGGAAATACAAGTTTCTCATAAACCTTGTACAAACCCAAAATCTTTGATCATCACATCAAAGTGTATATTCCAACTCCGAGATGCTTGCACCAGTCCATTGAAGGATCGCTGGAGCTTGCATACTTGCTAGTATCTTTAGGATCAACAAAACCTCCTGGTTGTATCACATACAATGCTTGCTCAAGGAAACCGTCGAGGAAACAATGTTTTGACATCCTATGTGCAATATTTCATAAATAATGCAGCAACTACTAACATAATTCTAACAGACTTTCAGCATCGCTACGAGTGAGAAAGTCTCATCATAGTCAACTGTTTGATCTTGTCGGAAAACATCCTTGCGACAAGTCGAGCTTTTCTTAATGGTGACGATTCACCATCATCGTCTGTCTTCCTTATAAAGATCCATCTTTACTTAATAGTCCTACGACCATCAAGTAGTTCTTCCAAAGTCTATACTTTGTTCTCACATATGCATTCTCTCTCGGATTTCATGGCCTCCAGCCATTTGTCGGAATCCGGGCCCACCATTGCTTTTCCATAACTCGTAGGTTCATTGTTGTTCAACAACATGACCTCCAAGACAGGGTTACCATACCACTCTGTAGTAGTATGTGACCTTGTCGACCTACGAGGTTTGTAGTAACTTGATCCAATGCTTAATGATCACCATCATCAGCTTCCACTTCAATTGGTGTAGGCGCCACAGGAACAACTTCATGTGCCCTGCTACACACTGGTTGAAGTGATGGTTCAATAACCTCATCAAGTTCTACTACCCTCCCACTCAATTCTTTCGAGAGAAACCTTCCCTCAAGAAAGGACCCTTTTTCTAGAAACAAACACTTTGCTTCTGGATCTGAGATAGGAGATGTATGCAACTGTTTTGGATATCCTATGAAGATGCATTTATCCGCTGTGGGTTCGAGCTTATCAGACTGATACTTTTTCACATAAGTGTCGAAGCCCCAAACTTTCAAGAAACGACGGCTTAGATTTCTCTAAACCTCAGTCTATACTGTGTCATCTCAACGGAAATAAGCGGTGCCCTATTTAAAGTGAATGCGGTTGTCTCTAATGCATAACCCATAAACGATAGTGGTAATTCGATAAGAGACATCATAGTATGCACCATACCAAATAGTGCATGGCTATGACGTTCAGACACATCATCACACTATGATGTTCGAGGTGGCATGAACTGCGAAACAATTTCCACATTGTCTTAACTGCGTACCAAAACTCGTAACTCAGATATTCATTTCTATGATCACATCGTAGACAGTGTATCCTCTTGTTACGACGAACTTCACTCTGAAACAGAATTGAACTTTTCAATATTTCAGACTTGTGATTCATTAAGTAAATACTCTTGTATCTACTCAAATAATCATTGAAGTAAGAACATAATGATATCCACTGCGTGCCTCAGCACCCATTGGACTGCATACATCAAAATGTATCACTTCCAACAAGTTACTATCTTGTTTCATCTCAATGAAAACAAGGCCTCGCTCATGTGGTATGATTTGCATGTCACAAGTGATTCAAAATCAAGTGAGTATAAATATCCATCAGCATGGAGCCTCTTCATGCAATTTATACCAACATGACTCAAGCGGCAGTGCCACAAGTAAGTGGTACTATCATCATTACCTTGTTTCTTTTGGCACCAATATCATGAACATGTTTAACACTACGATCGAGATTCAATAAACCATTGAAGGTGATTATTCAAGCAAATAGAGTAACCATTATTCTCTTTAAATGAATAATCGTATTGCAATAAACACGATCCAATCATGTTCATGCTTAACGCAAGCACCAAATAACAATTATTTAGGTTTAACACCAATCCCGATGGTAGAGGGAGTGTGCGACGTTTGATCATATCAACCTTGGAAACACTTCCAACACGTATCGTCACCTCACCTTTAGCTAGTCTCCGTTTATGTCGTAGCTTTCATTTCATGTTACTAATCACTTAGCAACCGAACCGGTATCCAATACCCTCGTGGTACTAGGAGTACTAGTAAAGTACACATGAACATCATGTATATCAAATATACTTATTTCGACTTTTGCCAACCTTCTTATGTACCAAGTATCTAGAGTTGCTCCGCCTCAGTGACCGTTCCCCTCATAACAGAAGCACTTAGTCCCGGGCTTGGGTTTAATCTGGGGTCTCTTCATTAGTGCAGCAACTGCTTTGCCGTTTCACGAAGTATCCCTTCTAGCCCTTGCCTTTCTCGAAACCTAGTGGTTTTACTAACCATCAACTATTGATGCTCCTTCTTGATTTCTACTTTCGCGGTGTCAAACATCGCGAATCGCTCAAGGATCATTGTATCTATCCTTGACATGTTATAGTTCATCACGAGGCTCTCACAGCTTGGTGGCAGTGACTTTGGAGAACCATCACTATCTTATCTGGAAGATCAACTCCCACTTGATTCAAGCGATTGTCGTACTCAGATAATCTGAGCAGACGCTCAATGATTGAGCTTTTCTCCTCTACTTCATGGACAAAGAATCTTGTCGGAGGTCTCATACCTCTTAACAAGGGCACAAGCATGAAATCACAATTTCATCTCTTTAGAACATCTCTTATGTTCCGTGATGTTTCAAAACGTCTTCGGCGCCTTGCTTCTAAGCCATTAAGTATTTTGTACTGAATTATCGTATAGTCATCAGAAACGTGTATGTCGGATGTTCACAACATCTACAGATGACGCTCGAGGTGCAGCACACCGAGTGGTGCATTAAGGACATAAGCCTTCTGCGCAGCAATGAGGACAATTCTCGGTTTTACAGACTCAGTCTGCAAAGTTTGCTACTATCAACTTTCAACTAAATTTTCTCTAGGAACATATAAAAACAGTAGAGCTATAGCGCAATCTACATCGTAATTCGCAAAGACCATTAGAATATGTTCATGACAATTAGTTCAATTAATCATATTACTTAAGAACTCCCACTCAAAAAGTACATCTCTCTAGTCATTTGAGTGGTACATGATCCAAATCCACTATCTCAAGTCCGATCATCACGTGAGTCGAGAATAGTTTCAGTGGTAAGCATCTCTATGCTAATCATATCAACTATACGATTCATGCTCGACCTTTCGGTCTCATGTGTTCCAAGGCCATGTCTGCACATGCTAGGCTCGTCAAGCTTAACCCGAGTGTTCCGCGTGTGCAACTGTTTTGCACCCGTTGTATGTGAACGTTGAGTCTATCACACCCGATCATCAAGTGGTGTCTCGAAACGAAGAACTGTCGCAACGGTGCACAGTCGGGGAGAACACAATTTCGTCTTGAAATTTTAGTGAGAGATCACCTCATAATGCTACCGTCGTTCTAAGCAAGATAAGGTGCATAATGGATTAACATCACATGCAATTCATAAGTGACATGATATGGCCATCATCAGGTGCTTCTTGATCTCCATCACCAAAGCACCGGCACGATCTTCTTGTCACCGGCGTCACACCATGATCTCCATCATCATGATCTCCATCAACGTGTCGCCATCGGGGTTGTCGTGCTACTCATACTATTACTACTAAAGCTACGTCCTAGCAATATAGTAAACGCATCTGCGAGCACAAACGTTAGTTTAAAGACAACCCTATGGCTCCTGCCGGTTGCCGTACCACCGACGTGCAAGTCGATATTAACTATTACAACATGATCATCTCATACATCCAATATATGACATCACATCGTTGGCCATATCACATCACAAGCATACCCTGCAAAAACAAGTTAGACGTCCTCTAATTGTTGTTGCATGTTTTACGTGGTGACCATGGGTATCTAGTAGGATCGCATCTTACTTACGCAAACACCACAACGGAGATATATGAATTGCTATTTAACCTCACCCAAGGACCTCCTCGGTCAAATCCGATTCAACTACAGTTGGAGAAACCGACACTCGCCGGTCATCTTTGAGCAACGGAGTTACTCGTAGCGATGAAACCAGTCTCTCGTAAGCGTATGAGTAATGTCGGTCTGAGCCGCTTCGATCCAACAATACCGCGGAATCAAGAAAAGACTAAGGAGGGCAGCAAAACGCACATCACCGCCCACAAAAACTTTTGTGTTCTACTCGAGAAGACATCTACGCATGAACCTAGCTCATGATGCCACTGTTGGGGAACGTCGCATGGGAAACAAAATTTTCCTACGCGCACGAAGACCTATCATGGTGATGTCCATCTACGAGAGGGGATTTCCGATCTACGTACCCTTGTAGAGCACACAGCAGAAGCGTTAGTGAACGCGGTTGATGTAGTGGAACGTCCTCACGCCCCTCGATCCTCCTCGCGAACATTCCCACGAACCGTCCCGCGATCCGTCCCACGATCCGCTCCGATCTAGTGCCGAACGGACGGCACCTCCGCGTTCAGCACACGTACAGCTCGACGATGATCTCGGCCTTCTTGATCCAGCAAGAGAGACGGAGAGGTAGATGAGTTCTCCGGCAGCGAGACGGCGCTCCGGAGGTTGGTGGTGATCTAATCTCAGCAGGGCTCCGCCCGAGCTCCGCAGAAACACGATCTAGAGGAAAAACCGTGGAGGTATGTGGTCGGGCTGCCGTGGCAAAAGTTGTCTCAAATCAGCCCTAATAGCTCCATATATATAGGAGGAGGGGAGGGGAGGCTTGCCTTGAGGCTCAAGGAGCCCCAAGGGCTGCGCCACCAAGGGAGGAGGAGTCCTCCTCCAATCCTAGTCCAACTAGGATTGGAAAGTGGAGTCCTTCTCTCCTTTCCCACCTCTTTTTTTTTCTTTCTCTTTGATTTTCTATCCTTGGCGCATAGGGCCTTCTTGGGCTGTCCCACCAGCCCACCAAGGGCTGGTGCGCCACCCCCAAGGCCTATGGGCTTCCCCGGGGTGGGTTGCCCCCCCGGTGAACACCCGGAACCCATTCATCATTCCCGGTACATTCCCGGTAACTCCGAAAACCTTACGGTAATCAAATGAGGTCATCCTATATATCAATCTTCATTTCCGGACCATTCCGGAAACCCTCGTGATGTCCTTGATCTCATCCGGGACTCTGAACAACATTCGGTAACCAACCATATAACTCAAATACACATAAAACAACGTCGAACCTTAAGTGTGCAGACCGTGCGGGTTTGAGAACTATGTAGACATGACCCGAGTGACTCCTCGGTCAATATCCAATAGCGGGACCTGGATGCCCATATTGGATCCTACATATTCTACGAAGATCTTATCGTTTGAACCTCTGTGCCAAGGATTCATATAATCCCGTATGTCATTCACTTTGTCCGTCGGTATGTTACTTGCGCGAGATTCGATCGTCAGTATCCGCATACCTATTTCAATCTCGTTTACCGGCAAGTCTCTTTACTCGTTCCGTAATACAAGATCCCGCAACTTACACTAAGTCACATTGCTTGCAAGGCTTGTGTGTGATGTTGTATTACCGAGTGGGCCCCGAGATACCTCTCCGTCACACGGAGTGACAAATCCCAGTCTCGATCCATACAATTCAACGAGCACCTTCGGAGATACCTGTAGAGCATCTTTATAGTCACCCAGTTACGTTGCAACGTTTGATACACACAAAGAATTCCTCCGGTGTCAGTGAGTTATATGATCTCATGGTCATAGGAACAAATACTTGACACGCAGAAAACAGTAGCAACAAAATGACACGATCAACATGCTACGTCTATTAGTTTGGGTCTAGTCCATCACATGATTCTCCTAATGATGTGATCCCGTTATCAAGTGACAACACTTGCCTATGGTCAGGAAACCTTGACCATCTTTGATCAACGAGCTAGTCAACTAGAGGCTTACTAGGGACAGTGTTTTGTCTATGTATCCACACATGCACTGTGTTTCCAATCAATACAATTATAGCATGGATAATAAACGATTATCATGAGCTAAGAAATATAATAATAACTAACTTATTATTTCCTCTAGGGCATATTTCCAACAATAACTCCTTGCCTTGTAAAGTTTGAAACACTTCTTCCAAATGTTTGATATGAGCATCCATAGTTGGACTATACACCATAATGCCATCCATGAACACTAGAAGAAAATTTCTCATGTACTTTGCGAAAGTAGAATTGATTAAGCACTAAAAAGTCACAAAGGCATTGGTAGGCCCAAAAGGCGTGACTCAAACTGAAAATGCCCCTAATGTGTTTTAAATGCATTCTTCATCTCATCCTCGAGTACCATTCCGATATGCTGGTAACCACTATGTAAATCTATCTTAGAAAAATATTTTGCACCAGCTAGTACATCAAGAAATTCATCTACCAAAGGAATAGGGAACTTATTTTTTACTTTCACCAAGTTCAACATTTTATAATCCACACAGAAATGCCATCTTCCATCTTTTTTCGTGACCAACAAACACGAGAAGCAAAATGACTCGCATTTGAAATCCCCGTATCAACCTATATCATAGCAGCTACTTGTTTCTTTATCTCACCTTTTTATATGGAGAATACCTATAGGGCCCAAAGTTAACTAGAGGGGTACCTAGTAGAAGAGAAACAACATGATCAAAACTTCTATGAGGAGGTAGTGTGGATGTTTCTTGATAAGAACACTCGAAACTTGTCCAAATGTGCTTGAACTTCAAGGATTTCTCAAGCACTAGCATGTTTGCTAGATGAATTCAGAGGACAATGACCCATAGTCCATTACCTTTGTGCCACTTGTACACTTCATCAAGGGGAACTTCCTGAATACTACCATTTCTTACAGGCATAATTATTTTGAAGTCTTGCTATCTCACCATTCTGGACAACTTACATCCATTTCTGTTTCCAATCAAAAGAGACAACCAATCCCTGCTTAACAGACTATCATAACAACACATGTTCAGTACTTCCATATGATGGGTGAAAGTATGGCCGTGCATAAATCTTCCACAACTTAAGTGGAAGTAAGAAGTTCTCGATTAGCCACTTTAACCTGAAGTGTTTGTTAGAATATAAACGTTTTAAAGATAGATCTAAGGAGATAGAGATAGAATAGCTTAAACCTTGTATGACTTGTCTTGTACTCCAAGTCTCTCTCCCTCACATGTACTCTATATATACCTCTAGGATGGTTATTGCAACACAAAAAATAACACCAAAAAGTTTAGCCATCTTACAATTTCTACATGGTATTAGATCAATTTGTCTAACGACACCAATCCTTGGACATTTCACCACTTCTACAACACGCCGCCTCCGGGAAGATTATCTCCTCATCCCGGTGGCGGGGCACCTAATGAATTAGAGATTAGATCGATTTTTTAGTTTATATTAGATCAATTTCGAAATTTTCTCTAGTAGTTTTTTTTCTTAGCCACCAAATAATCCTTTGATCCTCAAACATCTTGTGCAATTGCAGCAACATCGACGTCGCAGAAACTCGATCAGATCGAGTCATTCTCCAGCCCAACATGGACTTCAAGCTTTAGCAGATTCGACGGTGAAAGGCGGTCACATAGACATGAGTGTATGATACGTCCCAAAGGTATCTATAATTTGTGCTTGTTCCATCATCATTTGGGTGACATTGTTATATGTTTCGCTACACTTTTATATCATTTTATACATATTTGGACTAACCTACTAACTCAGTGCACCCAGTGCCAGTTTCTGTCTGCTGATGTCTAAATTGTGGGGCTTTTACCAAATTTTCCGAAGCCCGAAAAATCCAAAGAATATATATAAAAAATCAACGAAACAGAAGCTTTCGGATCACCGAAGGAGGGCCAGAGGGGGCCAAGGGCCTCCCAGGCGGCCTGCTGGCGCGACCAGGCCCTAGGTCGCGACAGGAGGTCACCTGGGTGGGTCCCACCTCCTCCGGTGCCCTCCTTTGGCCTATATTTAGGGTCCTGAGAGGAAACCCTCATAGACTTTCTGGAATCACGAATTTCTCCATCATTCCGCCGCCGCAGCGCTTCCAAGATCGGGAGCGTCAGGAGACCTCTTCCCGGCACCCTGCCAGAGGGAGGATTGACCTCGAGGAGCTTCTCCACCGCCATGGACGCTTCCCGGACGTGCCGTGAGTAGTCCTCCTTGGACCATGAGTCCATGACCAGTAGCTATGTGATGTCTTCTCTGCAATCTTGTGCTTCAATGGTTAGTCCTTGTGAGCTGCCCTGCATGAGCAAGGCATTTATGTAGTTCTGTTGCTTTTGCTATGCTCGGTTTGTTGGGATCCGATGGATTATGAGATTATGTTCAGATTGTTATGAGTTATATATTTGATTATCCTTTTATATTATGTTACTTAGTGATTCATGCATGTTCTCTGTTGCTTTTTATTGCTTTGGCCAAGTAGTAGATTGTAACACCAAGAGGGAGCGTCATGCATGATTGTGGGTTCGGGCCCCTCGATGTCTAGCTTGACTAACAGAAACATGAGACTAGGGGATGTGCTTGTTGCCACCAGGGAGAAAACAACGGTGCTTGTGACCACGGTTGCAAGGATTGTTTACCTTACGCATAGTTCGTTAATGCAGTTGTCCATTGCTTTGAGTTTACACTTTGGGTGTGGCCCGCAACTTAATACCGGAGAGATGTTTTGGATAGATATCTCAAGGTGGATGATTAGTAAGTAGATGCTGATGAATAAACGGTCTACTTGACTTGGTGTATTGCCCATTACTACTGAACCTATAACTATCAAGTAGCTTAATTAGCATTGCGTTGCGATCATAATTGTGTCAATTGCCCACCTGTGATTTGTTTACCCAAGCATAGTTGTTTATCGTCTTTTGGGTGAGAGACATCACTAGTGAACATCATGTGACTCCGGTACATATCACGAACATTGTTTACACCTCCATCATTTACCGCTTTCATTTACTTTTCCGTTGCAATCACTATTACGTTCCCGCTTGTGTTTTGATCCTTTGCAAACTACAAGGCCGGAGAGATTGACAACCTCTGTGTACTCGTTGGGAGTAAAGCTATTTGTTGTGCGTGCATGTCCACGTCTTCTGCTGACCAGGACGGAAGACACCTACTTGTTGAGCCTAGGAATCCTTCTGGTTCGATAAACCTTACAGTCCCCGTGTAAGGGAAATTTGCTGCTGACTACATCTCCACCTTCCACTTGGAGTAACCAACGAGGGGCGAGAATTATATCCATCAACTTGTCACCAGTGTGTGACTGATGCACCGTGTACCACGGGCGAGCGGCGACTCTAGGGAGACCCATAGGAGAGACGCATGGAAGGCCCATGCACTAGAGCAGCTAATCCATGCAAACACATGCAACCCAACACTACTAGGGAAAACCTTATACACACAACAATTAGAGTAGTGCTGTATAAAATTCGGCGCTACTGCTACATATCAGTAGCACGCTTCGAGTACACGCGCTACTGCTAACTACTTCCTCTGTAAACTTATATAAGAGTGTTTAGATTACTAAAGTAGTATTCTAAATGCTCTTATATTAGTTTACAGAGGGAGTACTTATGAGTAACGCGGCTTTAGGAAACACGCTACTACTAATATTGCCCCACCGTTGCCGACAGGGCTAGATTTAGTAGTAGCGCACCACGAATACCGGCGCTACTACTAAAAGAATAGTAGCAGCGCGTTTTTACAACCGCGCTACTTCTAAGTGGGGCACTTATCATTTCGTCGCCCCGCAGGCCCCTTTCTCTCACTCTCTCCCTCTCCCCCTCTCCACATTCCGCCGCCGCCGCCGCCCCGCACTCCCTCCCTCTCCACAGTCCGCCCCCGTTGCCGCCCCGCGCTCCCTTCCTCCCCACTTTGCACCGCCGCCCCGCACTCCCTCTCTCCCCACTCCGCGTCGCCGCCCCACCCCTGCCTCACCGACCCCCCTGCCTCGTCGTCGCCCCTGCCTCGCCGACGCGGACACCCCTGCCTCGCCGACACCCTTCCTCCTACACCGTCGACACCACCTCCTCTACCCGCCGCCGTCGAGCTCACCACCGCAAGTCCCTCTCCCCTCCCCTCTTCTCTATAGATAGGTTAGTAAAATTAACAAATTAGCAAATGTTAGGTAGGTCATTGATACGATTCCATCGTATCTACAATTTTTGATTGTTTCATGCCAATATTCTACAACTTTCATATACTTTTGGCAACTTTTTATACTATTTTTGGGACTAACATATTGATCCAGTGCCCAGTGCCGGTTCCTGTTTGTTGCATGTTTTTTGTTTCGCAGATTATCCATACCAAACGAATTCCAAATGCAATAAAAAACCTATGGGGATTTTTTTTGGAATATTTATCATTTTTGGGAAGAAGAATCAACGCGAAACGATGCCCGAGGGGGTCACAAGCCGAGGAGGCGCGCCCCCCCTAGGGCACGGTAGGCAGGCTTGTGACCAATCCCTAAGGTGGTTGGCGCCCTTCTTTCGCTGCAAGAAAGCTAATATTCAGAAGAAAATCGTGTTAAAATTTGAGCCCAATCGGAGTTATGGATCTCCGGGAAATTAAGAAACAGTGAAAGCAAGAATTTGGGAGGCAGAAACAGAAGGACACGGAGAGAGAGATCCAATCTCGGAGGGGCTCTCGCCCCTCCGCCGCCATGGAGACCATGGACTAGAGGGGAAACCCTTATCCCATCTAGGGAGGAGGTCAAGGAAGAAGAAGAAGAAGGGGGGCTCTCTCCCCCTCTCTCCCGGCGGCGCCGGAACGCCGCCCGGGACATCATCGTGTGACGGCGATCTACACCAACACCTCCGTCATCTTCACCAACACCTCCATCACCTTCCCCCATCTATATTCAGCGGTCCACTCTCCCGCAACCCGCTGTACCCTCTACTTGAACATGGTGCTTTATGCTTCATATTATTATCCAATGATGTGTTGCCATCCTATGATGTCTGAGTAGATTTTCGTTGTCCTATCAGTGATTGATGAATTGCTATGATTGGTTTAATTTGCTTGTGGTTATGTTGCTGTCCTTTGGTGCCCATCATATGAGCGCGCGCGTGTATCACACCATAGGGTTAGTAGTATATTGATAGGACTATGTATTGGAGGGCAAGGGTGACACAAGCTTCAGCCTAGCATAGAAATTGATGCATACGGGATTGAAGGGGGGCGAATATATCTTATTGCTATGGTTGGGTTTTACCTTAATGAACGTTAGTAGTTGCGGATGCTTGCTAATAGTTCAAATCATAAGTGCATAGAATTCCAAGTAAGGGATGACATGTTAGCAGTGGCCTCTCTGATGACTAATACGTCTCCAACGTATCTATAATTTTTGTTGGTTTCATGCTATTATCTTGTCAAACTTTGGATGTTTTGCATGCCTTTTATTTATTTTCTTGGACTAACTTATTAACTCAGTGCCAAGTGCCAGTTCCTGTTTTTCCATGTTTTTGACCCCTTTCAGAGGAGATTTTGAAACGGAGTCCAAACGGAAGAAAATCCTCGAAAAGATTTTTTCTGGAACGGAAGAAGATCAGAGGACTTGGGAGCCAAGCTAGAAGAGCCCCAGGGGCCCCACAAGCCCCCACCCCGCGGCCAGGGGGGCGCCATCCAGGCTTGTGGGCCCCCTGGAGGTCCCCTGACCTAGATCTTGCGCCTATATATTCCCAAATATTCCCAAAAAAATCAAGAGACGATCGCAATTACTTTTACGTCGCCGCAAGCTTCTGTCTCCGCAAGATCCCATCTGGGGCACGTCCTGGTGCCCTGCCGGAGGGGGATTCGGACACGGAGGGCTTCTTCATCAACACCATGACCTCTCCGATGATACGTGAGTAGTTCACCATAGACCTACGGGTCCATAGCTAGTAACTAGATGGCTTCTTCTCTCTCTTGGATCTTCAATACAAAGTTCTCCATGATCTTCATGGAGATCTATCTAATGTAATCTTCTTTTGCGGTGTGTTTGTCGAGATCCGATGAATTGTGGATTTATGATCTGATTATCTATGAATCTTATTTGAGTTTCTTCTGATCTCTCTTATGCAGGATTTCATATCCTTGTAATTCTCTTCGAGTTGTGGGTTTTGTTTGGCCAACTAGATCTATGATTCTTGCAATGGGAGAAGTGCTTGGTTTTGGGTTCATACCGTGCGGTGACCTCACCCAGTGACAGAAGGGGTAGCGAGGCACGTATCGTGTTGTTGCCATCAAGGGTAAAAAGATGGGGTTTTCATCATTGGTTTGAGATTATCCCTCTACATCATGTCATCTTGCTTAAAGCGTTACTCTGTCCGTCATGAACTCAATACACTAGATGCATGCTGGATAGCGGTCAATGTGTGGAGTAATAGTAGTAGATGCAGAAAGTATCGGTCTACTTGTCTCGGACGTGATGCCTATATGCTAGATCATTGCCTTAGATATCGTCATGACTTTGCGCGGTTCTATCAATTGCTCGACAGTAATTTGTTCACCCACCTTGATATTTGCTATTATGAGAGAAGCCTCTAGTGAACACTATGGCCCCCAGGGTCTACTCGACACCATATTTTCAGCCTTACACTTTTTTTACTTTGTTGCACTTTCCGCCTTCAGATCTCACTTTGCAAACAATTTTGAAGGGATTGACAACCCCTTTGAAGCGTTGGGTGCAAGCTTGTTTGTGTTTGCGCATGTACTTTGGACTTGACGAGGCCCTCCTTTTGGATTGATACCTTGGTTCTCAAACTGAGGGAAATGCTTACTGCTCCTGTGCTGCATCACCCTTTCCTCTTCAAGGGTAAAACCAATGCAAATCAGAGAAGTAACAAGAAGAATTCCTAAGCGCCAAGGAAGGACTTTTGTTGCCGCAACAATGACCCACAAGTGTAGGGGATCTATCGTAGCCCTTTCGATAAGTAAGAGTGTCGAACCCAACGAGGAGCAGAAGGATCTGACAAGTGGTTTTCAACAAGGTATTCTCTGCAAGCACTGAAATTATCGGTAACAGATAGTTGTGTGGTAAAAAGATTCGTAGCAAGTAGCAAGTAACAAGAGTAACAAAGGTGCAGCAAAATGGCCCAATCCCTTTTGTAGCAAAGGACAAGCCTGGACAAACTCTTATAGGAGGTAAAGCGCTCCCGAGGACACATGGGGAATTTCTGTCAAGCTAGTTTTCATCATGTTCATATGATTCACGTTCGCTACTTTGATAGTTTGATATGTGGGTGGACCGGTGCTTGGGTGCTGCCCTTACTTGGACAAACATCCCACTTATTATTAACCCCTCTCGCAAGCATCTGCAACTACAAAATAAGAATTAAGACAAAGTCTAACCATAGCATTAAACTAGTGGATCCAAATCAGCCCCTTACGAAGCAACACATAAACTAGGGTTTAAGCTTCTGTCACTCTAGCAACCCATCATCTACTTACTACTGCCCAATGCCTTCCTCTAGGCCCAAATAATGGTGAAGTGTTATGTAGTCGACGTTCACATAACACCACTAGAGGAAAAACAACATACAACGCATCAAAATATCGAACGAATACCAAATTCACATGACTACTTATAGCATGACTTATCCCATGTCCTCAGGAAAAAAAGTGACTACTCACAAAGCATAATTATGTTCATGACCAGAGAGGTATTGAATAGCATCAAGGATCTGAACATATAATCTTCCACCGAGTAATCCAACTAGCATCAACTACAAAGAGTAATTAACACTACTAGCAACCTTACATGTACCAATCGGAGTCGCGAGATGGCGATTGGTTACAAGAGATGAACTAGGGTTTGGAGATGAGATGGTGCCAATGAAGATGTTGATGGTGATGAGTCCCCTCCGATGAGAGGAGTGTTGGTGATGACGATGGCGACGATTTCCCCCTCCGGGAGGGAAGTTTCCCCAGCAGGACGGCCCTGCCGGAGCTCTAGATTGGTTCTGCTCAAGTTCCGCCTCGTGGCGGCAGCGATTCCTCCCGAAAGCCTCCTCCTGATTTTTTCTGGAACGAAACCCTCCTTATAGCAAAAGAGGGGAGCCAGAGGGCCAACAGGGAGCCCACAAGCCCCCTAGGCGCGACCAGGGGGGTAGGCCGCGCTTAGCAGGCTTGTGGCCTCCTGGTGGCTCCCCTCTGGTACTTCTTCCGCCCACTATTTTTTATAAATTCCAAAATAATTCCTCGTTGATTTTCACGGCTTTTGGAGTTGCGCAGAATAGGTATCTCAAACTTGCTCCTTTTTCAGGCCAGAATTCCAGCTGTCGGCATTCTCCCTCTTCATGTAAACCTTGAAAAATAAGAGAGAAATGGCATACGTATTGTACCGTGAAGTGTAATAACAACCCATAAAGCGATAAATATCAACATAAAAGCATGATGCAAAATGGACGTATCGACTCCCCCAAGCTTAGACTTCACTTGTCCTCAAGCAGAAACCGAGATCAATAAATATGCCCACATGTTTAGAGAGAGAGAGAGGTGTTGACAAAACAAAATACGGACATGCAGGCATCATGATCATAATTAGAATAGCAATATCATCATATAATCTCTTATGCTAAAGTGATAATTCCTTCACAAAGTAAAGTATGGATCAAGAACCTTATTGAGAATTAACAACCAATAGCCTTTAGTCATTGAAGCAATTGCAATTTATCATAACATCGGAAAGAGTCAAATAAGAGCTTGTAAAGCAAATCCACCTACTCAATCATCCTTTCGTCTTCTACAATTGCTACAGCTCACATGGTACTCATGAGATCAAAGTTTCAGTCGGACACAGAGAAAGATAGGGGCTTATAGTTTCGCCTCCGAACTATTTACCTCAAGGGTAATGTCAACAATAATAGTTCATGAATACTTACTTCCAAGTTGACATATGAATATAGATCTTTCACTAGCATATGACGTTAACCAAGATAAAAGGGGAAATAAGGAATTGGTGTCGATCACCATGACACTTTTAAGGACAAAAAGTAAAGGTACAAGGTAGGCCCTTCGCAAAGGGAAGCAGAGGTTGTCATGTGCTTTTGAGGTTTGGATGTGTGTCCTCTTAGTGTGAAGGAATGTCACTTTATATTGCCTCCTTTGATAAAGAACTTTATTATCCAGTCTGTCGCTTTTATGTCTTCCTCATCACAGGTTCGTACAAAGCTTATTTTCCACATACTAATAGATCATACATATTTAGGGAGCAATTTTTATTGCTTGCACCGAGGACAACTTACTTGAGGGATCTTATTCAATCCATAGGTAGGTATGGTGGACTCTCATGGCAAAACTGGGTTGAAGGTTTATGGATGCACAAGTAGTATCTCTACTTAGTGCGGAAGTTTTGGCTGATATGGGGTGGAAGCAAGCGTCACATGCTAAGGGATCTCTAGTCATATAACATTGTTCGGAACCAAGCAAACATAATTCATTATGTTGTCTTCCTTGTCCAACATCTACTTCTAAGCATGCAATAGTTTAATGAGTGTTCACAATCATAGACGGTGTCAAAGAAGATATATTTATATGTGAACCTCTCTTTCTTTATTACTTCCTATTAATTGCAACCAAGACCAAGGTCTACGTTTTTTCACCCACAACAAGTTTCAATCAACATTCTTTTTATATGTGGAGCCATCACTTCCCATAAGATCATTACATGATCTTTCATGCTTTTGTTCTTTTATCATTCTTTTCCTTAGATCATGGCATGAAGCAAGGCCCTTAACTAAAACACTCTTTATTATATGACTCACGAACTCGAATACATCGGGGGTGACACAAAGCAAAACTCAAGCCTAAAACACTAAGAACTTTAGTCTACTAGAGAAAGATAAAACCAAAAAGGACGAACTAAGAAAAGGTAAAGGCAAAAGATGTGATGGTGATACGATATCGGGGCAACTCCCCCAAGCTTGGCACATGCCAAGGGGATTGCCCATACCCGTGCTTAGTTGTCTTCCTTTGGAGGTGATGGTGGTGAAGTTGTTGCAGAGGTCTTGAACTTGTTTAATTTCCTCTTGAGCATAAAATTCTGCTCCTTCAGATCGTTAATGTCCTCTTCAAGCCTCAACACCCTTTGGCATAATTCTTGCTTACTCTCCTGCAAAAGACGAGAAGGGATAAACAAAATCTTAGGCTTCTTCCTTGAGTCAGGGAGGCTCGACTTCTTGAACTCCACATGTGTGTCTCCAGGTTAGGGTAGAAGAGCCTCCTCTTCATCGGAACTTGTTCCTTCCTTCCCCTTGGGATCATAATCTTCTTCCTCATCAGTGGTCCAACCATAATGATACAAGTCCCAATATACCTTGGGGTTAGCAAGGTAATCGGCCACATAGCTCTCCCCTTCTGAATCTTGAGAAGACATCTTGCCCTAAATCTGCAGCAGAAACAGGATCGAAACGAAAACAGAGGAAATTTGCGTGATACGAGGGTCAGACCTTTCGGGAGAATATATAATGATTTGTTTCCGACCAGAAGGAGTACTCCGCAAGAAAACGGAGTTCGGGAGGCACACGAGGTGGTCACAAGCCCCCCATGCGCGACCAGGGGGGTGGCCCGCGCGTGGCAGGCTTGTCGCCTCCTCGTGCGCTTTCTAGACTACTTTAATTTTTTCTATTTTTCTAAAAATTCCAAAACGGAGAAAAATTCTGACTGGAAAAGTTTTGGAGTCGGTTTACTTACCGAATCACATACCTCTTCGTTTTCGGAGTCTGAAACAAGCTGATAAATATCCCTTATGTACTCCTCTGGAGTTATGGTATTGATAATATTGCTTTCAACATTTATGGGAGTACCTGAGATATAATGCTTGATTCTTTGCCCATTTACCACTCTCGGAAAATTATCTTCCGCGCTGTTGATCTTGATGGCACCGGAACAATATACTTCCTCAACAATGTAAGTACCTTCCCTGCAAAAAATCTTAAGCGAGAATTATACAGCAAGACATAATCACCTACATTGAACTCACATTTTTGTATCCTTTTATCATGCCACCTCTTAACCTTTTCTTTAAACAACTTGGCATTTTCATATGCCCGAGCTCTCCATTCATCAAACGAGCTAATATCAAATAACCTCTTCTCACCAACAAGTTTAAAATCAAAGTTGAGCTCTTTGATTGCCCAATAAGCCTTATGCTCTAGCTCAAGAGGTAAATGGCATGCTTTACCGTAAACCATTTTGTACGAAGACATGCCCATGGGATTCTTATAAGCAATTCTATAAGCCCACAGTGCATCATCGAGCTTCTTAGACCAATTCTTTCTAGACCTATTGATAGTCTTTTGCAGAATTAGTTTAATCTCTCTATTACTTAGGTCTACTTGACCACTGGACTGAGGGTGATAGGGAGATGCAATTCTATGGTTGACATCATACTTAGCAAGCGTTTTACGGAAAGCACCATGAATAAAATGTGAACCACCATCAGTCATTAGATATCCAGGGACTCCAAATCTAGGGAAAATAACTTCTTTAAGCATCCTGATAGAGGTGTTGTGATCAACACTACTAGTTGGGATAGCTTCTACCCACTTAGTATCGTAATCAACAACAACTAGGATATGAGTATACCCGTTGGATTTTGGAAAAGGTCCCATATAATCAAAGCCCCAAACATCAAATGGTTCAATGACAAGTGAATAATTCATAGGCATTTCCTGACGTTTACTGAGATTACCTATTCTTTGACATTCGGCACAAGATAGGACAAACTTACGGGCATCCTTAAAGAGAGTGGGCCAATAGAAACCTGATTGCAATACCTTGTGTGCAGTTCTATCTCCCGCATGGTGTCCTGCGTAAGCCTCGGAGTGACACTTCTGTAGGATCTGTCCCTATTCGTGTTCAGGTACACAACGTGTAATAACACCATCTACTCCTTCCTTATAAAGGTGAGGATCATCCCAAAAGTAATGTCTCAAATCAAAGAAGAATTTCTTCTTTTGCTGGTATGTGAAACTAGGTGGTATATATTTTGGCAACGATATAATTTGCATAATCAGCATACCACGGTGTACTACGTGAAGTATTTATGACATTCAGTTGCTCATCAGGAAAGCTATAATCAATAGGTTGTGGGTCATCAAGAACATTCTCCAACCTAGACAAGTTATCTGCTACGGGGTTCTCAGCACCCTTCCTATCGACAACATGCAAATCAAATTCTTGTAGCAAGAGAACCCATCTGATAAGTCTAGGTTTAGCATCTTTCTTTTCCATGAGATACTTAATAGCAGCGTGATCAGTGTGAATAGTGACTTCGGAATCAACTATGTAAGATCTGAACTTTTCACATGCAAACACGATTGCTAAAAATTCCTTTTGAGTAGTAGCATAGTTTCTTTGGTCACTGTCTACAGTTTTACTAGCATAATGAATACCATTCAACTTCTTATCAACTCTTTGTCCTAGGACAACACCCACAGCATAATCACTAGCATCACACATGATTTCAAAAGGTAAGTTCCAATCAGGTGGTTGAACAATAGGCGCAGTTATCAAGGCCTTTTTAAGTATTTTGAAGGCTTCCTCACAATCATCGTCAAAAACAAAAGGAATATCCTTTTGCAAGAGATTGGTAAGAAGCCTAGAAATATTAGAAAAGTCCTTAATGAACCTTCTATAGAAACCAGCATGACCAAGGAAACTTCTTATACCTTTAATATCTGTAGGGCATGGCATTTTCTCGATCGCATCAACCTTAGCATTATCGATTGTAATACCCCTTTCAGAAATTTTATGTCCTAAGACGATGCCTTCATTAACCATAAAGTGGCACTTCTCCCAATTCAAGACAAGATTGGTATCTTTACATCTCTACAAAACTCGATCAAGGTTGCTGAGGCAATCATCAAAAGAAGACCCGTAAACGGAGAAGTCATCCATGAAAACCTCAACAATCTTTTCACAGAAGTCATAGAATATAGCCATCATACATCTTTGAAAGGTAGCAGGTGCATTACATAAGCCAAAAGGCATACACCTATAAGCAAAGGTACCGAAAGGGCAGGTGAAAGTGGTTTTCTCCTGATCAGATTGTGCAACAGGTATTTGGGAGAAACCAGAATAACCATCTAGAAAGCAGAAGTGTGTGTGTTTAGACAGTCTTTCTAGCATTTAGTCGATAAAAGGCAAAGGGTAATGATCTTTCCTAGTGGCCTTATTCAATTTCCTAAAATCAATCACCATCCTATAGCCAGTACTAATCCTCAGAGGGATCAATTCATCCATATCATTGGGGACAACGATAATACCTCCCTTCTTAGGGATGGAATGCACCGGACTTACCCAATCACTATGACCAACATGATAGATAATAACTGCTTCCAGGAGCTTTAGTTTTTATTTTCTTACTACCTCTTTCAACTTAGGATTTAATCTCCGTTGATGATCGGCAACTGGTTTGGAATCAGGATCGGTTTTAATTTTGTGCTGGCATAGAGTGGGACTAATGCCCTTAAGATCATCAAGAGTATATCCAATAGCAGCACAGTGCTTCCTCGAAGTTTTTAGTAACTTCTTTACTTCATGTTCTGAGAGGCTAGCACTAATAATAACAGGATATATCTCTTTTTCATCAAGATAAGCATACTTAAGAGTATCAGGCAACTGTTTAAGCTCGAATACAGGATCTCCAAGCAGTTCAACAGGCAAATTATTCTTAAGGATAGGATGTTGTTCAAAGATAACTCTATCTATCTCATTCCTTTCATCCATATGCATATCATTTTCATGCTCAAGCAAGTAGTGCTCTAAAGGATCAATAGGAGGCACAACAATAGAAGTTAGGGCAATAATTTCATCCTTTTTAGGCAACTCTTTTTCATGAGGTTGTCTACCAAACTTGGAGAAATTGAACTCATGTGACACACCTTCAAAGCCAACAGTGACAGTTTGCTTCTCACAGTCAATATGAGCATTGACAGTACTGAGGAAAGGTCTGCCAAATATGATGGGACAAAAGCTATCTTGTGTGGTAGCAAGAACAAGAAAATCAGCAGGATACTTCGTTTTACCACACAAGACTTCAACATCTCTAACAATTCCCAAAGGGCAGATAGTATCTCTATTGGCAAGCTGAATAGTGACATCAATAGGTTCAATCTCAACAGGTGCAATCTCGTCTTTAATTTCATCATATAAAGATTGAGGTATAACACTAACACTAGCACCCATGTCACATAAACCATGATAACAATGATCTCCTATCTTAACAGAAACAACAGGCGTGCCAACAACACGCCTATGTTTGTCTCTAGCATGTGGTTTAGCAATTCTAGCAGCATCTTCACAGAAGTGAATATCATAGCCATCAACATTGTCGGACAGGAGATCTTTGATAATAGCAATGATAGGTTCAACTCTAATTTGCTCAGGGGGTGTAGGTGTTCTAATGTAGCCCCTACATATCACAGTTGAAGCTTTAGAATGATCCTTTATCCTAACAGAGAAAGGTGGTTTCTCACTGTAAGCACTGGGAACAATAGGATCATTATAAGCAATGACTTTCTCTTCAACTGGATTGGGTTTAACTACATTGACTTCTAAGGGAGGATGATATTTGAACCAGTTCTCTTTAGGGAGATCAATATGAGCAGCAAATGATTCACATAATGAAGCTACTATCTCATAGTCAAGTCCATATTTAGCGCCAAAATCACAAAAAGTATTTGTTTCAACAAAGGATTTAACGCAATCAAACTTGAAATTCATACCTGATTCCATACCTTCATAAAACTCCCAATCTTCAGAGTTGCGTTTAATACTTTCCAATAAATTCCATTTGAAGTCAATATCTCTTTTCATAAAAGAACCGGTACAAGAAGTGTCAAGCATGGTGCGATTATCATGAGAAAGCCGAGCATAGAAGTTCTGAATGATAATTTCTCTCGAGAGCTCATGGTTGGGGCATGAATATAACATTAATTTAAGCCTCCCCCAAGCTTGAGCTATACTTTCTCTGTCACGAGGCCAAAAATTATCAATATAATTCCGATCATGATGTACCAAATGCATAGGATAAAACCTTTGATGAAATTCCAATTTCAATCGGTTGTAGTTCCATGATCCAGTATCATCACATAGCCTATACCATGTCAATTCTTTATTCCTCAAAGATAAGGGAAATACCTTCTTCTTGACCTCATCCTCGGGCAAACCTGCAAGCTTAAATAAACCACAAACTTCATGTACATAAATTAGATGCAAGTCGGGATGTGATGTTCCATCTCCTGTAAAAGGATTAGCCAGCAGTTTCTCAAGCATACCCGAAGGAAATTCATAGAAAATATTTTCAGTAGGTGCAGCAGGTTGAGGAGCAACTCCTTGTGCTTCCTTTCGAGGTGAAGATACCCCGAACAAGCTCCTCAAAGGATTAGTTCCCATAGTAACAAGTGACAATAAATTTCAGCGCACTATATAAATGATTCCTTACCAAATTCCACTTACCAAAGGCGCTTCACTCCACGGCAACGGCGCCGGAAAAGAGTCTTGATGACCCACAAGTGTAGAGGATCTATCGTAGTCCTTTTGATAAGTGAGAGTGTCGAACCCAACGAGGAGCAGAAGGATCTGGCAAGTGGTTTTCAGCAAGGTATTCTGTGCAAGCATTGAAATTATCGGTAATAGATAGTTGTGTGGTTAAAAGATTCGTAGGAAGTAGCAAGTAACAAGAGTAAAAAAGGTGCAACAAAGTGGCCCAATCCCTTTTGTAGCAAGGGACAAGCCTGGACAAACTCTTATAGGAGGTAAAGCGCTCCCGAGGACACATGGGAATTTCTGTCAAGCTAGTTTTCATCATGTTCATATGATTCCTGTTCGCTACTTTGATAGTTTGATATGTGGGTGGACCGGTGCTTGGATGCTGCCCTTACTTGGACAAACATCCCACTTATTATTAACCCCTCTCGCAAGCATTCGCAACTACGAAAGAAGAATTAAGACAAAGTCTAACCATAGTATTAAACTAGTGGATCCAAATCAGCCCCTTACGAAGCAACGCATAAACTAGGGTTTAAGCTTCTGTCACTCTAGCAACCCATCATCTACTTACTACTTCCCAATGCCTTCCTCTAGGCCCAAATAATGGTGAAGTTTTATGTAGTCGACGTTCATATAACACCACTAGAGGAAAAACAACATACAACGCATCAAAATATCGAACGAATACCAAATTCACAAGACTACTTATAGCATGACTTATCCCATGTCCTCAGGAACAAAAGTGACTACTCACAAAGCATAATTATGTTCATGACCAGAGAGGTATTGAATATCATCAAGGATCTGAACATATAATCTTCCACCGAGTAATCCAACTAGCATCAATTACAAATAGTAACTAACACTACTAGCAACCTTACAGGTACCAATCGGAGTCGCGAGACGGAGATTGGTTACAAGAGATGAACTAGGTTTTGGAGATGAGATGGTGTTGATGAAGATGTTGATGGTGATGAGTCCCCTCCGATGAGAGGAGTGTTGGTCATGACGATGGCGACGATTTCCCCCTCCGGGAGGGAAGTTTCCCCGGAAGGACGGCCCTGCCGGAGTTCTAGATTGGTTCTGCTCAAGTTCTGCCTCGTGGCGGCGGCGATTCCTCCCGAAAGCCTCCTCCTGATTTTTTCTGGAACGAAACCCTCCTTATAGAAAATGAGGGGAGCCAGAGGGCCAATAGGGAGCCCACAACCCCCCTAGGCGCGACCAGGGGGGTAGGCCGCGCCTAGCAGGCTTGTGGCCTCCTGGTGGCTCCCCTCTGGTACTTCTTCCGCCCACTATTTTTTATAAATTCCAAAATAATTCCTCGTTGATTTTCACGGCTTTTGGAGTTGCGCAGAATAGATATCTCAAACTTGCTCCTTTTTGAGGCCAGAATTCCAGTTGCCGGCATTCTCCCTCTTCATGTAAACCTTGCAAAATAAGAGAGAAAAGGCATAAGTATTGTACCGTGAAGTGTAATAACAACCCATAAAGAGATAAATATCAACATAAAAGCATAATGCAAAATGGACGTATCACTCTCCCACAAAAAACTTGCTATCGGTCTAGTAACGTAGTCAATTGCTTAGGGACAATTCCACAACTTGTACCACCACTTTTCCACACTCGTTGAACTAACGTAATTGTTTCTTTATCTAACCAGCGCCTAGTTTTATTTACGTGTTCTTTTTTTTCTTGCAAACCTATCCTATCACTCCTGCAAAGTACTTCTAGTTTCATACTTGTTCTAGGTAAAGCGAATGTAAAGTGTGCGTACAGTTGTATCGATGGTCGATAGAACTTGAGAGAACATTTGTCCTACCTTTAGCTCCTCGCTGGGTTCGACACTCTTACTTATCGAGAAAGGCTACAATTGATCCCCTATACTTGTGGGTTATCAAGACCTTTTTTTGGCTCCGTTGCCGGGGAGCAATAGCGTGGGGTGAATATTCTCGTGTGTGCTTGTTTGCTTTATCACTAAGTAGATTTATTTGCTGTTCCAAGTCGTTCTCTATCTTTAGTTATGGATATGGAACACGAAATACCAAAAAAATTAGGTGTACTTGCTACTCATGGAGACGGGGAACCTCCTAAAACCCTCGATGCTCGTTATGTGGAAAATATTATGCACTTCTTTAATAATCCTGAGAAAACCACATTCAATTATATAATGAAATACACGTTGGATCAACGTGAATACTTTAGGGATTATCGCTTGACTCAAAAAGGGGAACTATTATGGGATCAAATTCATATGTTGAAATGGTACACTTGGGAGCTATGCTCAAGATATGATATTACTTGTTGCTCTAGGATGAAGGCTAAACACCTTCCCTTTTCTTGTAAATTTAATGCTAATGAAACCTTGGCTTCTTATGCTAATGGTATATATGATTACTATGATGTGGAACAAATAGAAAAGTTTGTTGCTTTTATGGGTGCTTATGAAATTGAAGCTCGATTTAAAGGGTGTGATGATAATGATGATGCTGCTTACCGATCTGAAAATTTGGTTATGCTTCGTTATTTCTATACTCATTATGAATATAATTCCCATATTTATCGATTTACGGAGAAATTCTATGCTACCCAAGAAGAGACTAATATTTTGCAGGAAACTATGGAAGAAGAAAATGCTGAAATTGTGAGCTCATTGGATGAAAAAGATGACGAGGAGAGCGAGAACAAAAGGAGGAAGAGCGTACTAGCTACCCGTGCCCACCTTCTAATGAGAGTAACTCTTCAACTCATACATTGTTAAATTTCCCTTCGTTCTTACCGAAGGATGAATGCTATATTGATTGCTATGATCCCTTGGATTCGTTTGAAATATCCCTTTTTGATGAACTTGATGCTTGCTATGCTTGTGGCCATGGTGCCAATATGAATGATGCTTATGAAGATGAACTTGCTATAGTTCCTTATGTTAAACATTAAATTGTTGTTATCGCACCCACTTATGATAGTCCTATTATCTTTTTGAACTCTCCCAACTACACTATATCGGAGAAGTTTGCTCTTATTAGGGATTACATAGATGGGTTGCCTTCTACTATTACACATGATGATTTTGATGAATATAATATGCATGTGCTTGATTCTCCTACTTGCAATTATTATGAGAGAGGAACTACATCTCCACCTCTCTATGTTTCCAATACGATAAAATTGCAAGAAACTGCTTATGCTATGTATTGGCCTTTACTTGATGTGCATGAATTGTTCTTTTATGACATGCCACTGCATAGGAAGAGAGTTAGACTTCGTCATTGCATGATATATGTTACCTTGTGCTCACTACTAAATTACAAATCATTGTTAATTAAAGTTGGCTTTGATGTACCTTGGGATCCGGGTGGATCCATTACTTGAGCACTTTATGTCTAGCTTAAAGGCTTTAAAGAAAGCGCTGCCTGGGAGACATCCCAGAAGTTTTAGAGAGTCATTTATTTCTGTTGAGTGCTTTTATATAGTTTAAAAACAAAAAAAATATAGAGGGGAACTTAAAACTTTTTCAAAAAGAGAAGCGATTGAAAGGTGATGCATTGCGGAAGTGAGGGTCGACCTTGAACACTTGTGTTCATGCTCATGGAAACAATGTAGAATTTTTCATGGAAGTTTATCGCAAATATAATTATCCCCTTGTACAATTCCGTTGTATTATAAAAATAATGTGCCAAGTAAAGCCTTTATGATTAGTTTGGGTGATAGTTGTTTGATCATGCTGAAAAAGACAGAAACTTTGTGCTCACGAAATTATTTTTAGTTCCTATACAGAAAGAGATTTTGAGTTGATTATTTTTTCTTCTGATTGATATGACAATTTCCCTAATTTTCATAATTATTCAGAATTTTTGGAGTATCTGAAGTATGGTAGATGTTCAGATTGCTACAGACTGTTCTGTTTTTGACAGATTCTATTTTCTATGCATTATTCTCTTATTTTGATGAATCTATAGGTAGTATCGGGGGGTATGAACCATGGTGAAGTTGGATTACAGTAGATATAATTCTAATAGGATTTTGGAATGAGTTCACAATAGTACTTAAAGTGGTGATTTACTTTATTATACTAACGAATCTCACGAAGGTTTTGTTGAGTTTTGTGTGATTGAAGTTTTCAAGTTTTGGGTGAGACCACGATGGATGAAGGAATAAGGAGAGGCAAGAGCCTAAGCTTGGGGATGCCCAAGGCACCCCAAGGTAATATTCAAGGAAGACTCAAGCGTCTAAGCTTGGGGATGCCTTAGAAGGCATCCCCTCTTTCGTCTACAATCTATCGGTAATTTTACTCGGAGCTATATTTTTATTCGTCACATGATATGTGCAAATGCTTGGAGCGTCCTTTGTGTTTATTTTCCTTTTTCTTTTATGCACGATGCTGGTATGAGATAGTCCTTGGCTTTATAGAATTCTTCATGTGCTTCACTTATATCATTTGAAGTTTGGATTGCCTGTTTCCCTACACATAGAAAACCGCCATTTGTAGAATGCTCTTTTGCTTCACTTATATTTGTTAGAGCGGGGCATATATTTTGTAGAAAGAATTAAACTCTCATGCTTCACTTATACCTATTTAGAGAGTTAACAGGAGTTGGTCATTCACATGGTTAGTCATAAAATCCTACATAAAACTTGTAGATCACCGAATATGATATGTTTGATTCCTTGCAATAGTTTTGCGACATGAAGATGTGATATTAGAGTCATGCTATTGAGTAACTGTATATTCGTAGAAATACTTGTGTTAAGGTTTGTGATTCCCGTAGCATGCACGTATGGTGAACCGTTATGTGACGAAGTCGGAGCATGATTTATTTATTGATTGTCATCCTTTATGTGGAAGTCGGGATCGCGCGATGGTTAACTCCTACCAACCCTTCCCTTAGGAGCATGCGTCTAGTACCTTGTTTCGATGACTAATAGACTTTTGCAATAAGTATGTGAGTTCTTTATGACTAATGTTGACTCCATGGATTATACACACTCTCACCCTTCCACCATTGCTAGAATCTCTAGTACCGCGCAACTTTCGCCGGTGAATTACAACCACCATATACCGTTCCTCAAAACAGCCACCATACCTACCTATTATGGCATTTCCATAGCTATTCCGAGATATATTGCCATGCAACTTCCATCGTTCCTTTTATTATGACACGCGCCATCATTGTCATATTGCTTTGCATGATCGTAAGATAGCTAGCATGATGTTTTCATGGCTTGTCTGTTTTTTTGATGTCATTGCTACGCTAGATCATGGCACATCCCGGTACACCGCTGGAGGCATTCATATAGAGTCATATTTTGTTCTAAATATCGAGTTGTAAGTAAATAAAAGTGTGATGATCATCATTATTAGAGCATTGTCCCATGTGAGGAAGTAATAAAAGAGGCCAATGAATCCCAAATAAAAAAAGAGGCCAAAGAAGCCCACCAAAAAAAGAGAAAACAAATGATAATAAAAAATGAGAGAAAAGAGAGAAGGGACAATGCTACTATCCTTTACCACACTTGTGCTTCAAAGTAGCACCATGATCTTCATGATAGAGAGTCTCCTATGTTGTCACTTTCATATACTAGTGGGAAATTTTCATTATAGAACTTGGCTTGTATATTCCAATGATGGGCTTCCTCAAATTGCCCTAGGTCTTCGTGAGCAAGCGAGTTGGATGCACACCCACTTTTTGAACTTTCATACACTTATAGCTCTTGTGCATCTGTTGCATGGCAATCCCTACTCACTCACATTAATATCTATTGATGGGCATCTCCATAGCCCGTTGATACGCCTAGTTGATGTGAGACTATCTCCTCCTTTTTGTCTTCTCCACAACCACCATATTCTATTCCACCTATAGTGCTATGTCCATGGCTCACGCTCATGTATTGCGTGAAAGTTGAAAAAGTTTGAGAATACTAAAGTATGAAACAATTGCTTGGCTAAAACCGGGGTTGTGCATGATTTAAATACGTTGTGCGGGGAAGATGGAGCATAGCCAGACTATATGATTTTGTAGGGATCACTTTCTTTGGCCATGATATTTTGAGAAGACATGATTGCTTTGTTACTATGCTTGAAATATTATTGTCATTATGTCAAATGATAGACTATTGCTTCAAATCACTCGTGTTTTAGTATTCATGCCATGATTAGATTATATGATCAAGATTATGGTAGGTAGCATTCCACATCAAAAATTATCTTTTTTTATCATTTACCTACTCGAGGACGAGCAGGAATTAAGCTTGGGGATGCTGATACGTCTCCATCATATCTATAATTTTTGATTGTTTCATGCCAATATTCTACAACTTTCATATACTTTTGGCAACTTTTTATACTATTTTTGGGACTAACATATTGATCCAGTGCCGAGTGCCAGTTCCAGTTTGTTGCATGCTTTTTGTTTCGCAGATTGTCCATACCAAACGAAGTCCAAACGCAATAAAAAACCTACGGGGATTTTTTTGGAATATTTATGATTTTTGGGAAGAAGAATCAACGCGAAACGATGCCCGAGGGGTCACAAGCCCAGGAGGCGCGCCCCCCTAGGGCGCGTCTGGCAGGCTTGTGACCAATCCCTAAGGTGGTTGGGCCCTTCTTTCGCCGCAAGAAAGTATTATCCGGAAGAAAATCGTGTTAAAATTTCAGCCCAATCGGAGTTACGGATCTCCGGGAATTTAAGAAACGGTGAAAGCCAGAATTTGGGAGGCAGAAATAGAAGGACACAGAGAGAGATCCAATCTCGGAGGGGCTCTCGCACCTCCGCCGCCATGGAGACCATGGACCAGAGGGGAAACCCTTCTCCCATCTAGGGAGGAGGTCAAGGAAGAAGAAGAAGAAAGGGGGGCTCTCTCCCCCTCTCTCTCGGCAGCGCCCGAACGCCACCCGGGACATCATCGTGTGACGGCGATCTACACCAACACCTCCGTCATCTTCACCAACACCTCCATCACCTTCCCCCATCTATATTCAACGGTCCACTCTCCCGCAACCTGCTGTACCCTCTACTTGAACATGGTGCTTTATGCTTCATATTATTATCCAATGATGTGTTGCCATCCTATGGTGTCTGAGTAGATTTTCGTTGCCCTATCGGTGATTGATGAATTGTTATGATTGGTTTAATTTGCTTGTGGTTATGTTGCCGTCCTTTGGTGCCCATCATATGAGCACGCGCGTGGATCACACCATAGGGTTAGTAGTATGTTGATAGGACTATGTATTGGAGGGCAAGGGTGACAGAAGCTTCAGCCTAGCATAGAAATTGATGCAACCGGGATTGAAGGGGGACCAATATATCTTATTGCTATGGTTGGGTTTTACCTTAATGAACGTTAGTTGTTGCGGATCCTTGCTAATAGTTCCAATCATAAGTGCATAGAATTCCAAGTAAGGGATGACATGCTAGCAGTTGCCTCTCTCACATAAAACTTGCTATAGGTCTAGTAACGTAGTCAATTGCTTAGGGACAATTCCACAACTCCTACCACCACTTTTCCACACTCGTTGAACTAACGTAATTGTTTCTTTATCTAACCAGCCCCTAGTTTTATTTACGTGTTCTTTCTTTTCTTGCAAACCTATCCTATCACTCCTACAAAGTACTTCTAGTTTCATACTTGTTCTAGGTAAAGAGAACGTAAAGTGTGCGTAGAGTTGTATCGGTGGTCGATAGAACTTAAGGGAATATTTGTCCTACCTTTAGCTCCTTGTTGGGTTCGACACTCTTACTTATCGAGAAAGGCTACAATTGATCCCCTATACTTGTGGGTTATCAGTTGTGTTCTAGAGTTCTAGGTTAAATAGGTTAAATAGGTTAGTACAATTAACAAATTAGCAAATGTTAGTTAGGTTATATTCTAGGGTTATAGGGTTCTAGGTTTAATAGGTTAATTAGGTTATGTTGTTAGTTAGGGCATAAGGTCATGTTGTTAGTTAGGGCATAATGTCATGTTGTTAGTTAGGGCAGTAGGTTAACATAGAATTTACTTAGGTGTATACTTAGTGAGAGAGGGAGCCTTTTGTTGTTTACATGGAATGAATCCAAGTGGCCTATGTTTTGCCGAAAATGTTGATTCATTTCCGTTCCGACAAATTTCAGGTGCTCGATTTGTCCACTTTTAACAAAGGTCATGCCGAATTTTTTCGTGAATTTTGACATGACTTGTGCTACAAACTAGGACATATCGAGTGCCCATGATTTGCCGCACTGGGAATGAATCAACGTTCGTGCAAAACATAAGCCTTTTTATGCCATTATTCATTTTATTTGCTCAAGCCCCGAATGTTGTTGCGGAAATATTTGCAATATATATATATATATATTGTGTTTTATTATTGTATATTTGATGTCATACTTGCATGTTCAGAAAAATAGGTAGTGGGCGCTAGCTAAATTCAAATGAGATGATTATTGTATAAATGATAATTAGAAAGTAAAACATTAAACAATAAGAAAATTTTCTCAGAGGAATTTGTCTCGACGTCGACGATGCCCATCCCGCATCCTCGTCGTCGACTTGGTGGCGACCACCTGCTTGATAGGCACCATCATGTGCGGGACTGGGCTCCGCCGGGCTGGCACTGGGAGGTGCTACCTTCCGAGGTGCTCACCTTGGTGAGGAATCCGGGTCTCATCGTTGACCCGGAGGTTCTTTGGTGGCGGTCGCGTGGGCCATTATCGGTGCCAAGGGAGCCGGCCCCCACGGAGGTGGTACGTTGCCGTGTCAGGGAGGAGGACAAACACGTCTGTCGCTACATGGCTGCGTTGGATGCCAGGTTCTCCAATACCTGACAGGTTCTCCAGGGACATCACCCGAGCTATGATCCGGTGATGGTTCCTTATCTTTGGGTTGCCACCGCCTGCACCATGAGACGTCAACTGGATCTTTATTAGTGATATTGTATGATAATATTCGAGATGTATTAGTGATAATATCGGTTATCTTTCAGTTTGTCGTTGCTCCTTGTATGAGTTTCATGAGTTGTTAAATGAGTAAGATGATGATGAGTTATATGTCATTTGTTAAAAGTGATTTGTCATATAAGTTTCCTGGTAGTTGCATTCGATTGATTTTAAATGTTTCAACTATGAACATAGGAAATGTCTGACGATGAAAGAAAATTCGTTATGTGCGAATACTGCCAAGACGAGCGCGGCCTGTGCGACACACCTCACCTAGTTGATGATAGGCGCTTCAGCATCATGCTGGATGAGGACTTCGAAGTGGATACAGTAAGTCACAACGACAAGTATTTTTTCGTAATTAAGCATGACTTCTTTTGCTTCGACTTATAATTTTTATTTTTTACTATTCTACTAGCATATCCCTTGCCATGCAAGAATTTATGTCTTGGATAAGATTGGTTTCAGTACTGAAAAACTATGGAGGTAAAGACAATTCACTTGAGGACCGAGCATGGTTATAATTTTGCCGTAAAGTTGTACAATGCAGACACCTACTCCTTTTTTGAATGAAAAAATTGGGTAGCACTATGCAAGGCTTATGCATTTGAGCCTAATATGCTTATCACCTTTGATATTCGTCCGAAAGATGAAATTGAAGGTAATATCGACATCTGGGTCGATGTGCAGACGCCTCCAGTTCTACCAGTATGTGAGTTTCTCAACCATATTTATTAAGTAACTTATGTTGTTTATTTAAAAATAGTTGACAACTTATTTTCATTCTTCACAAAATGTACGGAAGATGGTAGACAGAACCTACTACTACAATGATAAAGAAGAATTAACTTATAAGGAGAAAAATCTTCTTGTCGCATTTATTCATGATCTTGAGAATTACAATAGCTATCAGCAAACTCCTCCACATTATGGTCAATACTTGCCACTAGTGCACGTGGTGAACTACGGTAACATACATGGAGATTGCATGGTAAGATTTTCTACTATTACGACATCCGTGCATCTTTTGCATAAATTCTTGTAAAACTAAACTACATTGCTAACTACAAAGTTATTACTATGTTTTTCAACAAAAAATCCTGCAAGATTGTGTGCCTCATCTGATGTTTCCAAGAGGTCGCATTGATGTTATGAGCATACGGCCAGCACGGCTAGGTCAGCCTATTTATATGCATCACTCCTATCCATATCAGATTTGTAAAACCGATGAAATGACAATCAAAGATTGGAAAAATGTATGGTCAATCATAGAGAGCTACTTGGAAGCAACATTGTGCGTAGGCCAAGAATTGGAGACATGATGATCTCCATTCTCCATAATGGAGAGTCAGGGCCTATCTCGTTTTATGATATTCTACCTAAGATAGGGTAGAGTAGGTCCTAGGTACAATGTGTTATTATGTGCTACAATGTGTTATAGTTGATGATGATGAGGAGGAGGAGTTGTGATTATGACTAGTGACCAACTTGTTATATGATGTCTCATTGATGAAAATGATGATTAAATAGTGTTCGTGGTAATGACTATGATGATTATTCACTATAGTGTTGTTGGTGATGATATGATGCAAGAGTTTTTATATTAATATGATGATGATGTTGATCATGATTATCATGATGATTTGTTATTATGATCATGATTGGTTATTATATCATTGGGGGAAGGAAAGCGGATTAGGTTCATGTGGATGGATCAAAAGTGACCAAAAGTTGAATTAGTAGGATCGTCGTCCTACTAATTCAACTTTTGATCAGTTTTGGTTCATTTGGATGAATAAAATCCACGTTTCTTCCTCACAATGTATAATAATTCATCATGAACATAATGATATAACAACCTCTTAATTGGTACTGTATCAAAATTTGTATAACGGCGTATAAATACAGTAAAAAATAAAAATAATGAAAAACAAATTACAAGTAGCGCGGGTTTGGAATAACGCTACTAATATTTGTCTTAGCAGTAGCGCTGCTACGAGACACCCTACAACTATATGTCTTAGCAGTAGCGCATCTTACACGCGCTGCTGGTAAGTAATAGCTGTAGCGCCTTACTAGTAGCGTGATTGCCCATGCTACTAGTAGGCACTAAACCCGCACTACTACTAGGCTTTTCCCTAGTAGTGCAAGCGTCCCGGTGGAGCCGT
Organism: Hordeum vulgare subsp. vulgare; assembly: GCF_904849725.1. Taxonomy (NCBI): domain Eukaryota; kingdom Viridiplantae; phylum Streptophyta; class Magnoliopsida; order Poales; family Poaceae; genus Hordeum; species Hordeum vulgare. Next base: position 387,603,071 of record NC_058522.1, read on the forward strand.
GCCACGACATCGACTCCAATGTGAGATTGAGAGTGCAGGTATGCCCCTGGTGCACACGCAACATCAGCAAGCTAAGAGCCTCAACCAACCTGTTGCTGGATGGTTATAGGGACAATGGTATCCCCATCCCATGAGGGTTCAAGTCCTGGTGCTCTAATTATTCTTGGATTTATTTCAGGATTTGCAGCGGTACACATTGATATGTCTCCAACGTATCTATTATTTTTGTTTGTTCCATGCTATGATATTATTATTCTTGGATGTTTTTATTATCATTTTATACCTTTTTATATCATTTTTGGCGACTAACCTATTAACTTAGTGCCAAGTGTGAGTTTCTGTTTTCTGCCCTATTTTTGTTTCACAGGAAATCAATATCACACAAGATCAAATCGTCCCGAAACTTTTTGAGGATTTTTAATTGAAGATAAGGATCACTTGGAACTTGGAGGCCAAGGAAGATCTTGCCGTAGGGCCCCACACAACACCAGGGCGTGCTCTGGGGGGGGGGGTGCGCGACTTGATGTTGTGTGGGCCCCTCCACGCTCCATTTGCCCTACTAATACGTCCCAAAGGTATCTATAATTTCAGCTTGTTCCATGATCTTTTGGGTGACATTATTATATGTTTTGCTACACCTTTATATCATTTTACACATATTTGGACCAACCTACTAACTCAGTGCACCCAGTGCCAGTTTCTGTGTGCTGATGTCTATTTTGTAGGGGCTTTTACCCAATTTTCCGAAGCCCGAAAAAATCCAGAAAAAGTATATAAAAATCAGCGAAACAGAAGCTTCGGGATCACTGAAGGACGGCCAGGGGCCTCCCAGGTGGTCAGCTGGCGCGGCCAGGCCCTAGGCCGTGCCAGGAGGTTGCCTGGGTGGGTCCCACCTCCTCCGGTGCCCTACTTTGGCCTATAATCAGTGTTCCGTGAGGAAACCCTCGCAGACTTTCTGGAATCGCGAATTTCTCCATTGTTCCGCCGCCGCAGTGCTTCCAAGATCGGGAGCGTCAGGAGACCTCTTCCCGGCTCCCTGCCGGAGGGAGGATTGACCTCCGGGAGTTTCTACACCGCCATGGACGCTTCACGGGCCTGCCGTGACTAGTCCTCCTTGGACCATGAGTCCATGACCAGTAGCTATGTGATGTCTTCTCTCCAATCTTGTGCTTCGATTGTTATTGTTGGAAATATGCCATAGAGGCAATGATAAATTGGTTATTATTATATTTCCTTGTTCATGATAATCGTTTATTATCCATGCTGGAATTGTATTGATTGGAAACTGAAATACATGTGTGGATACATAGACAACACACTGTCCCTAGTGAGCCTCTAGTTGACTAGCTCGTTGATCAAAGATGATCAAGGTTTCCTCACCATAGGCAAGTGTTGTCACTTGATAACGGGATCACATTATTAGGAGAATGATGTGATGGATAAGACTCAAACTATAAACATAGCATATGATCGTGTTAGTTTATTGCTACTGTTTTCGGCATGTCAATGTATCTATTCCTATGACCATGAGATCATGCAACTATCGGACACCGGAGAAATACCTTGTGTGTATCAAACATCGCAACTTTACTGGGTGACTATAAAGTTGCCCTACAGGTATCTCGAAAGGTTTTTGTTGGGTTGCCATGGATCAAGACTGGGATTTGTCACTCCGTGTGACGGAGAGGTATCTCAGGGCCCACTTGGTAATACAACATCACAATAAGCCTTGCAAGCAATGTGACTAAGGAGTTAGTCACGGGATCTTTTATTAAAGAATGAGTAAAAAGACTTGCCGGTAACGAGATTGAACTAGGTATGGAGATACCAACGATCGAATCTCGGGCAAGTAACATACCGAAGGATAAAGGGAACAACATACACGATTAACTGAATCCTTGACATAGTGGTTGAACCGATAGATATCTTCGTAGAATATGTGGGAGACAATATGGACATCCAGGTTCCGCTATTGGTTATTGGCCAGAGAGTGTCTCAGATCATGTCTGCATAGTTCTCGAACCCGCAGGGTCTGCACACTTAAGGTTCAATGACGTTTCGGTATAGTTGAGTTATAGGTGTTGGTAACCAAAAGTTGTTCGGAGTCCCGTATGAGATCCCGGACATCACGAGGAGCTCCAGAATGGTCCGGAGGTAAAGATTGATATATAGGAAGTCCTGTTTTGGTCACCAGAAAAGTTTCGGGAGTGCCGGGAGGGTACCGGGGACCATCGGGAGGGGTGTCACACCCCGAGGGTCCTTATGGGCTGTGGGAGGATACAAACCAGCCCCTAGTGGGCTGACATAAGCTCCCACTAAGGTTCATGAGGTTTGAGAGGCAAAAAACCCAAAGGTGGAAAAGGTGGAAATGGTTTCCAAGTGGAAAGGAGGAATCCTACTCCTAGTAGGATTGGAGTAGGACTTCTCCACCTCCAATTTCGGCCAAACCTTGAGGGTTTGAGGCTGCCTCCTCCCCTCCCTTCCTCCTATATATACTATAGGTATTGAGGGTTTTTGAGACACAGAAAAACAGCCACGTGCTGCCCTCTCTCTCTAGATTTGTTTCTCCTCTAGTCTAGCTTCAGCGGTGCTTAGGCGAAGCCCTGCTGGAATAGCTCCACCACCACCACCACCATACCTCCGTGCTGGAGAGCTCATCTACCTCTTTGCCCCTCTTGCTGGATCAAGAATGTGAAGGTCACCATCGAGCTATACGTGTGCTGAACGCAGAGGTGCCGTCCGTTCGACACTAGATCAGGATGGATCGTGATGGGATCGCGGGATGGACCGTGATGAGATCGTGGGACTGGCTGCAATTTGAATCGCGACGATGTTCCACTATATCAACCGCGTAATATACGCTTCCGCTTAGCGATCTACAAGGGTATGTAGAGTCACTCTCCCCTCTCGTAGATGATCATCACCATGGATAGGTATTGCGTGTGCGTAGGCCAATTTTCTTTGCCATGCTACGTTCCCCAACAGTGGCATCATGAGCTAGGTTCATCCGTAGATGATATCTCGAGTATAACACAAAAGAGTTTGTGGGCGTTGATGTTCGATTTGCTGCCCTCCTTAGTCTTTTCTCGATTCAGCATTATTGTTGGATTAAAGTGGCCCGGACAAACCTTACTCGTACGCTTACGAGAGACCGGTTTCAACAACTTGTTGGAAATATGCCCTAGAGGCAATAATAAAATGGTTATTATCATATTTCCTTGTTCATGATAATCGTCTATTGTTCATGCTATAATTTTATTAACAGGAAACAGTAATACATGTGTGAATAAATAGATCACAATGTGTCCCTAGCAAGCCTCTAGTTAGCTAGCTCGTTGATCAATAGATGATCATGGTTTCCTGATCATGGACATTAGATGTCATTGATAACAGGATCACATCATTGGGAGAATGATGTGATGGACAAGACCCAATCCTAAGCATAGCACTAGATCGTGTTGTTCGTATGCTAAAGCTTTTCTAATGTCAACTATCTTTTCGTTCGACCGCGAGATTGTGCAACTCCCAGATACCGTAGGAGTGCTTTGGGTGTATCAAACGTCACAACGTAACTGGGTGATTATAAAGGTGCACTACGGGTATCTCCGAAAGTGTCTGTTGGGTTGGTACGAATCGAGATCGGGATTTGTCACTCCGTGTGACGGAGAGGTATCTCTGGGCCCACTCGGTAGAACATCATCATAATGAGCTCAGTGTGACTAACGAGTTAGTCACGAGAAGATGTGCTACGGAATGAGTAAAAGAGACTTACCAGTAACGAGATTGAACAAGGTATAGGTATACCGACGATCGAATCTCGGGCAAGTTCTATACCGACAGACAAAGGGAATTGTATACGGGATTGATTGAATTCTTGACATCGTGGTTCATCCGATGAGATCATCGTGGAACATGTGGGAGCCACCATGGGTATCCATACCCCGCTGATGGTTATTGGCCGGAGAGATGTCTCGGTCATGTCTGCATGCCTCCTGAACCCGTAGGGTCTACACACTTAAGGTTCGATGATGCTAGGGTTATAGGGAATTGTTATACGAGGTTACCGAAGGTTGTTTGGAGTCCCGGATGAGATCCCGGATGTCACGAGGAGCTCCGGAATGGTCCGGAGGTAAAGATTGATATATAGGATGGATGGGTTTGGACGCCGGAAATGTTTCGGGCACCACCGGCAAAGTGTCGGGACCACCGGAAGGGTTCTAGAGGCCCATCAAGAGAGGCCACAAGCCCCAGAAGGCTACATGGGCCAAGTGTGAGAGGGAACCAGCCCGTGGGTGGGCTGGTGCACCTCCCACACCCAGCCCATGGCGCCTAAGAGGGGGAAGGGGGTAACCCTAGCGTAGGTGGGCCTAAGGCCCACCAGGTGGTGCGCCACCCCCTCCTCTCCTCGTGGCCACAACCCCTCCCCCATCTAGGGCTGCCGCCCCCCCTTCAAGGGGGAAACCCTAAAGGGGCGCCACCCTCCCTTCCTCCTATATATAGCGGGGGTTTTGGCCATTGGAGATACGGTTTTCCATCTCTCTCTCGGTGCAGCCCTGCTCTTCTTCTTCCTCCTCTCCCACGGTGCTTGGCGAAGCCCTGCCAGGAGACCTCGTCTCTCCATCGACACCACGCCGTCGTGCTGCCGGAGATCTTCCCCAACCTCTCCCTCCTCCTTGTTGGTTCAAGGTGCGGGAGACGTCTCCGGGCTGCACGTGTGTTGAATGCGGAGGTGCCATGGTTCGACACTAGATCGGAATCATACCGCAATCTGAATCGCCGCGAGTACGACTCCATTAACCGCGTTCTAGCAATGCTTCCGCTTAACAATCTTCAAAGGTATGAAGATGCACTCTCCCCTCTCTCGTTGCTGGTCTCTCCATAGGAAGATCTGAATATGGCGTAGGAAATTTTGAATTTATGCTACGTTTCCCAACAGTGGCATCCGAGCCAGGTTTTCTATGCGTAGATTCCATGCACGAGTAGAACACAAAAGGTTGTGGGCGCTGATTTTTAAATTGCTTGCCTCTACTAGTCTTATTCTTTTCCGGCAGTATTGTGGGATGAATTGGCCCGGACCGACCTTACACGTATGCTTACGTGAGACAGGTTCCACCGGCCAACATGCACACCGTGCATAAAGGTGGCTAGTGGGTGTCTGTCTCTCCCACTCTAGTTGGATTGGATTTAATGAAAAGGGTCCTTATTAAGGGTAAATAGCTTTGGCATATCATCGTTGTGGCTGTCACGTAGGTAAGAAGGCATTCTTGCTAGAAACCCAAAACTTGCAACAACAATTAGAGGACGTCTAACTTGTTTTTGCAGGGTTTGACATGTAATGTGATATGGCCAAAGTTGTGATGTTACATGTGTGATGTATGAGATGATCAAGTTATTGCAATAGGATTCACGACTTGCATGTCGTTGAGTATGACAACCGGTAGGAGCCATAGGAGTTGTCTTAATTTATTGTATGAGATGCAACGCCATGTGTTTACTACTTTTACTTCATTGCTAACGGTTAGCTATAGTAGTAGTAGTAGTAGTATTAGTAGTAGTTGGCGTGACGACTTCACGGAGACACGATGATGGAGATCACGGTGTCACGCCGGTGACAATGATGATCATGCGATGCCCAAAGATGGAGATCGAAAGAGCAAAGATGATAATGGCCATATCATGTCACTATATGATTGCATGTGATGTTTATCATGTTTTTCATCTTATTGATTAGAACGACGGTAGCATAATAAGATGATCCCTCATAAAAATTTCGAGAATGTATTCCCCTAAGTGTGCAGCATTGCGAAGGATCGTTGTCTCGAAGCACCACGCGATGATCGGGTGTGATAGATTCTAACGTTCGCATACAACGGGTGTAAGCGAGATTTACACACGCGAAACACTTAGGTTGACTCGACGAGCTCAGCATGTACATACATGACCTCGAATACAAGAGACCGAAATGTCGAACATGAGTCGTATGGTTGAATACGATCAGCATGAAGTTGCTCACCATGACGACTAGTCCGTCTCACGTGATGATCGGACACAGGTTAGTCGACATGGATCATGTATCACTTAGATGACTAGAGGGATGTCGATTTAAGTGGGAGTTCATACTTAATTTGATTAAATTAACTTAATTGTTATGAACTTAGTCTAAAAGTTGTCTTTACAAATATTGTAGATCGAATGGCCAACGCACTTGTCAACCTCAATTTCAACGCATTCCTAGAGAAAAACAAGCTGAAAGATGATGGTAGCAACTATGCGGACTGGGTCCACAACTTGAAGCTCATCCTCGAAGTAGCTAAAAAGGCTTACGTCCTTAATGCGCCGCTAGGTGACCCTCCTGCTCCCACAGCGGCCCAGGACATTCAGAACGTCTGGCAGACGCGGAGTGATGACTACTCTTTGGTTAGGTGTGGCATGTTATACAATTTGGAAATGGGGCTCCAAAGGCGTTTTGAGCAACACGGAGCATATGAGATGTTCCAGGAGCTGAAACTAGTTTTTCAAGATCATGCCCCTGTTGAGAGATATGAAGTCTCCGACAAGTTCTTTAGCTGTAAGATGGAGGAGAACAGTTCTGTTAGTGAGCATATACTCAGAATGTCTCGGTTACACGGTCGTCTGACTTCGCTTGGAGTCGAACTTCCGGATGACGTTGTAATTGGCAGAATCCTCGAGTCTCTCCCACCAAGCTACAAGGGTTTTGTGCTGAACTACAACATGCAAGGGATGGAGAAAACCATTCCCGAGTTGTACTCGATGCTGAAATCTGCAGAAGTAGAAATCAAGAAAGAGCATCAAGTGTTGATGGTCAAGAAGACCACCAGTTTCAAGAAGGGCAAGGGTAAGAAGAACTTCAAGAAAGACGACAAAGCCGTTGCCGCGCCCAGTAAGACATATACCGGGAAGAATAAAAAGAATGGACCCAAGCCTGAGATTGAGTGCTTCTACTGCAAGGGAAAAGGTCATTGGAAGCGGAACTGCCCCAAGTACTTAGCGGACAAGAAGGCCGGCAACATTAAAGGTATATATGATATACATGTTATTGATGTGTACCTTACCAACGCTCGTAGTAGCTCCTGGGTATTTTATACCGGTGTTGTTGCTCACATTTGCAACTCAAAGCACGAACTACGAAATAAGCAGAGACTGGCCAAGGACGAGGTGACGATGCGCGTCGGGAATGGATCCAAGGTCGATGTGATCGCCGTCGGCACGCTGCCTCTACATCCACCGTCAGGATTAGTTTTAAACCTTAATAATTTTTATTTAGTACCATCTTTGAGCATGAATATTGTATCAAGGTCTTGCTTAATGCGAGAAGGCTACTCATTTAAGTCAGAGAATAATGGTTGTTCTATTTATATGAGTGATATGTTTTATGGACATGCTCCGCTGGTGAATGGTTTATTCTCGATGAATCTCGATCGTGATGTTACACATATTCGTAGTGTGGGTACCAAAAGATGTAAACTTGATAATGATAGTCCCACATACTTCTGGCACTGCCGCCTTGGTCATATCGGTGTTAAGCGCATGAAGAAGCTCCATACTGATGGACTATTAGAGTCTCTTGACTTTGAATCATTTGACACATGCGAACCGTGCCTCATGGGCAAGATGACTAAGACTTCATTATCAAGAATAATGGAGAGAGCAACCGACTTATTGGAAATAATACATACTCATGTGTGTGGTCCAATGAACGTTGAAGCTCACGGTGGCTATCATTATGTTCTCACTCTCACCGATGATTTGAGTAGGTATGGGTATATCTACTTGATGAAGCACAAATCTGAGACGTTTGAAAAGTTCAAGGAATTTCAGAGTGAGGTTGAGAATCAACATGACAGAAAAATAAAGTGTCTACGATCTGATCGTGGAGGAGAATATTTGAGTCACGAGTTTGGCACACACCTAAGGAAGTGTGGAATTGTTTCACAACTGACGCCGCCCAACACACCGCAACGCAACGGAGTGTCTGAACGCCGTAATCGCACTTTATTGGATATGGTACGATCTATGATGTCTCTTACCGACTTACCGCTATCATTTTGGGGATACACATTGGAAACTGCAGCATTCACTTTAAATAGGGCACCGTATAAATCCATTGAGGCGACACCGTATGAACTTTGGTTTGGCAAGAAACCTAAGCTGTCGTTTCTAAAAGTTTGGGGCTGCAACGCTTATGTGAAGAAACTTCAACTAGAAAAGTTCGAACCCAAAGCGGAGAAATGCGTATTCATAGGATACCCTAAGGAAACTATTGGGTATACCTTATATCTTAGATCCGAAGGTAAAACCTTTGTTGCCAAGAACGGATCCTTTCTAGAGAAAGAGTTTCTCTCGACAGAAGTAAGTGGGAGGAAAGTAGAACTTGATGAGGTAATTACACCCCCTCTCGAACCGGAGAGTAGCGCAGCACGGGAAATTGTTCCTATGGTGCCTACGCCAACTGGAGAGGAAGTTAATGATGACGATCATGAAGCTTCGGATCAAGTTTCTACTGAACCACGAAGGTCCACAAGGGTACGATCCGCACCAGAGTGGTACGGCAACCCTGTGATGGAAATCATGTTCTTAGACAACGGTGAACCTTCGAACTATGAAGAAGCAATGGCGGGCCCGGATTCCAACAAATGGCTTGAGGTTATGAAATCTGAGATAGGATCCATGTATGAGAACAAAGTATGGGCTTTGGTGGACTTGCCGGATGATCGGCGAGCCATAGAAAATAAATGGATCTTCAAGAAGAAGACTGACGCAAACGGTAATGTGACCGTTTACAAAGCTTGACTTGTCGCAAAGGGTTTTCGACAAATTCAAGTAGTTGATTACGATGAGACTTTCTCTCCCGTAGCGAAGCTGAAGTCAGTTTGAATCATGTTAGCAATTGCCGCTTTTCATGACTATGAAATTTGGCAAATGGACGTCAAAACAGCGTTCCTTAACGGGTATCTTAAGGACGAGTTGTATATGATGCAACCAAAAGGTTTTGGTGATCCTAAGAGTACTAACAAGGTATGCAAGCTCCAGCGCTCCATCTATGGGCTGGTGCAAGCATCTTGGAGTTGGAACATTCGCTTTAATGAGGTGATTAAAGCGTTTGGGTTCATACAGGTTTATGGAGAAGCTTGTCTGTACAAGAAAGTGAGTGAGAGCTTTGTAGCTTTCCTCATACTATATGTGGATGACATGTTATTGATGGGGAATAATATAGAGTTACTGGAGAGCATAAAGGCCTACTTGAACAAGAGTTTTTCAATGAAGGACCTTGGAGAAGCTGCATACATATTAGGCATCAAGATATATAGAGATAGATCGAGACGCCTCATAGGTCTTTCGCAAAGTACATACCTTGACAAGATATTGAAGAAGTTCAATATGGAAAACTCAAAGAAGGGGTTCTTGCCAGTTTTGCAAGGTATGATATTGAGTAAGACTCAGTCACCGACCACGGCAACAGATAGAGAGAAGATGAGTATTGTCCCCTACGCTTCAGCCATAGGCTCTCTATTGTATGACATGCTGTGTACCAGACCTGATATAAACCTTGCCATAAGTTTGGTAGGGAGGTACCAAAGTGATCCCGGTATGGAACACTGGACAACGGCAAGAATATCCTTAAGTACCTGAAAAGGACTAAGGAGATGTTTCTCATTTATGGAGGTGACAAAGAGCTCATCGTAAAGGGTTACACCGATGCTCGCTTCAAACACATCAGGATGACTCTAAGTCACAGACCAGATACGTGTATGTTGTGAATGGCCGGGTAGTGAGCTGGTGCAGCAGCAAGCAAGATGTCATGGCAGCATCTAGATGTGAAGCAGAGTACATAGCTGCTTCAGAAGCAGCTCATGAAGGGATTTGGATGAAGGAGCTCATCACCAACCTTGGAGTGGTTCCAAGCACGTCGGGTCCGATGACACTGTTCTGTGATAACACTGGAGCCATTGCCATAGCCAAGGAGCCCAGATTTCACCGGAAGACCAAGCACATCCAACGCCGCTACAACTCCATCCGGGACCACATCCAGAGAGGAGTAATAGATATTTGTAAAGTGCACACAGATCTGAATATTGCAGACCCGTTGACTAAACCTCTTCCTCGAGCAAAACATGATCAACACCACAATGCTATGGGTGTTCGATACATCACACTGTAACTAGATTATTGACTCTAGTGCAAGTGGGAGACTGCTGGAAATATGCCCTAGAGGCAATAATAAAATGGTTATTATCATATTTCCTTGTTCATGATAATTGTCTTCATGCTATAATTGTATTAACAGGAAACAGTAATACATGTGTGAATAAATAGATCACAATGTGTCCCTAGCAAGCCTCTAGTTAGCTAGCTTGTTGATCAATAAATGATCATGGTTTCCTGATTATGGACATTAGATGTCATTGATAACGGGATCACATCATTGGGAGAATGATGTGATGGACAAGACCCAATCCTAAGCATAACACTATATCGTGTTGTTCGTATACTAAAGCTTTTCTAATGTCAAGTATCTTTTCCTTCGACCGTGAGATTGTGCAACTCCCGGATACCGTAGGAGTGCTTTGGGTGTATCAAACGTCACAACGTAACTTGGTGATTATAAAGGTACACTACGGGTATCTCCGAAAGCGTCTATTGGGTTGGTACGAATCGAGATTGGGATTTGTCACTCCGTGTGACGGAGAGGTATCTCTGGGCCCACTCGGTAGAACATCATCATAATGAACTCAGTGTGACTAAGGAGTTAGTCATGGGATGATGTGCTACGAAACGAGTAAAAGAGACTTACCAGTAACGAGATTGAACAAGGTATAGGTATATCGATGATCGAATCTCGGGCAAGTTCTATACCGATAGACAAAGGGAATTGTATACGACATTGATTGAATCCTTGACATCGTGGTTCATCCGATGAGATCATCGTGGAACATGTGGGAGCCACCATGGATGTCCATACCCCGCTGATGGTTATTGGCCGGAGAGATGTCTCGGTCATGTTTGCATGCCTCCCAAACCCGTAGGGTCTACACACTTAAGGTTCGATGACGCTACGGTTATAGGGAATTGTTATACGAGGTTACCGAAGGTTGTTCGGAGTCCCGGATGAGATCTCAGACGTCACGAGGAGCTCCGGCATGGTCTAGAGGTAAAGATTGATATATAGGTTGGATGGGTTTGGACGCCGGAAATGTTTCGGGCACCACCGGCAAAGTGCCGGGACCACCGGAAGGGTTCCGGAGGCCCACCGGGAGACGACACAAGCCCTAGAAGGCTACATGGGCCAAGTGTGAGAGGGAACTAGCCCTTGGGTGGGCTGGTGCGCCCCCACACCCAGCCCATGGCGCCTAAGAGGGGGAAGGGGGGGGGGAACCCTAGCGCAGGTGGGCCTATGGCCCACCAGGGGTTGCGCCACCCCCTCCTCTCCTCCTGTCCGCCACCGATCCCCCATCTAGTGCTGCCGCCCCCCTTCAAGGGGGAAACCCTAAATTGGGCGCCACCCTCCCTTCCCCCTATATATAGCGGGGGTCTTGGCCATTGGAGATACGGTTTTCCATCTCTCTCTTGGCGCAACCCTGCTCTTCTTCTTCCTCCTCTCCCACGGTGCTTGGCGAAGCCCAGCCGAGAGACCTCGTCTCTGCATCGATACCACGCCGTCGTGCTTCCGTAGATCTTCCCCAACCTCTCCCTCCTCCTTGCTGGTTCAAGGTGCGGGAGACGTCACCGGGCTGCACGTGTGTTGAACGCGGAGGTGCCGTGGTTCGGCACTAGATCGGAATCACACCGCGATCTGAATCGCCGCGAGTACGACTCCATCAACCGCTTTCTAGCAACGCTTATGCTTAGCGATCTTCAAAGGTATGAAGATGCACTCTCCCCTCTCTCGTTGCTGGTCTCTCCATAGGAAGATCTGAATATGGCGTAGGAAAATTTTGAATTTATGCTACGTTACCCAACACGACTAACATGCAACATGTTGCATAAAGATGACTGGCGGGTGTCTATTTCTTCAACTTTAGTTGAATCGGATTTGACCGAGGCGGTCCGTGGAGAAGGTTAAATAGCAAATTGTATATCACCGTTGTGGCTTTGCGTAAGTAAGATGCGATCATACTAGATAACCATAACAGCCACGTAAAACATGCAACAACAAATTAGAGGACGTCTAACTTGTTTTTGCAGGGTATGCATGTGATGTGATATGGCCAAAGACATGATATGATGTATGAGATGATCATGTTGTAAGTTAAATATCGACTTGCACGTCGATGCTACGGCAACCGGCAAGAGCCATAGGGTTGTCTTTAAACTAACGTTTGTGCTTGGAGATGCGTTTACTATATTGCTAGGTAGTAGCTTTAGTAGTAATAGCATAGGTAGCACGACAACCTCGATGGCAGCACAATGATGGTGATCATGATGATGGAGATCATGGTGTGGCGCCGGTGATGATGGAGATCATGCCAGTGCTTTGGTGATGGAGATCAAGAAGCACAAGATCATGGCCATATCATGTCACTTATGATTTGCAGGTGATGTTAATCCTTTTATGCACCTTATTTTTCTTAGAATGACGGTAGCATTATAAGGTGATCCCTCACTAAAATTTCAAGATAAAATTGTGTTCTCTCCGACTGTTTACCGTTGTGACAGTTCGCCGTTTCGAGACACCACGTGATGATCGGGTGTGATAGACTCAACGTTCACATACAACGTGTCCAAAACAGTTGCACACACGGAACACTCGGGTGAAACTTGACGAGCCTAGCATGTACAGACATGGCCTTGGAACACAAGAGACCGAAAGGTCGAGCATGAATCATATAGTTGATATGATCAACGTGGAGATGTTCAACACTAAAACTATACTCAACTCACGTGATGATCGGACTTGAGTTAGTGGATTTGGATCATGCGCCACTTGAATGACTAGAGGGATGTCTATTTTGGGTGGGAGTTATTAGTAATATGATTAGCTAAACTCAATTATCATGAACATAGTCAAAAGTCTTTGCAAATTATGTTGTAGCTTGTGGTGTAGCTCTACTGTTTTTGATATGTTCCTAGAGAAAATTTAGTTCAAAGATGATAGTAGCAATTATGCGGACTGGGTCCGTAAACTAAGGATTGTCCTCATTGCTGCGCAAAAGGCTTATGCCCTTAATGCACCGCTCGGTGTGCTGAACCTCGAGCGTCGTATGTGGATGTTGCGAACATCTGACATACACGTTTTTTGATAACTACATGATAGCTCAGTGTGTAATGCTTAAATGACTTAGAATTGAGGCACCGAAGACGTGTTGAACGTCATGGAACATGCAAGATGTTCCAAGATATGAAATTGGGATTTCATGCTCGTGCCCTTGTTGAGAGGTATGAGACCTCCGACAAGATCCTTTGTCTACAAAGTAAGGGAGAAAACCTCAATCGTTGAGCATGTGCTCAGATTGTTTGAGTGCTACAATCAATGGAATCGAGTGGGACTTAATTGATGACCCACAAGTATAGGGGATCTATCGCAGTCCTTTCAATAAGTAAGAGTGTCGAACCCAACGAGGAGCTGAAGGATCTGACAAGTGGTTTTCAGCAAGGTAATATCTGCAGGCACTGAAATTATCGGTAACAAGTGGTTGTGTGGTGAAATGATTCGTAGCAAGCAACAAGTAACAAAAGTAGCAACGGTGTAGCAAAGTGGCCCAATCCCTTTTGTAGAAGGGTGTGGGGACCCTGACTTACTAGGCGAGAATCAACGTGCTCAGTGATCCCAGAGATCAATGCTCACCGAACACAGATACTGAATAAAGAGTCTTATATCCGAGTACCGATTATTATTACAACATGTGACCGAAGGGTCAAGTTCACAAGACAGGGCCTAAGGCCAAATCACACGAGTACACTAATAGCGGAAAACAAAGGGGCTAAGCCGATGCCCATGCCATCAACCTACACCGACAGACATTCTGACTCGGAAGCGTCCTAGTTCGCAGGGGTGTCGCCGAAGACATACTCATCTCCAAACTCCGGTCCTTCCATGTCTGGTCAATAACATAACCAATGGCAAGGCAATGAGTACTTTGAATGTACTCGCAAACAACCCATGATATGAACAATGAAAGTGAAGGATAACAATATCATGCATTTCTAGTATAACTCATCGGGGTGGAATGATCATGAATATGCATCAAGTTAAAGAATTACTCTTGAAGAACAGGTTACATATATCAACATATCCGTTGAGGGCTGAACCATCCGAGTTCACCCTATATGCCAAGTCACCAAACTTGGTCATAGCATTGCTATCATAGCAACACTTTTCTTATCACCACACACAACTCACGCACACTTGGTTTATGCGGAAATATCAGGACGTAGTTTAAGCAGGATTACCCAACTGTCCTTGACTGTGGACACGGCTATTCGAATAGTTTACACTCTGTAGAGGTAGTACACGGTTATTCAAATTATATTTTTACACTGGTTAAATGTTTATATAAAAATCTTAGAAATCCAGGTTTTCAAATAAAAACAAAAAACAGGCCAGCTCCTGGCCTGGCTCGGCCCAGAGCTGGGCTAGCCCATGGCCAGCCGACGTCCTGCCCAAGCGCGCGCGCCGTCAGGTTTGAACCTGACGCGTGGGGCCCTGCGGTCAGTGCTCGAGGCCAGCGCGGGGGAGGAGGCTAGGCCACCGACAGGTGGGGCACACCTGCCGTGGTCGTCTCCTACCTCCAGCCAGAGAGGAGGAGGAGGACGCCGACGAGGTTGCCGACGTGCTCAAGCCCTAATGAACACGGGAATGGGTCCGCCTGACCGTCGCCTACCTGCTGGTGGTCGAAACAATGACGGAGAGGCAGGGGTTCGACGGCGACGAGGAGGCTGTGGCAGAGGGGTTTCGAGAAGTGGTTGAGGGGATGGCTAGAGACACGGAAAAGCTCGGGCGAGTTGGGGGAAAGCTTCCTGGGGTCAAGGGGGTCAGTTTGGTGGGTCGAGGGGCGCAGGAGCCGTCGTGTAGCCGGAGATCGACCGGAGCTCCGAGGCGGAGGGGCCTCGGTCGATCTCGAGCACCGGGGCTCTGCTGGTTTGCTGGGGTGGCTAGGGAGGTGCTAGTGGATGCGACGAAGCTATCTGAGGGGTGCTGGAGCGAGGGGGAGGGCTATTTATAGGCCTGCGACGGTGAGTAGATTCGGGAGCGCCGATGACTCACCGTGGCGCACATGGGGGTGCAGAGAGAGGTCGGGGTTGAAACCACGGTCTCAGGACGTGGTATTGGACTGCCCGAACCATCTGCAGCAGAGTGAGGGAGAGAGAAGGCGAGCATTCGTGGCCGCGCAAGCTTGGCCGATTCTGGAGTGCGCGGGCACGCGTCTCGCGAGCTCTAGCGCGAGAGAGGAGGGGCCTTGAGGCTTGCCCGACGCAGAGGGGCTGTCGGGGAGGAGGTTGTTCATCTCGGGATCTTGCTGTAAACCATGGAGTTCCACCAAATTTGAGTTCCAAAGGACAAGTTTAGCTTTGTAAACTTGAAATCACTCCAATATGACCAGATCTGTTCCTTCCAAAGTGAGTGTGGGCAAACTAAGTCCCACAAATCCCAATTTTGGTGTAGAACCCTCATTTGAGGTATTAGGCACTCCTGCAAAGTTTTAGCCTCATTGGACAAACTTTGCTATGTAGAGTTGCTCTAACTTGATTATGGACAGACAGGGTTTTTGGGTTATTTGGAGTCCTTATCCACCTTTGATCAAGGTGAAACTTTATGTGGACACCAAACAAGGCTTAGGGACAACACTGGAATTTTCTAGGAATTTATTGAGAATACTTCCTTTGGAAATATTTCAAAATGCCAAAACAGACAGAAATAGCTTTTATAGTTTTAATCAATAAATATAATATAAAATGGGGTTTAAAATCTTATGTATGGGAAATATATGTCCTTGTGATCATCTCTAAATTTAATCAGATTTTTCCAAGGCAGAAAAGTATTATTCCATGTTGGAATACCAATTCTGACCTTAGAAATGGACAGGTTATTTAATTAGGAAAATAATCAAATAAATAATTATTTTTGTGGTTTTGAAATATAAAGATATGTAAAAATCAGATTATCAAATATGAGTAGTAGCTCTGCTTGTTATCAAAGACATGCACTGCAACTCAAGGTGGTTTTACTTTGGTTATCAAAGGTTTTTGGAAATCAGTAAAATACAAAAAGGAATTTAGGGTTTTAAAACCTCACATGATCAAGCATACAAGCATACAATGCCAATCATGGCACTCACAACATTAGTTTGTAAAAGTTTTAACAAGCTCAGAATTTTACAACACACACAGGTGATAGCAAAAACAGGGTGTGACAGACCTATCCCCCTTGCAAGAATCTCGTCCCCGAGATTCCTAAGCTAGGTGCTAAAAAGGTCTGGGAATTCAGATCGGCCAATAACCATCAGCGGGGTCTGGATACCGATGGTGGCTCCCACTTGCTCCATGATGATCTCATCAGATGAACCATGATGTCAAGGATTCAATCAATCCCGTATACAATTCCCTTTGTCTGTCGGTATAGAACTTGCCCGACATTCGATCGTCGGTATACCAATACCTTGTTCAATCTCGTTACTGGTAAGTCTCTTTACTCGTTCCGTAGCACGTCATCGTGTGACTAACTCCTTAGTCACATTGAGGTCATGATGATGTTCTACCGAGTGGGCCCAGAGATACCTCTCCGTCACACGGAGTGACAAATCCCGATCTCGATTCATACCAACCCAACAGACACTTTCGGAGGTACCCGTAGTGCACCTTTATAGTCACTCAGTTACGTTGTGACGTTTGATACACCCAAAGCACTCCTACGGTATCCGGGAGTTGCACAATCTCACGGTCGAAGGAAAAGATACTTGACATTAGAAAAGCTTTAGCATACGAACAATACGATCTAGTGCTATGCTTAGGATTGGGTCTTGTCCATCACATCATTCTCCCAATGATGTGATCCCGTCATCAATGACATCTAATGACCATGATCAGGAAACCATGATCATCTATTAACTAACGAGCTAGCCAACTAGAGGCTTGCTAGGGAGACATTGTGATCTATTTATTCACACATGTATTACTGTTTCCTGTTAATAAAATTATAGCATGAACAATAGACGATTATCATGAACAAGGAAATATGATAATAACCATTTTATTATTGCCTCTAGGGCATATTTCCAACATTCTCCCACTTGCACTAGAGTCAATAATCTAGTTACATTGTGATGTATCGAACACCCATAGAATTATGGTGTTGATCATGTTTTGCTCGTGGAAGAGGTTTAGTCAACGGGTCTGCAATATTTAGATCCGTGTGTACTTTACAAATATCTATCACTCCACTCTGGACATGGTCCTGGATGGAGTTGTAGCGGCGTTTGATGTGCTTCGTCTTCCGGTGAAACCTGGGCTCCTTGGCTATGGCAATGGCCCCAGTGTTATCACAGAAGAGTGTCATTGGACCCGACGCGCTTGGAACCACTCCAAGGCCGGTGATGAGCTCATTCATCCAAATTCCTTCATGAGCTACTTCTGAAGCAGCTATGTACTCCGCTTCACATGTAGATGCTGCCACGACTTCTTTCTTGCTTGCTGCACCAGCTCACTGCCCCACCATTCAACACATATACGTATCCGGTCTATGACTTAGAATCATCCGGATCTGTGTCGAAGCTAGCGTCGACGTAACCCTTTACAACGAGCTCTTCGTCACCTCCATAAACGAGAAACATTTCCTTAGTCCTTTTCAGGTACTTAGGGATATTCTTGACCGTTGTCCAGTGTTCCATACCGGGATCATTTTGGTACCTCCCTACCAAGCTTATGGCAAGGTTTATAACAGGTCTGGTACACATCATGGCATACATTAGAGAGCCCACGGCTGATGCGTAGGGGACAGAACTCATCTTCTCTCTATCTGCTGCCGTGGTCGGCGACTGAGTCTTACTCAATCTCATACCTTGCAAAACTGGCATGAACCCTTTCTTTGAGTTTTCCATATTGAACTTCTTCAATATCTTGTCAAGGTATGTACTTTGCGAAAGACCTATGAGGCGTCTTGATCTATCTCTATAGATCTTGATGCCTAATATGTATGCAGCTTCTCCAAGGTCCTTCATTGAAAAACTTTTGTTCAAATAGGCCTTTATGCTCTCCAACATCTCTATATTATTCCCCATCAATAATATGTCATCCACATACAGTATGAGGAAAGCTAAAGAGCTCCCACTCACTTTCTTGTACAGACAGGCTTCTCCGTAAGCCTGTATGAACCCAAACGCTTTAATCACCTCATTAAAGCGAATGTTCCAACTCCGAGATGCTTGCACCCGAGCGCTGGAGCTTGCACACTTTGTTAGCACCCTTAGGGTCGACAAAACCTTCTGGTTGCATCATATACAACTCTTCCTTAAGGTTCCCGTTAAGGAACGCTGTTTTGATGTCCATTTGCCAAATTTCATAATCATAAAAGTCGGCAATTGCTAACATGACTCGGACTGATTTTAGCTTCGCTACGGGAGAGAAAGTCTCTTCGTAGTCAACTCCTTGAATTTGTCGGAAACCCTTTGCGACAAGTCGAGCTTCGTAAACGGTTACATTACCGTTTGCATCAGTCTTCTTCTTGAAGATCCATTTATTTTCTATGGATCGCCGGTCATCGGGCAAGTCCACCAAAGTCCATACTTTGTTCTCATACATGGATCCTATCTCGGATTTCATAGCCTCAAGCCATTTGTTGGAATCCGGGCCCGCCATCGCTTCTTCATAGTTCGAAGGTTCACCGTTGTCTAACAACATGATTTCCATCACAGGGTTGCCGTACCACTCTGGTGCGGAGCGTGCCCTTGTGAACCTTCGTGGTTCAGTAGTAACTTGATCCGAAGGTTCATGATCATCATTATTAACTTCCATTTCAGTTGGTGTAGGCGCCACATGAACAACTTCCCGCGCTGCGCTACTATCCTGTTCGAGAGGGGGTGTAATTACCTCATCAAGTTCTACCTTCCTCCCACTTACTTCTTTCGAGAGAAACTCTTTCTCTAGAAAGGATCCGTTCTTGGCAACAAAGGTTTTACCTTCGGATCTAAGGTAGAAGGTATACCCAATAGTTTCTTTAGGGTATCCTATGAATACGCATTTATCTGCTTTGGGTTCGAGCTTTTCTGGTTGAAGTTTCCTCACATAAGCATCGCAGCCCCAAACTTTAAGAAACGACAACTTAGGTTTCTTGCCAAACCATAGTTCATACGGTGTCGTCTCAATGGATTTAGACGGTGCCCTATTTAACGTGAATGCTGCAGTTTCTAATGTGTATCCCCAAAATGATAGCGGTAGGTCGGTAAGAGACATCATAGATCGTACCATATCTAATAAAGTGCGATTACGACGTTCAGACACTCTGTTGCGTTGCGGTGTGCCAGGCGGCGTCAGTTGTGAAACGATTCCACACTTTCTTAGGTGTGTGCCAAACTCGTGACTCAAATATTCTCCTCCACGATCAGATCGTAGACACTTGATTTTTCTGTCACGTTGATTCTCGACCTTACTCTGAAATGCCTTGAACTTTTCAAATGTCTCAGATTTGTGCTTCATCAAGTAGATATACCCATACCTACTCAAATCATCGGTGAGAGTGAGAACATAACGATAGCCACCGCGAGCTTCAACGTTCATTGGACCACACACATCAGTATGTATTATTTCCAATAAGTCGGTTGCTCTCTCCATTATTCCTGAGAATGGAGTCTTAGTCATCTTGCCCATGAGGCACGGTTCGCATGTGTCAAATGATTCAAAGTCAAGAGACTCTAATAGTCCATCAGTATGGAGCTTCGTCATGCGCTTAACGCCGATATGACCAAGGCTGCAGTGCCACAAGTATGTGGGACTATCATTATCAACTGTACATCTTTTGGTACTCACACTATGAATATGTGTAACATCACGATCGAGATTCATCAAGAATAAACCATTCACCAGCGGAGCATGACCATAAAACATATCACTCATATAAATAGAACAACCATTATTCTCTGACTTAAATGAGTAGCCGTCTCGCATTAAGCAAGACCCTGATACAATGTTCATGCTTAAAGATGATCTAAATAACAATTATTAAGGTTTAAGACTAATCCCGACGGTATATGTAGAGGTAGCGTGCCGACGGCGATCACATCGACCTTTGAACCATTCCCGACGCGCATCGTCACCTCGTCCTTGTCCAGTCTCCGCTTATTCTTCAATTCCTGCTTTGAGTTGCAAATGTGAGCAACAACACCGGTATCAAATACCCAGGAGCTACTACGAGCACTGGTAAGGTACACATCAATAACATGTATATCACATATACCTTTAACGTTGCCGGCCTTCTTGTCCGCTAAGTATTTGTGGCAGTTCCGCTTCCAGTGACCTTTTCCCTTGCAATAGAAGCACTCAGTCTCAGGCTTGGGTCCATTCCTTTTCTTCTTCCCGGCATCTGGCTTATCGGGCGTGGCAACAACTTTGCCGTCTTTCTTGAAGTTCTTCTTGCCCTTGCCTTTCTTGAAATTAGTGGTCTTGTTGACCATCAACACTTGATGCTCTTTCTTGATTTCTAATTCTTCAGACTTGAGCATCGAGTACAACTCGGGAATGGTCTTTTCCATCCCTTGCATGTTGTAGTTAAGCACAAAGCCTTTGTAGCTTGGTGGGAGAGACTGGAGGATTCTGTCGATTATAGCATCATCCGGAAGTTCGACTCCAAGTGAAGTCAGACGACCGTGTAACCCAGACATTTTGAGTATGTTCTCACTGACAGAACTATTCTCCTCCATCTTACAGCTAAAGAACTTGTTGGAGACTTCATATCTCTCGACATAGGCATGAGCTTGAAAAACTAGCTTCAGCTCCTGGAACATCTCATATGCTCCGTGTTGCTCAAAACGCCTTTGGAGCCCCGTTTCTAAACTGTATAACATGCCACACCTAACCAGAGAGTAGTCATCACTCCACATTTGCCAGACGTTCAGAATGTCCTGGGCTGCTACGGGAGTGGGAGGGTCACCTAGCGGCGCATCAAGGACATAAGCCTTTTTAGCTGCTTCAAGGATGAGCTTCAAGTTGGGAACCCAGTCCGCATAGTTGCTACCATCATCTTTCAGCTTATTTTTCTCTAGGAATGCGTTGAAATTGAGGTTGACGTTGGCCATCTACAATATTTATAAAGACAACTTTTAGACTAAGTTCATTTAATCAAATTAAGTATGAACTCCCACTTAAATCGACATCCCTCTAGTCATCTAAGTGATACATGATCCATGTTGACTAACCCATGTCCGATCATCACGTGAGACAGACTAGTCACCATGGTGAGCAACTTCATGCTGATCGTATTCAACCATACGACTCATGTTCGACCTTTCGGTCTCTTGTATTCGAGGTCATGTCTGTACATGCTAAGCTCGTCGATTCAACCTAGGTGTTTCGCGTGTGTAAATCTGGCTTACACCGTTGTATGCGAACGTTAGAATCTATCACACCCGATCATCACGTGGTGCTTCGAGACAACGAACCTTCGCAACGGTGCACACTTAGGGGAATACATTCTCGAAATTTTAAGAGGGATCATCTTATTATGCTACCGTCGTTCTAAGCAATAAGATGAAAAACATGATAAACATCACAATGAAATCATATAGTGACATGATATGGCCATTATCATCTTTGCCCTTTCTATCTCCATCTTCAGGCATCTCATGATCATCATCGTCACCGGCGTGACACCATGATCAACATCATCATGATCTCCATCATCGTGTCTCCGTGAAGTCGTCACGCCAACTACTACTATCACTACTACTATAGCTAACCGTTAGCAATGAAGTAAAAGTAGTAAGCACATGGCGTTGCATCTCATACAATAACTTAAGACAACTCCTATGGCTCTTGCCGTTGTCATACTCATCGACATGCAAGTCGTGAAACCTATTACAATAACATGATCATCTCATACATCATACATGCAAGATCACAACTTTGGCCATATCACATCACATGTCAAACCCTGCAAAAACAAGTTAGACGTCCTCTAATTGTTGTTGCAAGTTTTACGTGGCTGATTTGGGTTTTAGCAAGAACGCTTTCTTACCTACGTGACAGCCACAACGATGATATGCCAAAGCTATTTACCCTTCATAAGGACCCTTTTCATCAAATCCAATCCGACTAGAGTAGGAGAGACAGACACCCGCTAGCCACCTTTATGCACGGTGTGCATGTCTGTCGGTGGAACCAGTCTCACGTAAGCATACGTGTAAAGTCGGTCCGGGCCGCTTCATCCCACAATACGGCCGGAAAAGAATAAGACTAGTAGCGGCAAGCAAATTGACAAATCATCGCCCACAACTTTTGTG
The DNA here is from genome assembly GCF_904849725.1 of Hordeum vulgare subsp. vulgare. NCBI lineage: Eukaryota > Viridiplantae > Streptophyta > Magnoliopsida > Poales > Poaceae > Hordeum > Hordeum vulgare. Next base: position 387,625,516 of record NC_058522.1, read on the forward strand.
TTCTACTCGTGCATAGAATCTACGCATAGAAAACCTGGCTCTGATACCATTGTTGGGAAACGTAGCATAAATTCAAAATTTTCCTACGCATATTCAGATCTTCCTATGGAGAGACCAGCAACGAGAGAGGTGTAAGAGCATCTTCATACCTTTGAAGATCGCTAAGCGGAAGCGTTACTAGAACGCGGTTGATGGAGTCGTACTCGCAGTGATTCAGATCGCGGTGTGATTCCGATCTAGTGCCGAACTACGGCACCTCCGCGTTCAACACACGTGCAGCCCGTTGACGTCTCCTACACCTTGATCCAGCAAGGAGGAGGGAGAGGTTGGGGAAGAACTCCAGCAGCACGACGGCGTGGTGTCGATGGAGAGACGAGGTCTCCCGGCAGGGCTTCGCCAAGCACCGACAGAGAGGAGGAGAAAGAAGGGCAGGGCTGCGCCGAGGGAGAGGGAGAAGTCTGTCTCCCAAGGGCAAAAACCCCTCTCTATTTATAGGAGGAGGGGGAGGGGCTGCGCCACCCCTAGGGGCCGGCGGCCACCAGATGGGATGGGGGGGGGGGGGCGGCTAGGGTGGGAGGGGGTGGTGCACCACCTGGTGGGCCTAAGGCCCACCTGCGCCTAGGGTTGCCCCCTCTCCCCACCACTTGCGCATTAGGCTGGGTGTGGGAGGCGCACCAGCCCACCTAGGGGCTGGTTCCCTCCCGCAATTGGCCCATATAGCCTCTTGGGGTCGTTTCTCCCCTTCGTTGGACCCCGGGGCCACCTCCGGTGGTCCCGGTGGTCCCGATACGTTACTGGTGACGCCCGAAACACTTCCGGTGTCCAAAACCATCCGTCCTATATATCAATCTTTACCTCCGGACCATTCCGGAGCTCCTCGTGACGTCCGGGATCTCATCCGAGACTCCGAACAACTTTCGGTAACCTCATATAACAATTCCCTATAACCCTAGCGTCATCGAACCTTAAGTGTGTAGACCCTACGGGTTCGGGAGACAGGCAGACATGACCGAGACACCTCTCTGGCCAATAACCATCAGCGGGGTCTGGATACCCACGGTGGCTCCCACTTGCTCCATGATGATCTCATCAGATGAACCACGATGTCAAGGATTCAATCAATCCCGTATACAATTCCCTTTGTCTGTCGGTATAGAACTTGCCCGAGATTCGATCGTCGGTATACCAATACCTTGTTCAATCTCGTTACTGGTAAGTCTCTTTACTCGTTCCGTAGCGCGTCATCGTGTGACTAACTCCTTAGTCACATTGAGCTCATGATGATGTTCTACCGAGTGGGCCCAGAGATACCTCTCCGTCACACGGAGTGACAAATCCCGATCTCGATTCGTACCAACCCAACAGACCCTTTCGGAGGTACCTGTAGTGCACCTTTATAGTCACCCAGTTACGTTGTGACGTTTGATACAGCCAAAGCACTCCTACGGTATCCGGGAGTTGCATAATCTCACGGTCAAAGGAAAAGATACTTGACATTAGAAAAGCTTTAGCATACGAACAATACGATCTAGTGCTATGCTTAGGATTGGGTCTTGTCCATCACATCATTCTCCCAATGATGTGATCCCGTCATCAATGATATCTAATGCCCATGATCAGGAAACCATGATCATCTACTGACTAACGAGCTAGCCAACTAGAGGCTTGCTAGGGACACATTGTGATCTATTTATTCACACATGTATTAATGTTTCCTGTTAATACAATTATAGCATGAACAATAGACGATTATCATGAACAAGGAAATATGATAATAACTATTTTATTATTGCCTCTAGGGCATATTTCCAACAGTCCTGCGGGTCGCTGATGCTCAGCCTTAACTTGCTGACACACCATGAGAGGAGTGTTGGTGGTGACGATGGCGACGATTTCCCCCTTCGGGAGGGAAGTTTCCCCGACAGGATCTTCCTGCCGGAGCTCTAGATTGGTTCTTCTCAAGTTCCGCCTCGTGGCGGCGGCGAATCCTCGAAAAAGGCTCCTCCTGATTTTTTTTGGAACGAAACCCTTCATATAGCAGAAGAGGGGAGCCAGTGGGCCAACAGGGAGCCCACAACCCCCCTAGGCGCGACCAGGGGGGTGGCCGCGCCTACCAGGCTTGTGGCCCCCTGGTTGCGCTCCTCTGGCACTTCTTCGGCCCAGTATTTTTTTATATATTCCCAAAAAAATCCACGTTGATTTTCACGGCTTTTGGAGTTGCGCAGAGTAGGCATCTCAAACTTGCTCCTTTTTCAGGCCAGAATTCCTGCTGCCGGCATTCTCCCTCTTCATGTAAACCTTGCAAAATAAGAGAGAAAAGGCATAAGTATTGTACCGTGAAGTGAAATAACAGCCCAAAAAGCAATAAATATCAACATGAAAGCATGATGCAAAATGGACGTATCAACTCCCCCAAGCTTAGACCTCGCTTGTCCTCAAGTGAAAGCCGAGCTCAATAAATATGACCACATGTTTAGGGAGAGAGGTGTCGACAAAACAAGATACGAACATGCAGGAATCATGATCATGATCAGAACAACAATACCAACATATAATCTCTCATGCTAAAGTGACAATTCCTTCACAAAGTAAAGTATGGATCAAGAACCTTATCGAGAATTAACAACCGATAGCCTTTAGTCATTGAAGCAATTGCAATTTATCACAGCATCAAAAAGAGTCAGATAAGAGCTTGTAAAGAAAATCCACATACTCAATCATCTTTTCATTCTCTAGAATTGCTACAACTCACGTGGTACTTATGAGATCAAAGTTTCAACTGAACACACAGAAAGATAGGGGCTTATAGTTTTGCCTCCCAACTGCTTACCTCAAGGGTAATGTCAACAATAATAATTCATGAATACTTACTTCCAAGTTGACATATGAATATAGATATTTCCCAAGCATATGACGTTAGCCAAGATAAAGGCGAAACAAGGAATTGGTGAAGATCACCATGACTCTTTCAAGGGTAAAAAGTAAAGGTACAAGATAGGCCCTTCGCAGAGGGAAGCAGAGGTTGTCATGCACTTTTGAGGTTTGGATGCGTGTCCTCTTAGTGTGGAGGATCGTCACTTTATATTGCCTCCTGTGATAAAGAACTTTATTATGCAGTCTGTCGCTTTTATGTCTTCCTCATCACAGGTTCGTACAAAGCTTATTTTCCACCACATTTGCCTTACCGGGGTGATATTGAATGCTGAGGTCGTAGTCTTTGATCAACTCCAACCATCTCCGTTGCCTCATATTCAATTCCCTTTGGGTGAAGATATACTTCAGACTCTTGTGGTCGGTGTATATTTCACATCGCTTCCCCAGAAGGTAATGTCGCCATGTCTTCAAGGCATGCACTAATGCTGCCAACTCGAGATCATGGGTGGCATAATTCTCCTCATGCGGGCGCAGTTGCCGCGACAAGTATGCCACGACCCTGCCATCCTGCATTAGAACCCCACCTAGCCCGGTCCTTGAGGCATCGCAATATATCACGAACTCCTTGCTGATATCTGGAGTGGCCAATACCGGGGCGATGGTTAACCTCTTCTTCAACTCTTGGAAGCTTGCCTCACATTCTGGCGTCCATTCGAACTTCTTGCCTTTCTTCAAGATCTGAGTCATAGGTCGCGTGATGCGGGAGAATCCTTCTACGAACTTGTGGTAGTATCCCGCGAGTCCGAGGAAGCTCATGATTTCCTTCACGTTGATTGGCGATTCCCAGTTGGTTACCGTGGTAATCTTAGAGGGATCAACTGCCAATCCACTTGCCGTCATGGTATGACCTAGGAATCCAACTTCGTTCAGCCAAAACTGGCATTTGCTGAACTTGGCATATAGTTGGTGCTCTCGAAGCTTTTCCAATACTAACCTAAAGTGTTGCTCATGCTCTTCTTCAGACTTGGAAAAGATTAATATGTCGTCAGTGAATACGACAACAAACTTGTCCAAATATTCCATGAAGACCTTATTCATGAGGTACATGAAGTAAGCTGGGGCATTCGCCAATCCGAAGGACATGACAGTGCATTCGTACAGATCGTACCGGGTCACAAATGCTGTCTTCGGAATGTCTTCGGGTCGAATCTTTAGTTGGTAATATCCAGATCGGAGGTCGATCTTGGAGAATACCCTTGCTCCATTAAGCTGGTCGAACAAGTCTTCAATCTTGGGGAGTGGATACTTGTTCTTGATCGTGACCTCATTGAATGAACGGTAATCGACACAAAGTCGGATTGTCCCATCCTTCTTGGACACGAAGAGAACACGCGATCCCCAAGGTGACGCACTTGGACGAATAAAACCTTTCCTCAGCTGCTCATCCAGTTGCTTCTTCAACTCCGCTAGCTATTCGGATCCCATCCTGTAAGGCTTCTTATAGATAGCACTTGATCCGGGCATGAGTTCGATGATGAACTCGATGTCTCGGTCAGGAGGCATCCCTGGTAGCTCATCAGGAAAGACATCCGGGGTACTCACAGACTATTGGCACTCGGTCGAGCCCTTCCTCTGATAGGCTATTAACTCGTGGCACTCGAGTGGGTACTGGCTCAGAGAGATACTTGACTTTGACCCCTTGGTCACTTGTCATGGTAATGGCCCTATTAGCACAGTCCAAGATACTCTGATGCTTGGCCAACCAGTCCATACCAAGGATTACTTCTAGGCCTTGCGACTTAAGCACAATGAGATCTGCTGAGAAGCTCGTCCCATTGATAACTATCCCAACCTTTCTACACCCTAGGTTGGTTTTCAAAACTGCCCCCGAGGTTTGAATTTCCATATGCCCACGAAGCAAGGTAGGTTCTAGTCCACACTTTTCCGCAAACTTTTGCATAACAAAGGAATGCGAAGCACCACAATCAAACAATACTGTTGCTGGGGTAGAGTTGATGAGGAACGTACCAGAATGCAGTCCGGGTCTTCCTGTGCCTCTTCCGTGGAAATATGATTAATCCGCCCTTTCTGTGATACTGCTGATTGCGGGGAGCCTGGTTCCTACCTGGTGCTCCTTGGCCTGGATTTGGCACATTGGGGTGCGGAACATCGGGTTTCTTATTGGGGCACTGCCTGGAATAGTGCCCTGGTTGTCCACACCCGAAACATGTAACTTGCGCTGGAAGGTTGGTCTTGCTCCCACCGTTGTTTGGCGGAGTGCTTGCTGGCTTGACGCTGACTTGCTGAGGTTGGTAATTCTGGTAGAATGTTGGATGCTTGTACTGCTGCTGCTGATAGTTGGGTCTTGCTGGGGCTGACTGCCATGGTCGTGGTTTCGAGTTGATCGGTCCTCCACTACTTATTAGCTTGCGCTTACGGGTGTCGTCCATTGCACGACGCTTGTCTTCCAACATAAGAGCCTTATTAACCAGGTCACTGAAGGTCCGACATTCATAAACGACAAGTTGATACTGGAGTGATTGCTGCAGTACTTCCATAAAGCGGTCCACTTTGGCAGCCTCAGTGCTGACATCTTCAGGTGCATACCTTGATAGAAGGTTGAACTTCTGCAAATACTCCTTGACTGATCCACTACCTTGCCTTAAGGCTCGGAATTCCCGCTTCTTAATGGTCATCATTCTCGGAGGGATGTGAGCGGCGCGGAATCCATCCTTGAACACGACCCAAGTGATGACTTGCCCGACTCGCATGATCTGAAATCCGTCCCACCAGGCTCTGGCTGTGCCTCCGAGACAGTGGGTTGCATAGAGAACTTTCTCGTTGTCATCAGTGCACTTGATCAACGCAAGAAGGTCTTCGATAGTGCGGATCCAGTCATCGGCATCCAAGGGCTCAGTCATCTCCGTGAATATGGGCGGCGTAGTCCGCATAAACTTAGAGTGAGTTGAGCGACCATTGCCATTCCCGTTCTGCGGTGGGTGGTTCACCAAAGTTCTGCGGCGTAGTCCGCATAAACTCAGAGTGAGTTGAGCTTGAAGGAACTGAGCTATGGTCAAGCTTTCAGGGGGAGGTGGCGGCGGAGGAACATCGTCTTGCTGCTCATGGTGATCTCCAGCTTGAGCTTCCCCTCCGGTTCCCTGCTGCTGTCCTGAAGAGGCAGAGCCGGGGTTGCCGAAAGTGCTGTTGCGAGTTGCATTCACCATCCTGTCAGGGGAGTAGACATGTCAAATTCTGCTGAACCGGTTGTACTCGAAAGGGACGACGTTCTAGTAAAGAGGGGGTCTGGTGTGTGCTAGTGTGCAAGGTTTTATGACAAAGGTTTTTGAAAAGAACTACCGCATTAGTTTAAAAGCAAGCGATGCAGTCTCTCACAAGCTGCACAAGGCAGAATGCGACTTGCATCCAACAGGTTCACACAACATCCAGGTCATAAAATCCTGATACAAGAACTCCTACATTTGGTACATCCTACGCTGCTAAGCGATCGACTGTGCGGTCTCATAAGCCGGATCTGTGGGATCTTCGTCTTCATCTTCATCTCTGTCTTCATCTTCATTAGTGCTTCCCTTCCTCGAAGGAGTAGGGGAAGGAAGTAGACCATCCCGACGTCTCTTGGTTGGTGAGGTAGCAAAAAGCTCGATGTACTCTTCTACGGTTAAACATCGACTCTGAAGAGGAACAACCAGAAGCGGTGGTATTCCTCCTCCGAAAGCAAAGCGAGGTGATATCACAGGTGCTCCTTCTTTCTTCACCTTGCTATTCTTCATCTTCTCCATATGAAATAGGTCCTTAACTTGGTGCAGCTCTTGGCAAATCCTAGTTGACTCCTTGATCAAAAGATGCGTCAAGGTGTCTGAGGAGAGGCTGAAGTAGGTCTGAAACCTTAATGGCATCCCGTACTCAGATGAGGGGTTGAGTGTCCAGCTTCCGTCTATCTTATCCTTAACAAAAGGTAGGTGACGAGTAGCGGGTTCGTTTTCCATCTCACGAAGGATGTCGCAGATTCGCACGAGTGCTTCTCGTGCTGCAGTCTCCACGGCCAACATCAGATCCTCCATTTGTGGACCTTCAAAGAACCAGCTAGTTGGGGAGTCATTAGCCTTCACTATCACGTCCACGTGATACTCCTTGGTGTCGGCGTTGACCCAGTGTTCGTGGTAGAGAAAGACGGGCGTACGACACACTTGACACTTCTCGAGGCTATCACTCAAAAGCAGAGCAAAGCTCGTTTCCAGAAGCGTCTCGGGTATGGCGGCCATCTACAAGGTGTAGAGGAGAGGGTTAGAAATATATAGTGGGTGCGGTTCTCGGTCAATCTATGTGCACTAATTGTCTGGCTATCGCCCATGCTACCTAAGGCTTCCTATAGTCAGGATGGCTCTGATACCAGCTCTGTGGGGACCCCGACTTACTAGTCAAGAATCGCCGTGCTCAGTGATCCCAGAGATCAATGCTCACCGAACAGAGATACTGAATAAAGAGTCTTACATCCGAGTAACGATTATTATTACAACACGTGACCGAAGGGTCAAGTTTACAAGACAGGGCCTACTGCCAAATCACACGAGTACACTAATAGCGGAAAACAAAGGGGCTAAGCGGGTGCCCATGCCATCAACCTACAGTGACAGGCATTCTGACTCGGAAGCGTCCTAGTTCGCAGGGGTGTCGCCGAAGACATACTCATCTCCAAACTCAGGTCCTTCCATGTCTGGTCAATAACCTAACCAGTGGCAAGCCAATGGGTACTTTGAATGTACTCGCAAACAACCCATGATATGAACAATGAAAGTGAAGGATAACAATATCATGCATTTCTAGTATAACTCATCGGGGTGGAATGATCATGAATATGCATCAAGTTAAAGAATTACTCTTGAAGAACAGGTTACAGATATCAACATATCTGTTGAGGGCTGAACCATCCGAGTTCACCCTATATGCCAAGTCACCAAACTTGGTCATAGCATTGCTATCATAGCAGTACTTTTCTTATCACCACACACAACTCACGCACACTTGGTTTATGCGGAAATATCAGGACGTAGTTTATGCAGGATTACCCAACTGTTCTTGATCGTGGACACGGCTATTCGAATAGTTTACACTCTGCAGAGGTAGTACGCTGGACCCACGAGATCCGGGAAACTTCTGTGTCATCCACGACTCGCGGTATATCACATACCCGAGGTAAGTACCCCGATCAATGCCTTTCCCCTGGCGATACTAGACAAAGAGGTCCACTCGATTGGTACCCAGCCCACATGTTGTACGTCTTACGAGCACCAACTCTGGACAGTACCAACCATGCGGGGATCAACAGTGTGACTGGAACTCATAAAAATGCCATAGTCGTCCTACCCGGCACTAGTAATGTGGCTCTTTCCTAGCACCGACCAGAGTAATTAACATAGCCCCGCCCCATAAGGGGTAATGTGGTCGTACTGGTAAGGTTGGGACGGTCGACATATAGTAAATCTAATCCCATTTCTGAAACCTTACTCAACAAATACCGGGTGCATCACTTCACCAAAAATGACCACCTAACTCATCATCACCCTCGGGCATTAGTGGCACCCGACGGGGTTTTCATAAACTCTTGCTTTATGACAACATCACATGCGCATGAATAATACTACTTCTATCTTTACTTGTCAACATGGTACTAGCATGACCCTAAGGGGTAGAGTCAAGCTCAATGCATGTGCTCCGGGGGAGCCTTCGGTAAAATCACATCAAATGATTACCGACACTTATGATCATATGCAACAGGAATACTTGTTATTATAACATGCAAAGTAACATATGCTCAGTCATGGTCAAAGAGCTGCTTGCCTTGGTCAGCTAAGTATTCGGGGTCTTCAAGGTCTTCCGCTCCGATTCCCTCGTCACACGGATTTTCTATCGTCGATAAAACTATAAATAAGGAATAGCTCACACAGAAATAGTCCACAAAGTCATTTTTAAAATGTTCCCTATTACTGATAAATCTAAGATATCATTTTAAAAATACTTGCCTTAATTTTCCTTGAAGGAATATTTTTGAAAACAACCAAGCAGAAGCAAAACTATTCCATTTTAGCCCCTTTTAATATTGTAAAATAGAATAGTTGATGGAAAAAATCATCTAAGCATACCATTAAATACTACACATTTTCAGAAAAATAATAGTGGAAAATTATATTTTTACACTGGTTAAATGTTTTTATAAAAATCTTAGAAATCCAGGTTTTTAAATAAAAAGAAAAACATGCCAGCTCCTGGCCTGGCTCGGCCCAGAGCTGGGCTGGCCCATGGCCAAACGACGGCCTGCCCAGGCGCGCACGCCGTCAGGTTTGAACCTGACGCGCGGAGCCCTGCGGTCAGAGGTTGGGCCACCGACAGGTGGGGCACACCTGTCGGGGTCGTCTCCTACCTCCAGCCAGAGAGGAGGAGGAGGACACCGACGAGGTTGCCGACGTGCTCAAGCCCTAATGAACACGGGAATGGGTCCACCTGACCGTCGCCTACCTGCTGGTGGTCGAAACAATGACGGGGAGGCAGGGGTTCGCCGGCGACGAGGAGGCCGTGGCGGAGGGGTTTCGGGAAGTGGTCGAGGGGGTGGCTAGAGAAACGTAAAAGCTCAGGCGAGTTGGGGGAAAGCTTCCTAGGGTCAAGGGGGTCAGTTTGGTGGGTCGAGGGGTGCAGGAGCCGTCGTGTAGCCGGAGATCAACCGGAGCTCCGAGGAGGAGGGGCCTCGGCCGATCTCGAGCACTGGGGCTCTGCTGGTTTGCTGGGGTGGCTAGGGAGGTGCTAGCGGATGCGGCGAAGCTATCTGAGGGGAGGCCGGAACTGGCCGAGGGCGTCGCCCCCACCTCGGTGACTCCCTGTAGCCCGCACAGTTTTGGCATGCCACGACATGCTGGTGCGGTCTGAGGCACTTTGGATGTGTCTAGCATGTCCTGGCACTTGCCGAGGGGTGTGGCTAGCCATTTGGTTTTAGTGGGAGCTTTGGCTGGTGTCGTGGTTTTGTCACGGCAGATGTCCTAGTGAAAGGACTTAATGATGGAGCCATCGCACCTTGGTGGCGACTCAAAGGGTTTGAGCAGGAGCGGGACTCAGATTTACCCAGTTCGACCCCTCGTGAAGAGGTAAAAGCCTACGTCCTGCTTTGTGTTGTATTGATGATGTTTCGATTACAAGGAGGGCGTAACTCGCCTGACCTAGCTCTCGATGATTTCTAACCCGCCTCTCCTCTCCAGGGACTCGCCTTTATATACAGGTCGAGACCCTAGGGTTTACAAGAGTCCATGCCTTAATACAAACCATGATTCTTTCTATCTCTAAGTCGCCGTGCTTTCCAAGATTGGAAACCTCCTTGACGACTTATCCTCTATGTAGATTTGGAACCGCCATGTAGCTCCTGGGCCTTCTGGCCAAAGCCTGCTTCGCCAAAGGATGAGTCGCCCACTTAGTGACCCGGCCCAACTAGGGCGGGTCACACCGCAGGTAATATCCCCAACATTAGGCCCCAGATTGACTTGAACCTGTTCACGCCAATAAACTTTTATTCAGTTTAGGAGCGACTCATTCCACTCCTTTCATGCACCTTATGCTTAAGCCGCCATTCCTCATGAAAACACCTAAGCCGCCGAACCGTTTCCGATGACGTCGCCTTATCCCTTTAATTTCGGAAAATGATGACACAATCTCCAACGGATCCCGCGACACAGATATCCCGAAAATCTTGGAGCCATAATTGTTAATCTTTAACTTGTCCTTTCGGTTCCCGCGCGAGGCGCCTCGATTCCAGCACCTGACCCATTAAATAGGCTCGGGAAGGGGAGTGAAAGGAATCTCCACCTACCCATTTCGTCTGTCCCTTCTTCCTCGTGACCACGCGAAGAACTCCGCCGCCGCCCGAGGAGCTCCGTCGCCGCCCGAAGAACGCCGCCACCGGCCGTCGCACCCGACGCATCTCCGAACCAAACGAGGATGCTATCCTTGCCGTGGGTCCCCCACACCTACTTCCGGACGCCATCAACAGGTTAGCCCTTCGCCATTACAAACATATCTCAACTCCTCGGTGTTCGTCATTTGCTGCTTCTTAGAACTCCTCGAGCGCCTCTTTTTGCATGCCAATTGATTCATAGCGGTAACAAGCATGGTAGTACTGGCCATATCCCCAATCAATCAACTCCAGTTTGAAGAACCAAGAAGGTTTTGGTCTAATCACCCTTGCCGTAGTTACTTTTAGCCATGGCCTGTTTCACCTTATCCATGCCTTCTTTTTGCTCATTTTAGCTTTGTTCGTAGATCTATATCTCTCTGCTTGCCGCGTAGAAATTTGTTTGTAGATCCACACCTCACCACTTGTCGCGTATAAGTTTATTTGTAGATCCACACTTCACTGCTTATCATCGAATGCCCTGGGATACCTCCTTTGGGTAACAAGAAAATCCTAAATCACCCTCGTGCCCAAACCTGGTCCCTTATTGGCGAGTTAATAAATTCTCTCAGCCACTCGATAAGCGTTTTGGCGGGTTAACTTACACATGACCTTTTCCTCTGTAGCTATGGGTACCGTCTTCAAGGCCGACTGGCTCCCGACCAAAGTTGACAACGCCTTCCTCGAGGATTGCGTAAAGACAGGGAACCTTGATCTAAAGGAAGTTATCGGATGGCGATCTGGACTAGGCGATCAAATTCCCAACCCGGCCGAAGGGGAAATAGTTGTTTTTGCTGAACACCTCGAACGAGGGTTTAAGCCGCCAGGATCAAAGTTCCTCAGAGTTGCTATGTCCTTCATGAACGTCCGCCTCCAAGACCTGGGCCCCAACTCGATTAGCAACATGTGACAATTCTAGGTATTCTGTGAAGCTTACCTACGAATGGAACTGTTGGTCAATTTGTTTTGGTACTTCTTCCACCTGAATCGCCAGACAGAGTTCTCCAATGGCCCTAGCTTAGAACTGGGAGGGGTTGAAGTTCAATGATGCAGAGACATCCCATTCCCATCACTCGCCATGCCCAGCCACCCCAAAGGCTGGGGCGAGTCTTGGTTTTATTGTCGGGACACTTCTCCCCCGGGTGAAAACAAACTCCTAGGTTACAGGAAGGAGCGTCTGCTCACAAACTTCAAACTTCCTGACAAGCTCACCGAAGAAGAAGAATCGGATTTCATTCCAGTGCTATCCGAGTTACGATCTTTAACAAACAATGGTCTTACTGGAGTTGATCTGATCCGCTGCTGGGTGGAATGGCGTATCCTTCCCTTGAGTCACCGAGACAGCTTGATGTGCAAATTTGATGGTACTTTGAACCATCCCCAATGCTACTTCCACACAACACTCATAGAGGAAGACATTGTGAGCATCATCAAAAAGCAAATCGGCGAGCCTTTGGCCAAGTGTAGCCAAATAGGGCTTAAGCCATTTTGCAAAATTAACCCGGCTCCTAAGGTAAATAATTTGACCCGCCCTTGGTTCACTCTTTCCGACTTATTGGAATTCTGACTTGCATAATGACAATTCCACCTCAGAAAGGTGATCGATTCGGGTCACGAAGGCCTAAAAAGATTGCCCTGAAGCAAACCAAACCGCCTCCAAAAAAGAAGTCCAAGAGTAAAAGCAAAACCGCTATCGCCGAATCATCTGATGTGGACGAATCCCAAGTCGGCGAAGCATCTTCAGAGGTAAATTTTTATCCTTTCTGTCTTGACGCCCTTTTACTCTAATTTGTGCTTATATCTCTGCATTTCCATGTATAGAATGATGATAACGAAAGCCAGGATGACGTCGTAGAGGTAATTTCCATTTCTTCCGACTCAACTTCTGCCTCGCCTAAGCCGGCCAGGCGAGTTTGTGGGAAAGTTCCCATGTCTCACCCGAATGCTTGTCTGGACCCTAATTTCCTCTTGAAGAAGGCGCAACACACTTCCTTTCGAAAAACTCGAAGCCACTCAGGGGATTTGATGTCCGGGTTACCAGTAAAACCCCTACCAAGAAACGGCAAAATTAGGTACCCTCTATCAATTTCTACGTTCGTTTTCTTTTGGATCACACTTGTAACTCGCTCACATTTTGAGATATTACTTTTGCAGACTTCTCCCCCTTCATCGGGCGACTCAGTGATGTCGGCCCTTCCGCCAATGATTCGCGTACAAGGGTAAGTCCTTATAATACTTGTCTTTTCCTGATGATAATGATGCTTGCTTTAAACATGACCCTCTTTTTCTTAGAGCGCAAGCGAAGAAGAGGAAAACCGGCGGCTCAACTTCCACTCCTGCTCCAGAACTTAAGGAAAACCCAACACCGACTCGTGCTGACCCGGCAAAAGTTATACCTGATGACCGAGTTGACCTTCCAAGTTCTCCCAAGAAAGGCATGGAAGCGCCCAACCCGCCAAGTCCGTTGAAGGCGGCTGAAGATCCTGATGCTGTGGTCATTACTGGTACTGGCTTCTCTAAGCCGACATCGGCAATCTTATCGAAGCATGTATCAACATCGTCCCATCCTTCCACCAGACATGAAATTTCCAAGGCCAAACTTCCTCAATATGAAAAACTTGAGTTTGATGAACTCTGCTCTGGTTTCGCAAGTCGCCTGGAAACAAGTTATGAAATGGAGAAGAACCTGCTCCATATGATGAAGAATAAACATGAGGTACGCCTTAATGCATACCCTCCTCATTAGCCCCCAAGGGCCGGGTCATCTTTTGAAAGATGAGCCGGGTCTTGATGTAGAAAAATCCTTCGACCTGTAATCCCCAAGGGCCGGGTCATCTTTTGAAAGAGGAGCCGGATCTTGATGTAGAAAAATCTTCGACCCCTACCCCCAAGGGCCGGGTCATCATTGGAAAGATGAGCCGGGTCTTGATGTAGAAAACTCTTCGACCTGTAACCCCCAAGGGCCGGGTCATCTTTGGAAAGATGAGCCGGGTCTTAATGTAGAAAAATCTTTGACCTGTAACCCCCAAGGGTCGGGTCATCTTTTGAAAGATGAGACGGGTCTTGATGTAGAAAAATCTTCGACCTATAACCCCCAAGGGCCGGGTCATCTTGTGAAAGATGAGCCGGGTCTTGCTTGTGGTATAAGTTTGTATGTTTTTTAAAAAAAATTATACATTAGCCCCCTAGTGTCAGGGATGTTGCTTGCAACAATTCTGAGACTTGTCTCTCTAAAATATGTTGACAGGAATCTCTGGCCCAAGCCGAGTCGACGTTGGGCGACTTAAAGAAAAGTTTAGCCGACCAGCAAGATGCGCAGGCTCAAGTAGAAGAAAAATACTAGGCGATCTTAGCTGATATGGAAAAGCTGAAAGCCGCCAACAAAAAATCTCAAGCTGATCAAGCCACCGCGCTAAAGCGAGCTGAAATGGCTGAAACAAAACTGGGAGCCGTGCAACAAGAGCTGGCTGGTTTAAAGAAACATATTTCCAGCATGACACATGCATCTTTGGTAAGAATGAATTCCTGTTTTTGTATCTCTAAAAGAAAAAATTATTGGGAAAAAACAAAGCACTAACCATTATTGTCTTTCTTACGCAGGCCCGAGAGCCGCCAACCTTCAGGACGACTGTATCTTGAAGTTAAAGGCAATTTACACACTCACTCAGCAGCTGTATACTGGGAGCATGCTGACTATGAAGGCAGTAATGGGCACCAAGGAACCAATCACATCAATCAAAAAGATGCTTGGCTGCTTATCCACCCTTCCGCCTCAAATAGGTGAGCTAACCCGATCAGCCGCCCGGAAAGGGGCGCTGACTACGTTGAGTCGGTGTTTGGCGTATGCTCCAGAACTAAAGCCCGAAGAGGTAGCAGCAGGCTTCCCATAGCTCAAGGATGACGAGTCAGAGTTTACTCAAGATGATTATCAGCGTGTCATCAGGGAATCACGCTCGGCGACGACTCAGCTAGCAGCAAGCTTGGATTTATCAAAGTACCAAGCCGCTTATGATGACAAGAACAAGAAAGTAAACCCGCCTGCATTTGTGACAACCAGCCTAACTCCTCGTCGGCCCAAGAACCCTTTGGATTCGGAGTCGGATCTCTCGGCATTTTTGAACGATGAAGACGAATTTGCCGCTCTATCCAAGTGTAATTGGGTACTGGGCGATTTGCAACTTGAAGTCGGCCCGAGCTCGAGGCAAGTTGACCCGGAGGAACCAACATAATAGACCTTACTGATTTGGCCATCTGAGCCATGTAATAGGTCATTGTAGAGAACAATCCTTAACTTATGTCTGTTGTGGAACTCTTTGTGATCTTTGAAAAAAAACCTTGTGCCGCCCTTGGGGTGCCATGATGCCTGACCCGCCATGTCAGTAAAGATTCAATCACCAACCTGTTTGGCTAGCAAAAGCATATATCAAACCATCTCAATGAGTAATAGATGCTGATAAATAATAACCGACTTAAGGTGTCTTGGCGGATTATATGAAGAACCCGACTCAATGAGACACGACGAGTCTCATAAATCTATGAAAACCTTGTGGCAGTGTCACGAAGGTGATAATAAGAATTTGGTCGGCTCGTTCAAGTCGCGACAGGATAGGACGAGTTAGAAAAACTCAAGTGCTACCCAAAAGGAGATTTTTTGTGTAAAAAAGCTCAAGTATTTAGACCGGCTGATCAGGCGCGAGTCAAGCTTCAGTGAAGCAGGTTCAATGAACCAATGGTTTCTCTATTTTCCATGTGGGGCACTAGCCGGTACCATGCATGTTTTAACTAAGGTGAGTTCAGGGTCCATATAGCGGATTGACTCGCCAAGAGTTCATGGGTCCATATGGCGATTTGGCCAACACACAGTCTACTATAACCATTTGTAGTGCGGTAATTTCTCGTTAGCCAAATGGGTAGTTAGGCTGATCTCAGTGAGAGGAAGCCGCCAAGTGACCTACGATTAGGGGAAAGACTGGTCATAGGATTGTAGAAGCGTATACGCTCTTACCACAAAACGACTTGGGAGCTGATAGCCCCCAAGTAAGCCGGCCTAATCCTCAGAGTCATATAAGGCGCCCATGTTTGAATCGTGCGCTTGTAGCGACTTGATCCTCTTTGGCTTATCGATACCCAGTGTTGTAATAAGTGCAACATGGCGACTTATGCTCTCTGGTATTGATAGCGTCCATGCTTGGGCGACTTGTCGAAGAACAATAAAGATCCATGCTTTCAAGAAGATGAAGTGGCAGGAAGACCCAAGATTCGTGGATAAATAGCCGATCGGGAGGCAGACAAATCGCGTCCTTCCTCCAAAGCATCCAAAGAATCCTGACGTGCCAACTCATTATCCTGTTCCACATAAGCAGCGACTCGGGGCGAGTCATGCCTAATGTCACTGGGAAGAACGGCTTCTACTCCGTACACCAAGAAGAAAGGAGTAAAACCCGTAGAACGATTCGGGGTGGTTCAAATGCTCCATAATACCAAAGGAAACTCCTCAACCCAACACCCTGGGGTGCGTTCTAGGGGAACCATAAGTCGGGGCTTGATTCCCCGCAGCACTTCCTGATTCGCCCGTTCTGCCTGCCCATTAGATTGTTGATGAGCAACCGCAGACACATCAAGCCGGATATGCTCCCGGTTGCAAAACTCCTGCATCGCCCCTTGTGATAAGTTGGTACCATTATCAGTGATAATGCTGTGTGGGTATCCAAACCAGAATGTAAACTTTTTCAAGAATTTGTCGGCCGTTTCCGCGTCATAGCTTCCAAGAGGCTCTGCTTCGACCCACTTGGTGAATTTATCCACCGCCACCAGGAGATGAGTCTTTTTATTGAATGACATCTTAAAGGGACCAACCAGATCTAACCCCCAGACCGCAAAAGGCCAAGTGATGGGAATCATCCTTAATTCTTGAGCCGACACATGAACCTGTCGTCCAAAACGTTGACAACCATCACATCGACGAACTATCTCTTCTGCATCCGCATGAGCCGTTAACCAAAAGAACCCATGACGGAACGCCTTGGAAACCAGGGAACGTGTACCCTTCATCAGAAGAAACGCATCTTTGAAATACCCTAGAAGCACTTCGCTTGTATAACTCGCCATTGATGACGACCATGGATTTGCTCCGATGAACGATTTGACGGGCCAACACCTCATCCGAAGGTAACTCGCCTCGCGTGAGGTACACCAAGTAAGGAAGAAACCAATCCGGCGCAACACGCAGAGCCGCCACAAACTGAGACTCAGGATCTGGTATCGCCAACTACTCTTCTGAAGGCAACCTCACAGAAGGATTATGTAGAATATCCAGAAAGACATTAGGAGGAACCGGCTTACGTTGCGAGCCGAGACGCGAGAGGGCATCAGCTGCTTCGTTGAGTCGCCGGTCGATATGATCGACTTGATAACCATGGAAATGACGCGCTACCTCAGACTCAACCCTTTTGTAAGCCGCCATCAGGGGGTCCGGGAATCCCATGTACCTGAAACTTGTTGTGCCACCAGATCGGAGTCGCCCAAGCACGTGACGCGTGTGAGGTTCATCTCCTTGGCGAGTCGCAAACCATGAAGCAGGGCTTCATACTCCGCAGCGTTATTGGTACACGGGAACATGAGTCGGAGAACAAAACAGAACTTGTCTCCCTGGGGTGAAATCAGCACCACGCCAGCCCCCGAGCCCTCCAATTGCCTAGACCCGTCAAAGTAGATGGTCCAGTACGTGAGATCAGGCCTGTCTTCGGGAATCTGCAACTCGGTCCAATCATTGATGAAGTCGACCAATGCCTGGGACTTGATAGCTGTGCAAGGCGTATACCGCACGTGGTCTGGCCCAAGCTCAATTGCCCATTTGGCGATTCGGCCCGTTGCTTCTCTGTTCTGGATGATGTCCCCAAGAGGGGCGGAGCTAACCATCGTGATAGGATGTTCTTGGAAATAATGTTTTAGCTTCCGACTCGCCATAAACACCCCATAAACCAACTTCTGCCAATGTGGATAACGTTTTTGGAGAGGGTTAGCACCTTGCTGATAACATACACCGGGTACTGTACCGAGTATTCCTTTCCTTCTACCTTCCGTTCAACAACCACTGCCACACTCACTGCCTTGGTATTCGCCGCGTTGTACAAAAGCATAGGCTCTTTTTCAGTTGGGGCGGCCAAAACCGGTGGGTTGACCAGTTGCTGCTTTAGGGCTTCAAAAGCTTCGTTGGCCTCGTCCGTCCAAACAAACTGATCAGCTTTTTTAAGCAACTGATAGAGGGGAATGGCTTTCTCCCCCAGGCGGCTTATAAAGCGACTCAAAGCCGTAATACGACCCGCCATACGTTGAACTTGATTAATATTCGCTGGTTTCCCGAGCGAGGTGATTGCCTCGATTTTGTCCGGGTTGGCCTCAATGCCGCGTTCGGACACCAGAAAACCCAAAAGCTTTCCTGCAGGAACGCCAAAGACACATTTGGTGGGTTAAGCTTCATCTGATGCGCACGTAGATTGTCAAAGATTTCCTTGAGATCCTCCAAGAGCGTCTCCTTCTTGCAAGATTTAACCACGATGTCATCAACGTAAGCATGGACGTTGCGTCCGATTTGGCCGCGGAGACAGTTTTGAATACAACGCTGGTAAGTCGCCCCAACGCTCTTGAGCCCAAACGACATGGATACATAGCAAAAAGCCCCAAACGGGGTTATGAAGGCCGTCTTCTCCTGATCTTCCACATCCATCTTGATTTGGTGATATCCGGAGTAGGCGTCCAAGAAATATAAACGCTCGCATCCCGCAACCGAGTCAATGATTTGATCAATGCGGGGAAGGGCGAAATGATCTTTTGGGCAAGCTTTGTTGAGGTCGGTGTACTCAATGCACATGCGAAAAGTGCCGTTCTTCTTGAGCACCAGGACCGGGTTAGCCAACCATTTAGGGTGGAAGACCTCAACGATGAATCCGGCGGCCAAAAGACGGGCGACTTCTTCGCCGATCGCCTTGCGTCGCTCCTCATTAAACCTGCAAAGATATTGCTGAATCGGCTTCGCTTTAGGGTCAACATTAAGATTGTGCTCAGCGAATTCTCTCGGTACACCAGGCATGTCAGATGGTTTCCATGCGAAGATGTCCCGATTCTCACGGATCAATTCGATGAGCGCGCTTTCCTATTTGGGGTCCAGACCCGCCCCGATAGTGAACTGCTTGGACGAGTCGCCAGGAGTGAAGTCCACCATCTTAGTGTCATCCGTCGGTTTAAACTTGAGGAGTGGCTCAGCATCAGTTGTTGGCTTCTTGGGAGGCGAAATATCCGCTGGGTCAACATTGGCTTGTTGATACTTGAGCTCTTCCGCGGCACAGGCGATTTCTGCATAAGCCGCATCTCCTTCCTCACACTCCTTTGCTATCCTCCTGTCACCATCGACCGTGATGGGTCCCTTTGGGCCGGGCATCTTGAGTTTAAGGTAGACATAGCAGGGGAGAGCCATGAACCGGGCGTAAGCCGGTCGCCCGAACAATGCATGATAAGGGCTCTTTAGCTTGACCAGCTCAAATATAAGCGACTCGCTCCTGTAATTGGATGCTGTACCAAAAGCCACGTTAAGTTTGACTCGCCCAATTGGGTATGCGACTTACCCAGAACAATACCATGGAAAACCGTGGTTGACGACATTAGGTCCTTCTCCAAGAGGTTCATCCTTCGAAAGGTGTCGAAATATAATATGTTGATGCTGCTGCCGCCGTCCATAAGAACCTTTGAGAGGGTATATCCCCCGACTTGGGGGGCCATGACCAAGGCCAAGTCATCGGGATTGTCGATTCTGGGCGGGTGGTCCTCCCTGCTCCAAGAGATAGTTTGCTTAGACCAATGGAGGTACCTGGGGAGCACCGACTCGGACACGCTATACGTCCTGTGCTTCACCTTCTTGTCTCGCTTACAAGCACTAGTGGTGAATACATGGTATTGTCCGCTGTTTAATTGCTTGGGATTGGTGCGGAATCCGCCATTGTCATCTTGCCCCTGGGGAGCCCCCTGCGGGGGCGGCTGCTGAAACACTCCGGGCGGGTTATACCGCTGCTGGTTATGCACAGGGTACTGGCCACTGCTTGGTTGCGAGCCGCCCTGGGGTCCTGGTTCGGGAAAGCCGCCGAATGGGTTCTGAAGTTGATTAGGTGCACCGAACTGTTCCTGCCGTTGGCTCTGGTTGCTGGCTTGGCCTTTCTTGAGCGCCTCCTCCCGGAATTCCTGCATCACGTAGCAGTCTTCCCAAGAGTGGGTCACCGGTCCTTCCGCTGTAGCGTGATGCGGAAGGGGCCCTTAAGAATCTCGTTATAATTGCGCGGCTTGTTGCCACTGTAGCCCCTCTTCTTCTGGCGCTGGTTATCATTGTTGGCGTTGGTATTGGCGACGAAGTCCGTGGGTCCTTCCTGCTGCCTTCTCTTGCCATTTCCGCCATGATTATGGTGGGCACGTCCTTGAAACTGGGAGTGATTCTTGGATGACTCGCCTTTCCTTGTGGGTTGGCCTTGCTACCCTCCTCTCCTGGATCTTTGTTATTGTCTGCTTCGGCGTATCGAGTGAGGGTGTCCATCAATTCGCCCATATCCTGGACCTTGCGCTAGAGTCTCCTGAGCTTCTGCACCAGGGGCTCGTAGTGGCAGTTTTGCTCCAGAATCAGCATGGCCTGGGCCACCGTGATGCCGTCCGACGAGTGGATGATTTCTGCAACCCGCTGCGTCCAATGATGAGCCGACTCGTGAGGCCGCTGAATGCAATGCTGTAAGTCGACGATCGCCATTGGGCGTTTGCAAGTTCCCCGAAAGTTTTTGATGAAACACTCCTTTAGTTCAGCCCAAGTCTGGATGGAGTTGGGTGGCAGATTTTTCAACCAAGTGCGCGCCGTCCCTTCGAGCATCATTGTGAAGGACATGGCACAGACCGCTTCACTCACGTCGAGCATGTCCATCGCGAGTTCATAACTCTAAACCCATGACGCCGGCTCAAGATCCGGGGTATAGTTGGGCACCTTCCTTGGTCCTTTGAAGTCCTTCGGCATTCGCTCGTTGCGCAGGGCAAGGGCCAGACACGACACCCCGACGTGCCTACCACCTCCGCCGAGTGATGCTGGGTGAGTTTGGATGTGGCCTTGATGATCCTAGACCGTCGCACCAATAGTGTTGCAGGTGGGAGGGTCCCGATGGTCGGGCGAGTTACCCCGAGGTAGGTGCCGCGGTCCGCTGGTTACGGCGGGTGGATCCTCCGGCCGGCTTCTGGTGCGGCTCGCCTGGGGAGTGGAGTGTAGCCGGTCGAGGCTGTGTGAGAATTGCGCGTTCTGGACCACCGCCGTTTTCAACATCTCAATGGCATTTCTCGCTTCTATTTCAGCCGGGGTGTTTCCATAAATCGGAAGGGACTCCACGTGGCGAGTCGCTGCGAGCACGTTGTCCATGGGGTTGGAGAAGTGGCCCTGAGGCGTCTGAAAACGGGGAATGCGATCATCCGCTGGCTGAGGCGGCGGGTTTGGCGGCTGAGCCGGCCCTCTCCCTGGAACGGTTCCCGCCCCGGGGGTACACGGAGTGTCAAAAAGGCGGGTAGGGTTCAGATCAGGGGGTAAACGCCCCTGGTGCCTCCTCTGATGGACAACGTCGGACGCGCACTGCTGTCTTTCAAGTCGCCAGTTCTCAGTGTTCAAGCGGGCCGTCTCCGCGGTGATCTGAGCTTGCCGGGTCGCAATCCTAGCGGCTTCTGCCTCTGCATCTCGCTGGGCCTTCGCCATCTCATCTCGTAGCTTTGCCAACTCGGCGTTTATTGTTCCCTGGTTTTCTGCCGTCACAGGGGTCGCCATGAGCCTCGTTATCTCTGCCGACAGGTCCACCAGGACCGCTGCTGGGCTTTT
The DNA here is from genome assembly GCF_904849725.1 of Hordeum vulgare subsp. vulgare. NCBI lineage: Eukaryota > Viridiplantae > Streptophyta > Magnoliopsida > Poales > Poaceae > Hordeum > Hordeum vulgare. The sequence goes on from NC_058522.1 coordinate 387,647,220, forward strand.
GGATGGTTCGCCAACCTCGTTGTTGCATGCAAGGTTTTGCTAGGACTGTGTTGCCCCCGCCATGTATATAATGATCTGACGACGGGTTCGGTCGAGGACTTCGGGATCCATCGCCAGCGATAGGTCTCCGAGGCGGCCTTCATGTAGGGACTGGATTGAATCGGTGTCGCCCATGGATGACTCGTCGTCAGAGTTGACCGGTGTGGCCTCCCGAGTCGCCGATCGCTCTGGCTCATCAGATCCCGGCGTGAAGCCGACGAAAACTGGGCGCGTCAGGCTTGGCGGCGCGACGAGATGGACATACCTGGCCGGCTTGACGGTGTCGATGAAGATGTCCGGCTCAGGCATGGGTGCTCCGACCATGCCGATGAAGATGTTGACCTTGCCAAAAGGGACTCTGTAGCCGGATTCGATTGAATCGGCCTCGGGTCCCCACAGCGAGTTGTCGATGTAGTACTTTCCGCGGCGGCTCCGGGTCATGAGCCCAGCCGCGTAGCTCCCTCACCCTGGTAGGGCTCCCTTCGAGAACTCAACTCCACCGTGCGTCAGCCCCACGGTGGGCGCCAACTGTCGTGGTTTTGTCACGGCAGATGTCCTAGTGAAAGGACTTAATGATGGAGCCATCGCACCTTGGTGGCGACTCAAAGGGGTTGAGCAGGAGCGGGACTCAGATTTACCCAGTTCGACCCCTCGTGAAGAGGTAAAAGCCTACGTCCTGCTTTGTGTTGTATTGATGATGTTTTGATTACAAGGAGGGCGTAACTCGCCTGACCTAGCTCTCGATGATTTCTAACCCGCCTCTCCTCTCCAGGGACTCGCCTTTATATACAGGTCGAGACCCTAGGGTTTACAAGAGTCCATGCCTTAATACAAACCATGATTCTTTCTATCTCTAAGTCGCCATGCTTTCCAAGACTGGAAACCTCCTCGACGACTTATCCTCTGTGTAGATTTGGAACAACCATCCAGCTCCTGGGCCTTCTGGCCAAAGCCTGCTTCGCCAAAGGATGAGTCGCCCACTTAGTGACCCGGCCCAACTAGGGCGGGTCACACCAAAGGTAATATCCCCAACAGCTGGTCAAAGGAGGCAAGAAATACTGGTGCTGTCAGTCATTAACTAAGCTCTAAATGGGGGTTTTTGGCCTTTCCACTTTGAACCAGTGAAGAGCCAGTTGACTGGGGTTAGATACAGGTGCTGGCTACTTAATCTAGGAGTTTGAAGCAAAGGAGTTTGGTTTAACTGTGGCTAAGGTGGCTTTTTCCTATCTGTCAGAAGGTGTTCGACAGTGGGCACAGGGGGTTGCACCCCACCACTCGTGCTGAGACTTAACAGGTTTGGTTTTGGTGGTAAACCATGGAGTTCCACCAAATTTGAGTTCCAAAGGACAAGTTTAGCTTTGTAAACTTGAAATCACTCCAATATGACCAGATCTGTTCCTTCCAAAGGGAGTGTGGGCAAACTAAGTCCCACAAATCCCAATTTTGGTGTAGAAACCTCATTTGAGGTATTAGACACTCCTGCAAAGTTTTAGCCTCATTGGACAAACTTTTCTATGTAGAGTTGCTCTAACTTGATTGTGAACAGACAGGGTTACTAGGTTATTTGGGGTCCTTATCCACATTTGATCAAGGTGAAACTTTATGTGGACACCAAACAAGGCTTAGGTACAACACTGGAATTTTCTAGGAATTTATTGAGAATACTTCCTTTGGAAATATTTCAAAATGCCAAAACAGACAGAAATAGCTTTTATAGTTTTAATCAATAAATATAATATAAAATGGGGTTTAAAATCTTATGTATGGAAAATATATGTCCTTCTGATCATCTCTAAATTTAATCAGATTTTTCCAAGGCAGAAAAGTATTTTTCCATGTTGGAATACCAATTCTAGCCTTAGAAATGGATAGCTTATTTAATTAGGAAAATACTCACAAAAATAATTATTCTTGTGGTTTTGAAATATAAAGATAGGTAAATATCAGATTACCAAATATGAGTACTAGCTCTGCTTCTTATCAAATACATGCAGTGCAACTCAAGGTGGTTTTACTTTGGTTATCAAAGGTTTCTGGAAATCAGTAAAATACAAAAAGGAATTTAGGGTTTTAAAACCTCACATGATCAAGCATACATGCATACAATGCTAATCATGGCACTCACAACATTAGTTTGGAAAAAGTTTTAACAAGCTCAGAATTTTACAACACAGACAGGTGATAGCAAAAACAGGGTGTGACAAAGGGACAAGCGTGGACAAAGTCTTATAGGAGGAAAAACGCTCCCGAGGACACACGGGAATTTCTGTCATGCTAGTTTTCATCATGTTCATATGATTCACGTTCGTTACTTTGATAGTTTGATATGTGGGTGGACCGGCGCTTGGGTACTATCCTTACTTGGACAAGCATCCCACTTATTATTAACCCCTCTCGCAAGCATCCGCAACAACGAAAGAAGAATTAAGACAAAGTCTAACCATAGCATTAAACTAGTGGATCCAAATCAGCCTCTTACGAAGCAACGCATAAACTAGGGTTTAAGCTTCTGTCACTCTAGCAACCCATCATCTACTTACTACTTCCCAATGCCTTCCTCTAGGCCCAAATAATGGTGAAGTGTTATGTAGTCGACGTTCACATAACACCACTAGAGGAAAAATAACATACAACACATCAAAATATCGAATGAATACCAAATTCACATGACTACTATTAGCATGACTTATCCCATGTCCTCAGGAACAAAAGTAACTACTCACAAAGCATAATCATATTCATGACCAGAGAGGTAATGAGTAGCATCAAGGATCTGAACATAAACTCTTCCACCAAATAATCCAACTAGCATCAACTACAAAGAGTAATTAACACTACTAGCAACCTTACAAGTACCAATCAGAGTCGCGAGATGGAGATTGGTTACAAGAGATGAACTAGGGTTTGGAGATGAGATGGTGCTGATGAAGATGTTGATGGTGATGAGTCCCCTCCGATGAGAGGAGTGTTGGTGGTGACGATGGCGACGATTTCCCCCTTCGGGAGGGAAGTTTCCCCGACAGGATCGTCCTGCCGGAGCTCTAGATTGGTTCTGCTCAAGTTCCGCCTCGTGGCGGCGGCGAATCCTCAAAAAAGGCTCCTCCTGATTTTTTTTGGAACGAAACCCTTCATATAGCAGAAGAGGGGAGCCAGTGGGCCAACAGGGAGCCCACAATCCCCCTAGGCGCGACCAGGGGGGGTGGCCGCGCCTACCAGGCTTGTGGCCCCCTGGTTGCGCTCCTCTGGCACTTATTCGGCCCAGTATTTTTTATATATTCCCAAAAAAGTCCACGTCGATTTTCACGGCTTTTGGAGTTGCGCAGAGTAGGCATCTCAAACTTGCTCCTTTTTCAGGCCAGAATTCCTGCTGCCGGCATTCTCCCTCTTCATGTAAACCTTGCAAAATAAGAGAGAAAAGGCATAAGTATTGTGCCGTGAAGTGAAATAACAGCCCAAAAAGCAATAAATATCAACATGAAAGCATGATGCAAAATGGACGTATCAACTCCCCCAAGCTTAGACCTCGCTTGTCCTCAAGTGAAAGCCGAGCTCAATAAATATGACCACATGTTTAGGGAGAGAGGTGTCGACAAAACAAGATACGAACATGCAGGAATCATGATCATGATCAGAACAACAATACCAACATATAATCTCTCATGCTAAAGTGATAATTCCTTCACAAAGTAAAGTATGGATCAAGAACCTTACCGAGAATTAACAACCGATAGCCTTTAGTCATTGAAGCAATTGCAATTTATCACAACATCAAAAAGAGTCAGATAAGAGCTTGTAAAGAAAATCCACATACTCAATCATCTTTTCATTCTCTAGAATTGCTACAACTCACGTGGTACTTATGAGATCAAAGTTTCAACTGAACACACAGAAAGATAGGGGCTTATAGTTTTGCCTCCCAACTGCTTACCTCAAGGGTAATGTCAACAATAATAATTCATGAATACTTACTTCCAAGTTGACATATGAATATAGATATTTCCCAAGCATATGACGTTAGCCAAGATAAAGGCGAAACAAGGAATTGGTGAAGATCACCATGACTCTTTCAAGGGTAAAAAGTAAAGGTACAAGATAGGCCCTTCGCAGAGGGAAGCAGAGGTTGTCATGCGCTTTTGAGTTTTGGATGCGTGTCCTCTTAGTGTGGAGGATCGTCACTTTATATTGCCTCCTGTGATAAAGAACTTTATTATGCAGTCTGTCGCTTTTATGTCTTCCTCATCACAGGTTCGTACAAAGCTTATTTTCCACACACTAATAGATCATACATATAAGGGAGCAATTTTTATTGCTTGCACCGATGATAACTTACTTGAGGGATCTTATTCAGTCCATAGGTAGGTATGGTGAACTCTCAAGGCAAAACTGATTTGATGGTTTAAGGATGCACAAGTAGTATCTCTACTTGGTGCGGGAGTTTTGGCTAATATGAGGTGGAAGCAATCGTCACATGCTAAGGGATCTCTAATCATATAACATTGTTCGGAACGAAGCAAGCAAAATTCATTATGTTGTCTTCCTTGTCCAACTTCTACTTCTAGGCATGCAATAGTTTAGTGAGTGTTCACAATCATAGATGGTGTCAAAAATGATATATTTGTATGTGAACCTCTCCTTCTTTATCACTTCCTATTGATTGCAACAATGACCAAGGTCTACGTTTGTCTACCCTCAACAAGTTTCAATCAACATTCTTTTTATATGTGAAGCCATCACTTCCCATAAAATCATTACATGATCTTTCATGCTTTTGTTCTTTTCTCACTCTTTTGATCATGGCAAGAGGCAAATCCCTCAACTAAGACACTCTTTATTATATGGATCACGAGCTCGAATACATCGGGGGTGACACAAAGAAAAACTCAAGACTAAAACACTAAGACTTTTATTATACTAGAGAAAGAGAAAACTGAAAAAGAACAAACTAAAACAAAGGTAAAGGCAAAAGATGTGATGCTGATACGATACCGGGGCAACTCCCCCAAGCTTGGCACAAGCCAAGGGGATTGCCCATACCCATGCTTAGTTGTCTTCCTTTATTTTTGCCCTTGGTTTCTTTAGGTAGCCTTTCCTTGGCCTCCATTCTTTTCAGATCAGCATTTTCTTCTCCATAGACTTGAGGGAGATTGTTCTCCCCCACAGATTCCTGGGACGACATCTTGCTCTAAATCTGCGGCAGAAAACAAGCTCGAAACGAAAACAGAGGAAATTTGCGTGATACGAGGGTCAGACCTTACAGGAGAATATATAATGATTTTTTTCGACTAGAAGGAGTACTCCGCAAGAAAACGGAGTCCGGGAGGCACACGAGGTGGCCACAAGCCCCCCCAGGCAGGCGCGGCCAGGGGGTGGGCACGCGCCTGGCAGGCTTGTCGCCTCCTCGCGCGCTTTACGGACTACTTCCAATTTTTCTATTTTTTCAAATATTACAAAACGGATAAAAATTCCTACTGGAAAAGTTTTGGAGTCTGTTTTCTTACCGAATCACATACCTCTTCGTTTTCGGAGTCTAAAACAGCCTGATAAATATCCCTTCGGTATTCTTTCGGAGTTATGGTATTGATGATATTGCTTTGAACATTTTGGGCGTACCTGAGATATAATGCTTGATTCTCTGCCCATTTACAACTCTCGTACAATTACCTTCCATGATGTTGATCTTGATAGCACCGGAACGATATACTTCCTCAACAATATAGGGACCTTCCCATTTAGAGAGAAGCTTGCGTGCAAAAAATCTTAAATGAGAATTATATAGCAAGACATAATCACCTACATTGAACTCACGCTTTTGTATCCTCTTATCATGCCACCTCTTAACCTTTTCTTTGAACAACTTGGCATTTTCATATGCCTGAGCTCTCCATTCATCAAGCGAGCTAATGTCTAATATCCTCTTCTCACCAGCAAGTTTGAAATCAAAGTTGAGCTCTTTGATTGCCCAATAAGCTTTATGCTCTAGCTCAAGAGGTAAATGACATGCTTTACGGTACACTATTTTGTATGGAGACATGCCCATGGGATTCTTATAGGCAGTTCTATAAGCCCACAATGCATCATCGAGCTTCTTAGACCAATTCTGTCTAGACCTGTTGACAGTCTTTTGCAGAATCAATTTAATCTCTCTATTGCTTAGCTCTACTTGACCACTTGACTAAGGGTGATAGGGAGACACAATTCTATGGTTGACATCGTACTTAGCAAGCGTTTTACGGAAAGCGCCATGAATGAAATGTGAACCACCGTTGGTCATTAGATATCTAGGGACTCCAAATCTAGGGAAAATAACTTCTTTAAGCATCCTGATAGAGGTGTTGTGATCAACACTACTATTGGGGATAGCTTCTACCCACTTAGTGACGTAATCAACATCAACTAGGATATGAGTATACCCGTTGGATTTTGGAATTGGTCCCATATAATCAAAGCCCCAGACATCAAATAGTTCAATGACGAGTGAATAGTTCATAGGCATTTCCTGACGTTTACCGATATTACCTATTCTTTGACATTCGTCACAAGACAAGACAAACTTACGGGCATCCTTGAAGAGAGTGGGCCAATAGAAACCTGATTGCAATACCTTGTGTGCAGTTCTGTCTCCCGCATGGTGTCCTCCGTAGGCCTCAGAGTGACACTTCTGTAGGATCTGTCCCTGTTCATGTTCAGGTACACAACGTCTAATAACACCATCTACTCCTTCCTTATAAAGGTGAGTATCATCCCAGAAGTAATGTCTCAAGTCAAAGAAGAATTTCTTCTTTTGCTGGTATGTGAAACTAGGTGGTATATATTTGGCAACAATATAGTTTGCATAATCAGCATACCACGGTGCACTACGTGAAGCATTGATGACACTCAATTGCTCATCGGGAAAGCTATCATCAATATGTTGTGGGTCATCAAGAACCTTCTCTAACCTAGACAAATTATATGCTACGGGGTTATCAGCACCCTTCCTGTCGACAACGTGCAAATCAAATTCCTGTAGCAAGAGAACCCATCTGATAAGTCTAGGTTTAGCATCCTTTTTCTCCATGAGGTACTTAATAGCAGCGTGATGAGTGTGAATAATGACTTTGGAATCAACTATGTAAGACCTGAAATTTTCACATGCAAACACGACTGCTAAAAATTCCTTTTCCGTAGTAGCATAGTTTCTTTGGGCACTGTCTAGAGTTTTACTAGCATAGTGAATAACATTCAACTTCTTATCAACTCTTTGCCCTAGGGCAGCACCAACAACATAATCACTAGCATCACACATGATCTCAAAAGGTAAGTTCCAATCTTGAACAATAGGTGCAGTTATCAAAGCCTTCTTAAGTATTTCGAAGGCTTCCTCACAATCATCGTCAAAAACAAAAGGAATATCCTTTTGCAAGAGATTGGTAAGAGGCCTAGAAATCTTAGAGAAGTCTTTAATGAACCTCCTATAGAAACCAACATGTCCAAGGAAACTTCTTATACCTTTGATATCTGTGGGGTATGGCATTTTCTCGATTGCATCAACTTTAGCCTTATCGACTTCAATACCTCTTTCAGAAATTTTATGTCCTAAGACGATGCCTTCATTAACCATAAAGTGGCACTTCTCCCAATTCAAGACAAGATTGGTGTCTTTACATCTCTGCAAGACTCGATCAAGGTTGCTGAGGTAATCATCAAAGGAAGACCCATAAACGGAGAAGTCATCCATGAAAACCTCAACAATCTATTCACAAAAGTCAGAGAATATAGCCATCATACATCTTTGAAAGGTGGTGCTACTTCTCAAACAACAGCGCCAGAATTTGACATGTTGACGGAGACTTGCTTGCGTTGGTTTTTCCCTTAAAGAGGAAAGGGTGATGCAGCACAGGAGCAGTAAGTATTTCCCTCAGTTTGAGAACCAAGGTATCAATCTAGTAGGAGAATCTCATCAAGTCCAGAGTACGTGCACAAATACAAACGATCTTGCACCCAACGCTATAAAGGGGTTGCCAATCCCTTCAAGATTGATTGCAAATAGAAAATAATACAATGGGTGAACAAATTACCGTCGAGCAATTGATAGAACCACGCAAAGTCATGACGATATCTAAGGCAATGATCATACATATAGGCATCACGTCCGAGACAAGTAGACCGATACTTTCGGCATCTACTACTATTACTCCACACATCGACCGCTATCCAACATGCATCTAGTGTATTGAGTTCATGACGAACAGAGTAACGCCTTAAGCAAGATGACATGATGTAGAGGGATAATCTCAAACCAATGATGAAAACCCCATCTTTTTACCCTTGATGGCAAGAACACGATGCGTGCCTCGCTACCCCTTCTGTCACTGGGTGAGGTCACCGCACGGTATGAACCCAAAACCAAGCACTTCTCCCATTGCAAAAATCATAGATCTAGTTGGTTAAACAAAACCCACAACTCGAAGAGAATTACAAGGATATGAAATCATGCATAAGAGAGATCAGAAGAAACTCAAATAAGATTCATAGATAATCTAATCATAAATCCACAATTCATTGGATCTCGACAAACACACCACAAAAGAAGATTACATCGGATAGATCTCCATGAAGATCATGGAGAACTTTGTATTGAAGATCCAAGAGAGAGAAGAAGCCATCTAGCTACTAGCTATGGACCCATAGGTCTACGGTGAACTACTCACGCATCATCGGAGAGGTCATGGTGTTGATGAAGAAGCCCTCCGTATCCGAATCCACCATCCGGCACGGCACTAGAACGTGCCCTAGATGGGATCTTGCGGAGACAGAAGCTTGCGGCGGCGGAAATGTACTTTCGATGATCTCCTGATTTTTTCTGGGATTTTAGGGAATATATAGGCGAAAGACCTAGGGCAGAGGCGGCCGAGGGAGCCCACAAGACTGGGAGGCGCGACCCCCCTGGCCGCGGCTAGGGGGCTTGTGTTGGGGAACGTCGCAAGGGAAACAAAAATTTTCCTACGCGCACGAAGACCTATCATGGTGATGTCCATCTACGAGAGGGGATGAGTGATCTACGTACCCTTGTAGATCGTACAGCAGAAGCATTAGTGAACGCGGTTGATGTAGTGGAACGTCCTCACGTCCCTCGATCCGCCCCGCGAACAATCCCGTGATCAGTCCCACGATCTAGTACCGAACGGACGGCACCTCCGCGTTCAGCACACGTACAGCTCGACGATGATCTCGGCCTTCTTGATCCAGGAAGAGAGATGGAGAGGTAGAAGAGTTCTCCGGCAGCGTGATGGCGCTCCGGAGGTTGGTGATGACCTTGTCTCAGCAGGGCTCCGCCCGAGCTCCGCAGAAACGCGATCTAGAGGAAAAACCGTGCAGGTATGTGGTCGGGCAGCCGTGGAAAAGTCGTCTCAAATCAGCCCTAAAACCTCCGTATATATAGGTGGGAGGGAGGGGACCTTGCCTTGGGGCTCAAGGAGCCCCAAGGGGGTCGGCCGAGTCCAAGGGGGGAGGACTCCCCCCCCAAACCGAGTTGGACTTGGTTTGGTGGGAGGGAGTCCCCCTTCCTTCCCACCTCCTCCCTTTTTTTTTCTTTTCTCTCTTGATTTTTTCTCCTTGGCGCATAGAGCCCTTTTGGGCTGTCCCACCAGCCCACTAAGGGCTGGTGCGCCACCCTCAAGGCCTATGGGCTTCCCCGGGGTGGGTTGCCCCCCCGGTGAACTCCCGGAACCCATTCGTCATTCCCGGTACATTCCCGGTAACTCCGAAAACCTTCCGGTAATCAAATGAGGTCATCCTATATATCAATCTTCGTTTCCGGACCATTCCGGAAACCCTTGTGACGTCCGTGATCTCATCCGGGACTCCGAACAACATTCGGTAACCAACCATATAACTCTAATACGCATAAAACAACGTCGAACCTTAAGTGTGCAGACCCTGCGGGTTCGAGAACTATGTAGACATGACCCGAGAGACTCCTCGGTCAATATCCAATAGCGGGACCTGGATGCCCATATTGGATCCTACATATTCTACGAAGATCTTATCGCTTCGAACCTCAGTGCCAAGGATTCATATAATCCCGTATGTCATTCCCTTTGTCCTTCGGTATGTTACTTGCCCGAGATTCGATCGTCAGTATCCGCATACCTATTTCAATCTCGTTTACCGGCAAGTCTCTTTACTCGTTCCGTAATACAAGATCCCGCAACTTACACTAAGTCACATTGCTTGCAAGGCTTATGTGTGATGTTGTATTACCGAGTGGGCCCCGAGATACCTCTCCGTCACACGGAGTGACAAATCCCAGTCTTGATCCATACTAACTCAACTAACACCTTCCTAGATACCTGTAGAGCATCTTTATAGTCACCCAGTTACGTTGCGACGTTTGATACACACAAAGTATTCCTCCGGTGTCAGTGAGTTATATGATCTCATGGTCATAGGAATAAATACTTGACACGCAGAAAGCAGTAGCAACAAAATGACACGATCAACATGCTACGTCTATTAGTTTGGGTCTAGTCCATCACGTGATTCTCCTAATGACATGACCCAGTTATCAAGCAACAACACCTTGTTCATAATCAGAAGACACTGACTATCTTTGATCAACTGGCTAGCCAACTAGAGGCTTGCTAGGGACGGTGTTTTGTCTATGTATCCACACATGTAAATGAGTCTTCATTCAATACAATTATAGCATGGGGAATAAACGATTATCTTGATACAGGAATTATAATAATAACTATATTTATTATTGCCTCTAGGGCATAATTCCAACAGTCTCCCACTTGCACTAGAGTCAATAATCTAGCCCTCACATCACCATGTGAATTACATTGTAATAAATCTAACACCCATACAGTTCTGGTGTTAATCATGCTTTGGCCGTGGAAGAGGTTTAGTCAGTGGGTCTGCTACATTCATATCCGTGTGCACTTTGCATATATTCACGTCCTGTCCCTCGACGTAGTCGCGGATGAGGTTGAAGCGTCGTTTGATGTGTCTGGTCTTCTTGTGAAACAGTGGTTCCTTTGCTAAGGCAATGGCACCAGTGTTGTCACAGAACAAGGTTATTGGATTCAGTGCGCTTGGCACCACTCCAAGATCCGTCATGAACTGCTTCATCCAGACACCCTCCTTAGCCGCCTCCGAGGCAGCCATGTACTCCGCTTCACATGTAGAATCTGCTACGACGCTTTGCTTGGAACTGCACCAGCTTACTGCACCCCCATTAAGAATAAATACGTATCCGGTTTGCGACTTAGAGTCGTCCGGATCTGTGTCAAAGCTTGCATCGACGTAACCTTTTACGGCGAGCTCTTCGTCACCTCCATACACGAGAAACATCTCCTTAGTCCTTTTCAGGTACTTCAGGATATTCTTGACCGCTGTCCAGTGATCCACTCCTGGATTACTCTGGAACCTACCTGCCATACTTATGGCCAGGCTAACATCCGGTCTAGTGCACAGCATCGCATACATGATAGAACCTATGGCTGATGCATAGGGGACGGAGCGCATATGCTCTCTATCTTCATCAGTTGCTGGGCACTGAGTCTTACTCAATCTCGTACCTTGTAGAACTGGCAAGAACCCTTTCTTGGACTGTTCCATTTTGTACCTCTTCAAGACTTTATCAAGGTATGTGCTTTGCGAAAGTCCTATCAGGTGTTTTGATCTATCCCTATAGATCTTAATGCCTAGAATGTAAGCAGCTTCTCCTAGGTCCTTCATAGAGAAACTTTTATTCAAGTAACCTTTTATGCTCTCTAAGAACTCCACGTTGTTTCCAATCAGCAATATGTCATCCACATATAATATTAGAAACGCCACAGAGCTCCCACTCACTTTCTTGTAAATACAAGATTCTCCAACTACTTGTATAAACCCAAATGCTTTGATCACCTCATCAAAGCATTTGTTCCAACTCCGAGATGCTTGCACCAGTCCATAAATGGATCGCTGGAGCTTGCACACCTTGTTAGCACTCTTAGGATCAACAAAACCTTCGGGTTGTATCATATACAACTCTTCCTTAAGGAAACCGTTAAGGAACGCCGTTTTGACATCCATCTGCCAGATTTCATAATCGAAAAATGCAGCTATTGCTAGCATGATTCTGACGGACTTAAGCATCGCTACGGGTGAGAAAGTCTCATCGTAGTCAACTCCTTGAACTTGTGAAAAACCCTTTGCCACAAGTCGAGCTTTATAAACGGTCACATTGCCGTCAGCGTCCGTCTTCCTCTTAAAGATCCATTTGTTCTGAATAGCCTTGCGGCCCTCAGGTAGTACCTCCAAAGTCCACACTTTGTTCTCATACATGGATCCTATCTCGGACTTCATGGCTTCTAGACATTTGTTGGAATCTGGGCCCACCATTGCTTCTTCATAATTTGCAGGTTCATTGTTGTCTAACAACATGATTGATAAGACGGGATTACCGTACCACTCTGGAGCAGCACGTGGTCTCGTCGACCTGCGTGGTTCGACAGAAACTTGAACTGGAGTTTCATGATCATCATCATTAACTTCCTCCTCAACCGGCGTCGCAACGACAGAGGTTTCCCCTTGCCCTGCGCCACCATCGAGAGGGATGAGAGGTTCGACAACCTCGTCAAGTTCTATCTTCCTCCCACTCAATTCTCTCGAGAGAAACTCCTTCTCGAGAAAAGCTCCGTTTTTAGCAACAAACACTTTGCCCTCGGATTTGAGATAGAAGGTGTACCCAACTGTCTCTTTTGGGTAACCTATGAAGACGCACTTCTCCGCTTTGGGTTCCAGCTTTTCAGGCTGAAGCTTTTTGACATAAGCATCACATCCCCAAACTTTAAGAAACGACAACTTTGGCCTTTTGCCATACCACAGTTCGTATGGTGTCGTCTCAACGGATTTTGATGGTGCCTTATTTAAAGTGAATGCAGCTGTTTCTAATGCATAGCCCCAAAACGATAACGGCAAATCAGTAAGAGACATCATAGATCGCACCATCTCTAATAAAGTACGATTACGACGTTCGGACACACCATTACGCTGTGGTGTTCCAGGCGGTGTTAACTGTGAAACAATTCCACATTGTCTTAAGTGATCACCAAACTCGAAACTCACATATTCACCCCCACGATCAGACCGTAGGAACTTGATCTTCTTGTTACGATGATTTTCCACTTCACTCTGAAATTGCTTGAACTTTTCAAATGTTTCAGACTTGTGTTTCATCAAGTAGACATAACCATATCTACTCAAATCGTCAGTGAAGGTGAGAAAATAACGATATCCGCCGCGTGCCTCCATGCTCATCGGACTACACACATCGGTATGTATGATTTCCAACAAGTCACTTGCACGCTCCATTGTTCCGGAGAACGGAGTCTTAGTCATCTTGCCCATGAGGCATGGTTCGCACGTGTCAAGTGAATCAAAGTCAAGTGACTCCAAAAGTCCATCAGCATGGAGTTTCTTCATGCGCTTTACACCAATATGACCTAAGCGGCAGTGCCACAAAAATATGGCGCTATCATTGTTTACTCTAACTCTTTTGGTCTCAATGTTATGTATATGCGTATCGCTATCAAGATTCAATATGAACAATCCTCTCACATTCGGTGCATGACCATAAAAGATGTTACTCATAGAAATAGAACAACCATTATTCTCTGACTTAAAAGAGTAACCGTCTCGCAATAAACAAGATCCAGATATAATGTTCATGCTCAACGCAGGCACTAAATAACAAGTATTCAAGTTCATAACTAATCCCGACGGTAGCTGAAGTGACACTGTGCCGATGGAGATTGCATCAACCTTGGAACCATTTCCTACGCGCATCGTCACTTCATCTTTCGCCAGCCTTCGCATATTCCTCAGTTCCTGTTTCGAGTTGCAAATATGAGCAACAGAACCGGTATCGAATACCCAGGCACTACTACGAGAGCCGGTTAAGTACACATCAATAACATGTATATCAAATATACCTGATTTTTCTTTGCCCGCCTTCTTATCTGCCAGATACTTGGGGCAATTGCGCTTCCAGTGACCCATACCCTTGCAATAGTAACACTCCGTTTCAGGCTTAGGTCCAACTTTGGGTTCCTTCGGCGGATTGGCAACAGGATTGCCGCTCTTCTTCGAATTACCCTTCTTGCCTTTGCCGTTTCTCTTGAAACTAGTGGTCTTATTCACCATCAACACTTGATGCTCTTTACGGAGTTCACACTCTGCGACTTTCAGCATCGCAAACAACTCGCCGGGAGACTTGTTCATCCCTTGCATGTTGTAGTTCAACACAAAGCCTTTATAGCTTGGCGGCAGTGATTGAAGGATTCTGTCAGTGATAGCCTCTTGCGGGAGTTCAATCCCCAGCTCAGCTAGACGGTTTGAGTACCCAGACATTTTGAGCACATGTTCACTGACAGACGAGTTTTCCTCCATCTTGCAAGCATAGAATTTATCGGAGGTCTCATACCTCTCGATCCGGGCGTTCTTCTGAAAGATAAACTCCAACTCCTGGAACATCTCAAATGCTCCATGACGCTCAAAGCGACGTTGAAGTCCCGGTTCTAAGCCATACAAGACTGCACATTGAACTATTGAGTAGTCCTCCTTACGTGCTAACCAAGCGTTCCTAACATCCTGATCAGCCGTAGCGGGTGGTTCATCTCCTAACGCAGCATTAAGGACATAATCCTTCTTCCCAGCTTGTAAGATTAGCTTAAGATTACGAGCCCAGTCTACAAAGTTGCTTCCATCATCTTTCAACTTAGCTTTCTCTAGGAACGTATTAAAATTCAGGATGACTGTCGCGTGAGCCATGATCTACAACACAAATATATTCAAAGTGGACTTAGACTATGTTCAAGATAATTAGAGTTTAGCTTAATCAAATTATTCGCTAAACTCCCACTCAAAAAGTACATCTCTCTAGTCATTTGAGTGGTTCATGATCCACTTACGCTAGCTCAAGTCCGATCATCACGTGGGTTGAGTATAGTTTCAGTGGTAAGCATCCCTATGCTAATCATATCACCTATATGATTCATGATCGACCTTTCGGTCTCATGTGTTCCGAGGCCATGTCTGCACATGCTAGGCTCGTCAAGCTTAACCCGAGTGTTCCGGTTGCGCAACTGTTTTGCACCCGTTGTATGTGAACGTTGAGTCTATCACACCCGATCATCACGTGGTGTCTCGAAACGACGAACTGTAGCAACGGTGCACAGTCGGGGAGAACACAATTTCGTCTTGAAATTTTAGTGAGAGATCACCTCATAATGCTACCGTCGTTCTAAGCAAAATAAGGTGCATAAAAGCATTAACATCACATGCAATTCATAAGTGACATGATATGGCCATCATCACGTGCTTCTTGATCTCCATCACCAAAGCACCGGCACGATCTTCTTGTCACCGGCGCCACGCCATGATCTCCATCAACGTGTTGCCATCGGGGTTGTCGTGCTACACATGCTATTACTACTAAAGCTACATCCTAGCAAAATAGTAAACGCATCTGCAAGCACACACGTTAGTATAAAGACAACCCTATGGCTCCTGCCGGTTGCCGTACCATCGACGTGCAAGTCGATATTTCTATTACAACATGATCATCTCATACATCCAATATATCACATCACATCATTGGCCATATCACATCACAAGCATACCCTGCAAAAACAAGTTAGACGTCCTCTAATTTTGTTGTTGCATGTTTTACGTGGTGACCATGGGTATCTAGTAGGATCGCATCTTACTTACGCAAACACCACAACGGAGATATATGAGTTGCTATTTAACCTCATCCAAGGACCTCCTCGGTCAATTCCGATTCAACTAAAGTTGGAGAAACCGACACTTGCCAGTCATCTTTGAGCAACGGGGTTACTCGTAACGATGAAACCAGTCTCTCGTAAGCGTACGAGTAATGTCGGTCCAAGCCGCTTCAATCCAACAATACCGCGGAATCAAGAAAAGACTAAGGAGGGCAGCAAAACGCACATCACCGCCCACAAAAACTTTTGTGTTCTACTCGAGAAGACATCTACGCATGAACCTAGCTCATGATGCCACTGTTGGGGAACGTCGCAAGGGAAACAAAAAATTTCCTACGCGCACGAAGACCTATCATGGTGATGTCCATCTACGAGAGGGGATGAGTGATCTACGTACCCTTGTAGATCGTAAAGCAGAAACGTTAGTGAATGCGGTTGATGTAGTTGAACGTCCTCACGTCCCTTGATCCGCCCCGCGAACAATCCCGCGATCAGTCCCACGATCTAGTACCGAAAGGACGGCACCTCCGCGTTCAGCACACGTACAGCTCGACGATGATCTCGGCCTTTTTGATCCAGCAAGAGAGACGGAGAGGTAGAAGATTTCTCCGGCAGCATGACGACGCTCCGGAGGTTGGTGATGACCTTGTCTCAGCAGGGCTCCGCCCGAGCTCCGCAGAAACGCGATCTAGAGGAAAAACCGTGGAGGTATGTGGTCGGGCTGCCGTGGAAAAGTCGTCTCAAATCAGCCCTAAAACCTCCGTATATATAGGTGGGAGGGAGGGGACCTTGCCTTGGGGATCAAGGAGCCCCAAGGGGGTCGGCCGAGTCCAAGGGGGGAGGACTCCCCCCCAAACCGAGTTGGACTTGGTTTGGTGGGAGGGAGTCCCCCTTCCTTCCCACCTCCTCCCTTTTTTTTTCTTTTCTCTCTTGATTTTTTCTCCTTGGCGCATAGAGCCCTTTCGGGATGTCCCACCAGCCCACTAAGGGCTGGTGCGCCACCCTCAAGGCCTATGGGCTTCCCCGGGGTGGGTTGCCCCCCCGGTGAACTCCCGGAACCCATTCGTCATTCCCGGTACATTCCCGGTAACTCCGAAAACCTTCCGGTAATCAAATGAGGTCATCCTATATATCAATCTTCGTTTCCGGACCATTCCGGAAACCCTCGTGACGTCCGTGATCTCATTCGGGACTCCGAACAACATTCGGTAACCAACCATATAACTCTAATACGCATAAAACAACGTCGAACCTTAAGTGTGCAGACCCTGCGGGTTCGAGAACTATGTAGACATGACCCGAGAGACTCCTCGGTCAATATCCAATAGCGGGACCTGGATGCCCATATTGGATCCTACATATTCTACGAAGATCTTATCGTTTTGAACCTCAGTGCCAAGGATTCATATAATCCCGTATGTCATTCCCTTTGTCCTTCAGTATGTTACTTTCCCGAGATTCGATCGTCAGTATCCGCATACCTATTTCAATCTCGTTTACCGGCAAGTCTCTTTACTCGTTCCGTAATACAAGATCCCGCAACTTACACTAAGTCACATTGCTTGCAAGGCTTATGTGTGATGTTGTATTACTGAGTGGGCCCCGAGATACCTCTCCGTCACACGAAGTGACAAATCCCAGTCTTGATCCATACTAACTCAACTAACACCTTCGGAGATACCTGTAGAGCATCTTTATAGTCACCCAGGTACGTTGCGACGTTTGATACACACAAAGTATTCCTCCGGTGTCAGTGAGTTATATGATCTCATGGTCATAGGAATAAATACTTGACACGTAGAAAACAGTAGCAACAAAATGACACGATCAACATGCTACGTCTATTAGTTTGGGTCTAGTCCATCACGTGATTCTCCTAATGACATGATCCAGTTATCAAGCAACAACACCTTGTTCATAATCAGAAGACACTGACTATCTTTGATCAACTGGCTAGCCAACTAGAGGCTTGCTAGGGACGGTGTTTTGTCTATGTATCCACACATGTAAATGAGTCTTCATTCAATACAATTATAGCATGGAGAATAAACGATTATCTTGATACAGGAATTATAATAATAACTATATTTATTATTGCCTCTAGGGCATAATTCCAACAGCTTGTGGGGTCCCTGCTGGCCCCCTGCCCTGATTCTCAGGCTTCCCGGTCTTCTTCTGTTTCGGAAAAAATCTTTTTGGAAGTTTCGTTCCGTTTGGACTCCGTTTAAAATCCTCCTCTTCAAGGGGTCAAAAACATGGAAAAACAGGAACTGGCACTTGGCACTGAGTTAATAAGTTAGTCCCAAAAAAGATATAAAAGGCATACAAAACATCCAAAGTTTGATAAGATAATAGCATGAAACCATCAAAAATTATAGATACATTGGAGACGTATTAAGCATCCCCAAGCTTAACTCCTGCTCGTCCTCGAGTAGGGAAGTGATAAAGACTGAATTTTTGATGTGGAATGCTACCTAGCATAGTTGTCCTTTGTAAATTCTTTCATGTGACATGAATGTTCAGATCCGTAAGATTCAAAACAATAGTTTGCTATTGACATGAAAAGAATAATACTTCAAGCAAACTAGCAAGGTGATCATGAACTTTCAAAATAACAAGGCCAAAGAAAGTTATCCCTACAACATCATATAGTCTGGCTGTGCTCCATCATCCTCACACAACTAATGTAAATCATGCACAACCCCGGTATTGGCAAAGTAATTGTTTTCACACTCTTACTTTCTCAAACTTTTTATAACTATCACACAATACATGAGTGTGAACCATGGATATAACACTATAGGTGGAATAGAGTGTGGTGGTGGTTGTGAGACAAAAAGGAGGAGATGGTCACATTAACTCGGCGTATCAAAGGGCTATGGAGATGCCCATTAATAGATATGAATGTGAATGAGTAGGGATTGCCATACAAAGGATGCACTAGAGCTATAAGTATGCGAAAGCTGAAAAGGAGAACTAGTGGGTGTGCATCCAACTTGCTTGCTCACGAAGACCTAGGGCAATTTTGACGAAGCCCATCATTGGAATATACAAGCCAAGTTATATAATGAAGATTCCCACTAGCATATGGTGGTGACGAAATGAGAGGCTCTCAATCATGAAGAACATGGTGCTATTATGAAGCACAAGTGTGGAAAAAGATAGTAGCATTGTCCCTTCTCTCTTTTTCTCTCTTTTTTATTTTTTATTTTTTATGGGCTCTTGGGCCTCTTTTTTTTTCTCTTTTTTTATTTGGGCTTGGCCTCTTTTTTTTCCTCACATGGTACAATGCTCTAATAATGATGATCATCACCATTTTATTTACTCACAGCTCAAAGCTTAGAACGATGATGACTTTATAGGAAATGCCTCCGGCAGTGTACCGAGATGTGCAATGATCTAGCTTGGCGTATGACGTTGAAACATCTCGCTAGCTATCTTACGATCATGCAATGGAAATATGAGAGTGACGACACAAGTCATGAGACGGAACAGTGGGAGTTGCATGACAATATATCTCGGAATGGCTATGAAAATGCCATAGTAGGTAGGTATGGTGGCTATTTTGAGGAAGGCATATGGTGGGTTTTGTGTACCGGCGAGAATTGCGTGGCACTAGAGAGGTTAGCAAAGGTGGAAGGTGAAAGTACATCTATACCATGGACTCACATTAGTCATGAAGAACTCGCATACTTGTTCCCAAAGTTTTTTATTAGTAACCGAAACAAAGTGCTAAACGCATACTCCTAGGGGAAGGGTTGGTAGGTGTTAACCATCGCGCGATCCCGACCTCAACACAAAGGATGACAATCAATAGATCAATTATGCTCCGACTTCCTAACATAGTGGTTCACCATACGTGCATGCTAGAGGAATCACTAACTTCAACACAAGTATTTCTAGATTCACAACACCCTACTAACATGACTCTTAATATTACCAAATCCAAGTCTCAAAACTAATTGAGAGGAATCGAGACTTCTCTTTCTACTCAATGCACATGAAGATGGAGGTTTTTGTATCCTCTTTGGGTACCTATCACCTTTGGGACTAGTTTCATAGCATAAGTCAACTACCAAGTCACGCACCGACGTGCTCTAAAAGATCTAAGTGAAGCACAGAGAGCAAAATTATCTAGCTCAAAAAGATATAAGTGAAGCACTATGAGCATTCTAGCAAAATCACGATGAGAGCATGTCTCTCTCTAAAGGTTTGCAGCAAGGATGGTTGTGACACAACAAAAAGAAAAGACTCCTGCGATACAAGACAATCCAAGCAAAACACATATCATGTGGTGAATAAAAATATAGCTCCAAGTAATGTTACCGATGGATTGCAGACGAAAGATGGGATGCCTTCCCGGGGTATCCCCAAGCTTAGGATTTTTGGTGTCCTTAATTTGGCTTGGGATGCCTTGGGAATCCCCAATATTGAGCTCTTTCCACTCCTTATCTCTTTGTCCATGAGAACATCACCCAAAACTTGAAAACTTCACAACACAAAACTTAGACACAAACTCGTGATAACATTTGCACAGGAAAACAAACTACCACTTCTTTAGGTACTGTAGCAATCTTGATTTCTATTTATATAGGTGTTAGGCTAATGTATTCTCACTTTTCAAATGCTAGTACCCCCCGATACTATCCATAGTTTCATCAAAACAAGCAACCAACTCAACAAAAATAGAATCTATCAAAAACAGACCAGTCTGTAGCAATCTGTATACTTCGTATACTTCTGGTACCTAAACAATTCTGAAAAATTGTGACTTCCTGGGAAAAGGCATATCAACCAGCAGCAAGAAGAATCAACTCAAAAGCTCTTTCTGAATAAAAATGAAAAATCATCCCGTGAGAGAAATGTTTCTGTCTTTTTCCAGTAGGATCAAACAACCATCACCAAGACTAGTCATAAAGGTTTTGCTTGGCTCAAACACAAAAAGAAACACAAAATACACAATCATAACAGAATTATGATAGTGTGGATGCAAAAAAACAGAAATAAAAAGAAATAAATTTGTTGGGTTGCCTCCCAACAAGACACTATTGTTTAACGCCCTTAGCTAGGCATAAGGCGATAGAATCACGTATCGTCGTCTTTGGTGCTCAAACCATAAGTAGCCCTCATCATGGATTAATAAGGCAATCTTATTTTCTTTCTAGTAAAATGTTCCATGTTCTTCTTTAAAGGAAATTGAAATCTAATATTCCCTTCCTTCATATCGATGATAGCACCGATAGTCCTTAGGAAAGGTCTACCAAGAATAATAGGGCATGTAGGATTGCAATCAATGTCAAGCACAATGAAATCCACGGGTACATAGTTCCTATTTGCAATAATAAGAACATCATTGATCCTTCCCATGAGTTTCTTGACAGTAGAATCCGTAAGATGCAAATTAAGAGAACACTCTTCAATCTCATTAAAACCCTGAACATCACATAAAGACTTTGGAATCGCGGAAACACTAGCACCCAAATCACAGAAAGCATTGCATTCATAGTTTTTGATTTTGATTTTGATAGTAGGTTCCCACTCATCATGAAGCTTTCTAGGGATAGAGACTTCCAATTCAAGTTTCTCTTCAAGAGATTTTATCATAGCTTTGACGATATGATCGGTAAAGGCCTTGTTTTGGCTATAAGCGTGCGGAGAGTTTAGCATGGATTGCATCAAGGAAATGCATTCAATAAAGGAGCAACTATCATAATTGAATTCCTTGAAATCCAAAGTAGTAATTTCATTACTACTCAAAGTTTTAATATTTTCTACTCCACTTTCAATGCTATTAGCATCAAGATAGATGGACTCCGAATCATTGGGGCGTTTTTCAACCAAGGTGGATTCATATCCAGCCCCATCATCATTAGGTTTGACACAAGAAAACAAAGATTCAATGGGAGTCACACCAAGAACTTTAAGATCTTCGTGATTCTTATCACGGGAACACGCCTTTTTTAGCCATTCATGTCTAGCATGAATTTGGGCGGTTCTTTCTTTGCTCTCCCTCATGGAAACACGCATAGCTTTTAAAGTTTCATCCATATTGATCTTGGGAGGAGCACATCTAACTTTCGAAGCATCAATATCACTAGACATTCTATCAACGCTCTTCGCCAAATCGTCAATTTTGAGTAGTTTTTCCTCTATGGACGCATTGAAAATCTTTTGCGAGTTGATAAACTCTTTGATATTACTCTCTAGATCAGAGGGTAATCTATTGTAATTTCGATGAGTATTGTTGTAGGAGTTGCCAAAGTTATTAGAGGAGTTACTAGGAAAAGGCTTAGGAACATAGTTTCCTCTAAAAGCATTGTTGTTGCCAAAATTATTCCTACCAACAAAATTAACGTCCAAGTTAGAGTTGCTACTCTCAATCAAGGAAGACAAGGTCATATAATTAGGATCTAAAGGAGCACTTCTACTAGCAACCAAATTCATTAACTCATCCATCTTAGCACTCAACGAGTTAATTTCTTCTATAGCGTGTACCTTCTTACTAGTAGGTGACCTTTCAGTGTGCCACTGAGAGTAGTTTGTCATGATATTATCTAGGAGTTTTGTGGCTTCTCCTAACGTGATTTCCATGAACGTTCCACCTGAGGTGGAGTCTAAGATATTTCTAGAAGCGAAATTCAAGCCAACATAAAATATTTGTATAATCATCCAAAGACTCAAGCCATGAGCGGGACAATTTCTAATCATCAATTTCATTCTCTTCCAAGATTGTGAAACATGTTCATGATCAAGTTGCTTAAAATTCATGATATCATTACGGAGAGAGATAATCTTAGCTAGCAGAAAATACTTGGATATATAAGCATCTTTGCACTTATCCCAAGAATCGATACTATTTTTGGGCAAAGACGAAAACCAAGTTTTTGCTCGATCTCGCAACGAGAAAGGAAAAAAGCTTCAATTTAATCACATCATTATCCACATCTATCTTATTTTGCATATCGCAAAGCTCTATGAAGGTATTAAGATGGGATGCGGCATCTTCGCTAGGAAGGCCGGAAAATTGCTCTTTCATAACAAGATTCAGCAAAGCGACATTGATTTCGTATGACTCTACACTAGTGGCGGGAGCAATCGGAGTACTAATAAAATCATTATTATTAGTATTCGAGAAGTCTCAAAGTTTGATGTTTTCAGTCATGGTGACTTCGGCAAGCAAGCAAGCAAGCACACAAGCGAACAAAGAGCAAGCGAGAGAAAAGGGCAAACGAAAAAGGCAAATATTTTTTTGTAAATTTTTGTTTTTCAGAAGTGGGGGAGAGGAAAACGAGAGGCAAAAAAGGTAAATGCAAGAGATGAGTTTGCGACACTTACTTGGATGAATTCTTGACTTGATCCTCCTCGGCAACGGTGCTAGAAATCCTTCTTCTACTTCTCAAACAACAGCGCCAAAATTTGACACGTTGACGGAGACTTGCTTGCGTTGGTTTTCCCCTTGAAGAGGTAAGGGTGATACAGCACAGGAGCAGTAAGTATTTCCCTCAGTTTGAGAACCAAGGTATCAATCCAGTAGGATAATCTCGTCAAGTCCAGAGTACGTGCACAAACACAAACGAGCTTGCACCCAACGCTATAAAGGGGTTGTCAATCCCTTCAAGATTGATTGCAAAGTGAGATCTGAAGGCGGAAAGTGCAACGAAGAAAAAGAGTAAGGCTGAAAATATGGTGTGGAGTAGACCCTGGGGCCATAGTGTTCACTAGAGGCTTCTCTCGAAATAGCAAATAATACGGTGGGTGAACAAATTACTATCGAGCAATTAATAGAACCGCGGAAAGTCATGACGATATCTAAGGCAATGATAATACATATAGGCATCACGTCTGAGACAAGTAGACCGATACTTTCGACATCTACTACTATTACTCCACACATCGACCGCTATCCAACATGCATCTAGTGTATTGAGTGCATGACGAACAGAGTAACGCCTTTAGCAAGATGACATGATGTAGAGGGATAATCTCAAACCAATGATGAAAACCCCATCTTTTTACCCTTGATGGCAACAACACGATGCGTGCCTCGCTACCCCTTCTGTCACTGGGTGAGGTCACCACACGGTATGAACCCAAAACCAAGCACTTCTCCCATTGCAAGAATCATAGATCTAGTTGGCCAAACAAAACCCACAACTCGAAGAGAATTACAAAGATATGAAATCATGCATAAGAGAGATCAGAAGAAACTCAAATAAGATTCACAGATAATCTGATCATAAATCCACAATTCATCGGATCTCGACAAACACACAGCAAAAGAAGATTACATCAGATAGATCTCCATGAAGATCATGGAGAACTTTGTATTGAAGATCCAAGAGAGAGAAGAAGCCATCTAGCTACTAGCTATGGACCCGTAGGTCTATGGTGAACTACTCACACATCATCATAGAGGTCATGGTGTTGATTAAGAAGCCCTCCGTATTCGAATCCCCCTCCGGCAGGGCACCAGAACGTGCCCCAGATGGGATCTTGCGGAGACAGAAGCTTGAGGCGGCGGAAAAGTACTTTCGATGATCTCCTGATTTTTTCAGGGATTTTAGGGAATATATAAGCGAAAGGCCTAGGGCAGAGGTGGCCCAGGGAGCCCACAAGCCTGGGAGGCGCGGGCCCCCTGGCCGCGGCTAGGGGGCTTGTGGGGTCCCTACTGGCCCCCTGCCCTGATTCTCAGGCTTCTCGATCTTCTGTTTCGGGAAAAATATTTTTGGAAGTTTCGTTCCGTTTGGACTCCGTTTAAAATACTACTCTGAAAGGGGTCAAAAACATGGAAAAAACAGGAACTGGCACTTGGCACTGAGTTAATAAGTTAGTCCCAAAAAAGATATAAAAGGCATACGAAACATCCAAAGTTTGACAAGATAATAGCATGAAACCATCAAAAATTATAGATACGTTGGAGACATATCAGGTGGAAGGTGCATTACATAAGCCAAAAGGCATACGTCTATAAGCAAAGGTACCGAAAGGGCAGGTGAAAGTGGTTTTCTCCTGATTAGATTGTGCAACTGGTATTTGGGAGAAACCAGAATAACCGTCTAGAAAGCAGAAGTGTGTGTGTTTAGACAGTCTTTCTAGCATTTGGTCGATAAAAGGCAAAGGGTAATGGTCTTTCCTAGTGGCTTTATTCAACTTCCTAAAGTCGATCACCATCCTA
Source organism: Hordeum vulgare subsp. vulgare (assembly GCF_904849725.1). Lineage (NCBI taxonomy): Eukaryota > Viridiplantae > Streptophyta > Magnoliopsida > Poales > Poaceae > Hordeum > Hordeum vulgare. The sequence goes on from NC_058522.1 coordinate 387,672,192, forward strand.
TAGCCAGTAATAATCCTCTGTGGGATCAATTCATCCTTATCATTAGGGACAACGGTAATGCCTCCCTTCTTAGGGATGCAATGCACCAGACTCAACCAATCACTATGAGCAACATGATAGATAATACCTGCTTCCAGGAGCTTTAGTATTTCTTTTCTCACTACTTCTTTCATCTTAGGATTTAATCTCCGTTGATGATCAGCAACTGCTTTGGAATCAGGATCAGTTTTAATCTTGTGCTGGCATAGAGTGGGACTAATGCCCTTAAGATCATCAAGAGTATATCCAATAGTAGCACGGTGCTTTCTCAGAGTTTTTAGTAACTTCTTTTCTTCATGCTCTGAGAGACTAGCACTAATAATAACATGATATATCTCTTTTTCATCAAGATAAGCATACTTATATCAGGCAACTGTTTAAGCTCGAACACATGATGACCCTTTAGTGGGGGTGGATCCCCAAGCAGTTCAACACACAAATTATTCTTAAGGATAGGATATTGTTCTTAGACAGCCCTATCTATCTCATCCCTTTCATCCATATGCATATCATTTTCATGCTCAAGCAAGTATTGCTCTAAGGGGTTAGTAGGAGGCACGACAATAGAAGCCAAGGCAATAGTTTCATCCTTACTGGGCAACTCTTTTTCATGAGGTTGTCTATCAAACTTGGAGAAATTGAACTCATGTGACACACCTTCAAAGCCAACTGTCAATATGAGCATTGACGGTATTGAGAAAAGGTCTACCAAATATGATGGGACAAAAGCTATCTTGAGTGGTAGCAAGAACGAGGAAATCAACAGGATACTTCATTTTACCACACAAGACTTCAACATCCCTAACAATTCCCACAGGGCAGATAGTATCTCTATTGGCAAGCTGAATAGTGACATCAATAGGCTCTATCTCAACATGTGCAATCTCGTCTTTAATTTCATCATACAAGGATTGAGGTATTGCACTAACACTAGCACCCACGTCATATAAAACATGATAACAATGATCTCCTATCTTAACAGAAACAACAGGCATGCCAACAACATGCCTATGTTTGTCTCTGGCGTGAGGTTTAGCAATTCTAGTAGCATCTTCAGAGAAGTGAATATTATGTCCCTCAACATCATCGGACAGGAGATCTTTGATAATAGCAATGCTAGGTTCAACTCTAATTTTCTCAGGGGGTGTAGGTGTTCTAATGTAGCCTCTACGTATCACAGTAGAAGCTTTAGAATGATCCTTTATCCTAACAGGGAAAGGTGGTTTCTCAATGTAAGCACTAGGAACAATAGGATCTTTATAGGCAATGACTTTCTCTTCAACTGGATTGGGTTTAACTACATTGACTTCTAAACGAGGATGATATTTAAACCACTTCTCTTTGAGGATATCAATATGAGCAGCAAAAGATTCACACAATGAAGCTACTATCTCAGAGTCAAGTCCATACTTAGCGCTAGCATCACAAAAAGTATTTGTTTCAACAAAGGATTTAACGCAATCAAACTTGAAATTCATACCTGACTCCTTACCTTCATCAAGCTCCCAATCTTCAGAGTTGCGTTTAATTCTCTCCAATAAATTCCATTTGAAATCAATATCTCTCTTCATAGAAGAACCGGTACAAGAAGTGTCAAGCATGGTGCGATCATCATGAGAAAGCCGAGCATAGAAGTTCTGAATGATAATTTCTCTCAAGAGCTCATGGTTGGGGCATGAATATAACATTGATTTAAGCCTCCCCTAAGCTTGAGCGCTGCTTTCTCTGTCACAAGGCCAAAAATTATAAATATAATTCCGATCACGATGTACTAGATGCATAGGATAAAACTTTTGATGAAATTCCAATTTCAACCGATTGTACTTCCATGATCCAGTATCATCACATAGCCTATACCATCTCAACGCCTTATCCCTCAAAGATAAGGGATGGACCTTCTTCTTGACCTCATCCTCGGGCAAACCTGCAAGCTTAAATAAACCACAAACTTCATCTACATAGATTAGATGCAAGTCTGGATGTGATGTTCCATCTCGTGTAAAAGGATTAGCCAGCAGTTTCTCAAGCATACCCGAAGGAAATTCAAAGCAAATATTTTGAGTAGGTGCAGCAGGTTGAGGAGAAACTCTTTGTGCTTCCGTTCGAGGTGAAGATACCCCAAACAAGCCCCTCAAAGGATTAGTTTCCATAGTGACAAGTGACAATAAATTTCAGCACACTATATGAATGTTTCCTTACCAAGTTCCACTTACCAAATGCGCTTCACTCCCCGGCAACTGCGCCAGAAAAGAGTCTTGATGACTCACAAGTATAAGGGATCTATCGTAGTCCTTTCAATAAGTAAGAGTGTCGAACCCAACGAGGAGCAGAAGGATCTCACAACTGGTTTTCAGCAAGGTAATATCTGCAGGCACTGAAATTATCGGTAACAAGTGGTTGTGTGGTGAGATGATTCGTAGCAAGCAACAAGTAACGAAAGTAGCAACGGTGCAACAAAGTGGCCCAATCCCTTTTGTAGCAAGGGACAAGCCTGGACAAAGTCTTATAGGAGGAAAAACGCTCCCGAGGACACACGGGAATTTCTGTCATGCTAGTTTTCATCATGTTCATATGATTCGCATTCGTTACTTTGATAGTTTGATATGTGGGTGGAACGGTGCTTGGGTACTACCCTTACTTGGACAAGCATCCAACTTATGATTAACCCCTCTCGCAAGCATCCGCAACTACGAAATATGAATGAAGACAAAGTCTAACCATATCATTAAACTAGTGGATCCAAATCAACCCCTTACGAAGCAACGCATAAACTAGGGTTTAAGCTTCTGTCACTCTAGCAACCCATAGTCTACTTACTACTTCCCAATGCCTTCCTCTAGGCCCAAATAATGGTGAAGTGTTATGTAGTCAACATTCACATAACACCACTAGAGGAAAAACAACATACAACACATCAAAATATCGAACGAATACCAAATTCACATGACTACTATTAGCATGACTTATCCCATGTCCTCAGGAACAAAAGTAACTACTCATAAAGCATAATCATATTCATGACCAAAGAGGTAATGAGTAGCATCAAGTATCTGAACATAAACTCTTCCTCCAAATAATCCAACTAGCATCAACTACAAAGAGTAATTAACACTACTAGCAACCTCACAAGTACCAATCGGAGTCGCGAGATGGAGATTGGTTACAAGAGATGAACCAGGGTTTGGAGATGAGATGGTGTTGATGAAGATGTTGATGGTGATGAGTCCCCTCCGATGAGAGGAGTGTTGGTGATGACGATGGCGACAATTTCCCCCTCCGGGTGGGAAGTTTCCCCGGCAGGATCGTCCTGCCGGAGCTCTAGATTGGTTCTGCTCAAGTTCCGCCTCGTGGCGGCGGTGAATCCTCGAAAAAGCCTCGTCCTGATTTTTTTTGGAACGAAACCCTTCATATAGCAGAAGAGGGGAGCCACCGGGCCAGCAGGGAGCCCACAAGCCCCCTAGGCGTGGCCAGGGGGGTGGCCGCACCTACCAGGCTTGTGGCCCCCTGGTTGCGCTCCTCTGGCACTTCTTCGACCTAGTATTTTTTGTATATTCCCAAAAAAATCCACGTTGATTTTCATGGCTTTTGGAGTTCCGCAGAATAGGCATCTCAAACTTGCTCCTTTTTCAAGTCAGAATTCCAGCTGCCGGCATTCTCCTTCTTCATGTAAACCTTGCAAAATAAGAGAGAAAAGGCATAAGTATTGTACCGTGAAGTGAAACAATAGACCAAAAAGCAATAAATGTCAACATGATAGCATGATGCAAAATGGACGTATCATTAATCTTCCAGATGAGATAGTGATGGTTCTCCAAAGTCACTGCCACCAAGCTACTAGAGCTTCATGATGAACTATAAGATATCAAGGATAGATATGATGATCCTTAAGCTATTCACGATGTTTGACATCGCGAAAGTAGAAAACAAATAGGAGCATCAATTGTTGATGGTTAGTAAAACCACTAGTTTCAAGAAGGGGAAGGGCAAGAAGGGATACTTCATGAAATGGCAAACCAGTTGTTGCTCTAGTGAAGAAACCCAAGGTTGAACCCAAACCCGAGACTAAGTGCTTCTGTTATGAGGGGAACGGTCACTGAGACGGAACTACCCTAGATACTTGGTAGATGAGAAGGCTGGCAAAGTAGACAAAAGTATATTGGATATACCTGATATTGATGTGTACCTTACTAGTACTCCTAGTAGCACGAGGGTATTAGATACCGGTTCAGTTGCTACGGATTAAATGGATACTAGCAAGGGTGAGGTGACGATGTGTGTTGGAAGTAATTCTAAGTCTGATGTGATCAAACATCCCACATTCCCTCTACCATCGGGATTAGTGTTAAGCCTAAATAATTGTTATTTGGTGTTTGCGTTGAGCATGAACATGATTAGATCGTGTTTATTGCAATACCATTATTCATTTAAAGAGAATAATGGTTATTCTATTTGCTTGAATAAATACCTTCAATGGTGTATTGAATCTCGATCGTACTGCTACACATGTTCATAATATTGATGCCAAAAGATACAAAGTAGTAATGATAGTACCACTTACTTGTGGCACTGCCGCTTGAGTCATGTTGGTATAAAATGCATGAAGAAGCTCCATGCTGATGGATCTTTGTACTCACTCATTTTTGAAACGTTGAGAGATGCAAACCATACCTATTGGTATAAACGCGTGAAGAAACTCCATGCAGATGGATCGTTTGGACTCACTTGATTTTGAATCACTTGAGACATGCAAATCATACCACATGGGTAAGATGACTGATGGCCTCGTTTTCCAGTGAGATGGAACAAGAAAGTAACTTGTTGGAAGTAGTACATTTTGATGTGTGCAGTCCAATGAGTGCTGAGGCACGCAGTGTATATCGTTATGTTCTTACTTCACTGACAATTTGAGTAGATACATGAGTATTTGCTTGATGAATCACAAGACTGAAATATTGAAAAGTTCAAGCTATTTCAGAGTGAAGATCGTCGTGACACGAAGATAAAGTGTCTACGATATGATCATAGAGACAAATATCTGAGTTGCGAGTTTGGTACACAGTTAAGACAATGTGGAAATTGTTTCGCAACTCATGCCACCTGGAGCACCATAGTGTGATGGTGTGTCCAAACGTCCTAGCCGCGCCCTATTGGATATAGCACATAATTTGTTGCCTCTTATCGAAATACCACATTCATTTTGGGTTAGGCATTAGAGACAACCGCATTCACTTTAAATAGGGCACCACAAAATTCCGCTGAGATGACAACGTATAAACTATGTTTTGGAGAAACCTAAGTTGTCGTTTCTTAAAAGTTTGGGGCTATGATGCTTATGTGAAAAAATTGAAGTCTGGTAAGCTCGAACCCAAAGCGGATAAATGCATCTTCATAGGATACCCAAAACAGTTGGGTATGTTGTTGGGGAACGTCGCATGGGAAACAAAAAATTTCCTACATGCACGAAGACCTATCATGGTGATGTCCATCTACGAGAGGAGATTTGGATCTACGTACCCTTGTAGATCGCACAACAGGAAGCGTTAAGAAACGCGGTTGATGTAGTGGAACGTCGTCACGTCCCACGATCCACCCCGCGAACCGTCCCACGAACCATCCCGCGATCTGTCGCACGAACAACTCCGATCTAGTGCCGAACGGACGGCACCTCCGCGTTCAGCACACGTACAGCTCGATGACGATCTCCACCTTCTTGATCCAGCAAGAGGGGGCGGATAGGTAGAAGAGTTCTCCGACAGCGTGATGGCGCGCCGGTGGTAGTGATGATCTACTCCGGAGGGCTTCGCTTAAGCTCCGCAGAAATACGATCTAGAGGAAAAACTGCGTGGTATAGGGTCGAGCAGCACGTGGCAAAGTTGTGTCTTAAAAACCCTCACTACCTCTAGTATATATAGGAGGGAGGGAGGGGAGGAGGCAGCCTCAAACCCTCAATGTTTGGCCGAAACTCGAGGTGGAGGAGTCCTACTCCAATCCTACTTGGAGTAGGATTCCACCTTCCCACTTGGAAACTCTTTCCACCTTGTGTTTTTTCCTTCTCAAACCTTATGGGCCTTAGTGGTAACTTATTCCAGCCCACTATGGGCTGGTTTATATCTTCCCATAGCCCATGAGACCCCTTGGGGTGTGACACCCCTCCCGATGGTCCCCGGCACCCCTCACGGCACTCCCGATACACTACCGATGAGCCCAAAACTTTTCCGGTGACCAATACAGGAGACTTCCTATATATCAATCTTTACCTCCAGACCATTCCGGAGGTCCTCGTGATGTCCTGGATCTCACCTGGGACTCCGAACAACTTTCGGTTACCGATACCTATAACTCAACTATACCGAAACGTCACCGAACCTTAAGTGTGCAGACCCTGCGGGTTCGAGAACTATGTAGACATGACCCGAGACACTCCTCGGTCAATATCCAATAGCCGTACCTGGATGCCCATATTGGATCCTACATATTCTCCGAAGATCTTATCGGTTGAACCTCAGTGTCAAGGATTCATATAATCCCGTATGTCATTCCCTTTGTCCTTCGGTATGTTACTTGCCCGAGATTCGATCGTCGGTATCCGCATACCTATTTCAATCTCGTTACCGGCAAGTCCCTTTACTCGTTCCGTAATACAAGATCCCGTGACTTAAACTTAGTCACATTGCTTGCAAGGCTTGTGTGTGATGTTGTATTACCGAGTGGGCCCCGAGATACCTCTCCGTCACATGGAGTGCCAAATCCTAGTGTTGATCCATACTAACTCAATGGACACCTTCGGAGATACCTGTAGAGCACCTTTATAGTCACCCAGTTACGTTGCGACGTTTAATGCACACAAGGTATTCCTCCGGTGCCAATGAGTTATATGATCTCATGATCATAGGAACAAATACTTGACACGCAGAAAACAATAGCAATAAAATGACACGATCAATATGCTACGTTCATAGTTTGGGTCTTGTCCATCACATGATTCTCCTAATGATGTGATCCCATTATCAAGTTACAACACTTACCTATGGCCAGGAAACCTTGACCATCTTTGATCAACGAACTAGTCAACTAGAGGCTCACTAGGGACAGTGTGTTGTCTATGTATCCACACATGTATTTGAGTTTCCAATCAATACAATTCTAGCATGGATAATAAACAATTATTATGAACAAGGAAATATAATAATAACTAATTTATTATTGCCTCTATGGCATATTTCAAACAGTCTCCCACTTGCACTAGAGTCAATAATCTAGTTCATATCACCATGTGATTTCAACGAATCCAACACCCATATAGTTTTGGTGTCTGATCACGTCTTGCTCGTGAGAGAGGTTTTAGTCAATGGTTCTGAAACTTTCAGATCCATGTGTTCTTTACAAATCTTTATGTCATCTTATAGATGCTGCCACTACGTGCTATTCAGAAATACTCCAAATATCTACTCTACTATACGAATCCGTTTCACTACTCATACTTATTCGGGTTAGTGTCAAAGCTTGCATCGACGTAACCCTTTGCGAAGAACTCTTTAACCACCTCCATAATGGAGAAAAATTCCTTAGTCCATTAGTCACTAAGGATAACTTTGACCGTTGTTCAATGATTTAATCCTGGATCACTCTCTGTACCTCTTAATAGACTTGTGGCAAGGCACATATCAGGTGCGGTACACAACATGGCATACTGTAGAGTCTATGGCTAAGGCATGGGGGACGACCTTCGTCCTTTCTCTTTCTTCTGTCGTGGTCGGGCTTTTGAGTCTTACTCATATTCACACCTTACAACACAGCCAAGAACTCCTTCTTTGCTGATCTATTTTGAACTCCTTCAAAAACTTGTCAAGGCATGCATTTCATTTGAAAGTTCTGTTTAGCATTTTTTATCTATCTCCATAGATGTTGATGCTCAATGTTTAAGTAGCTCTATCCAGGTCTTCCTTTGAAAACCCCCTTTCAAACAACCTTTATGCATTACAGAAATTCTACATTACTTCCGATCAACAATATGTCAACCACATATACTTATCAGAAATTCTATAGTGCTCCCACTCACTTCTTTGGAAATACAAGTTTCTCATAAATCTTGCACAAACCCAAAAGCTTTGATCATCTCATCAAAGCGTGTATTCCAACTCCGAGATGCTTGCACCAGTCCATAAAAGGATCGCTGGAGTTTGCATACTTGTTAGTATCTTTAGGATCGACAAAACCTTCTGATTGTATCACATACAATCTTTCCTCGAGGAAACCGTAGAGGAAACAATGTTTTGACTTCCTATTTGCAATATTTCACAAATAATGCAGCAACTACTAACATAATTCCAACAGACTTTTAACATCGCTACGAGTGACAAAGTCACATCATAGTCAACTCTTTGATCTTGTCCAAAACATCTTTGCGACAAGTCAAGCTTCTCTTAATACTGACTTATCACCATCATCGTCTGTCTTCCTTTTAAAGATCCATCTTTTCTTAATAGTCTTACTACCATCAAGTAGTTCTTCCAAAGTCTACACTTTGTTATATACATGGATCCTCTCTCGGATTTCATGGCCTCCAGCCATTTGTCGGAATCCGGGCCCACCATTGCTTCTCCATAACTCGTAGGTTCATTGTTGTTCAACAACATTACCTCCAAGACAGGGTTACCGTACCACTATGTAGTAGTACGTGACCTTTGTCGACCTACGAGGTTTGTAGTAACTTGATCCGAAGCTCTAATGATCACCATCATCAGCTTCTACTTCAATTGGTGTAGGCGCCACATGAACATCTTCCTGCGCCGTGCTACACACTGGTTGAAGTGACGGTACACTAACCACATCAAGTTCCACCACCCTCCCACTCAATTCTTTCGAGAGAAACCTTTCCTCGAGAAAGGACCCGTTTCTAGAAACAAACACTTTGCTTCCGGAACTGAGATAGGAGATGTATCCAATTGTTTTGGATATCCTATGAAGATGCATTTATCCGCTTTGGGTTCGAGCTTGTCGGACTAAAACTTTTTTGCATAAGCTTCGCAGCCCCAAACTTTAAAGAAACGACAGTTTAGATTTCTCTAAACCTCAGTCTATACTGTGTCATCTCAACGGAAATACATGGTGCCCTATTTAAAGAGAATGCGGTTGTCTCTAATGCATAACCCATAAACGATAGTGGTAATTCGATAAGAGACATCATAGTATGCACCATATCAAATAGGGCGTGGCTATGACGTTCAGACACATCATCACACTATGGTGATCCATGTGGCATGAACTGCGAAACAACTTCCACATTGTCTTAACTGCGTACCAAAACTCGTAACTCAGATATTTCTCTCTATGATCATATCGTAGACAGTTTATCCTCTTGTCACGACGATCTTCACTCTGAAATGCTTTGAACTTTTCAATATTTCAGACTTGTGATTCATCAAGTAAATACTCCTGTATCTACTCAAATCGTCAGTGAAGTAAGAACATAATGATATCCACTGCGTGCCTTAGCACTCATTGGACTGCACACATCAAAAATGCATTACTCCCAACAAGTTACTCTCTTGTTTCATGTGGCATGTTTTGCATGTCTCAAGTGATTCAAAATCAAGTGAGTCCAAATGATCCATCTCTATGGAGTTTCTTCATGCATTTATACCAACAGGTACAGTTTGCATGTGTCAAACGTTTCAAAAATGAGTGAGTACAAAGATCCATCAGCATGGAGCTTCTTCATGCATTTATACCAACATGTATGGTTTGCATGTCTCCAACGTTTCCAAAATGAATGAGTACAAAGATCCATCAGCATGGAGCTTCTTCATGCATTTTATACCAACATGACTCAAGTGGCCGTGCCACAACTAAGTGGTACTATCATTATTACTTTGTATCTTTTGGCACCAATATTATGAACATGTGTAACACTACGATCGAGATTCAATAAACCATTGGGGGTAATTATTCAAGCAAATAGAATAACTATTATTCTCTTTAAATGAATAATCGTATTGCAATAAACACGATCCAATCATGTTCATGCTCAACGCAAACACCAAATAACAATTATTTAGGTTTTACCACCAATCCCGATGATAGAGGGAGCGTGCGATGTTTGATCACATCAACTTTGGAAACACTTATAACACGTATCGTCACCTCGCCTTTAGCTAGTCTCCGTTTATACTGTAGCTTTCATTTCGAGTTACTAATCACTCAGCAACCGAACTGGCATCCAATACCCTCGTGCTACTAGGAGTACTAGTAAAGTACACATCAATATCATGTATATCAAATATACTTCTGTCGACTTTGCGAGCCTTCTTATCTACCAAGTATCTAGGGTAGCTCCGCCTCAGTGACCGTTCCCCTCATAACAGAAGCACTTAGTCTCGGGTTTGGGTTTAATCTTGGGTCTCTTCATTAGTGCAACAACTGTTTTTCCGTTTCACGAAGTATCCCTTCTAGCCCTTGCCTTTTCTTTAAACTTACTGGTTTTACTAACCATCAACTATTGATGCTCCTTCTTGATTTCTACTTTCACAGTGTCAAAACATCACGAATCGCTCCAGGATCATTGTATCTATCCTTGATATGTTATAGTTCATCACGAAGCTCTCACAGCTTGGTGGGAGTGACTTTGGAGAACCATCACTATCTCATCTGGAAGATTAACTCCCACTTGATTCAAGCGATTGTCGTACTCAGACAATCTGAGCATACGCTCAACGATTGAGCTTTTCTCCTTTACTTCGTGGACAAAGAATCTTGTCGGAGGTCTCATACCTCTTAACAAGGGCACGAGCATGGAATCACAATTTCATCTCTTTAGAACATCTCTTATGTTCCGTGACGTTTCAAAACGTCTTCGGCGCCTTGCTTCTAAGCCATTAAGTATTTTGTACTGAACTATCGCGTAGTCATCAGAAACGTGTATGTCAGATGTTCACAACATCCACAGACAACACTCGAGGTGCAGCACACCGAGTGGTGCGTTATGGACATAAGCCTTCTCCGCAGCAACGAGGTCAATCCTCAGTTTTACAGACTCAGTCCGCAAAGTTGCTACTATCAACTTTCAACTAAATTTTCTCTAGGAACATAAAAAAAACTGTAGAGCTATAGCGTAAGCCACATCATAATTCGTAAAGACCATTAGACTATGTTCAAGACAATTAGTTCAATTAATCATATTACTTAAGAACTCCACTCAAAAAATACATCTCTCTAGTCATTTGAGTGGTACATGATCCAAATCCACTATCTCAAGTCCGATCATCACGTGAGTCGAGAATAGTTTCAGTGGTAAGCATCTTTATGCTAATCATATCAACTATACGATTCGTTCTCGACATTTCGGTCTCTTGTGTTCCGAGGCCATGTCTTCACATGCTAGGCTCGATAAGTTTAACCCGAGTGTTCCGCATGTGTAACTGTTTTGCACCCGTTGTATGTGAACGTTGAGTCTATCACACCCGATTATCACGTGGTGTTTCGAAACGACGAACTGTCGCAACGGTGCACAGTTGGGGAGAACACAATTTCGTCTTGAAATTTTAGTGAGAGATCACCTCATAATGCTACCGTCGTTCTAAGCAAGATAAGGTGCATAAAGGATTAACATCACATGCAATTCATAAGTGACATGATATGGTCATCATCAAGTGCTCCTTGATCTCCATCACCAAAGCACCGGTATGATCTTCTTGTCACCGGCGCCACACCATGATCCCCATCATCATGATCTCCATCATCGTGCCGCCATCGAGGTTGTCGTGTATGCTATGCTATTACTACTAAAGCTACGTCCTAGCAATATAGTAAACGCATCTGCACACACAAATGTTAGTTTAAAGACAACCCTATGGCTCCTGCCGGTTGCCGTAGCATCGACGTGGAAGTCGATATTAACTATTACAACATGATCATCTCATACATCCAATATATCACATCACGTCGTTGGCCATATCACATCACAAGCATACCCTGCAAAAACAAGTTAGACGTCCTCTAATTGTTGTTGCATGTTTTACGTGGTTGCCATGGGTATCTAGTAGGATCGCATCTTACTTACGCAAACACCACAACGAAGATGTATGAATTGCTATTTAACCTCTCTCCAAGGACCTCCTCGGTCAAATCCGATTCAACTAAAGTTGGAGAAACCGACACTCGCCAGTAATCTTTGAGCAACGGGATTGCTCGTAGCGATGAAACCAGTCTCTCATAAGCGTACGAGTAATGTCGGTCCGAGCCGCTTCGATCCAACAATACCGCGGAATCAAGAAAAGACTAAGGAGGGCAGCAAATCGCACATCGCCGCCCACAAAAACTTTTGTGTTCTACTCGAGATAACATCTACGCATGAACCTAGCTCTGATACCACTGTTGGGGAACGTCGCATGGGAAACAAAAATTTTCCTACACGCACGAAGACCTATCATGGTGATGTCCATCTATGAGAGGAGATTTGGATCTACGTACCCTTGTAGATCGCACAACAGGAAGCGTTAAGAAACGCGGTTGACATAGTGGAACATCCTCACGTCCCTCGATCCGCCCCGTGAAGCGTCCCACGAAACGTCCCGCGATCCGTCGCACGAACCGATCCGATCTAGTGCCGAACGGACGACACCTCCGCGTTCAACACACGTACAGCTCGATGACGATCTCCACCTTCTTGATCCAGGAAGAGGGGTGGAGAGGTAGAAGAGTTCTCCGGCAGCGTGACGGCGCGCCGGTGGTGGTGATGATCTACTCCGGCAGGGCTTCGCCTAAGCTCCATAGAAATACGATCGAGAGGAAAAACTGCGTGGTATAGTGTGGAGCAGCACGTGGCAAAGTTGTGTCTCAAAAACCCTCAATACCTCTAGTATATATAGGAGGGAGGGAGGGGAGGAGGCAGCCTAAAACCCTCAATGTTTGGCCGAAATTGGAGGTGGAGGAGTCCTACTCCAATCCTACTTGGAGTAGGATTACACCTTCCCACTTGGAAACTCTTTCCACCTTGTGTTTTTTCCTTCTCAAACCTTATGGGCTGATGGGGTTATAGTCCCAGGGTAGGGTCATAGGCCTGCCCTATAGGTCCTACCCAAGGACTACCCTTCATAGAGGGCAAGGCCCTTAGACAGTTCCGACTGAACTAAGGACCGCCATCATCCAGTCGGCGACGAGCATTTGGAGCATATTTATCGTACCGACTGAATTCCACTCTGTACATCGTAACCTCCCAGGAGGGCAACGGTCATACGTTTTCATACACCATTATTAGCATTTAAGGTATACATTACCTGTAACATAGGCATTTATTCGCCACTATTCCACCCCTGTCCACCGGGCCGTTGTGGAGGGCAACGCACTCTATATAAGCCGCTCTTCCCCACTGGTGCAGGGGTTGGCATTTACTGTAATCCTCTATTCCACTCGACAGTAAGCTCCCAAGAGCAATGAGACGTAGGGCTTTTACCTCCACCGTAGAGGGGCCAGAACTCATACAACCTCGTCATAGCCAAGGCTCTGCCCATCCTTTCGTACCCTACACATCTACTGTCAGACTTATACCCACGACAGTTGGCGCCCACCGTGGGGCACGCGTCTAAGCGACTTCCGACGAGTTTGCAACTTCATCTTTTCATCATGTCGTCCGGCGGAGATTTAAGCATGGGTCGTGAGATCCTCTTCGGCGCACTCTCCTTCATCGTCGACGATTCGGCATGGCTTCAAGATGCGCCTCTCGACGTCGAGGCGCTTCCCAGTCGCGGGGCTACGCACTTCCGTGCCTGTTCCCACGGCATCCTTCTTCTCCAACAATCGGCCCCGGTGTCGATCTTCGCCCCCGTCATGTGCCGCAAGAAGCGGTCCCGCCGTCCGCGGTTCAGCGTTGGGTGCGGCACGCCCAGGCGCGACAGAGCGCGTCTTCTCAAGTGGAGGTCCTTGAGTTGGTTGTGGTCGCGCCGCCGTCCCAGTTCTTGGACTCAGTTCCGACCGAGTTACCTTCCGAGTACTTGGGTCGCGGGCCTGCAGCCGAAGTTCTCATGGAAAATTCCCATGAAAGTCCCCACTGGACTGGTCGGAACGAGCACGAGGTCGGCGAATCGTCCGGCACTCGCCGTCAACACCACCGTTCTACCAGTCGACGCACTCGTCAGAGCAACGTCGAGGTGTTCCGTACACCCGTCCTCAACCTGGCTGCCACTGCCAAGATAGCCGATTCCCTCCAACCGACTGATTCGGAGGTGGTAGAGGAATCGAGCAGATCCGTGCCCTATTGCACATGGTGCAGTAGCAGAATTCGGCGGTCTCCGAGTCGCACAACAGGATCCACAACAGTTCTGTTCACGCGAACATGCATCGGTCAGTTTACAGCCCCCACTGTCATCAGTGACGCAGAGGGGGCAGCCGTTCCACGAATCCGGAAGATCGTCGCCGTTCACGCACCCCTCCGCGGGGTGGGCCTTACGGGCCCCGACATCATGATGATCAGCGTTCAGTCGGTGACACGTATGATCTAAGGCCCGACGCAAGAGGGTACATCGCCCAGAGGAAGGTCGAGAGGAGTCGAGCCCACCATGATGGTCACGATAGAGACCGTCCGAGTGGAAGCAGGACCATCGTCTCTGGCCTCGAGTGCTTCAGTCGGTCCATCCGTTCAGCTGACATCCCTCCCAACTTCCGATTGGCGACGGGATCAGCAAGTTCAGAGGAGAATCCAAGCCAAAAACGTGGCTGGACGATTACCGAGTGGCGGTCCAGATCGGTGGCGGAGATGACTAGGTCGCCATGAAACATCTCCCCCTGATGCTCGACGGCTCGGCACGAGCGTGGCTGAACCAGTTGGCTCCATCAAGCATCTACAGCTGGGCAGATCTGTCCCGAGTGTTCATCAGGACCTTCGAGGGCACGTGCAAACGCCCTGCTGGTCTCGTAGAGCTCCAGCACTGTGTCCAGAAGCAGAATGAGCCCCTGCGCGATTTCATTCAGCGCTGGATGACCCTGTACCACACAGTGGAGAACGTCACAGAGCACCAAGCAGTCTGCGCCTTCAAGGTAGGCGTGCGGTACATAGATCTGTACCTGAAGTTCGGTCGGACATGCGACATCTCCATGAGCAAGATGATGGAGATAGCCACACGCTATGCAAATGGCGAAGAAGAGGACCGCATACGTAGCGGCAAGCACAAGGCAGTCGCCGACGGAGATGGGAACAACAATCGGAAGCAAAAGGAGAAAGCTCCGTCCAATCCGCAGGCAGAGGCAGCAGCCGTTACCAATGCCAAGTTCAAGGCCAAGGGGAAAGCTCAGTACACCCCCAAGAAGAAGCAGTTCGGGAACTCCATCCTGGATCAGCCATGTCCAATCCACACGAAGATGGACGAGGAAGGCAACGCCGTATTCCCGAAGCACACCACTCGGCAATGTCGCCTCCTGATTCAAGGGTTCGGCGAAGGGCAGCCGAGTGAAAAGGACAATGGGAAGGATGATGAGGACAAGGAGGATCCGTTCCCCCAAGTCCATGCAACATTGATGATTTTTGCTGACGTAGAAAGCAAGAGTCGACTGAAGCTGGCGAACAGGGAGGTGAACATGCCCACCCCAACCAACCCCACGTTCCTCAAATGGTCTCAGACTGCGATCACCTTTGATCAGTCGGATCATCCAGCACACGTGCCCACCCCGGGGAGGCAGGCTCTGGTCGTCAACCCGGTGGTGGAAGGAGTCCGACTGCGCAAAGTCCTCATGGATGGCGGCAGCGGCTTGAACATCATGTACGCTGACACTCTCAAGGGGATGGGCATTCCGATGTTCAAACTTAGCGAGAGCAGCATGCAGTTCCACGGAGTCATCCCAGGACGAAAGGCCAAGTCACTCGGCCAGATCGCTTTGGACGTCGTTTTCGGCTCCGACAAGAACTTCCGCAAGGAAAAGCTGACATTCGAGGTGGTGGACTTCCAGAGTGCATACCATGCAATTCTGGGCCGTCCGGCGTATGCACGTTTCATTGCCCGTCCATGTTACGTGTATTTGAAGCTGAAGATGCTAGGTCCCAAAGGTGTGATAAGGATCACAGGCAATCGGCAGCGGGCCGAAGAGTGTCTGCAGCAGGGGTCGCGGATTGCCGATCAGCAGATGGCTATCCTCAAGCTGGATGAGTACAAGAAGACAGCCGACCCCGCTGACTTGATGCGTTCAAAGAAGCCAGCTTCGGAGTTCGCATTCCAGTCGGTGGGCGACATGAAGAAAGTGAGCATCCACCCGATGGACGACACCGCAGCCCCGACGAACATCTCCACCACCCAGGATCCAAAATAGGAAGTCGAGCTCATCCAATTCCTCCGTGAGAACTGGGACATTCTCGCATGGAAGCCCGCTGACATGCCAGGTGTACCCAGGGAGTTGGCTGAGCACTGACTGCATGTGGATCCTGCTGCTCGGCCCATCTGAGAACGCCTGCGTCAGTCCGCCGCGCACAAAAGGAAGGCAATCGGAGAGGAGGTGGCTAAATTTTTGGCAGCCAACTTCATTCGCGAGGTACACGACTCCGAGTGGCTCACCAATGTTGTCATGGTGCCCAAGAAGGACAAGTCCCTCCGTATGTGCATCGACTTCAAGCATCTCAATAAGGTCTGCCCGAAAGATCATTTCCCGCTCCCCCGCATTGATCAAATTGTCGATTCGACTGCGGGTTGCGAGCGTTTATCATTCCTTGATGCCTATTCGGGCTATCATCAGATCCGTGTGTATGGTCCGGATGAATTAAAAACAGCCTTCATCACCCCATTCGGGTGTTTCTGCTACATCACAATGCCATTCGGTTCGAAGAATGCAGGAGCAACTTTTATGCGCATGATCCAGAAATGCCTCCTTGACCAGATCGGTCGAAATGTGGAGGCCTATATGGACGATATCGTAGTCAAGTCACGCAAAGGTTCCGACCTGCTGACTGACTTGGCAAAAACATTCGCCAACCTTCGTAGGTACGATATCAAGCTCAACCCTGCCAAGTGTTCATTCGGTGTTCCGAGCGGAAAGTTACTCGGTTTCTTTGTTTCCGAACGAGGAATCGATGTCAACCCCGAAAAAATCGGGACCATCGTCCGAATGGAGCGGCCAGTCAGAATACATGATGTTCAAAGGCTCACAGGTTTATCGCTTGACTCGGCGAGAAGGCGTTACCTCTGTACCGACTCATGAAGAAATCAGATACTTTCGAGTGGATAGACGAAGCCCAGATTGCATTCGACGACCTCAAAGCCCTGCTTTCCACCCAGCCGGTTCTTACTGCCCCGCTCAGTAAAGAACCCCTTCTTCTGTACATCGCGGCTACAAATTAAGTCGTCGGCACTATTCTCACAGTCGAACGTGTAGAAGAAGGCAAAGCGTACAAGTTTCAGCGGCCAGTATATTACGTCTCCGAAGTCCTGACTCCTTCCAAGCAGAGGTATCCCATTATCGAAAGCTTATTTATGGGATCTACATGACTGCAATGAAGGTGGCTCATTATTTCCAAGACCACTCGGTGTCTGTCGTTTCTGATGCTCCGTTGTCGGAAATCCTCCACAATCGAGACGCATCAGGCCGAGTGGCGAAATGGGCTATGGAGATGTTATACTGCGACATCAAGTTCGAAGCCAAGAAGGCTATAAAGTCTCAAGCTCTGGCTGACTTCATAGCAGAATGGGTAGAACAACAGCAACCGACTCACATCTACTCGGCTCATTGGACTATGTTCGTCAATGGGTCCAAGATGTTGAATGGCTCCGGCGCAGGCGTAGTGATCATATCACCAAAAGGTGATAAGCTAAAGTATGTGTTGCAGATACATTTCGATTCCTCCAACAATGAGGCAGAGTATGAAGCTCTCCTTTACGGATTGCGCATGGCCATCACACTCGGCGTCCGTCGCCTGATGGTCTATGGCGATTCAGATTTGGTGGTTAATCAAGTGATGAAGGAGTGGGATGTTAGGAACCCCACCATGACTGCATATTGCAACGCAGTAAGGAAGCTCGAGAAGAAGTTTGAAGGTCTGGAACTTCACCATGTTCCGTGACTGAAGAACCAACTAGCCGATGAGTTGGCAAAACTCGGATCCACTCGGAAACCAGTCCCGAGTGATGTCTGCCTCGAGCACCTACATCTCTCTTCGGTGAAAGAAGATCCTTTTACATAGGAACCGGTACAACCGAAGAGTTCAACAGATCTGACTGAAGTCGAGGTCCCCGCTGTGGTTGATTTGATCATGGAGATTCTTGCTATCATCCCCGATTGGACAGTGCCGTTCATTGTGTACATCCTAAGGCAAGAATTACCAGAAGACGAAGTCCAAGCTAGGCAGATCATCCGTAGGTCGAAGTCCTTCACCATCATTGATGGCCAGTTGTACAAGGAAAGTGTTTCAGGAGTCCTTCAGCGATGCATCTCCCCTGAGGAGGGACAGTTAATCGTGGAAGAAATTCACTCGGGAACTTGCGGCCATCAGGCCTCCTCAAGAGCAATCGTCGCCAAAGCATTCAGAGCTGGCTTCTTCTGGTTGCAGGCGAATGAAATGGCAAAGGATATGGTCGACCGATGCGAAGGCTATCAGTTCTATTCGAACAAATCCCACAAGCCAACGTCTGCGCTGAAGACAATCCCTCTTGTTTGGCCGTTCGCAGTGTGGGGATTGGATACCGTCACTCATCTGTTGGTTGCAGTCGACAAGTTCACCAAGTGGATTGAAGCCAAGCCCATCAAGAAGCTCGACGCCCTTACGGCCATCAAGTTTGTGAGAGACATCATCGCCAGATTCGGGGTCCCGCATAGCATAATCACTGACAATGGCACAAACTTTGACTCGGACAGATTCAAAGGTTTTTGCACAGGCCAAGGTATCCGAGTGGATTTTGCATCTGTGGCGCACCCCCAAACAAACAGGCAAGCAGAGCGGGCGAATGGACTTATTCTTCAAGGGTTGAAGCCTTGACTCCTGCGAGAAGTTGGACATGCCGCCGGCGCATGGGTCACCGAGCTGCCTTCGGTGCTGTGGGGTCTCCGCACAACTTCGAATAGATCTACAGGGCGATCCCTGTTCTTCCTCGTTTATGGAGCCGAGGCAGTCCTTCCAAGTGACTTGCTTCACAACTCTCCACGAGTCGAACTCTTCTCCAAAGCCGAAGCAGAGCAAGCCAGGCAAGACGGAGTGGATCTACTAGAAGAAGAGCGCGAGATGGCACTGACTCGCTCAACAATTTATCAACAAGATATGCGGCGATTTCACGCGCAACACGTCAGGAGTCGCACATTCCAAGCAAGCGACCTGGTGCTCCGAGTGGATCAGCAAAGACCTCACAAGTTGGCTCCCGCCTGGGAAGGACCCTTCATCATCTCTAAGGTGCTGAAAAACAGAGCTTATCGACTCTACAACCTCGACAGGGAAACAGACGAGCTGCGAGCATGGAACGGAGATCTCCTGAAGCGCTTCTACACGTGACCGCCGACAAAGGCAATGTAAAGAAAAAGTATCATTGAAGTAATAAAAGTAGACTTATTTTTTCAAGGTCCAAAATTCTTCCGCATTTGCAGACTCCGGTCTAAAAAACTCTCTCCGAGTGTGTGCTAACAGCCGCACTCGGGGACTTAACTGCGAGCCAGAGTCGCCTAAGTAAAAAACTCTCTCCGAGTGTGCGCTAACAGCCGCACTCGGGGACTTAGCTGCGACCCAGAGTCGCCTAAGTAAAAAACTCTCTCCGAGTGTGCGCTAACAGCCGCACTCGGGGACTTAGCTGCGACCCAGAGTCGCCTAAGTAAAAAACTCTCTCCGAGTGTGCACTAAAAGCCGCACTCGGGGACTTAACTGCGATCTAGAATTGCCTAAGTACAAACTCGCTCCGAGTGCGCACAAAAAGCCGCACTCGGGGACTTAGCTCCGACCCAGAGTCGCTTAAGTAAAAAACTCTCTCCGAGTGTGCACTAAAAGCCGCACTCGGGGGCTTAGCTGCGATCCAGAATCGCCTAATTACAAACTCGCTCCGAGTGCACACCAAAAGCCGCACTCGGGGACTTAGCTGCGACCCAGAGTCACCCAAGTAAAAAACTCTCTCCGAGTGTGCACTAACAGCCGCACTCGGGGACTTAGCTGCGACCCAGAGTCGCCTAAGTAAAAAACTCTCTCCAAGTGTGCACTAACAGTCGCACTCGGAGACTTAGCTGCGACCAAGAGTCGTCTAAGTAAAAAACTCTCTCCGAGTGTGTACTAATAGTCGCACTCGGAGACCTAGCTGCGACCCAGAATCGCCTAAGTACAAACTCGCTCCGAGTGCACACCAAAAGCCGCACTTGGAGACTTAGCTGCGATCCAGAATCGCCTAAGTGCAAACTCGCTCCGAGTGTGCACTAACAGCCGCACTCGGGGACTTAGCTGCGATTCAGAATCGCCTAAATACAAAACTCGCTCTGAGTGTGCACTAAAAGCCGCACTCGGAGACTTAGCTGCGATCCAGAATCGCCTAAGTAAAAAGCTTCCTTCGAGTGTATCCTCGAGATCCACTCGGAGGATTAGCAGACCCTCATTGAGGCTCATGTGGATGTGAAGACAACTGAAAACTACATGAGTATCAACTCACTCCGAGTGCGCACGAGATGCCGCACTCGGGGACTTAGCTGCGATCCAGAATCACCTAAGTAAAAAGCTTCCTTCGAGTGTATCCTCGAGATCCACTCAGAGGCTTAACAGACCCTCATTGAGGCTCATGTGGATGTGAAGACAACTGACAACTACATGAGTATAAACTCACTCCGAGTGCGCACGAGATGCCGCACTCGGGGACTTAGCTGCGATCCAAAATCGCCTAAGTCAAAAACTTCCTTCGAGTGTATCCTCAAGATCCACTCGGAGGCTTAGCAGACCCTCATTGAGGCTCCTGTGGATGTGAAGACAACTGACAATTACATGCTCCGCATGTTTGCCATTGGCTTCACCAAGAAACGCCAAACAAAAACCACGAGCCAAAATTGTGTCAAAAAAAAACTTGGCGAAAGAAGAGCAAAATATTCGATTTGAATTCAAAGTTGGATGTACGATAGTCGGCTCGGTGTGGATCAAGCTTCTCCACACCGAACCACGAATGTGAAGGCCAACAGCAGTGGCCCAAGTTTGATACAGATACCACTCGGCATACCGAGGTAAAGTTTTCAAGCGTCATCAGGACTGACACCGGGACTGGCAGGATCCACAAAGGTCTCAAGGTCGATCCCGTCTGCGATACGAGTGGCTGTCTCCAGGAAGGTCTCCATGAAATCTTCGAATCGAAGCTTCTTGGTGTTGGCGACCTGCAATGCCTTCAGTTGTTCTTCGCGAGCTTCCTTGCAGTGCACTCGAACCAGCGATAGTGCCACGTCCGCACCACAACGAGCGGCAGACTTCTTCCATGCCTGCACTCTATTCGGGACGTCCTCTAGCCGAGTCATCAACCCTTCTATTTCCTGCCGGGAATCATCTTCGGGCCACAACTTCTTGTCGATCCGGCCGATGACTTCTCTCAGATGGCCGATGAAAGGTCCCACTCTGCCAAGGCAAATATGTGCTCGGAGCATGTCCCGATTGGCTTCGTCGCCGAGTGGAACGTTCGGAACAACCGACCGTTCAATGTCGGCTGCTTCAGCCTCAGCGTCCAGACAAAAATCTGCAAAGAAAAGATGAGCAGAAAGTAAGCGCAGAATGAATTACAAAGTCAAGAAGCACTCGGCAAAAAGCTTACCACCGAGCAGTGAAATCATCTTCCTTGCCCAGTCGTTGACATACTTCTCCTGCAAAATGCATCGACGGTTCATCACCTTCATCTGACCCATCAGTTCAGTTCTTTGCTTGCCCATTTTCTCAATTTCGGCCACCAATGCCTTGTTGGTCTCCCGGGACTCCTCCAAAGACTTCTCTCGGTCAGCAAGAGCCCCCTTCACACCAGCCAAGTCATTCACAGCCGCCTCCAATTCCGCAGCAAGCTGAACCTTTTCAGCCTTCACAGCATTGTACGCGGATCCCATTTCGCAAGTCTTCTGCCAAATCAGCACAAAGGGAAGCTTAGACACATTCAACAAGGAAAACAAACAAAGCTCAAAGTTCTTCAGACCCCTGCCGATGCAAGCACTCGACAGCGGTCTCGGGGACTACACCCAGTGGGTTCACTAAGAGTGACCCCACTGGCATGAAGCTCGAACAGGCCGGCCCTATTGAGCTACATGACAAACAGACAAATCTACGAGAATGCTATTACCCGACGTGAGTAACACTACTCTCGGGGACTACATCCAGTGGATGCACTCCGAGTGCCCCCACTGGTAATATTCGGGCAGACCAGCTCTGATGTGCTGAGATAACGGGAAATACATATAAAGAAAACTGTCGGTGCAAGCACTCGACAGAAGTCTCGGGGACTACACCCACTGGGTTCACTCTGAGTGAACCCACTGCAAAATAATCCTACTATATCCGAGTATATCACTTAAACCCCCAGTGGGTTACAAGAGGAAAGTAAACACTTACTAGTGCACTTACTCGGATATCGTCTCGGAGCTCCAAGCTTCTCTTGTACAAAGACGCGATGGAGTCGTACGCTCCCTTGGCATCACCCACCATCAACTCCACCTGCACCATGGCCTCCTTGGCGGCTCCCACTTGGTCTTCCGGGAGGTGTCGGGCGTCGTACTGGATGGTCGATGGACTTGGCATGACAGAAGACTGCTTGGGCCTCCCAAGTCCCGCTCCAGTTTGTTCCACCACGAGGGGCACCGCCTCAGTCTACGGCATCGGCTCGGTCGACAGCGCATCCATGGTGGGAGAAGCAGCAGATGGAACAACCTCAAGGACAGGCGCCAAAGTTGGCCCTGATCCCCTTTGGTCGTCCTCCTCCAGATGAATCACCTCCGAAGGAAGCCTGACTGAACAACATGAGGTTGCAGGAAAAGGGCAAGATTAAAGACAGCACTCGCGAAACAATAATGCAAACTCTCGGAGTCATCACAATGTACCTTGCTGGGATGTGGTAGCGTTATCCATATCCATGGGATCATCGTCCTGGCGCGGCAGAGAGGTGGCGGAGGTAGCAGCTCTGTCAAGTAAAATCCACTCGACCGATAAGCATGAGTTCAATCAAATATTGAAAGAAGATGGGAGAACAAGACACTTACGCTGAGGCAACTGGAACATCGATCCTCATCCGAGACAAAGCTTTCGGAGGCTTGGACCCACTCGGTTTGGCCACCTTGGACGGTTGGTCCGTGGGCTCGGCAGCAACGTCCCAGGTCCTCTTCACGCTCCGAGCACTCGGAGCCATGGGAGGAGCTGGCGGAGCACTCGGAGCCACGGGAGAAGCAGGCGGAGCACTCGGAGCTGCTGGAGGATCCGGTGGAGCCGCGGGTTCGTGGCGGCGCTTAGATCGAGGCTCTGATGGTGGAGGTGGCGAGCTCTGCTCCCCAACCTCCCCCTCCTCCTCTGTCTCCCCACCGTCGGAGACGTACTCGGCGGTATCCATGCTGCCCTCCTGGCTGCCCTCCTCTTCCTCAGCGGGATTCCCGTTCGAGACGGGAGAATGCCAGTTGGTCCATTCCTGCACAAAACACACTCGGCAACGTCGAACGTCAGGCGGTGATACAAGAAAACCGATAGATCTAAGAAGATTGAAGGCACTCGACAAGATGCACTCACCTCATTCAGAGGAGGATTGTCAGCGCGGAAGGGCCTCACTCGCCGGGCTCCTTGGGGGTTGTCGCATGCGCCTGTAATGCCGCGGACCCACGCTGTCACGGTCTCCCCGGTCACGCACTCTGGATGAGTCCGAGTGGAATCCTCGGGCCCCACGTAGTGCCACATGACGTGGTGTCGGCCTTGTAGCGGCTGGATGCGCCGACCCAGAAAAGTCTCCAGCAAATCTGTGCCGGTGACTCCCTTGCGGACGACAGCCATCAGCGCGTCGACCAGAGGTTGGATCTGGATCTTTTCCAACTTTGAGAGCGCAAGCTGCCTGGGAGGGGCCGGACGGTCTAGGCTAAAGGGCGGCAACCCAGTCGCGGCATTCGGACAAGCTATGTCCTGGCAGTAGAACCAGGTCGACTGCCAGTTCCTAACTGACTCAGACAACTGGATAGATGGTAGCTACTGTTTGTTTTCTTTTGGAAGCCTAAGCCCCTGCAGAGCTGGAGGAGATGGGTTTTATCGTCTGACTGGCTAAGCTTTTTGACAGTCTGAGACCTAGCGGAGAAGATGTACTTAAAGAGCCCCCAATGGGGGGACATCCAATAAAGCAGTCGCACAGAGTGACGAATGCGGCGAGATGGGCTATCGCGTTGGGAGGAAAATGATGGAGCTGCGCCCCGAAGTGATTCATAATACCACTAAAGAAGGGGTGGGGAGGCAAGGAGAAGCTCCTTTACACATGGCTGAGCAGCAAGACGCGCTCTCCCTCCTGCGGCGCCGGCTCCGTCTGGCCCTCCGCCGGCAGCCTCCACGACTTGTTGGCAATCATGCCTTGCTCCACCAGCTCCAGCAGGTCGTCCGCCATCACCGTGGAGGGGAGGAAATCCCCGTGGATCCAACACGCCGGTAGTGCTCACTGTCGCCACTGAGCAGGGGCCGCCGCCTTCTTCTTCTTCTTCTGCAACTCGAGCTTGCTCGTCTGCCCCTTCGTCATGGTGAAGGCAGCAAATCCTCAGAGGAGGAGAGAAAGGAGGAGGCTTGGAACGCGCAGGGAGCTACAGGAGAAGCGAGGCGAGTGCGAGTAACAAGGGCAGCGCAACAAGAAACCCCCGCCGGAGAGGCTTAAATAAGGTTCCGACTGGGTCACTAACTGGTGGCCCCGAAATCTTATCCCCCGACCGACTGCTGCGATATTAGTGGAGAAGATAAAGGCACGGTAATCGAGGCGGCAGAAACTACTCGATGACGATGTCGACATCCCCGCTGAGCGTGCGGCAACCGAAATTTGAAGATCCCAGAAAATCCGCTGCTGTCAGTTTGACCGGTCACATCGAAAGATTCCACGGAAGCACTCGGTCCCTGACGGTTCGTTTCACTGGTATATTCACTCGGATCACTGGTCGAAAGGATAAAATGGATCGAGGCAAACAACACCAAAGTCACATCCATACCAGTCGGATCCGTACCCCAGGCACCACTTCGTCATTCCAACCCCGATCAATTCGGGGACTAATGATGGGGTTATAGTCCCAGGGTAGGGTCATAGGCCTGCCCTATAGGTCCTACCCAAGGACTACCCTTCATAGAGGGCAAGGCCATTAGAAAGTTCCAACTGATTTAATGACCCCCATCATCCAGTCGGTGACGAGCATTCGGAGCATATTTATCGTACCGACTGAATTCCACTATGTACATCATAACCTCCCAGGAGGGCAACGGTCATACGTTTTCATACACCATTATTAGCATTTAAGGCATACGTTACCTGTAACGTAGGCATTTATTCGCCACTATTCCACCCCTGTCCACCGGGCCGTTGTGGAGGGCAGCGCACTCTATATAAGCCGCTCTTCCCTACTGGTGCAGGGGTTGGCATTTACTGTAATCCTCTATTCCACTCGACACTAAGCTCCCAAGAGCACTGAGACGTATGGATTTTATCTCCACCGTAGAGGGGCCTGAACTCATACAACCTCGCCGTAGCTAAGGCTCTGCCCATCCTTTCGTACCCTACACATCTACTGTCAGACTTATACCCACGACATGGGCCTTAGTGGGAACTTATTCCAGCACACTAGGGGCTGGTTTATCTCTTCCCATAGCCCATGAGACCCCTTGGAGCGTGACATCGCTCCCGATGGTCCCCGACACCCCTCCCGGCACTATCGGTACACTACCGATGAGCCCGAAACTTTTCCGGTGACCAAAACAGGACTTCCTATATATCAATCTTTACCTCCAGACCATTCCGGAGCTCCTCGTGATGTCCTGAATCTCATCTGGGACTCCGAACAACTTTTTGTTACCAACACCTATAACTCAACTATACCGAAACGTCACCGAACCTTAAGTGTGCAGACCATGCAGGTTCGAGAACTATGTAGACATGACCTGAGACACTCCTCGGTCAATATCCAATAGCAGGACCTGGATGCCCATATTGGATCCTACATATTCTCCGAAGGTCTTATTGGTTGAACCTCAGTGTCAAGGATTCATATAATCCTGTATGTCATTCCCTTTGTCCTTCGGTATGTTACTTTCCCGAGATTCGATCGTCGGTATCCGCATACCTATTTCAATCTCTTTACCGGCAAGTCTCTTTACTCGTTCCGTAATACAAGATCCCGTGACTTACACTTAGTCACATTGCTTGCAAGGCTTGTGTGTGATGTTGTATTACCGAGTGGCCCCCGAGATACCTCTCTGTCACACGGAGTGACAAATCCCAGTCTTGATCCATACTAACTCAATTGACACCTTCGGAGATACCTTTAGAGCACCTTTATAGTCACCCAGTTACGTTGCGACGTTTGATGTACACAAGGTATTCCTCCGGTGCCAGTGAGTTATATGATCTCATGGTCATAGGAACAAATACTTGACACGCAGAAAACAATAGCAATAAAACGACACGATCAATATGCTACATTCATAGTTTGGGTCTTGTCCATCACATGATTCTCCTAATGATGTGATCCCGTTATCAAGTGACAACACTTGCCTATGCCCAGGAAACCTTGACCATCTTTGATCAACGAACTAGTCAACTAGAGGCTCACTAGGGACAGTGTGTTGTCTATGTATCCACACATGTATTTGAGTTTCCAATTAATACAATTCTAGCATGGATAATAAACAATTATTATGAACAAGGAAATATAATAATAACTAATTTATTATTGCTTGTAGGGCATATTTCCAACATATGTCTCCTATCTCAGAGCTGGAAGCTAAGTGTTTGTTTCTAGAAACGGGTCCTTTCTCGAGGAAAAGTTTCTCTCAAAAGAATTGAGTGGGAGGATGCTGGAAACTTGATGAGGTTATTGAACTGTCGCTTCAGCGAGTATGTAGCAGGGCACAGGAAGTTGTTCCTGTGGCGTCTACACCAATTGAAGCGGAAGCTGTTGATAGTGATCATGAAGCTTCAGATCAAGTTACTACAAACCTCGTAGGTCGAAAAGGTCACGTACTGCTCCAGAGTGATACAGTAACACTATCTTGGAGGTCATGTTGTTGAAGAACAATGAACCTACGAGCTATGGAGAAGCAATGGTGGGCCCGGATTCCAGCAAATGGCTAGAGGCCGTGAAATCCGAGAGAGTATCCATGTATGAAAACAAAGTGTAGACTTTGGAAAAACTACTTGATGGTCGTCAGACTATTAAGTACAGATGGATCTTTAAAAGGAAGACAGACGATAATGGTGACAAGTCACTATTAAGAAAAGCTCGACTTGTCACAAAGATGTTTCTGACAAGTTCAAAGAGTTGACTATGATGAGACTTTCTCACTCGTAGCGATGCTAAAAGTCTGTTGGAATTATGTTAGCAGTTGCTGCATTATTTATGAAATATTGCACATAGGATGTCAGAACATTGTTTCCTCGACGGTTTCCTTGAGGAAAGGTTTTATGTGATACAAAGAGAAGGTTTTGTCAATCGTAAGGATGCTAACATGTATGCAAGCTCCAGTGATCCTTCTATGGACTGGTGCAAGCATCTCGGAGTTGGAATATACGCTTTGATGAGATTATTGTCGTGGGTATAAATCTGACAGTAGATGTGTAGGGTACGAAAGGATGGGCAGAGCCTTAGCTACGGCAAGGTTGTATGAGTTCAGGCCCCACTACGGTGGAGGTAAAAGCCCTACGTCTCAGTGCTCTTGGGAGCTTAGTGTCGAGTGGAATAGAGGATTACAGTAAAAGCCAACCCCTGCACCAGTGGGGAAGAGCGACTTATATAGAGTGCAATGCCCTCCACAACGGCCCGGTGGACAGGGGTGGAATAGTGGCGAATAAATGCCTACGTTACAGGTAACGTATGCCTTAAATGCTAATAATGGTGTATGAAAACGTATGACCGTTGCCCTCCTGGGAGGTTACGATGTACAAAGTGGAATTCAGTCGGTACGATAAATATGCTCCGAATGCTCGTCACCGACTAGATGATGGGGGTCCTTAGTTCAGTCGGAACTGTCTAAGGGCCTTGCCCTCTATGAAGGGTAGTCCTTGGGTAGGACCTATAGGGCAGGCCTATGACCCTACCCTGGGACTATAACCCCATCATTAGTTCCCGAATGGGTCGGGGTTGGAATGACGAAGTGGTGCCTGGAGTACGGATCCGACTGGTATGGATGCGACTTTGGCGTTGTTTGCCTCGATCCATTTTATCCTTTCGACCAGTGATCCGAGTGAATATACCAG
Organism: Hordeum vulgare subsp. vulgare; assembly: GCF_904849725.1. Taxonomy (NCBI): domain Eukaryota; kingdom Viridiplantae; phylum Streptophyta; class Magnoliopsida; order Poales; family Poaceae; genus Hordeum; species Hordeum vulgare. The sequence goes on from NC_058522.1 coordinate 387,700,586, forward strand.
TGAAACGAACCGTCAGGGACCGAGTGCTTCCGCGGAATCTTTCGATGTGACCGGTCAAACTGACAACGGCGGATTTTCTGGGATCTTCAAATTTCGGTTGCCGCGCGCTCAGCGGGGATGTCGACATCGTCATCGAGTAGTTTCTGCCACCTCGATTACCGCACCTTTATCTTCTCCACTAATATCGCAGCAGCCGGTCGGGAGATAAGATTTCGGGGCCACCTGTTAGTGACCCAGTCGGAACCTTATTTAAGCCTCTCCGGCGGGGGTTTCTTGTTGCGCTGCCCTTGTTACTCGCACTCGCCTCGGTTCTCCCGTAGCTCCCTGCGCATTCCAAGCCTCCTCCTTCCTCTCCTCCTCTGCGGATCTGCTTCCTTCACCATGACGAAGGGGCAGACGAGCAAGCTCGAGTCGCAGAAGAAGAAGAAGAAGGCGGTGGCCCCTGCTCAGCGGCGACAGCGAGCACTAGCGGCGGGTTGGATCCAGGGGGATTTCCTCCCCTCCACGGTGATGGCGGACGACCTGCTGGAGCTGGTAGAGCAAGTCATGATTGCCAACAAGTCGTGGAGGCTGCCGGTGGAGGGCGAGACAGAGCCGGCGCAGCAGGAGGGAGAGCGCGTCTTGCTGCTCAGCCACATGTACACGGGCTTCTCCTTGCCTCCCCACCCCTTCTTGAGAGGTATTATGAATCACTTCGGGGCGCAGCTCCATCATTTTCCTCCCAACGCGATAGCCCTTCTCGCCGCATTTGTCACACTATGCGAGTGCTTTATTGGATGTCCCCCCATTGGGGGCTCTTTAAGTACATCTTCTCCGCTAGGTCTCAGACTGTCAAAAAGCTTAGCCAGTCGGACGATAGAACCCATCTCCTCTAGCTCTGCGGGGGCTTAGGCTTCCAAAAGAAAACAAAGAGTAGCTACCCACCTCTCCAGCTGTCCGAGTCAGTTAGGAACTGGCAGTCGACCTGTTTCTACTGCCAGGACATAGCTTGTCCGAATGCCGCGACTGGGTTGCCGCCCTTTAGCCTAGACCGTCCGGCCCCTCCCAGACAGCTTGCGCTCTCAAAGTTGGAAAAGATCCTTATCCAACCTCTGGTCGACGCGCTGATAGCTGTCGTCCGCAAGGGAGTCACCGACACAGATTTTCTGCAGACTTTTCTGGGTCGGCGCATCCAGCCGCTGCAATCCCAACACCACACCATGTGGCACTACGTGGGGCCCGAGGATTCCACTCGGACTCATCTAGAGTGCGTGACCGGGGTTACCGTGACAGCGTGGGTCCACGGCATTACAGGCGCATGCGACAACCCCCAAGGAGCCCGGCGAGTGAGGCCCTTCCGCACCGACAATCCTCCTCCGAATGAGGTGAGTGCATCTTGTCGAGTGCCTTCAATCTTCTTAGATCTATCGGTTTTCTTGTATCACCGCCTGACGTTCGACGTTGCCGACTGTGTTTTGTGCAGGAGTGGACCAACTGGCATTCTCCCATCTCGAACGGGAATCCCGCTAAGGAAGAGGAGGGCAGCCAGGAGGGCAGCGTGGATAGCGCCGAGTACGTCTCCGACAGTGGGGAGATGGAGGAGGAGACTGAAGAGGAGGAGGGGGAGGTTGGGGAGCAGAGCTCGCCACCTCCACCATCAGAGCCTCGAACTAAGCGCCGCCACGAACCCGCGGCTCCACCGGCTCCTCCAGCAGCTCCTAGTGCTCCGCCTGCTTCTCCCGTGGCTCCGAGTGCTCTGCCAGCTCCACCCATGGCTCCGAGTGCTCAGAGCGTGAAGAGGACCAGGGACGCTGGTGCCGAGCCCACGAACCAACCGTCCAAGGTGGCCAAACCGAGTGGGTCCAAGCCTCGGAAAGCTTTGCCTCGGATGAGGATCGCTGTTCCAGTTGCCTCTCCCATCTTCTTTCAGTATTTGGTTGAACTCATGCTTATCGGTCAAGTGGATTTTACTCGACAGAGCTGCTACCACCGCCACCTCTCTTCCGCGCCAGGACGATGATCCCATGGATATGGATAACACTGCCACATCCCAGCAAGGTACGTTGTGACGACTCCGAGAGTTTGCATTATTGTTTCGCGAGTGCTGTCTTTAATCTTGCCCTTTTTCTCCAACCTCATATTGTTCAGTCGGGCTTCCTTCGGAGGTCATTCATCTGAGGAGGACGACCAAAGGGGATCAGGGCCAACTTTTGCGCCTGTCCTTGAGGTTGTTCCATCTGCTGCTGCTCCCACCATGGACGCGCCGCCGACCGAGCCGATGTCGTCGACTGAGGCGGTACGCCTCGGTGCGGAAACGACTGGAGTGGGACTTGGGATGCCCAAGGAGTCTTCTGTCGTGCCAGGTCCATCGAACGTCCAGTACGACGCCCGACACCTCCCGGAAGACCAAGTGGGAGCCGCCAAGGAGGCCATGGTGCAGGTGGAGTTGATGGTGGGTGATGCGAAGGGAGCGTACGACTCCATCGCGTCTTTGTACAAGAGAAGCTTGGAGCTCCGAGACGATATCCGAGTAAGTGCGCTAGTAAATGTTTACTTTCCTCTTGTAACCCACTGGGGTTTAAGTGATATACTCGGATATAGTAGGATTATTTTGTAGTGGGTTCACTCAGAGTGAACCCAGTGGGTGTAGTCCCCGAGACTTCTGTCGAGTGCTTGCACTGACAGTTTTCTTTATATGTATTTCCCGTTATTTGAGCAGATCAGAGCTGGTCTACCCGAATATTACCAGTGGGGGCACTCGGAGTGCATCCACTAGATGTAGTCCCCGAGAGTAGTGTTACTCAGGTCAGGTAATAGCATTCTCGTAGATTTGTCTGTTTGTCATGTAGCTCAATAGGGTCGGCCTGTTCGAGCTTCATGCCAGTGGGGTCACTCTTAGTGAACCCACTGGGTGTAGTCCCCGAGACCGCTGTCGAGTGCTGGCATCGGCAGGGGTCTGAAGAACTTTGAGCTTTGTTTGTTTTCCTTGTTGAATGTGTCTGAGCTTCCCTTTGTGCTGATTTGGCAGAATATTTGTGAAATGGGATCCACGTACAATGCTCTGAAGGCTGAAAAGGTTCAGCTTGCTGCGGAATTGGAGGCGGCTGTGAATGACTTGGCTGGTGTGAAGGGGGCTCTTGCTGACCGAGAGAAGTCTTTGGAGGAGTCCCGGGAGACCAACAAGGCATTGGTGGCCAAAATTGAGAAAATGGGCAAGCAAAGAACTGAACTGATGGGTCAGATGAAGGTGATGAACCGTCGATGCATTTCGCAGGAGAAGTATGTCAACGACTGGGCAAGGAAGATGATTGCACTGCTCGGTGGTAAGCTTTTTGCCAAGTGCTTCTTGACTTTGTAATTCATTCCATGCTTACTTTCTGCTCGTCTTTTCTTTGCAGATTTTTGTTTGGACGCTGAGGCTGAAGCAGCCGACATTGAACGGTTGATTGTTCCGAACGTTCCACTCGGCGACGAAGCCAATCGGGACATGCTCCGAGCATATATTCGCCTTGGCAAAGTGGGACCTTTCATCGGCCGTCTGAGAGAAGTCATCGGCCGGATCGACAAGGAGCTGTGGCCCGAAGATGTTTCCCGGCAGGAAATAGAAGGGTTGATGACTCGGCTAGAGGACGTCCCGAACAGAGTGCAGGCATGGAAGAATTCTGCCGCTCGTTGTGGTGCGGACGTGGCGCTATTGCTGGTCTGAGTGCACTGCAAGGAAGCTCGCGAAGAAAAACTGAAGGCGTTGCAGGTCGCCAACACCAAGAAGCTTCGATTCGAAGATTTCATGGAGACCTTCCTGGAGACAGCCACTCGTATCACGGATGGGATCGACCTTGAGACCTTTGTGGAGCCTGCCAGTCCCGGTGCCAGTCCTGATGACGCTTGAAAAACTTTACCTCGGTATGACGAGTGGTATCTGTATCAAACTTGGGCCACTGCTGTTGGCCGTCACATTCGTGGTTCGGTGTGGATAAGCTTGATCCACACCGAGCCGACTATCGTAGATCCAACTTTGAATTCGAATCGAATATTTTGCTCTTCTTTCGCCAAGTTGTTTTTGACACGATTTTGGCTCGTGGTTTTTGTTTGGCGTTTCTTGGTGAAGCCAATGGAAAACATGCGGAGCATGCAATTGTCAGTTGTCTTCACATCTAGATGAGCCTCAATGAGGGTCTGCTAAGCCTCCGAGTGGATCTCGAGGATACACTCGAAGGAAGCTTTTTTACTTAGGCGATTTTGGATCGCAGCTAAGTCCCCGAGTACGGCATCTCGTGCGCACTCGGAGTGAGTTGATACTCATGTAGTTGTCAGTTCTCTTCACATCCACATGAGCCTCAATGAGGGTCTGCTAAGCCTCCGAGTGGATCTCGAGGATACACTCGAAGGAAGCTTTTTTACTTAGGCGATTCTGGATCGCTGCTAAGTCCCCGAGTGCGGCATCTCGTGCGCACTCGGAGTGAGTTGATACTCATGTAGTTGTCAGTTGTCCTCACATCCACATGAGCCTCAATGAGGGTCTGCGAAGCCTCCGAGTGGATCTCGAGGATACACTCGAAGGAAGCTTTTTACTTACGCGATTCTGGATCGCAGCTAAGTCTCCGAGTGCGGCTTTTAGTGCACACTCGGAGCGAGTTTTGTACTTAGGCGATTCTGAATCGCAGCTAAGTCCCCGAGTGCAGTTGTTAGTGCACACTCGGAGCAAGTTTGTACTTAGGCGATTCTGGACCGCAGCAGTTAGCGCACACTCGAAGAGCGCAAAAAATCAGTCTGCTTTGTATTACTTCAATGATACTTGTTCTTTACATTGCCTCCGTCGGCGGTCATGTGTAGAAGCACTTCAGGAGATCTCCGTTCCATGTTCGCGGCTCGTCTGTCTCCCTGTCGAGATTGTAGAGTCGATATGCTCCGTTGTTCAGCACCTTAGAGATGATGAAGGGTCCTTCCCAGGCGGGAGCCAACTTGTGAGGTCTTTGCTGGTCCACTCGGAGCACCAGGTCGCTTGCTTGGAATGTGCGACTCCTGACGTGCCGCGCGTGAAATCGCCGCAGATCTTGTTGATAAATTGTTGAGCGAGTCAGTGCCATCTCGCGCTCTTCTTCTAGTAGATCCACTCCGTCTTGCCTGGCTTGCTCTGCTTCGGCTTCGGAGAAGAGTTCGACTCGTGGAGAGTTGTGAAGCAAGTCACTCGGAAGGACTGCCTCGGCTCCATAAACGAGGAAGAACGGGGATCGCCCTGTAGATCTATTTGGAGTTGTGCGGAGACCCCACAGCACCGAAGGCAGCTCGGTGACCCATGCACCGACGGCATGTCCAACTTCTCGCAGGAGTCGAGGCTTCAACCCTTGAAGAATAAGTCCATTCGCCCGCTCTGCTTGCCCGTTTGTTTGGGGGTGCACCACAGATGCAAAATCCACTCGGATACCTTGGCCTGTGCAAAAACCTTTGAATCTGTCCAAGTCAAAGTATGTGCCATTGTCAGTGATTATGCTGTGCGGGACCCCGAATCTGGCGATGATGTCTCTCACAAACTTGATGGCCGTAAGGGCGTCGAGCTTCTTGATGGGCTTTGCTTCAATCCTCTTGGTGAACTTGTCGACTGCTACCAACAGATGAACCCCCCTTGGCCTGTTCTGAATGGACCGACGGTATCCAATCCCCACACTGCGAATGGCCAAACAAGAGGGATTGTCTTCAGCGCAGACGTTGGCTTGTGGGATTTGTTTGAATCGAACTGACAGCCTTCGCATCGGTCGACCATATCCTTTGCCATTTCATTCGCCTGCAACCAGAAGAAGCCAGCTCTGAATGCTTTGGCGGCGATTGCTCTTGAGGAGGCATGATGGCCGCAAGTTCCCGAGTGAATTTCTTCCAGGATTAACTGTCCCTCCTCAGGGGAGATGCATCGCTGAAGGACTCTTGAAACACTTTCCTTGTACAACTGGCCATCAATGACGGTGAAGGACTTCGACCTGCGGACGATCTGCCTCGCTTGGACTTTGTCTTCTGGTAATTCTTGCCTTAGGATGTACGCAATGAACGGCACTGTCCAATCGGGGATGATAGCAAGAATCTCCATGATCAAATCAACCACAGCAGGGACCTCGACTTCAGTCGGATCTGTTGAACTCTTCGGTTGTACCAGTTCCTTTGTAAAAGGATCTTCTTTCATCGAAGGAAGATCTAGGTGCTCGAGGCAGACATCACTCGGGACTGGTCTCCGAGTGGATCCGAGTTTTGCCAACTCATCGACTGCTTGGTTCTTTAGTCGCGGAACATGGTGAAGTTCCATACCTTCAAACTTCTTCTCGAGCTTCCTTACTGTGTTGCAGTATGCAGTCATGGTGGGGTTCCTGACATCCCACTCCTTCATCACTTGATTAACCACCAAATCTGAATCGCCATAGACCATCAGGCGACGGACGCCGAGTGTGATGGCCATGCGCAATCCGTAAAGGAGAGCTTCATACTCTGCCTCATTGTTGGAGGAATCGAAATGTATCTGCAACACATACTTTAGCTTATCACCTTTTGGCGATATGATCACTATGCCAGCGCCGGAGCCATTCAACATCTTGGACCCATCGAAGAACATAGTCCAATGAGCCGAGTAGATGTGAGTCGGTTGGTGTTGTTCTACCCATTCTGCTATGAAGTCAGCCAGAGCTTGAGACTTTATAGCCTTCTTGGCTTCGAACTTGATGTCGCAGTATAACATCTCCATAGCCCATTTCGCCACTCGGACTGATGCGTCTCGATTGTGGAGGATTTACGACAACGGAGCATCAGAAACGACAGACACCGAGTGGTCTTGGAAATAATGAGCCACCTTCTTTGCAGTCATGTAGATCCCATAAATAAGCGTTTGATAATGGGGATACCTCTGCTTGGAAGGAGTCAGGACTTCGGAGACGTAATATATTGGCCGCTTAACCTTGTACGCTTTGCCTTCTTCTTCACGTTCGACTGTGAGAACAGTGCTGACGACTTGATTTGTAGTCGCGATGTACAGAAGAAGGGGTTCTTTACTAAGCGGGGCAGTAAGAACCGGCTGGGTGGAAAGTAGGGCTTTGAGGTCATCGAATGCAATCTGGGCTTCGTCTGTCCACTCAAAAGTATCTGATTTCTTCATGAGTCGGTACAGAGGTAACGCCTTCTCGCCGAGTCAAGCGATAAACCTGCTCAAAGCCGCTAGGCAACCTGTGAGCCTTTGAACATCATGTATTCTGACCGGCCGCTCCATTCGGACGATGGTCCCGATCTTTTCAGGGTTGACATCGATTCCTCGTTCGGAAACGAAGAAACCGAGTAACTTTCCGCTCGGAACACCGAATGAACACTTGGCAGGGTTGAGCTTGATATCGTACCTACGAAGGTTGGCGAATGTTTCTGCCAAGTCAGTCAGCAGGTCGGAACCTTTGTGTGACTTGACTACAATATCGTCCATATAGGCCTCCACATTTCGACCGATCTGGTCAAGGAGGCATTTCTGGATCATGCGCAAGGAGGCATTTCTGGATCATGCGCATAAAAGTTGCTCCTGCATTCTTCAAACCGAATGGCATAGTGATGTAGCAGAAACACCCGAATGGGGTGATGAAGGCTGTTTTTAATTCATCCGGACCATACAGACGGATCTGATGATAGCCCGAATAGGCATCAAGGAATGATAAACGCTCGCAACCCGCAGTCGAATCGACAATTTGATCAATGCGGGGGAGCGGGAAATGATCTTTCGGGTAGACCTTATTGAGATGCTTGAAGTCGATGCACATACGGAGGGACTTGTCCTTTTTGGGCATCATGACAACATTGGCGAGCCACTCAGAGTGGTGTACCTCGCGAATGAAGTTGGCTGCCAAAAGTTTAGCCACCTCCTCTCAGATTGCCTTCCTTTTGTGCATGGCGGACCGACGCAGGCGTTCTCGGACGGACCGAGCAGCAGGATCCACATGCAGTCGGTGCTCAGCCAACTCCCTGGGTACACCTAGCATGTCAGCGGGCTTCCATGCGAAATTGTCCCAGTTCTCACGGAGGAATTGGATGAGCTCGGCTTCCTATTTTGGATCCAGGGTGGTGGAGATGTTCGTCGGGGCGGCGGTGTCGTCCGTCGGGTGGATGCTGACTTTCTTCGTGTCGCCCGCCGACTGGAATGCGGACTCCAAAGCTGGCTTCTTCGAACGCATCGAGTCAGCGGGGTCGGCTGTCTTCTTGTACTCATCCAGCTCGAGGATAGCCATCTGCTGATCGGCAATCCGCGACCCCTGCTGCAGACACTCTTCGGCCCACTGCCGATTGCTTGTGATCGTGATCACACCTTTGGGACCCGGCATCTTCACCTTCAAATACACGTAACATGGACGGGCCATGAAACGTGCATACGCCGGATGGCCCAGAATTGCATGGTATGCACTCTGGAAGTCCACCATCTCGAATATCAGCTTTTCCTTGCGGAAGTTCTTGTCGGAGCCGAAATCAACGTCCAACGTGATCTGGCCGAGTGACTTGGCTTTTCGTCCTGGGACGACTCCGTGGAACTGCATGCTGCTCTCGCTAAGTTTGGACATCGGAATGCCCATCCCCTTGAGAGTGTCAGCGTACATGATGTTCAAGCCGCTGCCGCCATCCATGAGGACTTTGCGCAGTCGGACTCCTTCCACCACCGGGTCGACTACCAGAGCCTGCCTCCCCGGGGTGGGCACGTGTGCTAGATGATCCGACTGATCAAAGGTGATCGTAGTCTGAGACCATTTGAGGAACGTGGGGTTGGTTGGGGTGGCCACGTTCACCTCCCTGTTCACCAGCTTCAGTCGACTCTTGCTTTCTACATCAGCAAAAATCATCAATGTTGCATGGACTTGGGGGAACGGATCCTCCTTGTCCTCATCATCCTGCTCATTGTCCTTTTCACTCGGCTGCCCTTCGCCGAACCCTTGGATCAGGAGGCGACATTGCCAAGTGGTGTACTTCGGGAATATGGTGTTGCCTTCCTCGTCCATCTTTGTGTGGATTGGACATGGCTGATCCAGGATGGAGTTCCCAAACTGCTTCTTCTTGGGGGAGTACTGAGCTTTCCCCTTGCCCTTGAACTTGGCATTGGTAACGGCTGCTGCCTCTGCCTGCGGAGTGGACGGAGCTTTCTGCTTTTGCTTCCGATTGCTGTTCCCATCTCCTTCAGCGACTGCCTTGTGCTTGCCGCTACGTATGCGGTCCTCTTCTTTGCCATTTGCATAGCGTGCGGCTATCTCCATCATCTTGCTCATGGAGATGTCGCCTCTCCGACCGAACTTCAGGTACAGATCTCTGTACCGCACGCCTGCCTTGAAGGCGCAGACTGCTTGGTGCTCTGTGACGTTCTCCACCGTGTGGTGGAGGGTCGTCCAGCGCTGAATGAAATCGCGCAGGGGCTCATTCTGCTTATGGACACAGTGCTGGAGCTCCACGAGACCAGCAGGGCGTTTGCACGTGCCCTCGAAGGTCCTGATGAACACTCGGGACAGATCTGCCCAGCTGTAGATGCTTGATGGAGCCAACTGGTTCAGCCACGCTCATGCCGAGCCGTCGAGCATCAGGGGGAGATGTTTCATGGCGACCTGGTCATCTCCGCTACAGATCTGGACCGCCACTCAGTAATCGTCCAGCCATGTTTTTGGCTTGGATTCTCCTGTGAACTTGCTGATCCCCGTCGCCAATCGGAAGTTGGGAGGGATGTCAGCTGAACGGATGGCCCGACTGAAGCACTCGGGGCTAGAGACGATGGTCCTGCTTCCACTCGGACGGTCTCTATCGTGACCATCATGGTGGGCTCGACTCCTGTCGACCTTCCTCTGGGCGATGTACCCTCTTGCGTTGGGCCTTGGATCATACGTGTCACCGACTGAACGCCGATCATCATGATGTCGGGGCCCGTAAGGCCCACCCCGCGGAGGGGTGCGTGAACGGCGACGATCTTCGGGATTCGTGGAACGGCTGCCCCCTCTGCATCGCTGATGAGAGTGGGGGCTGTAAACTGACTGATGCGTGTTCGCGTGAACAGAACTGTTGTGGATCCTGTTGTGCGACTAGGAGACTGCCGAATTCTGCTGCTGCGCCGTGTGCAAAAGGGCACGGATCTGCTCGATCCCTCTACCAGCCTCCGAATCAGTCGGTTGGAGGGAATCGGCTATCTTGGCAGCGGCAGCTAGGTTGAGGACGGGTGTACCGAACACCTTGACGTTGCTCTGACGAGTGCGTCGACTGGCAGAACGGTGGTGTTGACGGCGAGTGCCGGACGATTCGCCCACCTCGTGCTCGTTCCGACCAGTCCGGTGGGGACTTTCATGGGAATTTGCCATGAGAACTTCGGCTGGAGGCCTGCGACCCAAGTACTCGGAAGGTAACTCAGCCGGAACTGAGTCCAAGCACTAGGACGGCGACGCGACCACAACCGACTCGAGGACCACCACTTGAGAAGACGCGCTCTGTCGTGCCTGGGCGTGTCGCACCCAATGCTGAAGCCACGGACGGCAGGACCGCTTGTTGTGGCGCGTGACGGGGGAGAAGATCGACACCGGGGCCGATTGCTGGAGAAGAAGGATGCCACGGGAACCGGCACGGAAGTGCGTAGCCTCGCGACTGGGGAGCGCCTCGACGTCGAGAGGCGCATCCTGAAGCCATGCCGAATCATCGACGATGAAGGAGAGTGCGCCGAAGAGGATCTCACGACCCATGCATAAATCTCCGCCGGACGACATGATGAAAAGATGAAGTTGCAAACTCGCCGGAAGTCGCTTAGACGCGTGCCCCAAGGTGGGCGCCAACTGTCGTGGGTATAAGTCTGACAGTAGATGTGTAGGGTACGAAAGGATGGGCAGAGCCTTAGCTACGGCGAGGTTGTATGAGTTCAGGCCCCTCTACGATGGAGGTAAAAGCCCTACGTCTCAGTGCTCTTGGGAGCTTAGTGTCGAGTGGAATAGAGGATTACAGTAAATGCCAACCCCTGCACCAGTGGGGAAGAGCGGCTTATATAGAGTGCGCTGCCCTCCACAACGGCCCGGTGGACAGGGGTGGAATAGTGGCGAATAAATGCCTACGTTACAGGTAACGTATGCCTTAAATGCTAATAATGGTGTATGAAAACGTATGACCGTTGCCCTCCTGGGAGGTTACGATGTACACAGTGGAATTCAGTCGGTACGATAAATATGCTCCGAATGCTCGTCACCGACTGGATGATGGGGGTCCTTAGTTCAGTCGGAACTGTCTAAGGGCCTTTCCCTCTATGAAGGTTAGTCCTTGGGTAGGACCTATAGGGCAGGCCTATGACCCTACCCTGGGACTATAACCCCATCAATTATCAAGGCTTTTGGGTTTATACAAGGTTTATGAGAAACTTGTATTTCCAAACAAGTGAGTGGGAGCACTATAAAACTTCTGATAAGTATATGTGGTTGACATATTGTTGATCGGAAGTAATGTAGAATTTTTGGAAAGCATAAAGGGTTGTTTGAAAGGAGTGTTTCAAAGGAAAACCTGGATAGAGCTACTTGAAACGTTGAGCATCAAGATCTATAGAGATAGATCAAAAGGCTTAATAGAAATTTCAATGAAATGCATGCCTTGACAAGTTTTTGAAGGAGTTCAAAATAGATCAGCAAAGAAGGAGTTCTTGGCTGTGTTGTAAGGTGTGAATTTGAGTAAGACTCAAAGCCCGACCACGGCAGAAGAAAGAGAAAGGACGAAGGTCGTCCCCTATGCCTTAGCCGTAGGCTCTAAAGTATGCCATGCTGTGTACAGCACCTGATGTGTGCCTTGCCATGAGTCAGTCAAGGGGTACAAAGAGTGAGCTAGGAATCTAAAATAGTGGGCTAAGGAATTTTTCTCGATTATGGAGGTGATTAAAGAGTTCGTCGTAAAGGGTTACGTCGATGCAAGCTTTGCCACTAATCCGAATAACTCTGAGTAGTAAACCGGATTCATATAGGTGAGTAGTCATTTGGAATAGTCCCAAATGGTGCGTAGTAGCAACATCTATAGGATGACATAGAGATTTGTAAAGCACACACGGATGTGAAAGGTTCAGATCCGTTGACTAAAAACCTCTCTCACAAGCAAGACATGACTGAACCCCAGAACTGTATGGGTGTTAGATTCATTACAATCACACAGTGATGTGAACTAGATTACTGACTCTAGTGCAAGTGGGAGACTGTTGGAAATATGCCCTGAGGCAATGATAAATTGGTTATTTTTATATTTCCTTGTTCATGATAATCGTTCATTATTCATGCTAGAATTGTATTGATTGGAAACTCAAATACATGTGTGGATACATAGACAACACATTGTCCCTAGTGAGCCTCTAGTTGACTAGCTCGTTGATCAAAGATGATCAAGTTTTCCTGACCATAGGCAAGTGTTGTCACTTGATAACGGGATCACATCATTAGGAGAATGATGTGATGGACAAGACCCAAACTATAAACATAGCATATGATCCTGTCAGTTTATTGCTACTGCTTTGTGCATGTCAATGTATCTGTTCCTATGACCATGAGATCATGCAACTCTCGGACACCGGAGGAATACCTTGTGTGTATGAAATGTCGCAATGTTACTAGGTGACTATAAAGGTGCACTACAGGTATCTCCAAAGGTGTCTGTTGGGTTGCCATGGATCAAGACTGAGATTTGTCACTCCGTGTGACAGAGAGGTATCTCGGGGCCCACTCGGTTATACAACATCACAATAAGCCTTGCAAGCAATGTGACTAAGGAGTTAGTCACGGGATATTGTATTGTAGAACCAGTAAAGTGACTTGCCGATAACGAGATTGAACTAGGTATGGAGATACCGACGATCGAATCTCGGGCAAGTAACATACCGAAGGATAAAGGGAACAACATACAAGATTTACTGAATCCTTTACATAGAGGTTGAACCGATAGAGATCTTCATAGAATATGTGGGAACCAATATGGACATCTAGGTCTCGCTATTGGTTATGTACCAGAGAGTGTCTCAGATCATGTCTGCATAGTTCTCGAACCCGCAGGGTGTGCACACTTAAGGTTCGGTGACGTTTTGGTATAGTTGAGTTATAGGTGTTGGTAACTGAAAGTTGTTTGGAGTACCGTATGAGATCCCGGACGTCACGAGGAGCTCCGAAATGGTCCGGAGGTAAATTTGATATATAGGAAGTCCTGTTTTGGTCACCGGAAAAGTTTCGGGCTCATCGGTAGTGTACCGGGAGCGCCGGGAGGGTACCGGGGACCATCGGGAGGGGTGTCACGCCCCGAGGGGCCTTATGGGCTGTGGGAGGATACAAACCAGCCCCTAGTGGGCTGACATAAGCTCCCACTAAGGCCCATGAGGTTTGAGAGGCAAAAACCCCAAAGGTGGAAAAGGTGGAAAGGGTTTCCAAGTGGAAACAAGTAATCCTACTCATAGTAGGATTGGAGTAGGACTCCTCCACCTCCAATTTCGGCCAAACCTGGAGGGTTTGAGGCTGCCTCCTTCCCTCCCTCCCTCCTATATATACTAGAGGTATTGAGGGTTTTTGAGACACAGATAAACAACCACGAGTTGCCTTCTCTCTCTAGATTTGTTTCTCCTCTAGTCTAGTTTTAGTGGTGCTTAGGCGAAGCCCTGCTGGAATAGCTCCACCACCACCACCACCATGCCGACGTGCTGGAGAACTCATCTACCTCTTCGACCCTCTTGCTGGATCAAGAAGGCGGAGGTCGTCATCGAGCTGTACATGTGCTGAACGGGGAGGTGTCGTCCGTTCGGCACTAGATCGGGATGGGATCGCGGGACGGATTGTGATGAGATCGCGAGACGGGCTGCAATTTGAATCGCAAAGATGTTCCACTATATCAACCGCGTTATATACGCTTTTGCTTAGTGATCTACAAGGGTATGTAGATTCACTCTCCCCTCTTGTAGATGATCATCACCATGGATAGATATTGCGTGTGCATAGGCAAATTTTGTTTCCCGTGCTACGTTCCCCAACATTTAGTCCTTGTGAGCTGCCCTACATGATCAAGGCATCTTTGTAATTCTCTTGCTTTAGCTATGCTCGGTTTGTTGGGATCCGATGGATTATGAGATTATGTTCAGATTGTTATGAGTTATATATTTGATTATCCTTTTATATTATGTTCCTTAGTGATTCATGCATGTTCTCCGTTGCTTTTTATTGCTTTGGCCAAGTAGTAGATTGCAACTCCAAGAGGGAGCATCATGCATGATTGTGGGTTCGGGCCCCTCGATGTCTAGCTTGAGTGACAGAAACATGAGACTAGGGGATGTGCTTGATGTCACCAGGGAGAAAACAACGATGCTTGTGACCATGGTTGCAAGGATTGTTTACCTTACGCATAGTTTGTTAATGCAGTTGTCCGTTGCTTTGAGTTTACCCTTTGGGTGGGGCTCGCAACTTAATACTGGAGATATGTTTCGGATATATATCTCAAGGTGGATTATTAGTAAGTAGATGCTGATGAATAAATGGTCTACTTGTCTTGGCGTACTGCCCATTACTATTAAACCTCTAACTATCAAGGAGCATAATTAGCATTGCGGTGCAATCATAATTCTGTCAATTGCCCAACTGTGATTTGTTTACCCTAGCATAATTGTTTATCGTCTTTTGAGAGAGAGACATCACTAGTGAACATCATTGGACTCCGGTCCATATCACCATCATTGTTTACACCTCCATCATTTACCGCTTTCATTTACTTTTCCGTTGCAATCACTATTACCTTCCAGCTTGTGTTTTGATCCTTTGCAAACTACAAGGCCAAAGAGATTGACAACCTCTCTGTACTCGTTGGGAGCAAAGTTATTTGTTGTGTGTGTAGGTCCACGTCTTTTGCTAGTGCCAGGGTGGGAGGCACCTACTTGTCCAGCATAGGAGTTCTCTTGGTTTGATAAACCTTACAGTCTCCGTGTAAAGGACATTTGTTGTTGACTACATCTCCAACTTCCACTTGGGGTAACAAATGAGGGGCTAGAAGTATATCTATGAACTCGTCATCAAGCGAATTTCTGGCACCGTTACCGGGGACTCCACTCTTCAAGATAGGGGAGTTGCACTCCATCTTTTACCTTTTGCTTTTTAGTCTTGTTAGTTTGCTTTCTAGTTTTTTCTTTAGAGTCCTATACCAAAAACCAAAAAAATATTAGTTGCTTTGTTCTTGCTTATTGCTGCTGCTACGGGTTCCACTGAAAACACCAACAAGAATGATTTTATCTGCACTCCTATTGCTGCTCCTGCCACCGAGGCCACATCCTATGAGATTAAACCTGCTTTACTGAACCTTGTTATGAAAGATTAATTCTCCTGTGGTGGAGATGCTACTGCCTTGCACTTGAACAATTTTGTTGAGCTCTGTGATATGCAAAAATATAAAGAAGTAGATGGTGATATTATTAAACTTAAGCTTTTTTCCTTTCTCCTTGAGAGGAGGAGCCAAAGTGTGGCTTCAATCTTTGCCTAGGAATAGCATAGATTCTTGGGATAAGTGCAAATATGCTTTTATTGGGAAGTATTACCCGCCTGCTAAGATTATCCAGTTGAGGAGTAACATTATGAATTTTAGGCAACTGGATAATGAACATGTTGCTCAAGCTTGGGAACGTATGAAATCTCTTGTTAAGAATTTCCCTACTCATGGTTTGACTACTTGGATAGTTATCCAAACTTTCTATGCAGGATTGAACTTTACCTCGCGGAATCTGTTAGACCCGGCCGCGGGAGGAACCTTTATGTGAACTACATTTGGTGCTGCCACAAAGTTATTGGATGAAATGATGACAAATTATTCTCAATGGCACACCGAGAGAACTCCAACAGGTAGCAAGGTAAACTATGTTGAGGAGATCTCCTCCCTTAATGATAAGGTTGACATGATCATGACTCTACTTACTAAGCAAGCTCCTATTGCTCCTCATGATGTTCCTTTAATTTATTTGGTTGCTCAAGAAAGAGACCAAGTGGATGTTAATTTTATTTCTAGGAACAACTTCAACAACAATGCTTGTAGGAGTAATTTTGGTAGCAATCCTATACCGTTCCAATCCAACAACTATGGGAACAATAACAATTATCCTAGCACCAGAAACTCCACTTCTGAATTAGAGAGCATGCTTAAGGATTTTATCAGTTCTCAAAAAGCCTTCAACAAGAGTGTAGAAGAGAAACTAGAAAAAAATAGATAGTCTCTCTTTGAAGGTGGACAACATAGCTCATGATGTAGAGATTCTTAAGATTAGAACTTCCCCACTTGAGGAATGGAACACCACACCCATGTATGTTATCCAAGTCCAAATTAATGAGTACATAAGAATTCTAGCCAAACTTAAAGATATATGGGCTAGAGAAAAGGTAGAGGAAGAGAGAATTAAGAGCCTTCCTACACACACTACCATTGCTACTATACAAGTTGTTGAGGATCTCAAAACTTTTAGCACCCATCGCACTCCTAGTCCCAATGGACCTATTAATGATGATGCTAATACCTCAACTATAGGACAAGAAGGTCCTATGAATCTAGAGACTACTAAAAGAATGAGCTTAGATGACATTACTAGCACTTTGATTAATGGTAGTAACCTTGATTTTGACAATTGTAGTCTCTCCGAAGTTATCTCCTTTTTTTGCAAAGAATGGCTAAGGACCCCCACACTAGTACACTCAATATTGCCTTCATCGAGCATATTACCAATGCTCTTATCAAAGCCAGGGAGGAGAATCTCAATCTAGAGACTTCTATTACTAGAAAACTAGAAGATGATTGGGATCCTATGGTCAAAGTTAAATTGAATAATATCTCTTGCTTTGCTTTGTGTGATGTTGGAGCTAGTGCTTCCGTTATGCCCAAAGGAATGTATGATATGCTTGATTGGAAACCTTTTGATCCATGTTCTTTTGGTCTTCATCTTGTTGATTCTTCCATAAAGAAACCTTTAGGGAGAATCGATGATGTTCTTATTATTGTCAATGATAATTATGTGCCCTTTGATTTTCTTGTTATGGACATTGAATGTGATCCTTCATGTCCAATTATTTTGGGACGTCCTTTTCTCCGCACCGTTGGAGCTATCATTGACATGAAAGAGGGAATTATTAAATTCCAATTTCCTCTTAAAAAGGGAATGGAACACTTCCCTAGAAATAAGATTAAGTTACCTTATGAGTCCGTTACACGTGCAAGTTATTCTTTTGGAGTTGATAACACTTGATTTTCTTGCATTGTGCCTAGCTCAAAGGCATAAAAGAAAGCGCTTGTTGGGAGGCAACCCAATTTGTTTTTTACTTTCTGTTTTAGTGGTCTTGATGTGTGTTACTACTGTAGCAACATCATTGTATCTTTATTTTTAAGCTTTGTGCCAAGTTATAGCCTCCGATTGCAAAAAAGTTCAAAAATTGTGACATGCTGTCCAGAAACAGATTCTGTCTGCTTGACGGAAAAATTCTCCAAAAATCACCAGATACTGTTTTTGATCTGATTTTTTTACAGAATGCTCCATATAATTGTCTTTATGGCATATGTTCTGAGTTTTTTGAGTTGAGTTGTATAAGTGCCCCAAATAAATTATTTACTACCTCTTGTTATGTTTTTCACAGATTCTGCCATGTTTTGCGTTTTCATTGTTTTGCAAATCCTAAGCTTGATTTTTATTTGAAAAAACCCTTTGGTAATCATGAGAAGTAGTATATTTTCATGACTATCTTTATTTCCAGCAGGTATTGAATTATTTTATTAAGGGAACTAACAACTCTAATCAGCTTATGATGAGTTTCGTACGAAGGGAGTTTTCAAGTATGCTAAGGGAGAGATGATGAAAGAAGATACATGAGTTTTAATCGCTCAAGCTTGGGAATGCCCCCATGCACCCCAAGAAATATTCAAGGATACTCAAGCGTCTAAGCTTGGGGATGCCCCCATGCATCCCCTTCTCTATCAACAATCATCAGTTTGTCCATGTCCATGCTATATTTTTATCACTTCATACGATATGTGCTATGCTTGGAGCGTTCCGCTATTTTCTTTTTAGTTTTGTTTTAGTTTTTCTTGCTGGTCATAACAAGTCAGAACCTATCCTACCTTGTTTGGGAGAGACACACGCTCCATTCCACTCTAGAACACACCATAGCTTTTCATGCTTATCTTTTTCATGTGTTCTTGATCTTTTCGTAGCTATTGCCATGCTTAGCTCTTAGTTTTCATGCGTATCCTTTTAAGAGCTATTATTTAGGTTGATTTTGGAACTCTCTTGAGTTATCATGCTT
Source organism: Hordeum vulgare subsp. vulgare (assembly GCF_904849725.1). Classification (NCBI taxonomy): domain Eukaryota; kingdom Viridiplantae; phylum Streptophyta; class Magnoliopsida; order Poales; family Poaceae; genus Hordeum; species Hordeum vulgare. Next base: position 387,718,849 of record NC_058522.1, read on the forward strand.
ATCTTGTTTAGAGAGTTGGCTCGTTGCACGGAGTTGTGTGTCTTGCATGTGTCTTGCATGAGTAGGTAATTGAGGTTGCTATTTAAGTATAGTAGTAAATTGCAATAGTTTTGTGGTATTGATTTGAGTAATGTTTGGACTATTGGTGCCAAGAGATTGAACCTATTAGTGATAGGTGTCGTATTTTGGGAAATCCGCGTGTATTCCAAAAACTAAAATTAGTTGAGAACTGTAGCTACTAAATTTATCGCTAACATCTGGAGGGGTTGGAATATATGGAGTACCCTCATGTTACCATGAGTCGAGGATGCACGAGGTACTTGTCTCTTTTTGAATTTCCTAACTAGCTAGAGAGTTACCGATAATAAGTGTATGAGTTTTTCGGACTAATGTGAGTATTCGATTGTTGGCACTTCCACCATCCATATTTTACTAGCCTCTTCGGTACCGTGCATTGCCCTTTCTCACATTGAGAGTTGGTGCAAACTCCGCCGGTGCATCCAAACCCATGACATGATACGCTCTGTCATACATAAGCCTCATTATATCTTTCCTCAAAACATCCACCATACCTACCTATTAAGGCATTTCCATAGACTTTCCGAGATACATTGCCATGCAACATCCACCATCTCATGACTTAATCTTCATGTCATGCATGCTTTTGATTGATCGTAGAGCCGCATGCTAGTTGGTCCTTGCCCTTATTACTGCTACATGACGTGCTGGTATCATTGCATATCCTGCTACACTGACAGAGGCATACATTTGCATACATCATGATAGTTTTCACTTGTCTTTATGTTGAGTACTTCTTATAGAGTGTGATGATTTTTCTTTCTATTCATGTAAAACATAGAGTGTTGTGCTTAAGTGAGGAAAAGATCCCAAAGTGGACAAAACAAAAGATCCCAAATAGGACAAATGAGAGATAAAAATAAAGAGCCAAAGAGACCCCAAAAAAATTTAAAAAAGAAAAAGAAAAAGAAAAAAGAAATAAAAAGAGAGAAAGGGGCAACAATACTATTCCTTTTGAAATATCCACACTCGTACTCCATTACTATATTGGTACTACATAGAGATTACCATTCATAAATAACTATGTGGGGACTCTTACACTAGAACTTGGTTTGCATATTCCAATGACGAGCCTCCTCAAATGAAATCTAGGTCTTCATGATCAAACAAGTTGGATGCACCCCCACTAGTTCCATTGGAGAGCTTACCTCTGCTCATATGTGCATTCGTTACATGGCAATCCCTACTCCTCACATCATATCTATCATTTGGCTTTCTCTCGCCTATGGTTGTCCTCATTGATGTGATCCTTTCACACTATTTTCGTCTTACCTCCCCATCATTATTCTATTTGCCATCCTAAGTGCCAACATATCTTGCTTACGCTCATCCATTGCATGAGTGATCAAAATCGAAAGGGAGAGGATCATTTTGACTTGTGCCTGACAAGTGGTCTGGGGATGAGTCAAAATAAGATTTCGGAGGAGACTAAGTCTGAGGTTTAGTAGAATGAGCTCTCAATTAAAAAATATATTTTATCTCTGAACCCATCTCCCACTTCTTGCATGCAAATACCATTTGGAGACGTTCGAGTCATGGAAAACGAGAGCTCTTGCACCTTTATGTTCTTACTTTTCTAAATTCAATACTAGATATAGACTCTTTCTTGTTATTGTCTTGACTTGAATTGCATATCCCACTTGCTTTACTTTGAAGTTCTTATATGTGTGTTAGCATGTCACCACACAAATTATTGTGTTATCATCTATCTACTCGAGGACGAGCAAAAATTAAGCTTGGGGATGTTGATACGTCCCAAACATATCTATAATTTCTGCTTGTTCCATGATCTTTTGGGTGACCTGTTATATGTTTTGCTACACTTATATATAATTTTACACATATTTGGACTAACGTACTAACTGAGTGCACCGAGTGCCAGTTTCTGTTTGTTGATGTATATTTTTCAGGGCTTTTACCCAATTTTCCGAAGCCCGAAAAAATCCAGAAAATCTATAAAAAATCAATGAAACAGAAGCTTCGGGATCACCGAAGGAGGGACAAAGGGGGGCCAGGGGCCTCCCAGGCGACCTGTTGGCGCGTCCAGGCCCTAGGCCGCGCCAGGAGGTCGCCTGGGTGGGCCCCACCTCCTTTGTTTCCCTCCTTTGGCCTATATTTATTGTTCCATGAGGAAACCCTCGCAGACTTTCTGGAATCACAAATTTCTCCATCGTTCCGCCACAACGCTTCCAAGATTGGGAGCGTCAGGAGACCTCTTCCCGGCACCCTGCCAGAGGGAGGATTGACCTCAGGGAGCTTCTCCACCGCCATGGACGCTTCCCGGATGTGCCGTGAGTAATCCTCCTTGGACCATGAGTCCATGACCAGTATCTATGTGATGTCTTCTCTCCAATCTTGTGCTTCAATGGTGAGTCCTTGTGAGCTGCCCTACATAATCAAGGCATCTATGTAATCCTCTTGCTTTTGCTATGCTCGATTTGTTGGGATCTGATGGATTATAAGATTATGTTCAGATTGTTATGAGTTCTAAATTTGATTATCCTTTTATATTATGTTCCTTTGTGATTCATGCATGGTCTCTGTTACTTTTTATTGCTTTGGCCAAGTAGTTGATCGTAACTCCAAGAGGGAGCGTTATGCATGATTGTTGGTCCGGGCCCCTCATGTCTAGTTTGAGTGACAAAAACATGAGACTAGGGGATGTGCTTGTTGCCACCAGGGAGAAAACAACGGTGCTTGTGACCACGGTTGCAAGGATTGTTTACCTTACGCATAGTTCGTTAATGCAGTTGTCCGTTGCTTTGAGTTTACACTTTGGGTGGGGCTCGCAACTTAATACCGGAGAGATGTTCTGAATAGATATCTCAAAGTGGATGATTAGTAAGAAGATCCTGATGAATAAACGGTCTACTTGTCTTCGCATACTTCCCATTACTATTGAACCTCTAACTATCAAGGAGCATAATTAGCATTGCGGTGCGATCATAATTCTGTCAATTGCCCAACTATCATTTGTTTACCCTAGCATAGTTGTTTATCGTTATTTGGGAGAGAGACATCACTAGTGGAAATCATGTGACTCCGTATCACCATCATTGTTTACACCTCCATCATTTACCACTTTAATTTACTTTTCCGTTGCAATCACTATTACCTTCCCGCTTGTGTTTTGATCCTTTGCAAACTACGAGGCCAGAGAGATTGACAACCTCTCTGTACTCGTTGGGAGAAAGTTATTTGTTGTGTGTGTAGGTCGACGTCTTCTGATAACGCCAGGGTGGAAGACTCCTACTTGTTGAGCCTAGGAGTCCTCCTGGTTCGATAAACCTTACAGTCTGCGTGCAAGGTAAATTTGCTGCTCACTACATCTCCACCTTCCACTTGGGGTAACCAATGAGGGGCGAGAAGTATATCCCTCAACTCGTCATCAAATGCCCATTACTTCTGTCAATTTCCCAACTGTAATTTTTTACCCAAGCATAGTTGTTAATTGTCTTTTGGGAGAGAGAGACCACTGGTGAACATCATGTGACTCAGGTCCATATCACCACCATTGCTTACACCTCCACCATTTACTGCTCTATTTACTTTTCCGTTGCAATCACTATCACTATTCGCGCTTGTCTTTTGATCCATTGCAAACTACAAGGCCGGAGAGATTGACAACCTCTCTGTACTCATTGGGGGCAAATTTATTTGTTGTGTGTGCAGGTCCACCTCTTCTGCTAGCGCGATAGCAGCGGACACCTACTTGTTGATCCTCGGAGTCGTCCTGGTTCGATAACCTTACAGTCCCCGTGTAAGGGAAATCTGCTACTGACTACATCTCCACCTTCCACTTGTGGTAACCAACGAGGGGCGAGAAGTATATCCATCAACTCGTCATCAAGCAAGTTTCTGGCGCCGTTGCCAGGGACTCCAGTCTTCAAGATAGGGGAGTTGGACACTACCTTTTACCTTTGCTTTTTAGTCTTGTTAGTTTCCTTTTCATGATTGGCATGACTAGTTAGGCTTAATGGAAAATAACAAAAATATGAGAGAGATTTATAAACTTTATCTTTAACTAGGACATGAAGTGTTTGAGGAGAAAATTAAAAAACCTATGGAACTTTATTATTTGCGTAACAATTATGATGGTGGTGATGTTATTAGTATTCTTTCTTTGAATATCAATATTCCTAATGACACGGGATGCTCTAAGCTTGCGGATGACGGGTTTGATGAACATGATATTTTTAGTTCCCCAACTTTTGTGGAGAAAATTTTCTTTGATGATACTATGCTTTACTCTCACTATTCCTAATAAGATTTTGCTTATAAGAAGAGTAATGATACTTTTATGCTTTTGGACAATGGAAATAATGCCTTATGTGATAGTTATGTTGTTGAGTTCATCCATGATGCCACTGAAATTTATAATGAGAAGGGTAGACATGGTTCTAAATCTCTAAAAAATAAGAAGTTTCCCCTCTTTATGTCGAAGGTTTTCAAGATGCACTTGTTTTGTCTTCCTATGCTTATTGCTTTGTGCTTCAATGAATTATTATATTGCAATATTCCTATGAATAGGAAGCATGTTAGACTTAAATGTGTTTGGTATTTGCTTCTTGATGCTCTCTTCTGTTCTAGAACTATTATTCCTATGAGAGCATCATTAAGATCTTAAGCCTATCTTTATGGATATAAAGAAACAACTCTAGGGAGACAACCCTTGTTATCTTTACTTTGAGTTTCTACTTTCAGTTTTTAGTGATCTTGATGCTTGTTACAACTATAGAAACATCATTGTATATTTATTTTCAAACTTTGTGCCAAGTTTTAGCCTCCGATTGCAAGAAAGTTCAAAAGTTGTGGCATGCTGTCCAGAAACAGATTCTGTCTGCTTGACGGAAAAATTCGCCAAAAATTACCAGATCATCTTTTTTATCTGAATTGTTTTGAACGTATGCTCTATATAATTGTCTTTCTGGCGTATGTTCTGAGTTTTTTCATTTGAGTTGCAGAAGTGCCCAGAAAAAATTATTTACTACATGTTGTTCTGTTTTTCACAAATTCTGCCACGTTTTGCGTTTTGATCATTTTGCAAATCTTAAGCTTGCTTTTCCTTTGCAAAAACTTTTTGGCAATCATGAGAAACACTAGCTTTTCATGAAAAGCTTTATCTTCAGTAGGAATAAATTATTTTATTATGGGTATTAGCCACTCTAATCAGCTTATGATGAGTTCCGTATGAAGGGAGTTTTCAAGTATGCGATGGAAGATGATGAAAGAAGATCCAGGAGTGTCAAGTGCTCAAGCTTGGGGATGCCTTTTGTAGAAACGGTGCAACAAAGTGGACCAATCCCTTTTGTAGCAAGGGACAAGCCTGAAAAAAGTCTTATAGGAGGAGAAACGCTCCCGACGACACACGGGAATTTCTGTCATGCTAGTTTCATCATGTTCATATGATTCGCGTTTGTTACTTTGATAGTTTGATATGTGGGTGGACTAGCGCTTGGGTACTGCCCTTACTTGGACAAGCATCCCACTTATTATTAACCCCTCTCGCAAGCATCCGCAACTACGAAAGAATAATTAAGACAACGTCTAACCATAACATTAAACTAGTGGATCCAAATCAGCCCCTTACGAAGCAACGCATAGACTCGGGTTTAAGCTTCTGTCACTCTAGCAACCCATCATCTACTTACTACTCCCCTATGCCTTTCTCTAGGCCCAAATATGGTGAAGTGTTATGTAGTCGACGTTCACATAACACCACTAGAGGAAAAGACAACATACGACATATGAAAATACCGAACGAATACCAAATTCACACGATTATTATCAGCATGACTTATCCCATGTCGTCAGGAACAAAAGTAACTACTCACAAAGCATAATCATAATCATGATCGGAGGTGTAATGAGTAGCATCAAGGATCTGAACATAAAATCTTCCACCAAGTAATCCAACTAGCATCAACTACAAAGAGTAATCAACACTACTAGCAACCTTACAAGTACCAATCGGAGTCGCGAGACGGAGATTGGTTACAAGAGATGAACTAGGGTTTGGAGAGGAGATGGTGCTGATGAAGATGTTGATGGAGATGACTCCCCTCCGACGAGAGGAGTGTTGGTGATGACGATGGCCACGATTTCCCCCTCCGAGAGGGAAGTTTCCCCGGCAGGATCGTCCTGCCGGAGCTCTAGATTGGTTCTGCTCAAGTTCCACCTCGTGGCGGTGGAGTATCCACGAAAAAGCTCCACCCTGATTTTTTTCCGGACGAAACCCTTCATATAGCAAAAGAGGGTTGCTAGTGGGCCACCAGGGTGCCCACAAGCCCTGTTGCCGCGGCCAGGGGGGTAGGCCGCGGCCACCAGGCTTGTGGGCCCCTGGCAGCTCCCCTCTGGCACTTCTTTCGCCCAGTATTTTTTATATATTCCCAAAAAATTCCACGTTGATTTTCATGGCATTTGGAGTTGTGCAGAATAGAGGACTCAGACTTGCTCCTTTTCCAGCTCAGAATTCCAGCTGCCGGTATTCTCCCTCTTCAAATAAACCTTGCAAAATAAGAGAGAAAAGGCATAAGTATGGCACCACAAAGTATAATAACAGTCCATAAAGCGATAAATATCAACATGAAAGCATGAGGCAAGATGGACGTATCAACTCCCCCAAGCTTAGACCTCGCTTGTCCTCAAGCGAAAACCAAGACCCATAACATGTCCACATGTTTAGGGATGAAGGTGTCGATAAAACATAATACGGACATGAGGGCGTCATGATCACACATAGAACAGCAATACATCATGAGGGCGTCATGATCACACAAAGCAAAATATGAAACAAAAACATTACCGAGAAGTAGCCAACAAGAGTCCATAGTCATTGAAGCAATTGCAATTTATCATCACATCAGGAAGAGTCAAAAAAGAGCTTGTAAAGCAAATCCACATACTCAATCATCTCTTTTGTTTTCCACAATTGTTACAACTCACGTGGTATTCATAGTATCAAAGTTTCAGTTGGACACAGAGAAAGATAGGGGCTTATAGTTTTGCCTCCCAACCATTTACCTCAAGGGTAAAGTCAACAATAATAAAGCATAAGTACTCATCTCCAAGTTGATATATGAATATAGATCTTTCCCAAGCATATGACGGTAGCCAAGATAAAGGCGAAATAAGGAATTGGTGAAGATCACCATGATTCTTTCAAGGGCAAACAGTAAAGGTACAAGATAGGCCCTTCGCAGAGGGAAGCAGAGGTTGTCATGCGCTTTTGAGGTTTGGATGTTTGTCCCCTTAGTGCGGAGGAACGTCACTTTATATTGCCTCCTGTGATAAAGAACTTTATTATGCAGTCTTTCGCTTTTATGTCTTCGTCATCAGAGGTTCGTATAAAGCTTATTTTCCACACACTAATAGATCATACATATTAGAGAGCAATTTTTATTGCTTGCACCGATGAAAACTTACTTGAGGGATCTTATTCAACCCATAGGTAGGTATGGTGGACTCTCATGGCAAAACTGGGTTTAAGGTTTATGGATGCACAAGTAGTATCTCTACTTGGTGCGGGAATTTTGGCTAATATGAGGTGGAAGCAATCGTCACATGCTAAGGGATCTCTAATCATATAACATTGTTTGGAATCAAGCAAACACAATTCATTATGTTGTCTTCCTTGTCCAACATCTACTTCTAAGCATGTAATAGTTTGGTGAGTGCTCACAATTATAGAAAGTGTCTAAGATGATATATTTATATGTGAACCTCTCTTTCCTTTATTACTTCTTATTAATTGCAACAATGACTGAGGTGTATGTTGGTCTATTCTCAACCAGTTTCAATCATCACACTTGTTATATGTGAAGCTATCACTTTCCATAAGATCATCTCATGATCTTTCATGCTATCATTCCTTTCATACTTTTGATCACAGCACAAGACAAAGCCCTCGACTAAGATACTCTTTATTATATAGCTCGCAAGATCGAATACATCGGGGGAGACATAAGGCAAAAGACTCAAACTAAACACTAAAGACTTATTCCACTAAGAGAAGAAATAAAAACTGAAAAGGAAAGAACTAAAACAAAGGTAAAAGCAAAAGATATAAAGGTGATATGATACCAGGGCAACTCCCCCAAGCTTGGCAAAAGCCAAGGGGATTGCCCATACCAATGCTTAGTTGTATTCCTTTGGTGGTGATGGTGGTGGAGTTGTTGAAGCAATCTTGAGCTTGTCTAATTTCCACTTGAGCATAAAGTTCTGCTCCCTCAGATCGTCATTTTCCTCCTCCAGCTTCAACACTCTATGGCAAAGTTCCTGCTTACTCTCCTTTAAGAAACAAGAAGGGATAAACAAGGTCTTAGGCTTCTTCCTTTGGTCAGGGAGGCTTGACTTCTTGAACTCCACATGAGTGCATCCAGGTTGAGGTAGAGGAGCCTCCTCTTCATCGGAACTCGTGTGTTCCTTCCCCTTGGGATCATAGTCCTCTTCCTCGTCAGTGGTCCAGCCATATGGTTCCAAGTCCCCATATACCTTGGGGTTAGCAAGGTAATCAGCCAAATAGCTCTCCCCCTCTGAATCCTGAGAAGACATCTTGACCTAGATCTGCGCAGAAAACAGGCTCGAAACGAAAATAGAGGAAAACTGCGCGATACGAAGATCAAAACCCTCGGGCGTATATATAATGATTTTTTTCTGGACCAGAAGGAGTGCTCCGCAAGAAACGGAGTCCGGGAGGCACACGAGGTGCCCACAAGCCATGTTGTCGCGGCCAGGGGGGAGGCCGCGGCAACCAAGCTTTGTGGCCACCTCGTGTGCTCTCCGGACTGCTTTTTATTTTTCTATTTTTCCATAAATTCCAAAACGGAGAAAATTTCCTACTGGAAAAGTTTTGGAGTCCAATTACTTACCGAAACACATACCTCTTCGTTTTCACGGTCTGAAACAGGCTGATAAACATCCCATATGTACTCCTCCGAAGTTATGATATTGATGATATTGGTCTCAATATTTATGGGAGTACCAGAGATATAATGCTTGATTCTTTGCCCATTTACCACTCTAGGAAAATTACCTTTCGTTTTATTGATTTTGATGGCACCGGAACGATATACTTCATCGACAACGTAGGGACCTTCCCATTTAGAGAGGAGCTTGCCTGCGAAGAATCTCAAGCGAGAATTGTATAGCAGGACATAATCACCTACATTGAACGTTCTTTTTTGCATTCTTTTGTCGTGCCATCTCTTAACCTTTTCCTTGAACAACTTGGCATTCTCATAAGCCTGGGCCCTCCATTCATCTAATGAGCTGATATCAAACAACCGCTTCTCACTGGCAAGTTTGAAATCGAAGTTGAGCTCTTTGATTGCCCAATAAGCTTTGTGTTCCAGCTCAAGAGGTAAATGACAGGCCTTACCGTAAACCATTTTATACGACGACATGCCCATGGGATTCTTATAAGCAGTCCTATAAGCCCATAGTGCATCGTCAAGTTTGCTAGACCAATTGTTTCGAGATCTATTGACAATCTTTTGTCAGATCAATTTGATCTCCCTATTACTCAACTCCACTTGACCACTAGACCGAGGATGATAAGGATATGCAACTCTATGGTTGACATCATACTTAGCGAGCATCTTGCAGAAAACACCATGAATGAAGTGTGAACCGCCATCAGTCATCAGATATCTAGGGACTCCAAATCTTGGGAAAATGACTTCTTTAAGCATCTTACTAGAGGTGTGGTGATCAGCGTTTCTAGTGGGGATAGCTTCTACCCACTTAGTGACGTAATCCACAGCAACTAAGATGTGAGTATACCCATTGGAACTCGGGAAAGGTCCCATATAATCAAAGCCCCAGACATCAAATGGTTCAATGACAAGTGAATAGTTCATAGGCATTTCCTGACACTTACTGATGTTCCCTATTCTTTGGCATTCGTCACAAGACAAGACAAACTTACGGGCATCCTTGAAGAGAGTGGGCCAATAGAAACCTGATTGCAATACCTTATGAGCAGTTCTGTCTCCAGCATGGTGTCCTCCGTAGGCCTTGGAATGTCACTTCTGCAGGATCTGTCCCTGTTCATGTTCAAACACACAACGTCTAATAACACCATCTACTCCTTCCTTATAAAGGTGAGGATCATCCCAAAAGTAGTGTCTCAAATCAAAGAAGAATTTCTTCTTTTGCTGGTAGGTGAAACTGGGTGGTATGTATTTGGCTACGATATAGTTTGCGTAATCAGCATACCAAGGTGCACTATGTGAAGTACGGATGACATTCAATTGCTCATCAGGAAAGCTGTCGTCAATAGGTTGTGGGTCATCAAGGACATTCTCTAGCCTAGACAAGTGATCTGCTACAGGGTTATCGACACCCTTTCGGTCAACGACGTGCAAATCAAATTCCTGTAGCAGGAGAACCCATCTAATTAGCCTAGTTTTAGTGTCCTTCTTCTCCATAAGGTACTTAATAGCAGCATGATCATAGTGAATAGTGACTTTGGAGTCAACTATATAAGATCTGAACTTTTCACATGCAAACACGACTGCTAAAAAATCCTTCTCCGTAGTGGCATAGTTTCTTTGGGCACTGTCTAGAGTTTTACTAGCGTAGTGAATGACATTCAACTTCTTGTCAACTCTTTGTCCTAGAACAGCACCAACAGCATAATCACTAGCATCGCACATGATTTCAAAGGGCAAGTTCCAATCAGGTGGTTGAACAATTGGTGCGGTTATCAAGGCCTTCTTAAGTATTTCAAAAGCTTCCTCACAATCCTCATCAAAAACAAAAGGAACATCCTTCTGCAAGAGGTTGGTAAGAGGCCTAGAAATCTTAGAGAAGTCTTTATTGAACCTTCTATAGAAACCAACATGACCTAGGAAACTTCGTATACCTCTGATATCTGTGGGGCAAGGCATTTTCTCAATTGCATCAACCTTAGCCTTATCAACTTCAATGCCTTTCTCAGAGATTTTGTGTCCTAAGACGATGCCTTCATTAACCATGAAGTGGCACTTCTCCTAGTTCAAGATGAGGTTGGTATCTTTGCATGTCTGTAAGACTCGATCAAGGTTGCTGAGGCAATCGTCAAAGGAAGAACCGTAAACGGAGAAATCATCCATGAAAACCTCAACAATCTTTTCACAAAAGTCAGAGAATATTGCCATCATACACCTTTGAAAGGTGGCAGGTGCATTGCATAAGCCAAAAGGCATACGTCTATAAGTAAAGGTACCGAAGGGGCAGGTGAAAGTGGTTTTCTCCTGATCAGATTGTGCAACAGGTATTTGCGAGAAACCTGAATAACCGTCTAGAAAGCAGAAGTGTGTGTGTTTAGATAGCTTTTCTAGCATTTGGTCGATAAACGACAAAGGATAATGGTCTTTCCTTGTTGCCTTGTTCAGTTTCCGGAAGTCTATCACCATCCTATAGCCAATAATAATCCTTTGTGGGATTAGTTCATTCTTATCATTAGGAACGACGGTGATACCACCCTTCTTAGGTATGCAATGTACTAGACTTACCCAATCACTATGAGCAACGAGATAAATGATTCCTGCTTCCAGAAGCTTTAATATTTCTTTTCTCACGACCTCTTTCATCCTCGGATTTAATCTCCGTTGATGATCAACAACTGGCTTAGAATCAGGATCGGTTTTAATCTTGTGCTCACATAGAGTGGGACTAATACCCTTAAGATCATCAAGAGTATATCCAATAGTAGCACGGTGCTTCCTCAAAGTTTTTAATAACTTCTTCTCTTCGTGATTCGAGAGGTGAGCACTAATAATAACAGGATATATCTCCTTCTCATCAATATTGGCATACTTAAGAGTATCTGGTAACTGTTTCAGCTCGAACACAGGATAACCCTTTGGTGGCGAGGATCCCCAAGCAATTCAACAGGCAGATTATTCTTAAGAATAGGACATTGTTCTAAAACAATTTTATCTATCTCATCTCTTTCATCCATATGCATATCATTTTCATGCTCAAGGAGATATTGCTCTAAAGGATCCATAGGAGGTACGGCAATAGAGGCAAGAGCAATGATTTCATCCCTACCAGACGACTCTTTTTCATGAGGTTGTCTTCCAAACTTGGAGAAGTTAAATTCATGAGACACACCCTCGAAACTAACAGTGACAGTCTGTTTAACGCAATCAATATGAGCATTGACAGTGTTGAGAAAGGGTCTACCAAATATGATGGGACAAAAGCTATCTTGTGCAGTAGCAAGGACGAGGAAATCAGTAGGATACTTCCTCTTACCACACAGGACTTCTACGTCTCTCACAATTCCCACAGAGCAGATAGTGTCTCTATTAGCTAGCGTAATAGTGACATCAATGGGTTCTAACTCAGCAGGTGCAATCTCATCTTTGATTTCATCATATAGGGATCGGGGTATTGCACTAACACTAGCACCCATATCACATAAACCATGATAACAGTGATCTCCTATCTTGACAGAAACAACGGGCAGGCCAACTACACGCCCGTATTTGTGTTTCGCGTGAGGTATAGCAATTCTAGCGGAGTCCTCACAGAATTTGATAACATGCCCGTCTATGTCTTCGGCTAAGAGATCTTTGATAATAGAAACACTAGGTTCAACTCTAATTTCCTCAGGGGGTGCAAGTGGTCTATTGTAACCCCTACGTATCACAATTGGAGCTTTAGAATAATCCTTTTTCCTAGCAGGGTAAGGTGGTTTCTCAGCGTAGGCACAAGGAACAATAGGATCACTAAAGGCAATGACTTTCTCTTGAACTAGATTGGGTTTAACTATGTTGACTTCTACAGGAGGATGATACTTAAGCCACTTCTGTTTGGGAAGATCAACATGAGCAGCAAAAGATTCACATATAGAAGCTACTATCTCAGAGTCAAGTCCATACTTAGCGCTAAAATCTCTAGAAGTGCTTGTTTCAACAAAAGATTTAACGCAATCAAATTGGAAATTCATACCTGACTCCTTACCTTCTTCAAGCTCCCAATCTTCAGAGTTACGTTTGATTCTTTCCAATAAATTCCACTTGTGGTCAATATCCTTCTTCATAAAAGAACCGGTACAATAAGTGTTAAGCATGGTACGATCTTCATGAGAAAGCCGAGCATAAAAGTTTTGAGTGATAATTTCTCTCGAGAACTCATGATTGGGGCATGAATATAACATTGATTTAAGCCTGCCCCAAGCTTGAGCTATGCTTTCCCTGTCACGAGGCCAAAAGTTATAAATATAATTCCGATCACGATGTACTAAATGCATAGGATAAAACTTTTGATGAAATTCCAATTTCAACCGATTGTAGTCCCATGATCCACTATCATCACATAGCCTATACCATGTCAACGCCTTATCCTTCAAAGATAAAGGAAAGACTTTTTTCTTTACCTCATCCTCGGGCAAACCTGCAAGCTTAAATAAACCACAAACTTCATCTACATAGATCAGATGCAAGTCTGGATGTGATGATCCATCTATTGTAAAAGGATTAGCCAGCAGTTTCTCAAGCATACCCGAAGGAATTTCATAAAAGATATTTTCAGTAGGTACCTCAGGTTGAGGAGCAACCCCTCGTGCTTCCGTTCGTGGTGAAGATACCCCGAACTAATTCCTCAAAGGAACAGTTTCCATAGTGACAAGTGACAATAAATTTCAGCACAGTATATAAATGTTTCCTTACCAAATTCCACTTACCAAAGGCGCTTCACTCCCCGGCAACGGTGCCAGAAAAGAGTCTTGATGACCCACAAGTATAGGGGATCAATCATAGTCCTTTCGATAAGTAAGAGTGTCGAACCCAACAAGGAGCAGAAGGCCGTGATAAACGGTTTTCAGCAAGATAATAACTGCAAGCACTGAAAGTAGCGGTAACAAGTGATGGTGTAGTGAGGCGAAACGTAGCAGGTGAAAAGTAACAAGTAACGAGTAGTAGCATCGGTGCAGAAAAGTGGCCCAATCCCTTTTGTAGCAAGGGACAAGCCTGAACAAAGTCTTATAGGAGGAAAAACGCTCCCGAGGACACACGGGAATTTCTGTCATGCTAGTTTCATCATGTTCATATGATTCGCGTTCGTTACTTTGATAGTTTGATATGTGGGTGGACCGGCGCTTGGGTACTGCCCTTACTTGGACAAGCATCCCACTTATGATTAACCCCTCTCGCAAGCATCCGCAACTACGAAAGAAGAATTAAGACAACGTCTAACCATAGCATTAAACTAGTGGATCCAAATCAGCCCCTTACGAAGCAACGCATAGACTGGGGTTTAAGCTTCTGTCACTCTAGCAACCCATCATCTACTTACTACTCCCAAAAGCCTTCCTCTAGGCCCAAATATGGTGAAGTGTTATGTAGTCGACGTTCACATAACACCACTAGAGGAAAAGACAACATACACCATATCAAAATACCGAACGAATACCAAATTCACATGACTATTATCAGCATGACTTATCCCATGTCCTCAGGAACAAAAGTAACTACTCACAAAGCATAATCATAATCATGATCAGAGGTGTAATGAGTAGCATCAAGGATCTGAACATAAACTCTTCCACCAAGTAATCCAACTAGCATCAACTACAAAGAGTAATGAACACTACTAGCAACCTTACAAGTACCAATCGGAGTCGCGAGACGGAGATTGGTTACAATAGATGAACTAGGGTTTGGAGAGGAGATGGTGCTGATGAAGATGTTGATGGAGATGACTCCCCTCCGACGAGAGGAGTGTTGGTGATGACGATGGCGACGATTTCCCCTCCGAGAGGGAAGTTTCCCCGGTAGGATCGTCCTACCGGAGCTCTAGATTGGTTCTGCTCAAGTTCCGCCTCGTGGCGGCGGAGAATCCAGGAAAAAGCTCCACCCTGATTTTTTTCGAACGAAACCCTTCATATAGCAAAAGAGGGGGGCCAGTGGGCCACCAGGGTGCCCACAAGCCCTGTTGCCGCGGCCAGGGGGGTAGGTCGCGACCACCAAGCTTGTGGGCCCCTAGCAGCTCCCCTCTGACACTTCTTTCGCCCAGTATTTTTTATATATTCCCAAAAAATTCCACTTTGATTTTCACGGCATTTGGAGTTGCGCAGAATAGAGGACTCAGACTTGGTCCTTTTCCAGTCCAGAATTCCAGCTGCCGGTATTCTCCCTCTTCAAATAAACCTTGCAAAATTATAGAGAAAAGGCATAAGTATGGCACCACAAAGTATAATAACAGTCTATAAAGCGATAAATATCAACATGAAAGCATGATGCAAAATGGACGTATCAATGTCCCCATGCACCCCAAGAAATATTCAAGGATACTCAAGCGTCTAAGCTTGGGGATGCCCCCGTGCATCCCTGATGTCAACTGTTCTTTCCCTTTGCAACGGCACCAGAAGAATGCTGTTAGCACTCTCCGGCAATCGAAACTAGAAGAATGTTGTTGACACCCACCAGCGCGTGGGATCGTAGCAGTTTTCGAGGGTAGAGTATTCGACCCAAATTTGTTGATTCGCACGACGGGAGGTGAGAGAATACTCTCAAGTATTGGCAGCTGAACTTTTCAGATTCAACCACACCTGAAAGATTAGTATCTACAAGCAAAGTGGTAACAGCAAAGTAGCGAGTAACGGCAGTGGCGAGGAACAGCGGTAGTGACAGCAGTAGCAAGTAGCAACAGTAGAAAGCGACAGTAGTAGCAACAGTAGCAGCAGAGCAAGACAAGTAACATCAGTAGCAACAGTAGTACCAGCAGCAGCAGCAGAGCAAGACAAGTGACAGCAGTAGTAACAGTAGTAGCAGCAGCAGAGCAAAACAAGTAACAGCAGTAGCAACAGTAGGAACAACAGCAGTAGGACAAACTCGTAGGAAATGGGTCGGTGATTTGTTTGGATGATATTCGTCATGCAACAGCTGTAACACGGAGAGATATGTGGCTAGCTCCCGTTCGTCAATGTGATGTAGGCATACATTCCGTGTGTCGTCATACGTGCTTAGGGAAAAGAACTTGCATGACATCTATTGTCCATCCCTCCCGTGGCAGCGGGGTCCAAAAGGAAACTACGGGATATTAAGGTTCTCCTTTTAATAAAGAACCGGACCAACGCATTAGCACTTGGTGAACACATGAACTCCTCAAACTATGGTCATCACCAGGAGTGGTTCCGGTTATTGTCACTCCGGGGTTGCCGGATCATAACACATAGTAGGTAACTACAACTTGCAAGATCGGATCTAAAACACACATATATTGGTGACAACATAATAATTTCAGATCTGAAATCATGGCACTCGGGCCCTAGTGACAAGCATTAAGCATGGAAAAGTAGTAGCAACATCAATCTCAGAACATAGTGCATACTAGGGATCAATCCCCATCAAAACTAATTTGATTACATGATAGATCTCATCCTACTCATCACCGCCCAGCGAGCCTACGAATAGATTACTCACGAACGACGAAGAGCTTCATGGAATTGGAGAGGGGAGAAGGTTGATGATGACGATAGCGATGATTTCCACTGTCCGAAGCCCAAGACGGACTCCAGATCTGCCCTCCAGATGAAGAACAGATGGTGGCGGCGCCTCTGTATCGTAAACGCGGCGAAAACTTCTCTTTTTATTTTTTATGGGACGAAAGGGGACTTATAGACCTGAGGTTGGGGCGGCACAGCCGTGTGGGCCCCACAAGCTTGCCCACCACCACCAGGGGGGTGGTGGCGGAGCCAAGGCTTGTGGCCCACTGGCCCACCCCCTCAGGTGGAACTTGGCGCAGATATTTTTTATATTTTCCAAAACTGCTCCCCGTAGATTTTCAGGACGTTTGGAGAACTTTGATTTCTGCACAAAAATAACACCAAGGCAGTTCTGCTGAAAACAACGTCAGTCCAGGTTAGTTCTATTCAAATCATGCAAATTAGAGTCCAAAACAAGGGGAAAAGAGTTTGGAAAAGTAGATATGATGGAGACGTATCAATCCCCTTCTCTATCAACAATCATTAGTCCGTCCATCTCCATGCTATATTTTTATCACTTCATATGTTATGTGCGATGCTTGGAGCGTCCCGCTCTTTACTTTTTAGTTTTTCTAGTTTTGCTTGTTGTTCATAACAAGACGGAACCTAGCATTCTTTGTCTAGGAGAGAAACATGCTCCACTCCACCTTAGAACACAACATAGGTTTTCATGCTTATCTTTTTTGTGTGTTCTCTATCTTTTCATAGTTGTTGTCATGCTTAGCTCTTAGTTTTCATGCTTTATCTTTTAAGAGCATTTATTTAGGTTGCCTTTGGAACTCTCTTGAGTTATCATGCTTATCTTGTTTAGAGAGTTGGCTTGTTGCACTGAGTTGTGTGTCTTGCATGAGTAGGTAATTGAGGTTGCTATTCAAGTATAGTAGTAACTTGCAATAGTTTTGAGGTATTGATTTGAGTAATGTTTGGACTATTGGTGCCAGGAGCTTGAGCCTATTAGTGATAGGTGTCGTATTTTGGGAAATCCGTGTGTTTTTCAGAAACTAAAAAATTAGTTGAGAACTCTAGCTACTAGATTGATCGCTAACCTCTAGAGGGGTTGGAATATATAGAGTACCCTCAAGTTATCATGGGCCGAGGATGCGCAAGGATAACCAAACCCCCAAACACTCCTCCTCGGGGTACTTGTATCTTTGTGAATTTCCTAACTAGATAGAGAGTTACCAATAATAATTGTATGACTTCTTCGAACTAATGCGAGTATTCGATTGTTGGCACTTTCACCATCCATATTTTGCTAACCTCTTCGGTACCGTGCATTGCCCTTTCTCACCTTGAGAGTTGGTGCAAACTTCGCCGGTGCATCCAAACCCTTGGCATGATACACTCTGTCATCATAAGCATCATCATACCTTTCCTCAAAACAGCCACTATACCTACCTATTAAGGCATTTCCATAGCCTTTCCGAGATACATTGCCATGCAACATCCAACATGTCAGGACTTGATCTTCATGTCATACATGCTTTTGCTTGATCGAGGAGCCGCATGTTAGTTGGGCCTTGCCCTTATTATTGCTACATGACGCGCTAGTTTCATTGCATATCCTGCTACACTGGCAGAGGCATATATTTGCATACATCATGATAGTTTACATTTGTCTTTATGTTGAGTACTTCTTATAAAGTGTGAAGATCATCTTTTTATTCTTGCAAAACATAGAGTGTTGCCCTTAAGTGAGGAAAGGATCCCAAAGAGGACAAATCAAAAGATCCCAAAGAGGACAAATGAGAGATAAATAGAAAGAGCCAAAGAGGCCACAAAAAAATAAAAAGAAATAAATAGAAATAAAAGGAGAGAAGGGGGCAACAGTACTATTCCTTTTCAAAGATCCACACTCGTACTCCATTGCTATATTTGTACTACATAGAGATTATTATTCATGCATAACTATGTGGGGACCCTTACACTATAGGACTTGGCTTGTATATTCCAATGATGAGCCTCCTCAAATGAGCTCTAGGTCTTCATGAGCAAGCAAGTTTGATGAACCCCACTAGTTCTGTTGGAGAGCTTACCTTAGCTCATATGTGCATCCGTTGCATGGGAATCCCTACTCCTCACATCATATCTATCATTTGGCTTTCTCTCGCCTATGGTTGTCCTCATTGAAGTGAGCCTTTCACACCTTTTTTTGTCTTCCTTCCCCATCATTATTCTCTTTGCCATCCTAAGTGCCAACATATCTTGCTTGCGCTCATCCATTGCATGAGTGCTCAAAGTCGAAAGGGAGAGGATCATTTTGACTTGTGCCTGACTAGTGATCTGGGGATGAGTCAAAATAAGATTCCGAAGGAGACCAAGTGTGAAGTTTAATAGATTGAGTTCCCAATTAAAAATATATATTTTTATGCTCTAAACCCATCTCCCACTACTTTCACGCAAACACCATTTGGAGACATTCGAGTCATGGACAACGAGAGGTCTTGCACATTTATGTTCTTACTTTGAAGTTCTTATAGATACTAAATAGAGACTCTTGCTTGTTATTGTCTTGACTTGAATTGCATATCTTACTTGCTTTACTTTGAAGTTCTTATATGTCTGTTAGCATGTCACCATAGGAATTATTTGTGTTATCATTTACCTACTCGGGGACGAGCAGGAATTAAGCTTGGGGATGTTGATACGTCCCGAACGTATCTATAATTTCTGCTTGTTCCATGATCTTTTGGGTGACATTGTTATATGTTTTGCTACACTTTTATATCCTTTTACACATATTTGGACTAACCTACTAACTCAGTGCACCCAGTGCCAGTTTCTGTGTGCTGATGTCTTTTTTGCAGGGACTTTTACCCAAATTTCCAGAGTCCCAAAAATCCCAGGAAAAATATATAAAAATCAGCATGATGGAAGCTTCCGAAGCACCAAAGGTTATCCAGAAGGGAGCTAGGGTCTGCCCAGGCGGCTTCCCTGCACGGCCTGGCCCCTGGCTGCGCCCACAGGTCGCTTGGGTGGGGCCCACCTCCTCTGACACCCTCCTTTGGCCTATATTTACCCCTCCGATCGGAAACCCTTCCATCATATCCAGAATCGCGAATTTCTCCATCGTTACGCCGCCGCAGCGCTTCCGAGATCGGGAGCATCAGGAGACCTCTTCCCGGCACCCTGCCGGAGGCAGGATTGACCTCCGGGAGCTTCTCCACCGCCATGGACGCTTCCCAGACATGTCGTGAATAGTCCTCCTTGGACCATGAGTCCATGACCAGTAGCTATGTGATGTCTTCTCTCCAATCTTGTGCTTCCATGATTAGCCCTTGTGAGCTGCCCTACATGATCAAGGCATCTATGTAATTTTCCTGCTATTGCTATGCTCGGTTTGTTGGGATCCGATGGATTATGAGATATGTTCATATTGTGATGAGTTATATATTTTATTATCATTTTATATTATGTTCTTTAGTGATTCATGCATGTTCTCCGTTGCTCTTTATTGCTTTGGCCGAGTAGTAGGTTGTAACTCCAAGAGGGAGCGTTATGCATTATTGTGGGTTCATGCCCCCTCATGTCTAGCTTGAGTGACAGAAACATGAGACTAGGGGATGTGTTGTTGCCACTAGGGAGAAAACAACGGTGCTTGTGACCGCGGTTGCAAGGATTGTTTACCTTACGCAAAGTTCGTTAATGCAGTTGTCTGTTGCTTTGAGTTTACACTTTGGGTGGGGCTCGCAACTTAATACCAGCGAGATGTTCTGGATAGATATCTCAAGGTGGATGATTAGTAAGTAGATGCTGATGACTAAACGGTCTACTTGTCTTGGCGTACTGCCCATTACTTTTGAGCCTCTAGCTTTCAATTAGCATTGCGGTGCGTTTATAATTCTGTCAATTGCCCAGTTGTAATTTGTTTACCCAAGCATAGTTTTTATTGTCTTTTGGGAGAGAGACATCACTAGTGAACATCATGTGACTCAGGTCCATATCACCACCATTGCTTACACCTCCACCATTTACTTCTTTATTTACTTTTCCGTTGCAATCACTAGCACTATTCCTGCTTGTATTTTGATCCTTTGCAAACTACAAGGCCGGAGAGATTGACAACCTCTCTGTACTCGTAGGGAGCAAAGTTATTTGTTGTGTGTGCATGTCGACGTCTTCTGCTAGCACTAGAGCAATGGACACCTACTTGTTGATCCTCGGAGTCCTCCTCGTTCGATAAACCTTACAGTCCCCGTGTAAGGGAAATCTGCTGCTGACTACATCTCCACCTTCCACTTGGGGTAACCAACAAGGGGCGAGAAGTATATCCATCAGTTCGTCATCAGGTGCCGGTGTTGCTTGGTTCTCCTACTAGATTGATAACCTTGGTTTCTTAACTGAGGGAAATACTTACTCTACTATGTTGCATCATCCTATGCTGTTCGGGGATAAAAATCCAATGAAGTTTACAAGTAGCAGGAAGAATTTCTGGCGCCATTACCGGGGAGGATCAAGCCAACATCATCAACTTGCCAATCTCTGGCGCCACTACCAAGTACCTACGCTATCAACTCTTATATTTGCATTTACTTTATTTGCCATTTTCCTCTTGTTTTCCTCTCCCCCACTTCTAAAAAATTTACAAAAAATTGCCTTTTCTTTTGCCACTTTTATTTGCCCCTTTTTCTTCGCCGTGTTCTTATTCGCTTGTGTTCGTTTGCTCTCTTTTTGCATGGACATCATGTCTCAATAAAACACCAAGTTGTGTGATTTTTCCAATACCAACAACAATGATTTTATTAAGACTCCTATTGCTCCTCCCTCCACTAGTGCACAGTCTTTTGATATAAATGCCGCTTTATTGAACCTTGTTATGAAAGATCAATTTTCTGGAAGTCCTAATGAGGGCATGACATCACATCTCAACACTTTTGTTGAGTTGTGTGACATGCAAAAGAAAAAATATGTGGACAATGATATTGTCAAGTTGAAATTATTTCCGTTTTCTTGGCGAGATCGTGCAAAAATTTGGTTCTCTTCTTTGCCTTGCAATAACATCGATTCTTGGGATAGATGAAAAGATGCTTTTATTACTAAGTATTTTCCTCCAGAAAAAATCATCTCTCTCCGTAACAAGATTATTAATTTTAAGCATCTTGATCATGAACATGTTGCGCAATCTTGGGAGAGAATGAAATTTAAGTTGAGAAATTTCCCTACGCATGGTTTAAACTTGTGGATGATTATCCAAAAAAATTATGCTGGATTGAATTTGTTTCTCGTAATCTTTTGGATTCCACCGCGGGTGGAACTTTTATGGAGATTACTTTGGGTGATGCTACTAAATTGCTTGACAATATTATGGCTAACTACTCCCAATGGCATACCGAAAGGGCACCTACAACCAAAAAAGTGAATGTCGTTGAGGAGATTAGCTCGTTGAGTGAAAAAGTTGATGCTCTTGTGAAATTGGTTTCTAGTAAGATTGCTTCTATTGATACCAATGATTTGCCTTTGTCTACTTTGATTGAACAAAATAGTGATCCTATTGATGTGAATTTTGTGTCTCGTAGCAACTTCAATACTAATGCTTAGAGAGGAAATTTTAGTCCTAGTCCTTATCCTAGAAATTCCTCTAATGTTTTTGGCAATCCTTATGGTAATTATGCCCATAATAACCAAAGGATGCCCTCTGATTTTGAGAATAGTATTAAGGAATTTATCAATGATTAAAAGGCTTTCAACACTTCTATGGAAGAAAAGTTGAATAAGATTGATGATTTGACTAAGAGTGTTGACATGCTTTCTCTTGATGTTGAAAATCCTAAGGAAAAACCATTGCCTCCTAGAATTGATATTATTGAATCTATTAAGGCTATGTATGTTTCTATTGATGAAAGTAAGAATAGAACCGCTATGTTAAACGCTAAACGGGAATTGCTTGAAAATATCTCTCTTACAAATTTTCATAGCAAAATAGATGAGAATGTTAAGATGATTGGTGTGTCCTCTATTGATTCTTTGTTTAGTAATGTTAATCTTGTTGAAAAGGAGACCGAAGAAGATTCAACTTTAGATAGAGGGCGTCTCCATGATTTGGAGGGTGAAAATCCTGATGCAAAAATTGTTAAAAGTGGGTTTGAAGAGGTTAAAACTTTAGCTAGTGATGCACCCACTATTTTGGATTACAAGGACTTTAATTATGGTAGTTGATCTTTGGTTGAATGCATTTCTATGTTTCAATCTATGCTGAACTCACCAAATGCTTATGAACAAAATAAGGCCTTTACTAAACATATCGTGGATGCCTTAATGAAAACTTTTGAAGAAATACTTGAGTTGGAGATTTATATTCCTAGAAAATTATTTGATTAGTGGGAACCTACTAATAAAGGTAATATTCAAAAAAATTAGTGCAATGCTTTGTGTGATTTGAGTGCAAGTGTTTCTACTATTTCGAAGTCTCTCTGTGATGTTCTTGGTTTTTCCAAATTGGATGAGTGTTCTCCTAATTTGCATTTGGCGGATTCCACTATTAAAAATCCATTGGGGAGGATCAATGATGTTCTTATTGTTGCAAATAGGAACTATGTTCCCGTGGACTTTACTGTTCTTGACGTCGATTGCAATCCGTCTTGCCCTTTGATTCTTGGTAGACCATTTTTACGCACCATCTGTGCGGTGATTGATATGAAAGAGGAAAGTGTAAAGTTTTAGTTTCCTTTAAAAAGGGCATAGAACACTTCCCAAGGACCAAGATTAAACCATCCTATGAATCCATTATGAGGGCTACCTATGGAGTAAAATCCAAGGATGACAATACTTGATGTATTGCTTTATGCCTAGCTAAGGGCGTAAAACGATAGCCCTTGTTGGGAGGCAACCCATCGAATAAAATAAACATTTTCTTTTCTTTTGTTCTTTCTATTTTACCTTATTTTTTTTCTGTTTTGAGTTGGTTTTATATATTTTAATTAGTGTTTGTGCCAAGTAAGACCTTTGGGATGATATGGATGCTTGTGAATGCAATTTTGTGAAAAACAGAAACTTTGGCACCCAATCCATGAATTTTATAAATTCATAAGAGCGTCGAATATGTCTGAATTTATTACATGTGATTTATATACTAATTTTACACGTTGTGCTAATTTTTCAGAATTTCTGGAGTTTCAGAAGTATGGCTTTTCTACATATTGCTATAGACTGCTCTGTTTTTGACAGATTCTGTTTTTGTTGCATTGTTTGCTTATTTTGATGATTCTATGGATTGTATCAGGGGTGCAAGACATGGTAAACTTAGAATACAATACCTATAATGTAATTATAAAATTTGAATGGGTTTGCAACATTACTTATAGTAGTAATTTGTTTGGTTATACTAACGGATCTTACGAAGGTTTTGTTCAGTTTTGAGTGATTGAAGTTGATGGGGTTATAGTCCCAGGGTAGGGTCATAGGTCTACCCTATAGGTCCTACCCAAGGACTACCCATCATAGAAGACAAGGCCCTTAGACAGTTCCGACTGAACTAAGGACGCCCCCATCATCCAGTCGGCGATGATCCACTCGGAACATATCTAACGTACCGACTGGAATCCACTGTGTACATCGTAACCTCCCACGAGGGCAACGGTCATACGCTTTCATACACCATTATTAGCATTTAAAGCTTACGTTACTTGTAATGTAAGCGTTTACTCGCCACTATTCCACCACTGTCCACCCGGCCATTATGAAGGGCAGCGCACTCTATATAAGCCACCCTTCACCACTGGTACGGGGGTTGGCACTTGCTGTAATCCCACAATTCACTCGACCCAAAGCTCCCAAGAGCACTGAGATGTAGGGCTTTTACCTCCACCGTAGAGGGGCCTGAACTCATACATCGTCGCCGTAGCTAAGGCTCTGCCCATATACTTTCGTACCCCATACTTCTACTGTCAGACTTATACCCACGACAGTTGGCGCCCACCGTGGGGCAGGCGTCTAAGCGACTTCCGGCGAGTTTGCGATTTCATCTTCACGTCATGTCGTCCGGCGGAGATCTGTGCATGGGTCATGAGATCCTCTTCGGTGCACTCTCCTTCATCGCCGACGATTCGGCATGGCTTCGGGATGCGCCCATCGACGTCGAGGAGCTTCCGAGTCGCGGGGCTACGCACTTCCGTGCCAGTTCCTGCGGCGTTCTTCTTCTCCAGCCATCGACCCCGGTGTCGATCTTCGCCCCTGTCACGCGCCGCAACAAGCGATCCCGTCATTTGCGGCTCCAGTGTTGGGTGCGACACGCCCTAGCGTGACAAGACGCGTCCTCTCAAGTGGCGGTGCTCGAATCGGTTGTGGTCCCACCGTCATCCCAGTGCTTGGAATCAGTTTCGACTGAACTACCTTCCGAGTATTCGGGTCACGGGACTGCGGCCGAAGTACTCATGGCCGATTCCCATGAAAGTCCCCTCGGGACTGGTCGGATCGAGCGTGAGTTCGGAGAGTCATCCGGCGCTCGTCGTCAGCAGCATCGTTCTTCCAGTCGACGCACTCGCCAGAGCAACGTCGAGGTGTTCCGCACACCCATCCTCAACTTGGCTGCAGCCGCGAGGATAGCTGATTCTCTCCACCCGACTTGTTCGAAGGCTGGTAGAGGAATCGAGCAGATCCGTGCCTTGTTACGTACAGCGCCACAGCAAAACTCAGCATTCTCCCAGTCGAACAACAGGATCCACAATAGTTCCGTTCAAGCGAACAAGCATCGGTCAGTTTTCAGTCCCGACTCTCACCAGCGACGCAGAGGGGGCAACCGTTCCAGGGACCCGAGTCGGAATCCGCTTCGCATTCGGTCTCATCCCGAAGATCATCGCCGTTCACGTACTCCTCCGCGGAGTGGGCCTTACGGACCCCGGCATTATGATGATCGTCGTTCGGGCGGTGGCGCGCATGATCCAAGGCCTGATGCAAGAGGGTACATCACTCAGAAGAAGGTCGATAGAAGTCGAGCCCACCGTGATGGTCACGATAGAGACCGTCCGAGTGGAAGCAGGACCATTGTTTCTGGCCCAGAGTGCTTCAGTCGGGCCATCCGCTCAGCTGACATCCCTCCCAACTTCCGATTGGCGACGGGAATCAGCAAATTCACAGGAGAGTCCAAACCAGAAACTTGGTTGGACGACTACAGAGTGGCGGTCCAGATTGGTGGCGGAGATGACCATGTCGCCATGAAACATCTCCCACTGATGCTCGACGGTTCGGCGCGAGCTTGGCTAAACCAGTTAGCTCCGTCAAGCATCTACAGTTTGGCGGATCTGGCCTGAGTCTTCATCAGGACCTTCGAGGGAACGTGCAAACGCCCTGCTGGTCTCGTAGAGCTTCAGCACTGTGTCCAGAAGAAAAACGAGCCCTTGCGCGATTTCATCCAGCGCTAGACGACCCTCTACCACACGGTGGAGAATGTTACAGAGCACCAAGCAGTCTGCGCCTTCAAGGCAGGCGTTCGGTACAGAGATCTGTACGTGAAGTTTGGTCGGACAGGCGACATCTCCATGAGCAAGATGATGGAGATAGCCGCGCGCTATGCAAATGGCGAAGAGGAGGACCGCATTCGTAGCTGCAAGCATAAGTCAGTCGCTGATGGAGATGGGAACAGCAGTCGGAAGCAGAAACAGAAAGCCCAATCCACTCCACAAGGAGAGGAAGCAGTCGTTACAAATGCTAAGTTCAAAGGCAAGGGGAAAGCACAGTACACCCCCAAGAAGAGGCAGTCAGGAAATTCCATCCTAGATCAACCGTGTCCAATCCACACGAAGATGGACGAAGAAGGCAATGTCATATTGCCAAAACATACCACTCGGCAGTGTCGCCTCCTGATCCAAGGATTCGGTGAAGGACAACCGAGTGAGAAAGACACCGAGCAAGATGACGAGGACAAGGAGGATCCGTTCCCTCAAGTCCATGCAATGTTAATGATTTTTGCTGATGTAGAAAGCAAAAGTCGACTGAAGCTGGTCAACAGGGAGGTAAACATGGCAACCCCATCCACTCCCACGTTCCTCAAGTGAACACAGACTGCAATCACCTTTGATCAGTCAGACCACCCAACACACGTACCCACCCCAGGGAGGCAAGTTCTGGTCGTCGACCCGGTGGTGGAAGGAGTTAGGCTGTGCAAAGTCCTCATGGACGGCGGCAGCGGCCTGAATATCATGTACGCTGATAATCTCAAGGGAATGGGCATTCCGATGTCCAGACTTAGCGAGAGCATTATGCAGTTCCATGGAGTCGTCCCAGGAAGAAAGGACAAATCACTCGGCCAGATTGCGTTGGATGTCGTCTTCGGCTCTGACAAGAACTTCCGCAAAGAGAAGTTAACATTCGAGGTGGTAGACTTCCAGAATGCATACCATGCGATTCTGAGCCGCCCGGCATATGCGCATTTCATGGCCCATCCATGTTACGTCTATTTGAAGCTGAAGATGCCCGGTCCCAAAGGTGTGATTACTGTCACAGGCAATCGGCAGCGGGCCGAGGAGTGTCTGCAGCAGGGGTCGAGAATTGCATATCATCAGATGGCTGTACTCGAGTTGGATGAGTACAAGAAGACTGTCGACCCTGCTGACCTGATGCGTTCAAAGAAGCCAGCTACCGAGTCCGCATTCCAGTCGGCGGGACACACGAGGAAGGTAAGCACCCACCCGACGGATGCCACCGCCGCCCCAACAAACATCTCCACCACCCTTGATCCAAAATAGGAAGCCGAGCTCATCCAATTCCTCCGTGAGAACTGGGACATTTTTGCATGGAAGCCTGCTGACATGCCAGGTGTACCCAGGGAGTTGGCTGAGCACCGACTGCATGTGGAACCTGCCGCTCGGCCCGTCTGAGAATGCCCGCGTCGATCTGCCGCGCACAAGAGGAAAGCAATTGGAGAGGAGGTGGCTAAACTTTTGGCAGCCAACTTCATTCACGAGGTACACCACTCCAAGTGGCTTGCTAATGTTGTCATGGTGCCCAAGAAGGACAAGTCTCTCCGTATGTGCATCGATTTCAAGCATCTTAATAAGGTTTGTCCGAAACACCACTTCCCGCTCCCCCGCATTATTCAAATCGTTGATTCGACTGCGGGTTGCGAGCGCTTATCCTTCCTCGATGCCTATTCAGGTTATCATCAGATCCGTTTGTATGGTCCAGATGAATTAAAAACACCCTTCATCACCCCATTCGGGTGCTTCTGTTACATCACTATGCCATTCGGTTTGAAGAATGCAAGAGTAAGTTTTATGCGGATGATCCAAAAATACCTCCTAGACCAGATCGGTCGAAATGTGGAGGCATATATGGACGATATCGTAGTCAAGTCACGCAAAGGTTCCGACCTGCTGACTGACTTGGCAGAAATGTTCGCCAACCTACGTAGGTACGATATCAAGCTCAACCCAGCCAAGTGTTCATTCAGCGTTCCCAGCGGGAAGTTACTCGGTTTCTTCGTTTCCGAACGAGGGATCGATGTCAACCCCGAAAAGATCGGGACCATTGTCGAATGGAGCGGCCGGTAAGAGTACATGATGTTCAAAAGCTCATAGGTTGCCTAGCGGCTTTGAGCAGGTTTATCGCTCGACTCGGCGAGAAGGCGTTACCTCTGTACCGACTCATGAAGAAGTTAGATACCTTCGAGTGGACAGGCGAAGCCCAAATCGCATTCGACGACCTCAAAGCCCTGCTTTCCACCCAGCCGGTTCTTACTGCCCCGCTTAGTAAAGAACCCCTTCTTCTGTACATCGCGGCTACAAATCAAGTCATCAGCACTGTTCTGACAGTCGAACGCGAAGAAGAAGGCAAAGCGTACAAGGTTCTGCGGCCATTATATTATGTTTCGGAAGTCCCGACTCCTTCCAAGCAGAGGTATCCCCATTATCAGAAGCTTATTTATGGGATCTACATGACTGCAAAGAAGGTGGCTCATTATTTCCAAGACCACTCGGTATCTGTCATATCTGATGCTCCGTTGTCGGAAATTCTCCACAATCGGGACGCATCAGGCCGAGTGGCAAAGTGGGCAATGGAGATGCTATACTGCGACATCAAGTTCGAAGCCAAGAAAGCTATAAAGTCTCAAGCTCTTGCTGACTTCATAGCACAACAGCAACCGACTCACATCTACTCGGCTCATTGGACGATGTTCTTCGATGGGTCCAAGATGTTGAATGGCTCCGGCGCCGGCGTAGTGCTCATATCCCCAAAAGGTGACAAACTCAAGTATGTGTTGCAGATCCATTTGGATTCTTCCAACAACGAAGCAGAGTACGAAGCTCTCCTTTACGGGTTGCGCATGGCCATCACACTCGGCATCCGTCGCGTGATGGTCTATGGCGACTCAGATCTAGTGGTTAATCAAGTAATGAAGGAGTGGGATGTAAGGAACCCCATCATGACTGCATACTACAACGCAATAAGGAAGCTCGAGAAGAAGTTCGAAGGTCTGGAACTTCACCATGTTCCCTGACTGAAAAACCAAGCACCAGATGAATTGGCAAAACTTGGATCCACACGGAGACCGGTCCCGAGTGATGTATGCCTCGAGCACCTACACCTCCCCTCGGTAAAATAAGATACTTTTACAGAGGAACCTGTACAACCGAAGAGCTCAACAGATCAGACTGAAGTCGAGGTTCCCGCTGTGGTTGACTTGATCATGGAGATTCTAGCTGTTATTCCCGAATGGACTGTGCCATTCATTGCGTACATCATGAGGACTGAAGTCCAAGCTAGGCAGATCGTTCGCAGGTCGAAGTCCTTCACCGTTATTGATGACCAGTTATACACGGAAAGTGTTTCAGGCGTCCTTCAGCGGTGTATCTCTCCTGAGGAGGGGCAGTTAATTTTGGAAGAAATTCACTCGGGAACCTGCGGCCATCATGCCTCCTCAAGGGCAATCATCGCCAAAGCATTCAGAGCTGGTTTCTTCTGGTTGCAGGCGGATGAAATGGCAAAAGATATAGTCGACCGTTGCGAAGGTTGTCAATTCTATTCAAACAAGTCCCACAAGCCAACGTCTGCACTGAAGACAATTCCTCTTGCTTGGCCATTCGCCATGTGTGGATTAGATACAATCGGACCATTCAGAACAGGCCAAGTAGGATTCACCCATCTGCTTGTAGGAGTCGACAAGTTTACCAAGTGGATTGAAGCCAAGCCTATCAAAAAGCTTGACGCCCTTACGGCCATCAAATTTATCAGAGACATCATCGCCATATACGGGGTTCCACACAGTATAATCACCGACAATGGCACAAACTTTGACTCGGACAGGTTCAAAGGTTTTTGCGCAGGCCAAGGTATCCGAGTGGATTTTGCATCTGTTGCGCACCCCCAGACAAACGGGCAAGCGGAGTGGGCGAATGGACTTATTCTTCAAGGGTTGAAGCCTCGACTCCTGCGGGAAGTTGGGCATGCCGCCGGCGCATGGGTCACCGAGCTGCCTTTCGTGATGTGGGGCCTCCAAACAACTCTGAATAGATCGACACGGTGATCCCCGTTTTTCCTCGTTTATGGAGCAGAGGCAGTCCTTCTGAGTGACTTGCTTCACAACTCTCCATGAGTCGAACTCTTCTCTGAAGCCGAAGCAGAGCAATCCAGGCAAGACGGAGTGGACCTTTTAGAAGAGGAGCGCGACATGGCGGTGATCCATTTAACAATTTATCAACAAGATCTGCGGCGACTTCATGCGCGGCACGTCAGGAGCCGCACGTTCCAAGCAGGCGACCTGGTGCTCCGAGTGGATCAACAAAGACCACACAAGTTGGCTCCCGCCTGGGAAGGGCCGTTCATCATTTCTAAGGTGATGAACAACAGAGCATACTGACTCTACAACCTCGACAGGGAAACGGATGAGCCGCGAGCATGAAATGGAGATCTACTGAAGCGCTTCTACACATAACCGCCGACAGAGACAATGTAAAGAACAAGTATCATCGAAGTAATACAAAGCGGATTAATTTCTTTCCGATTCAAAATTCTTCCGCGTTTGCAGACTCCGGTCTAAAAAACAAACTCCGAGTGTGCACTGAAAGTCACACTCGGGGACTTAGGTGCGACCCAGAGTCGCCTAAGTACACAACTCGCTCCGAGTGTGTGCTAAAAGCCACACTCGGAGACTTAGCTGCGACCCAGAGTCGCCTAAGTAAAAACTCGCTCCGAGTGTGCACTAAAAGTCACACTCGGAGACTTAGCTGTGACCCAGAGTCGCCTAAGTAAACAACTCGCTCCGAGTGTGCACTAAAAGTCACACTCGGAGACTTAGCTGCGACCCAGAGTCGCCTAAGTAAACAACTCACTCCGAGTGTGCACTAAAAGTCACACTCGGAGACTTAGCTGCGACCCGGAGTCGCCTAAGTAAACAACTCGCTCCGAGTGTGTGCTAAAAGCCACACTCGGAGACTTAGCTGCGACCTAGAGTCGCCTAAGTAACAACTTGCTCCGAGTGTGCACAAAAAGTCACACTCGGGGACTTAGCTGTGACTTAGAGTCGCCTAAGTAAACAACTCGCTCCGAGCGTGCACTAAAAGTCACACTCGGGGACTTAGCTGCGACCCAGAGTCGCCTAAGTAAAAACTCGCTCCGAGTGTGCACTAGAAGTCACACTCGGGGACTTAGCTGCGACCCAGAGTCGCCTAAGTAAAAACTCACTCCGAGTGTGCACTAAAAGTCACACTCGGGGACTTAGCTGCAACCCAGAGTCGCCTAAGTAACAACTCGCTTCGAGTGTGCACCAAAAGTCACACTCGGGGAGTTAGCTGCGACCCGGAGTCGCCTAAGTAAACAACTCGCTCCGAATGTGCATTTCAAGTCACCCTCGGAGACTTAGCTGCGAACCAGAGTCGCCTATGTAAAAAGCTTCCTCCGAGTGGGCACTGTAGATACACTCGGAGGCTTAGCAGACCCTCATTGACGCTCATGTGGATGTGAAGACAACTGACAACTACATGCTCCGCATGTTTGCCATTGGCCTCACCAAGAGACGCCCAAACAAAAACCACGAGCCAAAATTGTGTCAAAAAGAAAACTCAGCGAAATAAGAGCAAAAGATCCGATTCGAATTCAAATTGGTTCTACGATCAGTCGGCTCGGTGTGAATAAAGTTTATCCACACCGAGCCACGAATGTACCGGCCAACAGCAGTGGCCAAAGTTTAATACAGACTCCACTAGTCCTACCGAGGTAAATGTGCGTTCAGCATAAAGTTTATCAAGCATCGCCAGGGCTGTCAGGCTCCACAAAGGTGTCGAGGTCGATTCCATCTGCAATCCGAGTGGCCGTATCGAGGAAGGTCTCCATGAAATCTTCAAATCGAAGCTTCTTGGTGTTGGCGACCTGCAACGTCTTCAGCTTGTCCTCACGGGCTTCCTTACAGTGCACTCGGACCAGAGACAGCGCCACGTCCGCACCACACCGAGCGGCAGACTTCTTCCATGCCTGCACTCTACTTGGAACGTCCTCCAGTCGAGTCATCAACCCCTCTATCTCGTTCCGGGAGTCATCTTCAGGCCACAGCTCCTTGTCGATTTGGCCGACAACTCCTCTCAGGCGACCAATGAAAGGAGCCACCCTGTTAAGGAGAGAATTCACTCGGAACATGTCCCGGTTAGCTTCATCGCCAAGTGGAACATTCGGTTGCCCAAGCGATCGTTCAATTTCGGCTGTTTCGGCCTCAACGTCCCAACAGAAGTCTGCAAAGAAAAGACAGGGAGAAAATAAGCGTCGGGTGAACTCCAAAGTTAAAAAGCACTCGACAAGCAACTTACCACCAAGCAGTGCGACCATCTTCTTCGCCCAGTCGCCGACGTAGTTCTCCTGCGCTCTGCACCGAGTGTTCATCAACTTCAGCTGGCCCATCCATTCGGATCTCTCCCTCTTCATTTTTTCTACTTCGGCTAGCAGTGCCTTGTTAGCCTCCCAAGATTCCTCCAAAGATTTTTCTCGTTCAACGAGAGCCTCCTTCATGCCAGCCAGGTCATTCGCAGCTACCTCCAAGTCGGCAGCAAGTTGAGTCTTCTCAGCCTTCAGAGCATTATAGGCCGATCCCATTTCACAAGTCTTCTGTCAAAGAGACACAAAGGGAGGATCAGCCAGATTCAACAAGGAAAAAGTCTCGACAGATATGAGAAAACAATTAAAACTCAAA
Organism: Hordeum vulgare subsp. vulgare; assembly: GCF_904849725.1. Taxonomy (NCBI): domain Eukaryota; kingdom Viridiplantae; phylum Streptophyta; class Magnoliopsida; order Poales; family Poaceae; genus Hordeum; species Hordeum vulgare. Next base: position 387,751,515 of record NC_058522.1, read on the forward strand.
ATTATTTAGACCCCTGCCGATGCAAGCAATCGACAGCGGTCTCGGGGACTACACCTAGTGGTTTCACTGAGAGTGAACCCACTGGTATGAAGCTCGAACAGGTCAGTCCCATTGAGCTCCATAGCAAACCAACAACACCGTGAGTAACACTACTCTCGGAGACTACACACAGTGGGTGCACTCGACGTGCCCACACTGGTACCATTCGGGCAGATCAGCTCTGATCTGTAGAGATTATGGAAAATACATATAAAGACAACTGTCGCTGCAAGCACTCGACAGAAGTCTCGGGGACTACACCCACTGGGTTCACTCGGAGTGAACCCACTGGAAAATCAACCTACTGCATCCGAGTATCTCGCTGAAACCCCAAGTGGGTACCAAGAGGAATGCAAACACTTACTAGCGCACTTACTCGGATATCATCCTGAAGCTCCAAGCTCTTCTTGTACAGGGACGCAATGGAGTCATATGCTCCCTTGGCGTCGCCCACCATCAGCTCCACTTGCACCATGGCGTCCTTGGCGGTTCCCACCAGATCTTCTGGGAGGTGTCGGGCATCATATTGAATAGCCGACGGACCCGGCATGGCAGAAGGCTCCCTGGGCATCCCGAGCTCTGCTCCAGTCGGTTCCGCCGTGAGGGCCACTGTCTCAGTCGGTGGCACGTTCATGGCGGGATTGGCAGCAGGTTGGATAATCCCAGGGACAGGCGCCAAAGATGATTCTGACCTCCTTTGGTCGTCGTCGTCCAGATGGATCACCTCCGAAGGAAGCCCGACTGAACAAAATAAAAATACAAAAAAAGGTCAAGATCAAAGACAACACTCGCGAAACGGTAATACAGCTCTCGGAATCGTGACAACGCACCATGCTGGGACGTGGCGGCGTTATCAGTGTCCATGGGATCATCATCCTGACACGGCAGAGGGGTGGCGGAGGTAGCAGCTCTGTTGAGTGAATTCCACTCGACGGGTAAACATGAATTCCCAAAAAGAAGAGTCCAATCGGATACTGAAGGAAGATGGAAGAGCAAAGATACTTACGCTGAGGCGACCGGAACAGCGATCCTCATCCGGGGCAAGGCTTTCCGAGGTTTAGACCCGCTAGGTTTAGCCACCTTGGACGGCTGGTTCACAGGCTCGGCAGAAGCACTCCTGGTTCTCTTCACACTGCGAGCACTCCGGGCCACGGGAGGAGCCGGCGGAGCAGCCGGGTCATGACGGCGCTTGGTTCGGTGTTCTGGTGGTGATGGTGACGAGCTCTACTCTCCACTCTCCTCCTCCTCCTCTTCTGTCTCCTCCTCCGTCTCCCCACTGTCAGAGACGTACTCGGCGCTATCCGTGCTGCCCTCCATGCTGCCTTCCTCTTCCTCGACTGGATTCCCATTCGAGACTGCAGAATGCCAGTTCGTCCACTCCTGCACAAAACACAGTCGGCAACGTCATTCAGCAAGACAAGAAAAGCAATAAAACTGAGAAGGTTAAAAGCACTCTACAACATGAACTCACCTCTTTCGGAGGAGGATTTTCGGCATGGAAGGCCTTCACCCGCCGAGCTCCCACGGGGTTATCACATGTGCCTATGATGCTGCGGACCCACGCATTCACAGTCTCCTCGCTCATGTCCTCGGGATGAGACCGAGTGGAATCCGAAGGCCCCGTGTAATGCCACATAGCGTGGTCTCGGGCCTGCAGCGGCTGGAAGCACCGACCCAGAAAAGTCTCCAGCAGGTCCATGCCGGTGACTCCCCTCCGGACGACGGCTATCAGCGCGTCGACCAAAGGCTGGATCTGGGTTCTTTCTCCCTTAGAGAGCGCTAGCTTCCTGGGAGGGCCCGGACGGTCTAAACTGAAAGGTGGCAACCCACTCGAAGCATTCGGGCAAGCAATGTCCTGGCAATAGAACCAGGACGATTGCCAGTTCCTAACTGACTCGGATAGCTGAAGGGAGGGATAGCTACTCTTCGTTTTCTTTTGAAATCCTAAACCCCCGCAGAGCTGGAGGATGTGTGTCTTATCATTAGACTGGCTAACCTTCTTAACAGTCTGAGATCTAGCGGAGAAAACGTATTTGAAGAGCCCCCAGTGGGGGGGACATCCTATTAAGCACTCACAAAGGGTGATGAATGCGGAAAGATGAGCTATCGCATTCAGAGGAAAATGATGGAGCTGCGCCCCGAAGTAATTCATGATACCTCGGAAGAAAGGATGGGGAGGCAAGGAGAAACCTCTGGCCACGTGGCTGAGCAACAGAACGCGCTCCCCCTCCTTCGGCGCCGGCTCCGTCTAGCCTTCCGGCAGCCTCTAGGACTTGTTGACTACCATGCCATGCTCCACCAGCTCCAGCACGTCGTTCTCCATCACCGAGGAGGGGAGGAAATCCCCCTGGATCCAGCCCGCCGGCAACGCCCGCTGCCACCGCTGAGTGGAGGCCGCCCCCTTCTTCTTCTTCTTCGCCTCGAGCTTGCTGGTCTGTCCCTTCGTCATGGCGAGGGCGACGGATCCGCAGAGGAGTAGAGGAAGGAGGTGGCTAGAGGTGTGCAAGGAGTTGCGGAGAGGGCGAGATTACCGGGAGGAGGATGAGCAGCACAACAGGAAAGTCCGCCGGCGAAGCTTTAATAGGCCTCCGACTGAGTCACCTACAGGTGAGCCCGGGATCTTATCCCCCCAACCGGCCGCTGCAAGATTAGTGGAGAAGAAAAGGCGCGGTAATCGAGGAGGCGAAACCTACTCAATGGCGATGTCGTCATCCCCGCTGAGCGTGCGGCAACCGGAATTTGAGGATCCCGGAAAATCCGGCGCTGTCAGTATGACCGGTCACGTCGAAAGATTCCGCAGAAGCAGTCTGTCCCTCATGGTTCGTTTCGCTTGCATATTCACTCGGATCACTAGCTAAAAGATAAAATGGATCGAGGCAAATAACGCTAAAGTCACCTCAATACCAGTCGGTTCCAAACTCCAGACATCACTTCATCGTTCCAACCCCGATCCATTCGGGGACTAATGATGGGGTTATAGTCCCAGGGTAGGGTCATAGGTCTGCCCTATAGGTCCTACCCAAGGACTACCCGTCATAGAACACAAGGCCCTTAGACAGTTCCAACTGAACTAAGGACGCCCCCATCATCCAGTCGGCGACGATCCACTCGGAGCATATCTAACGTACCGACTAGAATCCACTATGTACATCGTAACCTCCCAGGAGGGCAACGGTCATACGTTTTCATACACCATTATTAGCATTTAAAGCTTACGTTACTTGTAACTTTAGCGTTTACTCGCCACTATTCCACCCCTATCCACCGGGCCATTACGAAGGGCAGCGCACTCTATATAAGCCGCCCTTCACCACTGGTACGGGGGTTGGCACTTGCTGTAATCCCACAATTCACTCGACACAAAGCTCCCAAGAGCACTGAGACGTAGGGCTTTTACCTCCACCGTAGAGGGGCCTGAACTCATACATCCTCACCGTAGCTAAGGCTCTGCCCATATACTTTCGTACCCCATACTTCTACTGTCAGAATTATACCCACGACAGAAGTTTTCAAGTTTTGGGTGTGACTGATACGTCCATTTTGCATCCTGCTTTTATATCGATATTTATTGCATTATGGGTTGTCATTACACATTATGGTACAATACTTATGCCTTTTCTCTCTTATTTTATGAGGTTTACACGAACAGGGAGAATGACGACAACAGGAATTCTAGACTGGAAAATGAGCAAATATGAAAGACCTATTCTGCACAACTCCAAAAGTCCTAAAAAGTTGTGAATAATTGTTTTGGAATATATAAAAAAATACTGGGTTAAAAAAAATACCAGAGGGGACCCACCAGGAGGTCACAAGCTAGGGGGGCGCGGCCTACCCCGTGGCTGCGCCCTACAGGCTTGTGGGCCCCCTGGCAGGCTGATACGTCTCAAACGTATCTATAATTTTTTATGGTTTGACGCTGTTATCTTGTCAACTTTGGATGTTTTGTTTACCTTTTATATCTTTTTTGGGACTAACTTATTAACTCAGTGCCAAGTGCCAGTTCCTGTTTTTTCTGTGTTTTTGACTCTTTTCAGATCTGATTTTGGGACGGAGTCCAAACGGAATAAAATCCCCGAAATGAATTTTTCCAGAACGGAAGAAGATCGGGAGGCTTGAGGGCCAAGCAAGTGGGCCCACAGGGGGCCCACAAGCCCTGTTGCTCCGACCAGGGGGGAGGCCGTGGCAACCAAGCTTGTGGCCCCCTGGCGCTCCCCTGCCCTAGGTCTTTGGCCTATAAATTACCTAAAAATCTAGAAAAAATCAGGGCATCCACGAAAACATTTTTCCGCCGCCGCAAGCTTCCGTTTCCGCGAGATCTCATCTGGAGACCCTTCCCGGTGCCCTGCCGGAGGGGACTTTGGAGTTGGAGGGCTTCTTCATCAACATCATCGCCCCTCCAATGACTCGTGAGTAGTTCACTTCAGACCTACGGGTCCGTAGTTAGTAGCTAGATGGCTTCTTCTCTCTCTTGGATCTTCAATACAAAGTTCTCCATTATCTTCATGAAGATCTATCCGATGTAATCCTCTTTAGCGGTGTGTTTGTCGAGATCCGATGAATTGTGGATTTGTGATCACATTATATATGATATATATTTGAGTCTTTGCTGATTTCTTATATGCATGATTTGATATCCTTGTAAGTCTCTCCAAGTCTTGGGTTTTGTTTGGCCAACTAGAAGTGCTTGGTTTTGGGTTCATACCGTGTGGTGACCTTTCCCAGTGACACAAGGGGCAGCAAGGCACACATCATGTTGTTGCCATCAAGGGTAACAAGATGGGCTTTTATCGTAGATATGAGATTGTCCATCTACATCATGTCATCTTGCTTAAGGCGTTACTCTGTTCTCATGAACTAAATACACGAAATGCATGCTGGATAGCGGTCGACGTGTCGAGTAATAGTAGTAGATGCAGAAAGTATCGGTCTACTTGTTTTGGACGTGATGCCTATAGATATAATCATTGCCATAGATAATGTCACGACTTTGTGTGGTTCTATCAATTGCTCGATAGTAATTCGTTCACCCACCGTCTACTTTCTTTCATGAGAGAAGCCACTAGTGAACACAACGGCCCCCGGGTCTATTCACACCTATCGTTTCCACTTTCGCTTTTACTTTGCTTGTTTACTTTGTTGCTTTCAGTTCTCACTTAGCAAACAATCTATAAGGGATTGATAACCCCTTCATAGTGTTGGGTGCAAGCTCTTTGTGTTTGTGCAGGTACTTGTGATACTCCTTCACTGGATCGATACCTTGGTTCTCAAAACTGAGGGAAATACATACCATCGCTGTGCTACATCACCCTTTCCACTTCGAGGGAACACCAACGCAAGGCTCCAAGGCCACGGGGGAATCCTTTGCATATTTGCCAAAGAAGTCCCTAAAGGCGTAGCCGTAGCAGAAGGATTCCTGGTGCCGTTGCTGAGGAGTATCAAGACAAGAATAGTCTCCCGTCAGCACGCTTGTTCCTCGCGCCGTTGGAAGGTCTTTTGTTGCAGTAGCAGAACTATTTCTAGCGCCGTTGCCGGGGAAGGAGAGATCTATCCAAGTAGGTCTCACAAACTCATATCTTGCATTTACTTTTTTGCCAGTTGCCTCTCGTTTTCCTCTCCCCCACTTCACATTTGCCTTTCTCCTTTGCCGTTTTCTTTTGCCTTTTGCCGTTTTCCTTTGCCGGTTTTCTTGCTTGCTTGTGTGCTTGTTTGTTTGTTGAAGTCATCATGGCTGAAAACACCAAACTTTGCGATTTCTCGAGTACCAATAATAATGATTTTATTACTACTCCGATTGCTCCCGCCACTAGTGCGGAATTGTATGAAATTAACGCAGCTTTGCTGAATCTTGTTATGAAAGAGCAATTCTCTGGCCTTCCTAGTGAAGATGCTGCATCCCATCTCAATACCTTCATTAAGCTTTGCGATATGCAAAAGAAAAGAGATGTGGATAATGACGTGATTAAGTTGAAGCTTTTTCCTTTCTCGTTGCGTGATCACGCAAAAACTTGGTTTTCTTCTTTGCCTAAAAATAGTATCGATTCTTGGGATAAGTGCGAAGATGCTTACATATCCAAGTATTTTCCGCCGGCTAAGATTATCTCCTTACGTAACGATATCATGAATTTCAAGCACCTTGATCATGAACACGTTGCACAATCTTGGGGAAGGATGAAGTTAATGATTAGAAATTGTCCCGCTCATGGCTTGAGTTTGTGGATGATTATACAAATCTTTTACGCTGGCTTGAATTTTGCCTCTCGCAATATCTTGGACTCCGCCTCAGGTGGAACGTTCATGGAAATCACGTTAGGAGACGCTACAAAACTCCTAAACAATATCATGACCAACTACTCTCAGTGGCACACTGAAAGGTCACCTGCTAGCAAAAAGGTACGCGCTATAGAAGAAATTAACTCGCTCAGTGCTAAGATGGACGAGTTGATGAATTTGGTTGCTAGTAGAAACACTCCTTTAGATCCTAATGACATGCCACTATCTTCCTTGATTGAGAGTAGCAACGCTAGTTTGGACATTAATTTTGTTGGTAGGAACAATTTTGGCAACAACAATGCTTTTAGAGGAAACTATGTTCCTAGGCCTTTTCCTAGTAACTCCTCTAACAATTATGGCAATTCCTACAACAACACTTACGGAAATCACAACAAATTACCCTCTGATTTAGAGCGTAATATCAAAGAGTTCATCAACTCTCAAAAGATTTTCAATGCGTCCATAGAGGAAAAACTACTCAAAATTGACGATTTGGCTAAGAGCGTTGATAGGATGTCTTGTGATATTGATGCTTTGAAAGTTAGATGTGCTCCTCCCAAGGTCAACTTGGATGAAACTTTGAAATCTATGCGTGTCTCCATGAATGAGAGCAAAGGAAGAACCGCCCAAATTCGCGCTAGGCATGAATGGTTTAAAAGGGTGCGTTCTAGTGATGCAAATCACGAAGATCGTAAAGTGCTTGGTGTGACTCCTCTTGAATCTTTGTTTTCGCGTGTCAAACCTATTGATGAATGGTCTGGATATGAATCCACTTTGGTTAAAAAACGCCCGAATGATTCGGAGTCCACCTATCTTGATGATAAATGTGTGGAGAGTGGAGTAGAAGAAATCAAAATTTTGGGTAGTAATGAAACTCCCACTTTGGATTTCAAGGAATTCAATTATGATAGTTGCTCCTTGTTTGAATGCATTTCTTTGATGCAATCCATTGCAAACTCTCCACATGCTTATAGCCAAAGCAAAGCCTTTACCGCGCACATCGTAGATGCTATGATGAAATCTCTTGAAGAGAAGCTCGAATTAGAAGTCTCTATACCTAGAAAACTTCATGATGAGTGGGAACCTACTATCATAATCAAGATCAAAAACTATGAGTGCAATGCTTTGTGTGATTTGGGTGCTAGTGTTTCCGCGAGTCCAAAGTCTTTATGTGATATTCTTGGTTTTCATGAGATTGAAGAGTGTTCTCTTAATTTGCATTTTGCGGATTCTACTGTCAAGAAACCCATGGGAAGGATCGATGATGTTCTTATTGTTGCAAATAAGAACTATGTACCCGTGGATTTCATTGTACTTGACATAGATTGCAATCCGTCGTGTCCCATTATTCTTGGTAGACCTTTCCTAAGGACTATTGGTGTTATTATCTATATGAAGGAAGGGAATATTAGATTTCAATCTCCTCTAAAGAAGGGCATGGAGCACTTTCCTAGAAAGAAAATAAGATTGCCTTATGAATCTATGATGAGGGCTACTTATGGTTTGAGCACCAAAGATAACTATACGTGATTCCATCACCTTATGCCTAGCTAAGGGCGTTAAACAATAGCGCTTGTTTGGAGGCAACCCAACGAATCTATCCTTTTTCTTTCTGTTTTGTGTTTTCCACACTTTCATAAATCTGTTATGATTGTGTTTTTTGTGTTTCTTTTTGCATTTGTGCCAAGCAAAACCGTTATGATTAGTCTTGGGGATGATCGTTTGGTCATGCTGGAAAAGACAGAAACTTTCTGCTCACAAAAATAATTTTCATTTTTTTTCTGTAAGAGATTTTGAGTTGATTCTTTTTGCTGATGATTTCTACGCAAATTCTTCAGACTGTTGTAAGTTTTCAGAATTTTTGAAGTACCAGAAGTTTACGAAGTATACAGATTGCTATAGACTGGTCTGCTGTTAACAGATTCTGTTTTTGTTGAGTTGGTTGCTCATTTTGATGAAACTATGGATAGTATCGCGGGGGGGGGGGGGGGGGTATTAGCCATGGAAGATTGAAAATACAGTAACCCAACATCAACATAAGTAGAATTTAAGTTTGCTACAGTACCAAAGGAAGTGGTGGTTTGCTTTCTTATACTAATGTTATCACGAGTTTCTGTTTAAGTTTTGTGTTGTGAAGTTTTGAAGTTTTGGGTGAAGTTCTTATGGACAAAAGGATAAAGAGTTGCAAGAGCTCAAGCTTGGGGTTGCCCAAGGCACCCCAAGATGATTCAAGGATGTCGTTAAAGCCTAAGCTTGGGGATGGCCCGGGAAGGCATCCCCTCTTTCGTCTTCAATCCATCGGTAACGTTACTTGGGGCTATATTTTTATTCACCACATGTTATGTGTTTTGCTTGGAGCGTCTTGTATCGTAGGAGTCTTTTATTTTTGTTGTGTCACAATCATCCTTGCTGCACACCTAGAGAGAGAGACATGCACTCACCGTGATTTTGTCGAGCTTCACTTATATCCTTTGGTTAGACAATTCAGCTCACATGTGCTTCACTTATATCTTTTGAGCTAGTTGCTTTTGCTCTGTGTGCTTCACTTATATCTTTTAGAGCATGTCGGTGCGTGGCTTGGTAGTTGATCTATGCTTTGAAAGTAGTCTCAAAAAGGGGTAGTTATCCGAAGGGATACGAAAACTTCCACCTTGATGTGCATTGAGTAGTTAGAGAAGTTTGATTCATCTCAACTAGTTTTGAGTTGTGGTTATGGTAATATTGAAGTTATATTAGTAAGGTATTGTGGATCTAGAAATACTTGTGTTGAAGTTAATGATTCCCTTAGCATGCACATATGGTGAACCTCTATGTGATGAAGTCTGAGCATGATTAGTCTATTGATTGTCATCCTTTGTGTAGTGGTCGGGATCGCGCGATGGTTTATACCTACCAACCCTTCCCCTAGGAGCATGCGTTGAATGCTTTGTTTCAATTACTAATAAAACTTTTGCAACAAGTATATGAGTTCTTCATGACTAATGTTGAGTCCATGGTTTAGATGCACTTTCACCTTCCACCATCACTATCTTCTTTAGTGACGTGCAACTTTCGCCGGTGCACAAAACCCACCATTAGCCTCCCTCAAAACAGCCACCATACCTATCTACTATGGCTTTTTCAAAGTCATTCCAAGATATATTGCCATGCAACTACCACCATGACATGTGCCACCACGTCTACATTGCCATTGCATGATCGTAAGATAGCTAGCATGATGTTTCCATTAATGTCCATGCCATGCTAGATCATTGTCACGGTACAGTACCGAAGGCATTTCATATAGAGTCATCGTTGCTCTAAGTTTTGAGTTGTAAGTGTGACGATCATCATTGATGGAGCATTGTCCCATGTGAGGAAATAAAAGAGGCCAAAGATGCCCACCAAAAAAATGAATAAAAAAAGAGAGGCCAAAGAGCCCATCCAAAAAAAAGATGAGAGAAAAAGAGAGAAGGGACAATGCTACCACCTTTCCACACTTGTGCATATTAAGCACCATGATCTTCATGATTGAGAGTCTCTCGTTTTTTCACCACCATATAGCTAGTGGGAAATTCTCATTATATAACTTGGCTTGTATATTCCAATGATAGGCTTTCTCAATTTTGCCTTAGGTCTTCGTGAGCAAGCAAGTTGGATGCACACCCACTAGTTTTCTTTAAGAGCTTTCACATACTCTTAGCTCTAGTGCATCATTTGTATGGCAATCCCTACTCATTCACATTGATATCTATTGATGAGCATCTCCATAGCTCATTGATATGCCTAGTTAATGTGACCATCTTCTCCTTGTTTTTCTTGCAACCTCCACCACACTCCACACCACTTATAGTGCTAAAACCATGGCTCACGCTCATGTATTGCGTGAGAGTTGAAAAAGTTTGAGAAAGTAAAGGTGTGAAAACAATTACTTGGCCAATACCGGGGTTGTGCATGATTTAAATTCGTTGTGCAATGATGATAGAGCATTGCCAGACTATATGATTTTGTAGGGATAACTTTCTTTTGGCCTTGTTATTTTGAAAGTTCATGATTACCTTGCTAGTTTGCTTGAATTATTATTGTCTCCACGTCAATAGCAAACTATTGTTTCGAATCTAATGGATCTGAACATTCACGTCACATAAGAGGAGTTACAAAGGACATCTATGTTAGACAACATGAAAGCATCAAAAATCCATTCTTTATCACTTCCCTACTCGAGGACGAGCAGGAGTTAAGCTTGGGGATGCTTGACACATCACAAACGTATCTATAATTTTTGATAGTTTCACGCTGTTATCTTGTCAACTTTGGATGTTTTGTTTACCTTTTATATCTTTTTTGGGACTAACTTATTAACTCAGTGCCAAGTGCCAGTTCCTGTTTTTTCTGTGTTTTTGACTCTTTTCAGATCTGATGTTGGAGCGGAGTCCAAATGGAATAAAATCCCCGAAATGAATTTTTCCAGAACGGAAGAAGATCGGGAGGCTTGAGGGCCAAGAAAGTGGGCCCACACGGGGGCCACAAGCCCTGTTGCCGCGGCCAGGTGGGACGTCGCAGCAACCAAGCTTGTGGCCCCACTGGCGCTCCCCTGCCCTAGGTCTTTGGCCTTTAAATTCCCTAAAAATCCAGAAAAAATCAGGGCATCCACGAAAACACTTTTCTGCCGCCGCAAGCTTCCGTTTCCACGAGATCTCATCTGGAGACCCTTCCCGGTGCCCTTCCGGAGGGGACTTTGGAGTTGGAGGGCTTGTTCATCAACATCATCGCCCCCCTCCAATGACTCGTGAGTACTTCACTTCAGACCTACGGGTCCGTAGTTAGTAGCTAGATGGCTTCTTCTCTCTCTTCGATCTTCAATACAAAGTTCTCCATGATCTTCATGGAGATCTATCCGATGTAATCCTCTTTGGCGGTGTGTTTGTCGAGACCCGATGAATTGTGGATTTGTGAGCAGATTATCTATGATATATATTTGATTCTTTGCTTATTTCTTATATGCATGATTTGATATCCTTGTAAGTCTCTCCGAGTCTTGGGTTTTGTTTGGCCAACTATATCTATGATTCTTGCAATGGGAGAAGGTCTTGGTTTTGGGTTCATACCGTGTGGTGACCTTTCCCAGTGACAGAAGGGGCAGCAAGGCACGCATCGTGTTGTTTCCATCAATGGTAACAAGATGGGATTTTATCATAGATATGAGATTGTCCATCTACATCATGTCATCTTGCTTAAGGCGTTACTCTGTTCTCATGAACTTAATACACTAGATGCATGCTGGATAGCGGTCGACGTGTGGAGTAATAGTAGTAGATGCAGAAAGTATCGGTCTACTTGTTTTGGACGTGATGCCTATAAATATAATCATTGCCATAGATAACGACACGACTTTGTGCGGTTCTATCAATTGCTCAACAGTAATTCGTTCACCCACCGTCTACTTGTTTTCATGAGAGAAGCCACTAGTGAACACTACGGCCCCGGGGTCTATTCACACCTATCGTTTCCACTTTCGCTTTTACTTTGCTTGTTTACTTTGTTGCTTTCAGTTCTCACTTGGCAAACAATCTATAAGGGATTGACAACCCCTTCATAGTGTTGGGTACAAGCTCTTTGTGTTTGTGCAGGTACTTGTGATACTCCTTCACTGGATCGATCCCTTGGTTCTCAAAACAGAGGGAAATACTTACCACCGCTGTGCTACATCACCCTTTCCGCTTCGAGGGAACACCAACGCAAGGCTCCAAGGCCACGGGGGAATCCTTTGCATATTTTCCAAGGAAGTCCCCAAAGGTGTAGCCATAGCAGAAGGATTCCTGGTGCCGTTGCTGAGGAGTATCAAGACAAGAATAGTCTCCCGTCAGCACGCTTGTTTCTGGTGCCATTGGAAGGTCTTTTGTTGCAGTAGCACAGGCCTCCATCGCCCATCTCCTGCTATATGGAGGGTTTTAACCTGAAAAAAAATCATATCAGAGCTTTCGGGACAAAGCACCGCCATCTCGAGGTGGAACTTTGACATAACCAATCTAGAGCTCCGGCGGAGCTATTCTGCCGTGGAAACTTCCCTCCCAGAGGGGGAAATCTAAGCCATCGTCATCACCAACGATCCTCTCATCAAGAGGGGGTCAATCTCCATCAACATCTTCATCAGCACCATCTCGTCTCCAAACCCTAGTTCATCTCTTGTATCCGATCTTTGTCTCAAAACCTCAGATTGGTACCTATGGGTTGCTAGTAGTGTTGATTACTCCTTGTAATTGATGCTAGTTGGTTTACCTGGTGGAAGATTGTATGTTCAGATCCTTAATCATTATTACCACTCCTATTATTATGAACATAAATATGCTTTGTGATTAGTTACGTTTTTTCTTGAGGACATGGGATAAGTCTTGGTATAAGTAATCTTGTGAATTTGGTATTTGTTCGATATTTTGATGAGATGTATGTTGTATCTCCTGTAGTGGTGTCATGTGAACGTCGACTACATGAGACTTCACCATTTTTTGAGCCTAGGGGAAGGCATTAGGAAGTAATAAGTATATTATGGGTTGCTAGAGTGACAGAAGCTTAAACCCTAGTTTATGTGTTGCTTCGTAAGGGGCTCATTTGGATCCATATGTGTCATGCTATGGTTAGATTTATCTTAATTCTTCCTTTGTAATTGCAGATGCTTGCAAGGGAGGTTAATCATAAGTGGGATGTTTGTCCAAGTAAGGGCAGAGCCCAATCACCGGTCGACCCACATGTCAAATTATCAAAGTAACGAACGCGAATCATATGAGCATGATGAAAAATAGCTTGACATAAATTCCCATGTGTCCTCGGAACACTTTGCTTTATATAAGAGTTTGTCCAGGCTTTTCCTTTGCTACAAAAAGGATTGGGCCACTTTTCTGCACCATTGTTACATTTGTTACTTGCTACCTATTACGAATTACCTTATCACAAAACTATCTGTTACCGATAATTTCAGTGCTTGCAGAGAATACCTTACTGAAAACCGCTTGTCATTTCCTTTTGCTCCTCGTTGGGTTCAGCACTCTTACTTATCGAAAGGACTGCGATAGATCCCCTACACTTGTGTGTCATCAAGACTCTTTTCTGGTGCCGTTGCCTGGGAGTGAAGCGTCTTTGGTGACTGGAACTTGGTAAGGAAAAATTTATATACTGTGCTGAAATTAAATGTCACTTGTCACTATGAAAAATAATCATTTGAGGGGCTTGTTCAGGGTATCTTCACCCCGACCGGAAGCACGAAGAGATGCTCCTCAACCTGCTGCACCTACTGAAAATATTTATTATGAAATTTCTTCGGGTATGATAGAAAAACTGCTAGCTAATCCTTATGCAGGAGATGGAGCACTACATCTTGATTTGCATCTAAACTATGTGGATGAAGTTTGTGGATTATTTTAGCTTACAGGTCTGCGCGAGGATGATGTCAAGAAAAAGGTATTTCCTTTATCTTTGAAGGAAAAGGCATTGACGTGTTATAGGCTATGTGATGATATTGGATCATGGAACTACAACCGATTGAAATTGGAATTTCATCAAAAGTTTTATCCTACGCATCTGGTTCATCGTGATCGGAATTATATTTATAATTTGTGGCCTCGTGAATGAGGAATCGCTCAAGCTTGGGGGAGGCTTAAGTCAGTGTTATATTCATGCCCCAATCATGAGCTCCCGGGAGAAATTATTATTCAAAAATTTTATGCTCGGCTCTCTCGTAATGATCAATCCATGCTCGATACTTCTTGTGTTGGTTCCTTTATGAAGAAAGATATTGAATTCAAATGTGACTTATTGGAAAGAACTAAACGCAAATCTGAAGATTGGGAACTCGACGAAGGTAATGAGTCTGGTATAAGCCTTAAGTTTGATTGTGTTAAATCCTTTATAGACACCGATGCTTTTCGTGATTTTAGCACAAAATATGGACTTTACTCTCATGTAGTAGCTTCATTCTGTGATTATTTTGCTACTCATGTTGATCTCCCCAAGGAGAAGTGGTTTAAATATCATCCTCCCATTGAAGTTAAAGTGGTTGAACCTATTAATGTTGAAGAAGAAACTATTATTTATAATGCCGATCCTGTTATTCCTACTGCTTATATTGAGAAACCACCCTTCCCTGTTAGGATAAAGGAACATGCTAAAGCTTCAAAAGTGGTTCGTAAGAGTTGTGCTAGAACACCTATACCTCCTAAAAAAATTAAAGTTGAACCTTATATTGCTATGGTTAAAGATCTATTGGTTGATAATATTTATGGGCATGTCATTCATTTCTGTGATGAAGCTGCTAGAATTGCTAGACCTGATACTAAAGGTAAACATAGACCTATTGTTGGCGTACCTGTTGTTTCTGTTAAGATAGGAGATCATTGTTATCATGGATTATGTGATGTGGGTGCTAGTGTGATTGCAATTCCCTTTACCTTATACCAAGAAATTATGAATGATATTGCACCAGCTGAATTAGAAGAAATTGATGTTACCATCAAGCTTGCTAATAGAGATACTATTGTACCAATTGGGATTGTTAGAGATGTTGAAGTCTTGTGTGGGAAAATAAAGTATCCTACTAATTTTCTTGTTCTTGGTTCCCCAGAAGATGATTTTTGTCCCATTATATTCGGTAGACCCTTCTTGAATACTGTTAATGCTAAGATTGATTGTGAGAAAGAAACGGTTACTGTAAGTTTTGGGGATGTGTCTCATGAGTTCAATTTCTCTAAATTTCGTAGACAATTGCATGACAAAGAATTGCCTAGTAAAGATGAAATTATTGGTCTCGCTTCTATTGTTGTGCCTCCTACTGATCCCTTAGAACAATATATGCTAGACCATGAAAATGGTATGCATATGAATGAAAGGAATGAAATATATAAGATCTTATTTGACCAGGATCCTATTTTGAACCACAACCTACCTATTGAAATACTTGAGGATCCTCCTCCACCCAAGGGCGATCCCGTGTTTGAGCTTAAACAATTACCTGATACTCTGAAGTATGCTTATCTTGATGAAAAAGATATATATCATGTTATTATTAGTGCTAACCATTATTGAAAACTTTGAGGAAGCACCTTGCTGCTATTGGATATACTTTGGATGATCTTAAGGGCATTAGTCCCACTCTATGTCAGCACAAAATCAATAGGGAGCCTGATGCTAAACCAGTTGTTGATCACCAACGACAATCAAATCCTAAAATAAAAGGAAGTGGTAAGAAATGAAATACTAAAGCTTCTGGAGGCAGATATAATTTATCCTATCGCTGATAGTAGATGGGTTAGTCTCGTTCATTGTGTCCCTAAAAAGGGAGGTATTACCATTGTTCCTAATGATAAAAATGAACTGATCCCGCAAAGAATTGTTACAGGATATAGAATGGTAATTGATTTTATGAAATTAAATAAAGCTAGCAGGAAAGATCATTACCCGCTACCTTTTATTGATCAAATGCTAGAAAGACTATCCAAACATACACATTTTTGCTTTCTAGACGGTTATTCTGGTTTCTCTCAAATACATGTGTCAAAAGAGGATCAAGAGCAGATCACTTTTACTTGACCTTTCGATACCTTTGCTTATAGACGTATGCCTTTTAGTTTATGCAATGCACCTGCTACCTTTCAAAGATGTATGATGGCTATATTCTATGACTTCCGTGAAAAGATTGTTGAGGTTTTCATGGATGATTTTTCCGTTTATGGAACTTCTTTTCATGATTGCTTTAGCAACCTTGATTGAGTTTTGCAGAGATGTGAAGAAACTAATCTTGTCTTGAATTGGGAGAAGTGCCACTTTATGGTTAATGAGGGCATTGTCTTGGGACACAAAATCTCCAAAAGAGGTATTGAAGTTGATAAAGCTAAGGTTGATGCTATTGAAATAATGTCGTGTCCAACAGATATCAAAGGTATAAGAAGTTTCCTTGGTCATGCTGGTTTCTATAGGAGGTTTATTAAAGACTTCTCTAAGATTTCTAAGCCTTTCACTAATCTTTTGCAAAAGTATGTTCCATTCGTTTTTGATGATGATTGTGTAGAAGCATTTGAAATTCTTAAGAGAGCCTTGATGACTGCACCTGTTGTTCAACCACCTAATTGGAACCTACCCTTTGAAATTATGTGTGATGCCTCTGATTATGTTGTTGGTGTTGTTCTAGGGCAAAGAGTTGATAAGAAATTAAATGGCATCCATTAAGCTACTAAAACTCTAGAAAATGCTCAAAGAAACTACGGTACCACTGAAAAGGAATTTTTAGCAGTTGTGTTTGCTTGTGATAAGTTTAGACCTTATATTATTGACTCCAAAGTAACTGTTCACACTCATCACACTGCTATTAAATACCTTATGGAAAAGAAAGATGCTAAACGTGGACTTATTAGATTGGTTCTTCTGCTACAAGAATTTGATGTGCATATTATTGATAGAAAGGGTGTTGATAACCCCGTAGCAGATAACTTGTCTAGACTGGGGAATGTTATTGATGACCCACTACCTATTGATGATAGCTTTCCTGATAAACAATTAGCTGTCATAAATGCTTCGTGCACTGCTCCTTGGTATGCTAATTATGCTAATTACATTGCTGCTAAATTTATACCGCCTAGTTTCACATACGAACAAAAGAAAAAGTTCTTCTATGATTTAAGACATTACTTTTCGGACGATCCACACGTTTATAAATAAGGAGTAGATGGTATTATTAGACGTTGTGTACCTGAGGATGAACAAGGACACATCCTATACAAGTGTCACTCCAAGGCCTATGGAGGACATCACGCTGGAGATAGAACTGCACACAAGGTACTACAATCTGGTTTTTATTGGCCTACTCTCTTCAAGGATGCTTGTAAGTTTGTCTTGTCTTGTGATGAATGATACGTCTCCAACGTATCTATAATTTTTGATGGTTTCATGCTATTATCTTGTCAAACTTTGTATGTTTTGTATGCCTTTCATATCTTTTTTTGGACTAACTTATTAACTCAGTGCCAAGTGCTAGTTCCTGTTTTTTCCGTGTTTTTGACCCTTTTCAGAGGAGGATTTCAAACGGAGTTCAAACGGAACGAAACTTCCAAAAAGATTTTTTCCAAAACAAAAGACGATCGGGGAACTTGAGAACCACGGCAGGGGGGCCACCAGGGACCCCACAAGCCCCCTAGCCACAGCTAGGGGGGCCCGCGCCTCCCAGGCTTGTGGGCTCCCTCGGCCTCCTCTGCCCTAGGTCTTTCGCCTATATATTCCCAAAAATTCCAGTAAAAATCAGGATATCATCGAAAGTACTTTTCCGCCGCCGCAAGCTTCTGTCTCCGCAAGATCCCATCTGGGGCACGTTCTGGTGCCCTGTCGGAGGGGGGATTCAAACACAGAGGGCTTCTTCATCAACACCATGACCTCTCCGATGATGAGTGAGTAGTTTACCATAGACCTATGGGTCCATAGCTAGTAGCTAGATGGCTTCTTCTCTCTCTTGGATCTTCAATACAAAGTTCTCCATGATCTTCATGGAGATCTATCTGATGTAATCTTCTTTTGCGGTGTGTTTATCGAGATCCAATGAATTGTGGATTTATGATCAGATTATCTATGAATCTTATTTGGGTTTCTTCTGATCTCTTGTATGCATGATTTCATATCCTTGTAATTCTCTTCGAGTTGTGGGTTTTGTTTGGCCAACTTGATCTATGATTCTTGCAATGGGAGAAGTGCTTGGTTTTGGGTTCATACCATGTGGTGACCTCACCCAGTGACATAGGGGTAGCAAGGCACGCATCATGTTGTTGCCATCAAGGCTAAAAAGATGGGGTTTTCATCATTGGTTTGAGTTTATCCCTCTACATCATGTCATCTTGCTTAAGGCGTTACTCTGTTCGTCATGAACTCAATACACTAGATGCATGCTGGACAGCGGTCGATGTGTGGAGTAATAGTAGTAGATGTAGAAAGTATCGGTCTACTTGTCTCGGACGTGATGCCTATATGTATGATCATTGCCTTAGATATCGTCATGACTTTGTGTGGTTCTATCAATTGCTCGACAGTAATTTGTTCACCCACCGTAATATTTGCTATTTTGAGAGAAGTCTTTAGTGAACACTATGGCCCCCGGATCTACTTCACACCATATTTTAAGCCTTACTCTTTTACTTCATTGCACTTTCCGCCTTCAGATCTCACTTTGCAATCAATATTGAAGTGATTGACAACCCCTTTATAGCGTTGGGTGCAAGCTCTTTTGTGTTTGCGCGGGTACTCTAGACTTGACGAGATTCTCCTACTGGATTGATACCTTGGTTCTCAAACTGAGGGAAATACTTACTGCTCCTATGCTGCATCACCCTTTCCTCTTCAAGGGAAAAACCAACGCAAGCAAGTCTTCGTCGAAGTGTCAATTTCTGGCGCTGTTGATTGAGAAGTAGCAATGAATGTCAAAGAATTGGTAATATTAGTAGACGTTAGGAAATGCCTATGAACTATTCTCTTGTTATTGAACCATTTGATGTGTGGGGTTTTGATTATATGGGACCTTTTCCAAAGTCCAACGGGTACACTCATATTCTAGTTGCAGTTGATTATGTTACTAAGTGGGTAGAAGCTATTCCAACTAGTAGTGGTGATCATAACACTTCTATTAAAATGTTGAAAGAAGTTATTTTCCCTAGATTTGGAGTCCCCGGATATTTAATGACTGATGGTGGTTCACATTTTATTGAAGGTGCTTTCCGTAAATTGCTTGCTAGGTATGATGTTAATCATAGAATTGCATCTCCTTATCATCCTAAGTCTAGTGGTCAAGTAGAATTGAGCAACAGAGAAATTAAATTGATCTTGCAAAAGACCGTTAATAGATCTAGAAAGAATTGGTCGAAGAAACTTGAACCGCTTACAAAAACCCTATGGGTATATCTCCGTATAAAATGGTTTATGGTAAAGCATGTCACTTACCTCTAGAGCTAGAACATAAAACTTATTGGGCAATTAAAGAGCTTAACTATGACTTCAAACTTGCTGGTGAGAAGAGGTTATTTGACATTAGCTCACTTGATGAATGGAAAACCCAAGCCTATGAAAATGCTAAGTTGTTTAAAGAAAAGGTTAAGAGATGGTATGATAGAAGGATACAAAAGCGTGAATTCAATGTAGGTGATCATGTATTTCTATACAACTCTCGTTTAGGATTTTTGCAGGAAAACTTCTCTCTAAATGGGAAGGGCCTTACATTATCGAGGAAGTATATCGCTCCGGTGCCATCAAGATCAACAATGCTGAAGGCACAAATCTGAAGGTTGTAAATGGACAAAGAATCAAACATTATATCTGAGGTACTCCCATAAATGTTGAAACCACTATTATCAATACCATAACTCCGGAGGAGTACATTAGGGAGACCTATCAGAATGTTCCAGACTCCGAAAAGGATTAGGTATGTGTTACGGTAAGCAAACCGAATCCAAAATGTTTCCAATGACATTTTTTATCAGTTTTGGAATATTTAAAAAAATTAGGAAATGTTAAAGTAGTTCGAAAAGTTCATGAGGAGGCGACAAGCCAGGGGGCGCGGCCTACCCCCCTGGGCGCACCCTGCAGGTTTGTGGCCGCCTCCTATACCCTTCAGACTCTGTTTTCTTGTGGAATACTCTTTCGGGTCGACAAAAAATAATTATATAATCTCCTGAAGGTTTTGACTTTTGTATCACGACAATATCTCCTATTTTCATTTTGAGCTGTTTCTGTAACAGATTTAGATCAACATGATGTCTTCAAGTGCTTTGAAGGGCAAGTTCTTCGAGAGGGTCATCAACCCCTACCTTGCGGAGGTGCTACAACACCCTCAAACCATTGAGATGTATGAGGGGGTGTTGCACATCCGTGATGTTGAGGGTCCAAAGAAGACCAGAAGCGTCGAGATAAGGTTCGAAGCAATGCAGCAACATGTCTTCAAGTGACAAGGGATGGTGGAACGAGGACTCAATGCCAATCACATGATGATCGCGGAGTTTACCCATAAGCACAAGCTAGACATCAAGGACCTCTGGGATCACGTCTTCAAGATTTACGAGAAAACCGAGCACCTCCAAGCCCAGATCTATGATCTTCAAAACCAAAACTGCGAGTATGAATACAAATTTAAGAAAATGAGTTTGGCTGCACACTTGAGGATCCCGGAGACTCGTTCATCTTTTTACGATGGTGAGCCCATGCCTTGGAAGATGGAGGACAAGCCTTCAACCTCACCAACAACTCTGAAGAAAGACAACTAAACACATGGGTATGTGCACTCCCCTTGGCTTGTGCCAAGCTTGGGGAGGTGCCCCGGTATCGTATCACCATCACACCTTTTATTTTTTTCGTTTTTCTTTGTTCAATCCTTTTGGTTATATCTTGATCTAGTATAATAAAGTTTTAGTGTGATCTAGTTTTGAGTTTTTCTTTATGTTCCCCCTATGTAAGCAAGTCCGAGAGTTATATAATAATGTGTAGTTTTGTGTTGAGGGATTTGCTTGCTTTCTATGGTCTTGAGAAATGGAAATAGAAAGAAGTATAAAATAAGAGCAAAAGAGTATATAGTGATCTTATGGGAAGTGAGGACTTCACATATAAAAAGTATGTCGATTGTAATTTGTTGTGAGTTGACAAACAAAGCTATTGGTCATTGTTTTAATTAAAAGGAAGTAATAAAGAAAGAGAGGTTTACATATAAATATATTATCTTAAACATCTTTTGTGAGTTTGTGCACTCATTAAAATATTATATGTTAAGAAGTTGATGTTGGACAAGGAAGACAACATAATGAGTTATGTTTTCTTATATCCAAATAGAAGTTATATGGTTATAGATCCTTCAACATGCATCGCTTGCTTCCACCCCATATTAGCCAAAAACTTCCGCACCAAGTAGAGATACTACTTGTGCATCCAAATACCTTTAACCGAGTTTTTCCTTGAGAGTCCACCATACCTACTTGTGGATTGAGTAACATCCTTCAAGTAAGTTGTCATCGGTGCAAGCAATAAAAATTGCTCTCTAAATATGTGTGATTTGTTAGTGTGAGGAAAATAAACTTCATACGAACTTGTGATATGGAAGAAATAAAAGCGACATACTGCATAATATAGTTCTTTATCACAAGGGGCAATATAAAGTGACGTTCTTTTGCATTAAGGGATTGCGCATCCAACTATAAAAGCGCATGACAACCTCTGCTTCCCTCTGCGAAGGGCCTATATGTTACCTTTACTTTCTAGTATTTACCTTTATGCAAGAGTCATGGTGATCTTCACCGTTTCCTTTATTTCTCCGTTATCTTTTGGCAATCATCATGTGTTGGGGAATCATCAAGACAAATATATCCACTCAGATGTGGGTGATCATGAGTTATTATTGTTGACATTACCCTTGAGATAAATAGTTGGGAGGCAAAACTATAAGCCCCTATCTTTCTCTCTGTTCGATTGAAGCTTTGACCCCATAGGTACCGCGTGAGTGTTTGCAATTATGAAAGACCATAAGATGACTGACTATGTGGATTTGCTTTGCAAGCTCTTATATTGACTCTTTCCTACGTTGCGATAAATTGGAATTGCTTCAATGACTGAAATCATAGTTTGTTAGTTCTCAATAAAGTTCTTGATTCATATTTTACCTTGTGAATGAATTGTTACTCTAGCATAAGGTATTCAATATGTGTTGTTGTTCTAAAGTTAACCATGATGCCTTCATGTCTATATTTTATTTTATCGACACCTCTATCTCTAAACATGTGCGCATATTTATCGATCTTGGTTTTTGCTTGAGGACAACCGGGGTCTAAGCGTGGGGGAGTTGATACGTCCATTTTGCACCATGCTTTTATATCGTATTTATTCCATTATGGGTTATTATTACACATTATGGTACAATACTAATGCCTTTTATCTCTTATTTTATAAGGTTTACATGAAGAGGGAGAATACCGACAGCTGGAATTCTGGACTAGAAAAGGAGCAAATCTGAGAGACCTATTCTGCACAACTCCAAAAGTCCTGAAAACTTATGGAGAATTGTTTTGGAATATATAAAGAATATTGGTCGAAAGAAATACCACAGGGGACCCACCAGGAGGTCACAAGCGAGGGGCGCGACCTACCCCCTAGTCGTACCCTAGAGGCTTGTGGGCCCCCTGGCAGGCCTCCGGTGCCCATCTTCTGCTATATGAAGGGTTTTTACCTGGAAAAAATCATATCATAGCTTTCGGTATGAAGCGTCGCCGTCTCGAGGCAGAACTTCGACATAACCAATCTAGAGCTCCGGCGGAGCTATTCTATCGGGGAAACTTCCCTCTCGGAGGGGGAAATCAAAGCCATCGTCATCACCAACGATCCTCTTATAGAGAGGGGTCAATCTTCATCAACATGTTCATCAGCACCATATCCTCTCCAAACCCTAGTTCATCTCTTGTATCCGATCTTTGTCTCAAAACCTCAGATTGATACGTGTGGGTTTTTAGTAGTGTTGATTACTCCTTGTAGTTGATGCTAGTAGGTTTACTTGATGGAAGTTTATATGTTCAGATCCTTAATGATTATTAATACTCCTCTGATTATGAACATAAATATGCTTTGTGAGTAGTTATGTTTGTTCCTGAGGACATGGGATAAGTCTTTCTATAAGTAATCATGTGAATTGGTATTCATCTGATATTTTAATGAGATGTATGTTGTCTCTCCTCTAGTGGTGTCATGTGAACGTCGACTACATGACACTTCACCATTATTTGGGCCTAGGGGAAGGCATTGGTAAGTAATAAGTATATTATGGGTTGCTAGAGTGGTAGAAGCTTAAACCCTAGCTTATGTGTTGCTTCATAAGGGGCTAATTTGGATCCATATGTTTCATGCTATGGTTAGATTTATCTTAATTCTTCTTCCATAGTTGCGGATGATTGAGAGAGAGGTTAATCATAAGTGGTATGTGTTGGGGATGTTACCTATGGGTAACCCGCCCTTAATGGGCCGGGTCACCAGAGGGGCGACTCGCCTTTGGCCATGTGCTCAATGGCCTAGAAGCTGTGAGGCGGTTCAAGAAGATCGTGCGGATGATGGAACGCCGAGGAAGTTCTGAGTCGTGAGAAGCACAGCGACTTAGAGATAAGGAAAACTACCAAGTGTAGGATAGCAGGACTTTGTAAACCCTAGGGCCTCGACCTGTATATAAAGGCGAGTCCCGGGGAAAGGTCAGGCGAGTTAGAGAGAATCGAGAGCTAGGTCAGGCGAGTTACGCCCTCCTTGTAATCGAAACCATCATCAATCTACACAAAGCAGGACGTAGGCTTTTACCTCCTCACGAGGGGCCGAACCTGGGTAAATCTGAGTCTCGCTTTCGCTCACCCCCTTTGAGTCGCCACCAAGGTTCGACGACTCCAGCTTTAAGTCCTTTCACAAGGACATCTGCCGTGACTAAACCACGATAGTTGGCGCCCACCGTGGGGCTAGCGCACGGTGGAGTTGAGTTCTTGAAGGGAGCCCTATCAAGGTTAGAAAGCTATGCCGTCGGCATCATGACTAAGAGTCACCGTGGAAAGTACTACATCGACAACTCACTATGGGAATCGGAGGCCGATTCCGTCGAATCCGGCTACCGAGTCCCCTTCGGCAAGATAAACATCTTCATCGGCATGATCGGGACGCCCGTCCCAAAGCCGAACACCTCCATCGACATAGTCGAGCCAGCCAGGTACGTCCTCCCCGTCACACGGCGGAACAAGAGCCGCCAGGTTTTTGTCAGCTTTACGCAGGGAGGCGACTTGTAAGACGAAGAGGCGGGCCAGGACGTCATCCCCGTCAACTCCGATGGCGAGTCATCCATGGGCGAGACGGCGTCGATGCACCCCATTGAGGAAGGGCAGCTCGGGGGGCTATCGCTGGCGATGGATCCCGAAGTCCTCGAGAGATCTCACCGGCGAATTGCCATTTACATGGAGGGATCAGCACCGCCTCCTCAGAACCCGACTGGCAACAACGAGACCGGAGGGACGTCCAAACCACGAGCGCAAACCATGACGGAACTGGCAACGGAGATTGCCAACCTTATGGCAACCCCGGTCACGTCTGAGAATCAGGAGTCGGTCAATGCTGAGCTGGCCAAGCTGCGGGAGGCAATGGCCCAAGCACAGCGCGACATGGAAGCAGAAGCCGCCAGGATCGAGACGCAGCGAGTTGCGGTCGCCGCAGAGACCGATCGGTTGAACACCGAAGGCTCGCGGCTCGGGATACAGCAACGCGCGTCGGATGCCGTCCACCAAAGAAGACACGGCGGACGCATACCGGCTGACATACACCCAACTCGCCTCTTTCACACCCCCCCGCACCCCCGGGGTGGGTCGCGATCGGCCTCTGCAAGCCACTCCGAGGGGAGGAACGATTCCGCCACCCAATCCACCGCCAGATCAGCCCATTGACGCTCATCTGACTCGGTTCCACACACCACGGGGTCACTTCTCAAACCCCGTCAACAACGTGTTGGCCGCAATCCGCCACCTGGAGTCTCTCCCTATTTACGGAAACACCCCAGCCGAGATAGAAGCTAGAAACGCCATCGAGATGCTGAAAATGGTCGTGGTCCAGCACATGCAGTATTCCCATAGCCTTGATCGGCTCCACTCTACGCCTCAGGCGAGTCACACCAGAAGCCGCCATGAGGATTTCCCCGCAGTGACCAGCGGGTCGTGGCGGCTCCCCCAATGTGATCTGCTTGGGATGCCCGACACACGAGCTTAGGATATTGTGGACGCAGCACGAGCCGCACGGCACATGGAGCCAACGGCCATGGCGGGTCAGGTCTATTCGGCCTACCTGCCACCGACGCCCGTGCCTCTGAATAGTGGAGGCAAGCACATTGGAGTGTTGTGTCTCGCGCCGGCTCTGCGCAACAAGCGCATGCCAAAGGACTTCAAAGGACCCAGGAAGGTTCACAATTACTCGCCATACCTCGAACCCGGGTCATGGATCGAGAGCTATGAGCTTGCAATGGATATGCTGGACGTTAGCAAGGCGGTTTGCGCGAAATACTTCACCATGATGCTCGAAGGGACGACACGCACTTGGCTGAAAAATTTGCCGCCTAATTCTATCAACACCTGGGCGGAACTGAAGGAGCGCTTCATCAAGAACTTCAGAGGAACCTGCAAACGCCCGATGACTATCGTCGACCTACATCAGTGCGTTCAGCGGCCGGATGAGTCGGCCCACCACTGGACCCGGCGAGTTGCGGAAGTTATTTATTCGTCGGAAGGTATTTCGGCGGCTCATGCGGTGTTGATCCTGGAGAAAAATTGCCACTACGAGTCTCTGGTGCTGAAACAAGGGAGACCCAAGCGAAAGGTACAGGACATGGGCGAACTGATGGACGCCCTCACCAGATATGCTGAGTCGGATGACACTAAGGATCTCGGGGAGGGCGACGATAAAACCGGAGTTTCCCGCAAGGGCGAGTTACAAAGGGGCCAGTCCCAGTTCCAGAACCGAGGAAATAACCACCATGGCGGGCATGGCAAGAAGCGACAGCAGGAGGGTCCTGTAGAGTTTGTAGATAATACTAATACTGGCAATTCAAACCCGCGTCAGAAGAAGCGGGGCTTCAGTGGGAAGAAACCACGTAACTACCATGAAATGCTGAAGGGGCCGTGCCCACAGCACGCCACAGCTGATGGACCGGCGACTCACTCATGGGAGGATTGTTATGTGATGCAAGAATTCCGGGCTGAGGCGCTCAAAAGGAGCCAAGGCGGCGAGCAGGGTCAGTGGCAGGAGCAACCCGGCTCATTCGGGTCACGACAGGTCACCTTCGGGGGCTTCCCCAACCAAGGACCACAGGGTGGGTCACAGCACAACACCGGTCAATACCAAGTTCACAACCAGCAATATCACCCACCGGGAATATTCCAACAACCCCTCCCGCAAGGAGACCCCCAGCGATAGGAGGACCGGGGCGGGTTCCAAAACAACCCCAAGCAGTTGAACAGCGGGCAGTACCACGTGTTCACCACGAACACCTGCAAGCGGGACTGCAAGGTAAAGCACATAACTTTCATAGCTGAGCCGACGCTTCCTCGATACCTCCACTGGTGAGAGCAACCCATAACGTGGAGCCGGGAGGACCATCCGCCCCGAGTCAACAACCCTGGCGACTTAGCCCTGGTCGTGGCTCCTCAAGTCAGAGGATACACCCTTTCCAAAGTCCTTATGTACGGGGGCAGCAGCATCAACATCTTATACTTCGACACTTTCCGGCGGATGAACCTCCTCGAGAAGGACCTGATGCCATCATCCATGGTCTTCCACGGTATTGTGCCTGGTAAGTCGGCGTACCCCATTGGGCGGGTCAAACTTAATGTGGCTTTTGGCACGGAGTTAAACTACAGGAGCGAGTCTCTCTTGTTCGGGGTGGTCAAGATCAAAAGCCCCTACCATGCGCTATTCGGACGACCAGCTTACGCCAAATTCATGGTCCGCCCGTGTTATGTTTATCTCAAGCTCAAGATGCCTGGACCCAAGGGTCCCATCACCATCCACGGCGATAGAAAAATAGCCCAAGAATGCGAGGAAGGAGATGCCGCCTATGCCGAGTCAGCTTGCGCGGTCGAGGAGCTCAAGTTTCACCAATCTCGCGTCGACCCGGCACACATGACGCTGCTCAATAAGCCGACTATCGATTCTGAGCCGCCCCTCAAGTTCAAACCAGCAGACGACACCGAGGTCACTGATTTTACGCCGGGCGACACAACCAAGCAGTTCACTATTGGGGCGGGTCTTGACCCCAAATAGGAAAGCGCGCTCATCGAATTCATCTATGAGAATTGGGACATCTTTGCATGGAAACCTTCTGACATGTCGGGTGTGCCGAGAGAATTCGCTGAGCACCATCTCAATGCTGACCCCAAGGTTAAGCCGGTGCGGCAGTACCTCCGCCGGTTTAACGAAGAGCATCGTAAGGCGATTGGAGAAGAAGTGGCCCGGCTCCTTGCCGCCAGATTCATCAACGAGGTTTTTCACCCAGAGTGGCTGGCTAACCCGGTCTTGGTACTCAAGAAGAACGACACTTTCCGTATGTGCATCGATTACATGGACCTTAATAGAGCCTGCCCAAAAGATCCGTTCGCCCTTCCTCACATTGATCAAATCATTGACTCGACGATGGGTTGCGAATGTATGTGCTTCTTGGACGCTTACTCAGGGTACCACCAGATAAAAATGGCGGTGGCGGATCAGGAAAAGGCATCCTTCATAACCCCTTTTGGAGCTTTCTGTTATGTGTCCATGCCATTTGGGCTTAAAAGTGCAGGGGCAACTTACCAGCGCTGCATCCAAAATTGCCTACACAGCCAGATAGGCCGTAACGTCCACGCTTACGTGGACGACATCATGGTCAAATTTCATCGCAAGGAGTCGCTGTTGGAAGACCTCAAAGAAACATTCGACAATCTGCGTGTCTACCAGATGAGGCTCAACCCCACCAAGTGTGTGTTTGGTGTCCCGACAGGGAAGCTTTTGGGTTTCTTGGTGTCGGAACGAGGAATCGAGGCCAACCCGGAGAAGATTGTCGCGATTACTTCACTTGGGAAACCAGCCAATGTCAACCAAGTGTAGCGCATGGCGGGTCGAATCGCGGCTTTAAGCCGTTTCATAAGTCGCCTTGGGGAGAAGGCCATGCCTCTCTATCAGCTACTCAAGAAGATTGATCGTTTCATGTGGACAGATGAGGCCAACGATGCTTTCGAAGCCTTGAAGCAGCAATTAGCTAACCCACCGGTGCTAGCGGCCCCGACAGACAAAGAACCTATGCTCATGTACATTGCGGCTAATTCCAGAGCCGTCAGTGTGGCAATAGTTGTCGAGCGAAAGGAGGAAGGGAAAGAATACCCCGTCCAGAGGGTGGTATACTTCATCAGCGAAGTACTTACTCTCTCCAAGCAACATTACCCGCATTGGCTGAAGTTGGTTTTTGGGGTGTTCATGGCGAGTCGAAAGTTGAAGCACTACTTTCAGGAACACCTGGTCACGAACGTCAGCTCCGCTCCCCTCAGCGACATTATTCCTAACCGAGAGGCCACTGGACGGATTGCTAAATGGGCAATCGAGCTCGGTCCTCATCAGATTCGATATACACCTCTGACGGCTATAAAGTCTCAAGCGCTCGTGGACTTCATCAATGATTGGACCGAGTTGCAAATCCCTGAGGAAAGACCATATCTTACATATTGTACCATCTACTTTGATGGGTCCAGACAGTTGGAAGGCTCGGGGGCTGGCATGGTGATAACTTCGCCTCATGGTGACAAGTTTTGCTATGTCCTCCGACTCATGTTTCCATGTACTAACAATGCAGCAAAATACGAAGCTTTGCTTCATGGTTTGTGACTCGCCAAGGAGATGAACCTCACAAGAGTGAGATGCTTGGGCGATTCCGATCTGGTGGCGCAGCAAGTTTTTGGCACTTGGGATTCGCGAGACCCTTTCATGGCGGCTTACAGACAGGCTGTGTCGGACGTGGCGGGTCATTTCAGTGGCTACCAAGTGGATCTCATTGATCGACGACTTAATGAAGCAGCGGACGCTCTTTCCCACCTCGGTTCACAGCGTAAGCCGGTTCCTCCCAATGTATTTTTGTATATATTGTATAACCCGTCAGTCAAACTGCCTTCGGAAGAAGACCTGGCGGTTCCAGACCCCGAATCTCAACTTGTGGCGGCTCTTCACGCTACTCCGGATTGGGCAACTCCCTATATGGCGTATCTCACCAGAGGCGAGTTACCTGCCGATGAGTTGCTAGCTCGCCAAGTTATCCGCCGGAGCAAATCTATGGTCATACATAATGGCGAGTTACATAAGCGTAACACCTCAGGAGTATTCCAAAGATGCATTTCTTCTGAGGAAGGATCTATGATCCTCAATGAGATTCATGTGGGCGACTGTTGTCATCATGCTGGATCACGATCCTTGGTTTCTAAAGCTTTTAGGCATGGGTTCTATTGGCTGACGGCTCACGCAGACGCGGAGGAAATCGTTCGCCGATGTGATGGCTGCCAGAAGTTTGGGCGACAGACGCATGTACCGGCTCAGGAATTGCGGATGATACCAATCACTTGACCGTTTGCGGTCTCGGGGCTCGATATGGTCGGCCCTTTCAAGATGTCATCTAATAAAAAGACTCATCTCTTGGTGGCGGTTGACAAATTTACCAAATGGGTGGAAGCAGAACCGGTCAGCAGTTGCGACGCCGAGACATTTGTTAAATTCTTGAAAAAGCTAATTTTCCGGTTTGGATATCCACATAGTATCATTACAGATAATGGTACCAACCTTTCCAAAGGTGCAATGCAAGAGTTCTGCTCACGGGAGCATATCCGACTTGATGTTTCCGTGGTGGCGCACCCCAGTCTAATGGACAGGCAGAGAGGGCGAATCAGGAAATCTTACGAGGGATTAAGCCCCGGCTCATGGTGCCCTTGGAACGCATGCCAGGATGTTGGGTTGAGGAATTGCCATCAGTTTTGTGGAGTATCAGGATGACTCCAAACCGCTCCACGGGCATTACTCCTTTCTTCCTGGTCTATGGGGCGGAGGCGGTGTTACCAAGCGACATCAAACATGATTCTCCGCGAGTCGCCGCTTACGTGGAACAAGATAACGAGTCAGCACGGCAAGACTCGCTGGACGCCTTGGAAGAGGAACGTGACTTGGCCGCTTCACGGTCGGCGATTTATCAGAAGAATTTACGCCATTATCATAGCCGCCGGTCAAGAGCCGAGCTTCTCAAGAAGGCGACTTAGTGCTCCGTTTGATTCAAGATCATACCGGTATGCACAAGTTGTCGCCCGCATGGGAGGGACCGTTTGTCATCAGCAAGAATCTTTGGAACGGCTCCTACTACTTGATGGATCTTCGTCCACATCGACCAACCACGGAGGTTCAGACAACTCGCCCCTGGAACATAGCCCATCTGCGGCCTTATTATACCTAGAGCCATGAGCTCTCTTTTTTCTATTTTATCAAGTTTTTGTAATACATGATTTATGAAAGCAATAAAGCCGGCACCCACGAATTTTGGGGACTTTTGCCATTTCAGCTTTTGAAAGCATGAGTCTTTACTATTCTATAGGTCGCCCAAACATGGACGCTATCAGCATCAGAGAGCATAAGTCGCCATGTTGCACTTATTTCAAAACTGGATGCTGGTAAGCCAAAGAAGACCAAAAGTTGCCTTGTCGCATGGTTCAAACATAGGCGCCTTATATGGTTTTTTGACAAGTAAAGCCGGCTTACTTGGGGGCTACTAGTCCCCAAGTCGTTTTGCAGTAAGAGCGTATACGCTTCTGTAATCCTATGTCTGGTTTCTTCCTAAACCGTAGGTCACTTGGGGGTTTCCACTCATTGAGTTCAGCCTAACTACCCTCTTGGCTAGCGAAAAATTACCGCATTACAAATGGTTATACTGAACTATGTGTTGAACAAGTCGCCACATGGACCTATGTACTCAAGGCGATTTAATCTGTTATTTGGACCCTGAACTCGTCTTGCTTAAAACATAAATGGTACCGGCCAGAGTCACACATGGAAAATAGAAAAACCATTGGTTCATCGAACCCGCTTCACAGAAGCTTGACTCGTGCCTGATCAGCCGGTCTAAAATAACAAAGCTTTCTTAAAAAGCTTCCCAAGGGTAACACTAGAGTTATTTAGGCTCGTCTTATCCTATCGAAACTCATTGAGTCGATAAAATTTTCTTTCGAATTGGCCTTGATTATAACTCGCCCCGGCTTATGTTTTTCCTAACCTGGGGGCTGATTTATCTCTCGCCATAATTCACGGGGTTGGTATGGTTTTCCTAACAGACCAGGAAAAAATTGGAGCCATGGCTTGATTCATGCAAAAGTCGCATGCGAGTCATAAAAAGATTCAAGGACTACGAATAAAGTTCCATCCAGAAGACGAAAAGGCATGTTTCGTGTTTCACACACACTAGAAAAATAATTACATGGCTCTCATGGCTAAGATGGGCATCATTCATCAGCAAAAGAAGAATCCCTGGGTGAGTCAAGCCGCCGCCGAGTCGCCTTGCCTTGAGCTTTCGCCGCCTTCGATTCGTAAGTCGCCCAGTTTCCAATTACACCTGGACAAGGCGATGAACTCATCCTCCTCAGCCAGGAAGTCAGACAAGTCCAAGTCAAGGTTAAAAGGATTTCGGGGGCGGCTGGGAACCAAGCTGGCAATCTGATATGAAGGAGGTGTCACTTTCTTTTTATTTTCATCATATGCGGATTGATACTTCTTCAGGTCAAAACTCGTCGCCAACTGAGTCTCCGCTTAGCGCGAGTCTACAATGGTTTGCTTATAATCCACTTCGGTGAATTCTGTGCCATCAACCTTCATCTCAGGGTAGCCGACGACTATTTCCTCGGGTTTAAGCTCCGAGGCATACGGAAGGCACCGACTTAGGGTGTTCAACACACCTGTTCGGGCGGCTGATCTCTTTAGTTCTTCTACTGGAGGAGGAAGCGTGGACAAGAAGCCGAGCATTTGCTTGATGGGCATTGTTGGTTCCTTGCTGCCCATCACCGCCTTAATTGATAACACGCCTCCCGTGTACAGCTGCTCAGCAAAGGTGTATATGGCTCTCAATTTAATCATACAAGCATCTGGCAGTTTGACGGCTCGGGCACCTGCAACAGTGGCATAAGTATTTGGAGATTTTTTTGATCCTAACCTGGTTAGTCAAAAGAAGTTCGGCGATCAAACTTACCGAACATGGCGACTGTCATATTCGATATATTCTTTTTCAAGCCAGTCAGCTCCTGTTGGGCGGCTTTCAATTTTTCTTCTGCTTGTTCAGCACGCTTCAAGAGGGCGGCTTGGTCGGCGTTGGCTTTCTTCTCAAACTTCTCGTGGTCAACCTTCATTTTTTCTAACTCGGCCTGCAGCAAGCGGGATTTAGCCTCTAGCCCAGAGTAAGCATCCTGCTGACCAGTCAAATTCTTCTTCAAGTCGGCTACCGCCGCCTCACTCTGGGCCATAGACTCCTGCACATAATATTTGGGGAGACAAGTCTCAGAATTTTTGCAAGCAATACTCCTGACACTTGGGGGCTAATGTATGATTTTTTATCAAAAAGTCATACCACATACAAGACCCGGCCCATCTTCTAAAAAGATGACCCGGCCCTTGGGGGCTACAGGTTGAAGTTTTCTATTACAAGACCCGACCCATCTTCTAAAAAGATGAGCCGGCCCTTGGGGGCTACAGGTTGAAGTTTTCTATTACAAGACCCGACCCATCTTCTAAAAACATGACCCGGCCCTTGGGGGCTACAGGTTGAAGTTTTCTATTACAAGACCCGGCCCATCTTCTAAAAAGATGACCCGACCCTTGGGGGCTACAGGTTGAAGTTTTCTATTACAAGACCTGGCCCATCTTCTAAAAAGATGACCCGGCCCTTGGGGGCTACGGATTGAAGTTTTCTATTACAAGACCCGACCCATCTTCTAAAAAGATGACCCGGCCCTTGGGGGCTACAGGTTGAAGTTTTCTATTACAAAACCCGACCCATCTTCTAAAAAGATGACCCGACCCTTGGAAGGCTAATGAATATAGGAACATATATCCGCATACCTCGTGTTTGGTCTTCATAAGTCGGAGCAGGCTTTTTTTCAGCTCAAAATCCTTCTCCAGGTGAGTTGTGAAGCCACAACATAGTTGGTCGAACTCCAGCTTCTCGTATTGAGGAAGTTTGAGGTGTTCTGAGTCGCCATCAGGAGGAAGGTGACTTCCCTTTGATGTATGTTTGGAGAGCACGGCAGTTGGAGGAGTAGAATAGCCCAAGCCGGTGACCATGACGTCTGGATCGTCAGTCGCCTTGAGAGGGCTTGGCGGGTTTCTCGAGGCAGCGGTTTCTTTCAATATGACGGGCGAGTCATCCCGGGCATCGGGAATGTCGCCTGCAGGAATGTCGCAAGCCGCCTTCTGCTCCCTTTCAGCCTCAGGAATAGATGTGTCAACACCTAAGGCATCAAATGATTGTTGTCCAGGAGGAGAGTCGCCGGTTTTCCTTTTCTTTGCTTGCGCCCTGCAATAAAGCGCCAAGGTTTAAAGCATAGGTTATGGTTTAAAAGAATCTGGGTTAACAGTGTAAACTTACCCTTTCACGCGAACCATCGGTGGGAGAGCAGAGATAGCCAAGTCACCAGATGTGGGAGGAGAAGTCTGGCAGGACAAAGATTTGAAAGTCACAAGGATGGCGGGTTATGGTTCACACGTCAAAAGATATGACAAGACAGGCGTACCTCACTGGTCCGTTTGCGACCAGTCGTCTTCTCGGGCAGTCTAGTGATCAAGTCGCCAGAACGACTGCGAGTCTTGCGAGAGGGGGTGAAATTTGCTTTCTTCAAAAGGAAATCAGGGTCCATATAAGCATGAGGATGAGATATGGGCACTTTTCCGCAGATCCGCCTGGCTGGTCTAGGAGAAGAAGAAGGTGAGTCGAAAGAAATGGATATTACCTCGACTGCGTCATTCTTTCTCTCATCGTCATCACCCTACATGCAAAGATATATGGTATAAATTTAAGTCGGAACATGTGGAGAAGGGACAAGGAAAAAGCCTTACCTCGGAAATTGCCTCGTGTGCATGAGAGTCGCCAACAAAGGATGAATCTTTGATGGCGGTTTTCTTCCTGCTCACCGTCTTCTTCTTCTTGGGTGGCGCCTTGGTAGACTTTGAGGGGGCGACTTTCGGACCCCTCCTCCAAAACACATCAGTTCTCTGACAAACACATGCAGGTCTTTAAACCATGAAAGTTGCTAAAGTATAAACAAGACAAATGGCGGTTTAGATTCTTACTGGAGGCACCGGGTTGGTACGGCAGAAGCCTCTAAGGCCGATCTTGGCACATTCTTCCACAGACTCGGCGGTTAATCTCTTCATGACTCCGACGATTTCACTCTCTAAAAGTTGGCGGTGACTGGCGCGCTGTGGATGCTCTAAAGTGTCGTCATAATCATACATCAACCCGTCGCGGCGGCTCAAGGGAAGGATATTCCACTCTATCCAGCAGCGGAACAGGTCGATCCCGATGAGCCCGTTGTTGTACAAGAATTTCAGATCCGAAAAAAATGGAATGAACTCTGACTCTTCTTCTTCACTCAGCTTGTTAGGGAATTTAAAATCCATAGGCAAGCGATCCGCTCTGAAACCCGGAAGAGGGTTCTCGCCTGGTGGAGCAGTGTTTTTGCAGTAAAACCATGACTCGGCCCATCCTTTGGGGTGGCTGGGCAAAAGAACTGCCGGAAATCCATGCTCGCGACATCTCTGAACGTTGACCCCTCCAAGCTCATGGTTAGGACCGTTGGAGAACTCGGTCTAGCGGTTGAAGTGGAAGAAGTTCCAGAACAAAGGGATCGAGGGTTCTTTCTGTAGGTACACTTCACAAAAGACCTCGAATTGGCATAAATTGGTGATGGAATTGGGTCCTAGGTCTTGGGGACGAAGGTTGAGGAAGTGCGGGGTGTCTCGGAAGAACTTTGATCCAGGCGGCTTAAATCCACGCTCGATGTAGTCGGTGAAGATCACCACTTCTCCTGGCCCCGGGTTGGGAATTGGCTCGCCCGGGGCGGTTCTCCAACCAATAATCTCTTTACTTTCAAGGAGACCCGCCTCGACATATTTCTCAAGTGTGGCGTCGTCGACTTTGGTTGGCAACCAAACACACTTCATGATGGCCATGACTACAAAAAAATGGAGTGCGAGGCGACTCAGCAAAGATTAGAAATTATTCTAACCCGCTCGTACGGGTCCATGGTGTTCACGAAAGAGTTTAGTAACTCGCCCACCAGACCGAAAGAAAGGGTGCGTCCTGACTACAGTAATTAAACTGAGTCGCCATAAAGGTTGAAGCTAAAAGGCGACTCTTGAAAAACGTTCTCGTCCTTAGAGATATTCTCGATGGGTGAAAAAACATGTTCCTATGGACGGGCGGAAAGCTACAGATCTACGGATAGGTAAAAAATAAGAAAATATTATCCGGGGTAATGGCGATGAACTGTGCGCACAGTACAACTACAGAGCTGGTCAACAGAGCTCGGGTTTTTGAAATAGCAGAAGGCTGAGATTAAGATGGTCGATGCCTATTGCAATCTGAAGCTAATCATGGCAACAGGAGGTAGATCTAACATATCTAGAGGTGTTCATCATGCCATGAAGTTAAGAGCTATGGCCATGGAGGTCTTGGTCTACACCTAAAGAGAGGAAAGAAATGTACCTGACAATAGGGGATCGCCTCCGGGGATGGAGGCTCGGGTCTTCGTGCTCCTTGCTGCCGGGAGAGCTGCGGTCGATGGAGAAAAACTCCGGGAGCCGAGCATGATGCCAGGCGATGGAGCCGAGGACGAAGCTGGGATGCCGGAGCTCGGAGACGATGTCGGGAGGCCGGTGTGCGAAGACGAAGACGAAGGCGAAAGTGGAATGGGGGTAGGTGATGAGGCTCCTCTTCCCCCCCCCCCCCATTTCTCTCGGTATTTAAGGAGCAGGAACGGGAAATGAGGTTGTCAATGCGGGAATCGAGGCAACAAGTCAGTAAACGCAATGATGGCGCCTGGATTTTTGGGATAAACAATTATGGGCGAAAGATTCGCTGACAGTTACACTTGTTTAGGAACTGGAACCGAGGAGCTGAGGTGACATCCTTTGACACTGTGTGGCGACTCAAGTTAGAGTGCTACGAATGGCAGCTCAGCATTTACCGAAAGCTAGAGATAAGGAGAGTCGCCAGAAGATTGAAGGGAGATTATTGACACGAATGAATTCATGACAATTTGGGGCCTAATGTTAGGGATGTTACCTGTGGATAACGGGTCACCAGAGGGGCGACTCACCTTTGGCCATGTGTTCAATGGACCAGAAGTTGTGAGGCGGTTCAAGAAGATCGTGCGGATGATGGAACGCCGAGGAAGTTCTGAGTCGTGAGAAGCACGACGACTTAGAGATAAGGAAAACTACCAAGTGTAGGATAGCAGGACTTTGTAAACCCTAGGGCCTCGACCTTTATATAAAGGCGAGTCCCGAGGAAAGGTCAGACGAGTTAGAGAGAATCGAGAGCTAGGTCAGGCGAGTTATGCCCTCATGTAATCGAAACCATCATCAATCTACACAAAGCAGGACGTAGGCTTTTACCTCCTCATGAGGGGCCGAACCTGGGTAAATCTGAGTCTCGCTTTCGCTCACCCCCTTTGAGTCGCCACCAAGGTGCGATGGCTCCATCTTTAAGTCCTTTCACGAGGACATCTGCCGTGACAAAACCACGACAGTATGTTTTTCCAAGTAAGGGCGGTACCCAAGCACCAGTCCACCCACATATCAAATTATCAAAGTAACGAACACAAATCATATGAGCATGATGAAAAATAGCTTGACAGGAATTCCCATGTGTCCTCGGGAGCGCTTTTCTTTTATATAAGAGTTTGTATAGGCTTGTCCTTTGCTACGAAAAGGATTGGGCCACTTTGCCGCGCCATTGTTACATTTGTTACTTGCTACCTGTTATGAATTACCTTATCACAAAACTATCTGTTACCGATAATTTCAGTGCTTGCAGAGAATACCTTACTGAAAACCGCTTGTCATTTCCTTCTGCTCCTTGTTGGGTTCGACACTCTTACTTATCGAAAGGACTATGATAGATCCCCTACACTTGTGGGTCATCAGTGGCGTCGATGGATGAAGGAATGAATAGATGCAAAAGACAAATCTTGGGGATGCCCAAGGCACCCCAAGGTAACATCTAAGGAAACTAAAGCGTCTAAGTTTGGCGATGCCCCGGAAGGCGTCCCCTCTTTCTTCTAACGACTATCGGTAACACACTTGAGGCTATATTTTTATTCATCACATGATATGTATTTTGCTTGGAGCGTGTTGTATGATATGAGTCTTTGCTTATTTGTTTTTCACAATAATCACCTCCAAACACATTTGCTTGAGATGGCCTCACGTCATCCTAATTTTTTAGAATTGCTTCTT
This sequence comes from Hordeum vulgare subsp. vulgare, assembly GCF_904849725.1. Lineage (NCBI taxonomy): Eukaryota > Viridiplantae > Streptophyta > Magnoliopsida > Poales > Poaceae > Hordeum > Hordeum vulgare. The sequence continues at coordinate 387,788,865 of NC_058522.1, forward strand.
GTGCTTCACTTAAGTTTGTTAAGCTAGGTGGTTGATCTAGTGCTTCACTTATATCTTTTTTAGTACGGTGGTGCGAATGTTTTGAAGAAACTTGTTCTCATGCTTCACTTATATCTTTTTGATAATGCTAATATGTTTTGAAGAAATTTGTTCTCTTGCTTCACTTATATCGAATGTTAGAAAATTTTGAAGAAATCCACTCTCTTGCTTCACTTATATCTTTTTGAGAGTGTGAAAATAGTCTTAGTAATTGGTACAAGATATGATGTTTGGTCCCTTTGTCATGAATATCCAAGTAGAATAATGAAAACTAGCATACAATTTTTTTATGGAACATGAAAAACTTGATTCTTTATAATAGTTTTGAGACATGTAGATGATGATATGTGAGTTATGTTAGTGAGTCAATTATGCTCTAGTATGAATATTGATGTTAAGTTTTATGATTCCCTATGCAAGCACACAAAGTTAATAGTTATGCAATGAAGTTATATCCTACTTGTGGTGTATTGTTCAATGTTGGTTATGTTTTATGTATGCCTGTGCATCATTATGATTTTCTAGTTGGGAGCTTCTCAATCTTTTTGCTAGCCTTCATTTGTACTAAGCGGGAATACTGCTTGTGCATCCATTATCCTTAAATATTGTCTTGCCACTTGTGTCCATCATATCTACCTATATGTGGTATTTCATTGCCGTTCCAAGTAAATTTGCATGTGCCATCTCTAAAAAAATCTCAAAAATATTTTCTCTTTTGCATGCCGATATCACTCATGAAGCAGTGAGGGATGGCCAATATTTGTTGGATATGTCATTCTCACGATGAGTGTTTATTCACTTATCATTGGACGAGAGTTTGGCGGTAAAAGGGATGCCCATTCCCAAAAATAAATGGAATGTGCTGGTATCGAGTGCACCCGTGAATTCGGTTAGCCATGGATTGTGAAAAGTAATGGTGGAAACAAAAAAAACTATTCTCTTGGATGTGACAGTAGAAAGACGAAAGTCTTGACGACGCTGAAACTATGATTGGGGAATAGAGATAAAAAATATTTACTTTTTGTTTGGGAACCGCCTATGATGTATCCAATGTGAGAAGTGTTGGGACCTTAAGTCGTTCTCGTTGACGAGAAAAGCATGCCACCCAAAATAAATTTTTCATCTCTTTTAAAACTTGAGCTCTCGCACCTCTGTAAATCAATGCTTCCCTCTGCGAAGGATCGTTCTATTTAATTTTTATGTTGAGTGGCCTCCTTCTCTTTAAAAGCACCAACTAGGGGGTCATGTGGTGTTGTGTGTGCATGTAGTATGATTTATATTCGAGTGTGCATTATGAATGGATCAATGATTGAGCATAATGGGCTAGGGATAATTTACTTTAGCATTGCTATTTTGAAAGGCATGGTTTCTTGTTTGCATCACTTGAGTATCTGTATATTCATGTCAAATATAGACTATTGCTTTGAATCATCTAAGTCCTCGTGTCTATGCTATGAAAATAACTTGAAGTATGTTGGGTAGCATTCCACAATCAAAAATATGTTTTATCACTTTCCTACTCGAGGACGAGCATGAGTTAAGCTTGGGGATGCTTGATACGTGGCCAACGTATCTATTATTTTATCTTGTTCCATACTATGATATTATTATTCTTGGATGTTTTATTATCACTTTATACCATTTTATATCATTTTTTGGGACTGATCTATTAACTTAGTGTCAAGTGTCAGTTCCTGTTTTCTGCCATGTTTTTGTTTCACACAAAATCAATATCAGATAAGATCAAAATGTCCCGAATTTTTTGAGGATTTTTTATTGAAGATAAGGATCATCTGGAACTTGGAGGCCAAGGAAGATCTTGCCGGAGGTCCCCACATAACACGAGGGCGCGCCCAAGGGGGGAGCGCACCCTAATGTTGTGTTGGCCCTCCATGCTCCATTTTTCGTACCTCCTCCATTATAAATTCATCAATATTCCAAAACCCTCAAGGAAGTCCACGGAATACTTTTTCGCCGCTGCAAGCCTCTGTTCTCGCAAGATCCCATCTGGAGGCCTTCTCCGGTACTCCGTCAGAGGGAGAATTCATCATGGAGGGGCTCTACATCAACCTTGCCGCCTCTCCGATGATGTGTGAGTAGTTCACCACACACCTACGGCTCTGTAGGTAGTAGCTAGATGTCTCTCTCTCTCTCTCTCTCTCTCTGTGTGTGTGTGTGTGTGTGTGTGTGTGTGTGTGTCTCAATAGAACGGTCTCCATGATCTTCATGGAGATCCATTCGATGTAATAACTTTGTGTTGGGGATATTACCTGTCAATGACCCGCCCTAGTTGGGCCGGGTTACCAATCAGGCGATTCACCCAAACAATCATTCGGGCCTTGTCCTGGCCGGATCAAGGTCGTATGACGGTTTATGATTTCTGGAAGGTCTCCAAGCTTTGGAAGGTGGCGACTTAGAGACCACAGGGGTCACGATTTGTAGGAAGGAAAGCACCCTTGTAAGCCCTAGGGGTTTGACCTGTATATAAAGGCGAGTCCCAGGGGAGGAGAAAAGGGGAGAAATCATCAAGAGCTAGGTTCGGCGAGTTACGCCCTCCTTGTAATCGAAACCACATCAATACAAACCAAAGCAGGACGTAGGCTTTTACCTCCTCACGAGGGGTCGAACCTGGGTAAATCGCCGTGTCTCTCCCGCTTAACCCCTTTGAGTCGCCACCAAGGTGCGATGGCTCCAGTACTAAGTCCTTTCACGAGGACATCTGCCGTGACAAAACCACGACACTTTGTGCGGTGTGTTTGTTGGGATTAGATGAATTGTGAGTTTATGATTAGATCTATCCTCGTTTTATTTGAGTTCTTTGCTGATATCTTTTTTGCATAATTTATTATAGCCTTGTATTTCTTCTCCAAAGTTTTGGTTTGGTTTGGCCAACTAGATTAGATCTTCTAGCAATGGGAAGAGGTGCTCGGTAATTGGTTCGATCTTGCGATGTTCAGTACTAGTGACAGAAGGGGAGTTGATATGCATGTGTTGTTTCCATTAAGGATAAAAAGTTGGGATGAATTCTTATATGCTTTTGTCTTGACTACATCATGCCATTGTTCTTAATGCATTACTTCGTTCTTATGAACTTAATACACTAGATGCATGCTGGATAGCGGTTGATGTGTGAAGTAATAGTAGTAGATGCACGTAGGAGTCGGTCTACTTGATTTGGATGTGATGCCTATATCATGATCATTGACTTGGATAGCATCATAATTATTTGGTTTTCTATCAATTTCCCAACAGTAATTTGTTTACCCACCTTATGCTATTTTCTTGAGAGAGATGTCACTAGTGAATCCTACGGCCCCTGGGTCTACTTTTATTATATGATCAATCTCGTTTACTTATACAAAAATACCAAAAATACTTGCTGCACTTTTTATCTTCTATTTATCTATCAATCTATCATATATCATTTAATCTCGTTTCTTGACCATCGAGAGATTGACAACCTCTCGTCTGCGTTGGGTGCGAAGGTTTGTGTTGTGTGTGTAGGTGCCGGTGTTGCTTGGTTCCCCTACTCGATTGATAATGTTGGTTTCTTAACTGAGGGGAATACTTACTCTACTATGCTGCATCATCCTCTCCTCTTCGTGGATAAAAATCCAACGCAGTTTACAAGTAGCACACATTCAGTGGGAGGAGAAGTTCCCGTCAACGACGAGTCGCCTGATACGTCTCCAACGTATCTATAATTTATGAAGTATCCATGCCATGTTTAGAATAATTTTATATGATTTTGGTATGATTTGATAAGAACTTACCCAGACTGACGCTGTTTTCAGCAGAACTACCGTGGTGTTGTTTTTGTGCAGAAATAAAAGTTTTGTGAATGAGTTGAAAATTTATGGAGAACATTTTTGGAAAAAACAAAAAATACTGGCGAAAGAATCAACCAGAGGGGGTCCACCACCTGGCCAAAAGCCAGGGGGCGCGCCCCGTGTCTTGTGGGCCCCTCGGGCACCGCCTTCACGTGAGACCGATGCCAAAAATTCATATAAATCAATAAACCTCCACAAAGAAACCTAGATCGGGAGTTCCGCCACTGCAAGCCTCCAGAGCCACAAAAAACAAATCGGGAGCCCGTTCAGGCACCCTGCCGGAGGGGGAAACCATCACCGGAGGCCATCTTCATCATCCCGGCGGTTCCATGACGAGGAGGGAGTAGTTCACCCTTGGGGCTGAGGGTATGTACTAGTAGTTATGTGTTTGATCTCTCTCTCTCATTTTCTTGAGATGACACGATCTTGATGTATCGCGAGATTTATTAATATAGATGAATCATATGGAGTTTTCCCCTCTCTATCTTCTTGTGATGAATTGAGTTTTCCCTTTGAAGTTTTCTTATCAGATTGAGTGTTTAAGGATTTGAGAACACTTGATGTATGTCTTGCGATGGGATATCCATGGTGACAATGGGGTGTTCTATTGATCCACTTGATGTATGTTTTGGTGGTCCCGTGACCCTGGGAATCTATGCATAGGGGTTGGCACATGTTGTCGTCTTGACTCTCCGGTAGAAACTTTGGGGCAATCTATGAAGTTCTTTGTGTTCGACTGAACATGATGAATCTGAAATTGTGAGATGCATATCGTATAATCAAGCTCATGGGTACTTGCGGTGACATTGGAGTATCTAGGTGACATTAGGGTTTTGGTTGATGTGTATCTTAAGGTGTTATTTTAGTACGAACTCTAGGGCTGTTCTTGACACTTATAGGGATAGCTCATAAGATTGATCGGAAAAGATAACTTTGAGCTGGTTTCGTACCCTACAATAATTTCTTCGTTTGTTCTCCGCTATTTGTGACTTCGGAGTGAACTCTTTGTCGCACGTGAGGGATTTATATATGATTCAACTATGCTAGTGTTGTTGGGAGAACTTGCACTAGTGAAAGTATGGACCCTAGGCCTTGTTTCCAAGCATTTATACAAAATTTTGCTCGTTGTTTACTATTTGTTACATTGCTGTTTTTATATTTTCAGATTACAAAAACCTATATCTACCATCCATATTACACTTGTATCACCATCTCTTCGCCGAACTAGTGCACCTATACAATTTACCATTGTATTGGGTGTGTTGGGGACACAAGAGACTCTTTGTTATTTGATTGCAGGGTTGCTTGAGAGAGACCATCTTCATCCTACGCCTCCCATGGATTGATAAACCTTAGGTCATCCACTTTAGGTAAACTTGCTATTGTCCTACAAAACTCTGCGGTTGGAGGCCCAACACGAGACTAGAAAGAAGAAGGTTGTGTAGTAGACATCAAGCTCTTTTCTGGCGCCGTTGCCAGGGAGGTGAGTGCTTGAAGGTATATCTTTAGATCTTGCAATTAAATCTTTTAGTTTCTTGTTTTTCACTAGTTTGGTTTTATAAAAGAAAACTACAAAAAAATGGAATTGAAGTTGCCTCATATGCTTCGTATTTTCAATGTCTTTCATGAAAATTATGGTTTGGATAATTGTGCTCAATTGTTAGGCAAAGAAATTGTGAGAATATTTAAAGAGAATTCCTTGAATGATGAGCATGATTGCAATGTTGTTAGTTTGAGTTCTCTAAATGTCCATGATTTTAATGATATAAAAATCCACAAGCTTGGGGATGCTATGTTTGATCAAAATGACATGTTTGAGAATTTATTTGTTGCAATTAATGTTTTTCCCAAGCTTGGGGATGTTATGCTTAATGAAGACGATCTTTTTATTCCCCCTACTTTGAATGATCAAATTTTTTATAATGATTGCATGCCTCCTACTTATGATGACTATTGTGATGAAACTTGTGCAATGAAAAAGAGTGATCATTACTATTATGATACTTGCCATAATTATGAATATCCTTTACTAAATATTACTCTTTTAATGTGGAACCAATTTGTAGTATTCAATTCTTTTATGATACTCCCACTATTAGTCATGAGAAGGAATTTTCTTGTGTGGAGAGTAGTATATTTTTTATTCTTATAGATCATGAAAAGAATGCTTTATGTGCTAGTTATATTGTGAAATGCCTTCACGATGCGACTGAAAATTATTATGAGGGAGGAACATATTCTTGTAGGAATTGCAATAATATCAAGTTTCCTCTCTATGTGTTCAAAATTTTGAAGTTATGCTTGTTTTGCCTTCCTATGCTAGTTGATTCTTGCTCCCATAAATTGTTTGTACACAAAATCCTTATGCGTAGGAACTGGGTTAGAATTAAATGTGCTTTTCATGAGATTCATGATGCTCTTTTGCATGTTATAATTATTATTCCTATGTGAGCATCATTTAAATCATCATGCCTAGCTAAAAGGCTTTAAAGAAAAGTGCTTCTTGGGAGACAATCCAATACTTTTACTTTCTATTTTTTGGTGTTCACATGATTAAGCTACTATAGTAATCATGTTTTATGCCCTTTATTTCAATAAAGTGCCAAGTAAAGCCTTTGGGATAGTGTGGATGATAGTTGACTTGATTCTGTGCAAAAAACATAAACATTTGCTCTTAGTCCAAGAATTTTGTAAATTCAGTGGAGTGTGATTGTTATCTGAATTTTTTACACATGATTGATAGAGAAAACTCATGGATTGTCCTAATGTTTCAGAATTTTTAGAGACATTGAAGTATGGTTACACTACAGATCTTCACAGGCTGTTTTGTGTTTGACAGATTCTGTTTTGCTTGCATAGTTTGCTTGTTTTAGTGTTTCCATAGCTTATATTCAGTGATATAAATTATAGGTATAGTAGAATACATTAGGTATCATATGGGACCAATTATGAATCTTGTCTTGACAGTACCTAAGTGAATGATCATTCTTTATTATACTAACCCATCTCACGAAGTCCCGTTAAGTTTTGTGTGATTGAAGTTTTCCAGTTTGGGTGAGACACCAATATGAGGAGAATAAGGAGTGACAAGAACCGAAGCTTGGGCATTCCCAAGGCACCCCCAAGTCAATATCGAAGTAAGATTCAAGCGCCTAAGCTCGGGGATGCCCCAGAAGGCATCCCCTCTTTCGTCTTCAACTTTATCGGTATATCTTACTTGGAGCTATATTTTTATTCATCACATAATATGAGTTTTGCTTGGAGCGTCATTCTATTTTGTTGTTCTCTGTTAGGTGTTATTCATAATCTTGTTTTTCAATAAAAAGTTCCAAGAATTGCATTACAATGCTTGCATTGCATGCTTTGATTGGTGCTATGTAAAAACAGAAACAGGTGTGTAGAGTTTGGATTTTCATATTTTACTCGAACATGAAAAGTTTCTGAATTTTTACACAATGTTGTCATATAAATTTTATAGCATGTACTGAATTTTAATAATTCTTTGAGTTACATAAGTACACTACTTTCATAAATTTCAAAACCTGTTCTGTTTGGATAGATTGTTGTCATAGTTTTGTTATCTACTTATCCTATAGTTTCCACAACCTATATTGATAGATATAAATTGTGGAAACAATAGTAAACAGTAGATGATGTTTGCAATTATTACGAGACTTGTCTTGTCAGTACATAAAGAGTTGATTTATTATTATGTGCACTAACCTATCTCACGAGTTGTTTTCAAGTTTTGTGTGGATGAAGTTTTTGAGAATAGGTGAAACGGGGATATGAGAGGATTGAACAAGATACAAAAGCTCAAGCTTCGGGATTCCCAAGGCACCACAATTAAATATTTCAAGAACACTCAAGCATCTAATCTTGGGGATGCTACGCATATCACCTGTCTTCGTCAACTATCGGTTAGCCTATGTTGAGCCTAAATTTTTATTCGTTCACATGATGTGTCCTATTCTTGGAGTGCTAATTTTCTTTTGCTTGTTGTTTAAATAAAATACTCAGATATGAAAATCTTTATTAAGAGAGACAGATAAAGTCCTCACATAGCTACTTAATTGTTTTAGTACTCATTGATCTTCACTTATATGTTTTGGAGTAGTTTTGTCATTTACTGTCGTGCTTCACTTATATCCTATTAGTAAATGGTTGAATGAATTGAATATCATAAATATGAAATTAAATATGCTTCATATACTTATCCCATGGGGAGTAATGACTTCACACATAATAAGTATACGTGGTAAAATTTATTGAAAATTAGCAAACACCGCATTGGTCACTTGAACAATTCATGAAAGAATATTGAAGGAAGAGAGATTCCACATATAAATACACTATCTTGGTCATCTTCTATGATTGTGAGCTCATTAATTAATTTCAAACTCGAGTAAATTAGTTAAAATTGGACAAGGAAGACAACTTAATGAGTAATGTTTGGGTATATTTGAATAGAAGTTATATTGTTATGGATCCTCCAACATGTGGTGCATGCTTCCACCCCATACTAGCCAAAACTTCCGCATTAAGTAGAAATACTACTTGTGCATCCAAACACCCTTAAACCAATTTTTCTATGATAGTCCACTATACCTACCTATGGATTGAGTAAGATCCTTCAATTAAGTTGTCATCGATGGAAAAAAGGAATCAAAATTGCTCCTAAATATGTATGACCTTTTTTTGTAAGGGAAAATAAGCGTTGTAAGAACTTCTGATGGTAAAGAAATAAAAGTGACAGACTGCATAATAAAGGTTGCTATCACAAAGGGCAATACAACATGATGTTCCTTTGCATTAAGGTTTTGCACATCCAAAAATAAAAAGTGCATGACAACCTCCGCTTCCCTCTGCGAAGGGCCTACCTTTTACTTTCTAGTACATACCTTTATGCAGGAGTCAGGGTGATCTTCACCACTTCCTATATTTTGCCTTTTTTTCTTGGAAAGTGTCATGTGTTGGGGAATGATCTAGACATATATATCCACACAAATATATTTGATCATGAATTATTATTGTTGACAATTATCTAAATCATAAATAAGTTGGGAGGCGAAACATTAAGCCCCTATCTTTCTCTGTGTTTGATGGATGCTATTTGTTCTTAAAATATGCTTTGAGTGTCAATAATCATGGAAGACTATATGATAGTTGAGTATGTGGAATTTGCTAAATCAAAGCTCTTACATAGACCCTTCCTGGAAATAAGATGAATTGCAATTGTTCGATGACTAGGATTATGGTTTGTTAGTTTTCAAGAAACCTTTTGGTCTATACTTTAACATGTGAATATCTTGTTACTTGATCATGAGAAGTTTTATGAGATGAGCTACAGTTTATGGTTTATATTGATGCTAGAACAAGTGATTGGAAGTATCATTGATCAGACTTGTGCACTTGCTAGCATTCACACTTCATAAATTATTTCTTTTATCATTTACCTACTCGAGGATGATCAGGAATTAAGCTTGGGGATGCTGATATGTCTCCAACGTATCTATAATTAATGAAGTAGTCATGCCATGTTTACAATAATTTTATATGATTTTGGTATGATTTGATTAGAACTAACCCGGACCAACGTAGCTTTCAGCAGAACTACCATGGTGTTGTTTTTGTGCAGAAATAAAAGTTCTCGGAATGAGCTGAAAATTTACGTAGAATATTTTTGGAAAATATAAAAAATATTGGCGAAAGAATCAACCGGAGGGGGTCCACTACCTGTCCACAAGCCAAGGGGGCGCGTCCCCCTATCTTGTGGGCTCCTCACACACCGCCTTCACATGAGACCGACGCCAAAAATTCCTATAAATCAAGAAACCTCTAGAAAGAAACCTAGGTCGGGAGTTCCACCGCCGCAAGCCTCCACGGCCTAAAAAACCAATCGGGATCCCGTTCCGGCACCCTGCCGGAGGGGGAACCATCACCGGAAGCCATCTTCATCATCCGGACGGTCTTCATGATGAGGAGGGAGTAGTTCACCCTCGGGGCTGAGAGTATGTACGAGTAGCTATGTGTTTGATCTCTCTCTCTCTCTCTCGTGTTCTTGAGATGGCACGATCTTGATGTATCACGAGATTTATTAATATATATGAATCATATAAAGTTTTCCCCTCTCTATATTCTTGTGATGAATTGAGTTATCCCTTTGAAGTTTTCTTACCGGATTGAGTCTTTAAGGATTTGAGAACACTTAATGTATGTCTTGTGATGGGATATTCATGGTGACAATGGGGTGTTCTATTGATCCACTTGATGTATGTTTTGATGGTCAACTTGCGGATTTTGTGACCTTGGGAATCTACGCATAGGGGTTGGCACATGTTGTCGTCTTGACTCTCCGGTGGAAACTTTGGGGCACTGTTTGAAGTTCTTTGTGTTGGATTGAACATGATGAATCTGAAATTGTGTGATGCATATCGTATAATCAAGCCCATGGGTACTTGTGGTGACATTGGAGTATCTAGCTGACATTAGGGTTTTGGTTGATGCGTATCTTATGGTGTTATTATAGTACAAACTCTAGGGCTACAAACTTATAGGGATATCTCATAAGATTGATCGGAAAAGATAACTTTGAGGTGGTTTCGTACCCTACAATAATTTATTCATTTGTTCTCCGCTATTTGTGACTTTGGGGTGAACTCTGTGTCGCACGTGAGGGATTTATATATGATTCAACTATGTTAGTATTGCTGGGAGAACTTACACTAGTGAAAGTATGGACCCTAGGCCTTGTTTCCAAGCATTTATACAACACTTTGCTTGCTGTTTACTATTTGTTACCTTGTTGTTTTTATATTTTCAGATTACAAAAACCTATATCTACCATCCATATTACACTTGTATCACCATCTCTTTGCCGAACTAGTGCACCTATACAATTTACCATTGTATTGGGTGTGTTGGGGACACAAGAGACTCTTTGTTATTTGATAGCAGGGTTGCTTGAGAGAGACTATCTTCATCCTACGCCTCCTACGAATTAATAAACCTTAGTTCATCCACTTGAGGGAAACTTGCTATTGTCCTACAAAACTCTGTGCTTGGAGGCCCAACACGAGTCTACAAGAAAAAGGTTGTGTAGTAGACATCAGCACCTACGATGACTTCGTAAATCTGAAGATGATATGCCAACTAAATCTCTCTGAGGTTCTCATAGGGGTAGTGTGTACGTGTGTGCTTTCATAGGGATGAGTGTATGCATGTTTATATGAGCGCTTGCATTTGTATTGTGTTAAAAAATCAGCATGCCAAGAGCATCACAGATCCACCTGTCAATCCATGCACATGATGCATGTGGTCATATGTATTTTAGCCAGGTTCACGCACATGACATGCTCCAAAAAACCATGAGTAGATGCGTCACCAAGCACTAGATTATGGCAACTGCGTGACGCGACAGATTAATCTGCTTCGACTCAAGGAACTCCATGACGTTACAGACTACTGGTACGACTAGGACGACAACACACACGCACGTGCTCTGCATCGACTATCCGCCTGTCGGACCAGCAACTCAAAGTGGGACGCTACTGATATGTCTCTAATGTATCTAGAATTTTTATTGTCCCATGCTATTATATTATCATTCTAGGATACTTTTTAAGAATCTACTTGTTTTTTATATTATTTTTGACCACTAACCTATTAACCCGGTGCCAAATGCCACTTGTTGTTTTGTGCATGTTTTTGTCTTTCTGGAATACTGTACGAAACAAAGTCCAAATACCGCAAAACTTTTTGATGATTTTCTAGACAAAATAAGGACTTGGAAACTTTGGAGGAAGACCAGAGGGCACATGAGGCACCCCAAGCCAATAGGGTGCACCCACGGGGGTGGCCATTCCCTGATGGCTTGGGCCACCTCCAAGGCCTCTATCCCTCATTCTCTGGCCTATAAATTCACATATATTCCAAAAACTCTAAAGATCCACCCGAAACATTTTTCCCTTTCCGCAAGTCTCTGTTCCGTCATGTGCCCATCTAAAGCCCTATTCCGGTACCCCACCGGAGGAGGGATAAATCCCGAAGGGCCTCTACATCAACATTGCTTCTCCCATGGTGATGTGTGAGTAGTTCACCACAGACCTACGGGTCTGTAGTTAGTACCTAGATGGCTATCTCTCTCTCTATGTTGTTCATTGCCATGATCACTGTGATTCCTGTGATGATCTATCTTATGTAATCACTCTTGTGTGGCATGTTTGTTGGGATCCAAGGAATTGTGGGTTTATGTTCAGATTATTCATGAGATCATATTAAGTTCTTTGCAGGTCTCTCATATATATGTATGCTTATGATAGCTTCGTAATTGTCTCCGACCTATTGATTTGGTTTGACCAACTAGATTGATATATCTTCAATGGGGGAGGTGTGTTGTAGTGGGTTCAATCTTGCGGTGCTCAATCCGAGTGACACAAAGGGGCAGGACACATACTTTATTACTGCCACTTAGGGTAAAATGATAGGGTTCATTCATATTAATTGGATTTACTTTTTCTACATCATGTCATCATCCTCCAAGCATTACTCTGTTTTTACTTAATACTCTAGATGCATGCTGGATAGCGGTCGATTGGTGGAGTAATAGTAGTATATGCGACATGAGTCAATCTACTTGCTTACAGACGTGATGCCTATATGTGTGATCATTGCCATGAATAAATATTGCATAATTATGCTCTTTTCTACAATTTTCCAACACTAATTTGTTAATGCATCGTATGCTCTCTACGAGAGAGAAGCCTCTACCAAAAACTATGGCCCTCGAGTCTATTCAAAAATGTAATTACAAAAACATAAAAGTACCTTGCTTTAATTATTTACTTTTTATTTATTTTCAATTTTTATTTATCAAACTATCTATCTACCACTACTTTTCACTTGCAAATAACGAGTTCAAGGGGATTGACAACCATCTTACCCCTATTTGGTGCAAGTGTGTGCTCCTTTGTGTGTAGGAGCTGAAGACAGGAAATTGTGTGGTTCTCCTATTAGTTCGATAACCTTGGTTATCACTAAGGGAAATTGTTACCTCTATTATGTTGCATCATCCCTAATACCCCACAAGTGTAGGGGATTGTTTCTAGCCTTTTTTGATAAGTACGAGTGTCAAACCTAACGAGGAGCTAAATGTAGAATTAATATTCTCTCAAGTTCTATCGACCACCAATACAACTCTATGCACACCAATGCTTACTTTACGTAGAACAAGAATAAAACTTATTTGCGGGAATAAAACTAGAAGTACTTTGTAGATAGTTTTGCAAGATAATAAAGAATGTGGAAATAAAAGTCAGGTGTAATTTTAATAAAAGAACAATAAAGTAAATATAGCGAGTGTGGAAAAGTGGTGGTAGGATTTACGAAATTGTCCTAGGGAATTTATAACAAGATCGGTGATCATTATTGCTGTTTTATATGAGGGAGAGGCATGAACTAACATAGTCTCCATACTTGGGTCATATGAACTTATGATTAGAACTCTAGCAAGCATCCGAAACTACTAAAGATCATTAAGGTAAACTCAACCATAGCATTTACACATCAAGTCCTCTTTACTCCCATACGCAACAACCCGCTTACTCGGATGTAAGATTCTGCCACTCTAGACACACACTATAAGTAAATAATGAACGTATTGCAACACCCTATAGACGGAACCCCCCACGTGTGCATGGAATGGAAGGTGACATAGGACAACACCAAAATAAACCATGGAACTCAAACCAATAAAGATCATCAATCAACCCATAAGACAAAAGGAATCTACCCAAACATCATAGGATAGCAACAAATCATTGGATAATAATATGAAGCATAAAGCACCATGTTTAAGTAGGAGCTACAACGGGATTGAGGAGAGTGGACCGTTGTAAATATATGAGGTAAGGTGATGGTGACGACGACGACGAAGTTGTTGGTGTAGATCGCCGTCACGATGGTTGACCCGACGGCGTTCCAGCGCCAGCGGGAGAGAGGGGAGAGAGCCCCCTCCTTCTTATTCTTCCTTGATCTCCACCTAGATGGGAGGATAGTTTCCCCTCTCGTCCATGGCCTTCATGGCTCCCGGAGGGCAAGAGACCCTCCGAGATTCGATCTCTCTCTCTGTTTCTCTCATGTTTTCGCGCCTGTTTTCTAGCCCTTCACCTTTCTTAAATATCTGGAGATCTATAACTCCGATTGGGCTTAAATTTTAAGGGGGGCTTCATGAGAAAATTATCTTTCTTGTGGTGAAAGAAGTCCCCCAACCAACTTAGGGGTGCCCCCAAGCCATCAGGGTGCGACCACCCCCCTGGCCGCGCCCTGTTGGCTTGGGAGCACCTCGGGCAGCGTGTTCCATTGATTGTTCTTCCCAAAATTCACATATATTCCAAAAAAATCTTCGTAAATTTTTATCGAGTTTGGACGTTGTTTCATCTGGATTTTTTGTGAAACAAAAAACATAGAAAAAATAGGAACTCACACTAGGCACTAGATCAGTAAGTTAGCCCCAAAAATAGTATATAATGTTGCCAAAAGTATATGAAAGTTTTAGAGTACTGTCATGAAACAATCAAAAATTATAGATACGACACACACATATCAATACTCTCCTCTTCGGGGGAAAACCCAACACAAATCACAAGTATTAGCTACTTTCATGTTCAGAATCCCCCCATGACAACTTTCAATGACCACGTCCGCTCTACACCAACATGTGGTGCATCCTACAAGGAGTAGCGGAGGTCAGCCACATGATCCAACAACTAGAAGACCGACATATCATCTATGCATCCTCCATGGACACTGGACATGAGCAAAGCAGGCTGGCCACTATGTGACCACGTCAAGCACCAGGGCACAGAGGGATCTGAAGATCACATCGTCCAGTCACTTGAATGACGCGTGACCTCCATACTCCATTGATTCAGCCATCTACACACGGCTTCACCAGCTGCATGCATCGATCATGGGAGGATGAACAATCGCACACAACTTCATTGACCTTCATCAAGTCGACGTACACACAAGTTGTATGATGACATCGCGGCCAAGAAAAAAGAATCTTCATCGAGCACATCTATGAGAATCAACTGTGCTATGCATCATCCACATGCGAGGTGGTGTGGAAAGTGATGCAATTTTTCATCGACTTCTCTGGCGCGACACGACATCGGCACTAGGTTGCCGTGAGGGATGCCTTCAAGTGATAGATTATCATCGACACGCCATTATAATGCCATCACCAACACTCCATCACCAAGGTCTTTATTAACATGGTCTTTATCCCCATCATCGTCAACACACTACCACAACCTTGTCCTCAAGATGGAAATAGCGTCCTCTGACACACTTTTCTGCAAGACACGACCTTAACAATGTCAATGAACACATCACGATGATGGCATGGACCGTTGAAAGGATCGACGTGGTTGACTAGAGGGGGGTGAATATGCAACTGCCAATTTTTAACTCTTCTTTAACAAAATAAGTTTAGCAACAAATAGGTTGTCTAGATATGCAGCTAGGTGAGTAATCTATATGATGCTAACAACAACAATTACACGCAAGAACAAATACAAAGTAAAGGTAAGAAGTAACCACAAGTGGAACCGATGAAGACAAGGATGTGTTACTGAAGTTCCTTCCCTTTGAGGGGAAGTACGTCTCCGTTGGAGCGGTGTGGAGGCACAATGCTCCCCAAGATGCCACTAAGGCAACCGTACTCTCCTCACGCCCTCACACAATGTGAGATGTCGTGATTCCACTAGTGGTGCACTCGAAGGCGGTAACCGGGCCTTTACAAAACAAGGTTAGGGCAATCTCCACAACCTAATTGGAGGCTCCCAACGAAACCATGAAGCTTCACCATAATGGAATATGGCTTCGAGGTGACCTCTTCTGTCTAGGGTGCTCAAACACCCAAGAGTAACAAGATCCACAAAGGATTAGTTGGGGGAATCAAATTTATCTTGGTGGAACTGGAGATCAAGGCCTTCTCCTCCAAACCCTAGAGCATCAACAAGAACCGATGGTTAGGGAGAGAGATCAGGCAAGAATAAGCTTAGGAGCAACAATGGAGATTTTGGGGGAAAAGAGGTGTAGTGCCCCAAGTGTAAGACTTTCCCTTTTTGTAACCTTCCATGTGGGACCACCTTGACTTTGTCATGAGAGTTATCTATGCATGTATGATTTCATGTGTCACCTTGTGTTCTTCTTTTGCATGCATGCATCCATGTCATACCATCCTTGCCATACCTTATGATGCTATGTCTTGATATGATTGCATGTGATCTTGCTAGGTGTGATTTATGTCAGCTTGTGATTTCATGCTTGTGTGGCTTGAGTGGAGTGGTGCATGTGATAGTAAGTGCTTAGGTTTCAAAACCATCTCCACCCCTCCTCTCTATTTCTCCTATGTCAAGATTCCCTTCTCCCTTCCCTCTTTTAAAAATGCCCATGGTTTAGCAGGTTTTGTGTGGGATATGGAGTGGTGTGTTTGCTATTTTTAAAACATGTTTTGAAGGGCATATAATTACAAAACAGACCAAGTTAATTCTGTTTTGTAAAAATATTTACTTGCTCCTAAATTCTTGTTCTTATTTTTATTGATTAGGTATTGATTTTCCATGACCAGGGAAGTGCTAGCTTATTTTTTTCTCTTATAGTTTACCTTGTGCATTTCTTCCTTCTCTGGTATTTCCTGTTAAAAGCAAAATACCAGTGAGTTGTTTTCTCTCTATCCGGTGCCTAAGTGGGCTTCCTCCCGCTCTCGTGGCCCATCTTCTCCTCCTCTTCGCAGCGCAGGAGCCCAGCTAGCGGCGCATCTTCTTCTTCCCCGACGTCATGCATGTACGATCTGCTGGCAGCCTCTCGATCAGCGTGAGCTTGATCCAGCGGTGCAAGCTCGTTCCTCGAGGCTCTTATAACACTCCTCTCCCTCCCCCAGGCAGCTAGGGTTCCCTCTTCTTCCTCCAGCGCCGCCGCCACCTCCCTCCTTTTCTCCCCCCTCTCCCTGGTAAGTTCTCTGTAGAGTAGGAGCAGAGAGAGAGAATCCCTCGTCGCCGGAGCCGGAGCTTCTTCCCCGATGTGCACCTCCTTCCTCGGGTTCGGTCGGCGTCCTCCTGCATCGATCAGCACCGCCGCGTCTTCTTCCATGACGCCGGCGTTCTCTCCTCTCCTTCCCCCCTTGGTGAGCAGTCGCCGTCCCGCAACTTTCCTCTCTTGCCAGGAGTAGCTCGAGCCCATCGCCGAGGTGCTGTGCACTGGTGCAACGGCAGCTAGCAGTGCATAGAGAAGCGGTGGTGCTCGTCGTTAGGTGCTACCGTTCTCAGTCGTAGCTCGGTAGCAGGGCGTGGTGCAGCGCGTGTAGATGAGGTGTGGGTGTGTGGCGTAGGGGGATGCTCCCTCTCCCCTCGTAGTAGTAGAAGCACCGAGGCTTTCGGATCCCTCGCCGACGTAGAGCCCCCACGACGCCATGATCTCTGTCGGCAGAGAGTTGCACGTGCTTCGCGCATGGGTGTTGGCATGTGTGTTGTAGTGCAGGTGCTGTCAGTGTAGGAGGCGTGCCGCAGCAGCTTCGTTGGCCTCCCTGACGCGGCGCAGCAGCAACAGCAGAGTAGAGCCACGGCGGCCTTCCTGTCGCCGGTGCTTCTCGGTGCAGAGCAGAGCGAGCAGCGTAGTAGCTCACCTAGATTCAGACCTCCCCTTTGTCAGTAATCGTCTCGTAGCGCAGTGGTGTTGTCTCTGTTGGTTTGCCGTCAGCTGCAGGGTTCGAGTCCCATGCGACGCACCACCCCTTTTGTAGTATTTTTTTCCAACGATTTGGTAGTAGAAGCTCCAGCAGGAGACTTAACCTGCCTGTTCCCCTATGTTCTGTCGATAGTATACCAGTAGCAGAGTGGCACGGTTAGAACTTGTGCACCAGGGGGTTCTGAGTTCAAAACCCACTGTGCCCTTTTTATTTTATTTTTCCTTCATGTTATTTTTTTTCTTTCTTGCCTCTTTGCTTGACGCCATACTTGTGCCACAATCCTTACATGGCTTGGCATTTATTTTATTTTATTTATCCTACGCTGCCATAAGAGGTGCCATATCATGTGTGCATGTGTGTGTTCATTGGAGTGGTGTATGTGTATTCACATGGTGTTGGCCACATGTGAGTGTGTGGTATAGTGATGCTTCTTAGTAGTTGATCCTAGGAACATATTAGCAAGAGTAGATATAGCATGTGTAGATT
Source organism: Hordeum vulgare subsp. vulgare (assembly GCF_904849725.1). Lineage (NCBI taxonomy): Eukaryota > Viridiplantae > Streptophyta > Magnoliopsida > Poales > Poaceae > Hordeum > Hordeum vulgare. Next base: position 387,806,973 of record NC_058522.1, read on the forward strand.
CTTCTTTGTTGTAGGTACTAGCAATTGATGTTTGCAATAGGTTGTGTGTGTGGGGTAGCTTAATGAGTAGAATTTGTGTTGTTGATGTGCATGACACAAACATGGGGTTCAAACCCCCATGTCACTTTGTCATTGTGCACATGAACACAACCTTTGTAGTTGTTGTCTTAGTAGGAACTACATGAAATGATGCACTAATTACTAGGCATGATTTGGAGTAGTTTCCTCTTCCTTAATTTGTGGCCACTTGATCCAAGTAAGTGCTCACATGTTATATATGATTTTGGGGTAGAATCTCCCAAGGAATCCAGTGGTGAAGTTTGTTTTGCCATTAGGATACTTTATGGAGTGGACATATTCAGATTTGTTGCAAGTTTGATCTTTGATTCCATGGGATAGGTGGAGCCCAAGGGCATGAGCTTTTGTGTGATAGTAGTAGGGGTTTTGCTCTACACCATAGTGGTGTCATTTATCACTTGGTGTTATGTGTGTGAAAACTATGCCTAGACAAAGTGGGCATGTGGTTGTGAAATTCCAGATTAGTGAAATCTGTAATTTCACTAAGTCTGGAATTCTGGAAACATTTTCTTCTCTTATAGATGAGGATGTGCTGGTCATTCTGTTGCGAACTAGCCCTAGTTCAGTGCTAGGATTTTGAACCTGATATGTTTGTGAAGCTCCCTGTCAAATTTAAAGTCCTTTGGAGTCCAGTAGCTTGTGTTTTGGTTGCTTTCAAAAAGCTTCAGAACAGAGACAGAAACTCAGGTGCAGGAATTTTCACTAAGTCCCTGAGATCTGATGGTTTTGGGAAAGTTTGTGGCCTTGTATCTTCTAGGGTTTAATTCCTTTTGATGTGATTCTTGATGGTTCTTGTAGTGTTCTTGGTGGGCTACAGCCACATATATTATTTGTCATCTTTGGAGGCCTGTAGCTTTGATGCATGTAGCTCCCAAAGAGCTAAGATGCAGATTTTGGCAGATTTTGTAGTATAGTCATTTTGATCAATGTGTGTGCTTAGTTGATGATGTGGTGTTCTTCCTTGATACAATCCATTCATGTTGGGTTGTTATAGGTCTTGGCTACCTGGGAATACCAGATTTGTGCCAAATGTGAGTGTGGTGTTGAATCTTCCACGTAGAGCTTCATATCTTGTTTCGATGATTCCCGTTGATCCGTAACTCCGTTTGCAATGTTCTTTATATGGTTTTGCACCGTTTTCACGAGCTGCATCTGTTCAAGTCAATCTCATGCATGTCAAAATATCTTAGTGTACAGTTCTGTCCAGAAACTTGCAGTAGTTTATTTTGCTTGTGCTAGTGATAGAAATAGTGGTGCATGCTCAATCTTCATCTCATGCATCATGTGATTGTTGCATATTGTGGTGCTTCTGTTCATTGGTTGTTATTCTCATGTTGGGTAGCACCGGGATCGGAGAACGAATACGTGGAGTCAGGGGAGTACGTGCAGGACGAACCAGAACCATTCCAAGCTGAGGATACCACAGGCAAGATGATATGACCTTGATTCCATCTCTAGACCTGTTATGCTAGTTTCGTTTCCATGTCTTATTGCTTGCTGCCTACCACTTAAATTAAATTGCCTCTTCATGTGCCATGAGCCCAAACATTGTTCCCCTTCCTAGCAAACTTGTATGGCTAAGTAGGCTTGCTCAGCTACTAATGTTAGCGTTGCTAGATGCAGGTGCTGTGACTCATGTGATAACATGAGCTTTGATATCATTATCTTAAATTCTGTTATTTAATTAATGCACCTATATACTTGGTAAATGATGGAAGGCCTAGCCTTTTGCCGGGTGCTTTGTTCCGTTATTGCCGCCTTAGCTACTGGTTACCGGTGTTTGATTCCATAATGACCGCTCCTAACACGTTCGGGGTTGTTATGGGGACCCCCTTGATAAATCGTGTAGTGTTAAGGCTTGTCCGGCAGGACCCAATATTGGTGTTAATTTGCTAATAACTTAATAATAATCTGCATAGGGAGTAGCTACCCCGAGGACTTTAATCAACAACCCGGGCCAGTGCTCCTCATGAGTGTTGGTCCAAACTGGTCTGCCTGCGGGGCCACCACAAGGAAACTTGAGGTTTGGTACCTGTAGCTAGTTCCATCCGGCATGTCCTGAGACTGAGATACACGGCTCTTATCGGGGTCGTCGACACGTCGGGAGGTCCTGCTAGTCTTGCCTTACCTTAGCGGTATATCTTGCGTACAGGAATCCCAGTGAAGCTTTGGTTTTCCCCAGAGTTGAGGTTTTCCTCTAAGGAATCCGACGAGATCACGAGATTCGTGATAGAGGATGCCTTTGCGGCCGGTGTTCGTTTGTGATGGACTAATTGGAGCACCCCTGCAGGGTTTAATCTTTCTGAAAGCCGTGCCCGCGGTTATGTGGCAACTTGGAATATTTTGTTAACATCCGGTGTTAGAGAACTTAAACATAAGCTAATAAAATTGCCAGCTGTGTGCATAACCGTGACTGTCCCTTCGCAGATCTCTCTTCGATCGGGAACACGGTGGGGTTATGAATGCCGTAGGTAGGTGTTCAGGATCACTTAGTGATCAAGTAAATCCCGACCGCTAGCGTAGACCACCTTCACTTCTATTTTACGTAAGTTAGCCACCTAATCAAGCATAGGTTGTTGTAGCCTGGTACACTTCTCCCTTACCCTACCCAATAACATGACTAGTTCTGGCACCAAGGTCTTAGATTGCTGAGTCCCCGTGGCTCACGGATTCCTCCGAAACTCCCAGCAGGTATAGGTACCCCAGAGACAGATGATCCCGACGGCACCCAGCTGGCATGGCAGTACGACGAGGAGACAGACCGCCTCTATGTGAACTATCCAGAGGACTGAGGCGTGGTCGTGATCGTGGGCCTGCAGGCAGGGTAGCATAGCATTTCCATGTTTTGTAGTCAGTAGCGGAACTACCTTGATTGTATCTGTGTTGTACTCTGAGTTATTAATAAGAAGACAGTTGAATCCCGAATTGTCTACTTCTATTATTAGTTGTGCTATGTTACTTGCTCGCGAAACGCTTAGATGCGCTTCTTTCCTATTCGGGGGCCTCGACCCCCAGATCGGAAAGGACCGCATCTTGGTCGTTACAAGTTGGTATCAGAGCCTTATGACCATAGGAGCCTTTGTGTGATCGTATTTGGCTGAGTTGAGTCTAGAAAATGTTTTGAGTCGTAGTTATATCGGAGAGTAGGGTTCTTTTTTCTCCTCTTCTATGCTCTGGTGAAGTTCCCGTCTTAGGATATCTTTAACTCTACTCTTTTTCTTGCTCAAAAATTTTTTTAGGATCACGCGGGTATTTTTGAAATCTATATGATTTCGATGTGACGAAATCCTGTCCTGGTGCCTCCTATCTGCTCTAAGTATCAGGGGAGTTGAGATCCAGGGATTATCGCGCACATCGCCATCATTCAGATTTCTGAGTATCTAAGAACGGAGGGTGTTCGTTATTGCTTCAATACGGGTAGTGGTGAGATAACCCCGATGTCCCCAGTACTAGTGTAGATTGTTCGGGGGTATTACCACACTTGGTATCGTTGTGATCACGAGGATCTATTGTAGATGAAGGTCCGTGATGCTGGTTGTGTGTTGAAGGATGTGATACAGGTGACGGGTTAGTTTAGGAGTTGTGTGAAATACTCCTTGTATCCGTGTACCTGATTGCATGACCAGTTATTTCGGGAATTCATAGGTGGGATATCTAGTAGTATCTTATAGGGATATCTTTCTACAGATGCTTGATTGAGGTTTGGGAAATCTCGGTCATATGTTTGTTCCGAGCAGTTCCAGCTCACACTTGTTTGCAGTGGTCCTTATCGGAATTTTTTCGTCTGTAACTTTGAGGATGCACTCTTGCTATGTGGTTCGAGTGCAATGCTAAATTCTATTCAGATATTTTGTCTTTTGATTCAGCAATATCTTCAATTATTCTGTGGACTAATATGATGTCCGTCTTCGGGATGGCTCCACCGACTCGTCAGACCCCAGGGCGTGAGGATGTGCCGCCTCCACCTCCTCCTCCTCCTCCGCCGCCGCCGCCTCCTCCTGCAGAGGCCTGGCAGGTGATGATGGCAGCTACTAATGCAAACACTCAGATGTTGTTGCAGTTGATCCAGGAGAGAGCCAATCATCAGCAGCGCAATTTTCAGCACGGTGGCAATCACTTCGCCAGTCTGAGTCAGTTCCTGTCAAACCAGCCTAAGACGTTCACTTCTTGCGACCAGCCGTTTGATGCGGAAGATTGGATCCGCGATATGAACAAGCATTTCGAGTGTAGCAATGTGCGTCCAGAGGACTATGTCAAGTTTGCAACATTTTAGTTGAAGGGGCAGGCTTCTATTTGGTGGCAGCAGCTTAAGGACTCCAGAGGTGGCAGGGTGATGTCTTGGGACAAGTTTTGTCGTGACTTCAGGTCCCACTACATCCCTTCCAGTTTTGTTGAGGAGATGTGTGAGAAGTTGAGGCGTTTGAAGCAGGGCAGCAATTTTGTGGCCCGTTATGCGTTGCAGGATGTCCCGGATCAGAAGAGCAAGATCTATTAGTTCAGGGGTGGCTTAAAGGAGGATTTGCAGTTAGCACTTGCTTTGCACGAACCTGAGGAGTTTGACAAGTTCTACAGCTTAGCTCTCAGAGCAGAGGCAGCCTTACTCAGGGTGGAGAACTCCAAGAAGCGCTTCAGAGATTCCAGCTCTTCCTCGACTCACGTGGTTCAGAAGCAACAGAAGTTTTGGGTTTCTCCTCCTCCTCCTCGGCACTCACAGCAGCTGAAGCACTCAGGTGGACGTGGTTCTTCCCACCCACCCAACCCTGGCTTCCAGCAGAAATACCAGCATCAGAAGCAAGGGCCTCCTCAGTCTCAGTTCCGGCAGCCAGCAGATGTCATTTGTCACAAATGTGGGCAGAAGGGTCACTATGCCAACAAATGTACTTCTCAGCTCCGTCTGCCGCCTCCTCCTCCAGGCAAACCTCCAAGCAACGCTCTTGTCAAATTCAACCCCAGATCAGCTCGAGTCAACATGGTGAATGCAGCTCAGGCAGAAAATTCATCAGATGTGATCATGGGTAACCTCCTCGTCAATGATATTCCTGCTAAAGTGTTATTTGATTCTGGTGCTTCGCATTCCTTCATGTCATACCCCTTTGCATTTGGTAATAATATTGCGACCGAGTTCCTTCCCAAGTCATTGCAAGTTGTGTCTCCGGGTATGCGGATGAGCTCTCAGTTGTTCGTCCCAGATGTTTCTGTCAAGATGGGCGCTTATGCTTTTCTGCCATCTCCTATTGTCTTGGGCAAGTCCGACATCGACTTGATTCTCGGTATGGACTGGTTGGCCATGAACAAGGCGTCAATTGATTGTGAAGCTAAAGAAGTGAAGCTTACCCACTCTTTGAAGGATGTGATTATATTCGCGGCGCGCGATGATACAATCCGTTTGTTCTCCTTGCATGAAAAGGGTGAGATCAATCCTATTGAGCAAGTTCCTGTGGTTTGCGAATATCAAGATGTGTTTCCTGAAGAGCTGCCAGGCATGCCTCCACACCGTGAAGTTGAGTTCGTCATTGAGCTTGAGCCAGGCACAGAGCCAGTGTGCAAACGGCCGTACAAGCTGGGTCCAGAAGAGTTGAAGGAACTCAAGAGGCAACTCGATGAGCAGGAGCGTTTGGGTTTGATCAGACCAAGCTTGTCTCCGTGGGGATGTGGTGTTCTGTTTGTCAAGAAGAAGGATGGTTCAGACCGGCTGTGTGTCAATTACCGCCCATTGAACAAGAAGACAATCAAGAACAAATATCCACTTCCGAACATAAATGAGTTGTTCGAACAGTTGAAAGGTGCTAAAGTATTCTCCAAGCTTGATCTCAGAATGGGCTATCATCAGATTCGCATTCGCGAGGAAGACATTCCGAAGACGGCATTCAGGACTAGTTTTGGCTCGTATGAGTATACGGTCATGTCTTTTGGTCTGGCTAATGCTCCTCCAACTTTTTGTCGATTGATGAACTATATTTTCTCACCATACAAGAATGAATTTGTCTTTCTCTATCTCGACGACATTCTGGTCTTTTCTGAGGATGAGGAAGAACATGAGAGACATCTCAGGTTGGTGCTTCATAAACTGAGAGAATACAAGTTGTATGCCAAGTTTTCCAAGTGCGAGTTCTGGCTGAAAGAAGTGGTTTATCTTGGGCATATTATCTCTGCCGAGGGCATTCAGGTTGACCCGTCCAAGGTTCAAGCCATTGTTGAATGGGAACCTCCGCAGAATGTGAAGCAGCTTCGAAGCTTTCTCGGTCTTGCCGGATATTGCAGAAGATTCGTTGAGAACTTCTCCAAAATCGCCAAGCCGCTCTCTAGTCTTCTTCAGAAGGGTGTCAAGTATGTTTGGTCTCCAGAGTGCCAACTGGCTTTCGATACACTCAAAGAGAAGCTTATCTCCACTCCGGTATTGGCTCCTCCGGATGATTCCAAGCCGTACCAGGTCTTTTGCGACGCTTCTCTCCAGGGTCTTGGTGCAGTCTTGATGCAAGATAGGAAGGTGGTTGCTTATACCTCCAGGCAGCTGAAGCCTGCGGAGAAGAACTATCATGTGCACGATCTCGAGCTAGCAGCTCTTGTGCACGCCTTGATGACTTGGAGACATCTCTTGTTGGAACGTAAGGTTGAAGTTTTCACCGATCACAAGAGCCTCAAGTATATCTTCACTCAGCCTAACTTGAATCTTCGGCAAACACGTTGAGTGGAAATGCTCCAGGATTTTAATCCGAGTGTTGAGTACACGCCAGGCAATGCAAATGTTGTGGTAGATGCATTGAGCAGGAACGCATATTGCAACAGTTTGATTCTGCAACCTCTCCAGCCGGGTCTTTCTGAGTCTTTCATGAAGCTCAATCTTCAGTTGATTCCTCAGGGTTTTCTTGCGAACCTTCAGATCTCTCCTACCTTGGAAGATCAGGTCAGAGCAGCTCAGCTACTTGACGCTATGGTGAAGAAGGTCAAGATTGGCGTGAGAAAGAGTCTTCCCAAGTATAAGTGTTTCACTGTTGATGCTAGAGACACATTGTTTTTCGAGGATCACCTTGTCGTCCTGAAAGGTGATCTCAGGAAGGTGATCATGGAAGAAGCTCATAACTCTCTGCTCTCTATTCATCCTGGAAGTTCCAAAATGTACCATGACTTGAAGCATACTTTCTGGTGAACTCGTATGAAACGTGAAATTGCACAATTCGTAAACGAGTGTGATGTATGTCGAAGGGTGAAAGCAGAACATCAAAGACCAGCGGGCCTCTTGCAGCCTTTGCCGATTCCCGAGTGGAAGTTTGATCACATTGAGATGGACTTCGTCACAGGGTTTCCGAAGTCCAAGAAGGGTAATGATGCTATCTTCGTCGTCATCGACAAATTGAGTAAAGTAGCGCATTTCCTTCCAGTCAAGGAGTCCATTTCAGCAGCTCAGCTGGCAGAGTTGTACACCTCCAGGATTGTCTCTTTGCACGGCGTACCTATGATGATCTCGTCAGATCGCGGAAGTATCTTCACTTCCAAGTTCTGGGACTCCTTTCAGTCTGCTATGGGCACGAAGATCCGCTTCAGCACAGCGTTCCATCCTCAAACTAGTGGTCAAGTAGAGAGAGTGAATCAAGTTCTTGAGGACATGCTGAGAGCCTGTGTTATCTCTTTTGGCATGAAGTGGGAGGATTGTCTGCCTTTCGCGGAGTTCTCGTATAACTACAGTTATCAAGCTAGTTCTGGCAAGGCTCCGTTTGAAATTCTCTATGGCAGGAAGTGTCGTACTCCGCTCAACTGGTCCCAGACAGGCGAGCGTCAGATCCTTGGCAATGATATGATAGAAGAAGCTGAGGAGATGTGTCAGATCATTCGCGACAACCTCAGAGCATCTCAGTCCCGTCAGAAGAGCTATTACGATAGCAAGCACCATGACATGTCGTATGAGCTTGATGATTTTGTCTATCTCAAGGTGTCGCCTATGAAGGGTATGCAGCGTTTTGGCATCAAAGGCAAGCTTGCGCCTCGTTTCGTTGGTCCGTTCAGAGTGGTTGGTGAGAGGGGCGACCTTGCATACCAGCTCGAGCTTCCGTCAACCTTTGCAAATGTCCATGATGTGTTCCATGTTTCTCAGCTTCGGAGGTGTTTCAAGAACCCCGAGCGAACTGTGCACCTTCAAGATATCGACCTTCAGCCTGACCTTTCTTATCGTGAGCATCCAGTTGCGGTTCTCGAGGCGACTGAGCGCAAGACCCGTAACAAGACTGTCAAGATTCTCAAAGTGTAGTGGTCACAACATTCCGATAAAGAGGCTACGTGGGAATGCGAGGATCACCTCCGTTCCGAATTCCCCGATTTCTTTCAGTCTTAGATCTCGAGGGCGAGATCTTCTTTGTAGTGTGGGAGAATTTGTAGTGCCCCAAGTGTAAGACTTTCCCTTTTTGTAACCTTCCATGTGGGACCACCTTGACTTTGTCATGAGAGTTATCTATGCATGTATGATTTCATGTGTCACCTTGTGTTCTTCTTTTGCATGCATGCATCCATGTCATACCATCCTTGCCATACCTTATGATGCTATGTCTTGATATGATTGCATGTGATCTTGCTAGGTGTGATTTATGTGATCTTGTGATTTCATGCTTGTGTGGCTTGAGTGGAGTGGTGCATGTGATAGTAAGTGCTTAGGTTTCAAAACCATCTCCACCCCTCCTCTCTATTTCTCCTATGTCAAGATTCCCTTCTCCCTTCCCTCTTTTAAAAATGCCCATGGTTTAGCAGGTTTTGTGTGGGATATGGAGTGGTGTGTTTGCTATTTTTAAAACATGTTTTGAGGGGCATATAATTACAAAACAGACCAAGTTAATTCTGTTTTGTAAAAATATTTACTTGCTACTAAATTCTTGTTCTTATTTTTATTGATTAGGTATTGATTTTCCATGACGAGGGAAATGCTAGCTTATTTTTTTCTCTTATAGTTTACCTTGTGCATTTCTTCCTTCTCTGGTATTTCCTGTTAAAAGCAAAATACCAGTGAGTTGTTTTCTCTCTATCCGGTGCCTAAGTGGGCTTCCTCCCGCTCTCGTGGCCCATCTTCTCCTCCTCTTCGCAGCGCAGGAGCCCAGCTAGCGGCGCATCTTCTTCTTCCCCGACGTCATGCATGTACGATCTGCTGGCAGCCTCTCGATCAGCGTGAGCTTGATCCAGCGGTGCAAGCTCGTTCCCCGAGGCTCTTATAACACTCCTCTCCCTCCCCCAGGCAGCTAGGGTTCCCTCTTCTTCCTCCAGTGCCGCCGCCACCTCCCTCCTTTTCTCCCCCCTCTCCCTGGTAAGTTCTCTGTAGAGTAGGAGCAGAGAGAGAGAATCCCTCGTCGCCGGAGCCGGAGCTTCTTCCCCGATGTGCACCTCCTTCCTCGGGTTCGGTCGGCGTCCTCCTGCATCGATCAGCACCGCCGCGTCTTCTTCCATGACGCCGGCGTTCTCTCCTCTCCTTCCCCCCTTGGTGAGCAGTCGCCGTCCCGCAACTTTCCTCTCTTGCCAGGAGTAGCTCGAGCCCATCGCCGAGGTGCTGTGCACTGGTGCAACGGCAGCTAGCAGTGCATAGAGAAGCGGTGGTGCTCGTCGTTAGGTGCTACCGTTCTCAGTCGTAGCTCGGTAGCAGGGCGTGGTGCAGCGCGTGTAGATGAGGTGTGGGTGTGTGGCGTAGGGGGATGCTCCCTCTCCCCTCGTAGTAGTAGAAGCACCGAGGCTTTCGGATCCCTCGCCGACGTAGAGCCCCCACGACGCCATGATCTCTGTCGGCAGAGAGTTGCACGTGCTTCGCGCATGGGTGTTGGCATGTGTGTTGTAGTGCAGGTGCTGTCAGTGTAGGAGGCGTGCCGCAGCAGCTTCGTTGGCCTCCCTGACGCGGCGCAGCAGCAACAGCAGAGTAGAGCCACGGCGGCCTTCCTGTCGCCGGTGCTTCTCGGTGCAGAGCAGAGCGAGCAGCGTAGTAGCTCACCTAGATTCAGACCTCCCCTTTGTCAGTAATCGTCTCGTAGCGCAGTGGTGTTGTCTCTGTTGGTTTGCCGTCAGCTGCAGGGTTCGAGTCCCATGCGACGCACCACCCCTTTTGTAGTATTTTTTTCCAACGATTTGGTAGTAGAAGCTCCAGCAGGAGACTTAACCTGCCTGTTCCCCTATGTTCTGTCGATAGTATACCAGTAGCAGAGTGGCACGGTTAGAACTTGTGCACCAGGGGGTTCTGAGTTCAAAACCCACTGTGCCCTTTTTATTTTATTTTTCCTTCATGTTATTTTTTTTCTTTCTTGCCTCTTTGCTTGACGCCATACTTGTGCCACAATCCTTACATGGCTTGGCATTTATTTTATTTTATTTATCCTACGCTGCCATAAGAGGTGCCATATCATGTGTGCATGTGTGTGTTCATTGGAGTGGTGTATGTGTATTCACATGGTGTTGGCCACATGTGAGTGTGTGGTATAGTGATGCTTCTTAGTAGTTGATCCTAGGAACATATTAGCAAGAGTAGATATAGCATGTGTAGATTCTTCTTTGTTGTAGGTACTAGCAATTGATGTTTGCAATAGGTTGTGTGTGTGGGGTAGCTTAATGAGTAGAATTTGTGTTGTTGATGTGCATGACACAAACATGGGGTTCAAACCCCCATGTCACTTTGTCATTGTGCACATGAACACAACCTTTGTAGTTGTTGTCTTAGTAGGAACTACATGAAATGATGCACTAATTACTAGGCATGATTTGGAGTAGTTTCCTCTTCCTTAATTTGTGGCCACTTGATCCAAGTAAGTGCTCACATGTTATATATGATTTTGGGGTAGAATCTCCCAAGGAATCCAGTGGTGAAGTTTGTTTTGCCATTAGGATACTTTATGGAGTGGACATATTCAGATTTGTTGCAAGTTTGATCTTTGATTCCATGGGATAGGTGGAGCCCAAGGGCATGAGCTTTTGTGTGATAGTAGTAGGGGTTTTGCTCTACACCATAGTGGTGTCATTTATCACTTGGTGTTATGTGTGTGAAAACTATGCCTAGACAAAGTGGGCATGTGGTTGTGAAATTCCAGATTAGTGAAATCTGTAATTTCACTAAGTCTGGAATTCTGGAAACATTTTCTTCTCTTATAGATGAGGATGTGCTGGTCATTCTGTTGCGAACTAGCCCTAGTTCAGTGCTAGGATTTTGAACCTGATATGTTTGTGAAGCTCCCTGTCAAATTTAAAGTCCTTTGGAGTCCAGTAGCTTGTGTTTTGGTTGCTTTCAAAAAGCTTCAGAACAGAGACAGAAACTCAGGTGCAGGAATTTTCACTAAGTCCCTGAGATCTGATGGTTTTGGGAAAGTTTGTGGCCTTGTATCTTCTAGGGTTTAATTCCTTTTGATGTGATTCTTGATGGTTCTTGTAGTGTTCTTGGTGGGCTACAGCCACATATATTATTTGTCATCTTTGGAGGCCTGTAGCTTTGATGCATGTAGCTCCCAAAGAGCTAAGATGCAGATTTTGGCAGATTTTGTAGTATAGTCATTTTGATCAATGTGTGTGCTTAGTTGATGATGTGGTGTTCTTCCTTGATACAATCCATTCATGTTGGGTTGTTATAGGTCTTGGCTACCTGGTAATACCAGATTTGTGCCAAATGTGAGTGTGGTGTTGAATCTTCCACGTAGAGCTTCATATCTTGTTTCGATGATTCCCGTTGATCCGTAACTCCGTTTGCAATGTTCTTTATATGGTTTTGCACCGTTTTCACGAGCCGCATCTGTTCAAGTCAATCTCATGCATGTCAAAATATCTTAGTGTAAAGTTCTGTCCAGAAACTTGCAGTAGTTTATTTTGCTTGTGCTAGTGATAGAAATAGTGGTGCATGCTCAATCTTCATCTCATGCATCATGTGATTGTTGCATATTGTGGTGCTGCTGTTCATTTGTTGTTATTCTCATGTTGGGTAGCACCGGGATCGGAGAACGAATACGTGGAGTCAGGGGAGTACGTGCAGGACGAACCAGAACCATTCCAAGCTGAGGATACCACAGGCAAGATGATATGACCTTGATTCCATCTCTAGACCTGTTATGCTAGTTTCGTTTCCATGTCTTATTGCTTGCTGCCTACCACTTAAATTAAATTGCCTCTTCATGTGCCATGAGCCCAAACATTGTTCCCCTTCCTAGCAAACTTGTATGGCTAAGTAGGCTTGCTCAGCTACTAATGTTAGCGTTGCTAGATGCACGTGTTGTGACTCATGTGATAACATGAGCTTTGATATCATTATCTTAAATTTTGTTATTTAATTAGTGCACCTATATACTTGGTAAATGACGGAAGGCCTAGCCTTTTGCCGGGTGCTTTGTTCCGTTATTGCCGCCTTAGCTACCGGTTACCGGTGTTTGATTCCATAATGACCGCTCCTAACACGTTCGGGTTGTTATGGGGACCCCCTTGATAAATCGCGTAGTGCTAAGGCTTGTCCGGCAGGACCCAACATTGGTGTTAACTTGCTAATAACTTAATAATAATCTGCATAGGGAGTAGCTACCCCGAGGACTTTAATCAACAACCCGGGCCAGTGCTCCTCATGAGTGTTGGTCCAAATTGGTCTGCCTGCGGGGCCACCACAAGGAAACTTGAGGTTTGGTACCTGTAGCTAGTTCCATCCGGCGTGTCCTGAGACTGAGATACGCGGCTCTTATGGGGGTCGTCGACACGTCGGGAGGTCCTGCTAGTCTTGCCTTACCTTAGCGGTATATCTTGCGTAAAGGAATCCCAGTGAAGCTTTGGTTTTCCCCAGAGTTGAGGTTTTCCTCTAAGGAATCCGACGAGATCACGAGATTCGTGATAGAGGATGCCTTTGCGGCTTGTCTTCGTTTGTGATGGACTAGTTGGAGCACCCCTGCAGGGTTTAATCTTTCGGAAAGCCGTGCCCGCGGTTATGTGGCAACTTGGAATATTTTGTTAACATCCGGTGTTAGAGAACTTAAACATAAGCTAATAAAATTGCCAACTGTGTGCGTAACCGTGATTGTCCCTTCGAAGATCTCTCTTCGATCGGGAACATGGTGGGGTTATGAATGCCGTAGGTAGGTGTTCAGGATCACTTAGTGATCAAGTAAATCCCGACCGCTAGCGTAGACCACCTTCACTTCTATTTTACGTAAGTTAGCCACTTAATCAAGCATAGGTTGCTGCAGCCTGGTACACTTCTCCCTTAACCTACCCAATAACATGACTAGTTCTGGCACCAAGGTCTTAGATTGCTGAGTCCCCGTGGCTCACGGATTCCTCCGAAACTCCCAGCAGGTACAGGTACCCCAGAGACAGATGATCCCGACGGCACCCAGCTGGCGTGGCAGTACGACGAGGAGACAGGCCGCCTCTACGTGAACTATCCAGAGGACTGAGGCGTGGTCGTGATCGTGGGCCTGCACGCAGGCTAGCATAGCATTTCCTTGTTTTGTTGTCCGTAGCGGAACTACCTTGATTGTATCTGTGTTGTACTCTGAGTTATTAATAAGAAGACAGTTGAATCCGGAATTGTCTACTTCTATTATTAGTTGTGCTATGTTACTTGCTCGCGAAACGCTTAGATGCGCTTCTTTCCTATTCGGGGGCCTCGACCCCTAGATCGGAAAGGACCGCATCTTGGTCGTTACAAGAGGTGAGTCCACTTGCAGAAGAAGACACGCTTATATAGTGGAGAGAAAAGTGGTTGTTTTCTGCTCACAGACCGCATATAAGCGGTTGTACCGCTCGGATGAGTAGTACTTGTGCTTGAGTGGAAGTTCCGTGCTCCATGCAACTGAACTCAGTTAGAGGGGTGATACGTCTCCAATGTATCTATAATTTTTGATTGCTCTATGATGTTATATTATCATTCTTGGATGTTTTATAATCATTTTAGAGCAATTTTATATCATTTTTTGGGACTAACCTATTGACATAGTGCCTAGTGCAAGTTGTTGTTTTTTGCTGTTTTTTCCTGCACAGAAAATCCATATCACACGAGTTCCAATTGCCATGAAACTTTACAGAGATTTTTTTGGGACCAGAAGGAAACTTGGGGGCCAAGATTGAACAACAGCCAATGCCCAAGGGCCCCACTAGATACCACGGCGTGCGAGAGGCCCCTAGCGTGGCCTGGTGTCTAGTGCCCCCCTGGAAGCTTCTCCACCGCCTCTGAGCTCTATAAATACCCCAATATTCAGAAAACCCTAGTGGGGTTGACGAAAAATCATTTCAGCCACCGCAAGTTCTAGAGCCACGGTAACCAATCTAGAGCCCGTTCCCGCGAGGAACACGATCATGGAGGGGTTCACCATCCTCATTGGTGCTGCTCCGATGATGCGTGATTAGTTCATATCAGACATATGGGTTCGTAGGCAGTAGCTAGATGGCTTTCTCTATCGTTTTGTTTCTCAATACAATGCTCTTGGAGATCCATATGATGTAACTCTTTCTTTTGCTATGTGTTTGTTGGGATTCGATGAATTGTGAGTTTATGATAAGATCCATGAAAACGTATTCATGCTTGATTATTATAGCCTCGTATTTGTTCTCCAATATTTGGTTTTTGTCTGGCCAACTTGATCTTTTATCTTGCAATAGGAAGAGGGGCTTTGTGATGGGTTCGATCTTGCGGTGCTCAATGTAAGTGACAGAAAGAGACATGACACGCATGTATCGTTGCTATCAAGGATAAAACGATGGGGTATATTCCTACATGAATATATCTTGTCTACATCATGTCATCGTTCTTAAGGCATTACTTTGTTTCTCCATGAACTCGGTACACCAAATGCATGCTCGATAGAGATTAATGTGTGGAGTAATAGAAGTAGATATAGGTAGAAGTCGATCTACTTATCTTGGATGTGATGCCTATATACATGATCATTGTCATGAATATCATCATAATTATTTGCTTTTCTATCAATTGCCCAAGAGTAATTTGTCTACCCACCGCTTGCTATTTTCTTGAGAGAAGCCACTAGTGAAACCTATGGCCCCGTGGTCTACTTCACATCATCTATTTGCAATCTCTACTTTATTTGCTATTTTGTTTTCAGATCTATATTATCAAAAAAACCAAAAATACCTTGCTACATTCTATTTGCTATCACTCTTATTGCATCTATCAATCTATCCTTACTTTACCCACGAGGTATTAAGAACCCCTCTATGAGTTGGGTTGCGAGGATTTGCTACTTGTGTGCAGGTGTTGCTTACATAGTCTTGTGGATCTTCCTACTAGATTGATACCTTGGTTTCTTAACTGAGGGAAATACTTGTCGTCGCTGTGCTAGATCACCCTTTAAGATTGGAGGGAAACCAACGCACTCGCGAGGAACGTCAAGGGGGACGGTAATGCCGCCGGAGCGATACTACCGCTTCCTTGCGAACGGTACTTCCACTTAACACTACATAGATAGAGGACTTAGACATAACATAGGGGGCAGTACAATAGTACCTTGCGCAGTGGTATTACTGCTGACTACTGCCCCTCTTAAAATGGCTCGAGCAAGGCACTTACCCAGGGAGCAAAAAATAAGCGGTAGTGCTGCAGAAGTGGACAACTATAGAACTGCCCGAGCGGTACTACCGCTCCCAACCTAGTGGTACTTCCAATTAACCCATGCAGAGGCTCCCCCAACACACCTAAGTGGAAGTGGTCAGTGCATTGTGGAGCAGTAGTACCGCTGGAGCAGTTCTACCGCTCAGCAGAGCGGCGCTTAAGTGAAGTTGAGACTATGTGGGAGAAAACAGCAGCTCCAAAGCATCAGGAAGGGAAGGGTGTGCAAGTGTGTACGTGATGATTCCACCCAACCTTTCCAAATGTGTTCCCCGTCTTGATAGTATGAATTTTCCTATGACCCAAGTCCACCAACACTAAATTTTCAGAAAATAGCCATCCTCTCTTTTAGCCACCGAGGGGTAGAAAACTATCTCGTGCCACCTGATAATTTGTGAAAGCTTAATGCACATGGTTAGTCCGCAAATGGTATTGTCATCAACCACCAAAACTACCTAGGGAAAATTATGCTCTTAGAGCCCCCATTCTTGGTGGGCTAATGACAACATGAGATTTGCTCTTTAAAATAAAAGTGAGGCTTAAGAAAACCTAACATCTACAAAATATAGACAGGCTCCACCTAGATTCGTGTTCTATTTCAATATGCCTTTGGAATGCAAAGAGCACACACTAGGATAAAGACTTCCCCTATATTTTATAGACAGGGCCATATACTTGCAAACTAGCAAGATAAGAGTTATGAACAGGTAAGCAAGCATAGGAAATATAATCCCACATAACAAGGAATGTAGACATATAAGTAAGTAGAAAGAGATAGCATATGTCTTACACCATAATAAGGTACACAAGTCTGGACACCACAAACCAAAGCAAACAAATAAAATGAGTTCACGAGAGGCAATTTGAGGATAAGTTAAAACACTCGTGACTCAATAAATCTAGCAAATCCCTAAAACACTATCTCCCCCTTTAGCATCAAGACACCACAAGCGGCATAGAGGACTAAGATGATCCAAAGTGATGGTGAGCTCAATCATCCTCAACATCATCTTCCTTTGACTCGGTAGAAGGAGCGGATACCTCTTCCTCTGAGTCAGCGCATGGACAGTGCGCCTTGATACAATCCTCCTCGTGAGTGGTCATGTCCTTAGACCCACTCTGAACATCCAAACCAATCTTCTTCGTGATCATCTTGTCGCGACTGCGAGCCTTCTTGGCCTCTACATGTGTCATATACTGACCCTTAACCTGGAAGGAGAGAAGACTTCATCTTTGCCTTAAGCTTGAAAGCCCATGAAGGTTTAGTCTGAGACTTTGGTGCAAACTCGTAATCAGGCTCTGGCTCATCACCAGAATGAGTGGGGGCAATCTCAGGAACCGAAGGTGGAATGCCTCAATTCTCCTTTGCACAGAGCTTAAGGATGTCGTGATGCACCAAGTGGTCAGACACGAGAAGCATGTTAGGGAATGTAGGAGTCCAAGTATCCTCTATCAGCATAGCCCAAAGAGTTCATGAAGGTCTTATTGTTGGAGTGCAACATGCGGCCACAAGTCATCCATGTCAAGCTTCTCTCCCCGTCCTGGTGAAAGTGAACCTTGGCATAGAATTTTGCCACAATCTTGCTGTCAAAGTCCTTGTTGAAGTTGCTAATGGGAAACAGACCCCACTTCAAGCAGAGAGCATGAGCTTCAGCAAAATAATCAGTGTAAGGACGACTGCCCATGTACCCTCTATCAATAGATTTGACATCCAGATAGAGGTTCGTCTTGTGTTTGAGAACTCCCACATAAATGAGTGACTGAGCCTTGTTCCAGAAGGGGCGCCCAGCAAGAGCCTCATCCCGAGGATGGATATATGGATTTCATTGATGAAATGCCAAAAACTCCTTCTAGTCATATCATAAGGATCTTTGGCAGACCTCTTCTTGCTAACATTTTTCTTCATAGACTGCCGTTGAGGTTGAGCACTGGAACCAGCCTCGATTTCCTCAGACCAAGGAAAATGCTTGGAATCACTAGACCTACTTGGATTCGTGCGGTGAGCTAGAGGAGAGGAGCTATCATCACCTAGAACCCACAAAGAAGGAATGAAAGAATAGCCAGTGTAAAGCCATTGTTGTTGGAAATATGCCCGAGAGACAATAACAAATTGGTTATTATTATATTTCCTTGTTCATGATAATCATTTATTATCCATTCTAGAATTGTATTGATTGGAAACTCAAAATACATGTGTGGATACATAGACAAAACACTATTCCTAGTGAGCCTCTGAAGGACTAGCTCGTTGATCAGAGATGGTCAAGGTTTCCTGGCCATAGACATGAGATGTTGTTTGATAATGGGATCACATCATTAGGAGAATGATGTGATGGACAAGACCCAAACCATGAACGTAGCATATGATCGTGTGAGTTTATTGATATTGTTTTCTA
The DNA here is from genome assembly GCF_904849725.1 of Hordeum vulgare subsp. vulgare. Taxonomy (NCBI): domain Eukaryota; kingdom Viridiplantae; phylum Streptophyta; class Magnoliopsida; order Poales; family Poaceae; genus Hordeum; species Hordeum vulgare. Next base: position 387,824,988 of record NC_058522.1, read on the forward strand.
CATGTCAATATATTTGTTCCTATGACCATGAGATCATGCAACTCCCGGACAGCAGAGGAATACCTTGTGTGTATCAAACGTCAAAACTTAAATGGGTGACTATAAAGGTGCTCTACAGGTATCTCCGAAGGTGTCTGTTGGGTTGGCATGGATCAAGACCGGGACTTGTCACTCCGTGTGACGGAGAGGTATCTCGGGGCCCACTCGGTAATATAACATCACAATAAGCCTTGCAAGCAATGTGACTAAGGAGTTAGTCACGGGATCTTGTATTACAGAGCGAGTAAAAAGGCTTGCCGGTAATGAGATTGAACTAGGTATAGAGATACCGACGATCGAATCTTGGGCAAGTAACGTACCGATGGACAAAGGGAATAGTATACGGGATTAACTGAATCCTTGACATAGAGGTTCAACCGATAAAGATCTTCGTAGAATATGTAGGAGCCAATATGGGCATCCAGTTCCCGCTATTGTTTATTATTTGGAGTATGTCTCAGGTCATGTATGCATAGTTCTCGAACCCGCAGGGTCTGCACACTTAAGGTTCGGTGACGTTTCGGTATTATTGAGTTATGTGGTTTTGGTAACCGAAAGTTGTTCGGAGTCCCAGATGAGATCATGAATCTCACGAGGAGCTCCGGAATGGTCTGGAGGTAAAGATTGGTATATAGGAAGTCCCTTTTTTGTAACCGGAAAAGTTTTGGGTATTTTCGGTAGTGTACCGGGAATGTCGGGAGGGCCATTAGGAGGGGTCACTTACACCAATAGGCTACATGGGCTTTAGTGGTGGCACACAAGCCCTTAGTGGGCTAGCAAAGCCATCCCCAAAGGGCCCATGTGGCCAAGAGGTGGGAGAAGAAAAAACCGCAAAGGAAGGAGGGGAATATTCCAAGTAGGAGAGAAATCTGACTTGGAGTAGGATTGGAGGTGGACTCTTCCACCTCCACCCTATTCGGCCGACCCCCTTGGATGGTTTTTGGCTGCCTCCTACCCTCCATCCCTCCCTCCTATATGTACTAGAGGAATTGAGGGCAACCTTAAAACCTAATAAGCCATGTGTTGCCCTCTCTTTCGAGGTCGTTTTCTCCTCTAGATTAGTTCAGTAGAGCTTGGCGAAGCCCTGCTGAATTAGTTCACTACAACCACCATGCCATCGTGTTGGAGAACTCATCTACCTATCCACCAATATTGCTAGATCAATAAGCTCACAAGATGTAGTACCGCTCCTAGTAGTTGTGGTATTGCACAGAGCTAAGCAGTAGTACTGCGGTGCCCAAGCGGTAGTACCATTGGAGCGGTAGTATCGGTCGGACACCAGCGGTAGTACCGCCCAGATCGCATGGCACTTCCAGTGCAGGAATCTGGCAGTACCAGTGACCAAAACGCAACCCTTTCGATGACCATGTACCACTAACTCTATCTAGCAGCCATTTCACGTCCAACTAATGTCTAGATTTTGTGAAAAATTGTAGAAACCTCATGCATTGCCCCAAATGGCCAGATCAAAGATTCAAATACAAAATCCAAAGAGAGGACAGTTGAGGGCAATACCGGTGTCCATGGCACAATGAAGAGGACGGGATTAATCCCACCACACAGAAATGCGAAAGACGACACAAAATGGGGGATCCAGAGCTGGCCTCCGGGGGAGTTCTTGGTCTCTTGAGAGAGAGAACCCGAGGAGGGCAATAGTAAATGGGTATGTGGGAGTTAGAACTCCCCCTTCCCACTACTTGAATCGTGAAGGAGTCCCCAAGCGGTAGTACCACATGCCGGTGTGGTAGTACCGTTGGAACGGTAGTACCGGCCTGAGAGCGGTACTTCCGCTTGCAACCAAAAACAGCCCAAGAGCGAAAAAATCCACGTCTATGCAACTTTTGAGTTTGAGAAATGGATAGAACTTGATAAGGAGACATTCAAACCATCCAATACAAGAAGAGACACACCAAGTTTAAAGAGACTAAGCACGAAGAAAGCAAAAATTGGAGTGACAGAACACACGAATATGCTCTCAAAAGCAAATGCATCAATATGAGGGGGGCGGTTGCCAATGCCACCTATGTTTGAGTCAATCGGTATGGCACTGCGAAGATTTTAACCTTGGTCCCATGACCAAACTCGTCTTTGAAGCACAAGTGTCATCAAAAATGACTAATGTGAAAGAATTGATCAATTTGCGCATAATAGGGGGAGGAAGAGTTCATTGAGAGAACAACACTCCCCTAACCCCATGCCTACATCTAAACAAGATAAAATGATGAGAGTGGTGGGTGTGCCTAACTTCAATCTGCATTGCTCGAATCAATGATATTTAGCTCATGCCTTAACTCACGAAATCTTGCTTCATCCAATGGATTCGTGAAAATATTTGCAAGTTGTTCGATAGTATTGAGGTGAATAAGATCAATCTTCCCACACTTGACATGCTCCCAGATGAAGTGATGATGAATATCAATGTGCTTCATCTTGAAGTGTTGAACCGGATTGTTGGAGACCGAATTTGCACTTCCGTTGTCACAATGAAGAGGCACTTTGTCACAAGTGACACATTAATCTTTTAAAGTTTGCCTCGTCCAAAACATCTGTGCACATCAACTTGCAGCAGGTCCATACTCGGCCTCGGTGGAAGAGAGAGATACAATTTTGTTTATTCGGGGACCAACTTACGAGAGAGTGACAAAGGAATTAGAAGCCTCCGGAAGTTGACTTCCTCTCCACACGGTCTCCTGCCCAATCCAAGTCTGAATATCCGATGAGATCAAATGAAGCACCTTTGGGGTACCATAAGCCAAAGTTTGGGGTATGAGTAAAATATCGAAAGATTCACTTGACTGCCACACAGTGTCTTTCCATAGGTGCGGATTGAAATCGAGCACAAATTCCCACACTCAACATAATATCCGGTCTAGATACATAAAGGCAATGCAAAGAGCCAAGCATGGAGTGATATACCTTTTGATCCACTACTTTACCATTGGGATCAATGACAAGTTGGCATTCGAGAGGCATTGGAGTGTTTGCCTTGGCCGGTTTGAGTCCATCCATCTTGAACCTCCTCAACATGTCTTGAGTATATTTTGCTGGGTTGATGAAGGATCCTTGACTTCGTATCTTGACTTCGAATCCAAGGAAGAACTTCAACCCTCCCATCATAGACATCTCAAACTCTTTGGTCATTAGTGCAACAAACTCTTCATTAAAAGCTTTGTTAGGAGAACCAAAGATAATATCATCAACATATAGTTGGCATATAAACAAGTCCCCTTTGAATTTCTTCATGAAAAGAGTGGTATCATTTTTCCCAATTTCAAACCCACGATCTTGCAACATCTCGGTAAGGTTCCCATACGATACACGTGGGGCTTGTTTAAGGCCATAGAGTGCCTTATCGAGAACTTATACATGATTGGGGAACTTGGGATCCTCGAACCCTGGGGGTTGCTTGACATATACCAACTTCTTAAGAGGACCACTAAGAATGCACTCTTCACATCCATTTGATATAGTTTGAAATTATGATGAGAAGCATTTGCAAGCAACATGCGAATAGATTCAAGGCGAGCAACGGAAGAAAAGGTTTCATCGTAGTCGATGCCGTCGACTTGGGAGTAGCCTTGTGCTACCAATCTTGCCTTATTGCCCATGTCGAAACCATTCACATCTTTCTTGTTCTTAAATATTCATTTGATTCCAATGAAATTGTGATTCTCCTTTGGTCTTGGCACCAACTGCCACACTTTGTTGCACTCAAAGTTATTGAGTTTTTCATGCATGGCTTCAAGCCACTCCGTGTCCTCGAGCGCTTCTTGTACCTTTAGGGGTTCGATGCAAGAAATAAATGCATGATGTGCACAAAAGTTTGTTAACTAACTATGAGTGGTTACCCCTTTCTTAAAGCTACCATAGACATTCTCCAAAATATGTTGTTTATGTTTAAGCTAGGCAACAATCTTGGCGGTTCATCTTTCAAGAACCTCCTCCATGAAAAGTTGAGGAGAAACATTTTTGCAACCTTGAACGCCACTGTGAGATTTCTCTTGATCTTGAGCTTGGTATTAATATTGAGCTTTCTAAGTCGTGTGAGCTTGATCTTGGACATCACTTGGTATTAAGCTTGGGGATGCTTGATATGTCTCCAACGTATCTATAATTTTTTATTGTTCCATGCTATGATGTTAGCATTTTAGAACAATTTTTAGGAACTTATGTACCAATTTATATTATTTTTGAGCACTAACCTATTGACCCAGTTCCCAGTGCCAACTGTTGTTTTCTCATTGTTTTTCCACTTTTCAGGTTCCAATACCAAATGAAGTCCAATTGACGTGAAACTTTTTGTGAAATTTTTGTGGACCAAAAGAAGAGCGTGGAGCATTGGAAGAAGGTTGGGGGCACATGAGGCTCCCACAAGCCATTAGACCATGACATGGGGGATGGTGCCTTGTGGCCGCCTCGTCACTCTCCCGACCCCATTCTCTAGCTCATAAATTCCTATTTACCCTAAAAACCCTAGATGAGGTCCCGAAATAGTTTTTACGCTGTCGCAAGTCTCTGTTCCGATGGGAGGCCATCTAGAGCTCCGTTCCGGCACTCTGCTGGAGGGGGGTCCATCACGAAGGGCTTCTTCATCAACCTTGTTGCCCTCATGATGATGTGTGAGTAGTTCACCATATACCTACGCGTCTGTGGCAGTACTTGTTGGAAATATGCTCTAGAGGCAATAATAAAGTGGTTATTATTATATTTCCTAGTTCATGATAATTGTCTATTATTCATGCTATGATTGTATTGACCGGAAACCGTAATACACGTGTGAATATATAGATCATAATGTGTCCCTAGTGAGCCTCTAGTTGGCTAGCTCGTTGATCAATAGATGATCATGGTTTCCTGATCATGGACATTGGATGTCATTGATAACGGGATCACATCATCGGAGAATGATGTGATGGACAAGACCCAATCCTAAGGATAACACTAGATCATGTTGTTCGTCTGCTAAAGCTTTTCTAATGTCAAGTATCATTTCCTTAGACCATGAGATTGTGCAACTCCCGGATACCGTAGGAGTGCTTTGGGTGTATCAAATGTCACAACGTAACTGGGTGATTATAAAGGTGCACTACAGGTATCACTGAAAGTATATGTTGGGTTGTACGAATCAAGACTGGGATTCGTCACTTCGTGTGATGGAGAGGTATCTCTTAGCCCGCTCGGTAATCCATCATCATATTGAGCTCAGTGTGACTAAGAGCATCTCCAGTAGAGCCCTTAAACTGGTCAAACCCTCAAATTGACTGCTTTTTTGAGGGTTGAGGCCCAAAGTTGGCGCGAAACAAAGCCCTCAAACCTGTAAACCCTCCAAAAAAAATTTGAAGACCCAGCCCTCATTTTCCATCCCAACCTGCACAAACACAGGTTGAGAGGCAAAAATACAGGGGCCTTCATTCTGGTCAACGACACGTCGCGGGAGGGAAAAATCCCTCAATCGCTCGAGCCCTCCTCCTTTCCTGCGCTGCCGCCGACCCTCGTCCACCCCGGCGCTACCCATGGAGGCCCCGCTGGCCCCTGGCCCGAGCGCCCCCGCCCTGCCGCCGAATCCCGTGCCCGGCCGCGCCTCGAGGGCCGCCTTCTGCCCCCGCCCTGCCGCCGAATCCCGCACCCGGCCATGCCTCGAGTGCCCCCGCACAACCGCCCCCCGCCCCCGCCCCCGCCCCGAGCACCGCGATGCTGGCCTCCACGCACGTTGGCATGAAGAGGAGGCGGGCACACGTCCTCCCAGGCTCCGCCGCCGCATCTGTCGCCCCCTCACCCGCCCCGAAGAGGAAGAAGTCGACCATGGAGAAGAAACTGTTATAAGGGTTTGGTTTGAGGGTTCTAGTCTTTGCCCGTGTTTTTCAACCCTTAAAAGTGCCAAAAAATGCCAATTCTCAACCCTTAAACTGGTTTGAGGGTTTGAGGGTTTGAGGGTACTGCTAGGGATGCTCTAAGGAGTTAGCCACGGGGTGATATGTTATGGAACGAGTAAAGAGACTTGCCGGTAATGAGATTGAACAAGGTATAGGGATATCGACGATCGAATCGCGCGCAAGTATCATACCGATAAACAAAGGGAATTGCATACGGGATTGATCGAATCCCCGACATCGTGGTTCATCCGATGAGATCATTGAGAAACATGCGGGAACCAACATGGATATCCAGACCCCCGCTGTTGGTTATTGACCGGAGAGGTGTCTCGGTCATGTCTGCATGCTTCCCGAACCCGTAGGGTCTACACACTTAAGGTTCGATGACGCTAGGGTTATAGGGGTATAATGTACGTGGTTACCGAAGGTTGTTCGGAGTCCTGGATGAGATCCCGGACGTCACGAGGAGTTCCGGAATGGTCCGGAGGTAAATATTTATATATAGGAAGTGAGGAATTGGTCACCGGAAGTGTTTCAGGCGACACCGGTAATGTAGCGGGACCACCGGAAGGGTTCCACCGGCAAGGGCCACCAGCCCCAAGCTGCTACATGGGCCAAGAGTGGGAGGGAACCAGCTCCTAAGTTGGCTGGTATGCCTCCACAACCATCCCAAGGCACAGCAAGGGCAGAGGGGGCAAACCCTAGCTGTGGGAGGCCACCTTGGGCCTCAAGGCCCAACCCTAGGGCTCCTCCACCACCTTGGCCGCGGCCCCAAGGCCATCTAGGGCTGCCGCACCCTTAGGGTGGGAAACCCGAAGGGTGGGCACCCTCCTCCCTCTCCTCCTATATATAGTGGAGGTTTTTGGCAGATTTGAGACAAGAATTCTCTCTCTCTCGGCGCTGCCCTACACCTCCCCCTCCTCGTCCTCCGTAGTGCTTGGCAAAGCCCTGTCGGAGTTACCACGCAGCTCCACTCTCGCCACGCCGTCGTGCTGCCAGAGCTCTCCCTCAACCTCTCCTCCCTCCTTGCTGGATCAAGGTGTTGGAGACGTCACTGGGTTGCACGTGTGTTGAACACGGAGGCGCCGACGTTCCTCGCATAGACCGGAATCCACCGCAATCTGAATCGCTACGAGTAAGACTCCATCAACCGCGTTCTAGCAACGCTTCCGCTTAGCTATCTTCAAAGGTATGAAGATGCTCTACAACCTCTATCGTTGTTGGTTTCTCCATAGATAGATCCTTGTATGGCATAGGAATTTTCTTGAAATTACTACGATTCCCAACAGTGGTATCACAGCCAGGTTCTATGCGTAGATTCTATGCATGAGTAGAACACAAAAGTTATGGGCGCTGATTTTTTTCAATTGCTTAAAGTTACTAGTCTTATCTTGATTCGGTAGCATCATGGGATGAAGCGACCCGGACCGACCTTACACGTACGCTTACGTGAGACTGGTTCCACCGACTGACATGCACTTGGTGCATAAGGTGGGTAGCGGGTGTTTGTCTCTCCCACTTTAGTCGGAACGGATTCGATGACGAGGGTCCTTCTGAAGGGTAAATAGCATTGGCATATCAATGTTGTGGCTGTCACATAGGTAAGAAGCGTTCTTGCTAGAAACCCTAACCAGCCACGTAAAACTTGAAACAACAATTAGAGGACGTCTAACTTGTTTTTGCAGGGTATGCTATGTGATGTGATACGGACAAAATGATGTGATGTTACATATGTGATGTATGAGATTGATCATGTTCTTGTAATAGGATTCACGACTTGCATGTCGATGAGTATGACAACCGGCAGGACCCAAAGGAGTTGTCTTAATTTATTGTATAAGATGCCATGCCATGTGGTTACTTTACTTTATTGCTAAACGTTAGCTATAGTAGTAGAAGTAATAGTTGGCATGACGACTTCACGGAGATACAATGATGGAGATCATGGTTTCAAGCCGGTGACAATGATGATCATGGTGTCTCGAAGATGGAGATCAAAGGAGCAAGATGATATTGGCCATATCATGTCATTATATGATTGCATGTGATGTTTATCATGTTTTTCATCCTATTTCTTAGAACGACGGTGGCAAAGATAAGATGATCCCTCGTTAAAATTTCGAGATATGTATTCCCCTAAGTGTACACCATTGTGAAGGATCGTTGTCTCGAAGCACCACGTGATGATCGGGTGTGATAGATTCTAACGTTCCCATACAACGGGTGTAAGCCAGTTTACACACGCAAAACACTTAGGTTGACTCGACGAGCCTAGCATGTACACACATGGCCTCGAATACGGGAGATCAAAAGGTCGAACATGAGTCGTATGGTTGATATGATCATCATGGAGATGCTCACCATTGATGACTAGTCGGTCTCACGTGATGATCGGACACGGGCTAGTCGACGTGGATCATGTAACACTTGGATGACTAGAGGGATGTCGATCTAAGTGGGAGTTCATTAAAATTTGATTAGATGAACTTAATTATCATGAACTTAGTCTAAAATTATCTCTACAAATATTGTAGATCCAATGGCCAATGCAAATGTCTCATTCAACGTCAACGCGTTCCTAGGGAAAACAAAGCTGAAAGATGATGGGAGCAACTATGCGCATTGCGCTCATAACTTAAAGCTCATCCTCACTGCTTCCAAGAAGGCATATGTCCTTAATGCATCGCTAGGTGATCCTCCCGTTCCCACGGCAGACCAGGACACTAGGAACGTCTAGCAGTCGCGGAGTGATGACTACTCTCTCGTTCAGTGCGGAATGCTTTACAGTTTCGAACCGGGGCTCCAAAGGCGTTTTGAGCAACACGGAGCATATGAGATGTTCGAGGAGCTGAAACTTGTTTTTCAAGCTCATGTCCGGGTCGAGAAATATGAAGTCTCCGACAAGTTCTTTAGGTGTAAGATGGAGGAGAATAGTTCCGTTAGTGAGCACATACTCGGAATGTCTGGGTTGCACAACCGCTTAGCTCAGTTGGGAGTTGAATTTCCGGATGATGCGGTCATTGACAGAATCCTCCTGTCGCTTCCACCTAGCTATAAAGGCTTTGTGATGAATTACAACATGCAAGGGATGGAAAAGACTATTTCCGAGTTGTATTCAATGCTGAAATCTGCGGAGGTAGAAATCAAGAAAGAGCATCAAGTGTTGATGGTCAATAAGACCACCAGTTTCAAGAAGGACAAGGGTAAGAAAAGCTTCAAGAAAGACGGCGAAGTAGTTGCCGCGCCCAGTAAAATAGTTACTGGGAAGAAGCCAAAGAAAGGACTGAAGCCCAAGACTGAGTGATATTACTGCAAGGGAACCCGTCACTGGAAGCGGAATTGCCCTAAGTACTTAGCGGACAAGAAGGCCGGCAACGTTAAAGGTATATGTGATATACTTGTTGTTGATGTTTACCTTATGAGCGGTCGTAGTAGCTCCTGGGTATTTCATACCGGTGATGTTGCTCACATTTGCAATCTAAGCAGGAACTGCGGAACAAGCGTAGGCTGGCTAAGGACGAGGTGACGATGCGCGTTGGGAATGGTTCCAAGGTCGATGTGATCGCCGTCGGCACGCTACCTCTACATCTACCTTTGGCATTAGTTTTAAACCTTAATAATTGTTATTTAGTACCAGCTTTGAGCATGGACATTGTATTGGGATCTCGCTTGATGCAAGATGGCTACTCATTTAAATATGAGAATAATGGTTGTTCTATTTATATGAGTGGTATGTTTTATGATGATGCCCCGCTGGTCAATGGTTTATACCTGATGAATCTCAGTCGTGATGTTACACATATTAATAGTGTAAGTACCAAAATATGTAAGGTTGATAATGATAGTCCCACATACTTGTGGCACTGCCGCCTTGGTCATATCAGCATAAAGCGCATGAAGAAACTCCATACAGATGGACTTTTGGAGTCACTTGATTTTGAATCATTTGACACATGCGAACCGTGCCTCATGGTCAAGATGACCAAGACTCCATTCTCCGGAACAATGGAGCGAGCAACCAACTTACTGGAAATAATACATACCGATGTATGCGGTCCAATGAGTGTTGAGGCTCGCGATGGCTATCGTTATGTTCTCACCCTCACTGATGACTTGAGTAGATATGGGTATGTCTACTTAATGAAGCATAAGTCTGAAACCTTTGAAAAGTTCAAGGAATTTCAGAGTGAGGTGGAGAATCAACGTGACAAGAAAATAAAGTTTCTACGATCTGATCGTGGAGGAGAATATTTGAGTCACGGGTTTGGCACGCACCTAAGGAAATGTGGACTTGTTTCACAACTCACGCCGCCTGGCACACCATAGCGTAACGGTGTGTCTGAACATCATAATAGCACTTTATTGGATATGGTGCGATCTATGATGTCTCTTACTGATTTACCGCTATCATTTTGGGGATATGCATTGGAAACTGCCGCATTCACTTTAAATAGGGCACCTTCTAAATCCGTTGAGATGACAATGTATGAATTATGGTTTGGCAAGAAACCTAAGCTGTCATTTCTTAAAGTTTGGGGCTGCGATGCTTATGTGAAGAAACTTCAACCAAAGAAGCTCGAACCCAAAGCGGAAAAATGTGTCTTCATAGGATACCTAAGGAAACTATTGGGTACATCTTCTATCTTAGATCCGAAGGCAAGATCTTTGTTTCCAAGAATGGATCATTTCTAGAGAAAGAGTTTCTCTCGAAAGAAGTAAGTAGGAGGAAAATAGAACTTGATGAAGTAATTGTACCTCCTCTCGAACCGGAGAGTAGCGTAGCACAAGAAAATGTTTCTAAGGCGCCTGCACCGGCTAGAGAAGAAGTTAATGATGATTATCATAAAACTTCGGATCAAGTTTCTATTGAACCTCGAAGGTCCACAAGGGTACGTTCTGTACCAGAGTGGTACGGGAACCCTATCATGGAAATCATGTTGTTGGACAACAGTGAACCTTCGAACTATGAAGAAGCGATGGTAGGCCCCGATTCCAACAAATGGCTTCAGGCCATGAAATCCGATATAGAATCCATGTATGAGAACAAAGTATAGACTTTGGTGGACTTGCCAAATGATCGGTGAGCCATAGAAAATAAATGGATTTTTAAGAAGAAGACTGACGCGGATGGTAATGTGACCATCTATAAGGCTTGACTTGTCGCTAAGGGTTATCGACAAGTTCAAGGGATTGACTACGATGAGACCTTCTCACCCGTAGAGATGCTGAAGTCGGTCCGAATCATGTTAGCAATTGCCGCATTTTATGATTATGAGATATGGCAAATGGACGTCAAAACGTCATCCCTGAACGGCTTTCTTAAAGAATAATTGTATATGATACAGTCGGAAGGTTTTGTCGATACTAGCAATGCTAACAAGGTATGCAAGCTCGAGGGCTCCGTCTATGGGCTGTTGCAAGCATCTCGGAGTTGGAACATTCGCTTTGATGAGGTGATCAAAGCGTTTGGGTTTGTACAGACTTATGGAGAAGCCTGTATTTACAAGAAAGTGAGTGGGAGCTCTGTAGTATTTCTCATATTATATGCGGATGACATATTGTTGATGGGAAATGATATAGAACTATTGGAAAGCATCAAGGCCTATTTGAATAAGAGATTTTCAATGAAGTACCTTGGAGAAGCTGCTTATATATTAGGCATCAAGATCTATGGAGATAGATCAAGACGCCTCATAGGTCTTTCAAAAAGCACATACCTTGACAAGATATTGAAGAAGTTCAATATGGATAAGTCTAAGAAGGGGTTCTTGCCTGTATCACAAGGTGTGAGGTTGAGTATGACTCAACGCCCGACCACGACGGAAGATAGAGAAAAGCTGAGTACCGTCTTCTATGCTTCAGCCATAGGCTCTATCATGTATGCCATGCTGTGTACCAGACCTGATGTGAACCTTGCCATAAGTTTGGTAGGTGGTGCAGTTGCAAGCAAAGCGTCGTGGCGGCATCTACATGTGAAGCGGAGTACATAGCTGCGTCGGAAGCAGCACATGAAGGTGTCTGGATGAAGGAGTTCCTCACTGAGCTAGGAGTGATTCCAAGTGCATCGGGCCCGATGGCTCTGTTCTGTGACAACACTGGAGCTATTGCTATTGCAAAGGAGCCCAGGTTTCACAAGAAGACCAAGCACATCAAGCGCCACTTCAACTCCATTCGTGGATACATCCAGGATGGAGATATAGATATATCTGTAAAGTACATACGAATCTGAATGTTGCAGATCTGTTGACTAAACCTCTTCCATGAGCAAAACATGATCAACACCACAACTCTATGGGTGTTTGATTCATCATAATGTAAGTAGATTATTGACTCTAATGCAAGTGGGAGACTGTTGGAAATATTACCTAGAGGCAATAATAAAGTGGTTATTATTATATTTCCTAGTTCATGATAATTTTCTATTATTCATGCTATAATTGTATTAACCGGAAACCATAATACATATGTGAATATATAGATCATAATGTGTCCCTAGTAAGCCTCTAGTTGGATAGCTCGTTGATCAATAGATGATCATGGTTTCCTGATCATGGACATTGGATGTCATTGATAATGGGATCACATCATTGGAGAATGATGTAATGGACAAGATTCAATCCTAAGCATAGCACTAGATCATGTTGTTCGTCTGCTAAAGCTTTTCTGGTGTCAAGTATCATTTCCTTAGACCATTAAATTGTGCAACTCCCGGGTACCGTAGGAGTGCTTTGGGTGTATCAAACGTCACAACTTAACTGGGTGATTATAAAGGTGCACTACAGGTATCTCCGAAAGTATATGTTGGCTTGTACAAATCGAGACTAGGATTTGTCACTTCGTGTGACGGAGAGGTATCTCTGGGCCCACTCGGTAATCCATCATCATATTGAGCTCAGTGTGACTAAGGAGTTAGCCACGGGATGATGTGTTACGGAACGAGTAAAGAGACTTGCCGGTAACGAGATTGAACAAGGTATAGGGATACCGACGATCGAATCTCGGGCAATTATCATACTGATAGGCAAAGGGAATTGCATACGGGATTGATCGAATCCCCGACATCGTGGTTCATCAGATGAGATCATCGAGGAACACGCGGGAACCAACATGGATATCCAAACCCCGCTATTGGTTATTGACCGAAGAGGTGTCTCGGTCATGTCTGCATGCTTCCCGAACCCGCAGGGTCTACACACTTAAGGTTCAATGACGCTAGGGTTATAGGGAATAGTGTACATGGTTACCATAGGTTGTTCGGAGTCCCGTATGAGATCCCGGACGTCACGAGGAGTTCTGGAATGGTCCAGAGGTAAAGATTTATATATAGGAAGTGAGGAATTGGTCACGGGAAGTGTTTCGAGCGACACCTATAATGTACCGGGACCACCGGAAGGTTTCCGGGGTCCACCGGCAAGGGCCACCAGCCCCAAGCTGCTACATGGGCCAAGAGTGGGAGGGAACCAGCCCCTAAGTGGGCTGGTGCACCTCCACAACCAGCCCAAGGCGCAGCAAGAGGTGGAGGGGGCAAACCCTAGGCGCCTCAAGTGCCAACCTAGGGCTGCCACACCCTTAGGGTGGGAAACCCTAAGAGTGGGCACCCTCCTCCCTCTCCTCCTATATATAGTGGAGGTTTTGGGCATATTTGAGACAAGAATTCTCTCTCTCTCAGCACAGCCCTACACCTCCTCCTCCTCGTCCTCTATAGTGCTTGGTGAAGCCATTTCAAAGTTACCACGCAGCTCAACCGTCACCACGCCATCGTGCTGCCGGAGCTCTACCTCAACCCCTCCTCCCTCCTTGCTGGATCAAGGCGTTGGAGACGTCACCGGGCTGCACATGTGTTGAACGCGGAGGCGCCGACGTTTGGCGCATAGATTGGAATCCACCGCGATCTGAATCGTTGTGAGTATGACTCCATCAACCGCGTTCTAGCAACGCTTCCTCTTAGCGATCTTCAAAGGTATGAAGATGCTCTACAACCTATCTCGTTGCTGGTTTCTCCATAGATATATCCTTGTATGGCGTAGGATTTTTTAAAAATTAATACGATCCCCAACAGTACCTAGATGGCATTTCTCTCTCTCTCTCTCTCTGAATCTCTCTTTGATCTTCAATACAATGATCATCGCATCTTCGCTTTGATCCATATGATGTAACTCTTTTATACGGTGCGTTTGTTGGGATCCGATGAATTGTAAACATGTTCAGATTATTCATGATAAATATTTGATTCTTCTCTCATATATAATATGATTCTTATGTGCATGATTATGATAGCTTTGTAATTCTCTCCAATCTACTGAAATAGTTTGGCCAACTAGATTGATATTTCTTCAGTGAGAGAGGTATGTTGTAGTAGGTTCAACCTGGCGAGTTTCTATGTCCTAGTGACAGAAGGGGACAAGTTGCATCTTCGTCTTGCTACTACTAAGGGTAAAACGATTGGGTTTATTCATATTAGTTGAGTTTACTTTGTCTACATCATGTCATCTTACTCCAAGCATTACTTCGTTCATCATGAACTTAATATGTAGAGAGGCAAGCATAGAAGCGCTCTTGACGTGAAGTAATAGTAATAGGTGCAGGAGGGAGCCGGCCTATTTGTTTATGGATGTGATGCCTATATTTACATGATCATCACCGTGAAAATTGCATAACTATGTGCTCTTCTATCGACTGCCCAATAGTAATTTGTTTACCCACCGTATGCTTATTTTCGTGAGAGATGCCACTAGGGAAAGCTATGCCCCCCGTGTCTATTCACAACATATTGCTAAAACCTCCAACACCTTGCTACCATTTATTTGCTTTTATTTTATTTTGCATTTTACAATTATCTACACACCTCATTCACTTGCAAATAACGAGAACAAGGGGATTGACAACCCTCTTGCCCGTGTTGGGTGCAAGCTATTTGTTCTTTTGTGTGTGGTCGTTGAAGACGGTTGTCGATTGATTTTCCTATTGGTTCGATAGACCATGGTTTCATAACTGAGGTAAATACAGTTTGGCCTCGAAGCGCAGAGTTTTGTAGGACGATAGCAATTTCCCGTCAACTGGACGACCTAAGGTTTATCAATCCGTGGGAGGCGTAGGATGAAGATAGTCTCTGTCAAGCAACCCTCCAATCAAATACAAGAAATCTCTTATGTCCCCGACACAACCAATACAATGGAAAATTGTATCGGTGCACTAGTTCAGCGAAGAGATGATGATAAAAGTGTAGTGTGGATAGTAGATATGAGTTTTTGTAGTACGAAAAATAAAAAAACAGCAAGGCAGTAAATAATAAAATGGAGCACAAACGGTATTGCAATGATAGAAAATGAGGCCTAGGATACATACTTTCACTAGTGCAATCTCTCAACAAGAAAATAGCATACAGTGGGTCAACAAATTACTGTTGGGCAATTGATAGAAAAGCAAATAATCATGACGCTATCCAAGGCAATGATCCTGATATAGGCATCACATCCAAATCAAGTAAACCGACTCCTGCCTGCATCTACTACTATTACTTCACACATTGACAGCTATCCAGCATGCATCTAGTGTATTAAGTTCATAAGAACGAAGTAATGCATTAAGAAAGATGACATGATGCAATCAAGACAAAAGCATATAAGAATGCATCCCAACTTGTTATCCTTAATGGCAACAACACATGCGTATCAACTCCCCTTCTGTCACTAGTACTGAACACCGTAAGATCGAACCCATTACCGATCACCTCTTCCCATTGCAAGATGATCTAATCTAGTTGGCCAAACCAAACCAAAACTTCGGAGAACAAATAAAAGGTTATACTAAATCATGCACAAAATTGATCAGCAAAGAACTCAAATAAAACAAGGATAGATCTGATCATAAACTCACAATTCATCAGATCCCAACAAACACACCGCACAAAGTCATTACATGGAATGGATCTCCATGAAGATCATGGAGACCATTGTATTAAGATACAAAGAGAGAGAGAGAGAGAGAGAGAGATCAAACACATAGCTACTAGTACATACCCCTACCCTCGAGAGTGGACTACTCCCTCCTTGTCATGGTGGCCGCCGGGATGATGAAGATGGCCTCCAGTAATGATTCCCCCCTCCGGCAGGGTGCCAGAACAGGGTCCAAATTCGTTTTTGGAGGATACATAGGCGTGCGATGGCAGAGTCCCTGTTCTAGGTCATCCATTGGAGGTTTATATATATGTGAATTTTTGGCGTTGGTTTCACGTGAAGGGGAGCCTCAGGGGGGCCACACAACATCAGCCCACGCCCAAGGGGGGCGCCCTGGTGTTGTGTGGGCACCATGAGCATCTTCTGGTCCTTCCTCCAAGCTTCCTGGGGCTCTTTCCTTATATAAAAAATCATCAAAAAGTTTCGTTACATTTGGAGAATTTTTATTTCTGCACAAAAAACAACACCACAGTAGTTCTACTGAAAACATCGTCAGTCTGGGTTAGTTCTAATCAAATCATACCAAAACTATATAGAATTGTGATAAACATGGCATGAATACTTCATAAATTATAGATACGTTGGATACGTATGAAATACTTACCCACTTTGTGTTGCGATTGTGGTCAACCCAAGTGCAACCTTTTTGGAATGGAGCAGACGAGTAAGAACAAGAGCATGATCATGATCTTTTTGTAATATAGCAAGGTCATCGTTGTGTGACTCCTCAAGAGTCAAACAAAGACCTCACTCTTCCTCAAGAGCAATGGAAAGATCTGCTATCTCATCGGCATAGTCACGACTATGTCCCTCTAATTAAGAGATGGTTTACTCATGAGTCTCAATGATATCACTAGCCTCACCTAGTTGTTCCAAGAGAGCAACGAAATGCTTCTTGGTCTCACCCTTGATTTTTCTCATGAATTTATCAAAGGGGTTTTCCTCAAATTTTACCTCCTCTTTTTCATCTCCACTATCCATAGAAGAAGGGGTTGTAGAAATGGTAGTTTTCATGTTGGAGGTTACCTTGTTGGATGCCTTGGCCATAAGGCACTTGGCAATGTGATTCTCGTTGGGGGAGTCGAAGAGGGACCTCTTTCTTGCAGAAGAGGACGCAATGGCCACCGTGGCCATTGCCATTACTTCACCACTTGCATCATCATCCTCATCCTCATAGGAGAGGTACTCTTCTTGAGTCACCAACACCTTTTGGGGCATATTCTTGGAGAAGTTGTTCTTGTTGGGGAAGGACTTGGCCTTGTCTTTGCGAATGAGCTTGCCACCATCGTCTTCCCTCTTCTCATACGAACAATCTGCCACAAAGTGACTCATAGCAAGTCCTCACATTTTTCTTGACCTTGGGCCCACTTGAGTTGTTCTTGGAGAAGTTGGGCCTTGAGTTTCTCTTGTTGCTCCAAAATTTCCTTGACGCAAGATCCATGTGCTCGTGATAAGCATATTTGGTGTCTTCGGGACAACCTTCCTCTTCTTCTTATTTTTCTTCCTCGGAAACAGCCTTGGACTTCAAACCTAGGTTGGGAAATCCTTTTCTTGACCATTGGACACGATCTAGAGCATTGTTGGTGTTCTTGTTCAATATGTTCATGGCAATGAATTCATCAACACATTGCGTGAGTACAAAGAGTGAAAGTCCGGCCTTTGACGGATGACAGAGTACATGGCCTTGTTGAATGACATGATGGCCTTGAGAAACTTTCGCTTGATCCAATTGTCATCCACATCCTTGATTCTGTAATCTTGAATAGCAATGATAAGAGTTGTCACTCTCCGGCAGAGCTCACAAGGGTCCTCATCATCAAGCATCACAAATTCAACGGCCTCATCAAGAACCACCTTAAAGTTGGACCGTTGAATACTCGAGCTTCCATTGTACATGGAAACAATGTGTTCCCAACAATACTTAGCACGAGTGAAAGGACGCAGGTGAGAAAGATCTTCAACAGGGACAACCACGTGAAGAATGATCAAGGCGGACTTATTGAGTTGATTGTTGACCTATTCTCTTGGAGTGAGGTTGCTTCGATCATGGATAGTACCCTTCCTCAATGATTCTCCAAAGTTGTGTTGAGATGTGATTCAAATGATGCTTGATACGAAAAAACAAATTAGCAAAATCATTCTTAACAAGTTTAGGAGGAGGACCGAGGTTAATAATTTGCGGTGGGTGAATTGGTCCTCCATATGCCACGGGAGGAGGAACCGAGGCATATGTATCTGTCCCGCTTGTTCCTTGAGGCAACTTGTTCTTATAATGACTAGCCCTCTCCTTATCGGAGTTGGCATCCGAGTCCAAAGTAGTGGGGTTAACCACTCACAACGGATCAGTAGAGAGTTTGAGCCCGTCAAGGAAATCTTTAAACATGGATTTGACCTCGGTTGCCATGGAGGATTTAACTTAGGAAGTTGCCTGAGTTAAATCCTAGTGCTCACACCCATGGACTCGGGTAAATCCACAACTTAATCCCCGTTGTTAAGCATACTCTTTGGGTGGTGAAACCCTTAACAAAGAGACGTAGCTCTGATACCAATCGAAAGGATCGATATGGTTGACTAGAGGGGGGTGAATAGGCAAATACCAATTTTTAAGTTTTCTTTAACAAAATAAGTTTATCAACAAATAGGTTGTCTAGATATGCAACTAGGTGAGCAACCTATATGATCCTAACAACAACAATTACACGCAAGAATAAATATGAAGTAAAGGTAAGAAGAAACCACAAGTGGAACCGATGAAGATGAGGATGTGTTACCAAAGATCCTTCATTTGAGGGGAAGTGTGTCTCCGTTGGAGCAGTGTGGAGGCACAATGCTCCCCAAGATGCTACTAAGGCCACCATATTCTCCTCACGCCCTCACACAGTGCAAGATGTCATGATTCAACTACTAGTGCACTTGAAGGCGACAATCGGACCATTACAAACAAGGTTTGGGGAATATCCACAACTTAATTGGAGTTTCCCAACAAAACCACCAAACTTCACCAGAATGGAATATGGCTTCGACCTGACCCCTTCCATCTAGGGTGCTCAAACACCCAAGAGTGAAAAGATCTCCAAGGGATTAGCGGGGGGGATAAAATTTCTCTTGGTGCAAGTGTAGATTGGTATGTCTTTGTCGTATCTATAGTTTTTTATTGTTCCATGCCAATATTATACAAATTTCACATATTTTTGGCAACATTTTACATGATTTATTGGACTAACATATTGATCCAGTGCCAAGTCTCAGTTCCTGTTTGTTGCATGTTTTTTGTTTCGCTGAATATCCATATCAAACAAAGTCCCCACGCGATAAAAAAATTTGGAGAACTATTTTGGAATATATGTGTTTTTTGGAGGTGGAATCAACGTAAACGGAGGCTCCTAGTGCAACAAAAGGCCTTCCAATGGCGCCAGAAATAGGCACATCGACGGGAGAATACTTGGCTTGATCCTTCTGCTGCGGCTAAGCCTTAAGGGACTTCCTAGGCAAGTATGCAAAGGATTTCCCCCGTGGCCTTGGAGCCTTGCGTTGGTGTTCCCTCGAAGCGGAAAGGGTGATGTAGTGTAGCGGTGGTAAGTATTTCCCTCAGTTTTAGAACCAAGGTATCAATCCAGTGGAGGAGTATCTCAAGATCCTGCACAAACACAAAAGCTTGCTCCCAACGCCATGAAGGGGTTGTCAATCCCTTATAGATTGTTTGCCAAGTGAGAACTGAAAGCAACAAAGTAACAAAGCAAAGTAAAAGCGGAGGTGTAAATGATGGATGTGAATAGACCCGGGGGCCGTAGTGTTTACTAGTGGCTTCTCTCATGAAAGCAAGTCGGCGGTGGGTGAACAAATTACTGTCGAGCAATTGATAGAACCACACAAAGTCGTGACGATATCTATGCAATGATTATATCTATAGGCATCACGTCCAAAACAAGTAGACTGATACTTTCTCCATCTACTACTATTACTCCACACGTCGACCGCTATCCAGCATGCATCTAGTGTATTAAGTCCATAAGAACAGAGTAACGCCTTAAGCAAGATGACATGATGTAGAGGGATAATATCAAACCAATGATAAAAACCCCATCTTTTTACCCTTGATGGCAACTACTTGATGTGTACCTTGCTGCCCCTACTGTCACTAGGAAAGGTCACCACATGGCAGAACCCAAAACCAAGCACTTCTCCCATTGCAAGAATCATAGATCTTGTTGGCCAAACAAAACCCAAGACTCGGAGAGACTTACAAGGATATCAAATCATGCACATAAGAAATCAGCAAAGACTCAAATATATATCATAGATAATCTGATCACAAATCCACAATTCATCAGATCTCGACAAACACACCGCCAAAGAAGATTACATCGGATAGATCTCCATGAAGATCATGGAGAACTTTGTATTGAAGATCCAAGAGAGAGAAGAAGCCATCTAGCTACTAACTACGAACCCGTAGGTCTGAAGTGAACTACTCACGAGTCATTGGAGGGGCGATGATGATGAAGAAGAAGCCCTCTAACTCCAAAGTCCCCTCCGGCAGGGCGCCGGGAAGGGTCTCCAGATGAGATCTCGCGGAAACGGAAGCTTGCGGCGGCGGAAAATTATTTTCGAGGCTCCCCGATTTTTTGTTGAATATTTGGGAATATATAGGCCAAGGATCTAGGTTAGGGGGCGGCTAGGGAGGCCACAAGCCCTGACACCGCCTCCTCCCCCTGGTCGCAGAGTGGGAGCTTGTGGGCTCCCTGGAGCCCACCTGGTTTGGCCCACAGGCCCCCTGATCTTCTTCCATTCGGGAAAAAATCATTTGGGGGTTTTTATTCCGTTTGGACTCCGTTCCAAAATCAGATCTGAAAAGAGTCAAAAACATAGAAATAACAAGAACTGGCACTTGGCACTGAGTTAATAAGTTAGTCCCAAAAAAGATATAAAAGGTACATAAAACATCCAAAGAAGACAAGATAACAGCATGAAACCATCAAAAATTATAGATACGTTTGAGACGTATCAAGCATCCCCAAGCTTAACTCCTGCTCGTCCTCGAGTAGGGAAGTGATAAAGAATGAATTTTTGATGCTTTCATGCTACCTAGCATAGATGTCCTTTGTAATTCCTCTTATGTTACGTGAATGTTCAGATCCATTCGATTCAAAACAATAGTTTGCTATTGACGTGGAAACAATAATAATTCAAGCAAACTAGCAAGGTAATCATGAACTTTCAAAATAACAAGGCCAAAAGAAAGTTATCCCTACAAAAGCATATAGTCTGGCTATGCTCTATCATCATTGCACAATGAATTTAAATCATGCACAACCCCGGTATTGGCCAAGTAATTGTTTCACACCTTTACTTTCTCAAACCTTTTCAACTCTCACGCAATACATGAGCGTGAGCCATGGTTATGGCACTATAGATGGTGTGGAATGTGGTGGAGGTTGCAAGACAAAAAAAGAGAAGATAGTCACATTAACTAGGCATATCAATGTGCTGTGGAGATGCTCATCAATAGATATCAATGTGAATGAGTAGGGATTGACATACAAATGATGCACTAGAGCTACGAGTATCTGAAAGCTCTTAAAGAAAACTAGTGGGTGTGCATCCAACTTGCTTGCTCACGAAGACCTAAGGCAATTTTGAGGAAGCCTATCATTGGAATATACAAGCCAAATTATATAATGAAAATTTCCCACTAGCTATATGGTGGTGACAAAACGAGAAACTCTCAATCATGAAGATCATGGTGCTTAATGTGCACAAATGTGGAAAAAGTGGTAGCATTGTCCCTTCTCTCTTTTTCTCTCATTTTTTTTTATTTGGTGGCCTCTTTGGCCTCTTTTTTTTGGGCTTCTTTGGCCTCATTTTTTCCTCACATGGGACAATGCTCCATTAATGATGATCATCACACTTTCAACTCAAAACTTAGAGTAACGATGACTCTATATGGAATGCCTTCGGTAGTGTACCGTGGCAATGATCTAGCATGGCATAGACATTAATGGAAACATCATGCTAGCTATCTTACGATCAGCAATGGCAATGTAGACGTGGTGGCACATGTCATGGTGGTAGTTGCATGGCAATATATCTCGGAATGACTTAGAAAAAGCCATAGTAGGTAGGTATGGTGGTTGTTTTAAGGGAGGCTAATGGTGGGTTTTGTGCACCGGCGAAAGTTGCACGGCACTAAGAAGATAGTGATGGTGGAAGGTAAAAGTGCATCTAAACCATGAACTCAACATTAGTCATGAAGAACTCATATACTTGTTGCAAAAGTTTTATTAGTAATCGAAACAAAGCATTCAACGCATACTCCTAGGGGAAGGGTTGGTAGGTATAAACCATCGCGCGATCCCGACCGCCACGCAAAGGATAACAATCAATATACTAATCATGCTCAGATTTCATCACATAGCGGTTCACCATACGTGCATGCTAACGCATACTCCTAGGGGAAGGGTTACTGTATTTTCAATCTTCCATGGCTAATACCCCCCGATACTATCCATAGATTCATCAAAATAAGCAACCAACACAACAAAAACAGAATATGTTAACAGCTGACTAGTCTGTAGCAATCTGTGTATTTCGTATACCTCTGGTACTTCAAAAATTCTGAGAACTTACAAAAACCTGAAGAATTTGCATAGAAATCAGCAGCAAAAAGAATCAACTCAAACGCTCTTACATAAAAAAATGAAAATTCTTTTCGTGAGCAGAAAGTTTCTGTCTTTTCCAGCATGACCAAACGATCATCCCCAAGACTAATCATAACGGTTTTGCTTGGCACAAATGCAAAAAAGAAACACAAAAAACACAATCATAACAGAATTATGAGAGTGTGGAAAAACACAAAACAGAAAGAAAAAGGATAGATTCGTTGGGTTGCCTCCCAACAAGCACTTTTGTTTAACTCCCTTAGCTAGGCGAAAGGTGATGAAATCACGTATAGTCATCTTTGGTGCTCAAACCATAGGTATCCCTCATCATAGATTCATAAGGCAGTCTTATTTTCTTTATAGGAAAGTGCTCCATGACCTTCTTTAAAGGAAATTGAAATCTAATATTCCCTTCCTTCATATCGATGATAGCACCCATAGTCCTTAGGAAAGGTCTACCAAGAATAATAGGACATGAAGGATTGCAATCTATGTCAAGTACAATGAAATCCACGGGTACATAGTTCTTATTTGCAACAATAAGAACATCATCGATCCTCCCCATGGGTTTCTTGACAGTAGAATCCGCAAGATGCAAATTAAGAGAACACTCTTCAATCTCATGAAAACCAAGAATATCACATAAAGACTTTGGAATCGCGGAAACACTAGCACCCAAATCACACAAAGCATTGCACTCATAGTTTTTTATCTTGATTTTGATGGTAGGTTCCCACTCATCATGAAGTTTTCTAGGTATAGAGACTTCTAGTTCGAGCTTCTCTTCAAGAGATTTCATCATAGCATCTACGATATGCGCGGTAAAGGCTTTGCTTTGGCTATAAGCATGTGGAGAATTTGCAATGGATTGCATCAAAGAAATGCATTCAAACAAGGAGCAATTATCATAATTGAATTCCTTGAAATCCAAAATGGGAGTTTCATTACTACCCAAAATTTTGACTTCTTCTACTCCACTCTCCACACCTTTATCATCAAGATAGGTGGACTCTGAATCATTGGGGCGTTTTTCAACCAAAGTGGATTCATATCCAGCCCCTCCATCAAAAGGTTTGACACGCGAAAACAAAGATTCAAGAGGAGAAACACCAAGCACTTTAAGATCTTTGTGATTTGCATCACTAAAACGCGCCCTTTTAAACCATTCATGTCTAGCGCGAATTTGGGCGGTTCTTTCTTTGCTCTCATTCATGGAGATACGCATAGCTTTCAAAGTTTCATCCAAGTTAACCTTGGGAGGAGCGCGTCTAACTTTCAAACATCAATATTACAAGACATCCTATCAACGCTCTTAGCCAAATCGTCTATTTTGAGTAGTTTTTCCTCTATGGACGCATTGAAAATCTTTTGAGAGTTGATGAACTCTTTGATATTACTCTCTAGATCAGAGGGTAATTTTTTGTGATTTCCATAAGTGTTGTCGTAGGAATTGCCACAATTGTTAGAGGAGTTACTAGGAAAAGGCCTAGGAACATAGTTTCCTCTAAAAGCATTGTTGTTGCCAAAATTGTTCCTACCAACAAAATTCACGTCCAAACTAGCGTTGCTACTCTCAATCAAAGAAGATAGTGGCATGTCATTAGGATCTATGGTAGTGTTTCTACTCGCAACCAAATTCATCAACTCGTCCATCTTAGCACTAAGCGAGTTAATCTCTTCTATAGCGTGCACCTTTTTGCTAGCAGCCGACCTTTCAGTGTGCCACTGAGAGTAGTTGGTCATGATATTGTCTACGAGTTTTGTAGCGTCTCCTAACGTGATTTCCATGAACGTTCCACCTGAGGCGGAGTCCAAGATATTGCGAGAAGCGAAATTCAAGCCAGCGTAAAAGATTTGTATAATCATCCACAAACTCAAGCCATGAGCGGGACAATTTCTAATCATAAGCTTCATCCTCTCCCAAGATTGTGCAACGTGTTCATGATCAAGTTGCTTGAAACTCATGATATCGTTACGTAAGGAGTGATCTTAGCCGGCGGAAAATACTTGGATATGTAAGCATCTTTGCACTTATCCCAAGAATCGATACTATTTTTAGGCAAAGAAGAAAACCACGTTTTTGCGCGATCTCGCAACGAGAAAGGAAAAAGTTTCAACTTAATCACGTCATTATCCACATCTCTTTTCTTTTGCATATCACAAATCTCAATGAAGGTATTGAGATGGGATGCGGCATTGTCACTAGGAAGGCCAGAGAATTGCTCTTTCATAACAAGATTCAGCAAAGCTGCGTTGATTTCATACGATTCCGCACTAGTGGCGGGAGCAATCGGAGTACTAATAAAATCATTATTATTAGTGCTCGAGAAGTCGCAAAGTTTGGTGTTTTCAGCCATGATAACTTGAACAAACAAACAAGCACACAAGCAAGCGAGAAAACCGGCAAAGGGAAACGGCAAAGGCAAAAGAAAACGGTGAAGGAGAAAGGCAAATGAAAACGGCAAATGTGAAGTGGGGGAGAGGAAAACGAGAGGCAACCGGAAACAAAAGTAAATGCAAGAGAAGAGTTTGTGAGACCTACTTGGATAGATCTTGATTTCTCCTCCCCGGCAACGGCGCCAGAAATACTTCTGCTACTGCAACAAAAGACCTTCCAATGGTGCCATAAATAGGCACGTCGACGGGAGAATACTTGGCTTGATCCTTCTGCTGCGGCTACGCCTTAAGGGACTTCCTAGGCAAGTATGCAAAGGATTTCCCCCGTGGCCTTGCAGCCTTGCGTTGGTGTTCCCTCGAAGCGTAAAGGGTGATGTAGCGTAGCCGTGGTAAGTATTTCCCTCAATTTGAGAACCAAGGTATCAATCCAGTGGAGGAGTATCTCAAGATCCTGCACAAACACAAAAGCTTGCTCCCAAAGCTATGAAGGGGTTGTCAATCCCTTATAGATTGTTTGCCAAGTGAGAACTGAAAGCAACAAAGTAACAAAGCAAAGTAAAAGCGGAGGTGTAAACGATGGATGTGAATAGACCCGGGGGCCGTAGTGTTTACTAGTGGCTTCTCTCATGAAAGCAAGTAGACGATGGGTGAACAAATTACTGTCGAGCAATTGATAGAACCGCGCAAAGTCGTGATGATATCTATGCAATGATTATATCTATAGGCATCATGTCCAAAACAAGTAGACCGATACTTTCTCCATCTACTACTATTACTCCACACTTCGACCGCTATCCAGCATGCATCTTGTGTATTAAGTCCATAAGAACAGAGTAACGCCTTAAGCAAGATGACATGATGTAGAGGGATAATATCAAACCAATGATAAAAACCCCATCTTTTTACCCTTGATGGCAACTACTTGATGTGTGCCTTGCTGCCCCTACTATCACTGGGAAAGGTCACCACATGGTAGAACCCAAAACCAAGCACTTCTCCCGTTGCAAGAATCATAGATCTAGTTGGCCAAACAAAACCCAAGACTCGGAGAGACTTACAAGGATATCAAATCATGCATATAAGAAATCAGAAAAGACTCAAATATATATCATAGATAATCTGATCACAACTCCACAATTCATCGGATCTCGACAAACACACCGCCAAAGAAGATTACATCGGATAGATCTCCATGAAGATCATGGAGAACTTTGTATTGAAGATCCAAGAGAGAGAAGAAGCCATCTAGCTACTAACTACGGCCCGTAGGTCTGAAGTGAACTACTCACGAGTCATTGGAGGGGCGATGATGATGATGAAGAAGCCCTCCAACTCCAAAGTCCCCTCCGGCAGGGCGCCGGGAAGGGTCTCCAGATGAGATCTCGCGGAAGCGGAAGCATGCGGTGGCGGAAAAGTATTTTTCGAGGCTCCCCTGATTTCTTGCTGAATATTTTGGAATATATAGGCCAAGAATCTAGGTCAGGGGGCGGCCAGGGAGGCCACAAGCCCTGACACCGCCGCCTCCCCCCCTGGTGGCGGAGTGGGAGCTTGTGGTCTCCCTGGAGCCCACCTGGCTTGGCCCAGAGGCCCCCTGATCTTCTTCCGTTCGGGAAAAAATCATTTCGGGGTTTTTATTCCGTTTGGACTCCGTTCCAAAATCAGATCTGAAAAGAGTCAAAAACACAGAAAAAAACGGGAACTGGCACTTGGCACTGAATTAATAAGTTAGTCCCAAAAAAGATATAAAAGGTACATAAAAAATCCAAAGAAGACAAGATAACAACATGAAACCATCAAAAATTATAGATACGTTTGAGACGTATGAGAGGCCCACAGCTTCCACTACCCACCAAGGCATGGCTCATACTCCCTGGAGCGCCCTGCCCTCTAGTGGGCACACCATGAGTTGGTTGGGGTTCTTCTTGGGATGCAAGAAAGATAATTTATGGAAAAATCATGTAAAAATTTCAACCCAATCGGAGCTACAAATCTCCGGGAATTTAAGAAACGGTGAAGGGCGAGAAAACAGGAACGCGAAACAGAAGAGAACATAGAGGGAGATCCAATCTCCGAGGGGCTCCTACCCCTCCGCCGCCATGGAGGCCATGGACTAGAGGGGTAACTCTCTTCACATCTAGGGGGAGTCCAAGGAAGAAGAAGGAGGAGGGGTCTCTCTCCCCCTCTCTCCCGGTGGCGCCGGACTGCCTCCGGGGCAAGGAGCATGATGTCGATCTACATCAATAATCATGTCGCCGTCAACACCAACTCTCTCCCCCTCTATGCAACGGTGTAACACCTCTTTTCCCACTGTAAATCTCTACTTAAACATGGTGCTCAACACTACATACTATTTCCCAATGATATGTGGCTATCCTATGATGTTTGAATAGATCGTTTTTGTCCTATGGGCAAATTGGTGAAATTGCTATGGTTGGTTTAATTTTCTTATGGATATGTTGTTGTCCTTTGGTGCCCATCATATGAGCGCGCAAGTGGATCACACCATAGGGTTAGTTGTATGTTGATAGGACTATGCATTGGAGGGCAAGAGTGATAGAATACTTCTTCCTAACATAGAAATTGATGCATACGGGATTGAAGGAGGACCAATATATATATTAGTGCTATGGTTGGGTTTTGCCTTAATGAATGTTAGTAGTTGCAGATGCTTGCTAATAGTTCGAATCATAAGTGCATAGAATTGAAAGTAAGGGATGACATGCTAGAAGTGGCCTCTCCCACATAAAAACTTGCTATAGGTCTAGTAACGTAGTCAATTGCCTAGGGACGAATCCTTCTCTTGTGTTACAAAAAGCTTGCTACTACACTAGTATATTTATTATCTTGCAATTTGTTTCTAGTTTTATTCTTGCAAAGTACTTCCAATTTTATACTTGTTTTAGGTAAAGCAAACATTAAGTGTGCGTAGAGTTGTATCGGTGGTCGATAGAACTTGAGGGAATATTTGTTCTACCTTTAGCTCCTCATTGGGTACGACACTCTTATTTATCGAAAAGGGCTACAAACAATCCCCTATACTTATGGGTTATCAAGACCATTTTATAGTGTCGTTGCAGGGGAGCAATAGTACAGGGTGAATATTCTCGTGTGTGCTTATTTGCTTTATCACTAAGTAGTTTTTATTTTGTTCTTCTTTTCTATCTTTAGTTATGGGCAGAAAACGCAAAATACCAAAAAAATTGTTGTACCGACCGAACCAATGGTTGAAGAACCACCCAAAATCAATCATACTACTGAAGCTTTTTTGCTTGGATCATCTTCGATCCCTATGTGCTCGTGCTGAAACCCCAACTATTTTACTTGAGGGAAAATCATTAGATGAGCATTCTTATTATGTGCAACATCGCTTGACTCAAAAAGGGAAACACTTATGGGATAAAATTAATATGTTGCATTGGTATGCTTGGAATTTATGTTTGAGGTGTGATTATACTTGTTACTCTAAGATGGAGACTTCACACCTTCCCCTTCAGTGTGAATTTAATGATAATGAAACCTTGACTTCTTATGCTAATGGTTTATATGATTACTATGATGTGGAACAAATAGAAGAATTCGTTGCTTTTAAGGGTGCTTATGAAATTGCTTCTTTGATTGAAAAGTATGATGCTATTCTTTACAAATCTGAAAAAATTGCCATACTTAAATATTGCTATGAGAATTATTAATACAATGTCCATATTAATGCATTTATTGGGAGAATGTCTGCTACCTTGGAAGAAACTAATATTTTGCACGAACCTATGGAAGAAGAAATTGTTGAATCTGTGAGCTCATTAGATGAAAAAGATGAGGAGGAGAGCGAAGAACAAAAGGAGTGTCGGTGCACTAAAGACTAGGGTCTCTAGTGCCCCAGACTTGTGCACGGGCGCGAAGAGCCCCTGAGGGCAGGGCGAGGCAGAGTCCAGACAAGACGCACCCCCAAGATATCCAAGGCCCCGGCAAGCCTGCCTTGTCGGGAAGACACCTAAGCCACGTCTGTTTAATGGATGTGATGAACACACCAAGCACAAGGCCCCGGCGAGCCTCCCTTGCTGGGAATACATCCGAAGCCCCCGGCAAGCTTCCTTACTGGGACAAAGCACTAAGGCCCCGGCAAGCACCCTTGCCGGGATGACGTGGCAAGACACTAGAGGGCGACCACCCTTGCCACAGTGCAACCGCCCCCCGAGTTCCAGTGCATTCCGCATGCGCCAGCGGGGCGTCCAAGTATCTAAACACCTGGACACATGTCTTCACCAGCACTTAGCTGACAAGGACGAGATGTGCATTTAATGCACCTGACAGCGGTAGTGGATAAGCATCGCTCTAGGTTCACTGTAACATCTCGTGAACCTACCATCGAGCACTGTAGGTGACCCCTTTGCCTATAAAAGGAGGCCCTTAGCTCATTCGCAAGGGGTTAGACTTTTTGGAGATTGGCAAATATGGCGGTTATCATCACTGTAACGAACAACAAAGAACACTTAATACGATCATACGAGTAGGACGTAGGGTTTTACGCGTAAGCGGCCCGAACCTGGGTAAAAAGGCTTGTCAGGTGTTGATCGTTAGGTATGCTCTTGACGTTGTTTTTCCCCGCCCTACGATCACAAGGGTATCACATTGATCCCCATAGGTGTCGACCTAGCATCGCCGACAAGGAGGAAGAGTGGATTAGCTACCCGTGCCCACCTTCTAATGACAGTAACACTTCAACTCATACATTGTTTAATTTCCCTTCGTGCTTACCGAAGGATGAATGCTATGATAATTGCTATGATCCCGTTAATTCTTTTGAAATATCCCTTTTTGATGAAATGATGCTTGCTATGCTTGTGGCCAAGATTCCAATATGAATTATGCTTGTGTAGATTAACTTGCTATAGTTCGATATGTTAAGAATGAAGTTTTTGCTATTGCACCCACACATGATAGTCCTATTATCTTTTTGAATTCTCCCAACTACACTATTTTGGAGAAGTTTGCTCTTATTAAGGATTATATTGATGGGCTGCGTTTTATCATTGCACATGATGATTTTTATGGATATAATATGCATGTACTTGATGCTCCTACTTGCAATTATTATGAGAGAGGAACTACATCTCCACCTCTTTATGTTTCCAACATGATAAAATTGCAAGAAACTGCTTGTGTTATGTATTAGCCTTTACTTGATGTGCATGAACTGTTCTTTTATGACATGCCGATGAATAGGAAGAGAGTTAGACTTTGTCATTGCATGATATATGTTGCTTTGTGCTCATTACTAAATTACAAATCATTGTTAATTAAAATTGGCTTTGATATACCTTGGGATCCGAGTGGATCCATTACTTGGGCACTTTATGCCTAGCTTAATGGATTGAAACAAAGCGCTACCAGGGAGACAACCCAGAAGTTTTAAAGAGTCATTTATTTCATTTGAGTGCTTTTAAAAGGTTTAAAAAAATATAGAGGGGAACTTAAAACTTTTTCAAAAATAGAAGCGATTGGAAGGTTATGCATTGGAGAAGTGAGGGTCGACCTTGAAAACTTGTGTTCATGCTCATGGAAACAATGTAGAAGTTTTCATGAGTTTATCACGAAAATAATTACCCCCTTCTACAAATCCATTGTATAATAAAAATAATGTGCCAAGATTTGCCTTTAGGATGATTAGATTGCTTGTTGGTACGTGCGGTCCAAAAAGAGAAACTTAGGCTGTAGTGCGTGAATTTACATGTTTTACTGGAACGTCCAAAGTTTCTCAAGTTTTTACACAGTAATTATATAAATTCTTTTTATTATTCCTAATTTTTCATAATATTTTAAGTTACATAAGTATGGTCAATGTTCATATTACTACAGACTGTCCTGTTTTTGATGCATTGTTTTGCTCGTTTGATGAAACCATAGATTGTATCAATGATATAAGCCATGGAGAAGTTATATTACATTAGCTATGATGAAAAAACAAAATATGAATGGGTTTGCAATAGTACTTAAGGTAGTATTTTGCATTAGTATACTAAGGAATCTCATGAGTTTTCTGTTATTTGTGTGGATGAAGTGTTCGAAGTTCGAGGAGGTCTCAATATGAGGAGATGGAGGAGAGGAAAGAGTTAAATATTGGGGATTCCCAAGTCACTCCAAGTAAATATACAATTATACTCAAGTGTCTAAGATTGAGGATGCCCCTGCAAGCATCCCATCCTTCTTCAACAAGTATCGTTATTTTTCGTCTTCATTTCGTTCATGCGATATGCGTAAATCTTGGAGCGTGTTTTGTGTTTAGTTTTCACTTTTATTTTATGCATCATGCTGGTACGAGATAGTCCATGGCGGATTTACAGAATGCTCATTGCACTTCACTTATATATTTTGAGTATGGCTTTATAGAATGCTTCATGTGCTTCACTTATATCATTTGAAGTTTGGATTACATGTTTCTCTACATATAGAAAACCGTTTATTTGTAGAGTGCTCTTCTGCTTCACTTATATTTATTAGAGTGTGGTATTTTGTAGAAAGAATTAAACTGTAATGCTTCACTTATACCTATGTAGAGAGTTGGTTAGTCATAAAATCCTACATAAAACTTGTAGATCACTCAGTATGATATGTTTGATTCCTTGCAGTAGTTTTGTGACATTAAGATAGTAATATGTGGGTGCACTAGTTGATGATTGTGCATTAGTAAGAATATTGATGTGAAGGTTTGTGATTCCTGAAGCATGCAAAAATAGTCTCTGGTTATGCGATGAAGTTGGAGCATAATTTATCCTTGATTGAAATCATTTGTGCTATTATAATCGGAGTCGTGCGAGGTTAACTCCTCCAACCTTCTCCCTAGGGGCATGCGAGTAGTGCTTTGCTTCGAGAGAGCTAATAAAATCTTGAAATAAGTATGTGAGTTCTTTCTGACTAATGTGAATCCATGGATATATGTACTCTTACCTTTCAGCAATTTGCTAGCCTCTACGGTACTGTGCATTGCCCTTTCTCACCTCGAGAGTCGGTGCAAACTTCGCAGGTGCATCCAAACCCCGTGATATGATACGCTCTATCACACATAAGCCTTATTATATCTTTCTCAAAATAGCCACCATACCTACCTATTATGGCATTTCCATAGACACTCTGAGATATATTGGCATGCAACTTCCACCGCTTCAGTTTTGATGACTTGAGCATTCATTGTCATATTACTTTGCATGACCGTAAAATAGCTAGCATGATATTTCCATGGCTTGTACGTTTTTTTATGTT
This sequence comes from Hordeum vulgare subsp. vulgare, assembly GCF_904849725.1. Classification (NCBI taxonomy): domain Eukaryota; kingdom Viridiplantae; phylum Streptophyta; class Magnoliopsida; order Poales; family Poaceae; genus Hordeum; species Hordeum vulgare. The sequence goes on from NC_058522.1 coordinate 387,857,166, forward strand.
CGTGCTATGCTAGATCATTACACATCCTAGTACACTGCCAGAGGCATTCATATGGAGTCATATTTTGTTCTAGGTATCGAGTTGCAAGTAAATAGAAGTGTGATGATCATCATTATTCATTATTAGAGCATTGTCCCAATGAGGAAAGGATGATGGAGGCTATGATTCCCCCACAAGTCGGGATGAGACTCCAGACAAAAAGAAAAAAAATGAGAAAGAAAAAAAGGAAAGAAGGAAAAAAGAAAAAAAGAGAGAAAAAAATGAGAAAAAGAGAGAAGGGGCATGCTAATTCCACACTTGTGCTTCAAAGTATCACCATGTTTTTCATATGGAGAGTCTCCTATGTTGTCACTTTCATATACTAGTAGGAACTTTTAATTATAAAGTTTGATGCACACCCTTTTAGTTTTCATATTGAGATTTCATACACTTATAGCTCTTAGTGCATCAGTTGCATGGAAATCCCTACTCCTCGCATTGATATATATTGATGGGCATCTCCATAGCCCGTTGATACGCCGAGTTGATGCGAGACTTTCTTCTTCACTTTTACCCCTTTGAAACCTACCACCATATTCTATTCCTTTATGCTATATCCATGGTTCACGCTCATGTATTGAGTGAGTAATAAAAAGTTGAAGCGCATAAAAAAGTACAACCAAATTGCTTGATTTGACCCCGAGGTGCTCATGATTTATACCTTATGCTAGGAAGACCAAGCATGACAAGTTATATGATTTTGTAGGGATAGCTTTTTTAGCATTGATATTCTGAAAGACACGATTGTTTGTTGGAATGCCTGGGTATTAACGTCTTTATGTCAAATGATAGACTATTGCCTTGAATCACTTGTATCTTAATATTCATGCCATGATTATATATATATATGATCAAGATTATGCTAGGTAGCATTCCACATCAAAATTATCCTTTTATCATTTACCTACTCGAGGACGAGCAGGAATTAAGCTTGGGGATGTTGATAGTCTCCGCCGTATCTATAATTTTTTACAGTTCCATGCCAATATTATAAAACTTACACATATTTTTGCCAACATTTTATATGAATGATTGGACTAACATATTGATCCACTCCCAAGTGTCAGTTCTTGTTTGTTGCATGTTTTTTGTTTCGTAGTATATCCATATCAAACGAAGTCCAAATGCGATAAATATTTATGGAGAATTATTTTGGAATATATGTGATTTTTGGGAGGTGGAATCAACGAAACGGAGGCCCACTGCCTCCACTACCCACAAGGGTGTGGCCCATACCCCCTGGCGCACCCTGCCCTCTAGTGGCCACACCTTGAGTCGGTTGGGGCTCTTCTTTGGGCACAAGAAAGATAATTTATGGGAAAAACATGTAAAACTTTCAGACCGATCGGAGTTACGGATCTCCAGGAATATAAGCAATGGTGAAGGAATAAAAAATAGGAACGTGAAACAGAAGAGAACAGAGAGGGAGATCCAATATCGGAGGGGCTCCTGCCCCTCCGCCGTTGTAACAGCTCGGAACCGACCTACAGAAGATTCCCCATATATTTTTGTTGTCACCGTGTAAATTGTTTGGTTGTCGCATTCATCATGTCATCATACCATCATGTCATTAATTTTTTTGCATGTTAAATAAATAAATTGCATATATCTTTGAATCTATTTCAATTGAGGGATTCACATGATGATTCTCTTTATAACATATCCTCCCAATATTGTAGGGAGCTACAATAAATATTCCATTAATTGAAATCAACCAGCATACTTACATCTTAAATCACATGCCCTTTTCTACCTCTAATGTTGTCTTCAAATGTATTTTGTCGCGTGTCCAAGCCCCTTCGAAAATCTCAACATTTTGGAACTTCCAAATGCCCACTTCCTATTCGAACTCATTTGAATTTAATTCAAATAGGTTCGAATTAAAACTTCATTCATGCTTATTTTCTATATTTCTTTGGGCCAAGCTCATTTTTGTGAGTCCAAGAAAATTACCCCCATGTCTAAATTCTACCCTAGCCCATCATTTTCTTCTCCTTTTCTTCTTTGCTATTTTCTTGTTTTGGGATATTAGAGAGAAGGAAAAGAGAGGAGCAGCCCAGCCAACAGCCAGCCCAAGGCCCAGCCACATCCCCCCATCTAACCCTAGCCAGCCCCGATCTATTCTCTCCCTCGACCCCCCTCGCTCCCCTCCTGATAGCGCTGCCACCACTCGCTCTCGCACACAACACACGCACACGAGCGTCGCCAGGGGAAGCCTCGATCCCCATCGCCTCGACCACTGGCCATGGCGCCCACTAGCCGGCAAGTCGGGCCACTGATGTGGTCCCTCTCCTTCCCATTCCCCGCCTCGTGCAACCACTCCATGCGTTCGGCTCCTCCTCCAGTGCTTCGCCTTGCCTCTCTTGCTCCTCACGCCTACGAGCATCCATGCTTCGCCCTCGAGCCCACGCCCGCTCACCTCCCCACCACCCAGCTCCCTTCACACTGTCGCGTGCCACCACCACCGTAGAGCCATCACCCGCCTGCCTCGAAGCCTGCAGCGCTCCATCCGCCGCGACCCAACACCAGAGCCGGCCGCGTGCGCCGCCGTCCCTGGAGCCCAGCCCCGTCGTGTTTCCTGCCTCCTCGGCTAGGTCCTTGACCGGATTGCGCCTCCACCTTGCCAGGAGCCCCGTCCCTGCCTCCAACCCTAGATGAATCCAAGCTGGTTCTCTGTCGCTCCTACCAACCCGTTGTGCCCTTCTCGACCTCGTCATGGTCCTTGGCACGTGCTACGTCCGATTCTGCTTTGGCCACTTTCGACTGCGACTTCCTGCTACTCCCTCTTGTCATGGATGCAGCCTTGCGCGATCATCTTGGTTGATACCATAGCAGATGGAGGGTGTATGTCTCCGACGCCGAGCCCCTGCTGCTGCTGCTCATCTTTTGCCCCGAGCCATGTAATTTGGTCACCCAAGATGGCTATGCCCTATTGTTTTTCAATGTGCCACTTCTAAAATCGCCAAGTACCCTGGACCGTCAAGACCGCCCCCAAAGACCACGAATTCGCCTAGTTCCTTTCCAACCATGTATGACTACTATCACCGAAGACCCATGTACCACGACGTCTGCAACGACCCATGAACATCTACACCGTAACGACTTGAACCGCTCCAAGATGCATGCTTCGAAGGTATACTATTGAGTTGATGCCCGTGAATGAATGCATTGTTCTATGAGATGCGATGTTGTCCATTTCGTAGATGCCATGTTAGTTGCAGCTACCTCATATTCATGCCTCCGGCCCATTGGAACACGGTAACTGGGATCACCCCATCATTGTTTGGCATCACACGCACACGCTCACAATTATTTGCACCAATATCTCATCGAGTTATCGAAACCGGAATGTTGTCGTAGCATCATTTCATTTTCGTTGTTGTGGCACCCAAATCTTTATGCCATGGCAACAAATGCATAATATTTTCATGATTTGCATGATAATTGAACATGTCATATGCATCCATGTTAAAAACATTTAAATGAGGGTTGCATTAAAAAAATTCCTAATGCCATGTTAATCGGTTTCTCTCTTAGCTAATTAACCGTACTCCGTTTTAAATGATCTATATATGTAAACCGACTAGAATGACGTGTAGAATCACATGAACCACTTTATTTTGCTATTTAATAAACATTAAAATGTGTTAGTTCAGATCTGGACCAATTACAAAATAAACATATGGGGTCATTTCGGAAATCCTATAAGTTGTCTCCGGCCTCATTTAATATGCCTAGCTAGCGTAATTTATTTGTGCCTCACCTCTTGCCATGTTTAATAATATTTAATATTGATGTGTACCTAAACGGGGGAGAACTAAGTGATTAAATACGAAGTTTCGTCCATATGCAACTCGTTGCATATTGAGCTTCATTTAATGTGTAGTATTAATTGTTGTGCTTTTCCATGCCGTGCATAATTGAAGAGGACATGCATCATATATGTTGTGCATCATGTCATGCATATATGTGGTGTTATTGTGTGTTGATTGTTGTTCTGGATTATTTCTTCTCGATAGAGTTCCGAACAGCTTCAGAGTGAGAGGATCCGTTCGACTACGTTCGTTCGACTGCATCACAGATTCGTTCTTCTTCCAAGAGAGATCACATGCAAGATGACCATTTCCCTAGATACCATTACTACCAATGCCATGCTAGTTGTCTCATTTCTTTCGATATGTCTCGCTACCTACCACTTAAATGTTAGCCTCCCAATATTGCCATGAAAAACCTCTAACCTTTCCACAACCTAGCAAACCATTGTTTGGCTATGTTACCGCTTGCTCAGCCTTTTGACAGCGTTGCTAGTTGCAAGTGCAGTTGTTTTCCATGTGCCAACATGGGTTCCTTGATATATCACCATATTATTGATATTTAATTTAATGCACCTATATACTTGGTAAAAGGTGGAAGGCCTGGCCTTCTAGCCTGGTGTTTTGTTCCATCTTTGTCGCCTTAGTTTCTGCTACCGGTGTTATCTTTCATAAATGAGCGCTCCTAACATGCTCGGGGTTGTTGTGGGGACCCCCTAGATTTTTTTTTGGGATATAACTCGTCTGGCAAGTCCCAACATTGGTACTATATTTGCCCAACATAATAATACTAAAAACATAGGGCGTGATGAACCCAAGGAGTAATTCAACATAATACAGGGAGATCCAGTGCTGATGGTGCTGGTCCTAAATAGAGCATTGTGTGCGGCCAACCCGGGGCAACTCGGGTGATGTCTATCAGGACCTGTACACTAGCTTATCCATCGTGCCATGAGAATGAGATACGTGGATCCTATCGGGATCGTCGACATGCCGGGTGGCCTTGCTGGATTTGTTTTACCTTTCTCGGACGTCTTGTGGGAGGGATTCCGAGCATACTTTGGGCTATATTGAGGTTGAGGCTTTCCACCAGGAACCCGAGGAGATCACGGGTTTTCTGTGGTTGAGGTTAGTCCGACGCAACATGTCGTAGTTTGTGATGGACTAGTTGGAGCACCCCTGTAGGGTTAAATCTTTTGGAAAGTCGTGTCCGCTGTTATGTGGCAAACTTGGAAACTTTGTTTAGCATCCGGTTCTAGGAAACCTGAAGTGAACTTAATTAAAATATGCCAACTATGTGCATAATCGTGACTATCTCTTCTCGTGAGTCCTACATCCGAAGAGGACACGGTGGGGTTATGTCTGACGTAAGTAGGTGTTCAGGATCATTCATTTGATCACCATTAGTTCACGCCCATTATGCGTAGATCATCCCCCTTTTATTCTTGTACTCGTAAGTTAGCCACTCAAATAAATGCTTAGTCTCTTGCTGCAACCTCACCACTTAACCATACCTCACCCATTAAGCTTTGCTAGTCTTGATACCTTTGGAAATGAGATTGTTGAGTCCCTAGGGCTCACAAATTACTACAACAATAGTTGCAGGTACAGGTAAAGAGTTACTTTTACGTGACCGCGATGATTGTTCTATTTGGAGTTTCTTATTCTTCATCGATCTAGGATGGGTTCCAGGCCAACAGCCTGGGATAGCAAGGATGGACGTCGTTCTTTTATCGTTTGTTTTCGTCCATAGTCGGACCCTGCTCTTCTACATGGTGATTGAATATGTTATTATATTGTTGTGATCTTGATGTAGCTTCTGGTGAGTGTAAGCCGGTTCCATATACTCATCTCTTTTGTACATGTACTTGTAACGATATCCATTCTTGTGAAACGACGAGATGCGCTTCTATCCCTCTCGAGGCCCTCGTGAGAAATTAAGGATAGGATCGCATCTTGGGCGTTAAATCCGCCATGGAGGCCATGGACCGGAGGAGGAACTCTTGTACCATCTAGGGAGGAGTCCAAGGAAGAAGAAGAAGGAGGGGCTCTCTCCCCCTCTCTCCCGGTGGCGCCGGAGTGTCCCCGGGGCAAGGAGCATGACGGTGATCTACATCAACAATCTTGCCATCGTCAACACCAACTCTCCCCCTCTATGCAGTGGTGTAACACCTCTTTTCCCGTTGTAACTCTCTACTTAAACACGGTGCTCAACACTACATACTATTTAGCAATGATATGTAGCTATCCTATGATGTTTGAGTAGATCGGTTTTGTTCTATGGGCTAATTGGTGAAATTGCTATGATTGGTTTAGTTTGCTTGTGGATATGTTGTTGTCCTTTGGTGCCCATCATATGAGCGCGCGTGTGGATCAGACCATAGGGTTAGTTGTATGTTGATAGGACTATGCATTGGAGGGCAAGAGTGACATAATACTTCTTCCTAACATAGAAATTGATGCATACGGGATTGAAGGATGACCAATATATATCTTAATGCTATGGTTGGCTTTTGCCTTAATGAACGTTAGTAGTTGCGGATGCTTGCTAATAGTTCCAATCATGAGCGCATAGAATTACATGTAAGGGATGTCATGCTAGCAGTGGCCTCTCCCACATAAAAACTTGCTATCGGTCTAGTAACGTAGTCAATTGCCTAGGGACAAATCCTTCTCTTGTGTTACAAAAATCTTGCTACTACACTACTATATTTATTATCTTGCAATTTATTTCTAGTTTTATTTTCGAAAAGTACTTCTATCTTTATTCTTGTTTTAGGTAAAGGAAATATTAAGTGTGCATAGAGTTCTATCGATGATCGATAGAACTTGAGGGAATATTTGTTCTATCTTTAGCTCCTCGTTGGTTCGACACTCTTATCTATCGAAAAGGGCTACTAACGATCCCCTATACTTGTGGGTTATCATAGATCAAGGCCTTCTCCTCAAAACCATAGAGCATCAACAAGAATCGATAGCTAGGGAGAGAGATCGGGCAAGAATAAGCTTAGGATCTACAATGGAGGTTTGGGGGGCGGGAAGAGGTGAGTTCACTTGGAGAAGAAGACACACTTATATAGTGCAGATAAAACTGGTTGTTTTCTGCTAATAGGCCGCATATAAGCGGTAGTACCGCTTGATGTTTTGCTGTGTATCCCTTGCAATGGCGCCAGAAATAGTTGTGTCGACGGCACCAGGAATCCTTCAGCTACGGCTACGCCTTAAGGGACTTCCTAGGCAAGTATGCAAAGGATTTCCCACGTGGCCTTGGAGCCTTGCGTTGGTGTTCCCTCGAAGCGGAAAGGGTGATGTAGCATAGTGACGGTAAGTATTTCCCTCAGTTTGAGAACCAAGGTATCAATCCGGCGGAAGAGTATCTCAAGATCCTGCACAAACACAAAAGCTTGCACCCAACGCTATGAAGGGGTTGTCAATACCTTATAGATTGTTTGCCAAGTGAGAACTGAAAGCAACAAAGTAACAAAGCAAAGTAAAAGCGGAGATGTAAACGATGGATGTGAATAGACCCGGGGCCGTAGTGTTTACTAGTGGCTTCTTTCATGAAAGCAAGTAGACGGTAGGTGAACAAATTACTATCGAGCAATTGATAGAACTGTGCAGAGTCGTGACGATATCTATGCAATGATTATTTCTATAGGCATCACGTCTGAAACAAGTAGACCGATACTTTCTCCATCTACTACTATTACTCCACACGTCGACCGCTACCCAGCATGCATCTAGTGTATTAAGTCCATAAGAACAGAGTAACGCCTTAAGCAAGATGACATGATGTAGAGGGATAATCTCAAACCAATGATAAAAACCCCATCTTTTTACCCTTGATGGCAACTACTTGATGTGTGCCTTGCTGCTCCTACTGTCACTGGGAAAGCTCACCACATGGCAGAACCCAAAACCAAGCACTTCTCACATTGCAAGAATGATAGATCTAGTTGGACAAACAAAAACCAAGACTCGAAGAGCCTTACAAGGATATCAAATCATGCATATAAGAAATCAGCAAAGACTCAAATATATATCATAGATAATCTGATCACAAGTCCACAATTCATCGGATCTCGACAAACACACCGCCAAAGAAGATTGCATCGGATAGATCTCCATGAAGATCATGGAGAACTTTGTATTGAAGATCCAAGAGAGAGAAGAAGCCATCTAGCTACTAACTACGGACCCGTAGGTCTGAAGTGAACTACTCACGAGTCATTGGAGGGGCGATGATGATGATGAAGAAGCCCTCCAACTCCAAAGTCCCCTGTGGCAAGGTGCTGGGAAGGGTCTCCAGATGAGATCTCGCGGAAACGGAAGCTTGCAGCGGCGGAAAAGTATTTTCGAGGCTCCCCTGATTTTTTGCGGAATATTTGGGAATATATAGGCGCAAGACCTAGGTCAGGGGGCGGCCAGGGAGGCCACAAGCCTGCCCACCGCCTCCTCCCCCCTGGTGGCGTGGTTGGAGCTTGTGGGCTCCCTGGAGCCCACCTAGCTTGGCCCAAAGGCCCCCTAGACTTCTTCCGTTCGGGAAAAAATCATTTCGGGGTTTTTCTTCCGTTTGGACTCCGTTCCAAAATTAGATGTGAAAGGAGTCAAAAACACGGAAAAAACAGGAACTGCCACTTGGCACTGAATTAATAAGTTAGTCCAAAAAGATATATAAAAAGGTACATAAAACATACAAAGAAGGCAAGATAACAGCGTGAAACCATCAAATATTATAGATACGTTTGAGACATATCAAGCATCCCCAAGCTTAACTCCTGCTCGTCCTCGCGTAGGGAAGTGATAAGAATGAATTTTTGATGCTTTCATGCTACCTAGCATAGGTGTCCTTTGTAATTCCTCTTATGTGACGTGAATGTTCAGATTCATTAGATTCAAAACAACAGTTTGCTATTGACGTGGAAACAATAATAATTCAAGCAAACTAGCAAAGTAATCATGAACTTTCAAAATAACAAGGCCAAAAGAAAGTTATCCCTACAAAAGCATATAGTCTGGCTATGCTCTATCATCATTGCACAACGAATTTAAATCATGCACAACCCCGGTATTGGCCAAGTAATTGTTTCACACCTTTACTTTCTCAAACATTTTCAACTCTCACACAATACATGAGCGTGAGCCATGGTTATGGCACTATAGATGTTGTGGAATATGGTGGAGGTTGCAAGACAAAAAGGAGAAGATAGTCACATTAACTAGGCATATCAATGAGTTGTGGAGATGCTCATCAATAGATATCGAACTGAATGAGTAGGGATTGCCATACAAATGATGCACTAGAGCTACAAGTATGTGAAAGCTCTTAAAGAAAACTAGTGGGTGTGCATCCAACTTGCTTGCTCACGAAGACCTAAGGCAATTTTGAGGAAGCCTATCATTGGAATATACAAGCCAAGTTATATAATGAGAATTTCCCACTAGCTATATGGTGGTGACAAAACGAGAGACTCTCAATCATGAAGATCATGGTGCTCAAAATGCACAAGTGTGGAAAAAGTGGTAGCATTGTCCCTTCTCTCTTTTTCTCTGATATATATTTTTTTTGGTGGGCTCTTTGGCCTCCTTTTTTATGGGCTTATTTGCCCTCTTTTTTTCCTCACATGGGACAATGCTCCAAGAATGATTATCATCACACTTTCAACTCAAAACTTAGAGCAATTATGACTCTGTATGGAATGCCTTCGGTAGTGTACCGTGGCAATGATCTAGCATGGCATAGACATCAATGGAAACATCATGCTAGCTATCTTACGATCGTGCAAAGGAAATGTAGACGTGGTGGAACATAACATGGTGGTAGTTGCATGGCAATATATCTCGGAATGACTTTGAAAAAGCTATAGTGGGTAGGTATGGTGGCTGTTTTGAGGGAGGCTAATGGTGGGTTTTGTGCACCGGCGAGAGTTGCGCGGCACTAAGAAGATAGTGATGGTGGAAGGTGAAAGTGCATCTAAACCATGGACTCAACATTAGTCATGAAGAAATCATATACTTGTTGCAAAAAAATTATTAGTAATCCAAACAAAGCATTCAACGCATACTCCTAGGGGAAGGGTTGGTAGGTATAAACCATCGCGCGATCCCGACCGCCACGCAAAGGATGACAATCAATATACTAATCATGCTCAGACTTCATCACATAGCGGTTCACCATACGTGCATGCTACGGGAATCACTAACTTCAACACAAGTATTTCTAGATCCACAACACCTTACTAGCATGACTTCAATATTACCATAACCACAACTCAAAACTAATTGAGATGAATCAAACTTCTCTAACTATTCAATGCACATGAAGGTGGAAGTTTTCGTATCCCTTTGGATAACTACCCCTTTTGAGTTTCAAAGCATAGATCAACTACCAAGCCATGCACCGTTGTGCTCTAAAAGATATAAGTGAAGCACATAGAGCAAAAGTATCTATCTCAAAAGATATAAGTGAAGCACATGTGAGCTGAATTGTCTACCAAAAGATATAAGTGAAGCTCGACAAAATCACGGTGAGTGCATGTCTCTCTCTCTAGGTGTGCATCAAGGATGATTGTGACACAAAAATAAAAGACTCCTACGATACAAGACGCTCCAAGCAAAAACACATAACATGTGGTGAATAAAAATATAGCCCCAAGTAATGTTACCGATGGATTGAAGACGAGAGAGGGGATGCCTTCTCGGGGCATCCCCAAGCTTAGGCTTTTCCGGCATCCTTGAATATCTTGGGGTGCCTTGGGCATCCCCAAGATTGAGCTCTTGCCACTCTTTATCTTTTTGTCCATAAGAACTTCACCCAAAACTTGAAAACTTCACAACACAAAACTTAAACAGAAACTCGTGATAACATTAGTACAAGAAAGCAAACCACCACTTCCTTAGGTACTGTAGAAAACTTAAATTCTACTTGTGCTGATGTTGGGTAACTGTACTTTCAATCTTCCATGGCTAATACCCCCCGATACTATCCATAGTTTCATCAAAATAAGCAACCAACCCAACAAAAACAGAATCTGTTAACAGCAGACCAGTCTGTAGCAATCTGTATGTTTTGTATACCTCTGGTACTTCAACAATTCTGAAAACTTATGACAGTTTGAAGAATTTTCGTGGAAATCAGCAGCAAAAAAATCAACTCAAAATCTCTTATAGAAAAAAAAATGAAAATTCTTTTCGTGAACAGAAAGTTTATGTCTTTTCCAGCATGACCAAACGATCATCCCCAAGACTAATCATAATGGTTTTGCTTGGCACAAACGCAAAAAGAAACACAAAAAACACAATCATAACAGAATTATGAAAGTGTGGAAAACACAAAACAGAAAGCAAAAAGCAAAGAAAAATTTATTCATTGGGTTGCCTCCCAACAAGCGCTATCGTTTAACGCCCTTAGCTAGGCATTCAATGATGCTCTTCACAAAAGACAAGAATTGAAGCACAACGAGAGCATCCTAAAGCATGTGAAAATCACATCTAAGTCTAACATACTTCCTATGCATAGGCATTTTATAGTAAAACAGATTGTCAAGACAACCAATAGTTGTCATATGCAAGGAAGAAGAAAGAGACGATAGCAATCTCAACATAACGAGAGGTAATTTGGTAACATGAAAGTTTCTACCACAATATTTCCGTATCTCATTGCAATTACATGTGGGATCATATTCAAATTCAACAATATAGTTATCCCATAGGATATTCTTTTCATGATCCACATGCATGCAAAGTTGACGCTCTTCAAAAATAGTGGGATTATCATCAAATAAAGTCATGACTTCTCCAATCCCACTCTCAGTATTGTTGCTAATATCATATTCATCATGAGGTTTGAACAAATTTTCAAGATCATAAGAAAGATCATCACCCCAATCATGATTATTGCAATAAGTAGTGGTCATAGCAAAACTAGCATCCCCAAGCTTAGGGTTTTGCATATTCTTAGCATGATTGTCACTAATAGAATTTATAGTGAAACCATTGCAATCATGCTTTTCATCCAAGGAACCCTCGTGAATCACTTCATGAATTTCTTCCTCACAATTTTCAGATTCACGCATCTCACGCAAAACTCCAAAGAAATAGTCAATTGCCCTCAACTCACTAGCAATTTGTTCCACACGAGTGGGTCTCTTAAAGAGACTAGCAAGTGGATGAGGATCCATATCACTAGATTTTCACCAAGCGAAGATGCAAGCATATTGAAGGCACATGGCACACAAGCGAACACAAAGCAAGCGAGAAAAAAAGGGCGAACGAAAAAGGCAAAGGAGAAAGGCAAATGAAAATGGAAAATGTGAAGTGGGGGAGAGGAAAACGAGAGGCAACTGGCAACAAAAGTAAATGCAAGAGAAGAGTTTGTGAGACCTACTTGGATAGATCTTGTTTTCTCCTCCCCGGCAACGACGCCACAAATACTTCTGATGTTTTGTTGTGTATCCCTTGCAATGGCGCCAGAAATAGTTGTGTCGACGGCACCAGGAATCCTTCACCTATGGCTACGCCTTAAGGGACTTCCTAGGCAAGTATGCAAAGGATTTCCCCCGTGGCCTTGGAGCCTTGCGTTGGTGTTCCCTCGAAGCGGAAAGGGTGATGTAGCACAGCGACGGTAAGTATTTCCCTCAGTTTGAGAACCAAGGTATCAATCCGGCGGAAGAGTATCTCAAGATCCTGCACAAACACAAAAGCTTGCACCCAACGCTATGAAGGGGTTGTCAATCCCTTATAGATTGTTTGCCAAGTGAGAACTGAAAGCAACAAAGTAACAAAGCAAAGTAAAAGCGGAGATGTAAACGATGGATATGAATAGACCCGGGGGCCGTAGTGTTTACTAGTGGCTTCTCTCATGAAAGCAAGTAGACGGTGGGTGAAAAACTTAGTGTCGAGCAATTGATAGAACTGTGCAGAGTCGTGACGATAGCTATGCAATGATTATTTCTATAGGCATCACATTCGAAACAAGTAGACCGATACTTTCTGCATCTACTACTATTACTCCACACGTCGACCGCTATCCAGCATGCATCTAGTGTATTAAGTCCATAAGAATAGAGTAACGCCTTAAGCAAGATGACATGATGTAGAAGGATAATCTCAAACCAATGATAAAAACCCCATCTTTTTACCCTTGATGGCAACTACTTGATGTTTGCCTTGTTTCCCCTACTATCACTGGGAAAGGTCACCACATGGCAGAACCCAAAACCAAGAACATCTCCCATTGCAAGAATCATAGATCTAGTTGGCCAAGCAAAACCCAAGACTCGGAGAGACTTACAAGGATATCAAATCATGCATATAAGAAATCAGCAAAGACTCAAATATATATCATAGATAATCTGATCACAAGTCCAGAATTCATCGGATCTCGACAAACACACTGCCAAAGAAGATTACATTGGATAGATCTCCATGAAGATCATGGAGAACTTTGTATTGAAGATCCAAGAGAGAGAAGAAGCCATCTACCTACTAACTACGGACCCGTAGGTCTGAAGTGAACTACTCACGAGTCATTGGAGGGGCGATGATGATGATGAAGAAGCCCTCCAACTCCAAAGTCCCCTCCGGCAGGGCGCCGGGAAGGGTCTCCAGATGAGATCTCACGGAAACGGAAGCTTGCGGAGGCGGAAAAGTATTTTTGATGCTCCCGTGATTTTTTGCGGAATATTTGGGAATATATAGGCGCAAGACCTAGGTTAGGGGGCGGCCAGGGAGGCCACAAGCCTGCCCACCGCCGCCTCCCCCTGGTGGCGTGGTGGGAGCTTGTGGGCTCCCTGGAGCCCACCTGGCTTGGCCCAAAGGCCCCCTGGACTTCTTCCGTTCGAGAAAAAATCATTTCGGGGTTTTTCTTCCGTTTGGACTACGTTCCAAAATCAGATCTGAAAAGAGTCAAAAACATGGAAAAAACAGGAACTGGCACTTGGCAATGAATTAATAAGTTAGTCCCAAAAAGATATATAAAAAGGTACATAAAACATACAAAGAAGGCAAGATAACAGCGTGAAACCATCAAAAATTATAGATACGTTTGAGACGTATCACCGTTCATGTGAGCGATACTTTCGCTTGAGCGGAAGTTTCGTGCTCCATGTAGCTAAACTCAGTCAGAGGAGGGCGGTAGTGCCACCGGAGCGGTACTACCGCTTCCGTGCCAACGGTACTTTTTCTCATTGCACAGACATGGAACTTAGCCATAACAGAGGGGGCAGTACAGCAGTACCGCACACACCGGTACTACCGTTGACTAGTGTTGCTCTGAAAATGGCTCGAGCGAGGCACTTACCGAGGGAGCCAAAAATAAGTGAAAGTGCCGCGGATGTGGAGGGCCGCAATACCGCCTGAGCGGTACTACCGCTCCCACCTGATGTCTACTACATGACTTTATTCTTGTAGACTATGTTGGGCCTCCAAGCGCAGAGTTTTGTAGGACAGTAGCAATTTTCCCTCAAGTGGAGGACCTAAGATTTATCAATCAGTGGGAGGTATAGGATGAATATGGTCTCTCTCAAACAACCCTGCAATCAAATGCAAAAAATCTCTTGTGTCCCCAACACACCCAATACAATGAAAAATTGTATAGGTGCACTAGTTCGACGAAGAGATGGTGATACAAGCGTAGCATGGATAGTATATAAAGTTTTTTGTAATTTGAAAATATAAGAACAGTAAGGTAACAATTGTAGAGCAGGAAGAAAAATGTTGTATAAATGCTTGGTAATAAGGCCTAGGGTTCATATTTTCACTAGTGCAATCTCTCAACAATGCTAACATAGTAGAACATATGATCATCCCCCCAACATGCAACAAAGAATCACTCCAAAGTTTCTATCTATTGGAGAACAATAAGATGAAATTGGTGTAGGTAGTAGAACCACCTTAAAGTTATTCTTTTTATAAATCTTTTGAGCTATTCCTATAAGTGTCACAAACAGCCCTAGAGTTCCTACTAGAATAACACCCATGATACATATCAATCAACCCTAATGTCACTTAGATACTCCAATGTCTCCTCAAGTATCTGTGGGCTAATTATATGACAAGATTCAAATAATTTCTGATTCTTCATATTCAATCCAACACAAAGAACTTCAAGGAGCACCCCAAGATTTCTATCGGAGAACATAGTATGAAAACGTGCAATCAGCCCCTATGCATAGATTCCCAAGGTCGCCGGAATCCGCAAGTTGATGCCATAACATATATCAAGTGAATCACTTGAATACCCAAATGTCACTACGGTTATCCACATGCAGGACATACATCAAGTGTTCCCAAACTTGAATATTCAATTCAACGTAACGAGGTATTAAAGTGAAAGATTCAATTCATCACAACAATAGCAAGGGACAAACACCATATGATACAACTATATTAACAAAGCCCGTCATACATCAAGATCGTGACATCTCAAGAACACAAGAGAGATAGAGAGATTAAACACATAACTACTGGTACAAAATCTCAGCCCCGAGGGTGAACTACTCCCTCCTTGTCATGGCCTCCGTCGGGATGACAAAATGGCCGCCGGAGATGATTTCCCCTCTTCGGCAAGGTACTGAAACGTCTCCAGATTGGTTTTTCGTCGACACAGAGAGTTGAGGCGGTGGAGCAGAAGTTCTCTCTTTATTTCTGGAGTTTCTGGTATACATAGGATTTTTCAGCGTTGGAATCACGCCAAACAGAGCCATGTGGGCCCCACAAGCCATCACACCACGGCCTAGGGGGTCGCGGCCTGTTGGCTTGTGGCCCACCGGTGGCTCTCCTCCGGTGGTTCTTCACTCCAATATTGTTTATTTCCTCTAGAAAAAATATATAAAAGTTTCGTACGATACCGAGAACTTTCATTTTCTGCAAAATAAAAACAACACCACTTTAATTCTGGTGAAAACAACGTCAGTCCGGGTTAGTTCTAAATAAATCATCTAAAGTGCATCAAAACCATATAAAAATAGTGTAAACATAGGCAATCATGGCATGAATACTTCATAAATTATTGATACGTTGGAGATTTATCACCACCCTAGCGGTACTTCCGCCTAACCCATGCACAAGCTCCCCCAACACAACTAAGCGGAAGTGGTCAGTGCAATGTGGAGCAGTAGTGCCGCTAGAGCGGTATTACCGCTCAGCAGATCGGCACTTCCTCTTAAGTGAAGTTGAGGCTACCTGCAACAAAACAACAACTCCAAAGCATCGGGATGGGTAGGGTCTGCAAGTGTGTACGTAATGATTCAGCACAACCTTTCCAAATGCAGACCCCCTCTTGATAGTATAGATTTTCCTATGATCCAAGTCCACCAACACTAAGTCGTCAAAAAATAATCGTCCTCTCTTTTAGCCACTAAGGGGTAGAAAACTGTCTCGTGCCACGTGTTAATCTTTGAAAGCTTAATGCACGATGTTGGTCCGCAAATCGCGTTGTCATCAACCACCAAAACCACTTAGGGGAAATTATGCTCTTAGAACCGTGTCATCCATGATGACACGACTACATCAACACGACATCACTATAGTGATGAACCCTACATGGCCACGCGGTTCTGGCAAAACTGATGTGTGCTCGATGGGTTTCCTTCGGTCCTGGCAAAATAGGTGGACTCATTGCCGATGGCACCCTCTGACATCTGCAAGATGCATCCTCCATGATTGCAGCTCCGTCGTCTACAAGATATCACTTTTTTGCCTTCGGCTTTGTGCGGCTTCATCATCCATGATGACTACACCATCGACCTCGACTACCTCGACCACTACTACATAACCATGGTTCGCTACCTTGATATCGATATTAATGTCTTGGTCTACAAAAATTCATCGACAACAACTCCAATCAACAGCGTTCATGTCGTCACTAGCATCCACACCACTCCCATTGTGACTGCAGGAGGGAATAGAGGAGAGACAAGAAAGGCACGAGAAGGGGACGCAGTCACCTCCCTAGGCGACAACGAAGTTGATGATGGCGCAGCGGAGAAGACGGTTGTAGCGACCCGACTCAAGACGAGTCAAGCCTCTGGTGTTTCCGTACCATCCCAAGATCATGCTGGTACACACTCAGTACATAATGTATATATTCAAGAGTTCAATCACACAGCTTTATTAATCGAAATCTCAAAAAGAGTACTTTATTACAATAAAGGATTACAATAAAGTGGCTGAAGGCCATCTCATGAGATATCTAACGAAGGCTAGCGGAAGCATCAGGTAGACGAGTCCATCCGACTCCAGGGCATGTCGTTGAGCGTAGATCGTAACCTCACTCCTGGTCGGAAAAGTACTCTGCAACATGATACGTTGCAGCCGTGTAGGTCAGCATATGGAATATGCCGGCAAGTCATCAAAGGAGTAAAATAATAATCAACTATCTCTACATGCATATTTGGCCGGTGGGGCTAAGTTTTGCATAAAGCCAGTTTTATCCTACAACAAGAGGGCTGGAAGCAAAATATTACTACATTGTTTGTTGTTAATGAGATGGTTCCGCCAACCAATTCTCGTACCCGAATAGTTGTTAACACCCACATCATTATTAAGTTGTGTCGAGAGTTCAGGGGAATTCCAATGCCTTTGGCTCAAGTCGTCCATGACCGTGGACACGGCTAATCGATTAGGTTTGAGTACTCTGTAGAGTTTTGCACATGTTCCCCACAAGATTTGATCACCTCCGTGTATGTCCTCGCACTTTAGGGTGTTTGAAGACCAGATGATCAAAACATGGTCTTTCAACGGGTCCCTCTGAATCCCTGTCGGTGCCCATTCATTCCTACCGTTCTTCTACATCTGCTAGCATCGCCTGTCCAGAGTCGCCGCGTTGTCCAACCAAGCCAGAGCCCATAATGACTTGTGGCTGTGCAGGTAAGCCTTGGGTCTTGAAGTCTCCGTCCGTCTCTTCGAGCCTGGGTGAAGCTTTCCGCAGGATGTCATGGCCGTCCCCAGCATCCCGGGTCATCCACTGGGTTCTCCAGGGAGCCGATAAACCGTCCTTCACCCAGAGTTGCATTGCGTCCGAGGTCTTGAAAATCTTGTCTTAACCGGTCTTGATTATTTAATCAACCTCGCATCACTCGTGTTATGCACTCAACCGAAAACCCGTCTACTCAAGCATAGCAATAAGAAATTGTCGTCCCGGGGGCCAAATATCGGGGTTGTTGTGTGCCTACCACATGATACTACAACTTATAATTAAATTTCCAAGTACCTAGGCAGCATGCAATTGGGCAAAGAAAGGTGAACTACCATGCATCGAAAACATAGGAAAATAACATGATCAAAATGACTTGCCTTGATGATAGTTGTCTTGATCGAGCGCTTCTAAGTAACACGCTTCGCAATCCGGGTGATCTACCAATACAAACACAATACACAACATAAGCACTACAATCAAGCAACAAGTAAAAAAAACATCACAAGTAAAGTTTGCTAAGGCCTAAGTGAAGGAATTCAATACGCGTCACTAAGGCAGAAACTTGTTTCTGTTAAAAACACCAGTACAAATAATTTAAAAAAAATTAAACTTCTACCACAGTAAGATATAATCACTAGGAAGCAGTAGCAAAAATAATCAACTCAAAATCGTTTTTTAAACTCCTGGAAAAGGCAAAACAAGGTTTAAACTAAATCTGATCTAATTCATATTTGAAAATTTCAAACATAGACAAATTATATGTTTTTAGAAACTACAGAAAAATTGGGATCTACTGGAACAAGAATCAATATCATTGGACTTCGCGACCAAAAGTTATGGCCAAAACAAAACAGAAACTTTGCTGTTTTTGGAACTAGACAGAAAAAAAGAACTAATTTGCTAACAGACAGGGGCTACACGTGGCACGCTATGAGTGGGTGTGGGGGTGTGTGCTGCTAGAGTTAGGAGCAAACGGCCGAGATCTAACAAAAACTTACTGGCTAAAAGTTAAGTGAAATAAAAAACCGACGGTTTTCTGAGCTAAACCGAACAGGTATCTAAGAACTAATCTAACGCGTCCGTCCTAGATCCAACGGTGCATAGAAGGAGATGGAGTGCTCACCGGCGGGATAACTCCGGCGAGGCCTTGGCAGTGGCCGAAGGTGGTGGAGGCGGCTGCGGGGGTTCTCCGGCGACGGCGACGGGACGGGGAGGCGGCGGCGAGGTCGGGGAGCGTGCTGGAGGCGTCGGGCGGAGTCGGGGGTGGCTGGAGGCGGTGCCCTTGGGTGCGGCCGAAGTTGGAGAGCTCAGGCTCGCCGGCGAGGCTGCGGCAGGGGCTCGGGGGGGCGGCGGCTCGGCGAGGCGGTGGGAACGGGGTGCGGGCAGGGGTGCGGGCTGTTTATATAGGCCGGGAGGGGAGCTGGAGAAGGAAAGGAGAGGGGCTACGGCAGGGGATCCCGGCGGTCCTGGGAACTCGGGCTCGGGGTCGGGCAGAGATTAGGAAAGGGGAGGAGGTGGGGGTGACCGGTGGGAGGGGCATGTCGGGCGGGGGCCCCACGTGGCAGGGAGAGGAGGCGGGGAAAGGAAGGGGGCGATGGCCGAAATCTAGGGGATTCGGATCCGAGGCCTAGGGGGATTCGGCCCAGGACAAAAGTGCGCCCGGGCAGCGGTTTCCTTTGAAAAAAAATACTTTCCTATTTTTAATCTTTTTCCGAAACAGAAAAATAAAAGTGAAAAAAAGGAAATAAATCAAATATTTAATATGGGGTATTATATACCAAAAAATCAGAAAAATATTCTCTATTCGAATAACATTTTTCCAAAGCAAAAATAAAAACTAAAAAAAATGTTTTTTTTCAGAAATTCCCTAAATGCTTTATTTTCTTTTTGCAATTATTTTTGCAAATAAACTTTGGATTTCTTGGCTCCAAATATTTCAGAAATGCCCGCACTTTGGAGGGTCATTTTCCTCCGCTCTCTCTCTTGCATGCAAGAGAGTATTTTCCGGGCATTTCTCGTGTGAGGAAAAATAGAAATGCAAAATCAAAAGTCGAAAGAATTCAAATGCCAACTCTATTTGAATCAATATGCACAGATGCTTAGCTACAATGTAAAACATTCCCAATTAGGAAAATTGGGATGTTACAAACCTACCCACCTTAAGATGAATCTCGCCCTCGAGATTCGGGTTGGCTAGAGAATAGGTGCGGGTGGTCTCGACGAAGATCCTCTTCTCGTTCCCAGGTGGCTTCTTCCTCGGTGTGGTGGCTCCACAACACCTTGCAGAACTTGATGATCTTGCTGCGGGTAACTCTGTTGGCAGTCTTGAGAATCCTGGCGGGTTTCTCCTCATACGTCAGATCACTGTCAAGCTGTATGGCCTCTAGGGGCACTGTATCTCTCAACGGAACATCGGCCATCTCAGCATGGCATTTCTTCAACTGGGAAACATGGAAGACATCATGAACTCCGAACAATCCTTCCGGCAGTTCCAGCTTATATGCAACTTCGCCTCTACGCTCAAGAATTTTGTAGGGGGCAATGAAACGGGGTGCTAACTTTCCTTTCATACCGAATCTCTTGATTCCTCAAAGTGGAGACACCCGAAGATAGGCTCGGTCTCCCACTTCGTACGTCACTTCCTTGCGTTTGCTGTCAGCATAACTCTTCTGCCTGGACTGAGCTATCTTGAGTCGGTCACGAATAAACTTGACCTTCTCTTCAGAATCTCGGATAAGGTCGGGACCAAAAAGTTGTCGATCTCCAACTCCATCCCACATCAACGGTGTTCTGCACCTCCTTCCGTATAGAGCTTCGAAAGGGGCCATCTTCAGACTGGTCTGGTAGCTGTTGTTGTATGAGAACTCGGCATAAGGCAAATTGTCATCCCAACTAGACCCATAGTCTAGTGCGCAAGCTCTCAACATGTCCTCCAGAATCTGATTGACTCTCTCGGTCTGTCCATCTGTCTGCGGGTGAAAAGTTGTGCTGAACTCCAATCTCGTTCCCAAGGTTTCATGCAGTTGGTGCCAAAATTTTGATGTGAACTGAGTCCCTCTATCTGACACAATACTCTTCGGTACTCCGTGCAGACATGCGATCCTCGTCATATATATCTTGGCCAGCTTGGCACTCGTGTAAGTAGTCTTCACCGGAATGAAGTGAGCTACCTTGGTCAAACGATCGACCACAACCCAAATAGAATCATAGCCAGAACGGGTCCTGGGTAATCCTGTGATGAAATCCATACCAAGCTTTTCCCATTTCCACTCGGGTATCGGCAGAGGTTGGAGCAAACCTGCTGGCTTCTGATGCTCGGCTTTTACTCGCTGACAAACATCGCATATTGCTACGAACTCGGCAATGTCTTTCTTCATTCCTGTCCACCAGAAACTTTCTTTCAGATCCAGATACATCTTGGTGTTGCCGGGGTGTATCGACTACGGGGAATCATGGGCCTCCTGAAGTATCAACTTCCTGAGTTTGGGATCATTGGGCACATAGATGCGATCCTCAAACCATAAAGTTCCGTGTTCATCCTCACGAAAACCTTTAGCCTTCCCGTCTTCCATTTTCTGCTTAATCTCAGCTATCTCCTTGTCGGATTTCTGTGCCTCGCGGATCTTTTCTGTCAAAGTGGACTGAATTTCTAGTGTGGCAACAATTCCTCTTGGAACTATTTCCAATTTGAGCTCTCGGAGGTCATCAACTAACTCCTGGGGTAATCCTCCAGCTGTGAGTGTGTTCACATAACTCTTGCGGCTCAACGCATCGGCTACAACATTTCCCTTGCCTGGGTGATAATGCAATCTCATGTCATAGTCCTTGATCAACTCTAGCCATCGCCTCTGTCTGAGGTTCAACTCCTTCTGTGTGAAGATATATTTCAGGCTCTTGTGATCGGTGTAAACATCACAACTATTTCCGATCAGGAAATGTCTCCAGGTCTTGAGAGCATGCACTACGGCTGCTAGTTCCAAGTCATGCGTGGCATAATTCAACTCATGAGGTCTGAGCTGTCTGGATGCATAGGCTACAACCTTACCTTCTTGCATGAGCACTCCTCCGAGTCCTTGACGAGAAGCGTCACACTAAACCTGGAAATCCTTCCGAATGTTCGGCAATATCAGCACTGGGCTGTAACAAGACGTTTCTTCAGCTCTTGAAAACTGGTTTCACATTCCTCAGTCCAAACATACTTGGATTCCTTCTTCAACAACTCTGTCATGGGCTTGGCGATCTTTGAGAAATTCTCAATGAACCTCTGGTAATATCCGGCAAGTTCGAGGAAACTGCGGATCTCCTTGACTGAAGTGGGTGCTACCCATTCGGTGTCTGCTGCGACCTTGGCAGGGTCCACTGCCATTCCTTCTCCTGAGATGACGTGTCCCAGGAATCCGACTTCTTTCAACCAAAACTCACATTTGCTAAACTTTGCATACAACTTATGCTCTCGAAGTTTCTCCAGAACTAGACGCAGGTGTTCCTTGTGTTCCTCTTCGTTCTTGGAGAATATCAGTATGTCATCGATGAACACCATGACAAACTTGTCCAAGTATTCCATAAATACCTTGTTCATCAGATTCATAAAATATGCCGGAGCATTAGTCAGTCCAAATGACATGACCGTGTACTCATACAAGCCGTACCGCGTGGTGAAGGCTGTCTTGGGTATATCCTGTTCACAAATCTTCAACTAATGATACCCGAATCGAAGATCGATCTTTGAGAATACGCGAGCTCCAACTAACTGATCAAACAGATCATTGATCATCGGCAAGGGATACTTGTTCTTGATGGTCACCTCGTTCAATGCACGATAATCGACGACCATTCTCAAGGACTTATCCTTCTTTTCAACCAAGAGCACTGGGGCTCCCCAAGGTGAAGAACTTGGGCGAATATACCCTTTTGTCCAACAACTCCTTAATTTGCTTCTTGATTTCTACCAAGTCATTTGCGGGCATCCGATAGGGTCTCTTGGATATCGGGGTTGTTCCGGGTAATAGCTCAATCAGGAACTCAATCTCTCTATCGGGTGGCATGCCCGGCAATTCCTCCGGAAATACATCTGGGTACTCCTGTACAATCGGTACTTCCTCCTGGACTACTCCCGTGAGAAGTT
Source organism: Hordeum vulgare subsp. vulgare (assembly GCF_904849725.1). Taxonomy (NCBI): domain Eukaryota; kingdom Viridiplantae; phylum Streptophyta; class Magnoliopsida; order Poales; family Poaceae; genus Hordeum; species Hordeum vulgare. The sequence goes on from NC_058522.1 coordinate 387,880,060, forward strand.
TACTCGCTTACTCTGTGTCGGGCGCTGAGACACGTACTTAATCCGCTTCTGCTCGGGGGTGGTGAGCAAAATAGACTTAAGGGCACAATCAATATTCCCTTCATACTTGGCCAACCAATCCATGCCTAGGATTACATCCAATCCCTGGGACTCTAATACGATGAGGTCGGTGGGAAAATTATGGTTCCCGATGTTGAGACTCAAAGCATGGCATCCTATCCCGGCTGTCATCGTGCCTCCTGGGGAACTGACCTTAATAGGCTGGCTGAGGGTTCTAGTTGGCAAACTATACTTTTCCACAACTACCCTTGATATGAACGAATGCGTTGCACCAGAATCAAAAAGTACCAATATTGGACGTGAATTTAGCAAAAACTTACCAACCACAGTATCGGGGTGATCATAGACCTCTTCAACGTCAATGTGATTCACCTGAGCTCGAGGAAAAGGATTGGGCTTCTTTGCTGCAGAGTTGTCGTTGCCGTTTCCATTTCCCTGCTTGTTCTGGGGACATTCAGTGGCATGGTGTCCCATCTTCTGACACTTGAAGCAGGTGATGTGATTCAGATCCTTCTGAGCTGGAGCTGAATGCTGCTGAGTGCCAGTGCCGCCATTCTTGAAGTTTCTGTTGTTGCGGTGGTTCCCATTTCCTCCATGGTTGTGGCCTCCATGGTTGTGCACTGGGTGGTTATGTTGGACGTGTCCTCCAAACTTACCGGATCCAGTCCCGGTATTCCCTGAATAGGGGGTGTAGCGAGGCTTCTGCTGAGTGTCGGAGTTGAACTTTCCAATCCCATACTTCCGCTTGCGGTTCTCCATCTGCTGGTGTTTCCCCTCCAAGATGAGGGCCTTATCCACCAGCGCCTGGTAGTTGTTGAAGGTGGCTACAGTCAACTGAATGCTCAGCTCATCATTGAGTCCTTCCAAGAACTTTTCCTGCTTGGCCGCATCATCGGCTACATCTCCAGGTGCATAACGGGCGAGCATGCTGAATTCATCGACATACTGGGCCACAGAGCGATTCCCCTAGCGTAAGTTGCGAAACTCACGCTTCTTCAGACTCATTGCACCAGCTGAGACATGTGCGGTACGGAAGGCTTGCTTGAATTGCTCCCAAGTGACTCCAGCAATGGGGTAAGTGGTGGTGTAATTCTCCCACCGTGCAGCTACAGGGCCTTCAAGTTGATGCGCGGCAAAGCGCACCTTCTCAGCTTCAGTACAACCAGCAGTGATAAGTTCACGCTCCATCTTGCGGAGCCAATCATCTGCCACAATGGGCTCAATGCTGCTGGAGAAAGTTGGAGGGTTCAACCTCAGGAAACGGGTGAGATTGTCGGCCTGGGGTGGATGACGGTTGTTGTTATTGTTCTGGTTCTGGATGATCAGCTGCATCAGGGTGTTCTGTTGCTGGATCAACTGGGTGAGTCCCGGCGGAAAGTTGGAGGTAGGGGCACGTCTCGGAGGCATCTGATGTTTGTAGAGGGGTGAGATTAGCATAGAACAATGGTCTAAGAGTCATTACACTACCCACATGAAATGCAACAACAAGTATCACACCACACATTTTATTCAATACCATCACAAAGGTTCACACGAGGATACAAAAATTCGATAATCCTAAACATCGGCCTAAGCGTTTAACGATAAAGTAAATTTGGTGGTCTAGTCTAAGTGTCCTCCTCAGAAAAGCATGGTGATGGGTCCTTCGGTGGAGCTTTCTTCATAGTCCTCGTCATTGCTGATCAAGGGGGCTACGTCACCTTCGGGATGAAGGTTCTCGCCCATGTCCAGTTCCTCCTACAGGCATGCAACTCGAGTCTTCAGCTTCTCGATCCTCTCCAGAAAGTCCTTCACCTCCAGTTCGTGCTCATAGTGGGCTTCCCGGGCTGCTTCTTCGAGTTCGAGTTCGCGGAGCGACAGTTGCTTGATCTTCCTGGCGTCCTTGATCACACGATGCTCCAGAGTCCCGCTGTGCTTCTCCAAGGTCTGGGCATAAGACAGGAGAGCGTCCTTGGTCTTGCTTGAGATGATTTCTCCGTCTTTGCTTCTCTGGGATACGGTGAATAGGTCTGGTGAAATAGGGCAGCCTTTGTACTCTTCCTTGATACGTCCGAGTGCACAATGGATCGCCATGTCCCTTCCGAGAATCCAGTTGGGTGCGATGAACTTGAAATCCACCGGCTCAGTGCGCAGCTCGAATGTCCTTCCGGGAACGTGCACCTCGATCCTGTAGCGTGAATCCTCCAGGTAAGACGAAGTTGGCTTCCCTGTGATAGTCGGCAGAGCAATCCTCAAGTCCTTGGTGATCTGCACCAGCTCCTTTCCGAAAGGCATAGTGGCGTCGGGCTGGCAAAACTCCGTGAACTTAACAGGGATGAAGGTGGCCATCTAAAACATTGGAAAATCGGAGAGAAGTCAGAAATGATCAGAAGAGGAAATAGAAGATTTATAGACATAAGAAAATAGTTTTCTTCCTAAGGCTTTTCCATTCCTAGAGGTTGCGTCCTATGGTCAGCGTGTGCTCTGAATACCATTTCTGTAGCGACCCGACTCAAGACGATTCAAGCCTCTGGTGTTTCCGTACCATCCCAAGATCATGCTGGTACACACTCAGTACATAATGTATATATTCAAGAGTTCAATCACACAGCTTTATTAATCAAAATCTCATAAAGAGTACTTTATTACAATAAAGGATTACAATAAAGTGGTTGAAGGCCATCTCATGAGATATCTAACGAAGGCTAGCGGAAGCATCAGGTAGACGAGTCCATCCGACTCCAGGGCATGTCGCTGAGTGTAGATCGTAGCCTCACTCCTGGTCGGAAAAGTACTCTGCAACATGATACGTTGCAGCCGTGTAGGTCAGCATATGGAATATGCCGGCAAGTCATCAAAGGAGTAAAATAATAATCAACTATCTCTACATGCATATTTGGCCGGTGGGGCTAAGTTTTGCATAAAGACAGTTTTATCCTACAGCAAGAGGGCTGGAAGCAAAATATTACTACATTGTTTGTTGTTAACGAGATGGTTCCACCAACCAATTCTCGTACCCGAATAGTTGTTAACACCCACATCATTATTAAGTTGTGTCGAGAGTTCAGGGGAATTCCAATGCCTTCGGCTCAAGTCGTCCATGACCGTGGACACGGCTAATCGATTAGGTTTGAGTACTCTGCAGAGTTTTGCACACGTTCCCCACAAGATTTGATCGCCTCCGTGTATGTCCTCGCACTTCAGGGTGTTTGAAGACCGGATGATCAAAACATGGTCTTTCAACGGGTCCCTCTGAATCCCTGTCGGTGCCCATCCATTCCTATCGTTCTTCTACATCTGCTAGCACCGCCTATCCAGAGTCGCCGCGTTGTCCAACCAAGCCAGAGCCCATGATGACTTGTGGCTGTGCAGGTAAGCCTTGGGTCTTGAAATCTCCGTCCGTCTCTTCGAGCCTGGGTGAAGCTTTCCGCAGGATGTCATGGCCGTCCCCAGCATCCCGGGTCATCCACTGGGTTCTCCAGGGAGCCGATCAACCGTCCTTCACCCAGAGTTGCATTGCGTCCGAGGTCTTGAAAATCTTGTCTTAACCGGTCTTGATTATTTAATCAAGCTCGCATCACTCGAGTTATGCACTCAACCGAAAACCCGTCTACTCAAGCATAGCAATAAGAAATTGTCGTCCCGGGGCCAAGTATCGGGGTTGTTGTGTGCCTACCACGTGATACTACAACTTATACTAAAATTTCCAAGTACCTAGGCAGCATGCAATTGAGCAAAGAAAGGTGAACTACCATGCATCGAAAACATAGGAAAATAACATGATCAAAATGACTTGCCTTGATGATAGTTGTCTTGATCGAGCGCTTCTAAGTAACACGCTTCGCACTCCGGGTGATCTACCGATACAAACACAATACACAACATAAGCACTACAATCAAGCAACAAGTAAAAAAAATAACATCACAAGTAAAGTTTGCTAAGGCCTAAGTGAAGGAATTCAATACGCGTCACTAAGGCAGAAACTTGTTTCTATTAAATACACCAGTAAAAATACTTTACAATTTTTGAAACTTCTACCACAGTAAGATATAATCACTAGGAAGCAGTAGCAAAAAGAATCAACTCAAAATCATTTTTTAAACTCCTGGAAAAGGCAAAACAAGGTTTAAACTAAATCTGATCTAATTCATATTTGAAAATGTCAAACATAGACAAATTATATGTTTTTAGAAACTACAGAAAAATTGGGATCTACTCGAACAATAATAAATATCATTGGACTTCGGGACCAAAAGTTATGGCCAAAACAAAACAGAAACTTTGCTGTTTTTGGAACTAGACAGAAAAAAAGAACTAATTTGCTAACCGACAGGGGCTACACGTGGCGCGCTGTGAGTGGCTGTGGGGGTGTGTGCTGCTAGCATTAGGAGCAAACGGCCGAGATCTAACAAAAACTTACTGGCTAAAAGTTAAGTGAAATAAAAACCGACGGTTTTCTGAGCTAAACCGAACAGGTATCTAAGAACTAATCTAACGCGTCCGTCCTAGATCCAACGGTGCATAGAGGGAGATGGAGTGCTCACCGGCGGGATAACTCCGGCGAGGCCTTTGCAGTGGCCGAAGGTGGCGTCGGGCGGAGTCGGGGGTGGCTGGAGGCGGTGCCCTTGGGTGCGGCCGAAGTTGGAGAGCTCGGGCTCGCCGGCGAGGCTGCGGCAGGGGCTCGGGGGGGCGGCGGCTCGGCGAGGCGGTGGGAACGGGGTGCGGGCAGGGGTGCGGGCTGTTTATATAGGCCGGGAGGGGAGCTGGGGAAGGAAAGGAGAGGGGCTGCGGCAGGGGATCCCGGCGGTCCTGGGAACTCGGGCTCGGGGTCGGGCAGAGATTAGGAAAGGGGAGGAGGTGGGGGTGACCGGTGGGAGGGGCAGGTCGGGCGGGGGCCCCACGTGGCAGGGAGAGGAGGCGGGGAAAGGAAGGGGGCGGTGGCCGAAATCTAGGGGATTCGGATCCCAGCCCTAGGGGGATTCGGCCCAGGACTAAAGTGCGCCCGGCCAGCGGTTTCCTTTGAAAAAAATACTTTCCTATTTTTAATCTTTTTCCGAAACAGAAAAATAAAAGTGAAAAAATGGAAATAAATCAAATATTTAATATGGGGTATTATATACCAAAAAATCAGAAAAATATTCTCTATTCGAATAACATTTTTCCAAAGCAAAAATAAAAACTAAAAAAAATGTTTTTTCAGAAATTCCCTGAATGCTTTATTTTATTTTTGCAATTATTTTTGCAAATAAACTTTGGATTTCTTGGCTCCAAATATTTCAGAAATGCCCGCACTTTGGAGGGTCATTTTCCTCCGCTCTCTCTCTTGCGTGCAAGAGAGTATTTTCCGGGCATTTCTCGTGTGAGGAAAAATAGAAATGCAAAATCAAAAGTCGAAAGAATTCAAATGCCAACTTTATTTCAATCAATATGCATAGATGCTTAGCTACAATGTAAAACATTCCCAATTAGGAAAATTGGGATGTTACAACGGTGAAAGAACAAGACTTCAAATTCAGTTGTAATTGTCTACTTCACTCCCGCTACGACTGAGGGGGAATGTTACAATATAAATGCTTTTAAGATAGAGATAGAATTTCTTAAACCTAGTATGACTTGTCTTCTACTTCGAATCTCTCCCCCTCACATGTACTCTATATATAACTCTAGGAGGGTCATTGCAATACACCAAAAAATTCAGCCATCTTACAATTTCAACAATGTTAACTTGTTTAGGCTTCAGATGAACTCTCGCTGCAATGTCATAATTCAGGAAAATGTGAGAACTACCCGAATCAACCAATAGAAGGAACACTCGATGTTTGAAATATGACCTAGAGGCAAGAATGTTGTATTATTATATTTCCATATTCATAATTGAGAGTTTATATTCTATGCAATAACTGCTATGATTCTCGAATATGTGATTCGGTGGAAAACTCATATGCACGTGTGGAATGATAAACGGTTCAATAGAGATTTCTAATCTTGCCTCTAAGACTTTCTCAACTATTGTTGGTGATCATGTTATTCTGTATCTTAGGATAACATTAAGTGTAATGATCGTCCTAAAATAACATTGCGATTACGATGTTCGAGGAACAATCATATTCAATCGACCCAAAAACTTGTTTGTTACAGTTCGATATAATGTCGTCTGAAATCAGTTGTTATAACACAAAGTGTTAACACGTGTTTTATATTCCCTTGACCACGAGAGTATCGTAGTCACTTCTGACCATACGGTGAGCTCTGGGGTTGCTCAAATGTCATATGTAACTAGGTGATCATAACGACAACTTACATGTTCATCGGAAAGTTTGACAAGGGACTATATAGATCGAGAGTGGGATTTGCTCCTACGATTATGGACAGATATTCTTGGGGACCTTTCAGTGTGACGACATCAATCATCATCTGGCCAGACACAGGTGACTCACTGACGAGGATGCTAGAACACGAAAACGAGAAAGAAGAAGAAAACTAGTAACGAGGATAACAATATAGTGAGCATATGATGAATGAAGAGGATATCGATGCATCCCAAGTTTTGTGAAATATTTCGAAGCAAAGATAATATCACATGGTAACCAAAGGTTCACTCGAATATCATTCGTGTGCTAATAGGGAACGATATGGACGTCCATGGTTCCGCTATAGGTCATTGAACGAAGGGGATTCGTTCATGTTTATGCATTACCAAAACTACGGGGGTCTCAAGCTTAAAGTAATAACAACGTGTTGAGTGTTACTAGGAAGGGAGTGATGAGAACATATTTGTGAAATTATTTCATTAATATTTGAAATAGTTTTAAGATGATCCTAAAGCGTTTGGGGGTCACGAGAAGGGTTCGTGAGAGTATTGGGTAATACTAATATATTGGTGGAAAATATTTCTGGGGATTTTAAATTATATAAAAAATGACCTGAAAGTATTTAGAACAATTTTATATCAGTGGGCCTTAAAAGCCCAAGAGGTGGAAGGCAACTTGGGCCACAAGGGCCCAAGTGGGAGGTGCCTTGATACGTCTCCAACGTATCTGTATTTTTTTGTTGTTCCATGCTATTACATTATCAATCCTAAATGTTTTACAGGAATTTACATGATATTTTATATTTTTTGAGTACTAACCTATTAACCCAGTTCCCAGTGTCAGTTGTTGTTTTCTGCATGTTCTGGCTTTTTAGTAATACTGTAGCAAACGAAGTCCAAATACTCTGAAACTTTTCGATGAATATTCTGGACAAAATAAGGACATGGAAGCTACGGAAGAAGACCAGAGGGCACACAAGATGCCCCCAAGCCAACAAGGCACACCTAGGGGGGTGGTCGCACCCTGATGGCTTGGGGCCACTTCCCAGCTCCTCCAGCCCTATCTCCGCTTCTATAAATTATATTTCATGGTAAAAACACGAGAGAGCCATCTGAAATACTTTTTTCACCGCCGCAACTCTATGTTTCGTCGTGATCCCATCTGGAGCCATGTTCCAATGCCCTGCCTGAGGGGTGATCAATCACGGAGGGCCTCTACATCAACATTGCTCCTCCCATGGCGATGTGTGAGTAGTCTACCACAGACCTACATGTTCGTAGTTATTACCTAGATGGTTATCTCTATCTATCTTCTGCATGCCAAGATCACCGTGATTCCCGCGGTGATCTATCTTATGTAATCACTCTTTTGCGGTGTGTTTGTTGGGATCCGATAAATTCTGGGTTTATGTTCAGATTATTCATGAAAAGTATTTGGGTTATCTCCGAATTCTAATATGCATGATTATGATAGCTTCGTATTTCTCTCTGATCTATCGGTTTGGTTTGGCCAATTAGATTGATTTATCTTCAGCGGGAGTGGTGCGTTGTAATGGGTTTAATCTTGCGGTGCTCAATGCCAGTGACAGAAACATGACACGTATTTGTATTGTTGCCATTAAGAATTAAATGACGGGGTTTATTCATATCAGTTGGATTTACTTTGTCTACATCATGTCATCTTGCTTAAGGCTTTGCTCTGCTTTACTTAATACTCTAGATGCATGTTGGATCGCGGTCGATGAGTGGAGTAATAGTAGTAGATGCATATAGGAGTCCGTCTACTTTCTTATGGATGTGATGCCTATATGTGTGATCATTGTCATGAATAAATATTGCATAACTATGCACTTTTCTATCAATTGTCCAACACTAATTTGTTTATCCAAAGTATGCTTTCTACGAGAAAGAAGTCTCTAGAGAAGTTGTCATAATTTTTCACTTCCTGCCTCCTTATAATGTTGAAGTATCCCCCCACAAGAATAGGTAACCTTTCATCCCCATTGATTCTCACCAGATCTGTGAGGAAATCAGGTTTAAACTCATGTTGAGCTGCACCATATACAACCACCAAAGCCCATCTGAAGCCATCAATTTTTGTCCTAACATGAAATTTGATGGCAGAGTCTCGATAGAACACATTTACCACTTCTAGCGTTTTGCACTTAACTCAAAGTAAAATCCCATCGGATCGTCCCCTTGGAGGTAAGCAATGCGAATCAAAATCAACCTCACCAGAAATGGTATTGAGAAATTGCGTCGTGAAATTGTCTCTACCCGTCTCTAGTAGGGCCATAAAATCAAGCATATATTCTAACGATGCTTCCCTAATAAATCTTCTTTTAGCCAAGTTCGCTAGACCTTTGCTATTCCAAAAGATTCCTCTCATATTTTATCGTAGATTTTTTTTCTTTTGTTTGACTCTCGTGCTCCTACGCATTGCCGGTGTAGGATAAACCTTCCTCTTCTAGGATCTTTTTGGTTTATCCTTCATCACATTTGCGTCCTCATGACCAGTGGCAGCCAGAGTGAAAACATCTGGCTGCAAAGGAGCCATATACCCCTCTGAAACCAAATCCTCCTCTTTGTGGTACCTGGTATGACACATCAACACCAAATGATAGAAGAAGTATACACGCTCTCGCTCTTTGTGCGAAAATTTGAAGTTATCGGTGAAGGACAACATGTTATACAAGTAAATCGGGGTAAATATTTTACTCGCACCATGTTGACAACATATTATTGTAATGTTAGTATGACAATATATAAGTGAACCGAACGTAGCCCGCTTGGTTTCAAGTGTGAGTTGGCAAACAAGCTCACATTTTTCTTGATTTATTCCAATCTTTCAAGTGATATTCTTCTAGGGTGAGATGGCGTTTCCTCAACTACTAATGCTTATGGTGACTTCGTCGATCTTAAGATTTGCCAACTCAGCATGTGATGTGTGCATTCGAGGTGAGTGTACGTGTGCATGTGTGAGCGTCTGCATTTGTATTGTGTTTTTTGAAAATAGTATGATGATATATACAATATTATTAGAATTCATTCTCATTTTTTACCCTGTTTTCTACCCTTGTCTCTACTTGATTTTGTGTCTGCTCCATGAAATTTGATTGACAAAAGAAATTTCGGATGAAGTGGCTTACTTAGTTTTATTTTTGTTTTAATACACCTATAAATGATAACATTGTTTTAAGTGAAACTTTTTGAGAGATGGGGAACATAATGAAGATTCATACACACAGTACACAACACTAACCAAAGGTTGAACTCGCTAAGGTTTAAAATTTACGAAGTCGCCATAGACTACTCACTATAGATTGGAACATCGCTTCCAATTGAAAAAGAACAATCTGCTTTGATAAGATAAATAGAGTGTCAAATCTGAGGTTAGTGGGAGGTCACAGAGTGTAGTTAGGTCAAGACACCAAAAGCTAAACAACTCAAGGAATAGAACACACATGATGAAAATATATTTGTCAGTATTTCCAAGAAAGGTTTATATTGAGAGGAAGGCTCAAAAGTGCCTTCCACTTGGTATATATAGTTAGATATACATATTTTGCCAACGTGTTACACACCGTAAAATATACAATACATCATCTTACAATAGTTTTATCAGATCAAATTCCCAAAGAGTGCCTATAAGTAATAATTCAAAGAGAGAAAAAGGGAAGAACCTTTTCACATTACGCGTATCTGTGTGGTTCTTGATAACTTAAAAGTGTTAGGGCAAGCATGACTATAGTGCCGAGCACGATATCAACGAAAGGTGAGTTCACAGCTCCAAAGTAGGTCCTGTGTACAGGTCTCTTCTAATAACAAAATTGTCACGGGGCTGGTATTCTTCCAGCAAGACAAATTCAGACTCCCTTGTTCGGTCCCATAAAATGCCTGGAGAAACAATAGCAAACATGTGATGTGAGTAACTGAGATCCCGAAGCCACGGCACGGTTAGCAAATCCTAACTGTTTTTCGTCCAGGGGAGATCACGGCACTGACCTGACTGGTCTGATTTTGGGCGTCTCCGGAAGTAGGAGCAATGCCGCCCATCCTTTGATGAGTAAGGAGGCGACAAGATGTCCAAGATAGCACAGGGAGTGATGGCTTTCAGGGCATGGACATTCCCACCATCTGTTGGACGAAGCACCATCGCCGCGCAAGGCGCAGATATTTCACCATGCCTCACAACCTTGGCTGGTCTGACTGCCAGGACCAAACAAGTTTGAAATCAGTTGCACGTGCGTGTTTCAGTTGGAAACATTTTGAGGTAGTACATCTATTGAGCTGAGCGCAAATATTTGCTGATCATGGCATCTTAATGCAAATAAGAATTTCCTTTATCAAAACTTGGTCTACACAAAGTCCAAGTAAACAAATGCAGCAGCAGAATTACTTGGCAAATAAATATCTTATAGCAGAGGGGATAAAAAGGCAGATATAACCTCCAAAAGCATTGAGGAAATGAAACAATAATATTCATCTTAGGGCTTTTCATGTATTTGGACGGTTGGACCGTATCCAGTGTGGTATAAGGTTAGAGAACTGCTGCACACTCAAAAGTATTGTACAATCTCAAAACTATGATGCATATATAACACCTAAAAGAAAAAGAAAAAGATAAAACCTACCTTTAGATAAGTTACCGGGTTCGTCTATATCAATCCAGTCATACGCTTTGACATGCACTTTACCATAGAGAAGTTTGCTGAGGACAGTCATGCCTGGATGGTTGTGCAGTGGAATGATGGATGATGCTGGTATGCAGTATATTCCAATCTGCAGGGACATTGGCAACCTCAAAACAAATTAAGAGCACAAGAGATAAAGGAGGACTAACGGACATATAAGTGCTGCAGATACAAATAAAATAGCCTGACAGTGGGTAAGTAGTTGATGGGGCTTACAGAGAAGCTTTTGCACTCATATATATGACGATATCTGATCGCTGGGCTTGAATGGAGCACTGTTTTCCTACTCAAGGCTCGTGGTCTTCTCCAAACACGAACAGCTTGAGCTTCACACTCAAGTCCAACATCAGAAGGTGTGATCATATCTGTTAAGGTGTAAGTTAAAGTTAATGAAAATCCTACAGCCAAGTAAGTATGTGCATAATTATATGCTGATCCACAAAGGTGAGGTGAAGTGTCAGAAAGACCATAACAGGGCATTCAAAAAATAAAAAGCAGTTCATATGCGAGGTGGACGTTTAAGCTACTTTAAATGAGAGAACAAAGTTGAATGACGATACGATCAGATCAGCATCAGAAAAAGTGAAATAGGTGCAACGTCACAACCTCCTCTGCTCACAAGTGCATTGTGTCTGAAGTTTCTGTTTATTCAGGAAAGCATAGGAACACATCCAATAACTAAAATATAATCTAATTTGTAGTAATAAGAAACTTAATGTTGGTACATTTTGAGCGCATAAACACATCCACAACCACAGCATATGTAGTAATCAACAGTAAAACATTTAGTTTGGTTACCTAATACAGCACGAACATTTTCAACGGCTTCAGGAGATGATGGCCCTTTTTCAAATAATGATACTTTGCAGACCTCATAAAGCTTCTGAATTGCAGCCATAGAAGGCAAGGCCTTATATAAGTTAATAAGTTAATAAATTAATAAATAAGTCTCAGCCCTCAGAAGAATTCACTTTGAACACATTCTTCTGAGACAGATAGAACAATCCTGACAGCCTGTTCCAGTAAGAAAAGAAAATTAACGTCAACAAAACTCGGCAAATGGAGACGCACGCTGCATTTAACTTGTGACCAATTTGTGAAAGGAAAAAAAGAAGGCCACCCATGCTCCTTCCTCTCCCATTAACAGGTGGCTAACTTGTGACTAATCTTTTTATATTACAGTAGTACAGATCCAACCAAGAACATCAACACCAATGTGTTATCGCCGTAGAACATGACATGACACTAGTACACTAGTGCCTAGATTTACATAAACACCATATACCAATACAATATTCTGTACCTAGATTTACATGAATTAGGATTTACAGAAACCCTAATTACACATGACCACTAGTGCCTAGATTTACTCCATCCAAACAAGTAGGAATTATTTTTAGAACTACAGGGGTTAAGGAGCAGCTCAAAGAACAGGGATATAGATGGATGAGATCCAATCGAGCCCTAGGAACAAACAAAAATTGCTGGACAGAACCAAGAAACGGGGGCAACGGGGATACCTTGGAAGGGGCGACGAGAGAGGAGGAAAGATGGTCCCGCGGAGCTCTCTTCCGGTGCTCATGGGCGACTTCCCATCTTTGTACTTGCATCTTACTCGGTTGGTGAAGAAAAGGGCACCGCACCAGAAATGATGTCGAAATTTGCAAGACAAATGGACTTCCTTTCCTCTTCTAGAGGATGGCTGACTTCCCATCTCGTACAACTAAACCTTTTAATGCTTAATTTCGTGTTCTTAAGTTTTAGATGGTATAATTAGCAATTCATCTCCATACTCTTTAAATATTTCAAAAAATATTTAGTGCTTAAAAATTCGGAAATTGCTTTTGGAGCTCGGCCTCCATTCAGTCTATAAATTTGAAATTCAAATTTCATGAAAATTCATATTTTTATATTTTAAAAAAATCTAGAAAAAATACAGAGATAAGTGAAGGCGTAAAAAATACGTTGAAACGAGGACTGTATAAAAAAGACAAATCTAAGACTTTTTAACACATGATACTATTCATCGTTTCAGGCCATAAATTTGTTTTTTTTTGCAGATCGTATTTTAAGGTATTTCATTCTAAAATTTTACATACATACACATAACATCCTTCCTTATTTGTATATTTTTTAGATTTTTTTGAACAAGAAAGTTTGAATTTCAAATTTTTCAAAAATTTCAACCACCATGGAGCTTGTCCTCCAAACGTCCATTCTCTTAAAAATTGGCCTTTTAGAGCACTTAACTCTGTTCTCCATGCCTAGAGGGCAAAATCTTCCTTTTTCAGAAAAGTGTACCATGGTGTGGAAGACTCGGCATGCACATTGTTATTTATTGAGTACTCCCTCCATCCCAAAAATAAGTGTCATACATATATTATTAAAAATAAATGTCATATATTTATTATTAAGTTAATATAAATTTTACATTAAATCAACGACATTTAATTTAAAACGAAGGGAGTATATAATGTTCAGTTGAAACACGTTTGCCGGTTGCTCTCATCGTTTCATGGTGGAGGAGTTGAAGAATCTATTTGCTTCCATACAAGAGGAGAAGTGGAGTAGCCGCATCATGAAGCCCATTCGACCTTTTTTGTAGTACAAGAAATGTGCAACGTTGTTTAATTACGTCTTGTGTTGGCTTGTGTTGATTCTCTGTTACTTGTGCTCCACACTGAGTGTTGTTTAAGCAAAAAACACATATAAGCAAGCGGAAAGAAGTAGCGCGTCCTCCATCATTCCTTTCAAGTCCTTTTCATGTTCTTGTTTTTTCAAAACAATCCATATACTCCCTCCGTTCTTAAATATAAGTCTTTTTAAAAGTTTCATTAAAAGACTACATACAGATGCATATAGACATACTTTAATGTATATATTCATTCATTTTACTTCGTATGTAGTCCCCTAGCAAAATATCTAAAAAGACTTGTATTTAAAAACGAAGGAAGTATATCAATTGATAATAATTTTTATACAATTGTCCGTTACAGAAGCCACCATGCAAGGTGAAACAAGCTTGTCTTTCAATGTTAATCTGGCTTAGCACTGCAAAAGCTTTATGATGCCAAACGCCTCTTTCTTCAAATCAAGAAGCATGGACCCGCTGAAAGCTTCATTACAAAGACTATACTCCCTCCGTTCACAAATATAAGATGTTTTGGATATATTTAATAATAACTATGTATGAACTGAAATGAGTGAAGACACACATTGAAACTTGTCTATATACACCCGATTCACAAAAGAGACTTTGGCATCATAAAGCTTTATATTTGTGACCATTTTATATTTGAACATGATATTTGAGAACGATGTAGTACTCAGATAAGCAACCAGTTTCCACAGAGTGTGGATAGTGCAGACTGCGGAGTAATTTCAACGTAAGGGTATGCCGGACCGAGCAGAAAGGAGCTCAGCTTCTTATGCACTTGAACATGTGTAGGAATAGAATTCCATGCAGAAAGGAGTAGTATGTCGCCAACCGAGCCGCTGACCACAACCCAGATGCTAGTGAAGCCACAGTCAGCAAAAAAAACGTGCTAGGCATCATCCGGCTGTAGCAGGCCAAACAATAGCCGCCTTGATGGTCGTTAGATGCACAACGCCTGGCCATCTGATCCTTCCTCCAGTCTGCTCCTTCGCACTGTAGCACCTCTCTCGGGCGCCTGGTCCACAGCCACGCCATGCAGTACCGCTCCCAGCAAAAACCGTTGACCAGCACGTGCGTGGCTCCGGTAACAACTCCGGAAGCCTTGTGGCAGTGGCTCGCGGCCTCACAGCACTGACTCGCAGCACATCGACGACCATCACGTCGTCGCAACAACCCAAGACACGTTTGGTTGGTCGCATCGGTTTTAGACACTTTACATATTTAACTCACTAGGGTCTGGCTAAGCATATGGAGGCAAAAAATCATCATATGTATGTTGATTGGTTGTCTGCATATACTTTTTCTGTATCATAGTGACGCATCTTTGCTTTAAGTTTGGTTGTTTGCATTGTATGTGATCACGCGAGTGCATGTTGTTTGGTTGCATACGCGCATAGAGTTTTGTGCTCACTTTATACCTTACGTGGTGAGCTTACCCACTACTACTACACCTTACACACGATCACACCGAGCGCACCAGCACCACAAACACTGCAATGGCCATGAACTGAACGAAGATGATGAAGTTCTTCAGCCCAAACGGACGATCCACCTTGACAATCTCAACCTTGATGCATCCCTGCTCTAGCACATACTTGGAGTAAGCATCTTTTGTCGCCTGCCTAATCTTATACCCCTTGTGGCTTTGGTTGTTGTACCCTCCCTTAGAACACCGCATACCACTTTGCCTAGCAGTACAAATGAGCAATAAATTGAAGCAACAAGCAATGAAGCACTCTAGGAGCAAGCAATGAAGCACTCAAGTAATGGAGCATAAAAGCATTAGGAAGCATGCATGATCATACCACATAGCAAGTTCAACCTACCACTATGTTGGTGTCATCCTACCACAACATCCAAAAGAGGGTGTAACCCTACCACCGTAAGTTTGTGATCATCGTGTGGATCACCGTGAGGGGTTAGTACCACCTCACCAAAATATACAAACCATAAGATTATTTTCAAGACCTAACTACAGAATATATGCATCGTTATCGTCATCGTGATCATGGAGGATCATGCACACCGTCGCCAACAGCAGAAGCAACACTAGTAGTAGTGTTTGACATGACAGGTCCTCAACCAGAGCACCATGTGAGCCTCTTCCATGGCAACAACCCAACACCTTGGGCTTTGTTGTCAAGAAACTGGCTAAGAGCCACCATGAGAGCCTCTGGGCTAAAGCCAACTTGCTCCATGACGGCACCGTAGAGCTCAGGGTGGACGTCGACCGTCTTGCTGTCCCTGATGGCGATGGCCACCTCCTTCACTGCCTGGCTCATGCTGCTAAAGACGGCCAACTCCTCCTTCATGAAGCATGCATGCTTCCTATTCCTATCAAGCACAGGAACATGCTAACCTTCCTTCTTAGGAGCATCAATGTTGATGGTGTCTGACTCATGGGTGTCTGGATAGTCGGGCATCGCGGGCACCGATGGCATCGATGAGCCCAATGGCTCACCAAAGCCCATGGCATGTTTATCGGTTGCGAGCCCAAAGAGAAGATCTGCTGCATCTCGTGGTAGTTCTAAATAGCTGTGTTGAGGAACTCTGCTCCTTTTGGTGATCCTAAGAAAGACACAGGGTAGAGTGGTGGTTAGTTAGTATGGAAATGGTTCATAGGAGATGATTGGTTAGAATCGAATGGTTTGTGAGCTAACCGTGATGTGGCCTTGGTAGTGCTCTGCCTCCAACATGATCATGCAGGTCTCCTCATCCCATGAAGAAATCGCTCAGGTCTCCCAACTTGGAGGAGATGATCCACCTCGCTCTCCACTTCCTCGGGTGATTGTAGACCTGGCGCAAGGTGACCTCTTGTCCACAAAACTCGAAAACTTGCTTTGCCACAGAGTTCAAGTGCACCTCCTTGAACCCCTTGTCAGTCCCCACTCCACTAGATATGATCTCACTCATCTTGTTAAGCATAAAAGTGGAGAGGAACGACTATCATTTCATGTCGCATCCCCTGCCATCCTTCTTTTCCTTTGCGGTTACCTTTCGAGCAGTCGCATGAGATGCGTCATTGGGTTGAGCCAGCACAAATGAAGGACAGAACCTCGAAAACTTCTAAATCAAGAGGCATCTGGTCGATGTTAGCGTTGGAGTCCTCAACGTAGGACGCCGAGAACTGGCTCTCGGACAACACGATGGCCAGACTAAACTCTTGTGTGCTCATGTCCTACAAATGTAAGCATCATCAACAACACACTGCACATTAACATTATAAACTAGTTGTAAACATGGACATCACACTACACATCGACGGTGTGAACTAGCTGTAAAACACGCACACATGGATGATTTAGTTCAAGACAACACTAATCATGGACACATATGAATGATCTTCTTCAACACTTGCACATTACCATACCATACATCTAAGCATACTACCAATCCATCCATGAACATCCTACTACCAATCCATCCATAAACATCCAAGCATACTACCAATCCATCCATGAACATCCCCTAGCATGCTTCAAATCCATCCCAACTATCTACTGCAACATCACAGTCAAACAGATTGGACGATCTAACCCCAACCCGGCCATCGCCAAATCTAGTTAGAACTAGTAGAGGGGAGGGGATCATCGAACTTACAAACGCCATCAGAGGACCCGTAGTGGAGGTGTGGAACGAAGGAGAACAGGAGTGGATTCGCCGACGTAGCCAACCGGTCGCCGAAGTAGTTGTGTCGCTTACCTTGTTGTCGAGGTGGATTCGGGTCGGAGTGAAAGCTCGAGAGGGGGGTGGCAGGAGTTTTGGCGCGCCGGTCACCCTCGCTATAAAGGGTGACAACGAATTGACGGGCGATGACGCGAATTCGTCCCGCCGCTTTTTTGAAGATGTGCCATCGCTCCCGCCATCTCTCTGCCCGCAGCTACGTAGCGCCGTGTTCCCCTCCCCTGCATCGCCCCAGCCTGGCTCGCTGGAAACTGCTAATTCGACCGTTCCTAGCGGGCCTGGCTGAGCACTGCTTTAAGATTTGTGTGGGCCAAGATTTGTATGCGGACTAGGCAACCAAACGGGCCATTTTCTTTCCCCGCGGGTCTGGTTGAGGGTAATGCAGGTAACCAAACCAGTCCCAAGAGACCAGCATGAACCAGACGCTATTCA
Organism: Hordeum vulgare subsp. vulgare; assembly: GCF_904849725.1. NCBI lineage: Eukaryota > Viridiplantae > Streptophyta > Magnoliopsida > Poales > Poaceae > Hordeum > Hordeum vulgare. The sequence continues at coordinate 387,897,876 of NC_058522.1, forward strand.
AAGGTACTCCGTGCTGCAGGACGGTCCTCGTCAACTCCTCCTTGTCCAGCTTGCTGCTCTTCTTGGTGAGCTTTTACACCTTGCCAAAGACCCTCCACCACGAGATCGCCACGGTCCAGGCACGTTTCTTCTGGGCCGGGGACGGGGATAAGCAGAAGTACCACATGGTTCGGTGGTCGGAGATATGCAAGCCGCGCGACCACGGTGGCCTGGGGATCATATCCTCCAAGCGTATAAATATTGCCCTGCTCACTCGTTGGCTCTGGCGGATTTCAAGGGGCGAGGGAGGCCTTTGGCTCCGCATTATTCAGAATAAGTACCTGCGAGGCCAACCTCTTGCCTTCTGCCAGCGGTCTGGGGGTTCACAATTCTGGCAGTCCCTCATCCAGCTGCTCTCGGTTCTTCGCATTGGGACCTCTATCGAGGTTGGCTCTGGCACATCAACCCTGTTCTGGTTTGACCGCTGGGCTGGCGAGTCCCCCTTTGTTGCTCGATTCTCGACCTATTCTCTATTGCGGTCGTCCCACGAATCTTCGTGGAGGAGGCCCTCATCGACCTAGGGCACCTCGCATTTAGACGCCCTTTCGGGCCGATGGAAACGCTCGCCTGGCAGGTCCTCCTAGAGTCCATCGCCCTTCATGCGTCGGACCTGGATCGGCCCGGCGACCGCATCTCCTGGCGATTAGAGTCATCGGGTTGCTTCTCTACGAAATCCTTATACCAGGCCATTGCGCCGTCCCCGAGCATCGAGCCTTTCGCGGCCCTCTGGGAAATTAGGCTCCCCTTGAAGATCCGGATATTCCTCTGGCAGTGGCTTCGTGGATGCCTTCCCTCTGGTGTCGAGGTCCTTAAGCGGAACGAACCAAGGGATGGCATTTGTCCACTTTATGTGATTGAAGAGGATTCGAATCACATCTTCTTTTCTTGCGTGTCCGCGCAATTCCTCTGGAGTTGTCTCCGCGAAGTGGTCGGTGGCACCTAGTGCCACACAAACTTACCTAACCTGCTCGTCGAACTTCAGGCTACGCCCCCATCTGTCCGCCGCACTATGTGGTTGACAGTGGGGGCCTTGGCCTGGACGTTGTGGATTGTCCGCAATAAGCTTGTTATTCAACGCGTTCCTCTTCATCATGCTTCTGACGCGATGTTCAAATTTTGTGGATACATGCAGCTCTGGCGGCCGCTTAGCCGCTCGCAAGACCGAGACGCCATCAACTCCATATCTCTCGTCTTCGTGCGATGGCTCTTCGCTTGGCGCCTCCGCTCCCCCCTCCACCTCCGGAGCCGGATTAGAGGACCCCTTTGTTTTTGCAGCGCCGCCTTGTTGTTTTCCTTTGTTTGGGCTTGTTGTGTTGTGCCCACAACATAACATTGGTACCTTGTGTTGTAGTGCTACCTCCAGTGCGACGTGTGTGTTATTGTGGTGTATGTGTTGTCGGATGTTATGGCTCGGTGGTTTGCTTTATCTATAAAACGGAGCGAAAGCCTTTTTCGGTAAAGGTACTCTGTAATACACAGCTAGCTGTATAGTGACCTAACTCCGTTTCCCTGAACATACTGTTTTGAAATGCCTATATTTTCCCATTTGGTGCCATTATTAAGCTAGAAACAATCATTTTATTTCTCAAAAACAAATACTATATTACCCTCGAAAAATAATAAAGACCATGAACAAGCGCAGATGGATCTGACACTATTTATTAGTAAATGGTTCACCATGAAAAGCTAAAATTCTGACAGCCATACCTTTAGGAACTTACAATTTGATGCTTCCAAAGTTCAACTTCAATCCATCAGCCATCAAATTATGTTCTCCCTCCAGTTTTAGGACCTGGAGAGTTGGTCATTTGAAATCTAGGCAAGAGCTGGATCTAACAAGGGCTGATGAAAGATAGACAGTACAGGTGGTGTTACTTAAACGGCGAGCAGGCCAAATCAGCAGGTATAACAACATCGACAAATTAGCACTTCAGCAGAAGCGTTTGATATAACCTACTAAATTAACGATTAAGCTACCTATCATCTCTACCAAATAACATCTCACCCATGCGCTTCACCGCCTTCTCATACTCTGCCTTTTGAAAGTCGCTGAATCTGGAGGTGTCAGCCATCAACAGCTCTGAATACTTCTCGTAAAGCGTTGTTTCCTTCTTGTCCTTTGCTTCCTGTTGCTTTAGCTTGGCGAACTCAAGCTTCTCTTTCGAGAGACGGAGCTGTACCTCTGACATCTTCTCACGATCCTTCATAAGCATGGTCTGAAGATCCACTGCAAGTTTGATGTCTTCCTGCACCTCAGACGAACAGGGCAACGCCTTGCCTTGGCGTTTTCGTTTGAGCTTCGTCACCTTGCAACTTTGCGCACCTGTTTTGCTTTCAGGAACATTTTCCCTCACTGCTCTCCCATGATCTGGCTTCTTCACGACTTGTGTATTGTCCTTTTCAGGAAGGTTCTCCATGGCCGTTGCTCTATCATGGTCTAGTGCCTTGTAACCCTGTTTAAGTGTTCCCTTTTCAGGCTCATCTTCTCTCAATACTCCCCCATGTTGCAACTCGCTGAACTTTGAATTACCAGCCGACAGCTCACTCCCAGGCAGAAACTCATTGTACCACGAAGCAGCAGTCATCAACAATTCTGGTTGCTTCTCTGATATTAATGCTTCATCGTCCTTTCTTTCTAGCGTCTCTATTCTGGAAGGTTCAAGGTTTTGGTCTGCGTGCAGCAGTTGTACCCCTATCATCTCCCCTGGATTAGTCTTTAGCATGTTCTGAAGATCCTGTGAGCATTGAATATCTTTTTCCACCTCACCTTTACCTTCATATTTCTCCTTTGCAGTGACACTACCTTCTTCACTTATCTCTTTATCAGGGTCATCCTCGGTATCTTCAGAGGATGACGTGTAGTCCCCAGACTCAGACAGCTTGGCTTTTCTGGAGGTCAAAGATAAGATGTAGGATTTCCATTTGGGTTGGTCCCAGACAACTTTCCAGCAGTGGTTATAAGCAAAACGACGTTTCACTTCCTCAAGATACATCGCTTGTGCTTCCACATTGAACATCACCCATGTTTTGTCCATCAGCTGCATATTGTCAGACAAGTCACTAGGATATTTTGCCTTGACCTGGCACCAGCAGTCGTCGAAGCGGGCAATCTTCGGGATCATCTTATGCCAATGACACCTCAAATGTGCTGGTTCCCTTCTCCTATCTTTAGGGGTATTGCTGTTGTATGCTGCTATAACATTCACCCAGTACATGTCATACTTCTTGTTCTTCGGGCTATTCAGCCAAATACGTATCTACAGTTCCAGCACAAAGTGGTTCAAAAAACATTCGAATGTCCTGATAGCATGAATGAAAAGAAAATGAGCAGACAAGCTTACCAGCCTTACGTCCTCCTGTTCCGTCCAGTGTAATCGCTTAGAAGTCCGGACAGGTTCAGCAGTCTCATCATGGACTATATCAATGTCTTGTTCTTCTTGACGAGTTTCCATACGTGGGGTGCCCGAATCAGACGCTGAAGTGGACGGCATAACTAGAGCAGGTAATTGAGGCGGCATCCGTGGTGGTAAAGAGTATGGAGCATATTGTGGTTGGACAACAACATACTGGACATTAGGTGGGTATAGGTGTTGCTGTGGGAATTGGTGGAAAGGGATATTCATGGCATACGGCGGTTGTGAAAGTTGCATATGCTGAGGAAATTGCAGGTGGCAAAAATTCACAGGATTGGGTAGTGATGTTGGCTCATTTGGACAATTCTTACGATTTAATGAACCACCAGGTGGGCGTGTACTCATTGTAACAACAGGCAATTGCTCTTCTGCTGAAATATCCAATGTGATCAAATGAGCGGGTGTTGCATGGGGAGGAATGGAAGCCTGAACCAACTAAAGTTTTCCATCACAAGATAAGTTGAAACGTACCAAAAGAGATATAAGTTTGTAACAGTTGTTTTCTGGCTTCGTGGTTAATTACTATGTGGGCCTTGCCTCAAAGGATAAATATGCATACATGATCATGCCATGCATGTCAGCAGTGTAGCAATCCACGGTATAGTGTGTATTGGAAGGTGTCACGCCCCTGAGAAAATCCATTGTCAAGCAGCATGTCAAATTATGTGAAAAATGTATCAAACTAACAATATATCATTTCAACTTAACCTCCCAATACATAAAGAAAAAAGTGGTGCTGTCTTGCAAATTAGTGTTCGGAGAACTAGATTAAACTAAACAGCAACTTGGCTGTGAACGTATTCCGGAACACCAGAAATCTCAAATACCATAACAAAAGGATGCAACCTAGAGCACTCAACCTGCAGACTGAAAGTACTAGAATTCAAATTGAGAATTATTTTTTCAAATGTAGGAGCTTTCAAAGTCAACAATCATAATTTATTTCAGAGTTGCCTGAGTTATCTCAGCCTCAGAGGTACCACAGCTGCTAAACAGGTCACATTTATCTTAACGCCACATCTTTTTTTTTCGAAATTCCCCTATTTCTTTGTGATAGATTGATATGAGGAAAATTTATTTTGATAGCACCTAAAGATCACCATTTACATTTATAGCACTAGAATTTCTCAGAACATTCATTAGCATCAAAATCTCCTTATCTTTCCTCTTATCAAGATTTCGTTGACCAACATCACAGTGCTGTCAAGGGGCTAATTCTACCCGCATTACTCGGTCCAATTCAACTTCCACACAAACATCCTGCCGTGTCACACTCACACCACCATGCCAACTGCTAACCAAACTAGTCATAAAACAGAACTGAGACACATTTGTTGCTAGAAGGAATGCCGATACTATCATAATTCTAAATCACCAGAACCCAAGAGCAAAGTATTGCAATTAAAATTCAACACACATATTCTGGGAGGACTTTTAGCACTAATCCGGTGGAACAAATAATTTGACCTTGAACCGAACATCCTATCAATTCCCTTTGCAGTCCCTTACAAACCTCTTCCCCCGAGACCTAACATCTGACGTATCCGACACCTAACCGTACGAAAATTAACACCGCAACGCATCCAGAGATACGGTTCTTTGTCCATTTCAACTTTGGAGGGAAATCAAGGGGGGAGGGAAGTGATGTACCGCGGGCAGCAGCAGGGCGCGAAGGGGAAAGCTTGGTCGCTGTTGATGGATTTGGGATGTCGCCGGACTCGGGGAAGCGTGACAATAGAACGGGAGTGGAGAGTCAGTGTCAGCTCCAGGCCGCAGTTACCGCCGCCGCCGCCTGCCGCCTGCCGCTGCCGTAGATCGAGGCCGTCGCAGGCGGCGTCGCGGCGGGGATAGGTCCGAGGGTTTTGTTCCTCTGTTTGCGCAGTCGTAATTTCGGGTGGGAACTCGGAAGGCAGACTTTTTATTTTAACACAATAGATGCAGCCCTCGTATACACGCGCATGTATTCGTATGAACGCGCACATATATACCCTATTTCTATAATCATTTTTAAAAGACCGAGTTGTGAGAGCATGGTTAATAGTATAGCCAACTGCTGGCTATAAGCAGTCTTATAGCTCACCTTATAGCTAGCTTGTATAATAGTTAGCTATAAAAGAGTACTACTTTTATCATATATGACCCACGTTTCATTCTCACAAAGCGCCTAGAAGCACGTGCTAGAGCTGGCTCTTCACGAAGAGCCCGCTTCCCTTCTCTCTCCTCTTCTCTCTCATCCAACTCAGCAGAAATATAGTATTTCAATCCTTACAGCCTGCTGACTGTACCTTATTGTACTTGCTCTCATATCATCTTGAAATTTATAAAGTTATCGTAGGCGCCTCGTCACGTCTCCTTTCACTAAAAGCGTATCGTTAGGAATCCTAAAATAAATTTAGAAATAATACCAGCATCAGGATTTAGAGTTTGATGGGCTGGAGATACTAGATATGCTCTACATGGCCGGATCAAAGCTATTCTAAAAACTAGATCCATTGGAGTGGGAAGTAATGAAGATGTAGAAGAGGACTCAAGCAGGTTTGGTCCTCTTTCTCTGATGTGTTCTTAGAACCCACTATCCTCCCTCCTAAAAGACCATGTGATCATTGAATTCACCTCGTGATAGTCAACCAGTGAATCAAAGGCCTTATAGGTATTCACACCACCGGATGAAATTGAATCCATAATCAAGGAGTTATTCTAGAATGATACTCTACAACCTAGTTCATGCCTCAAGTTCGTAATACTTTTTTATGAAAGAAAGGGCTCCGGTGTATAGAGAGGGCCTCACCGTTTAAAAGGAAACCATAGAAACGATGGAACCCACTATTTTTTTAGTATTATTAGAATGAATTTGTTATTTCGTATAGAAATAATTGAACGATATAACTATGAAATTTTCTTAGGAAATAAAAGATATCAATTAGCAGCAATTTGAATTTTTAAAGGAACATGTAATTAGTAAATTAATCTATTGTCCCCACATGCTAGATTAATTAGGCTGCTAGATTGTAATTCGTAGGAGAAGTACTAAAGTAAAGGTAGTATATGTTTGTGTACCTTTGAACTAACCCTAGATCATGCACACACATTCGACCGACTCAGCTACATGACTTCATTACAGAATTATCGCAACGGTTAACACCGCCGAAGCAACCCGTCTGACCTTCTTGATTTGTTTAGTGTCTATGGATCCAATGGCTTGCAAACAGAAGCAACAAACGTCGGCTGGACTACGCGGGAGCAACAAGACGAGCGTCGGCAAAATCCCTAGTAAATTGATAGATCGATTTTGAAGATCTAAAATAGGCCCATTTTTGTAACGGTAAAAAAATGAACAAAATAATGGACGGTCGTACTAAAATTTAGGCTTCAGCTAGCATACATCTAGAATCTAGAATAGTATTAATGCATGGCTTAATTACTAATTAAACAACCATTATCTTCGGTCATTAGCACCTATATTAGTATATAAGGTTGTTTGTAATGAATATTATCATATACTAGTATCATGCATATGATACTAGTGTATGATACCACACCCGTAATGCATAGTATCATATGTTAGTATTATAAGATAGTTTATCTATTACCATGCAAGACACATAGTAGCACATCATTTAATATGATATGATACTCAACCCTCTCTTTCTTCATTTAATTCTATGTCACCTCATTAAAATTGTTTAGTTGACGTGCATGATACTACATATGATACTCCTATTACGGACAACCTAATACTACTAGTGTGGCCCATGAGCCATTGAGGGAAGCGATCGTTGGGGGAGGGGGTCTACCCCTGTTGGGGAACGTCGCATGGGAAACAAAAAATTTCCTACGCGCACGAAGTCCTATCATGGTGATGTCCATCTACGAGAGGAGATTTGGATCTACGTACCCTTGTAGATCGCATAGCAGGAAGCGTTAAGAAACGCGGTTGATGTAGTAGAACGTCCTCACGTCCCTCGATCCGTCCCGCGAACCGTCCCACGAACCGTTCCAGCGATCCGTCCCACGATCCGCTCCGATCTAATATCGAACGGACGGCACCTCCGCGTTCAGCACACGTACAGCTCGACGATGATCTCGGCCTTCTTGATCCAGCAAGAGAGACGGAGAGGTAGATGAGTTCCTCGGTAGCGTGACGACGCTCCAGAGGTTAGTGGTGATCTATCCCAGCAGGGCTCCGCCCGAGCTCCGCAGAAATACGATCTAGAGGAAAACCCGTGGAGGTATGTGGTCGGGCTGCCGTGGCAAAATTGTCACAAATCAGTCCTAATACCTCAGTATATATAGGAGGGAGGGGGAGGGCCTTGCCTTGAGGCTCAAGGGAGCCCCAAGGGGGGAAGTCCTCCCCTTCCAATCCTAGTCCAACTAGGATTGGAAGGTGGAGTCCTTCTCCACTTTCCCACTTCCCCTTTTTTTCCTTTGATTCCTCCGCATAGGGCCTCTTGGGCTGTCCAACCAGCCCACTAAGGGCTGGTGCGGCACCCCTAAGGCCTATGGGCTTCCCCCGGGTGGGCTGCCCCCCCCCCCCGGTGAACATCCGGAACCCATTCGTCAGTCCCGGTACATTCCCGGTGATGCCGAAAACTTTCCGGTAATCAAATGAGGTCATCATATATATCAATCTTCGTCTCCGGACCATTCCAGAAACCCCCGTGACGTCCGTGATCTCATCCGGGACTCCGAACAACATTCGGTAACCAACCATATAACTCAAATATGCATAAAACATCACCGAACCTTAAGTGTGCAGACCTTGCGGGTTCGGGAACTATGTAGACATGACCCGAGGGACTCCTCGGTCAATATCCAATAGCGGGACCTGGATGCCCATATTGGATCCTACATATTCTCCGAAGATCTTATCGGTTGAACCTCAGTGTAAAGGATTCATATAATCTCGTATGTCATTCCCTTTGTCCTTCGGTATGTTACTTGCCCGAGATTCGATCGTCAGTATCCGCATACCTATTTCAATCTCGTTTACCGACAAGTCTCTTTACTCGTTCCGTAATACAAGATCTCGTGACATACACTAAGTCACATTGCTTGCAAGGCTTGTGTGTGATGTTGTATTACCGAGTGGGCCCCGAGATACCTCTCCGTCACACGGAGTGACAAATCCCAGTCTTGATCCACACTAACTCAATGGACACCTTCGGAGATACCTGTGGAGCATCTTTATAGTCACCCAGTTATGTTGTGACGTTTGATACACACAAGGTATTCCTCCGGTGCCAGTGAGTTATATGATCTCATGGTCATAGGAACAAATACTTGACACGCAGAAAACTATAGCAATAAAACGACACGATCAATATGCTACGTTCATAGTTTGGGTCTTGTCCATCACATGATTCTCCTAATGATGTGATCCCGTTATCAAGTAACAACACTTGCCTATTGTCAGGAAACCTTGACCATCTTTGATCAACGAGCTAGTCAACTAGAGGCTTACTAGGGACAGTGTTTTGTCTATGTATCCACACAAGTATTGTGTTTCCAATCAATAAAATTATAGCATGGATAATAAACGATTATCATGAACAAAGAAATATAATAATAACTAATTTATTATTGCCTCTAGGGCATATTTCCAACAGTCTCCCATTTGCACTAGAGTCAATAATCTAGTCCACATCACTATGTGATTCTAACGAATCCAACACCCTTACAGTTCTGGGGTTTGATCATGTCTCGCTTGTGAGAGAGGTTTTAGTCGACGGTTCTGAACCCTTTCAGATCCGAGTGAGCTTTACAAATCTTTATGTCATCTTATAGATTCTGCTACTACGAGCTATTCGGAAATACTCCAAATACCTACTCTACTATACGAATCTGTTTCACTACTCATAGTTATTCGGATTAGTGTCAAAGCTTGCATCGACATAACCCTTTACGACGAACTCTTTAACCACCTCCATAATCGAGAAAAATTACTTAGTCCTTTTAGTTACTAAGGATAACTTTGACCGCTGATCAGTGATTCAATCATGGATCACTCCGTGTACCTCTTAACAGATTTGCTGCAAGGCACACATTAGGTGCGGTACTCAGCATGGCATACTTTAGAGTCTACTGCCAAGGCATAGAAGACGACCTTTGTCTATTCTCTTTATTCCGCCGTGGTCAGGTTTTGAGTCTTACTCAAATTCACACCTTACAACACAGTCAAGAACTCCTTCTTTGCTGATCTATTTTGAACTCCTTCAAAAACTTGTCAAGGCATGCATCTTGTTAAAACTTCTATTAAGTGTTTCGATCTATCTCCATAGATCTTGATGCTCAACGTTCAAGTAGCTCAATCCAGGTATTCCTTTGAAAAACTCCTTTCAAACAACCTTTTATGCTTCACAGAAATTCTACATTACTTCTGATCAACAATATGTCAACCACATATACTTATCAGAAATTCTATAGTGCTCCCACTCACTTCTTTGGAAATAAAAGTTTCTCATAAACCTTGTACAAACCCACAATCTTTGATTATCTCATCAAAGTGTATATTCCAACTCCGAGATGCTTGCACCAGTCCATTGAAGGATCGTTGGAGCTTGCATACTTGTTAGTATCCTTAGGATCGACAAAACATTCTGATTGTATCACATACAATCTTTCCTCAAGGAAACCGTCGAGGAAACAATGTTTTGACTTCCTATGTGCAATATTTCACAAATAATGTAGCAACTACTAACATAATTCCAACAGACTTTTAGCATCGCTACGAGTGAGAAAGTCACATCATAGTCAACTCTTTGATCTTGTCGAAAACATCTTTGCGACAAGTCAAGCTTTTCTTAATAGTGACTTATCACCATCATCGTCTATTTTCCTTTTAAAGATCCATATTTACTTAATAATCTTACTACCATCAAGCAGTTCTTCCAAAGTCTACACTTTGTTTTATACATGGATTCTCTCTCAGATTTCATGGCCTCCAGCCATTTGTCGGAATCCGGGCCCACCATTGCTTCTCCATAACTCGTAGGTTCATTGTTGTTCAACAACATGACCTCCAAGACAGGGTTACCGTATCACTCTGTAGTAGTATGCGACCTTGTCGACCTACGAGGTCTGTAGTAACTTGATCTGATGCTCAATGATCACTATCATCAGCTTCCACTTCAATTGGTGTAGACGCCACAGGAACAACTTCCTGCGCCCTGCTACACACTAGTTGAAGTGATGGTTCAATAACCTCATCAAGTTCTATCACCCTCCCACTCAATTCTTTCGAGAGAAACCTTTCCTCGAGAAAGGACCCGTTTCTAGAAACAAACACTTTTCTTCCGGATCTGAGATAGGAGATGTACCCAACTGTTTTGGATATCCTATGAATATGCATTTATCCGCTTTGGGTTCGAGCTTATCAGACTGAAACTTTTACACGTAAGTGTCGCAACCCCAAACTTTCAAGAAACGACAGCTTAGATTTCTCTAAACCTCAGTCTATACTGTGTCATCTCAACGAAATTACGCGGTGCACTATTTAAAGTGAGTGCGGTTGTCTCTAATGCATAACCCATAAATGATAGTGGTAATTCGATAAGAGACATCATAGCATGCACCATATAAAATAGGTCGTGGCTATGACTGTTGGGGAACTTAGCATGGGAAACAAAAAAATTCCTACGCGCACGAAGACCTATCATGGTGATGTCCATCTACAAGAGGGGATTTCCGATCTACGTACCCTTGTAGATCGCACAGCAGAAGCGTTAAGAAACGCGGTTGATGTAGTGGAACGTCCTCACGTCCCTCGATCCGCCCCGCGAACCGTCCCACGAACCGTCCCGCGATCCGTCCCACGATCCGCTCCGATCTAGTGCCGAACGGACGGCACCTCCGCGTTCAGCACACGTACAGCTCGACGATGATCTCGGCCTTCTTGATCCAGCAAGAGAGACGGAGAGGTAGATGAGTTCTCTGGCAGCGTGATGGCGCTCCGGAGGTTTGTGGTGATCTCATCTCAGCAGGGCTCTGCCCGAGCTCCGCAGAAACGCGATCTAGAGGAAAAAACGTGGAGGTATGTGGTCGGGCTGCCGTGGCAAAAGTTGTCTCAAATCAGCCCTAATAGCTCCATATATATAGGAGGAGGGGAGGGGAGGCTTGCCTTGAGGCTCAAGGAGCCCCAAGGGCTGCGCCATCAAGGGGAGGAGGAGTCCTCCTCCAATCCTAGTCCAACTAGGATTGGAAGGTGGAGTCCTTCTCTTCTTTCCCACCTCTTTTTTTTCTTTTCTCTTTGATTTTCTATCTATGGCGCATAGGGCCTTATTGGGCTGTCCCACCAGCCCACCAAGGGCTGGTGCGCCACCCCCAAGGCCTATGGGCTTCCCCGGGGTGGGCTGCCCCCCCGGTGAACATCCGGAACCCATTCGTCATTCCCGGTACATTCCCGGTAACTCCGGAAACCTTTCGGTAATCAAATGAGGTCATCCTATATATGAATCTTCGTTTCCGGACCATTTTGGAAACCCTCGTGACGTCCGTGATCTCATCCGGGACTCCAAACAACATTCGGTAACCAACCATATAACTCAAATACACATAAAACAACACCGAACCTTAAGTGTGCAGACCCTGCGGGTTCGAGAACTATGTAGACATGACCCGAGTGACTCCTCGGTCAATATCCAATAGCGGGACCTGGATGCCCATATTGGATCCTACATATTCTACGAAGATCTCATCGTTTGAACCTCAGTGCCAAGGATTCATATAATCCCGTATGTCATTCCCTTTGTCCTTCGGTATGTTACTTGCCCGAGATTCGATCGTCAGTATCCGCATACCTATTTCAATCTCGTTTATCGGCAAGTCTCTTTACTCGTTCCGTAATACAAGGTCCCGCAACTTACACTAAGTCACATTGCTTGCAAGGCTTGTGTGTGATGTTGTATTACCGAGTGGGCCCAGAGATACCTCTCCGTCACACGGAGTGACAAATCCCAGTCTCGATCCATACTAACTCAACGAACACCTTTGGAGATACCTGTAAAGCATCTTTATAGTCACCCAGTTACGTTGCGACGTTTGATACACACAAGGCATTCCTCCGGTGTCAGTGAGTTATATGATCTCATGGTCATAGGAACAAATACTTGACACGCAGAAAACAGTAGCAACAAAATGACACGATCAACATGCTACGTCTATTAGTTTGGGTCTAGTCCATCACATGATTCTCCTAATGATGTGATCCCGTTATCAAGTGACAACACTTGCCTATGGTCAGGAAACCTTGACCATCTTTGATCAACGAGCTAGTCAACTAGAGGCTTACTAGGGACAATGTTTTGTCTATGTATCCACACATGCACTGTGTTTCCAATCAATACAATTATAGCATGGATAATAAACGATTATCATGAACAAAGAAATATAATAATAACTAATTTATTATTGCCTCTAGGGCATATTTCCAACAGTCTCCCACTTGCACTAGAGTCAATAATGCAATTCACATCACCATGTGATTCCAACGAATCCAACACCCATATAGTTATGGGGTCTGATCACGTCTTGCTCGTGAGAGAGGTTTTAGTCAACGGTTCTGAAACTTTCAGATCCGTGTGTTCTTTACAAATCTTTATGTCATCTTATAGATGGTGCTACTATGTGCTATTCGGAAATACTCCAAACAACTACTCTACTATACGAATCCGTTTCACTACTCATAGTTATTCGGATTAGTGTCAAAGCTTGCATCGACGTAACCCTTTACGACGAACTCTTTAACCACCTCCATTATCGAGAAAAATTCCTTAGTACATCAGTTACTAAGGATAAATTTTGACCGCTGCTAGTGATTCAATCATGGATCACTCTCTGTACCTCTCAACAGACTTTGAGTCAAGGCACACATCAGGTGCGGTACCCAGCATGGCATACTTCAGATTCTACGGCCAAGGCATAGAAGACGACCTTCATCTATTCTCTTTATTCTGCCAGGGTCGGGTTTTGAGTCTTACTCAAATTCACACCTCACAACGCAACCAAGAACTCCTTCTTTGCTGATCTATTTTGAACTCCTTCAAAAACTTGTCAAGGCATGCATCTTGTTGAAGCTTCTATTAAGCGCTTTCGATCTATCTCCATAGATCTTTGATGCTCAACGTTCAAGTAGCGCAATCCAGGTATTCCTTTGAAAAACTCCTTTCAAACAACCTTGTATGCTTTACAGAAATTCTACATTACTTCTGATCCACAATATGTCAACCACATATACTTATCAGAAATTCTATAGTGCTCCCACTCACTTCTTTCAAAATACAAGTTTCTCATAAACCTTGTACAAACAAAAAATCTTTGATCATCTCATCAAAGTGTATATTCTAACTCCGAGATGCTTGCACCAGTCCATTGAAGGATCGCTGTAGCTTGCATCCTTGCTAGTATCTTTAGGATCGACAAAACCTCGTGGTTGTATCACATACAATGTTTGCTCAAGGAAACCGTCGAGGAAACAATGTTTTGACATCCTATGTGCAATATTTCATAAATAATGCAACAACTACTAACATAATTCTAACAAACTTTTAGCATCGCTACAAGTGAGAAAGTCTCATCATAGTCAACTGTTTGATCTTGTCGGAAACATCTTTGCGACAAGTCGAGCTTTTCTTAATAGTGACTTATCACCATCATCGTCTGTCTTCCTTTTAAAGATCCATCTTTACTCTATAGTCCTATGACCATCAAGTAGTTCTTCCAAAGTCTACACTTTGTTTTCATACATGGATCCTCTCTCGGATTTCATGGCCTCCAGCCATTTGTCGGAATCCGGGCCCACCATTGCTTTCTTCATAACTCGTAGTTCACTGTTTCTCAACAACATGACCTCCAAGACAGGGCTACCGTACCACTCTGCAGTAGTACGCGACCTTGTCAACCTACGAGGCTTGTAGTAACTTGATCCGATGCTCGATGATCACCATCATCAGCTTTCACTTCAATTGGTGTAGGCGCCACAGGAACAACTTCCTGCGCCCTGCTACACACTGGTTGAAGTGATGGTTCAATAACATCATCAAGTTCTACCACCCTCCCACTCAATTATTTCGAGAGAAACCTTTCCTCGAGAAAGGATTCGTTTCTAGAAACATTCATTTTGCTTTCGGATCTGAGATAGGAGATGTACCCAACTGTTTTGGATATCCTATGAAGATGCATTTATCCGCTTTGGGTTCGAGCTTATCAGACTGAAACTTTTTCACATAAGTGTCGAACCCCAAACTTTCAAGAAACGATAGTTTAGATTTCTCTAAACCTCAGTCTATATTGTGTCATCTCAACGGAAATACGCGGTGACCTATTTAAAGTGAATGCGGTTGTCTCTAATGCATAACCCATAAACGATAGTGGTAATTCGATAAGAGACATCATAGCATGCACCATACCAAATAGTGTGTGGCTTATGACGTTCAGACACATCATCACACTATGATGTTCCAGGTGGCATGAACTGCGAAACAATTTCCACATTGTCTTAACTGCGTACCAAAACTCGTAACTCAGATATTCATTTCTATGATCATATCATAGACCGTTTATCCTCTTGTTACGACGAACTTCACTTCGAAACAGAATTGCACTTTTCAATATTTCAGACTTGTGATTCATTAAGTAAATACTCTTGTATCCACTCAAATCGTCATTGAAGTAAGAACATAATGATATCCACTGCGTGCCTCAGCACCCATTGGACTGCATACATCAAAATGTATCACTTCCAACAAGTTACTATCTTGTTTCATCTCAATGAAAACAAGGCCTTGCTCATGTGGTATGATTTGCATGTCACTAGTGATTCAAAATCAAGTGAGTATAAAGATCCATCAGCATGGAGCCTCTTCATGCAATTTATACCAACATGACTCAAGCGGCAGTGCCACAAGTAAGTGGTACTATCATCATTACCTCGTATCTTTTGGCACCAATATAATGAACATGTGTAACACTACGATCGAGATTCAATAAACCATTGAAGGTGATTATTCAAGCAAATAGAGTAACCATATTCTCTTTAAATGAATAATTGTATTGCAATAAACACGATCCAATCATGTTCATGCTTAACGCAAGCACCAAATAACAATTATTTAGGTTTAACACCAATCCCGATGGTAGAGGGAGTGTGCGACGTTTGATCATATCAACCTTGGAAACACTTCCAACACGTATCGTCACCTCGCCTTTAGCTAGTCTCCGTTTATGTCTTAGCTTTCATTTAGTGTTACTAATCACTTAGCAACCGAACCGGTATCCAATACCCTCGCGCTACTAGGAGTACTAGTAAAGTACACATCAACATCATGTATATGAAATATACTTCTTTCGAGTTTGTCAGCCTTCTTATCTACCAAGCATCTAGGGTAGCTCCGTCTTAGTGACCGTTCCCCTCATAACAAAAGCACTTAGTCTCGGGTTTGGGTTTAATCTTGGGTCTCTTCATTAGTGCAGCAACTGTTTTGCCGTTTCACGAAGTATCCCTTCTAGCCCTTGCCTTTCTTGAAACTTAGTGGTTTTACTAACCATCAACTATTGATGCTCCTTCTTGATTTCTACTTTCGCAGTGTCAAACATCGCGAATCGCTCAAGGATCATGATATCTATCCTTGATATGTTATAGTTCATCACGAAGCTCTAGCAGCTTAGTGGCAGTGACTTTGGAGAACCATCACTATCTCATGTGGAAGATTAACTCCCACTTGATTCAAGCGATTGTTGTACTCAGACAATCTGAGAACATGCTCAACGATTTTGAGCTTTTCTCCTTTACTTTGTAGGCAAAGAATCTTGTCGGAGGTCTTATATCTCTCAACAAGGGCACGAGCATAAAATCTCAATTTCATCTCCTTGAACATCTCTTATGTTCTGTGACGTTTTCAAAACGTCTTCGGCGCCTTGCTTCTAAGCCATTAAGTATTGCGCACTGAACTATCACGTAGTCATCAAAAACGTGTATGTCAGATGTTCGCAACATCCACAGACGACGCTCGAGGTGCAGCACACCGAGTGGTGCATTAAGGACATAAGCCTTCTGCGCAGCAATGAGGACAATCCTCAGTTTTCCGGACTAAGTCCGCAAAGTTGCTACTATGAACTTTCAACTAAATTTTCTCTAGGAATATATAAAAACAGTAGAGCTATAGCGCAAGCTACATCTTAATTCGCAAAGACCATTAGACTATGTTCATGATAATTAGTTCAATTAATCATATTACTTAAGAACTTCCACTCAAAAAGTACATATCTCTAGTCATTTGAGTGGTACATGATCCAAATCCACTATCTCAAGTCCGATCATCACGTGAGTCGAGAATAGTTCAGTGGTAAGCATCTCTATGCTAATCATATCAACTATATGATTCATGCTCGACCTTTCGGTCTCTTGTGTTCCAAGGCCATGTCTGCACATGCTAGGCTCGTCAAGTTTAACCCGAGTGTTCCGCGTGTGCAACTGTTTTGCACCCCTTGTATGTGAACGTTGAGTCTATCACACCCGATCATCACGTGGTGTCTCGAAACGATGAGCTGTAGCAACGGTGCACAGTCGGGGAGAACACAATTTCGTCTTGAAATTTTAGTGTGAGATCACCTCATAATGCTACCGTCGTTCTAAGCAAAATAAGGTGCATAAAAGGATTAACATCACATGCAATGCATAAGTGACATGATATGGCCATCATCATGTGCTTCTTGATCTCCATCACCAAAGCACCGGCACGATCTTCTTGTCACCGGCGCCACACCATGATCTCCATCAACGTGTCGCCATCGGGGTTGTCGTGCTACTTATGCTATTACTACTAAAGCTACTTCCTAGCAATATAGTAAACACATCTGCAAACACAAACGTTAGTTTAAAGACAACCCTATGGCTCCTGCCGGTTGCCGTACCATCGACGTGCAAGTGGATATTAATTATTACAATATGATCATCTCATACATCCAATATATCACATCACGTCGTTGGCCATATCACATCACAAGCATACCCTGCAAAAACAAGTTGGACGTCCTCTAATTGTTGTTGCATGTTTTACGTGGTTGCCATGGGTATCTAGTAGGATCACATCTTACTTACGCAAACACCACAACGGAGATGTATGAATTTCTATTTAACCTCTGTCCAAGGACCTCCTCGGTCAAATCCGATTCAACTAAAGTTCGAGAAACCGACACTCGCCAGTCATCTTTGAGCAACGGGGTTGCTCGTAGCGATGAAACCAGTCTCTCGTAAGCGTACGAGTAATGCCGGTACGAGCCGCTTCGATCCAACAATATCGCGGAATCAAGAAAAGACTAAGGAGGGCAGAAAGTCGCACATCACCGCCCACGAAAACTTTTGTGTTCTACTCGAGATAACATCTACGCATGAACCTAGCTCATGATGCCACTGTTGGGGAACGTCGCATGGGAAACAAAAAATTTCCTACGCGCACGAAGGCCTATCATGGTGATGTCCATCTACGAGAGGAGATTTGGATCTACGTACCCTTGTAGATCGCATAGCAGGAAGTGTTAAGAAACGCGGTTGATGTAGTGGAACGTCCTCACGTCCCTCGATCCGCCCCGCGAACCGTCCCACAAACCGTTCCCGCGATCCGTCCCACGATCCGCTCCGATCTAGTGTCGAACGGACGGCACCTCCGCGTTCAGCACACGTACAGCTCGACGATGATCTCGGCCTTCTTGATCCACCAAGAGAGATGAACAGGTAGATGAGTTCCCGGCAGCGTGACGGCGCTCCAGAGGTTAGTGGTGATCTATCCCAGCAGGGCTCCGCCCGAGCTCCGCAGAAACCCGTGGAGGTATGTGGTCGGGCTGCCGTGGCAAAGTTGTCACAAATCAGTCCTAATACCTCAGTATACATAGGAGGGAGGGGGAGGGCCTTGCCTTGAGGCTCAAGGGAGCCCCAAGGGGTCGGCCGAACCAAGGGGGGAAGTCCTCCCCTTCCAATCCTAGTCCAACTAGGATTGGAAGGTGGAGTCCTTCTCCACTTTCCCACTTCCCCTTTTTTTCCCTTTGATTCCTGCACATAGGGCCTCTTGGGCTGTCCAACCAGCCCACTAAGGGCTGGTGCGGCACCCCTAAGGCCTATGGGCTTCCCCCGGGTGGGCTGCCCCCCCGGTGAGCATCCCGAACCCATTCGTCACTCCCGGTACATTCCCGGTGATGCCGAAAACTTTCCGGTAATCAAATGAGGTCATCATATATATCAATCTTCGTCTCCGGAGGTTGGTGGTGATCTATCCTAGCAGGGCTCCGCCTGAGCTCCGCAGAAATACGATCTAGAGGAAAAACCGTGGAGGTATGTGGTCGGGCTGCCGTGGCAAAGTTGTCACAAATCAACCCTAATACCTCAGTATATATAGGAGGGAGGGGGAGGGCCTTGCCTTGAGGCTCAAGGGAGCCCCAAGGGGTCGGCCGAACCAAGGGGGGAATTCCTCCCCTTCCAATCCTAGTCCAACTAGGATTGGAAGGTGGAGTCCTTCTCCACTTTCCCACTTCCCCTTTTTTTCTTTTCCTTTGATTCCCGCACATAGGGCCTCTTGGGCTGTCCCACCAGCCCACTAAGGGCTGGTGCGGCACCCCTAAGGCCTATGGGCTTCCCCCGGGTGGGCTGCCCCCCCCGGTGAACATCCGGAACCCATTCGTCACTCCCGGTACATTCCCGGTAATGGCGAAAACTTTCCTGTAATCAAATGAGGTCATCCTATATATCAATCTTCGTCTCCGGACCATTCCGGAAATCCTCGTGACGTCCGTGATCTCATCCGGGACTCCGAACAACATTCGGTAACCAACCATATAACTCAAATACGCATAAAACATCGCCGAACCTTAAGTGTACAGACCCTGCGGGTTCGAGAACTATGTAGACATGACCCGAGGGACTCCTCGGTCAATATCCAATAGCGGGACCTGGATGCCCATATTGGATCCTACATATTCTCCGAAGATCTTATCGGTTGAACCTCAGTGTCAAGGATTCATATAATCTCGTATGTCATTCCGTTTGTCCTTCGGTATGTTACTTGCCCGAGATTCGATCGTCAGTATCCGCATACCTATTTCAATCTCGTTTACCGACAAGTCTCTTTACTCGTTCCGTAATACAAGATCTCGTGACATACACTAAGTCACATTGCTTGCAAGGCTTGTGTGTGATGTTGTATTACCGAGTGGGCCCCGAGATACCTCTCCGTCACACGGAGTGACAAATCCCAGTCTTGATCCACACTAACTCAATGGACACCTTCGGAGATACCTGTAAAGCATCTTTATAGTCACCCAGTTACGTTGTGACGTTTGATACACACAAGGTATTCCTCCGGTGCCAGTGAGTTATATGATCTCATGGTCATAGGAACAAATACTTGACACGCAGAAAACTATAGCAATAAAACGACACGATCAATATGCTACGTTCATAGTTTGGGTCTTGTCCATCACATGATTCTCCTAATGATGTGATCCCGTTATCAAGTAACAACACTTGCCTATTGTCAGGAAACCTTGACCATCTTTGATCAACGAGCTAGTCAACTAGAGGCTTACTAGGGACAGTGTTTTGTCTATGTATCCACACAAGTATTGTGTTTCCAATCAATACAATTATAACATGGATAATAAACGATTATCATGAACAAGGAAATATAATAATAACTAATTTATTATTGCCTCTAGGGCATATTTCCAACAACCCGTCCCGACCCGTGTCTCCGGCCTTGTTCCCTAACCATAGGATCGTTGACCTCATCAAAAAAAGATTCGAAGAATCTTTATTCAACATCGTCATTATTGGCGCCGATGCCAAAACGATGAACAACCTAAAAACCTACACTACGAGTACTAAAAACGATTCACACGTGTGAATCCAGTGATCCACCTCACCAACAATGACCGAGGTCGTGTGCGATAGGGAGCCGTCGAAGGACGATGCTGAAAGATTGGCCTTTCGTGACGACGACTAGGGTTCCACCGGCAGGGACGAGAGGAAAACATGTTTCAGTTAGATGGTGAATGGGTATTTGGGCCCCTTAGTTCGTACTATCTTCGCCCGAGAATAATTATTGAAAAAATGAATACTGCTAGAGAAATAGATAAAAATAAATGTATCTGGTATATGTTTTTTTGAAAATTATTGTGAACGAAAAGTTTTGACCTTCTTTGGAAAACTTAGAAATTATTCGTGTGCTTTGTTGGATGCGTTTTTTTGTTTTGTTTTGTTTCTTTTCTTCTTTTCACCTTTTTATTTTCTATTTCCTTTACTTTCTTGGTCTTGTGTGCTTTTTTCACGGTTTCCTTCAGGCTTTTTGTTTTTCATTGGTTTCTTTCTTTAGATTGTTTCCTTTGTTTTTTGCTTCTTACTTAGTTTTCATCGGTTTTGTTTGTTTTTATTCGTTCCTATTTTTTATCACTTCATTTTCTGTTGGATTTATTCATTTTTATTTACATTTGTTTTTGGCTTTCGTTGATTTTTCTTTATTTTTATTTGTTGTCAATTCCATTTTTTCATTCTTTTGCAATAGCTTTCTTAGGTTTCCATTATAATTTTGTTTAACTTTATTTTTTTATTTTTTGGATTTTATTCGGTTTCATTATTTATTTATTTTTGTTAATTTTAAGTGGTTTTTTCTTTTGTTGAACACATGTAAACTTTTTTTAGTACATGTTCAATATTTTTGTATACATTAGGAATATATTTTATATACATGTTCAAAATTCTGAAATACATGATAAATTTTTTAAATGTATATACTTTTATGTTTTTTCTCATTCATACTTTACATTTTTTGTATACGTGTTCTTAAATCTAAGACATTTTAGAGATTCTAATATGAACTATATACGGAATAAAATGAGTAAATAGAGACCCTAAAATATGTATATTTACATACTTATATAGTCCATATTGAATTTTCGAAAATGACTTATATTCAGAAATGGAGGCAGTGATACATTTTAATACAAGTTTAATATTTCTAAAATACAAGATTATTTTTTAATACATAATCTACATTTTTAATTACACGTGAACATTCTTTAATGGCAATAAACATTTCTTTACGCACAATTTGCATTTTAGTTTATACCATGAATATTTATATACATGTTTAATATTTTATCATAAATAAATGTTTTTTATGTCTACTTTTGTTTAATGTACGTTGTATATTTTTGTTATACACCAGGAACATTATTTATGCACATTTAATCAACATCTTTTTTGTGCATATTGTATATTTTGTATATATTTTTTGTATACATGATACACATTTTTTATGCACACATTCAACACTTTTGAAAACTTGGTTAATATTTTTGGAATGCTTGATAATTTTTTTAAAATACTTGATCAAACAAATTCATACACATTCTGATTTTTTTGAATACATGTAATTTTTTTGGTTCTATACTCATTTAATATTTGTGAAATGATTGAATAACATTGTTTTCAAATGTGTTATGTAAGTGTTTTTGTGATATTTATTTGGAATATTTGAAAGTACAGAAGAAAGCCAAAATATATAATAAAAAAGGATGAACGCTTCAAGGCCTGCGGCCTCCTGGGCGTTTGGTTAGCCCACTATAACGCAGCCGTTTGACGCAAGAGGTCGCCATGTCGTGCATCAAGCGAGGGATAGTCGCAACCTAGACGCGAGGGGAAAGACGATGTTAGATCCAATGCGTGTTGTAGGGGACCACAATAAAAACTGTCCATGCCCCCACCAACGCATGATATACGAGCGCCGGTACTGATGTCGGATACTTGTTGTATCCAATACCACCGTGTTGCCATTCGGCTTATATATTACTCCCTCCGTTTCTAAATATAAGTCTTTTAAGCGATTTAAATAGGAGTCTACATACGAAACAAAATGACTGAATCTACATTCTAAAATATGTCTATATACATCCGTACGTAGTCCACTAGTGAAACCTCTAGAAAGACTTATATTTAGTAACGGAGGGAGTAGTCAGTTACATTACCACAGATTGGCCATATTATATTTATTACATATAATCTCATTTTTATTTAGGAAACATTTTATTTTTGTCACGCTAGATTTTGCTATTTTTTCTTGTGCCACTATAGATTTTGATATTTCACTTTTGCCACATTTAGGTATTAAAAACTATCATGATTGCCATTCCCTGGCATAGATAAATTTTTTGGAGTGGCAATTGTGATAAAATGTAAAAAATCTAAGAGTGGAAAAAGAAATAATTTTTTTATATTTTTGTCACCGAATGTCAATTGTGATAATTGTTAAAAGCTAAGAGTGACAAAAATAAAATGTCCAAATGCACAGTGGCATAAGAAAAATTGGCAAAAATTAGATTGGTAAAAATATATTTTCCCCTTTTATTTATGTCACTTTTTTTTTATTTCATTTTGTTATAAAAAATAACTCACCATTTAGTTAATTTCAAAAGGGTTTTACGTTCATGATTTTGAAAATGTTGTTCATATATATTTTTAGAATCTTATCAACATTTGGAAACAATTTATGATATTTTAAAAACTGTCCACATATTTTTAAAATATTTTTGGACATTTTGGAAAAAACATGATTTTTGTTAAATGTCCACACTTTTGAAAAAATATTTGCAAATTTGAAAAATGCTGATATAGTTAGAAATCCATATTCATGTATTCAAAAGGGCCTCATGCTTTTTAGGAAAAAGTTCATTAAATTTTACATAGTATTCATGTATTTACAAAAAAAATCACTTGTCCCATATACTTCCTCCGTCCCAAAATACTTGACTTTGGTTTGTTTAAAAATGGATGTATCTAAATAATAAAATATGACTAGATACATTCATATCTAGACAAATGTAAGACAAGAATTTTGGGACGGAGGGAGTACTACCTAATCCCTGCCATCTTACTCATTTTAACATGTAGCCTATCCCTTCGAAATAGGCTTGCGCCCCGTTTTATAGATAAAACAAATATCAAAGTACACGGCCGAACGATACATGAGGTGAGGTAGGCCTCTTACAAACCAGAGCCATAGAACGCATGCGACTACTCTACCAAAAGAAAACACAAGAAGGTGTCAAAATACCGCCACACAATGCCCTAACACATCTAAGCTCCACGACAACACCCTCACAAGGGAGAACGACGCTGAACGTCGCTATTGTCGAGTCCGATATGTCAAGTTGTCAGAATCGCGATTCTGAATCGGATCGGGACTCCGTTGCTAGGATCATGAATCGTAGAATCACAACTATGAGGATTTTAGAAACTTAGATTCCATGAGCAAAATCGTAGAATCGGTGGGGCTAGTTTGGATCGTAAGATCTTAAGATTTTAAGACTTGGATCACGATTCTGACAACTTATGGACAAGGGTTTTCACCTAAAACCTTGACAAGGAGAGAAGAACCACAACGGCGTCTTCAAGAAGAAAGTGACGCCTGCAACCGTCACCGCCGTCGGCGCCAAGGCGCACAACTTTCGCTCGACAGCTCATCCATGCACCAAGAGGTCTTCAGGACAACCAAGACGAGTTCAAACCCCTAGATCTAGATCCAGGCATCGTCACTACCAATGCCCAAGGTACCCAATGCTGCACCCCTCGTCGGGCACATGACTGAGAGGCCAAGCCACTACCGTCATAATGGTGCCCGCCAGAGAGCTAACCATGTGAACCACCTCCTAGGGCCGCCGCCTCGGCATCCATGTCCCGTGACACCATCGACAATCCTCAGCATGGCACACCAACCCGAGCAGAACAAGCAGATGATAATCCATCTAATCCTAGCCCGGCATTAGTCCGAGAGTCCGGGTCGACACCTCCAGAGTAGGAGGTGTTGACGTCGGTATCCCATTCAATCCCGGTGGACCTATGGGGACATGACCCCAAGACTACCGACGACCGCCGTCGAGTAGGCCTCGTCAAAGCCCTTGGCTTGGACTAGGCGAGCTCGAACAACGCTAAATCCGAGGACATCGGTGCCAAGCCATTGAACGGCAAAACGACATCACGACCACCATCTGGACCGAGCCAAACCTCGCCTACCCGAAGCAACCACCCCGACCCGCCTCGGGCCCAAATCTGGTCTGCCCGAGCACGAGCCCTAGACCAAAGCCACCGCCACCGCTCGTGCGTCAAGCCCGACACCATGACCGGAACTCATCCAGCCCCACGCGCCGCTGGCTCAGATCTAGAAGAAGGGAGGCAGCCACCGCGTCCTTGCGCCACCAAGCATATCACAACCACAAGACATCGCTGAAACCACACTAGCCCGCACCACCACCTACGCCCACGACAAGCACAATAGCAAGCCAACCTGCCCACCACCGGTCACCAAAGCCCACCAGCAGTCGAGCCGTCGCACCAGGAAGGGCACGACACCGACTCCCGTGCCGCCCGCGGCCCGCATCGCTGCCCCCCGCCCGTAGCCAAATCCGATCTACAACACATCCATCGCCGGTGCAAGCGATCACCACTGCTACGCAGCCGTCCACGCGGATGTCTGTTAGAGTTGTGTCAAATATTGTGTACAAGGTAGGTTACAGTTGGACTTGTAGTTGTATTGTTTTTAGATAGGATATGGAGTCGTGTCCAAGCACGACACTAGTATCCTAGGCCTCTCATATATAGTGGGGCTAGACACACGATGTAACCTATGCCAACATAATAGCACATGTGCGCAGGGGGAGCCGGCGACGTGTGCCAGTGCCCAGGGCGACCAAGGTGCGGTATTGTGACGGTGTCACGGGGAGGAGCGCCCGTAGTCATGCTCCGGGGATGTAGCCATATTGTAGGATCGAAAGTATGTCTAGAGGGGGGGGGGTGATTAGACTACTTGACAAGATATTTTTTTGCCTTTTCCCAATTTTACTTGAGAGGCAGCTACATCAGTTATAACAGGTCAAGTACACCCTACACATGCAGTTCTAATAGTATAGCAGCGGAAAGTAAAACATGCAAGTGTAAAGTAGAGGAGTACGGTAGGGAGATCAAACGCATGAGGTTGACACGGCGATTTTTGGCATGGTTCCGATAGGTGGCGCTATCGTACGTCCATGTTAGTGGAGACTTCAACCCACAGAGGGTAACGACTGCGAGAGTCCTCACAAGGCTCCACCCACAAGGGGTCCACAAAGAAGCGACCTTGTCTATTCCGCCACAGCTTCCGTCCAAACAGGATTAGCCTCACTCACGGTAGATCTTCACGAAGTAGGCGATCTCCTTGCCCTTACAAACATCTTGGTTGAACTCCACAACACACAGTAGGAGGCTCCCAAGCGACACCTAACCAATCTAGGAGGCACCACCCTCCAAAAGGTAATAGATGTGGTAGATCAATGAACTCCTTGCTCTTGTGCTTCTAAAGATAGTCTCCTCAACACAAATCTCTCTCTCACAGAATATGCATGGGGAGAAGAGGTTGATTTGGTGGAAAATAGTTTGGGGAGGCTAGAGATCAAGTTTCAAATGATTGAATTGGAATATCTTGGTCTCAACACATGAGCAGGTGGTTCTCTCTCAGGAAATGGATCTGGAAATGAAGTGTGTGTTCTGAGTGCTTCTCCCACAAATGAGAGGTGGGTGAAGGGGTATATATAGGTAGCAGCCAAAATCCAACCGTTACAGACAAAAGTGCAAACTCGGTGACACCGAAGTGGACAACTCGGTGGTGCCGACTAGTACTAAAAATGTGAACTTTGAATCTCGGTGAGACCGATATATAGAACTCGGTGGCACAGAAAAGGTGACTAACGGTCAGATGACCAAACTCGGTGGCACCAATACTCAAACTCGGAAATTCTGATTTTGTGTATCTTGGCAACAGAATGTTGGTCACACTGAACTCGGTAGCACCGTTGCAGCTCCGGTTGCACCGATTTGTTGGGAATGGCTAGGGTTCTGTCTGAGGCTCAAACTCGATGGGTCCGAAGTGGCAATGTTGGTTACACCGAATTTTTGTATGTGGAACTTGATAGAGTGGGTATGTGGGAAAATGACTGAGTGTTTTGGTGGCTAACTTTGAGCATTTGAGCAATTAGTTCATTTGACTACCTCACCCCCTTTCAATAGTATTGTCTTTCCTATGGACTCAAAAATGATTTCTCACAAATATAAAATGAAGAGTCTTCTAGCCTGAAGCTTGAGCCAATACTATTCCTTTCTTGTTTCCAGGGGTACCTCCACATAAACCTTAAGCCATAGCATCTTTTGAACTTTTCTGAAATACTAGTAAGATGTCCGTGCTATACTATAGAACCACATGAATGTAGAGCCAAAAGTAATTTATCTACATCTGGTTATTGAAAAAAAGTCAAATCCTTATTAAAAATTCAATCTGGTAAATAAAAAAATCAATCATTCTTCTTATCACATCATCATTTTGATCTTTGTAGTATGTTTCTAATGTTGAAATTTATAACTGTAGTATGTTCTAATAAACACTTGAGATGTCCCATCATGTTATTTTATCCCATTTAAAATGGTATATGCCCCATTGACAACATTCTAAAAAATACACACATATTGATTTGAGAGGACTTGTAATCAACATAAGCCAAGCTACATCCTACGAGATGTGATGATTGAATATCAACCTCGGCGTTTGGGTATTTTGGTTATTTCGGTTTGGGTAGTTCGGGTTATGGGTAATTCGAATATTTAAAAATGGGAACCGAATTTTTTTCTGCCAAAAAAATAACCGAATGAAAACTACCCAAAGTTTTGCTTCGGGTAATTCGGGTACCGAGAAAAACCAAAATATTCGGAGTACACATCAACTTTTGGTATGAATAATTCGGATAGTGTGGGTATTTTGGATACTATAGGTATATTAGTTAGTATGGGTAACATGTAAGTGTAATAATAGCATGAATAATTTGACTAGTATGAATAATTCGGATAGTATGGGTATTTTGTGTTTTTCACGCTAGAACCCGAATCCTAACCCGAAAACCGAATAGCCAGGAAATGTGAACCGAATCCTAACCCATACCCGTATTACCCGACAATTCGGATAATTCTGTTCGGTTTGGGTTCAGGTAGCGGGTTAGGGTACCCAAATGCCTAGTGTCGGTGAATACTCACAACATATGACATAGGTAGGCTAAAGTCGGTGAGAACCGAAGGGACAAAGGTGGACGCTGGGAACGAGGTTGGTACAGGCATGGAACGCACGATGTACCCAGGTTCAGGGCTCTCCGTAGAGACAATACCCCTAGTCCTGCCGGAGTGTTTGATGTGTATGAACAAAGTACAGAGTTGCTCCTCGAGCTGTGTTGGGAGGAGGAAGAGGGGAGCAG
This sequence comes from Hordeum vulgare subsp. vulgare, assembly GCF_904849725.1. NCBI lineage: Eukaryota > Viridiplantae > Streptophyta > Magnoliopsida > Poales > Poaceae > Hordeum > Hordeum vulgare. The sequence continues at coordinate 387,925,631 of NC_058522.1, forward strand.
CCGTCTCGTCTCTGCCTCTCTCTCTATGGTTGGTGAGTGTGTGGTGTTGTTCGACTGTGGAATGATCGGCCCCCCTGCATGGAGGGCGATCGGGGGTTTTTATAGACGAACCGGTCGGCCTACAATATGGATAAAGGGTACAAGTGTGGGACCCGGCTGACAGCCTTGCCGGCTGGTCTGGGGCCCACTAGAGTCTTGTCTTGTCGCTTGAGGGGCCCGCCGGCTGCATGGTCTCGATTGGTAGTGGGACCCGCCGGCTGGCCAATGAAGCTCTCGCGTAAGGATGACGCCGAGCACGCGCTGTACGTTAAGCGTCGTCCAGCGAGATTCGTCATGGGTAGGCAGTACGGCCGCCTCCACTGTTCCCCACGCCAAGTGCAGTAATGGAGTGGGAGTGCGACGGTTTGACACTACGCTAGGTGATGGATCAGAGCCGGGGTAGGTCTGCGGCGTGGCCGCCGACGCTCGTACCTGCCGGGCGCCTTGATCCAGTACCTTTGCTGACGCATAGCTACCTTTAATCGTAAGGTCTCATCCTAACCTACGATCTGATGTGACTTGTGATCCTTGGCCGGCTAGCCTGCTTGGCCAGCCGGCTTGGGTGCGGCCACCTCATTCCTAGTCGGCTGGCTGGATCAGGCCGGCTCAGAAGAGGTAACCGCCTCGACTCTAGCCGGCAGGGGTTGCCTGGCCGGCCAGAGGGATGGCCGCCTCCTCCTTTAGCCGGTAGGTGCTGCCTAGCCGGCCGGAAGACTTGGGCCTTGGGAAACTGTATATGTTCATGTCCTTTGGGCCGGAAATGAAGAAGCAGGCTTGATGAGCCTACCCCGGGGTTATCCCCCCGACAGTAGTCCCCGAAGCTGGAGAGGCCTACCGCCTGCGGGCGGGCGGCCTCACCGACTTGATGATTTGCCTTGGTATTTTTGCCGCTATTCGGACGAGGAGCGCCGGCTTCGAAACCGGCTGGCTTCGAAACGACGCCTCGGCTTCGTTGCAAGTCACTCGGACAGCGCCACGTGCCAGGCCCCGCCTGACATAATGATGGTGATTACTGGTGACGGGACCGGGCCTGGGCCCTGGGTCCCACCACGACGCCCCCTCGGCCTCCGCGCGAGAGATCTTCTGCGGATTTACTTCGCGACGGTTGGGCTTAGGGAAGCGTTACCGCCTGTAATACACGGGGTTACTGGGGGCCAAGTGCGCACCGGATCCCCTCCCCACGACACTTCGTGGGGGTTTAAATGGGATGCGGGGGTTCCGAGGAGGCCATTCGCCCCCCTTCTTGCCCCGCATCCACGCCCTCTTCCTCCCTGCGCCCAGAGAGAAAGAGCTCATGTCCTTCGTCTTCCTCGTCTTCGTCGCTGCGAAGCCGCAAACCACTTCGAGTTTCCGTCGCCCGCAGCCATGGCCGGCGGTTCTTCCTCGAAAAGGCCCTCGGCGCAGAAGGCATCATCACAGGGAGCCTGGTTGGGGAGCGAAATTGGCGAGGAGCACATCGAGGCGCTTCGTCACCACCGGCTGCTGCCCCCGGCCTCCCAAGTGCTGGTGCGACTCCCTAGCGCCGAGACAGCTCCCACACCCGCCGTGGGAGAGGTCGTGGTCTTCACCGAGCATTTCTACCGGGGCTTCGGGCTTCCGACCAGCGCCTTCTTCTCCGAATGGCTCCGCTTCTTTGGCCTGCAGCCGCATCACCTGGCGCCGAACGCCATTCTGCAGCTGTCGGCCTTCGTGATCCTGTGCGAGGGCTTTGTGGAGATCGAGCCCCGCGTCGACCTGTGATGCAGCTTGTTCTTCTTCAAGCAGCAATCCATTGCCATGGAGAAATCCGAGGTGGAGAAGCTCAAGGGGCCGTGCCCGATGACGTCGTGCGGAGCCGCGTTGGTGCACCACTTCTCGAAGTCGGGCTTCCCCCAGATGCCACTGCAGGAATCCGTCAAGCAGTGGCAGAAGGGTTTCTTCTATGTGAAGAACGCCGACCCCGCCCTGGACGCCCTCAACATGCCCCCGTTCAACATCGACCCGCCGACGAGGTTGAACTGGGCGGCGAAGACCCCCAAGCCGATTTTCGAGGTGGCGCTGATCTGTGCCCACCTCGACATTTTGGAGAAGGGCGGCCTCCTTGGCCGCGACCTGCTCACCACCATGGTGGCCCACCGGATCCTGCTCTTGCAGAGGCGGTCGCATCTGGTCTGCCAGATGAGCGGCCGGCATGATCCTTGCCGGCTGTCCACCAAGAGGTTCACTCCCGGCGCTGTAGCGCGAAGGGTGAATCTGATCTCCACCGCCCGCATGGATGAGGGCGGGGAATGGGCGTGGGGGATGACCCCCTTCAACAGGTCCCGTCCGCCTCCGATGGTAGGTGGCCTCTTTATTCTTTGTTGTTTGCCTTGTAGCCGGTCGTGTTGCTGAGCCGACGATCGAATCCCTTTTCGCAGATGTACGAGAATCTGCAGGGGTCCCTCCGTCTGCCCGCTCCCGACGTGGATGTGTCCGACGCTTCGGAGATTGAGGACGAGGGCATGATTGAATCCCGCCCGGACTCCTCCTCCGGCTTAGAGAATCCCCTGGAGTCGGAAGGGACAGTGCCGTCTCGTGAGTACCCACGGCCCTCCGTCACGGATTGGACAGATGACGACGAGACTCCCTCATTCTTCTCTGGTGCAGCCTTTGAGGAGGACTCCGATTGGGTGGAGGAGGTCGCCAGCCCGCCATTGACGCGCGCCACGCGTCAAAGGGGCGGAGCGACCGCCACCGACGAGGCGGCCGGGAGGAGGGGCAAGGGTGTCACAGCATCCCGGCCGGCTCTTAAGCGGCCGGCACCGGGTCCTCCAGCCGGACATCGAGCAGGCGGCACCAAAAAACGCCGTGGTGCTGGCCGGAGGCAGGTCCCTATGGTAGCAGGGTAAGATTTCCTCCCCCTTTTCTTCATTTATCTTGCGAGAAGCTTTGTTCCTTAAGGACTTTGCTTGACAGGGAGGCGGAGGATGTGGAGGAAGACACCGCCTCCGCAGCCGAGCGGGCTGGCTGGGCAGCAGCCGATGTTGCCGAGAGGGAGCTTGAGATGCAGTCCATGCGCCGGTGGGACGTGGCTGCGGGGAAGATGGCCGTGGGCCAGTCTCGCCCTAGCCTGGTCGAGAAGCCGATGGAGAAGCGTGTGAAGGCTAGACATGACCCCTCCGCACATGCTCACACGGAGGAGCCAGCTAGCGAAGCGGCTTTAAGGCATGCCCCAAGGGCTGAGGGGCCCCAGCCTTCAGGGTCGGATGCCTCGGCGCCGGTGGACCTGGAAACGGTTCTTGACTCCCCCAGGGCCAATGCGGCACCCGACGCGCCGGAACTCGTTCTGGATGCGCCGGACGCGGCCCCTGAAGCGCCAGGGGTGGCCATGGATGCGCCGGACGCGACCCATCTACCTCCCGTAGAGGGGGCAGCGCCGGTCGGGATGACGCCAAAGCCGGCCGCCGAGCCGGTACCTGGAGCCGGCGCCCCCGTCGTTCCCCAGCACGTCCTTGTTGCGCCAGGAGCTGGGGGACGGGCCGGGAGCCTACCCATGAAGACATGGCGGGCGGCCAACCTGGCCAGCCCGCGACTGCCCGCCGACACCGCGCTTTCCGGTGTCCCGGAGCTGGTGTCGATGTTTACCAACAGCCGGTCCAAGGTGGAGCAGTCGGCCCGCGTGGTGTGCAGCAACATGGAGCGCGTGGAGGCCCGCACCCAGGTAGGTGTTTCCTCTTTGGTTTTTAAACTTTTCTTCTTTTGCGTTGGTGGGGGCGCGACAACGCACCCACTAGGTGTAGCCCCCGGGAATCAGGCTGGTTAAGTCTTAACCAGGCCGAATCTTAATCCCGCTCCTTTTTGCTTTTTTGGCAGGAGCTTTATGACGCTCAGGCGCAGGCCTACAATGAGCTGCGAACCCAGCACCTGGGCGCTGATGTCCGGATCGCCGAGCTCGAAGTCTGGCTGGGCGAAGTTGCCACGGAGCGGGATGCCCTGCGTGGTGCCGGCAACCGGCTGTAGGAGCAGCTGACCCTTCTCCAGTCGGAGAAGAAGGAGCTCGAGGCGGCCTGCCGGGTCGAGCTGGAGCAGCTGTGCAGCATGCTGCAGGAGAAGGAGACCTCCTTCTCTGCCAACTTAGACCGCCTCGCGTCGCTTCATCTCAAGGAGATGAACCTCAAAGACGTCGCCTTGAAGGAGAACGAGGAGGCCCTTGTCCAGAAACAATCGCAGCTGGCCAAGGCTTTGGAGTGTGCGGTGGCTCTTCACGAGGAGGTTGCCTGCCTTACTCACGCGAGTAAGGTGCGGGAGTTCGTGGTCCTCGAGAGCTCCCATGAGACCGATGGCGCCTTCCATCATGCATGAGTCTCTCTTCTTTGTCTTGTTTTTAGCTTTTTTTGGCCGTCTCCTCTTCTTACTGTGCTCTTGTGTCCCGGCTGTTGCTATTCCAGGTATCTTTCCTACGAGCCAGATCACGGCCGACACTGCTGTCGAGGTGAGCCGCGAGGAGCGCCGCGCGGCTGGGCAGGAGGTAGACACTACCTCCGGCTGGAGCGTGGAGGAGATCGGGGTGGGCCTTCGGGCCTGCCTGCGCGCCGTGGGCGAGTCTGTGTGTCACACCCAAGATGCGACCCGATCCTTAATTTGGCACGAAGGCCTCGTCAGGGATAGAAGCGCATCTCGTCGTGTCGCAAGAATGGATATCGTTACAAGTACATGTACTGGAAAGATGAGATATAAATAGAATTGGCTTACACTCTCCACAAGCTACATCAGAGTCACATCAGTACATTACATAAACATCAAGAGTAAGAGGAGGGTCCGACTACGGACGAAAACAAACGAGAAAAATAAGAGCGACGTCCATCCTTGCTATCCGAGGCTGCCGGCTTGGAACCCATCCTAGATCGATGATGAAGAAGAAGAAGTAGCAAATCCGAATGAACAATCAACGCGCTCGCGTCAAGTAACCTTTACCTGCAACTGGTGTTATAGTAATCTGTGAGCCACAGGGGACTCAGCAATCTCATTTCCAAAGGTATCAAGACTAGCAAAGCTTAATGGGTGAGGTATGGTTAAGTGGTGAGGTTGCAGCAGCGGCTAAGCATATATTTGGTGGCTAAACTTACGAGTACAAGAAAATAAGAGGGGGAAGATCTATGCAAAATGGACGTGAACTACTGATGATCAAAAGAATGATCCTGAACACCTACCTACGTCAAACATAACCCCACCGTGTCCTCGATCGGAGAAAGAACTCACGAAAGAGACAATCACGGTTACGCACACGGTTGGCATATTTTAATTAAGTTAACTTCAAGTTATCTAGAACCAGTGTTAAACAAAGTTTCCACATTGCCACATAACCGCGGGCACGATTTTACGAAAAGATTTAACCCTGCAGGGGTGCTCCAACTAGTCCATCACAAATTACACAAGCCGCATAGAAATCCTCAATCACGAAGCTCGCGATCTCGTCGGATTCCCTAGTGGAAAACCTCAACTCTGAGATTACCCAAAGCATCACCGGAATCCCGATGCACAAGATATCTCGTGAAAGGTAAAACTAATCCAGCAAGGCCGCCCGACGTGTCGACGATCCCGATAGGAGCCGCGTATCTCGTTCTCAGGACACGACGGATAAGCTACGCGTACGAGTGCCAAACCTCGAGTTTCCTCGCGGTGGCCCCGCACAGTGCTCTGTTTTGGACCAGCACCATCAGCACTGGCCCTATCTGTATTATGTAGAATTACTCCTCGGGTAGCGCTAACTCCCTATGCATTTCAATTTAACAGAATTATTATGTTGGGCAAATGTAGTACCAATGTTGGGCCTTTCCAGACTAGCTTTAATCTAAAACGAATTATCAAGGGGGTCCCCATAACAACCCCGATCGTGTTAGGAGCGCCCAGTTATGGAACATCACACCGGTAGCCGAAACTAAGGGGGCAAAGGTGGAACAAAACACCAGGCTAGAAAGGCCGAGCCTCCCACCTTTTACCAAGTATATAGGTGCATTAAATTAAATAGCATTTAATATGGTGATATAAGAAGGAACCCATGTTATCACATGGAAGCAACTGCACCTGCAACTAGCAACGCTAACACAAGGTTAAGCAAGCAGTAACTTAGCCAATCAGTGGTTTGCTAGGCTGAACAGGTTGAAGGTGTTCATGGCATAGTTGAGAGGCTGATATTTAACATGTGGTAGGCAACGAGACATAATCGATAGAAGCGATGAAACTAGCATGGCAATGATAGTAATGGTATCTGGGGAAATGATCATCTTGCCTGAGATCCCGATTGGAAGAAGAATGCCTCCGTGAAGCAGACGAACCGACGTAGTCGAACGGGTCCTCAGTATCCGGCACGATGCGGAACTCTATCGAGACGAAGCAAACCGGAAACACAAATCAACACACGGAATTCACCACACGATGCACAACACATATGATGCATGAGCAGTTGAATACATGCAAGTCATGGCATGACAATTCACAACAACCAAATACTACACATTAAGTGAAGTTTAATATGCAACGAGTTGCATATTGACGAAACTCCACATACGAGTTATTTAGTTCTATCGTGAGTAGATATACAACAATATTAAATGTGGTTAAACATGGCAAGAGGTGAAGCATGTGATTCTATGTGTCATCCTAGTCAGTTAACACGTGGAACATTGAACGGAGCTACGGTTACAAGAAACATGCAACATAGGAAATTATGCCATGAATGTGACATGCATGTGAGTACATAACATCACTGGCAAGAAGAGTATGAAGCATGTGTCGCCATGGCGAATGAAAGGGAACCATGGCGGCAAAACGGAAACGATGCCACGACAACGTTCCGGTCCCGAAAACTCGAGGAGATACCGGTGCAAACGAATAGGGAGCGCGTGCGGGTCATGCCAAATAATGATGGGGTGATCCCGGTTACCGGGTTCCCATGTCTCGAGGGCACGACGAAAGAGGGACAACATGCAACGGGCAAACATATATGGTGCAAGCATATGGTTCATCTCATACATCACATGCACTTGGTTCACGACAACGTTCCAATGTTTATACCTTTGAAGTGTGCATCTCGGAGAAGTTCGAGTCATTGCGGTGTAGATGATCATGGGTCGTCACAGACGTAGTGGAAGTAGTGCTTCCCGCAATGGTAATTGAAGGAGTGGTACACGGGTCTTCGACGACGTAGTCGTGCATGGTTGGTGACGAACTTGACGAATCCACGATCCTCGAAGGTCGACGGAAGTTGTTCCCTTAGTATTCATGTCGAAGCGTCGGTCTTGAAGAATCTGAAGGGATACACACACTCCACGGAGACGTATCCAAATGACCAACCGACCACTACATCTGAAGGTCGAGGGGGTCGTCACGAGCAGCAGGGCGGAGCGTGTTCCGCGTGCATAAGGTCAACAAAAGCAGGGCAAGCAACTGCATCTAAGAGCAAGGCAGAATGACACTGAGGGGACGGCTCGCGGGTGCTAGACATCGGAGCGGCGCTGGCATGGATGAGTCGGCAGGCGAGGTCAAACAGCGATAGCTCGGGGATGAGGCCACGACAAGGGACTCGACGACCACGTTGAGGGGCTCGGGGACTAGTCCTTTGGCGCAGAAGCAGAGGTGGGGCGGCGTGCTCGTCGCAGCAAGGCAGTAGATGCGGCACGCACTCTCCGACGTGGAGCTCGCCGGGTGGAGCGAAGACAGGGGGAGCGCGGGGCACTCAGGCCAACCATGGCAGGGCGGAGCGCGCGGAGGTCCGCGGTGGCTCCAGCAAATGGTGGCTTGAGGGCACGACGGCAGGGCGCAGGCATGATGGAGGGCGACGCGGTGGCGGCGCTGCGCTCCAGCACGGGGCAGAGCTCAGCGGGAGGAGGCGGCGTCGAGGGGTTCGTGGATGGGGGCTCTCTTGGCCAGGGCAAGGAGAGGAGATTGAGGGAAGGAAGAGGGATCGGGCTAGGGAGTGCTACGCAAGGGTTCCCTGGTGACGGCGCTAGGAGGATGGAGAGAGGGATCGAGCTAGCTCTCCCTATCGCTAGGGTTGGCCACGGGCGGCTGGGCTACGGTCCGGCCTGGAGGCCCAAGTGGCCGACTAGGCTACTCTCTCTCACCGCTTCCAACAACAGAAAAGAGAAAAAAATAGAAAGAAAGAGAAGGGAGAGAGAAAATGTTAGAGAAGGAATTTAAGCATGGGATTAATTTTGCAAGTGTGTTATGGGTGATTCCAAAATAATGTAATATTTTATAGTAGCTCCCTAAAATATTGAGAGGATATGTTATAAAGAGAATCATCACATGAATCCCTCAATTTAAATAGATCGAAGATTCATGCAAATAATTTATTTGAGTTGCAGAAAAATTTAATGGCGTGATGAATTTAACAAACAAATAATTAGCACGACGAAAATGGAATAAAAGGGGAATCTTGTGGAGCGTCGGTCTCGGGCTGTCACAACTCTCCTACACTAACAAGAGATCTCGCCCCGAGATCTAAGAATGAAAGGGGGGAGAGGATGAGAAAAGAGCAAGAGGTAATACTTAGTTGTTTCTTTGACAAACGAGTGAAACCAACGAACCTTGAAGGTTGCAAAGAGATGAGGAATGATATGAGAAACAAGCAAGAATTCACGGAAAATTTCGGCAGCACTTCGGTAGGAAAAAGGGACAAAAAATTCGATAAGATGGGAGAATTAGACAATATTAATAAGAAACAACTAAATAGAACAAGTGAACACCATGATCTTGATAGAACAACATGATAGACCCAAAAGAGCAACATCACAAAGCCTCCGGAACAATAGAATAGGAACTAGCTCATACGGAAGAAGAGAATGAAGAAAAGAATGACAACTATCATCACAATGAACTTGACAAGCACCCTTGCGAGAAGAATTAAACTAAGTTGTTGGAAAAACAACAACGAAAAGAACAAGATAGTAGTGGGGTTATGAAAAACATCTCACATTTATGAGGTGACAACCAACCACTAAACGAAACAAGGGTTGATTGGGAGAAACAAGATATGGACAATTTCTTACACCAAGAGGATACATTGAGAACTTGGATTAATGACAAACACCATGATAGCAACCATCCATAGGAAAAGCTTTAGGTGAAATCCAAACCAAGATAGCTCAATGAAGAAATCATGGGTTGAAAATATCTCATGATCATAGAATTGGTGGGTTTAATTATCTCATTCTTGAAAGGAAATCTCTTCGAGGCTCCTACACTAACAAGAAGGCTATAATACCACCTCAAAGGATAAAGTAGAACAAATGCACTTGGGAATGCAAGAGAACGGATACTTGAGAAAAGAATTGATATCATGAGTCCTCCGGAAGAAGAATTGAAATCATTTGATGAAACAAGAATAAGAATTATTTTACGCTTATCCTTCATCAAGTTAAATTGATGACAAGCAACGGATCTAGCATACAACTTATTCTACTTGAAAGAACCTTGAAGAAATAGAGAGATAAGCACCACTTGAAGTAAAATTAAGGAAGCACTGGTAATAATTCACAACTGAATGGGAATTCCAAGAATGCATGGAAACACATGAGAATGAAGAGATCGCGATCCACCTAACAGAAAACTTGAACAAGGCACCAGAATAAACGAGAGACGAACGAAGAGACAACAATGGAGAAGAATTGAGGATGAAAGCTGAAAGTTGAGAACGAAGAATCTTCTGAAATGATGGTCTTCGGAGGAACGAGAAAGAAAACAACTCAGAAATGCACCGGGTCGCAAGAAAGGGATACTCATGATTGGGAATAATTAAGATGATGGCACTAGGCTGAAATGATGAATCTTCAAGAGAATGAACCAAGATTCGAGAGAACCACTCCTTCAGACTGCAAGCTGAGAATGATGACGAGAACAACACCAAGAATAACTGAGATACTCTGGAATAAAGAAAAATGCAAGGTTGAGCCAAATATGAGAATCAATTCAAATTGATCTTGAAGAAAGAATATGACTGATGAAAATCATACTTACGTCATAGTTGAAAGGAATTAATGATCTCCGGGAAAAGATTAAAAGAGCCAGGAAAGATCCTGGGAAAGAACCTGTGGGTTATGGGCCCACTCAAAAGAACCACCGTTGAAAAGATTGCTTAGAAGAGAGATATTGCACCGTACAAATGAAACATAATGAGGTTGAGCACCTCGAAATAATTGAAAGAATTGATAACAAGAAACTACTGGGATATCTTGAATGCTCCAGAAAGAATAGAGATAAATGCCAACAGAAGACTAGATAAGAATTTCCAACACATGAAAGAATTACAAGGACGAATAGGATACAATGAACACGGATAACTGCATTGAATTCACCAGAAAAGATAGCATGACTGAATAAGGATGAACACGAAGCTCCTGAGAATCTTCATAATGAATCAACAGATAAGATAGAAAAGAACAGACAGCGGAAGCAAAATGAAAAGAAAACTCTTGTATGAAAATTGAATCACTCAAGAAAAGGGTGGGAGGGCGGGGAAAAACAAAGACGACTTGGACAGATGAGATGAACTCCGGATGAAAGGAATTGATAAGACAATTGATAGAGCAAAAGAATTAATACTCTCATAAAAATATGAGAACACCTCTTAGAAAAGATCGGAAATCACCACTTGACATCGAAGCAACACGAATTACCATATTCCAACAAAACAAAGGGTGAGGCTTATGAAACAAGCCAGAACAAACTCATGAGAAAGATTTCGTCCGATATTTTTGTGGACAGGAATCCACTAGATGTCGAACCCCAACCTAACATCATGCATTTGTTGGAAGATTGTCCTATAAGCAACTACTTGAATTCCCACCTAAGAATTCCTGAAATTTCTGGTCATGCAATCTGGTACACAGATACAAGGAGTAATATCACACAACTCCTATACTAACCCGTCACCTATATCACATCCGTCAACACACAACCAGAATCTCGGACCTTCATCTACAACAGACCCTCGTGATCACAACGATACAAAGTATGGCAGTACTCCCGAACAATCTGCACCAGTACTGGGGACATCGGGGTTATCTCGCCACTACTAGTATTGAAGCAATTACGAACATCCTTCGTTCTGAGATATTAAGAAATCTGAATGATAACGATGTGCTCAAGAATCCCCTGGAGCTCAACTCCCCTGAGACTTAAAGCAGATAGGAGGCACCAAGACAGAACTCTGTCACATCGGCATCATATAGATTCCATAAATATCCGCGTGATCCTAAAAAAAATTTGAGTGAGAAGAGGAGTAGAATTAAATTATTACGTCAAGATTCCTCACTAGAGCATAGAAGAGGAGAAAAAAGAATCCTACTCTCCGATATATAACTAGACTCAAAGCAGTTTTTCACTAGACTCGACTCGACCAAGTTCAATCAATCAAGGGGGCTCATAGGTCGGTACTGCTCTGATACCAACTTGTCACGCCCAAGATGCGACCCTATCCTTAATTTGGCACGAAGGCCTCGTCAGGGATAGAAGCGCATCTCGTCGTGTCGCAAGAATGAATATCGTTACAAGTACATGTACTGAAAAGATGAGATATAAATAGAATTGGCTTACACTCGCCACAAGCTACATCGGAGTCACATCAGTACATTACATAAACATCAAGAGTAAGAGAAGGGTCCGACTACGGACGAAAACAAACGAGAAAAATAAGAACGACGTCCATCCTTGCTATCCCAGGCTGCCGGCCTGGAACCCATCCTAGATCGATGAAGAAGAATAAGAAGTAGCAACTCCAAATGAACAATCAACGCGCTCGCGTCAAGTAACCTTTACCTGCAACTGGTGTTATAGTAATCTGTGAGCCACAGGGGACTCAACAATCTCATTTCCAAAGGTATCAAGACTAGCAAAGCTTAATGGGTGAGGTATGGTTAAGTGGTGAGGTTGCAGCAGCGGCTAAGCATATATTTGGTGGCTAAACTTACGAGTACAAGAAAATAAGAGGGGGAAGATCTATGCAAAACGACGTGAACTACTCATGATCAAAAGAATGATCCTGAATACCTACCTACGTCAGACATAACCCCACCGTGTCCTCGATCGGAGAAAGAACTCACGAAAGAGACAGTCACGGTTACACACACGGTTGGCATATTTTAATTAAGTTAACTTCAAGTTATCTAGAACCAATGTTAAACAAAGTTTCCACGTTGCCACATAACCGCGGGCACGGATTTCCGAAAAGATTTAACCCTGCAGGGGTGCTCCAACTAGTCCATCACAAATTACCACAAGCCACATATAAATCCTCAATCACGAAGCTCGCGATCTCGTCGGATTCCCTAGTGGAAAACCTCAACTCTGAGATTACCCAAAGCATCACCGGAATCCCAATGCACAAGATATCTCGTCAAAGGTAAAACTAATCCAGCAAGGCCGCCCGGCGTGTCGACGATCCTGATAGGAGCCGCGTATCTCGTTCTCAGGACACGACGGATAAGCTACGCGTACGAGTGCCAAACCTCGAGTTTCCTCGCGGTGGCCCCGCACAGTGCTCTGTTTTGGACTAGCACCATCAGCACTGGCCCTACCTGTATTATGTAGAATTACTCCTCGGGTAGCGCTAACTCCCTATGCATTTCAATTTAACAGAATTATTATGTTGGGCAAATGTAGTACCAATGTTGGGCCTTGCCAGACCAGCTTTAATCTAAAATGAATTATCAAGGGGGTCCCCATAACAACCCCGATCGTGTTAGGAGCGCTTAGTTATGGAACATAACACCGGTAGCTGAAACTAAGGGGGCAAAGGTGGAACAAAACACCAGGCTAGAAAGGCCGAGCCTTCCACCTTTTACCAAGTATATAGGTGCATTAAATTAAATAGGATTTAATATGGTGATATAACAAGGAACCCATGTTATCACATGGAAGCAACTGCACCTGCAACTAGCAATGCTAACACAAGGTTAAGCAAGCAGTAACTTAGCCAATCAGTGGTTTGCTAGGCTGAACAGGTTGAAGGTGTTCATGGCATAGTTGAGAGGCTGATATTTAACATGTGGTAGGCAACAAGACATAATCGATAGAAGCGATGAAACTAGCATGGCAATGATAGTAATGGTATCTGGGGAAATGATCATCTTGCCTGAGATCCCGCTTGGAAGAAGAATGCCTCCGTGAAGCAGACGAACCGACGTAGTCGAACGGGTCCTCACTATCCGGCACACTGCGGAACTCTATCGAGACGAAGCAAACCGGAAACACAAATCAACACACGGAATTCACCACACGATGCACAACACATATGATGCATGAGCAGTTGAATACATGCAAGTCACGGCATGACAATTCACAACAACCAAATACTACACATTAAGTGAAGTTCAATATGCAACGAGTTGCATATTGACGAAACTCCACATATGAGTTATTTAGTTCTATCCCGATTAGATATATGGCAATATTAAATGTGGTTAAACATGGCAAGAGGTGAAGCATGTGATTCTATGTGTCATCCTAGTCGGTTAACACATGGAACATTGAACGGAGCTACGGTTACAAGAAACATGCAACACAGGAAATTAAGCCATGAATGTGACATGCATGCCAGTTCATAACATCACTGGCAAGAAGAGTATGAAGCATGTGTCGCCATGGCGAATGAAAGGGAACCATGGCGGCAAAACAGAAACGATGCCACGACAACGTTCCGGTCCCGAAAACTCGAGGAGATACCGGTGCCAACGAATGGGGAGCGCGTGCAGGTCATGCCAAATAATGATGGGGTGATCCCGGTTACCGGGTTCCCATGTCTCGAGGGCACGACGAAAGAGGGACAACGTGCAACGGGCAAACATATATGGTGCAAGCATATGGTTCGTCTCATACATCACATGCACTTGGTTCACGACAACGTTCCAATGTTTATACCTTTGAAGTGTGCATCTCGGAGCAGTTCGAGTCATTGCGGTGTAGATGATCATGGGTCGTCGCAGACGTACTGGAAGTAGTGGTTCCCGCAACGGTAATTGAAGTAGTGGTACACGGGTCTTCGACGACGTAGTCGTGCACGGTTGGTGACGAACTTGATGAATCCACGATCCTCGAAGGTCGACGGAAGTTGTTCCCGTAGTATTCATGTCAAAGTGTCGGTCTTGAAGAATCTGAAGGGATACATACACTCCACGGAGACGTATCCAAATGACCAACCGACCACTACATCTGAAGGTCGAGGGGGTCGTCGCGAGCAGCAGGGCGGAGCGCGTTCCGCGAGCATAAGATCAACGAAAGCAGGGCAAGGAACTGCATCTAAGAGTCGGCTCGCCCGCTGGCTTGCAGCAGGCGGAGAACGCCTGGATGCCTGGCGCTCCTCTGCCGCGCGGGCCGGGGCTTACATGGCCCTGCGCTTGGCCAAGTCCTGGTATCATAACCTGGACTTGGGCAAGCTTGCCGCCCAGCGTGACGGCTCGGAGGCGGAGCTACAGGGCGTGGAGGAGGCGTTGCGTGTGAGGGCCAGCGGCATCGTCGAGTACGCCGCCTGGGACGATTTTGTTTTGGAGTGGGGTGAAGATGGCGGTGTGATCGCTGAAAATCTGCACGGCCTTCAGCCCTATGATCCCGATGGCAGCTCCGACGAGGCGGCCCGTGCTATGGAATCTGCTGCCGCCTCCAGCGGTGCGGCGTACGCCGACTCTGGTGCGGATGGAGCCCGGAGCCCTCGCGAAGGAGACGGTGCAACCGCCTCGGGAGCAGCTGGGGATGGTGATGTTACCACTTCAGGAGCAGCGGCCGGGGCGACCAATGAGGCCGCAACCCCATAGCCGGTGTCCTTTGTGTTTTGTTCTACCCCCGACGGGATGTAATGAACGTGGGCCATGGGCCAATGCTTTTTTGAATGTATGTATTCATCATTATATTCTTATTGCCATGTGTGTTGTCTTATATCTTTGTCTTTTGATTCCTGGTTGACTCCTTTTTCTCCAATCCTCGTATTCCTAATCTTCCATCCCGCCAACCCGACAGTCGGGAGCCGGTCTGTGGCTGGGTCGAGGTTTCTCATTTTAGAATACGAGACTTAGATTTTTTGAAGCCAGCAACACTTAAAGAACAAGACATAAACCAACAGAGGCCGTCTTGAATGAGATCGTATATATGATCAAGCCAGCCCGAGCCGGCGACCCTTTGTAGCCGAACTTTGCATGTATCTAGCCTGACCTGGCGTCACCTCGCAAGCCAAACGGCCGAAGCCGGTCCGCAAGCTCGTACGAGGTGACCAGGGATCAGCTGGTTACAGTATGTGTTCTTTTACAATAGGGAAGGCGTCCGAGCGTCTAGCGAGCCCCCGAGCTTGTTAAAGCCAGCAAGGGGCATGCGCTGCGTAGCCTCCGAGCTTGATTAAGCCAGCAAGAGGTGTACGCTGTGTAGCCCTCGAGCTTATGGAAGCCGGCAAGGGGCGTCCACTGAGTGAAAACTCTCAATAAAAAGAAACATCAGGCATGCTCTTTTTATTGCATTTGTTGTTGATCTCTGAAGAGGGAGAAAGATACATATGCATGCTCTTTCCCTTGTTTGTTTGTTTCCTTCTAGCAATAGAACGGGCGAAGCAGCGCCGCGTTCCATGGACGTTCCGTTTCTTGGCCGGAGTCATCCCTCTTGCGCTTCCTTGGCTTTTGGGCATCGATCAAGTAGTAAGCGTTGTTGTGCAACGCCCTACTGATGATGAAGGGTCCCTCCCATGGGGATGAGAGCTTGTGTTGGCCGGCAGTGCGCTGGATTCTTCCGAGGACCAAGTCTCCCTCCCTGAAAGAGAGAGGCTTGATCTTTTTGCTGTGGTAGTATCTCAGCTTCTGTTGATAGATGGCCGTCCGACTCAAGGCCAAGTCCCTTGCTTCTTCGAGGAGATCCACACCATCTTCTCTTGCCTCCTTTGCCTCCGTTTCTGTGTATAGGGCGACCCGAGGCGAGTCGAACTCGATATCCGTGGGAATAATAGCCTTCAGACCCATATACAAGAAAGAACGGAGTGAAGCCGGTGGACCGGTTGGGCGTGGTGCGGAGGCTCCATAACACGGCCCACAATTCGTCAATCCAGCAGTCGGCTGATCTGACCAGTGGTGCCACCAGTCTTGGCTTGATGCCGGCTAGAATCAGGCCGTTGGCCCTCTCCGCCTGGCCATACGACTCGAGATGTGCTACTGATGCCAAATCGAGCCGGATGCCTACCTTGGAACAGTAGAGCGCTAGAGCGCCTTTGGCGAAGTTGGTGTCGTTGTTGGTGATGATGCTGTGGGGAACGCCATATCGGACAGAGATGTGTGTGATGAATTTGACAGCAGTGGGGCCATCAAGCTTCTTGATAGGTCGGGCTTCAATTCACTTGGTGAACTTGTCGACGGCTAGCAAGAGATGCGTCATCCCACCACGAGCCGTCTTGAAGGCCCCTACCATGTCCAGTCCCCAGACGGCGAATGGCCATGACAGGGGGATGGTTTTGAGGGCCGAAGGCGGCATATGGCTCTTTGCGCTGATGAATTGGCAGCCTTCGCATTTGTCGACCAGATCCACGGCCTCCTCGAGAGCCGTGGGCCAGTAGAATCCGTGGCGGAACGCTTTGGCCACCAGGGTTCTGGAGGCGGTGTGATGCCCACACTCCCCTTGGTGAATGTCTCTGAGGATCTCCTGTCCCTTTCTGATTCGACGCAGCGTTGGAACACGCTGGTCACGCTGCGCCGTACGAGCTCGCGATTGATGATGGCTTAGGCTGCAGACCTGCGCAGGATCTGCCTCGCCTCCGCCTCGTTCTGAGGAAGTTCGCCGCGAAGAAGGAAGGCCAGGATAGTCTGAGCCCATGACGGAGCCAACACAAGGGCTGCCTCCACCTCGACTTGACTGTTGGGGGCTTCTGCAGCCCCCGAGCTTGATGGAGCCATGCTTGTGGACTCGAGACAAGGTGTCTCTGGTGCTGCTGCGGCAGCTGGCTCACCGTCTACCTCCATGACGTCCACCCACTGGGTGTCGAGACGACATGATTCGAGGCCACGCAGAGCCGGGGTTGTTGTTGTAGCCGGTGCCGCCATTGGAGTCGGTGTGGCCAACGGAGCTGGCACAGGAACTGTAGCCGGCGTAGTTGGTGGAGCCGACGGCGCTTGCACCATGGATTCAGCCGGTGCCGCTATTGGAGTCGGCGCAGTCAGCGTAGCCGGCGTGGGAGCCGCAGCCGGCGTAACTGGTGGAGCCGACGGCGCTTGCACCGCAGAGTCAGCCGACACAAAGATCGATGCCGACTCGGGAGACGGCCTGATAGACGGCTTATGGAGTTGCTCGAGGGAGACGCCGGCTGGAATGGCTTGTCTCGTGGAGCCGATCTTCGCCAGTGTATCGGCCGCCTCATTTTCTGCCCTCGGAACGTGGTGAAACTCACATCCCTCGAAGGGGTCGCTGAGCTGCTGAATGAGGAAGCGGTAGCTTGCCATGTTGGTGTCCCTGGTGTCCCATTCGCCAAAGACCTGATGCACCACCAAGTCTGAATTGCCGAAGCATATGAGCCGCCGGATGCTGATCTCCTTGGCAAGCCGGAGGCCATGAGCAAGTGCTTCGTATTCGGCCACGTTGTTGGAGGCGGCGAAGTGGATCTGGAGAGCATACTTGAGCTGGTCCCCTTTCGGAGACGTCAAGACAATGCCGGCTCCCAGTCCTGTCCGCATCTTCGAGCCGTCGAAGTGCATCCGCCAATGCGTGGAGTCCGGAGGTGGTGGCTCAAACTGGGTCTCGGCCGAGTCGACTAAGAAGTCGGCCACCACCTGAGATTTGATGGCGGTGCGGGGCTCGTACCGGATATCGTGATCCGCCATAGCGATGGACTATTTGGCAATCCTGCCCGTGGCATCACGGTTGGCCATGATCTCTGAAAGTGGAGCAGTGCTTACCATGATGATGGCATGCTCTTGGAAGTATTGCTTCAATTTCTTTGCAGCAAGGTAAACACCATAACACATTTTTTGATAATGCGGATAGTTCTGCATGGAGGCGGACAAGACCTCGCAAAGGTAATAGAGAGGGCACTGCACTGGCAGTGCCTTGCCCTCCTCCTAACGCTGAACTACCAATACTATGCTAACCACGCGAGTGGTCGCTGCAATGTATATGAGTATGGTTTCCCTTTCAGACGGCGCTGCCAAGATTGGCAGGCTCGAGATTACCCGCTTGAGATCTGCTGATGCAACAAAAGACCTTCCAACAGCGCTAGAAACACGTGCTGACGGGAGACTATTCTTGTCTTGATTCTCCTCAGCAACCGCACCAGGAATCCTTCTGCGACAGCTACGCCTTTAGGGACTTCCTGGGAAAATATGCAAAGGATTCCCCCGTGGCCTTGGAGCCTTGCGTTGGTGTTCCCTCGAAGCGGAAAGGGTGATGTAGCACAGTGGTGGTAAGTATTTCCCTCAGTTTTGAGAACCAAGGTATCGATCCAGTGAAGGAGTCTCACAAGTACCTGCACAAACAAAAAAAGCTTGCTCCCAACGCTATGAAGGGGTTGTCAATCCCTTATAGATTGTCTTCCAAGTGAGAACTGAAAGCAACAAAGTAACAAAGCAAAGTAAAAGCGAAAGTGGAAACGATAGGTGTGAATAGACCCGGGGGCCGTAGTGTTCACTAGTGGCTTCTCTCATGAAAACAAGTAGACGGTTGGTGAACAAATTACTGTCGAGCAATTGATAGAACTGCGCAAAGTCGTGACGTCATCTATGGCAATGATTATATCTATATGCATCACGTCCAAAACAAGTAGACCGATACTTTCTGCATCTACTACTATTACTCCACACGTCGACCGCTATCCAGCATGCATCTAGTGTATTAAGTCCAAAAGAACAGAGTAATGCCTTAAGCAAGGTGACATGATGTACATGGACAATCTCATATCTACGAGAAATCCCACCTTGTTACCCTTGATGGCAACTACACGATGTGTGCCTTGCCGACCCTACTTCACTGGGAAAGGTCACCACACGGTATGAACCCAAAACCAAGCACTTCTCGAATTGCAAGAATCATAAATCTGGTTGGCCAAACAAAACCCAAGACTCGGAGAGACTTACAAGGATATCAAATCATGCAAATAAGAAATCAGCAAAGACTCAAATATATATCATAGATAATCTGATCACAAATCCACAATTCATCGGATCTCGACAAACACTCCGCCAAAGAGGATTACATCGGATAGATCTCCATGAAGATCATGGAGAACTTTGTATTGAAGATCCAAGAGAGAGAAGAAGCCATCTAGCTACTAACTACGGACCCGTAGGTCTGAAGTGAACTACTCACAAGTCATTGGAGGGGTGATGATGATGATGTACAAGCCCTCCAACTCCAAAGTCCCCTCCGGCACGGCACCAGGAAGGGTCTCCAGATGAGATCTCGCGGAAACAGAAGCTTGCGGCGGCGGAAAAGTGTTTTCGTGGATTCCCTGATTCTTTTCTGTATTTTAGGGAATATATAGGCGAAGGAGCTAGGTCAGGGGGCCCCAGGGAGGCCACAAGCCTGCTAGCCGCCGCCCCCTAGTGGCGTCTAGGGGGCTTGTGGGCCCCCTGTAGATCTCCTGGCTTGGCCCTCAAGCCCCGTGACCTTCTTCCGTTCGGGAAACATTTATTTCGGGGATTTTATTCCGTTTGGACCCCGTTCCAAAATCAGATATGAGAAGAGCCAAAAGCACACAAAAACAGGAACTGACACTTGGCACTGAATTAATAAGTTAGTCCCAAAAAAGATATAAAAGGTACATAAAACATCCAAAGATGACAAGATAACAACATGAAACCATCAAAAATTATAGATACGTTTGAGACGTATCAAGCATCCCCAAGCTTAACTCCTGCTCGTCCTCGATTAGGGAAGTGATAAAGAATGAATTCTTGATGCTTTCATGCTACCTAGCATAGATGTCCTTTGTAACTCCTCTTATGTGACGTGAATGTTCATATCCATTAGATTCAAAACAATAGTTTGCTATTGACGTGGAAACAATAATAATTCAAGCAAACTAGCAAGGTAATCATGAACTTTCAAAATAACAAGGCCAAAAGAAAGTTATCCCTACAAAAGCATATAGTCTGGCTATGCTCTATCATCATTGCACAACGAATTTCAATCATGCACAACCCCGGTATTGGCCAAGTAATTGTTTTCACACCTTTACTTTCTCAAACTTTTTCAACTCTCACGCAATACATGAGCGTGAGCCATGGCTTTAGCACTATAACTGGTGTGGAGTGTGGTGGAGGTTGCAAGACAAAAAAGGAAAAGATGATCACATTAACTAGGCATATCAATGAGCTATGGAGATGCTCATCAATAGATATCAATGTGAATGAGTAGGGATTTCCATACAAATGATGCACTAGAGCTAAGAGTATATGCAAGCTCTTAAAGAAAACTAGTGGGTGTGCATCCAACTTTCTTGCTCACGAAGACCTAAGGCAATTTTGAGGAAGCCTATCATTGGAATACACAAGCCAAGTTATATAATGAAAATTTCCCACTAGCTATATGGTGGTGACAAAACGAGAGACTCTCAAGAATGAAGATCATGGTGCTTAATATGCACAAGTGTGGAAGGATAGTAGCATTGTCCCTTCTCTCTTTTTCTCTCATTTTTCTGGTGGGCTCTTTGGCCTATTTTTTTTTGGTGGGCATCTTTGGCCTCTTTAATTTCCTCACATGGGACAATGCTCCATCAATGATGGTCATCACATTTACAACTCAAAACTTAGAGCAACGATGACTCTATATGGAATGCCTTCGGTAGTGTACCGTGGCAATGATCTAGCATGGCGTAGACATTAATGGAAACATCACGCTAGCTATCTTACGATCATGAAATCGCGATGTAGAAGTGGTGGCACATGTCATGGTGGTAGTTGCATGGCAATATATCTCGGAATGACTTTGAAAAAGCCATAGTAGGTAGGTATGGTGGTTATTTTGAGGGAGGCTAATTGTGGGTTTTGTGCACCGGCGAAAGTTGCACGACACTAAGAAGATACTGATGGTGGAAGGTGAAAGTGCATCTAAACCATGGACTCAACATTAGTCATGAAGAACTCATATACTTGTTGCAAAAGTTTTATTAGTAATCGAAACAAAGCATTCAAGGCATACTACTAGGGGAAGGGTTGGTAGGTATAAACCATCGCGCGATCCCGACCGCCACACAAAGGATGAGAATCAATAGACTAATCATGCTCAGATTTCATCACATAGCAGTTCACCATACGTGCATGCTACGGGAATCACTAACTTCAACACAAGTATTTCTAGATCCACAACAACTTACTAGCATAACTTCAATATTACCACAACCACAACTCAAAACTAATTGAGATGAATCAAACTTCTCTAACTATTCAATGCACATGAAGGTGGAAGTTTTCATACCCCTTTGGATATCTACCCCTTTTGAGACTACTTTCATAGCATAGATCAACTACCAAGCCATGCACCGCCGTGCTCTAAAAGATATAAGTGAAGCACATAGTGCAAAATCAAGTAGCTCAAAAGATATAAGTGAAGCACATGTGAGCTGAATTGTCTACCAAAAGATATAAGTGAAGCTCGACAAAATCACGGTGAGTGCATGTCTCTCTCTCTAGGTGTGCAGCAAGGATGATTGTGACACAAAAAAATAAGAGACTCCTACGGTACAAGACGCCCCAAGCAAAACACATAACATGTGGTGAATAAAAATATAGCCCCAAGTAACGTTACCGATGGTTTTGAAGACGAAAGAGGGGATGCCTTCCCGGGGCATCCCCAAGCTTAGGATTTTACGGCATCCTTGAATCTCTTGGGGTGCCTTGGGCATCCCCAAGCATGAGCTCTTGCCACTCTTTATCTCTTTGTCCATAAGAATTTCACCCAAAACTTGAAAACTTCACTACACGAAACTTAAACAGAAGATCGTGATAACATTAGTATAAGAAAGCAAACCACCACTTCCTTAGGTACTGTAGCAAACTTAAATTCTACTTATGCTGATGTTGGGTTACTGTAATTTCAATCTTACATGGCTAATACCCCCGATACTATCCATAGTTTCATCAAAATAAGCAACCAACACAACAAAAACAGAATCTGTTAACAGCAGACCAGTCTGTAGCAATCTGTATACTTCGTATACTTCTGGTATTTCAAAAATTCTGAGAAATTACGACAGTTTGAAGAATTTGCGTAGCAATCAGCAGCAAAAAGAATCAACTCAAAAGCTCTTGAGTAAAAAAATGAAAATTCTTTTCGTGAGCAGGAAGTTTCTGTCATTTCCAGCATGACCAAACGATCATCCCCAAGACTAATCATAACGGTTTTGCTTGGCACAAACGCAAAAACAAACACAAAAAACACAATCATAACAGAATTATGAAAGTGTGCAATACACAAAATAGAAAGAAAAAGGATAGATTCGTTGGGTTGCCTCCCAACAAGCGCTTTTGTTTAACGCCCTTAGCTAGGCAAAAGGTGATGGAATCACGTATAGTCATCTTTGGTGCTCAAACCATAAGTAGTGTGATCATTTGTCATCTTAAGAACTTCATCTTTATTGGATGACTCACCACTAACTTTAGGAACAAAAACAGACTTGACGGTCTTTTTGAGAGTGAGATTTGGAGTATTTTGCACAGTGGCAAAAGCGGAACCCAAGTTGGTTATGACATCTTCTAGTTTGCCAATTCTAGAAGAATCATTAACTATAAGTTCCTTCTCCCTTAAAATTTTCAAAATTGTTCCCACTTTGGAACCGTACTGAGTAATTTGATTGTGGATCTTTCTATCCAAACCCTCAGTAAGTTCAACTGTGGCAATTTTGTTTTCAATAGCGTCAAGACTTTGCATCACGTGTTCCAAGGTTAAGGTAGTTCCATTAACCATGAGCGGGGGTGAGCCTACCAAATTCATGATAGCTCCATAGGAGTCAATAGTATGGCTCCCCAAAAAATTCCCGCCTACAATGGTATCAAGGATATACCTATTCCAAGGAGAAATTCCAACCTAGAAACTGCGAAGAAGCACAATAGTGGATTGCTTACGAGTGGATCTACTTTGAGCGTTGCAAATCCTGTACCAAGCGCCCTTTAAATTTTCTTCCTCATTCTGCCTAAAATTGAGAACTTCATCCTCAGGGGTATCGTTTGGAGTGGTGTGTCTAGCCATTTATGGACTATCTCACACACAAACGAGCAGGAAGAGAGAGTGAAGCGGGAAAAAGAAAACGACAAAGGAGAAAAGCAAATGAAAACAACAAAGTGAAGTGGGGGAGAGGAAAACGAGAGGCAACTGGCAAAAAAGTAAATGCAGGAGATGAGTTTGTGAGACCTACTTGGATAGATCTCTCCTTCCCCGGCAACGGCGCTAGAAATATTTCTGCTGATGCAAAAAAAGACCTTCCAACAGCGCCAGAAACACGTGCTGACGGGAGACTATTCTTGTCTTGATTCTCCTCAGCAACGGCACCAGGAATCCTTCTGCTACGGCTACGCCTTTAGGGACTTCCTTGGCAAATATGCAAAGGATTCCCCCGTGGCCTTGGAGCCTTGCGTTGGTGTGCCCTCAAAGCAGAAAGGGTGATGTAGCACAACGGTGGTAAGTATTTCCCTCAGTTTTGAGAACCAAGGTATCGATCCAGTGAAGGAGTATCACAAGTACCTGCACAAACACAAAAATCTTGCTCCCAACGCTATGAAGGGGTTGTCAATCCCTTATAGATTGTTTTCCAAGTGAGAACTGAAAGCAACAAAGTAGCAAAGCAAAGTAAAAGCGAAAGTGGAAACGATAGCTGTGAATAGACCCGGGGGCCGTAGTGTTCACTAGTGGCTTCTCTCATGAAAGCAAGTAGACGGTGGGTGAACAAATTACTGTCGAGCAATTGATAGAACCATGCAAAGTCGTGACGTCATCTATGGCAATGATTATATCTATAGGCATCACGTCCAGAACAAGTAGACCGACACTTTCTGCATCTACTACTATTACTCCACACGTCGACCGCTATCCAGCATGCATCTAGTGTATTAAGTCCAAAAGAACAGAGAATGCCTTAAGCAAGATGACATGATGTAGATGGACAATCTCATATCTACGACAAAGCCCACCTTGTTACCCTTGATGGAAACTACACGATGTGTGCCTTGCTGGCCCTACTATCACTGGGAAAGGTCTCCACATGGTATGAACCCAAAACCAAGCATTTCTCCCATTGCAAGAATCATAGATCTGGTTGGCCAAACAAAACCCAAGACTCGGAGAGACTTACAAGGATATCAAATCATGCAAATAAGAAATCAGCAAAGACTCAAATATATATCATAGATAATCTGATCACAAATCCACAATTCATCGGATCTCGACAAACACACCAGCAAAGAGGATTACATCGGATAGATCTCCATGAAGATCATGGAGAACTTTGTATTGAAGATCGAAGAGAGAGAAGAAGCCATCTAGCTACTAACTACGGACCCGTAGGTCGGAAGTGAACTACTCACAAGTCATTGGAGGGGCGATGATGATGATGTAGAAGCCCTCCAACTCCAAAGTCCCCTCCGGCACGGCACCGGGAAGGGTCTCCAGATGAGATCTCGCGGAAACGGAAGCTTGCGACGGCGGAAAAGTGTTTTCGTGGATTCCCTGATTTTTTTCTGTATTTTAGGGAATATATAGGCGAAGGAGCTAGGTCAGGGGGCCCCAGGGAGGCCACAAGCCTGCTAGCCGCCGCCCCCTAGTGGCGGCTAGGGGGCTTGTGGGCCCCCTGTAGATCTCCTGGCTTGGCCCTCAAGCCCCCTGATCTTCTTCCGTTCGGGAAACATTTATTTCGGGGATTTTATTCCGTTTGGACCCCGTTCCAAAATCAGTTCTGAGAAGAGCCAAAAACACAGAAAAAACAGGAACTGACACTTGGCACTGAATTAATAAGTTATTCCCAAAAAAGATATAAAAGGTACATAAAACATCCAAAGATGACAAGATAACAACATGAAACCATCAAAAATTATAGATACGTTTGAGACGTATCAAGCATCCCCAAGCTTAACTCCTGCTCGTCCTCGAGTAGGGAAGTGATAAAGAATGAACTTTTGATGCTTTCATGCTACCTAGCATAGATGTCCTTTGTAACTCCTCTTATGTGACGTGAATGTTCATATCCATTAGATTCAAAACAATAGTTTGCTATTGACGTGGAAACAATAATAATTCAAGCAAACTAGCAAGGTAATCATGAACTTTCAAAATAACAAGGCCAAAAGAAAGTTATCCCTACAAAAGCATGTAGTCTGGCTATGCTCTATCATCATTGCACAATGAATTTAAATCATGCACAACCTCGGTATTGGGCAAGTAATTGTTTTCACACCTTTACTTTCTCAAACTTTTTCAACTCTCACGCAATACATGAGCGTGAGCCATGGCTTTAGCACTATAACTGGTGTGGAGTGTGGTGGAGGTTGCAAGACAAACAAGGAAAAGATGATCACATTAACTAGGCATATCAATGAGCTGTGGAGATGCTCATCAATAGATATCAATGTGAATGAGTAGGGATTGCCATACAAATGATGCACTAGAGCTAAGAGTATATGCAAGCTCTTAAAGAAAACTAGTGGGTGTGCATCCAACTTGCTTGCTCACGAAGACCTAAGGCAATTTTGAGGAAGCCTATCATTGGAATATACAAGCCAAGTTATATAATGAAAATTTCCCACTAGCTATATGGTGGTGACAAAACGAGAGACTCTCAAGAATGAAGATCATGGTGCTTAATATGCACAAGTGTGGAAGGATAGTAGCATTGTCCCTTCTATCTTTTTCTCTCATTTTTTTGGTGGGCTCTTTGGCCTCTTTAATTTCCTCACATGGGACTATGCTCCATCAATGATGATCATCACATTTACAACTCAAAACTTAGAGCAACAATGACTCTATATGGAATGCCTTTGGTAGTGTACCGTGGCAATGATCTAGCATGGCGTAGACATTAATGGAAACATCACGCTAGCTATCTTACGATCATGCAATCGCGATGTAGAAGTGGTGGCACACGTCATGGTGGTAGTTGCATGGCAATATATCTCGGAATGACTTTGAAAAAGCGATAGTAGGTAGGTATGGTGGCTATTTTGAGGGAGGCTAATGGTGGGTTTTGTGCACCAGCGAAAGTTGCACGACACTAAGAAGATAGTGTTGGTGGAAGGTGAAAGTGCATCTAAACCATGGACTCAACATTAGTCATGAAGAACTCATATACTTGTTGCAAAATTTTTATTAGTAATCGAAACAAAGCATTCAACGCATACTCCTAGGGGAAGGGTTGGTAGGTATAAACCATCGCGCGATCCCGACCGCCACGCAAAGGATGACAATCAATAGACTAATCATGCTCAGATTTCATCACATAGCGGTTCACCATACGTGCATGCTACGGGAATCACTAACTTCAACACAAGTATTTCTAGATCCACAACACCTTACTAGCATAACTTCAATATTACCACAACCACAACTCAAAACTAATTGAGATGAATCAAACTTCTCTAACTATTCAATGCACATGAAGGTGGAAGTTTTCGTATCCCTTTG
Organism: Hordeum vulgare subsp. vulgare; assembly: GCF_904849725.1. Taxonomy (NCBI): domain Eukaryota; kingdom Viridiplantae; phylum Streptophyta; class Magnoliopsida; order Poales; family Poaceae; genus Hordeum; species Hordeum vulgare. The sequence goes on from NC_058522.1 coordinate 387,952,244, forward strand.
GATAACTACCCCTTTTGAGACTACTTTCAAAGCATAGATCAACTACCAAGCCACGCACCGCTGCGCTCTAAAAGATATAAGTGAAGCACAAAGAGCAAAATTATCTAGCTCAAAGGATATAAGTGAAGCACATGTGAGCTGAATTGTCTACCAAAAGATATAAGTGAAGCTCGACAAAATCATGGTGAGTGCATGTCTCTCTCTCTAGGTGTGCAGCAAGGATGATTGTGACACAACAAAAATAAAAGACTCCTACGATACAAGACGCCCCAAGCAAAACACATAACATGTGGTGAATAAAAATATAACCCCAAGTAACGTTACCGATGGTTTTGAAGACGAAAGAGGGGATGCCTTCCCGGGGCATCCCCAAGCTTAGGATTTTACGGCATCCTTGAATCTCTTGGGGTGCCTTGGGCATCCCCAAGCTTGAGATCTTGCCACTCTTTATCTCTTTTTCCATAAGAACTTCACCCAAAACTTGAAAACTTCACAACACGAAACTTAAACAGAAGATCGTGATAACATTAGTATAAGAAAGCAAACCACCACTTCCTTAGGTACTGTAGGAAACTTAAATTATACTTATGATGATGTTGGGTTACTGTAATTTCAGTCTTACATGGCTAATACCCCTGATACTATCCATAGTTTCATCAAAATAAGCAACCAACACAACAAAAACAGAATCTGTTAACATCAGACCAGTCTGTAGCAATCTGTATACTTCGTATACTTCTGGTACTTCAAAAATTCTGAGAAATTACGAAAGTCTGAAGAATTTGCGTAGCAATCAGCAGCAAAAAGAATCAACTCAAAATCTCTTACTTAAAAAAATGAAAATTCTTTTCGTGAGTAGGAAGTTTCTGCCTTTTCCGGCATGACCAAACGATCATCCCCAAGACTAATCATAATGGTTTTGCTTGGCACAAACGCAAAAAGAAACACAAAAAACACAATCATAACAGAATTATGGAAGTGTGGAAAACACAAAACAGAAAGAAAAAGGATAGATTCGCTGGGTTGCCTCCCAACAAGCGCTTTTGTTTAACGCCCTTAGCTAGGCAAAAGGTGATGGAATCACGTATAGTCATCTTTGGTGCCCAAACCATAAGTAGTGTGATCATTTGTCATCTTAAAAACTTCATCTTTATTGGATGACTCACCACTAACTTTAGGAACAAAAACAGACTTGACGGTCTTTTTGAGAGTGAGATTTGGAGTATTTTGCACAGCGGCAAAAGCAGAACCCAAGTTGGTTATGACATCTTCTAGTTTGCCAATTCTAGAAGAATCATCAACTATAAGTTCCTTCTCCCTTAAAATTTTCAATTTTTTTCCCACTTTGGAACCGTACTGAGTAATTTGATTGTGGATATTTCTATCCAAACCCTCAACAAGTTCAACTGTGGCAATTTTGTTTTCAATAGCGTCAAGCCTTTGCATCACGTGTTCCAAGGTTAAGGTAGTTCCATTAACCATGAGCGGGGGTGAGCCTACCAAATTCATGATAGCTCCATAGGAGTCAATAGTATGGCCCCCCCAAAAATTCATGCCTACAATGGTATCAAGGATATACCTATTCCAAGGAGAAATTCCAACATGGAAACTGCGAAGAAGAACGGTAGTGGATTGCTTACGAGTGGATCTACTTTGAGCATTGCAAATCCTGTACCAAGCATCCTTTAAATTTTCTTCCTCATTCTGCCTAAAATTGAGAACTTCATTCTGAGGGGTATCGTTTGGAGTGCTGTGTCTAGCCATTGATGGACTATCTCACACACAAACGAGCAAGAAGAGAGAGTGAAACGGGAAAAAGAAAGCGGCAAAGGAGAAAAGCAAATGAAAACAGCAAAGTGAAGTGGGGGAGAGGAAAACGAGAGGCAACTGGCAAAAAAGTAAATGCAGGAGATGAGTTTGTGAGACCTACTTGGATAGATTTCTCCTTCCCCGGCAACGGCGCCACAAATACTTTTACTGATGCAACAAAAGACCTTCCAATGGCGCCAGAAACACGTGCTGACGGGAGACTATTCTTGTGTTGATTCTCTTCAGCAACGGCACCAGGAATCCTTCTGCTACGGCTACGCCTTTAGGGACTTCCTTGGCAAATATGCAAAGGATTCCCCCGTGGCCTTGGAGCCTTGCGTTGGTGTTCCCTCGAAGCGGAAAGGGTGATGTAGCACAGCGGTGGTAAGTATTTCCCTCAGTTTTGAGAACCAAGGTATCGATCCAGTGAAGGAGTATCACAAGTACCTGCACAAACACAAAAAGCTTGCTCCAAACGCTATGAAGGGGTTGTCAATCCCTTATAGATTGTTTGCCAAGTGAGAACTGAAAGCAACAAAGTAACAAAGCAAAGTAAAAGCGAAAGTGGAAACGATAGGTGTGAATAGACCCGGGGGCCGTAGTGTTCACTAGCGACTTCTCTCATGAAAGCAAGTAGACGGTGGGTGAACAAATTACTGTCGAGCAATTGATAGAACCACGCAAAGTCGTGACGTCATCTATGACAATGATTATATCTATAGGCATCACATCCAAAACAAGTAGACCGATACTTTCTGCATCTACTACTATTACTCCACACGTCGACCGCTATGCAGCATGCATCTAGTGTATTAAGTCCAAAAGAACAGAGTAACGCCTTAAGCAAGATGACATGATGTAGATGGACAATCTCATATCTACGACAAAGCCCTCCTTGTTACCCTGGATGGCAACTACACGATGTGTGCCTTGCTGCCCCTATTGTCACTGGGAAAGGTCACCACACGGTATGAACCCAAAACCAAGCACTTCTCCCATTGCAAGAATCATAGATCTGGTTGGCCAAACAAAACCCAAGACTCGGAGAGACTTACAAGGATATCAAATCATGCAAATAAGAAATCAGAAAAAACTCAAATATATATCATAGATAATCTGATCACAAATCCACAATTCATCGGATCTCGACAAACACACCGCCAAAGAGGATTACATCGTATAGATCTCCATGAAGATAATGGAGAATTTTGTATTGAAGATCCAAGAGAGAGAAGAAGCCATCTAGCTGCTAACTACGGACCCGTAGGTCTGAAGTGAACTACTCACGAGTCATTGGAGGGGCGATGATGATGATGTAGAAGACCTCCAACTCCAAAGTCCCCTCCGGCAGGGCACCGGAGAGGGTCTCCAGATGAGATATCGCGGAAACGGAAGCTTGCGGCGGCGGAAAAGTGTTTTCGTGGATTCCCTAATTTTTTCTCTGTATTTTAGGGAATATATAGGCGAAGGAGCTAGGTCAGGGGGGCGCCAGGGAGGCCACAAGCCTGCTAGCCGCCGCCCCCTGGTGGCGGCTAGGGGGCTTGTGGGCCCCCTGTAGCTCTCCTGGCTTGGCCCTCAAGCCCCCTCATCTTCTTCCGTTCGGAAAAAAATTATTTCGGGGATTTTATTCCGTTTGGACTCCGTTCCAAAATCAGATCTGAAAAGAGCCAAAAACACAAAAAAAACAGGAACTGGCACTTGGCACTGAATTAATAAGTTAGTCCCAAAAAAGATATAAAAGGTACATAAAACATCCAAAGTTGACAAGATAACAACATGAAACCATAAAAAATTATAGATACGTTTGAGACGTATCAAGGTCGGGGAAGGCTTTGTCCGCCTGGTCGTTCCACTCGAACTTCGTTGTCTTCTTCATGAGCTGGTAGAGTGGAAGGGCCTTCTCACCAAGCCGGCTGACGAACCGGCTAAGGGACGCCAAGCAGCCGGCGAACTTCTGGACGTCGAGCATTTGAGCCGGCCGCACCATCCGCTCGATGGTGCCGATCTTTTCGGGGTTCGCCTCGATGCCGCGGGCGGACACGAAGAACCCCAAGAGTTTGCCGCCTGGAACCCCAAAGACGCACTTCTCCGGGTTGAGCCGGATCTTGTACTCGCGCAGGTTGGCGAACGTCTCCCACAAGTCGTCGAGGAGGCTGAAGTGTTGCTTCGTCTTGACGACGATGTCATCCACATAGACGTGGATGTTTGTGCTGATTTGTGGCAGTAGGCACTGCTGCATGCAGCGTTGGAACGTCGCACCTACGTTCTTCAGACCTAACATCATGGTGGTGTAGCAGTAGGCCCCGAAGGGCGTGATGAAGGAGGTCTTCAGGCGATCAGCTAGATCCAACTTGATTTGATGGTAGCCCGAATAAGCATCCAGAAATGACAGCAGTTCGTAGCCTGCAGTTGATCTATCCTAGGCAACGCGAAAGGGTCTTTCGAACAGGCCTTATTCAGGCTAGTTTAGTCAATACACATTCACCAGGTGTTATTCTTCTTCAGCACCAGGAGTGGATTAGCCAGCCAGTCCGGGTGGAAAACCTCCATGATGAAGCCGACTGCAAGGAGCCGGGTGATCTCTTCTCCGATTGTGCGTCGCTTCCCCTCGGCGAAGCGGCGCAAGGGTTGTTTCACCGGCTTTGCATCCGGTCGCACGTGAAGTTTGTGCTCGGCGTACTTCCTCGGAACACCCGGCATGTCCTTGGGGGACCATGCAAATATGTCCCGATTCTCACGGAGGAAGTCAACGAGCTCGCCTTCCTATTTGGGGCTGAGGCCAGCCCCGATGGTGACGCACTGCTTTGGGTTGGCAGGGTCGAGTGGGACCTGCTTGGTCTCTTTAGCCGGCTTGAAAGAGCCCTCGCCGGCCGATTGGGACGGAGGAGAAGGAATCACCGGCTGCTCATTAGCCTGGGCCACGAGCCGGTCGATCTGCCGCTTCTCCTCAGAAATCACCAAGGCGTCGGCGAGGCGGGTGCTATCTTGGGCACACTCGAGCGACTTCTTGTAGTTGCCAACAATAGTGATGATGCCCTTGGGACCCGACATCTTCATCTTCAGGTATGCGTAGTGTGGAATAGCCATAAACTTGGCCAGAGCCGGTCTTCCTAGCAGCGCGTGATACGGGCTGCTGAGGTCCACTACCTCAAACCATATGGACTCTCGGCGGAAGTGGGCTTCGTCACCGAAGAGGACGTCCAGCTGGATCTTACCAATGGGCGAGCAGGACTACCCCGACACGATACCATGGAAGACAGTACCGGTCGGTAGGACGTCCGTCTCCTTGAGCCTGAGCTTGAGGAGAGTGTCGAGGTAGAGGATGTTGATGCTGCTGCCGCCGTCGACCAATACCCGGGAGAATCGGCAGGTGAGCCTCTTGGAGGCGAAGGTGGCGTCGAGGACGAGCGCGTATGACCCCGGGTTGGGCATCACCGCAGGATGGTCCACCCGGCTCCATGTAATTGGTTTGTCCGACCAATGCATGTATTGGGGAACCGGGGGAACCGTGGTATTCACCTCGCGCCGCCTCTGGCGCAAGCTGTGCTTGTCGTCGCCTTCATTGGTGAAGACAACGAACGCTCCGTCTTGATGAGGGTAGTCATCTTGGTGGTGGCCGTCGTCGCGAGGCGGCGACGGTGGAGCCGGAGCGTGGCCGGGAGCCGGTGCACGAGGTGCCGCCTGCGCACCTGGAGGAGCCGGCAGGCCATCCCCTTGCGACAGCCGGTGTGCAAAGCTGCACTGTCGAAGGGTATGGGTGGACGGCTGCGCCCCAGAATGTATCTTGCAGGGGGCGTCGAGCAGCTGCTCGAAGGACTGCTTGGGCAGCCAGTTGGTGTTGTTCCGGTTGGGACGCTTTCGCGGAGGGCCGGCTTGAGGAGCCGATGTTTCGCCCTCCACGCTGGCCACCAACTTGCTATTGGAGCGGAATCCATCTGATCCGCCTTGCGCTTGTTGTTGTTTTGGCCGCCTCTGTTGTCCCCAACCGGCTTGGGAGTAGCCGGTGTAGGGACAACCTTGTCCAAGGCGGTCACCTTGACGCGCATCGCCGAGTCGGCCATGGCGTATTTGTCCGCCTTGGCCATGAGCACCGCCAGAGAGGTGGGCTCGGAGCACATAAGCTTGTGCTTGAGCAGGGTGCCGTCTCGGCAACCGTCGATGAAGTACTGGGTGGCTTGTACCTCATGCACCCCCTCGCAGGAGTTACGGAGCTCCGTCCAGCGGGTGACGCAGTCGCGAAGGGGTTCGTCCGGCTTCTGGATGCACATGGCCAGCTCGCGGGGCCGGCCAGGGCGCTTGTAGGTGCCAGTGAAATTGCGGACGAACGCCTCCTCGAAGTTCACCCAAGAGTTGACACTGCCGGCCGGAAGGCTGTTAAGCCAAGTTCGGGCCGAGCCGGTCAACATGAGTGGCACGTAGCGGACCACTACGTGCTTGTTACCCCTGGCAATGCCGACGGCCGTGGTGTAGTCAATCAGCCAGTCCTCTGGCTTGTGTCATGCCGTTGTATTTGAGCATGTCCCGAGGCAAGGTGAAACCTCGGGGGAACGACTCCCCTCGGATGCGGGGGCCGAAGCAGGCCGGACCAACTGGACCGTCTTCCTCTAGGAGGGCTGACTGGGCCTGTACGATAAGACGCCAGCGAGCGTCCCGATCATCCTGGGAAGTGTGAGCGCCAGCCCGAGTGGCGAGAGGGGAGGCTCCTCGCGAACCGGAGACGTGAGTTCTTCGCGGGGGAAGAGTCTCACACTCCGAATCGCCCTTGTCGCCTCCGCGACGCAAGCCCGAAGTGTGCTAGCTCTGGCGCTGAGAGCGCCGGTCTTGGCTTCCCTCGCCCCTTCGGCCGTAGGGGCAATGCTAGGAAGATCCTTCTGCATGATGCTGACCGCTAGGGTTGCGGCGTGCTCCGGGGTTGGGTTCTGGAGACTCCGACTGGGCCTGACTGGGGTCAAACCGAGCATGTTGCTGGTTGGCAGCGTTAAGGAGGTCCTTGACCCGCTTCTCCTGGAAAGCACGCTCATCGCCTTCCAGGCTCGCCATCTCCTCCATGGCTACCTGAGCCGCTCGCATGTTGGCCGCAGGGGTCTCGTAGGTGGGCAGATTGCCACCTAGGACTTCGGCGATGAACCGGCCGCGGCTGCGGACCGATCCAAGCCGGCTAGGGGCCTCGGAAATCGGAGTAAGGCCGTATGCGGAGTTATACTCGCGCTACATAGCCTCCATCCGACATTTTGCCGAAGCTACAATGATGCCCTCCTCCAGGATACGCTTGCGAGCCTCCTCCAGCGAGGCCCGGGCGTCAGCAGGGTTTGCGGAAGCTGTGATGGGTGTCTTCAGGCCGACGATGGCGTCCCGAAGAGTATCGATGGTGGCAGCAGCGGGCTCACCAGCATCTGCTGAGGCCTTGCCGGGAGCCGTGCTGGTGCCGGCGCCGACAACCATCACTTCCACGGTGTTGGAGACGGCAACAACGTGGTATGGGGTAAAGAACCCCATCGACAGCGGAGGGCCGTCGAAGACGAGGACGTTGTTGGGATATACGTCGTGGACAGGCATCTCAGCGATAGAGAGCCTGCTGAAGCTGGTGCAGAGCACCTCAATGTCGAAGTCCTCGCCGAAGTAGCGCGGACCGTCGTTGAGACGTAGGTCGGTGAAGAGAACGTTGAGGTTCTCCATAGCAGCGACGACGATGCTAGGAAGCGCCTCGTCATCAGAATCTTCGTCCGAATCCGCATGGAGGACGGGGACATCGATCATCATGGGTGTTTCCTCGTCGAAAGCGGGCTCCACGGGCATGCAAACTGATCCGGACACGATGCATCCGGTGGTGTAGGTGCGGGGCCCCGCCTAGCGCGTAAAGCCAGCCGATGCCGTTATCGGCCCCATGGTGGGCGCCAAATGTCGGTGAATACTTACAACATATGCCATAGGTAGGCTAAAGTCGGTGAGAACCGAAGGGACAAAGGTGGACGCTGGGAACGAGGTTGGTACACGCATGGAACGCACGATGTACCCAGGTTCAGGGCTCTCCGTAGAGATAATACCCCTAGTCCTGCCGGAGTGTTTGATGTGTATGAACAGAGTACAGAGTTGCTCCTAGAGCTGTGTTGGGAGGAGGAAGAGGGGAGCAGCCGTCTCGTCTCTACCTCTCTCTCTATGGTTGGTGAGTGTGTGGTGTTGTTCGACTGTGGAATGATTGGACCCCCTGCATGGAGGGTGACCGAGGGGTTTTATAGACGAACCCGCCGACCTACAATATGGATAAAGGGTACGAGTGTGGGACCCGGCTGACAGCCTCGCCGGCTGGTCAGGGGCCCACTAGAGTCTTTTCTTGTCGCTTGAGGGGCCCGCCGGCTGCATGGTCTCGATTGGGAATGGGACCCGCCGGCTGGCCAATGAAGCTCTCACGTAAGGTTGACGCCGAGCACGCGCTGTACGTCAAGCGTCGTCTAGCGAGATTCGTCATGGGTAGGCAGTACAGACGCCTCCACTGTTCCCCACGTCGAGTGCAGTAATGGAGTGGGAGTGCGGCGGTCCGACAGTATGCTAGGTGATGGATCAGAGCCCGGGTAGGTCAGCGGCGTGGCCGCCGACGCTCGTACCTGCCGGGCGCCCTGATCCAGTACCTTTGCTGACGCGTAGCTACCTTTAATCGTAAGGTCTCATCCTGACCTACAATCTGATGTGACTTGTGATCCTTGGCCGGCTAGCCTGCTTGGCCAACCGGCTTGGGCGCGGCCACCTCATTCCTAGCCGACTGGCTGGATCAGGCCAGCTCAGAAGAGGTAACCGCCTCGAATCTAGCCGGCAGGGGTTGCCTGGCCGGCCAGAGGGATGGCCGCCTCGTCCTTTAGCCGGTAGGTGCTGCCTAGCCGGCCGGAAGACTTGGGCCTTGGGAAACTGTATATGTTCATGTCCTTTGGGCCGAAAATGAAGGAGCAGGCTTGATGAGTCTACCCCGGGGTTATCCCCCCGACACCTAGGGTGAATTAAATGTATTTAAAATAACTTCAGGATGTGTTGATTAGATAATAAGTAGCGTTTTGTAAACATATCAAAGATTCAGTGTCCAACATAATATTTCATATCATTTGCCATCCTATGTTGCATGGGAAGATTGATAAAAATATGCAACGAGAAAAAGAAACAGACCACACGCAAAAGAAAAAACGAGGATAAGCAAAGATTATTAGTCCACACATGAAAGTTTCCATCGAGAGTGTATGATAGATGTTCAATGTGCCACGAGGAAGAGTCAACGATTCGAAACTATGATTATTGCAAATATTATTCGTTTTGAATGGGGTCTATATATATATATATATATATATATATATATATATATATATATATATATATATATATATAACATCTGATGCATTGAGTGTGGTCGTGCTCAAGGCCTCTGATGGCCCTCATGGCCTCCGTCGTTGTGGCCATGATCGTCGTGAGCAAAGATATAATATTCATTGCTTTCCGAGGAACAGTGAAAATGCTATATCATCATTGAGTGAGCTCTAGGGTGACCTTCATGCAATGCTAGCAATGTAGGCCTAGAGCACAACCAAGTCAAATAATTATTTATTTTATTTTATTTATTTTGCGGGTGAAGTCAAAACAGTTTTGGCCCGGCTCAATTTTAAGGCTCTCCTAAATCCAACCATCTAGTTTTTTTAGGGAAATAGCCCAACCCATTCAAGGTTTTATTTTAGGGCCCCAACCCGTTTAAGTGAGAGGAGGGAATCGAGAAGGCAGCCCAATTATATACGTTGGCTAAAGAGTAAAGCCCAACAGTCGTATGCTCGATTCAAAGAAAAAGCAATGTACGCCATTGCGTACACACGTTGTATGTATGTATCGTGTATCCATTCACCGTGCCTTCGTCATCCTCTCCCCTATTGATGTTGACCTTGATGTTTTCTGAAAGTTTTCTTCAGTCTCGCTTATTTCTTCGGTAGATACTTTTTTGAGACAATCTCATGAAGTTTTTATTTAACTCGTCACAATGTTTACAGGGACGAACGAAAGATCACCCGGATTGCCTAACCACACACGACGACCAACCCCAAGTGATAAAGCATGCTTTACTAAATTGTGAGTATCTACATTCGAGCTCCTAAACTCATGGCTAAAAAAGCAAGCTAAAAAAAGTAGAACGATCTGTAATCTCTCAGATGATAGCTCCATAGATAGCAACACTCTTTTTCTTTATATCATCAATGACCATCTTGCAGTAAGAGGCCACAAAAATCTTGCACTCATACAGATCATCTGCCAAAGCTAGTGACTCCCGGATAGCAAGAGCTTCTAGGGTTGTAGGGGCATCGATGCCAGTTAGGGTGACCATGGAAGAACCCAAGAAAAGTCTATTGCAATCTCTGCAGACCACTGCAACTGCGCCAACGAATCTGTTACACAATAGTGCTGCATCGACATTGATTTTGATCATGTTCTCCGGAGGGGCTAACCAGTGGTTGAACCGTGGCTGGGATGCTGTTGGCTCACCACTTGGCTTCCCATTCACCTGCAGTTCATTGATGAAGGAGTTCCCAAAAGCATTGGTCACATATGGAGTCTGGTGGATATCCTCATGTATCGCTTTCCTCCTCGAAATACATAAGCTTGATGTGTTCCTGCTGCAGCCCAACTGTGTTTTTAGCTTATCTGATAGCTTATGACTCAGCATGCGTATTTTTAGCTTATCTGATAGCTTATGACTCGGCATGATGCAGGCTTATGGGATGGCCCACGCAATTGCTCGATCGTGGCGAGCTTTCAGGTTTTCTGTTAGCGACTGAATAAAAGGAAAGAAAGAAAATGATGCAAGTTTAGCGCGTTGCAAAATCTCTCTCTCGTGAATGCGTCACTGTTTACCATTCCCTTCCATCTCGTGTGCGTGTGTTGTGATTTTCAGACAAAATCGAAAGAAAGAGAGAGTAGATCACGACTTGATAACCAACATCCCCGACGAGACAACGCCCCCTTCTCGCCCCTTGCCCTGCACTAGGACTGCAAAGCTTGGACCTACTGCACCGACGCCGGTGGCAAGGCACACCCCCACACCGTGACACATCTCCTCCACGCTGATGCTTCGCCAAGCTCTCATGTAGCTCGTGGTCGGGGTGTCCACGCTGTCGACTGGGGCTGCCGTGATGACGCTTCTCCTCCACGACCACCACGAGAAACGCATGCAAGAAGCTCCGGTGCTCCACCTCCATGAGATGTCGAGACCACGACCACATTCTAGACAACACCGCCACTGCTGCGCCCATCCATGGCCTACCTAGCTTGACCAGCGTCATCGGGCCGACGAGACTACCCTGACCAGAGAGCTGGTTTGTCCAAGTCTCATATTGGGGCTCGCCGTAGCATCGAGCCGAGCCCTGGTCTCGACCATCGTCATCAAGCTTTTGGTTGCTCGATCCAATTTCGAATCGTGCCCAAGTAGACAGCGGGCGTGAGGATGACACTTGTTGTAGAGAAGCAACTGTCCTTGTTGTTAAGCATAGGATGGCGTGAAGATGGAGCTCGCCTCCAATTAATTTTGAATCGTGCCAAGTAGACAACGGGCCTGAGGATGATAGTTGTTGTAGGGAAGCAACCGTCCCTGTTGTCGAGCAGAGGATGGCGTGAAGATGGAGCACACCTCCAATTGGACAGCAGGCTCAAGGATGGCAATTAGGGAAGAGCGGCGGTCCAAATGAAAAAACGGAAAATTGTGAGGAAGCTGGTTGGGTGAAGATTGCCACTATTTTAATCTCATGGGTCCCATAGGTAAGAGGTGGAGGGTGAGTGAACTCACCACCAACTCAAATCTTTAGAAATAGGAAAGACATTTGGAAAACACATTATTCCAATGATGCATATGTTGTGATCAATTATCAAAACCACCCTAGGTAGCAATTGTGCTTTCAATCTCCCCCTTTTTGGTAATTGATGACAACATATAGATCAAAGCTTCGACAAAAGATATAATCAAAGATTAGCATCGACGCTTTGAGAAGTATGTGAAAAGCAAGAGCTCCCCCTAAATTTGTGAATTATTTAAAATTTGCGTTTGAATGCAAATGCACAATCGATTATGATTATGGGTTACTCTTCCACGTCACATACATCTTGGTGGTGCGTAAAAATAAAGCACATGACACCAACAAGATAAGTGAATGATCATCACAAGGATAGCTAAAAGATGATATCGTAGCATCACACAGGATAAAACGTATGATCAATCACACAGACAGGATAAAGTCATCCAAAAACCAAAGTTTTTAAAACCAAACGAGAGCAAATAAAGTCAAAAGCTCTCTCTCACACGAAGTCTACGATCTATATGTTTCTCCCCCATTCGCAACAAGTTACCAAAAAGTTCAAAAGTATAGAACTACTCGTCTCTCTGGGCAGCTGATGATGGAGTCGAGAAAACAACGTCGGCGAAGGCTTCTGCTGATGTGCGCAGAGAAGGAACAACAACTGACCAAGGCTGGATGCTGAACCTAGTGGTAGTGGGAGGAGGAGACTCATTCTCGTCATCATCATCATCTTCATGTTCATCTTCCTCCTTTGAGCGTGGAATCTCCATAGAGTCAACTTCATGTTGAAGCTGTCTGACAATGGTGATCAACTCAATTACCTTCAAATCCATGTTGTGGAATTTTGTCTCCACAACTCTCTCAAGGCTCTTCTGATTTTGCATAATCTCCTAAATGTTCTTCTCCATGCCTTGGATAATGCTCACTAGAAATGCCATTTGCTCAGCTTGAGTTCTGAGCTGTGGAACTTGAGGTGACCTATTTCTAGCAGCTTCAGCCTCTGCTGCCTCTGCTGCAAATTCAGGCTGAAGAGGTAGATGGGGACGGTCAAGTTGATATGCATGCTTGCCTAGCTTGGCATTGATGAGCACCTGGATATATTGTACATATCCATAATATCTCTTCTGATCCGCACCAGTCCTTCGGATAGTCTCAATTATCAAGTCCATCACTCTAAATCTGGTATGGGTATCAAGTAGGTGCAACAGGTTGATTGAATATCCTCTGAGCATCTTCTCATCTCCTGACTTAGGAATGAGAGTGTATCGCAGTATAGTGTTTGTTGTGGGAATACCAGCTTGCAGAAAATACACTGAACCAAACTTGTGGCTGGCCAAGTACTAATGTGGAATCGTCTTGTACATATTAGCCATGGAGTTGTGATTCTGCTTAGCATCTGCATACACATCTACATCTGCTTCTTCCTACTTGGGAACACCAATGATTGTAGCCCATTCAACAATTGAAGCATCGTACCTGTGTCCATCGATCATCCAGACTAAGGAGTCAACATAGAAATGAATTGTTGCATAGAATTGCACGATCATCTCGTCATTCCATGGGGTCATATCCTTCCCAACAAAATCTTCTATTTCAACTAGCGTGAAGTTTTCTTGAACATGTGGAAAGAAATTCTCATTCTCCTTGATGTATGCCCAGTCGACATACCTCATATCACTGACAGCAGGACTCTTGTCATACAAGACAGTCTCATAAAAATCTTGTTGTTCCTTGGTGTGAAACCTTGGATCAACAACAGTTCGTCTTCTGACATCATATGGATCAACAACTCTCCACTTTCTTAATCCGTCATCCTTCCTCTTCTTCATGTCTTCTGCTACAGGATGAGCATCATTGTGGAGTGGAAGATATGGTCTGAGCTTCCTGAGAACTGGGACATTCTCATCTTCTTCCTCTTCTGCAGCATTGGCACTGGATGCAGGGCCTTTGCTCTTAGCAGCTACATGTATATCTTTAGTGGTCTTCTTGGAAGCTACAACCTTCTTTGATTTAGTAGCAGGCTTTGGAGAAGACTTCATTGCATCACCCATTAGCTTCTTCTTCTTGGGAGGATCTGGGATCTCCTTGGGAGCTTCTTCCTCAGCTTCTTTTGGGTCTTCAAACATAGAAGTCTTTCTGCCAACAAGATGGATAGTTCTCTTCCCGGGCCTCTTCACACCAGCCGTCTTTGCAAGTGCATCCTTGGCAATTGCTTTGCCCTTCTTGGCATAATCAGGTGCTCTCAGATCAACAACGCTCGTAGATATCTTCCTAACAACTTTCCTTGGAGGAGCCTTAGGAGGGGCTGAAATTTCTCCTGGCAAAAAGTCTGAGTATTCGTCATCAGAAACTATCTTCCTCCTTTGCCTGGTGACTGCCTTGGGCAAGCCATGGGAACTGGGAGAACTAGGGTCTGAAGTAGTCTTCTCTGGACTAGTGCCCGAGTCCATCTCGACACTGTGCTCTCTGAAGTCATTCGGACAATCATCTGAACCTCACATGTTGACAAACACACTCAGCAGCAAACAACAGAACATGTGAAGGGGATATAGGAAAGACAAAATGGATGAGCATCACAAAATTCAGATGTTTTTGAAACTCAGGGTATGTTTTGAAAATTTGAAGTTTTGAAACTCAGGGTATGATCTTCTACAGGATGTAAATCAGTGGCACCGATTTGTCATTTTTGGAGTCACCGAGAAGGCTTACTCTCTTAACAGAGACTTGGTAGTCATTTTCGGTGGCACCGAAAACAGCTGCTCGGTCTCACTGAGTTTCCTCTCAGGAACCCTAAAACAGGAATCAGTGGAACCCATTTTGCAAACTCGGTCTCACTGAGTTGCATGCTGGAGCAGATCAGATCCAAAATTTCTACTTCTTCTACTCTACGAGATTTATCTGGTGGAAGGAAGGGTTTGCACATGGTGGCTCGAAGAAAACACTTTCCCCAATGCGTAAGAATTAGACGGGGAACGCAAAGGAGATCGAACCGTACACTAACTTGGCGGCGGCACGGCTACGACAACGACGGTGGGGCATCTTGCATCGGCGATAGTGAATCCCAGAGGCGACGATGCTCGGGGAGTCAAGGGCGATGACCTGGGGTCTCGAGGGCAGCGAGGGTTTTGGCGAACGAAACGTTTTGATGAAGTGATGTCAAAGATTCGGTCCATATGTATATATACCCGTGCGCTGTCTGTGTCACCGAGATGGCAAAATCGGTGTCACCGAGTTCCTCAACTATCAGCAGACAGGGAAACTCGGTGTAACCGAGTTGGCGATTTTGGTGGTACCGAGATTGAAAACCTGATCAACTTTGAAAAATCGGTGGCGCCGAGTTTGAGGAATTGGTCACACCGAGTTTTTCAAGGAGGTTTTGGAAGGCAGCCTTTGCGATACGGAACTCCGAGTGCACCTTCACACATAAGGATCGATAAGTGCTTGTTCAAGTTTTGTAATGAAGCATGAATAGAACTTGAGATGAGATAGCATAGATAGCTAGAGAAGGGTCCTAGGCATTCTTGTCCATCCAATTGGCAACAGATAAATGAAAAGCTAAATAACAACAATTGGATGTCCTCGAATGATCAAACACATGTAGACCAACATGCTCACACAATAAGAATGATGAATAAAACATGGTGAACATGCACACACATCCTAGCATCTATCAAGCACTTGGTCTATGACAAAGTAATCTATATATGAGTATATTCACATAGGAGCCAAGTAAGAATACTTGATCATAGGTCATACCCATCATTAAGCACAAGTGGGGTTACCACTTTTACATAAGCATTAATGTGTTCATATCCTTAGGAGATGTTTATACTCATGTCTTAGAGTAAAGCTCCCCCTTGATATGATATCCCCATTAAGAGGGATCAACTAACCTTGGGTTTTGTCGTAGAAGACTTCAAGTAGGTGAAGTAGTGGTGGATGCTCAATGTTGATGAAGATCATCTTGAGTTGGGAGCAATCTTTGTTGTTTTCATACTCTTCTCACCTACATGGGTTAGTCCCAAAGCCAAAGGAACATATGCAATAATATCTATGGACATGGAGTGAAGCACACATGGGATAATGTCCAAAGATGCATTAATTACCTTGTTCCTTGCTTACCTTTGAGGGAATGTGTGACTCATCGAAGTAATGCATGTGGTGTTGGGGACCGTTGCATGGGAAATAAAAAATTTCCTACGCACACGAAGACCTATCATGGTGATGTCCATCTACGAGAGGAGATTTGGATCTACGTACCCTTGTAGATCGCACAACAGGAATTGTTAAGAGACACGGTTGATGTAGTGGAACGTCTTCACGTCCCTCGAATCGCCCCACGAACCGTCCCAAGAACCGTCCCGCGATCCGTCCCACGATCTGTCCCACGATCCGTCCAATGAACCGTCCCGCGATCCGTCTCACGAATCGTCTTGCGATCCGTCTTCATGATCCGTTCGGATCTAGTGCCGAACGGACGGGACCTCCGCATTCAGCACACGTACAGATCAATGACGATCTCCACCTTCTTGATCTAGGAAGAGGGGGCGGAGAGGTAGAAGAGTTCTCCGGCAGCATGACGGTGCTCTGGTGGCGGTGACGATCTAACCGTGCAGGGCTCGGCCCGAGCTCCGCAGAAATACGATCTAGAGGAAGAACTGTGGTGTCTAGTTCTGAGTTGCACGTGGAAAAAAGTTGTCTCAAATCAGCCCTAAATCACCACTATATATAGGAGGGAGGGAGGGGAGGAGCAAGCCTCAAAACCTCAAGGTTTGGCCGAAATTGGAGGTGGAGGAGTCCTACTCCAATCCTACTTGGAGTAGGATTCCACATTCTCACTTGGAATCTCTTTCCACCTTGTGTTTTTTCCTTCTCAAACCTTATGGGCCTTAGTGGGAACTTATTCCAGCCCACTAGTGGCAGGTTTATCTCTTCCCATTGCCCATGAGACCCCTTGGGGCGTGACACCCCTCCCGATGGTCCCCGGCACCCCTCCCGACACTTCCGGTACACTACCGATGAGCCCGAAACTTTTTCGGTGACCAAAACAGGACTTCCTATATATTAACATTTACCTACGGACCATTCCGGAGATCCTCGTGACGTCCTAGATCTCATCCGGGACTCCGAACAACTTTCGGTTACCAACACCTATAACTCAACTATACCGAAACGTCACCGAACCTTAAGTGTGCAGACCCTGCGGGTTTGAGAACTATGCAGACATGACCTGAGACACTCTCCGATCAATATCCAATAGCGGGAGCTGGATTCCCATATTTGATCGTACATATTCTACGGAGATCTTATCAGTTGAACCTCTATGTTAAGGATTCAGTTAATCCCGTATGATGTTCCCTTTGTCCTTCGGTATGTTACCTACCCGAGATTCGATCGTCGGTATCTTCATACCTAGTTCAATGTCGTTACTGGCAAGTCTCTTTACTCGTTACATAATACAAGATCCCATAACTAACTCATTAGTCACATTGCTTGCAAGGCTTGTTGTGATGTTGTATTGCTGAGTGGGCCCCAAGATACCTCCCCGTCACACGGAGTGACAAATCCCAGTCTTGATCCATGCCAACCCAACAGACACCTTCGGAGATACTTGTAGAGCACCTTTATAGTCACCCAGTTACGTTGCGACGTTTGATACACACAAGGTATTCCGCCAGTGTCCGGGAGTTGCATGATCTCATGGTCATAGGAACAGATACATTGACATGAAGAAAACAGTAGCAACAAACTGTCACGATCATATGCTACTTTTATAGTTTGGGTCTTGTCCATCACATCATTCTCCTAATGATGTGATCCCGTTATCAAGTGACAACACTTGCCTATGACCAGGAAATCTTGACCATCTTTGATCAACGAGCTAGTCAACTAGAGGCTCACTAGGGACAGTGTGTTGTCTATGTATCCGCCCATGTATTTGAGTTTCCAATCAATACAATTCTAGCATGGATAATAAACTATTATTATGAACAAGGAAATATAATAATAACCAATTTATTATTGCCTATAGGGAATATTTCCAAGAGTCTCCCACTTGCACTAGAGTCAATAATATAGTTCACATCACCATGTGATTTCAACGAATCCAACACCCATATAGTTCTGGGGTCTGATCACGTCTTGCTCGTGAGAGAGGTTTTAGTGAATGGTTCTGAATCTTTCAGATCAGTGTGTGCTTTACAAATCTTTATGTCATCTTATAGATGCTTCTACTACATGCTATTCGGAAATACTCCAAATATCTACTCTACTATACGAATCCGTTTTACTACTCATAGTTATTCAGATTAGTGTCAAAGCTTGCATCAACGTAACCCTTTACGACGAACTCTTTAACCACCTCCATAATGGAGAAAAATTCCTTAGTATATTAGTTACTAAGGATAACTTTGACCGCTGTTCAGTGATTCAATCCTGGATCACTCTCTGTACCTCTTAACAGACTTGTGACAAGGCACACATCAGGTGCGGTACACAGCATGGCATACTGTAGAGTCTACGGCTAAGGCATAGGGGACGACCTTCGTCCTTTCTCTTTCTTCTGCCGTGGTCGGGCTTTTTAGTCTTACTCAAATTCACACCTTACAACACAGCCAAGAACTCCTTCTTTGCTGATCTATTTTGAACTCCTTCAAAAACTTGTCAAGGCATTCATTTTGTTGAAACTTCTATTAAGCATTTTGATCTATCTCCATAGATCTTGATGCTCAATTTTCAAGTAGCTCAATCCAGGTTTTCCTTTGAAAAACCCCTTTCAAACAACCTTTATGCTTTACAGAAATTCTACATTACTTCCGATCAACAATATGTCAACCACATATACTTTATCAGAAATACTATAGTGCTCCCACTCACTTCTTTGGAAATACAAGTTTCTCATAAACCTCGTACAAACCCAAAAGCTTTGATCATCTAATCAAAGCGTATATTCCAACTCCGAGATGCTTGCACCAGTCCATAAAAGGACCGCTGGAGCTTGCATACTTGTTAGTATCCTTAAGATCGACAAAACCTTCTGATTGTTTCGCATACAACCTTTCTTAAAGGAAACCGTCGAGGAAACAATGTTTTGACATCCTATGCAACATTTCATAAATAATGCAGCAACTACTAACATAATTCCAACATACTTTTAGCATTCCTACGAGTGAGAAAGTCTCATCATAGTCAACTCTTTGAACTTGTCGGAAACATCTTTGCGATAAATCAAGCTTTTCTTAATGGTGAATAGTCACCATCATCGTCTGTCTTCCTTCTAAAGATCCATATTTACTTAATAGTCTTACTACCATCAAGTAGTTCTTCCAAAGTCTACACTTTGTCTTCATACATGGATCCTCTCTCGGATTTCATGGCCTCTAGCCATTTGTCGGAATCCGAGCCCACCATTGCTTCTCCATAAATCGTAGGTTCATTGTTGTTCAACAACATGACCTCCAAGACAGGGTTACCGTACCACTCTGTAGTAGTACGCGACCTTGTCGACCTACGAGGTTTGTAGTAACTTGATCCGAAGCTCAATGATCACCATCATCAATTTCCACTTCAATCGGTGTAGGCGCCATAGGAAGAACTTTCTGCGCCCTGCTACACACTGGTTGAAGTGACGGTTCACTAACCTCATCAAGTTCCACCACCCTCCCACTCAATTCTTTCGAGAGAAACCATTCCTCGAGAAAGGACCCGTTTCTAGAAACAAACACTTTGCTTCCGGATCTGAGATAGGAGAAGTATCCAACTGTTTTGGATATCCTATGAAGATGCATTTATCCGCTTTGGATTCGAGCTTATCAGACTGAAACTTTTTCACATAAGCGTCGCAGCCCCAAACTTTCAAGAAACGACAACTCAGGTTTCTCCAAACCATATTCTATACTGTTTCATCTCAACGGAAATATGCGGTGCCCTATTTTAAGGTGAATGCGGTTGTCTCTAATGCATAACCAATAAACGATCATGGTAATTTGTAACATCCCAAATTTTGGAATGTTAATAATGTTATTAGATTGATTGTTTGTTTGCTTGAGTGATTGAAAGCTTGAGTGAAATTTGAAAACTTTTCAAAACTTTTGAATGAGAGGGAATAAAATGACTTTCCCCTTTTTTCCTGTGAATTCAAATTCATCTTTTTTAAAAATCAGCGAGAGGAGATAGCATGACTTCTTCAACTATAAAGAATTTGAATCAAGGTGGCATTGGAATTCCTTCCGATTTTGCCTTGCATTTTGTTTCTTCCTCACTCACGGAATGCCGGAATCATATCTTGTCAAGCAAGAAAAAGAGAGGAGAAACATGACCCTCCAAAACCCGGGGATATTCTTTGAAATATTTGAGCTATGAAACCCAAGATTTATTTGAGAAAATATTAGCAAAAAGAAATAAAGCATTTAGGGATTTTCTAAAAAACATTTTTTTTGAAGTATTTATTTTGGTAGTGGAAAAATGCCCATCTTTTTGGATTTATTTTTCTGAAAATTTTAATATATTATACCTCTATATTCCGAGGATATTCTATTTCCTTTTAATCGTATTAATTCCTGTTTTAATAAAAAGGGAACGAGATCTCTTATTTTAGGAATGTACTTGGGCCACGTTAGGAAACACATCAGGCCGAGATACCCCTTCTTCTTCCTCCTCTCGTTCCCTTCCTTCCTAGGCAATGGCAGAAGCTTCCTGGAAGCTTCCCTCCCCCGATTCGCGAGATATGTTGCCTCCCCTCGCCTCCCACCACCCCTATAAGAGAGCCCCAACTCTCCTTGTTCCATTTTCCCCATCACCTCGCCTTCTCCCTGCTCGTAGCCACGGCGCCACCATCCTCATCTTCCTGTCAAGAACGGAGTACACTAGGTCTCGTGGCGCTTCCCCATCACCCCTGCCGAGCCTCTCCAGCGCCCTACCCCTGCCGTGCTACTTCTCCGCCGATTCCCCACCCCGCCGGCGACCTCCCCACCTCGCCGGAGCAGCCACCTCACCAGAGTTCTTCCTCTGTGTCAGCCATGGTGAGCTTCATAGAAATCCCGTCACAGTTTTTTTCGGAAAAAGAGCAAACTTATAAAATTCATATCTATTAGTCTATAATTCGGAATTAGTTGATTCTTTTTCCAGTAGATCACAATTTTTCTGTAGTTTTCAAAGACATATTATTTTCCTATGTTTGAAATTTTCAAATTTAAATTATATCAGATTTAGTTTAAACCTTGTTTTGCTTATTCCGGGAGTTTAAAAATAGATTTTTAATTAATTCTTTTTGCTGTTGTTTCCTAGTGATCATATCTTTCAGTAATTAAGTTTAAAAGTTTTTTTAAATAATTTTTACTTGGGGTTTTAACAGAAACAAATTCTGCCTTAGTTAGGTGAAGTGAATTCTTTCACTTTATGCCATAGCTACTTTATGCTTGTGATGTTATTTTACTTTTTGATGATTGTAGTGCTTATGGTGTGTACTTGTTTGTATCAATAGATCACCCGGAGTGTGAAGCTTGTTACTTAGAAGAGCTCGATCAAGACAACTATCATCAAGGCAAGTCATTTTGATCATACTATTCGCCTATGTTTTCTATGCATGGTAGTTTCACCTTTCTTTGCCCAATTGCATGCTGAGTAGGTACTTGGAAATTATAGTTATAGGTTGTAGTATCATGTGGTAGGCACACAACAACCCCGATACTTGGTCCGGGACGACAAATTTCATATTGCTATGCTGGAGTAGACGGGATTCTGGTTGAGTGCATAACATGAGTGATGCGAGGATAATTAAATAACCAAGACCGGTTAAGTCAAGATTGTCAAGACCTCGTGAAGCAATGCAACTCTGGGTGATGGACGGTTTGACGGGCTCCCTGGAGAAACCAATGGACGACCCCGGGATGCTGGAGACGTGCCATGACATCTTGCGGAAAGCTTAACCCAGGCTCGAAGAGACGGAAGGAGGCTTCAAGACCCAAGGCTTACCTGCACAACCAAAAGTCATTATGGGCTCTGGCTTGGTTGGACAACGCGGTGACTCTGGACAGGCGGTGCTAGCATATGTAGAAGAACGGTAGGAATGGATGGGCACCGACAGGGATTCAGAGGGACCCGTTGAAAGACCATGTTTTGATCATCCGGTCTTCAAACACCCCGAAGTGCGAGGACATACTCGGAGGCGATCAAATCTTTTGGGGAACGTGTGCAAAACTCTGCCCAAACCTAATCGATTAGCCGTGTCCATGGTCATGGACAACTTGAGCCGAAGGCATTGAATTTTCCCTGAACTCTCGACACAACTTAATAATGATGTGGGAATTATCAACAACTCGGGTACGAGAATTGGTTGGCGGAACCATCTCGTTAACAACAAACAATGTAGTAATATTTTGCTTTTAGCCCTCTCTTGTTGTAGGGGAAAATTGGCTTTATGCTAAAACTTATAGCCCCACCTGCCAAATATGCATGTAGAGATAGTTGGTTATTATTTTTCCCCTCTCTTTGATGACCTGCCGGCATATTCCATATGCTGACCTACACGGCTGCAACGTATCATGTTGCAGAGTACTTTTCCGACCAGGAGTGAGGCTACGATCTACGCTCAGCGGCATGCCCTGGACTCGGATGGACTCGTCTACCTGATGCTTCCGCTAGTCTTCGTTAGATATCTCATGAGATGGCCTTCAGCCACTTTATTGTATTCATTATTGTAATAAAGTACTCGATATGAGATTTTCGATTAATAAAGCTGTGTGATTGAACTCTTGATATATACATTGATGTACTGAGTGTGTACCAACATGATCTTGGGATGGTACGGAACACCAGAGGCTTGACTCGTATTGAGTCGGGTCGCTACAGAAATGGTATCAGAGCACATGTTGACTGTAGGACGTGACCCTAGAAACTGGAAATTTCTTAGGAAAGGATCTCTCAAAATTTCTATTTTTCAAGAACACGTTTTACTTCTCATCTCTTCGGATTTCATCAAACGTTCTCTCCCACCTCAAATAGTTAGACAATGCCCTTTCCCTTTGATCACATGAAGGATCAACCGACTCCCACTTCAAAGTAAAGAGGATTTCATCATGCATTTGAAGCATTGAAGCTGCGTCAATTGAAGACTCTAAAGACCCGAAGAATTGAAGACCCTGAAGCGTTCGAATATTTATATGACCATTAGAAGTCCAAACCCTTGTTATATACCCACGTTAGTTACGATTATTTGTGAGCCGTCATTGGTGTGTGTTTTCCGACAGCCACAAATAAAAACCTATTCTCAAAAAAATATTGTTTGTATTGTGTGTATCTCCCTCCCTCTCTTACCCGTCTTATCCCCCAAAACCTCAACCCTACGAGATGGAGTATGAAGCTGGACTTGTAGTCTTTGGACCAATGACCCAGCTGGAGGCTGATATATGGATTCAAAACATGGAGAACCACTTCGGGAGCAACTTGATCTCAAGGAAGTATGAAGTGGAACACGCTCTCCCATACTTTACCCAAAGTGCTGCTATCTGGTGGAAAATGCACCATGCCATACAAGGATTTAGTGGAGCAGAAACTTGGGACGAATTCAAGAAGACTCTATTAAGATCCCGTCTTATTCAGAAGTGCTATGATAATCCGAAAAAGAAAACTTGTGCATGCAAGATCTGTGGAGAAATAGGACACACCCAGGAAGAACACAAGGATGGATGCACTCATTGTGAAGAAAATCACCCAGCTGAGGAGTGCCCAAGTAGTCAGGTGACTTGTTTCCTTTGTGAATGAACCACCCACTACCCAGCTCAATGTCACATTTACCCCAAGGTGCAACAAGTTGTCAAGCAGCAGAAAGATGCAATGAAGGAAACCCTCAAGAAGAAGATTCTAGAAGAACCTGTGATGAATGAAAATATAGAAGACCCTGATGAACAAGGTCTGACCAGATTTTTCTCCAATGCATGCTACTCATGTGGAGGAGAAGGACATTATTCACAATATTGCACGAAGGGAAGCCAAGAGTATCTGGGAAACTTCCCGATGGAAAAAGTGGAGTTTGATCCACTTGAAATAGAAGAACTGGCCAAAATAAAGGAGTCCAGAAAGAAAAAAAGGTACCCTCGGAAGAGCCAAATCTCTGCAGATATAGACCCGAGTCATGTCAGATGTTACAAGTGTATGGAATTTGTCCACCACAAATACATGTGCTCAGGAAGGAAGCCGGAAACCCAAGGAGCAAAAGCAAACACTAAGACGCCTCGAGACTTGTCAGAATTCATATGCTTTCGTTGCAAGGAAGCAGGACATTTTGCTAACGATTGTCCACAAAGGAAGAAAGCTAAAAAGGAGTAGTTAAGTTTTGACCGCGGCAATTAGTGTAATCCGAAGAACACTTGTTTTTCATGAGATCATGGAGTGAATTTTTTTGTAACAAAAGTCCCTGAGATTGTAATAACATCACGAATAAATGGAGTTTATTATCTCATGATTGCCTATGTTGAAACTATATGCGTTGTTTCTCTTCGAACAAAGATCTCTGAACAATTATGAGGATATGAGAAAATATGGTCTATGCAGGCATGAGTATAATTCATTTTAAGTGTGGTAGTAATCGGTAAACCCACAGGATCCACTGAGTAGGAATGTACCATAACTACCAAGGAGACATATACGTTCCTCTGAGTACCTATTTACTGACACCTGCAGAGGACAACTCTCTACGAGTCTTTCCTCAAGGGCGCAAAAACGATTATGACCCTGACCAGTGATCATGATTACCCAAAAATCCTAAAGGACATGATGAAGCACATTCATCTTGAAGGAGATGCAGTCTACAAAGGCTACCCGTTCATGGAAAATGGAGTGGAACTTTGGTATGTGGAAGTACACCTCCACCATGTGAAAGGAGTTTGTCCAAAGACTATGGGGCAATACTTTTTCATTTCACGTGTACCACGAGCAATTTTATTTGATGTTATTCGTGAAGCTGCCATGGAAGCCATACGTCAGATTGGAGAAATACTTGAAGCAAGACTCCGTCATACCCAGGAATACCGGAGTGAAGTGCATGCGGAGATGATGGAGATCAAGCTCATGGCCACCATGATGAAGCAAAAGATGGATGATTTCAAGGAGCACCTCGGAAAGTTCGAGTGGAACTAAAGTACCTCCAAGAGAGACATATGAATAAAGTTGGCAGAAATGCTTGACCATACCGAACAATGTGGATGGCAGCATTTGTAATAAATTACTTTTGAGTTGGAATTTTGAAGAAAGTAAGGATGTAATAAAGGATTGATTATGAAATGAATATGATTTTTGGATGAACCAATACCTTTTAATGGAAAACACACCAATGGAAAGTATCCCACAGAGTGGAGTGTGTACCAAAAATAAGTCTGAGGATTATTTATATGATGGTTACCCCAAGAGTATGATGGAGGAAACACTATAGGATTTAAGGCATAGTGATTCCAAGTAAGCCTGCAACCCACAGACCCCGATACTAATAAGGATCAAGTACTACCTATTTGGAGAAGGAAACTTGGAAGAAGCTATGATGGATCAGCAAACTTTTTCTTAGGAGCATACGAAAACCCGAGAGTTGTGAAGATAAGATAGATTTTTGTTGAGCTTGCAGAACCAATGGATTATCCGAACTTCGTTCGTGGACAAGAGATATTCTGCAATAATTGTGAGGATGCCCAAGTGTTAGAATACGAGATTCACTAAGCCTTATACAAGGTAATGATTTCAGTGCGACATGGCTTGGCCACCATGACGACTTACTATTATCATTCTCTTGCTATTCGGAATGGTAAATCTGAGAGACTTACCCATAGAGAGAGACGACGTTCTTTGAAGCTTTTGTTTAAGCCTTAGAATGGTATGATGAAAGCCCCATGTACATGGCATTTGTTGTCACGCGTAGGAAATTTTACGGCGAGGATGAAGACAAGACCCCTCTCTCTGCAGGATAACCACAAATGGTAGACCACCATGAGAATCATTGATAGGTTATTTAGTATTAATCACGAGTCTGTCAGTTAAGAAGACCCAGTAACGGAAGAAGCTTGTATCAACAGAAGAACCCTCGATTTTTATGAGAACGTTATGAGTATAATGGAAGAGCATCACCAGAGGAGTTAGTATGAAGACTGTGAGGAGTCAGATGCCAAAACACGAGAGGATTTCTAAAATTCCGAGGGACCAGTAGCTCTCATTTTAAGTGTGGTAGCATCCCACTTTGCAGGAGATTGGTTTTGTTTGAAGACCCCAAACCCTAACCTTTCTTTCTAGCCTCTTCGAATCTCGAGGACGAGATTCATTTTAAGTGTGGTAGGTTTGTAACATCCCAAATTTTGGAATGTTAATAAAGTTATTAGATTGATTGTTTGTTTGCTTGAGTGATTGAAAGCTTGAGTGAAATTTGAAAACTTTTCAAAACTTTTGAATGAGAGGGAATAAAATGACTTTCCCCTTTTTTCCTGTGAATTCAAATTCATCTTTTTTAAAAATCAGCGAGAGGAGATAGCATGACTTCTTCAACTATAAAGAATTTGAATCAAGGTGGCATTGGAATTCCTTCCGATTTTGCCTTGCATTTTGTTTCTTCCTCACTCACGGAATGCCGGAATCATATCTTGTCAAGCAAGAAAAAGAGAAGAGAAACATGACCCTCCAAAACCCGGGGATATTCTTTGAAATATTTGAGCTATGAAACCCAAGATTTATTTGAGAAAATATTAGCAAAAAGAAATAAAGCATTTAGGGATTTTCTAAAAAACATTTTTTTTGAAGTATTTATTTTGGTAGTGGAAAAATGCCCATCTTTTTGGATTTATTTTTCTGAAAATTTTAATATATTATACCTCTATATTCCGAGGATATTCTATTTCCTTTTAATCGTATTAATTCCTGTTTTAATAAAAAGGGAAAGAGATCTCTTATTTTAGGAATGTACTTGAGCCACGTTAGGAAACACATTAGGCCTAGATACCCCTTCTTCTTCCTCCTCTCGTTCCCTTCCTTCCTAGGCAATGGCAGAAGCTTCTTGGAAGCTTCCCTCCATCGATTCGCGAGATATGTTGCCTCCCCTCGCCTCCCACCACCCCTATAAGAGAGCCCCAACTCTCCTCGTTCCATTTTCCCCATCACCTCGCCTTCTCCCTGCTCGTAGCCACGGCGCCACCATCCTCATCTTCCTGTCAAGAACGGAGTACAGTAGGTCTCGTTGCGCTTCCCCATCACCCGTGCCGAGCCTCTCCAGCGCCCCACCCCCTGCCGTGCTACTCCTCCGCCGATTCCCCACCCCGCCGGCGACCTCCCCACCTCGCCGGAGCAGCCACCTCGCCGGAGTTCTTCCTCTGTGTCAGCCACGGTGAGCTTCATAGAAATCCCGTCACAGTTTTTTTTCCAGAAAAAGAGCAAATTTATAAAATTCATATCTATTAGTCTATAACTCCGAATTAGTTGACTCTTTTTCCAGTAGATCACAATTGTTCTGTAGTTTTCAAAGACATATTATTTGCCTATGTTTGAATTTTCAAATTTGAATTAGATCAGATTTAGTTTAAACCTTGTTTTGCTTATTCCGGGAGTTTAAAAATAGATTTTTAATTAGTTCTTTTTGCTGTTGTTTCCTAGTGATCATATCTTTCACTAGTTTAAGTTTCAATTTTTTTAAATAATTTTTACTAGGGGTTTTAATAGAAAGAATTTCTGCCTTAGTTAGGTGAAGTGAATTCTTTCACTTTATGCCATAGCTACTTTATGCTTGTGATGTTATTTTACTTGTTGATGATTGTAGTGCTTATGGTGTGTACTTGTTTGTATCGATAGATCACCCGGAGTGCGAAGCTTGTTACTTAGAAGCGCTTGATCAAGACAACTATCATCAAGGCAAGTCATTTTGATCATACTATTCGCCTATGTTTTCTATGCATGGTAGTTTCACCTTTCTTTGCCCAATTGCATGCTGAGTAGGTACTTGGAAATTATAGTTATAGATTGTAGTATCATGTGGTAGGCACACAACAACCCCGATACTTGGTCCGGGACGACAAATTTCATATTGCTATGCTGGAGTAGACGGGATTCTAGTTGAGTGCATAACATGAGTGATGCGGGGATAATTAAATAACCAAGACCGGTTAAGTCAAGATTGTCAAGACCTCGTGAAGCAATGCAACTCTGGGTGATGGACGGTTTGACGGGCTCCCTGGAGAAACCAATGGACGACCCCGGGATGCTGGAGACGTGCCATGACATCTTGCGGAAAGCTTAACCCAGGCTCGAAGAGACCGAAGGAGGCTTCAAGAATCAAGGCTTACCTGCACAGCCACAAGTCATTATGGGCTCTGGCTTGGTTGGACAACGCGGCGACTCTGGCCAGGCGGTGCTAGCAGATGTAGAAGAACGGTAGGAATGGATGGGCACCGACAGGGATTCAGAGGGACCCGTTGAAAGACCATGTTTTGATCATCCGGTCTTCAAACACCCCGAAGTGCGAGGACATACTCGGAGGCGATCAAATCTTTTGGGGAACGTGTGCAAAACTCTGCAGAGTGCCCAAACCTAATCGATTAACCGTGTCCACGGTCATGGACAACTTGAGCCGAAGGCATTGAATTTTCCCTGAACTCTCGACACAACTTAATAATGATGTGGGAATTATCAACAACTCGGGTACGAGAATTGGTTGGCGGAACCATCTCGTTAACAACAAACAATGTAGTAATATTTTGCTTTCAGCCCTCTCTTGTTGTAGGAGAAAATTGGCTTTATGCTAAAACTTATAGCCCCACCTGCCAAATATGCATGTAGAGATAGTTGTTTATTATTTTCCCCCTCTCTTTGATGACTTGCCGGCATATTCCATATGCTGACCGACATGGCTGCAACGTATCATGTTGCAGAGTACTGTTCCGACCAGGAGTGAGGCTACGATCTACGCTCAACGACATGCCCTGGAGTCGAATGGACTCGTCTACCTGATGCTTCCGCTAGTCTTCGTTAGATATCTCATGAGATGGCCTTCAGCCACTTTATTGTAATTCATTATTGTAATAAAGTACTCGATATGAGATTTTTGATTAATAAAGCTGTGTGATTGAACTCTTAATATATACATTGATGTACTGAGTGTGTACCGGCATGATCTTGGGATGGTACGGAACACCAGAGGCTTGACTCGTATTGAGTCGGGTCGCTACATAATTCGATAAGAGACATCATAGTATGCATCATATCAAATAGGGCGCGGCTATGACGTTCGAACACACCATCATACCATGGTGTTCTAGGTGGCATGAATTGTGAAACAATTTCCACATTGTCTTAACTGTGTACCAAAACTCGCGACTCAGATATTCATATCTATGATCATATCGTAGACAGTTTATCCTCTTGTCACGATGATCTTCACTCTGAAATAGCTTTAAACTTTTCAATATCTCAGACTTGTGATTCATCAAGTAAATACTCTTGTATCTACTCAAATCGTTAGTGAAGTAAGAACATAACGATATCCACTTCGTGCCTCATCACTCATTGGACTGTACTCATCAAAATGTATTGCTTCCAACAAGTTACCTTCTTGTTCCATGTGGTATGATTTTGCATGTCTCAAGTGATTAAAAATCAAGTGAATCCAAACGATCCATCCGCATGGAGTTTCTTCATGCGTTTAAACCATCAGGTATGGTTTGCATGTCTCAAACGTTTCAAAAATGAGTGAGTACAAAGATCCATCAGCATGGAGCTTCTTTCATGCATTTTACACCAACATGACTCAATTGGCAGTGCCACAAGTAAGTGGTACTATCATTATTACTTTGTATATTTTGGCACCAATATTGTGAACATGTGTAGCACTACGATCGAGATTCAATAAACCATTGAAGGTAATTATTCAAGCAAATAGAATAGCCATTATTCCTTTTAAATAAATAATCGTATTGCAATAAACACGATCCAATCATGTTCATGCTCAACGTAAATAGCAAATAACAATTATTTAGGTTTTACCACCAATCCCGATGATAGAGGGAGCGTGCGATGTTTGATCACATCAACCTTGGAAACACCTCCAACACGTATCGCCACCTCGCCTTTAGCTAGTCTCCGTTTATACCGTAGCTTTCATTTCGAGTTACTAATAACTTAGCAACCGAATCGGTATCCAATACCCTCGTGCTACTAGGAGTACTAGTAAAGCACACATCAATATCATGTATATCAAATATACTTCTATCGACTTTGCCAGCCTTCTTATCTACCAAGTGTCTAGGGTAACTCCGCCTCAGTGACCGTTCCCCTCATAACAGAAGCACTTAGTCTCGTGTTTGGGTTTCAATCTTGGGTTTCTTCATTGGAGCAACAACTGATTTGCCGTTTCATGAAGTATCCCTTCTAGCCCTTGCCCTATTTGAAACTAGTGGTTTTACTAACCATCAACAATTGATGCTCCTTCTTGATTTCTACTTTCACAGTGTCAAACATTGCAAATCGCTTCAAGGATCATCATATCCTTGATATGTTTATAGTTCATCACGAAGCTCCAGCACCTTGGTGGCAGTGACTTTGGAGAACCATCACTATCTCATCTGCAAGACTAACTCCCACTTGATTCAAGCATTTTGTTGCACTCAGACAAGTTGAGCACATGCTCAATGATTGAGCTTTTCTCCTTTACTTTATAGACAAAGAATCTTGTCGGAGGTCTCACACCTCTCAACAAGGGCACGAGCATGAAATCTCAATTTCATCTCCTAGAACATCTCTTATGTTCCCCGACGTTTCAAAACGTCTTCTGTGCCTTGCTTCTAAGCCATTAAGTATTACACACTGAACTATCACGTAGTCATAAAAAACGTGTATGTCAGATGTTTGCAACATCCACAGACGACGCTTGAGGTGCAGCACACCAAGTGGTGCATTAAGGACATAAGCCTTCTGTGCAGCAATGAGGACAATCCTCAGTTTTACGGACTCAGTCCGCAAAGTTGCTACTATCAACGTTCAACTAAATTTTCTCTAGGAACATATAAAAAATAGTAGAGCTATAGCGCAAGCTACATCGTAATCCGCAAAGACCTTTTGACTATGTTCATGATAATTAGTTCAATCAATCATATTACTTAAGAACTCCCACTCAAAAAGTACATCTCTCTAGTCATTTGAGTGGTATATGATCCAAATTCACTAACTCAAGTCCGATCATCACGTGAGTTGAGAATAGTTTCAGTGGTAAGCATCTCTATGCTAATCATATCAACTATACGATTCATGCTCGACCTTTCGATTGCATGTGTTCCGAGGCCATGTCTGCACATGCTAGGCTCGTCAAGTTTAACCCGATTGTTCCGCGTGTGCAACTGTTTTGCACCCGTTGTATGTGAACGTTGAGTCTATCACACCCGATCATCACGTGGTGTATCGAAACGATGAAATGTCGCAACAGTGCACAGTCGGGGAGAACACGATTTCGTCTTGAAATTTTAGTTAGAGATCACCTCATAATGGTACCATCATTCTAAGCAAAATAAGGTACATAAAAGGATTAACATCACATGCAATTCATAAGTGACATGATATGGCCATCATCATGTGCTTCTTGATCTCCATCACCAAAGCACCGACACGATCTTCTTGTCACCGGCGCCACACCATGATCTCCATCATCATTATCTCCATCAACGTGTCGCCATCGGGGTTGTCGTGCTACTTATGCTATTACTACTAAAGCTACGTCCTAGCAATATAGTAAATGCATCTACAAACACAAACGTTAGTTTAAAGACAACCCTATGGCTCCTGTCGGTTGCCGTACCATCGACGTGCAAGTCGATATTAACTATTACAACATGATCATCTCATACATCCAATATATCACATCACGTCATTGGCCATATCATATCACAAGAATACCCTACAAAAACAAGTTAGACGTCCTCTAATTTGTTGTTGTATGTTTTACGTGGCTGTTATGGGTATCTAGTAGATCGCATCTTACTTATGCAAAAACCACACCGGAGATGTGCAAATTGCTATTTAACCTCTCCAAGGACCGCCTCGGTCAAAACCAATTCAACTAAAGTTGAAGAAACCGACACCCACCAATCATCTTTATGCAACGAGGTTGCATGTCAATCGATGAAACCAGTATTTTGTAAGCGTACGAATAATGTCGGTCCGGGCCACTTCAATCCAACAATACCGCCGAATCAAGAAAAGACTAAGGAGGGCAGCAAATCGAACATCACTGTCCACAAAGCCCTTTGTGTTCTACTCGAGATAACATCTACGCATGAACCTAGCTCATGATGCCACTGTTGGGGAACGTTGCATGGGAAACAAAAAATTTCCTACACACACGAAGACCTATCATGGTGATGTCCATCTACGAGAGGAGATTTGGATCTACGTACCCTTGTAGATCGCACAACAGGAAGCGTTAAGAAACGCGGTTGATGTAGTGGAACGTCTTCACGTCCTTCGAACCTCCCCACGAACCATCCCAAGAACCGTCCCGCGATCCGTCCCACGATCCGTCCCGCGATCCATACAACGAACCGTCCCGCGATCTGTCTAACGAACCGTCTTGTGATCCGTCTTCATGATCCGTTCCGATCTAGTGCCGAACGGACGGCACCTCCGCGTTCAGCACACATAGAGCTCGATGACGATCTCCACCTTCTTGATCGAGCAAGAGGGGGAGGAGAGGTAGAAGAGTTCTCCGGCAGCGTGTCGGTGCTCTCGTGGTGGTGACGATCTAATCATGCAGGGCTCCGCCCGAGCTCCGCAGAAATACGATCTAGAGGAAGAACTATCATGTCTAGATCTGAGTTGCACGTGGCAAAAAGTTGTCTCAAATCAGCCCTAAATCACCACTATATATAGTAGCGAGGGAGGGGAGGAGGAAGCCTCAAAACCTCAAGGTTTGGCCGAAATTGGAGGTGGAGGAGTCCTACTCCAATCCTACTTGGAGTAGGATTTCACCTTCCCACTTGGAAACTCTTTCCACCTTGTGTTTTTTCCTTCTCAAACCTTATGGGCCTTAGTGGGAACTTATTCCAGCCCACTAGGGGCTGGTTTATCTATTCCCATAGCCCATGAGCCCCCTTGGGGCGTGACACCCCTCCCGATGGTCCCCGGCACCGCTCCCGGCACTTCTGGTACACTACCGATGAGCCCGAAACTTTTCCGGTGACCAAAATAGGACTTCCTATATATTAACCTTTACCTCCGGACCATTCCGGAGCTCCTCGTGACGTCCTGGATCTCATATGGGACTCCGAACAACTTTCGGTTACCAACACCTATAACTCAACTATACCGAAACGTCACCGAACCTTAAGTGTGCAGACCCTGCGGGTTCGAGAACTATGCACACATGACCTGAGACACTCTCCGATCAATATCAAATAGCGGGACATGGATGCCCATATTGGATCCTACATATTCTATGAAGATCTTATCGATTGAACCTCTATGTCAAGGATTTAGTTAATCCCGTATGATGTTCCCTTTGTCCTTCGGTATGTTACCTACCCAAGATTCGATCGTCGGTATCTTCATACCTAGTTCAATCTCGTTATTGGCAAGTCTCTTTACTCATTATGTAATACAAGATCCCGTAACTAACTCATTAGTTACATTGCTTGCAAGTCTTGTTGTGATGTTGTATTACCGAGTGGGCCCCGAGATACCTCTCCGTCACACGGAGTGACAAATCCCAGTCTTGATCCATGCCAACCCAAAAGACACCTTCGGAGATACCTGTAGAGCACCTGTATAGTCACCCAGTTACGTTGCGACGTTTGATACACACAAGGTATTCCGCCAGTGTCCGGGAGTTGCATGATCTCATGGTCATAGGAACAGATACATTGACATGCAGAAAACAATAGCAATAAACTGTCACGATCATATGCTACGTTTATAGTTTGGGTCTTGTCCATCACATCATTCTCCTAATGATGTGATCCCGTTATCAAGTGACAACACTTGCCTATGACCAGGAAATCTTGACCATTTTTGATTAACGAACTAGTCAACTAGAGGCTCACTAGGGAGAGTGTGTTGTTTATGTATCCACACATGTATTTGAGTTTCCAATCAATACAATTCTAGCATGGATAATAAACGATTATTATGAACAAGGAAATATAATAATAACCAATTTATTATTGCCTCTAGGGAAATTTTCCAACATATGGTTGAGGTTGATTGCATATAGTTCTTGCCAATATGAATAAGAGTGAATTTCATTGGCAGAGTCACCCCTCAAGAACTTCTAGTTCTTCCTCTTGGGGATCCACACCAAATTTATGAGAATCCTTGGAGTTGTGGTAGCACTTGCTGAGGTAGAGCTAGTAGTGTCCTTGGGAATCCACTTGACCTTAGCTTGTGGTTCTTCTTCAAATAGGTCAATGTCATCTTGAAGCTTTCCCTTCCCTTTGTGGTCTTTTGGTAGAAGGCTATCTTGTGAGCTTGTTCCTTCATAAGGAGTGGACTTCTTCTCTTGGGGAACAAACTTGGCAGCGGGATATGGAACTTCTTCCCAAACATCTCCGTTGACGTTAAAGTAGCCAACAACTTGTTTCTTCCGATGTACTCCTTGCTTGCGCACAATTTCCTCAAATTGCTTATTTCTGACAAGACTTTTGAAGACACATCTCTCTATAATCCCTTTCAATAGATCATTTTCTTGCTCAAGTGTAACTTGTCTAATAAAATCGTTAGTGGAATCAATAGAGGTACTAGCAACAACATTATTGGATTTAGCTTTAGCATTGTTGTTACTAGACGAAGAAACCTTCTTGCCTTTGTTACTAGTGTTCCTAGGTTTAACTTGTGGAACAAAGTTAGACAAGAGTAATCATTTGGCTAGATAAGAAGAACTCTTCTTTCCAAGACCATCATTGATTGCTTTTAAGAACTCATGCTCTTGCTCCAAGTTGAGCTTCTCGAAGCGTAGCTTCTCATGGGTTCTTGCAAGATCTCTATGATCTTCTAGAGTAGTCTCATGAGCTAACTTAAGAGTTTTTAATTCTTGAGTTAGTCATTCAATTTTTCTCTTATCATCATCATTCGATTTCTCTTGACTAGCACGATAAATAGCAAGTTCATTTTCAGTGCATTCACTAGCTTTATCTAGAAGCAATTCATCTTCTCCTAACAAGTCATCCTCATCACTATTGAAATCAAGATACTCAGGATGTGATACCCTAGGGCCTTTAGCCATGAAGCAGTTTCCGACTCCCTCATTTTGTGAATCAAATAAGTCGTAGGAGTTGGTGGAAACAAGCGCAATCCCGGCAACACCTTCATCTTGACTATAGTCGGAGTTGGAGTGATAGCTTCTCTCAGAGTTGTGATCAAACTCGGAGCGAGAGACCCATTCACCAACATGAGCTTGATGTCTTCTTCTTGAACTGCTCTTGGTGTATATGTCATTCTTCTCCGATTCCTTGCCTCTCCGTGAGTGTCTTCATTCATAGTGATCTTCTCTACTCCTTCTCTCTCTATGAGGCGACTCATCTCTTGAGCTTCATCTTCGAGTTGACTCTTCTCTTCTTTTGTAGGGAGCCGAGCACTCATTTGAGTAGTGTACGGGCTTCCCACACTTGTAGCAGTTTCGGTCACGACTGGACGAGCGCTTCTCATACTGTCTTGAACTTGAGCTTCTATCTTTTCCTCTACTCTAGTAGAACTTGTTGAATTTTCTGACCATGAGGCTTATCTCTTCATCAGTGACAAGATTGTCTTTTGAAGTAGTGGGAGCATCACATGAAGCTTTATAAGCACCGCTTGACTTGTTGTGCAGCTCATCTTTGTCCTTGAGTGACATCTCATGAGCAACAATTGTACCAATGACTTCTGTTGGCTTGAGATCTTTGTAATTTGGCATCATTTGGATCAATGTGCACACTATGTCATACTTGCCATCAAGAGCTCTAAGTATCTTCTTGATGATGAATTTGTCAGTCATCTCTTCGCTTCATAAGCCGGCAATCTCATTGGTGATGAGAGCTAGCCTAGAGTACACTTCATCGACTCCTTGACCATCCTTCATCTTGAACTTGTCAAGCTGACTTTGTAGCACATCCAACTTAGATTCTCTGACAGAATCAATACCTTCGTGCATATCAACGAAAGTATCCCAAATTTCTTTTGCATTCTCAAGACGACTGATTTTTGTTGAATTCTTCGAGGCAAAGGCAGTTGAAGATTATACCGCAGGCTTGAGCATTAAGTTGCAACATCTTCAGTTCATCAGCTATCGCATCACGATCTGCTTCCTGCCCTTCTCCAAAGAAGTTACCTTGCACACCAACACGAATAACAACCCAAACATGAGGATTAAAGCCAAGTATATGCATTTTCATTTTATGCTTCCAACTAGCAAAGTTAGTGCCATCGAAGTAAGGACCTCTACGATGATAATTTCCCTCACTAGATGCCATACTCTCCTAGGTTGCTAAACCAATGAAATGGAGACCAAAGCTCTAATACCACTTGTAGGATCGAAAGTATGTCTAGAGGGGGGGGGTGATTAGACTACTTGACAGGATATTTTTTTGCATTTTCCCAATTTTACTAGAGAGGCAGCTACGATAGTTATAACAGGTCAAGTACACCCTACACATGCAGTTCTAATAATATAGCAGCGAAAGTAAAACGTGCAAGTGTAAAGTAAAGGAGTAAGGTAGGGATATCAAACGCATGAGGTTGACACAACGATTTTTGGCATGGTTCTGATAGGTGGTGCTATCGTACGTCCATTTTAGTGGAGAATTCAACCACAGAGGGTAACGGCTACGAGAGTCCACACAGGGCTCCACCCACAAGGGGTCCACAAAGAAGCAGCCTTATCTATTCCACCACGGCTTCTGTCCACACAGGACTAGCCTCACTCATGGTAGATCTTCATGAAGTAGGCGATCTCCTTCCCCTTACAAACATCTTGGTTCAACTCCACAACACTCAGTAGGAGGCTCCCAAGCGACACCTAACCAATCTAGGAGGCACCACCCTCCAAAAGGTAATAAATGTGGTTGATCAATGAATTCCTTGCTCTTGTGCTTCTAAAGATAGTCTCCTCAACACAAATCACTCTCTCACAGAATATGCATGGGTAGAAGAGGTTGATTTGGTGGAAAGCAATTGGGGGAGGCTAGAGATCAAGTTTCAAATGATTGGATTGGAATATCTTGGTCTCAACACATGAGTAGGTGGTTCTCTATCAGAAAATGGATCTGGAAATGAAGTGTGTGTTCTGAGTGCTTCTCCCTTGAATGAGAGGTGGGTGAAGGGGTATATATAGGCATCATCCAAAATCCAACCATTACGCACAAAAGTGCAAACTCGGTGACACCAAAGTGGACAACTCGGTGGTACCGACTTGTAGTAAAAGTGTGAACTTTGAATCTCGGTGCGACCGATATATAGAACTCGGTGGCACCAAAAAGGTGACTAACAGTCAGATGACCAAACTCGGTGGCACCGATACTCAAACTCGGAAATTCCGATTTTGTGTATCTTGGCAACAAAATGTTGGTCACACTGAACTTGGTAGCACCAGTGCAGTTTCGGTTGCACCGATTTGGTGGGAATGGCTAGGTTTCTGTGTGAGGTTCAAACTCGGTGGGTCCGAAGTGGCAATGTTGGTTACACCGAATTTGTGTATGTGGAACTTGATAGAGTGGATATGTGGGAAAAATGACTGAGTGTTTTGGTGGCTAACTTTGAGCATTTGAGCAATCAGTTCACTTTACTACCTCACCCCCTTTTAATAGTATTGGCTTTCCTATGTACTCAAAAATGATTTCTCACAACTATAAAATGAAGAGTCTTCTAGCTTGAAGCTTGAGCCAATACTATTCCTTTCTTGTATCCAAGGGTATCTCCACATAATCCTTAAGCTATAGCATCTTTTGTACTTTTCTGAAATATACTTGGAAAAGACATTAGTCCCATAATGCATATGTTGTGATCAATTATCAAAACCACCCTAGGTAGCAATTTTTCTTTCACATATCAGTGAACCTCATTAACAAATCTCGGTGTCGTGCTCGTGTGATTGCTTGGTCCTTGGATGATCAACTTTTGCCTTGGATTATTCTATCAAGTGGTATCATGAGCTAGGTTGTTCGGAGGTCACGAAGAAGTTGATCTAGAGGAAAACATGGCAAGATTCTGGTACAAAAGATATCACGGAGTTCGTCTAGACGGTGTATTTGTAGTTGGACAGATGCAACCTTGACATGATCTGTTTAATCGGGAAGTGGTAGACAGCGACCGAAGCAATTAAAGGCAGTAGCAGCGACGTGCTGTGCGTGGGCAGTGGCCCAGCCGCCAGAAGCGGCAAGGCTGCAGGCGGCGAGTCCGGCTTTTGGATTTTTTTTGGACTAAAAGAGGAATGATTCCTCGTGTTCGACGCGGAGAGAGGCAACAATCGATCGATTCCGCGGAAGGGAGAAATCCATTGGTTGACTCATCCATCAGGAAAACAAGGATTTGACAAAGCATTAGCGACCATCGGGGTTGAGTGTCAGGGAGCTACTACACGTGAGTACAAGGATTTTTGGTAGGATTTGTTACTACAACATCTGATGTACTTGACCACGTGTTGTAGGCTCGAATAATCTTTTAGAACGTCTGGCATATAAAGAACCACGACGCCAACACATACTAGGTTTGAGGTGAAGAAGTTTGATGGAAGTGGAACCTTGGGTTATGACAGACAATGGTGAAGGAATTGTTGGCACAACAGGGATGCTTGAAGGCGTTGTTGCAGGAAGTCAAGCCAGCTAAGATGGAATTATCATGTGATGGATGAAGATTCAGGGAAGACGATTTGGGATCCTCGATTGTGGCATACAGTCGACAAGTTTGGCTGGGTCGGACTAGACAGTCGGACGGATCGACGCAAGTCGGTTGATACAGAAGACGGTGGTTGGATCGGCGACGATGACATGGGAGCGTGATGCTGATGGTGGTCGACTTCTGGGTGTGGAAACACATGGTGCGGGCCCCGAGGGCTAGTGTGGCTTCGACAAGACTATGGCGCGGGGTTGATTCTAGGTGGTGTACACACCGAGCTTGAAGTCAACAAGGTAAGAGGGTGGATTGACCATCTACCATGGAGTCATGTTGAAGGTGGAGCTGGAGTCTGGAGGACTTCACTCGGTCCTATTGAGAGGCTACAACGTAAGTGCACACAGATTCGAAGCCTATTCAGTGAGAAAAAAGGGAGTGACACGCAATTTGGACTGGAGCCCAGTGGTCTGATGGAGGCATGAAACTCGTCACCGGTCTGTGATGATGGGTGGTACGCTGTTGTGGTGGTTGAGTGGTGTGGGTTCGCGACCCTTGAGACTCGATCGGGACAACGGAGGCTCGACACGGTAATAGCAGCGAGGCGTGTGGTACGTACGGGGCATGGAGATGGGCGAGGGCTCTCGTGGTCATACATGTGGTGAGACAACTGCAAATTTGACTCGAGATGGCGACAAGCAACGACGAAATTCTTTCAAGTTTTAGACAGACGGTCAAGAAAGAGCGGTGATATTGAGTTCGGGTAACTCTTATGTGCGACACCCAATATGTGAGTTATTCAAGGTTAGTGATTATTGTGTGATGGTGTTGGATACTTTGGAAGCTGGGAGCCTACTAGAGTAATGTGGAACTTAATTTCGCTCAAGCGTTGACTGTGGTCAAGAAAATAAGGGACTACAAGTGGCAGGTGGAGTCACATGGTGTCTTTGGAGTAGCAGGGTTCTCATGGATAAACTCAAGTCCAATGTACATGGAAGTTTGACGCACAAACAAATTAAAGGTGGTGAAGAATATTCGCCAAGGTGGACTTTGTTAGAGTTGTGTAGAATATTATGTACAAGGTAGGTTACAGTTGGACTTGTAGTTGCATTGTGTTTAGATAGTGTCGTGGGAATAAACTTGACAGTAGAGGTGTAGGTTACGAATGGAGAGGGCAGAGTCCTAGCTACGGCAAGATTGTATGCAAGATGTATGAGTTCAGGCCCCTCTCTTGGAGGTAAGAGCCCTACGTCTCAGGTGCTCGGGAGCTCTTGGAGTGTAGTTTGTGTAATACAGGGGGTGCGAACCCTTGTACCAGAGGGGAGGGGTGGCTTATATAGAGTGCACCACCCCTCATCAATATCTCAGCATCTAAGGGCTCGATCAATGTGAGTTAAAGATATATGTTACTGATAACGTAAGTGGGTAATGAATGCTACGAAAGACCATTGGCTGAATGTGTGTCCGTTAGCCCTTGTGGGTGACTTCTGGTCTTCAATACTGACTGGAATCCTTCCGAGTGTATACGGGTTGTCGAGTGGATGTAAATATAATCCGAGTGTTTTCGTACCGAGTGACTTTTAAGCACCA
Source organism: Hordeum vulgare subsp. vulgare (assembly GCF_904849725.1). Lineage (NCBI taxonomy): Eukaryota > Viridiplantae > Streptophyta > Magnoliopsida > Poales > Poaceae > Hordeum > Hordeum vulgare. The sequence continues at coordinate 387,992,248 of NC_058522.1, forward strand.
TCTTCATCCAGTCGGAATCTTCTATCTGACCCTTGGCCTAATAATGAGGTGTCTTTGGGTAGCACATTTAGGTCAGGACTGTGACCCTACCCTAGGTACATATCCCCATTATTAGCCCCCGAATGGATCGGGGTTCGAATGATGAAGGGGTCGACGTGAGTCCTTGTCGAGTTGTTCTGATCTTGGTCCTTTTCCTGAGATTGACAAAACTTTGGGTCGACTGAGATCTTCGTCATTCGCCTTGATCAATTCTGTTGCGAAGTTTGCCCGAGTGATTTCAGATGCTTGGGCTGACTCCGAGTGACCACCAGGATCTTTTGATATGACTGATCACTGCGGCAAGTCCGGATCTTATGGGATTCAAAATTTCAGTTTCCGTGCGCCTCGTAGGGATGACGCAACTCTTAGGCAAGTGGAGCAACGACGCCTCGATTATTGCACCGTCGTCATCGCCACGCGTCACGTCTCCACTGATATCAGGATATGTTGAGATCTGGAAGCCCCACGAGTTGGTGACTCAGTCGGTCGCTTATATAAATGCAGCCGTGGCTAGGGTTACGGCTGCGGCTTGATCTTTTCTTGCTTATCTTCATCCTTTGTCTCAGCAGCCTTGCTCAATCTTTCCCTCACAACCGCAGCCATGACGAAAGGTAAGACCACCAAGCTTGAGCGCGCCAAGAAGGGTGGCAAGGGGAGAAAGACTGGTCGGACCGCAGTGCCGCCAGGGTGGATACAGGGGGATTTTCTCCCGTCCACCGTGACGAAGGAGGATGTCTTGGATCTTGTTGAGCACGGGATGGTAGCGGAGAAATCATGGAGACTGCCAGGGGAGGAGCTTGACCAAGCACCTCGTGAGGGGGGAATGGGTTCTCCTCCTCACTCATGTCGAGTGAGGTTTTTCTCTGCCTCCACACCCTTTCTTTCGCGGCTTCCTCTTCTATTTTGGGATTCAACTTCATCATCTTCCTCCCAACACGGTTGCATATCTTTCTGCATTCATCACTCTGTGTGAGTATTTCTTGGGATGTCCTCCTCATTGGGGGTTGTTCAAGAAAATATTTACTGCCCGATCTCAAACAGTGAAAAAGCGAATCCTGGGGACACTCGGACCAACGTTATCTAGTTGTGTGGTGGCATAGGGATTCAGAAAAGGAATAGGAGTACTTATCTTTCGATGACCCTCCCTGAATCGGTTTGGAATTGACAGTCGTCATGGTTCTACTGCAATGGTATTGCATCTACGAACATGTCGACTGGACTTCCCCCTTTAACCTTAGATCGTCTGATTGCTCCTATAATATTGACTATATTCAAGGATGAAAAGGCAGAAGTGGAGGCGTTGGTGGGCAAAGTGATTAACTTGGTGAGAAACGGGCTGACTGGTTTGGACCTGCTGGAGACGTTCCTGAGTCGGTGCATCCAGCCCCTTCAGGCAAGGGACCATGCCATGTGGCATTACTCTGGTTCTGAAGAATCCACTCGGTCGCATCCAGAGGAAGTCGATCAAGAGACGGTAAGCCGGTGGATCAGAAGCATCACTGGTCCTTGCGACAACCCCGTGGGATCCAAACGAGTCGCGCCATATTCTACTGAAAATAAGTCGCGGAAGTTGGTATGTTACATCTTTTCTGATTATACTTATGCCCTCGTCGGGTGACTGCATATTCGTTCGATTGACTCTGTTGTCTTTGTGCTTTGCAGGAATGGACCAACCTACACTCTCCTGTGCCCAACGGGGAGCAGTTTGATCTTGGAGGAGAAAGTGAAGGTGGCAGTGCCGAGAGTGAGTATGTAGATGATAGCGAAGAAAGCGAAGATGCTTCAGAAGATAGCGAAGAAGAAGAACAGTCTCCTCCACGCCATGAACCGCGAACTAAGCAACGCCATGACCCATCAGCCGCATCGAGCAAAATAGTCGCCTCGAGCAGCAGAAGTGCGAAGCAGGACCGAGTCGTCGCAACCGACTCTGCAGAGAAGGCTGCGAAACAGCCAAAGCCTGACGTGCCGAAACTTCGGAAGGCTTTGCCGCGAATGAGAATCGCCGTGCTGGTTGCCTGAGCATGAGTGTTTGTCTTTTTCATCTCGCCGTTGTGTCTTTTCAAACTTCTAGTGACCGAGTGCAATTTGTTTGCCAGTGCTGCTACTTTGGTGTCGACTCCTATTGAGACGGGAGAGGATCGTATGGACCTGGACATCGTGGATCAGCCTGCGCATCGACCAGGTATGATAAGTATTAACTCCACTCCATTTTATATACTAGATCAGGACTGACTTGACCATCACCGTTTCAGCTTCGGGTGTCATTTTCTTAGATGATGATCCAAAGCCACAACATACAGCTACAGAACAAACTCCTGCTGAGCCGGTTACATCTGCATTGGGGATGCCTGTGACACCTGCATCAAATGCTCCTCCAGTCGGTTCAGGTGCTATGGTGACGGCCCCTCCGACTGGATCAACTGTTGTGACGACTATGCATAGTGCGCCTCTGGTAACCCAAGCTACCCTTGTCGTGATGCCCACTTCTTCATCAATTGCATTCTCTATGCATCACGTCCCACAGGAGTAAATTGGCGTTGCCAAAGAGGCGATGATCCAAGCCGAGCTGATGATGCAACAAACAAAGGAGGTGTTCGAGGCTAGTAAGTTGGTGTATGATGCCAGCTCGGCACTCTAGGGGAACATCCGAGTAAATTCCACTGTAAGTTATTTTCCAATTGAATCTTGTCAACTTCTTGCTTTACACTTTACACCCACTTGGGGTTTGCCTCGTAGTAGTTTGTCTGTTACTCCACTGGGGGCACGCTCAGTGAACCCACTGGGTGTAGTCCCCGAGGCTGCTATTGAATGCTTGCATCAGCAGGAGTCTGTATTCGAGATGTGTTCTGTATATTTGACTCGGCCAAGTCGGACCTGGTCGAGTGTTTTTGTATTCCAGTGGGGGCACTCTTAGTGCACCCATTGGGTGTAGTCCCCGAGACGTCGAGTGCTTGCCTCAGAAATGGTCTAATTGAGAATCAGTAAATGTACGACTTGGGCAAACTAGTCTGGCCAAGTAGTTTTGTATCCAGTGGGGGCACGCTAAGTGCACCCACTGGGTGTAGTCCCCGAGACTAGTGTCGATCGTTTACGAAGGGCAGTAGTATTAAGAACTTCGGTGGGTGCGGCGGGCCGCTAATCCAACTGTTGAATGACTTGTATTTTTCCACTCGGAAGTAGAAAAATAATTGTGTCGAATGACTTGTGTTTTTCCACTCGGAAGGAGAAAAATAATTGTGCCGAATGACTTGTTTTCTCCACTCGGAAGTAGAAAAATAATTGTGTCGAATGAAACTTATTTTTTCACTGGGATGCTTTTCAGAAGGCTTGCAAGATTGGGTCACAGTATACCCATATGGAATCTGAGAAGAACCAACTGAAGCTGGAGTATGATGCAATGAAAAAGGTGCTGGAAGACAAGGATCTAGTCCTCGCCAAGCTGAAGGAGAAGTCCGAAGCTGATGAACTGAAGCTTGTGGACTTTGATACGTTGATGGCAGAAAATGAAAAAATGAAGAAAGAAAGAGATGAGTGGGCAAAGAAGCTTAACTCTATGGAAAAGAGGTTAAACGCCATAGAAAGTTTTGTAAAAGATTTCCTGGCAAAGATGCTTGCGTCCCTCATTGGTATATTCGCTTTTTCGAGTGAATTTTTACATTATTCGTCGAATGAAATGCAGCTGATGCTTCGTTTTTCTTCTTCCACAGAATTCTGTCCGGACTTCGAGAAAGAGACCTTCGAGGTGGAACCATACTTGGACCCCATCAATCTTCCTGTTCCCGATGACTTGGCCGTAAACATGTATCGCCTCAACTGCAGCCTCGTGAAAGTTCAAGGATATCTCACTCGACTGCGAGCTGCTGTGGGGGGAATCGACAAAGAGTTGTGTCCTGAAGATACATTCCTCGTCGATCTGCATGCTGTGATGGACCGCTTGGGTCGGGTTCCTGAGAGAGTCCAAGCGTGGAAAAATATGTCGCTCGATGCGGAGCTGATGTTACGCCTTAACTCGTCAGGGTCCACTGTAAGGAGGTGAGAGAATAAAAACTAAAAACACTCCAAGTAGCGAACACCAAGCAGCTCCAGTTCGAGGATTTCAGGGAGACCTTCATCAGTGCTGCGACTCGAATCGCTGATGGAATTAATCTCGATACTTTTGTCGAGCCAGCAAGTCCCGGAGGTCCTTGATGTCCGTTATGCTACTACACAAAAGACCTTCCAGTGGCGCCAGAAATGGGTACGTTGACGACACCAGGAATCCTTCTGCGTTGGTGTTCCCTCGAAGCGGAGAGGATGATGTAGCACAACGGAGGTAAGTATTTCCCTCAGTTTGAGAACCAAGGTATCAATCCGGCGGAGGAGTATCTCAAGATCCTGCACAAACACAAAAGCTTGCACCCAACGCTATGAAGGGGTTGTCAATCCCTTATATATTGTTTGCCAAGTGAGAACTGAAAGCAACAAAGTAACAAAGCAAAGTAAAAGCGGAGTTGTAAACGATGGATGTGAATAGACCCGGGGGCCGTAGTGTTTACTAGTGGCTTCTCTCATGAAAGCAAGTAGACGGTGGGTGAACAAATTACTGTCGAGCAATTGATAGAACTGTGCAGAGTCGTGACGATATCTATGCAATGATTATTTCTATAGGCATCACGTCCGAAACAAGTAGACCGATACTTTCTGCATCTACTACTATTACTCCACACGTCGACCGCTATCCAGCATGCATCTAGTGTATTAAGTCCATAAGAACAGAGTAACGCCTTAAGCAAGATGACATGATGTAGAGGGATAATCTCAAACCTATGATAAAAACCCCACCTCTTTACCCTTGATGGCAACTGCTTGATGTGTGCCTTGCTGCCCCTACTGTCACTGGGAAAGGTCACCACATGGCAGAACCCAAAACCAAGCACTTCTCCCATTGCAAAAATCATAGATCTAGCTGGCCAAACAAAACCCAAGACTCGGAGAGACTTACAAGGATATCAAATCATGCATATAAGAAATGAGCAAAGACTCAAATATATGTCATAGATAATCTGATCACAAGTCCACAATTCATCGGGTCTCGACAAACACACCGCCAAAGAAGGTTACATCGGATAGATCTCCATGAAGATCATGGAGAACTTTGTATTGAAGATCCAAGAGAGAGAAGAAGCCATCTAGCTAATAACTACGGACCCGTAGGTCTGAAGTGAACTACTCACGAGTCATTGGAGGGGCGATGATGATGATGAAGAAGCCCTCCAACTCCAAAGTCCCCTCTGGCAGGGCGCCGGGAAGGGTCTCTAGATGAGATCTCGCGGAAACGGAAGCTTGCGGTGGCGGAAAAGTATTTTCGAGGCTCCCCTGATTTTTTGCGGAATATTTGGGGTTTTAAAGGCCAAAGACCTAGGTCAGGGGGCGGCTAGGGAGGCCACAAGCCTGCCCATCGCCCGCCTCCCCCTGGTGGCGGAGTGGGGGCTTGTGAGCTCCCTGGAGCCCACCTGGCTTGGCCCAAAAGCCCCCTGGTTTTCTTCTGTTCGGGAAAAAATCATTTTGGGGTTTTTCTTCCGTTTGGACTCCGTTCCAAAATCAGATCTGGAAAGAGTCAAAAACACGGAAAAAACAGGAACTGACACTTGGCACTGAATTAATAATTTAGTCCCAAAAAAGATATAAAAGGTACATAAAACAACCAAAGAATACAAGATAACAACGTAAAACCATCAAAAATTATACATACATTTGAGACATATCAAGCATCCGCAAGCTTAACTCCTGCTCGTCCTTGAGTAGGGAAGTGATAAGAATGAATTTTTGATGTTTTCATGCTACCTAGCATAGGTGCCCTTTGTAATTCCTCTTATGTGACGTGAATGTTCAGATCCATTAGATTCAAAACAGTAGATTGCTATTGACGTGGAAACAATAATAATTCAAGCAAACTAGCAAAGTAATCATGAACTTTCAAAATAACAAGGCCAAAAGAAAGTTATCCCTACAAAAGCATATAGTTTGGCTATGCTCTATCATCATTGCACGACAAATTTAAATCATGCACAACCCCGGTATTGGCCAAGTAATTGTTTCACACCTTTACTTTCTCAAACATTTTCAACTCTCACGCAATACATGAGCGTGAGCCATGGTTATAGCACTATAGATGCTCTGGAATGTGGTGGAGGTTGCAAGACAAAAAGGAGAAGATAGTCACATTAACTAGGCATATCAATGAGCTGGGAGATGCTCATCAATAGATATCAATATTAATGAGTAGGGATTGCCATACAAATGGTGCACTGGAGCTACAAGTATGTGAAAGCTCTTAAAGAAAACTAGTGGGTGTGCATCCAACTTGCTTGCTCACGAAGACCTAAGGCAATTTTGAGGAAGCCTATCATTGGAATATACAAGCCAAGTTATATAATGGAAATTTCCCACTAGCTATATGGTGGTGACAAAACGAGAGACTCTCAATCATGAAGATCATGGTGCTTAATATGCACAAGTGTGGAAAAAGTGGTAGCATTGTCCCTTCTCTCTTTTTCTCTCATTTTTTTATTGGGGGGCTCTTGGGCCTCTTTTCTCTTTTTTTTATTTTGGTGGGCTTCTTTGGCCTCTTTTATTTCCTCACATGGGAAAATGCTCCATTAATGATGATCATCACACTTTCAACTCAAAACTTAGAGCAACTATGACTCTATATGGAATGCCTTCGGTAGTGTACCGTGGCAATGATCTAGCATGGCATAGACATCAACGGAAACATCATGCTAGCTATCTTACGATCATGCAAAGGCAAGTAGACGTGGTGGCAGATGTCATGGTGGTAGTTGCATGGCAATATATCTCGGGATGACTTTGAAAAAGCCATAATAGGTAGGTATGGTGGCTGTTTTGAGGGAGGCTAATGGTGGGTTTTGTGCACCGGCGAAAGTTGCACGACACTAAGAAGATAGTGATGGTGAAAGGTTAAAGTGCATCTAAACCATGGACTCAACATTAGTCATGAAGAACTCATATACTTGTTGCAAAAGTTTTATTAGTAATCGAAACAAAGCATTGAACGCATACTCCTAGGGGAAGGGTTGGTAGGTATAAACCATCGCGCGATCCCGACCGCCACGCAAAGGATGACAATCAATATACTAATCATGCTCAGATTTCATCACATAGCAGTTCACCATACATGCATGCTACGGGAATCACTAACTTCAACACAAGTATTTCTATATTCACAACACCTTACTATCATGACTTTAATATTACCATAACCACAACTCAAAACTAATTGAGATGTATCAAACTGCTCTAACTATTCAATGCACATGAAGGTGGAAGTTTTCGTATCCCTTTGGATAACTACCCCTTTTGAGACTACTTTCAAAGCATAGATCAACTACCAAGCCACGCACCGCTGCGCTCTAAAAGATATAAGTGAAGCACAAAGAGCAAAAGTATCTAGCTCAAAGGATATAAGTGAAGCACATGTGAGCTGAATTGTCTACCAAAAGATATAAGTGAAGCTCGACAAAATCACGGTGTGTGCATGTCTCTCTCTCTAGGTGTGCAGCAAGGATGATTGTGACAAAAAAAAGACTCCTATGCTACAAGACGCTCCAAGCAAAAACACATAACATGTGGTGAATAAAAATATAGCCCCAACTAACGTTACCGATGGATTGAAGACGAGAGAGGGGATGCCTTCCCGGGGCATCCCCAAGCTTAGGATTTTATGGCATCCTTTAATCTCTTGGTGTGCCTTGGGCATCCCCAATCTTGAGCTCTTGCCACTCTTTATCTTTTTGTCCATAAGAACTTCACCCAAAACTTGAAAACTTCACAACACGAAACTTAAACAGAAACTCGTGATAACATTAGTACAAGAAAGCAAACCACCACTTCCTTAGGTACTGTAGCAAACTTAAATTCTACTTGTGCTGATGTTGGGTTACTGTACTTTCAATCTTCCATGGCTAATACCCCCTGATACTATCCATAATTTCATCAAAATAAGCAACCAACACAACAAAAATAGAATCTGTTAACAGCAGACGAGTCTGTAGCAATCTGTATGTTTCGTATACCTATGGTACTTCAAAACTTCTGAACAATTACGAAAGTCTGAAGAATGTGCGTAGCAATCAGCAGCAAAAAGAATAAACTCAAAAGCTCTTACATAAAAAAATGAAAATTCTTTTCGTGAGCAGAAAGTTTTTGTCTTTTCCAGCATGACCAAACATCATCCTCAAGACTAATCATAACGGTTTTGCTTGGCACAAACTCAAAAAGAAACACAAAAAACACAATCATAATAGAATTATGAAAGTGTGGAAAACAAAAAACAGAAATAAAAAGGATAGATTCGTTGGGTTGCCTCCCAACAAGCGCTTTTGTTTAATGCCCTTAGCTAGGCGAAAGTGATGGAATCACGTATAGTCATCTTTGGTGCTCAAACCATAGGTAGCCCTCATCATAGATTCATAAGGCAATCTTATTTTCTTTCTAGGAAAGTTCTCCATGCCCTTCGTTAAAGGAAATTGAAATCTAATATTCCCTTCCTTCATATCGATGATAGCACCAATAGTCCTTAGGAAAGGTCTACCAAGAATAATGGGACATGAAGGATTCTAATCTATGTCAAGTACAATGAAATCTACGGGTACATAGTTCTTATTTGCAACAATACGAACATCATCGATCCTCCCCATGGGTTTCTTGACAGTAGAATCCGCAAGATGCAAATTAAGAGACCACTCTTCAATCTCATGAAAACCAAGAATATCACATAAAGACTTTGGAATCGCGGAAACACTAGCACCCAAATCAAACAAAGCATTGCACTCATAGTTTTTGATCTTGATTTTCATAGTAGGTTCCCACTCATCATGAAGTTTTCTAGGTATAGAGACTTCTAGTTCGAGCTTCTCTTCAAGAGATTTCATCATATCATCTACGATATGCGCGGTAAAGGCTTTGCTTTGGCTATAAGCATGTGGAGAGTTTGCAATGGATTGCATCAAAGAAATGCATTCAAACAAGGAGAAATTATAATAATTGAATTGCTTGAAATCCAAAGTGGGAGTTTCATTACTACCCAAAATTTTGACTTCTTCTACTCCACTCTCCACACCTTTATCATCAAGATAGGTGGACTCCGAATCATCGGGGCGTTTTTCAACCAAAGTGGATTCATATCCAGCCCCTCCATAAGTAGGTTTGACACGCGAAAACAAAGATTCAAGAGGAGACACACCAAGCACTTTAAGATCTTCGTGATTTGCATCACTAGAACGCACCCTTTTAAACCATTCATGTCTAGCGCGAATTTGGGCGGTTCTTTCTTTGCTCTCATTCATGGAGATACGCATAGCTTTGAAAGTTTCATCCAAGTTGATCTTGGGAGGAGCACATCTAACTTTCAAAGCATCAATATCACAATACATCCTATCAACGCTCTTAGCCAAATCGTCTATTTTGAGTAGTTTTTCCTCTATGGACGCATTGAAAATCTTTTGAGAGTTGATGAACTCTTTGATATTACTCTAGATCAGAGGGTAATTTGTTGTGATTTTCATAAGTGTTGCCGTTGGAATTGCCATAATTGTTAGAGGAGTTACTAGGAAAAGGCCTAGTAACATAGTTTCCTCTAAAAGCATTGTTGTTGCCAAAATTGTTCCTACCAACAAAATTCACGTCCAAACTAGCGTTGCTACTCTAAATCAAAGAAGATAGTGGCATGTCATTAGGATCTACGGTAGTGTTTCTACTAGCAACCAAATTCATCAACTCGTCCATCTTAGCACTAAGCGAGTTAATCTCTTCTATAGCGTGCACCTTTTTGCTAGCAGGCGACCTTTCAGTGTGCCACTGAGAGTAGTTGGTCATGATATTGTCTAGGAGTTTTGTAGCGTCTCCTAACGTGATTTCCATGAACGTTCCACCTGAGGCGGAGTCCAAGATATTGCGAGAAGCGAAATTCAAGCCAGCGTAAAAGATTTGTATAATCATCCACAAACTCAAGCCATGAGCAGGACAATTTCTAATCATAAGCTTCATCCTCTCCCAAGATTGTGCAACGTGTTCATGATTAAGTTGCTTGAAATTTATGATATCTTTACATAAGGAGATGATCTTAGCCGGCGGAAAATACTTGGATATGTAAGCATGTTTGCACCTATCCCAAGAATCAATACTATTTTTAGGCAAAGAAGAAAACCAAGTTTTTGCGCGATCTCGCAACGAGAAAGGAAAAAGTTTCAACTTAATCACGTCATTATCCACATCTCTTTTCTTTTGCATATCGCAAAGCACAATGAAGGTATTGAGATGGGATGCGACATCTTCACTAGGAAGGCCAGAGAATTGCTCTTTCATAACAAGATTCAGAAAAGCAGCGTTGATTTCATATGATTCCGCACTAGTGGCGGGAGCAATCGGAGTACTAATAAAATCATTATTATTAGTGCTCGAGAAGTCGCAAAGTTTGGTGTTTTCAGACATGATGTCTTCAACAAACAAACAAGCACACAAGCAAGCAAGAAACCGGCACACGAAAACAACAAGGGCAAGAGAAAACGGCGAAGGAGAAAGGCGAATGAAAACGACAAATGTGAAGTGGGTGAGAGGAAAACGAGATGCAACTGGCAACAAAAGTAAATGCAAGAGAAGAGTTTGTGAGACCTACTTGGATAGATCTTGATTTCTCCTCCCCGACAACGGCGCCAGAAATGCTTCTTGATGTCCGTTATGCTACTGCACAAAAGACCTTCTAGTGGCGCCAGAAATGGGCACGTTGACGACACCAGGAATCCTTCTGTGTTGGTGTTCCCTCGAAGCGGAGAGGATGATGTAGCACAGCGGAGGTAAGTATTTCCCTCAGTTTGAGAACCAAGGCATCAATCCGGCGGAGGAGTATCTCAAGATCCTGCACAAACACAAAAGCTTGCACCCAACGCTATGAAGGGGTTCTCAATCCCTTATAGATTGTTTGCCAAGTGAGAACTGAAAGCAACAAAGTAACAAAGCAAAGTAAAAGCGGAGTTGTAAACGATGGATGTGAATAGACCCGGGGGCCGTAGTGTTTACTAGTGGTTTCTCTCATGAAAGCAAGTAGACGGTGGGTGAACAAATTACTGTCGAGCAATTGATAGAACTGTGCAGAGTGGTGACGATATCTATGCAATGATTATTTCTATAGGCATCACGTCCGAAACAAGTAGACCGATACTTTCTGCATCTACTACTATTACTCCACACGTCGACCGCTATCCAGCATGCATCTAGTGTATTAAGTCCATAAGAACAGAGTAACGCCTTAAGCAAGATGATATGATGTAGAGGGATAATCTCAAACCTATGATAAAAACCCCATCTTTTTACCCTTGATGGCAACTGCTTAATGTGTGCCTTGCTGCCCCTACTGTCACTGGGAAAGGTCACCACATGGCAGAACCCAACACCAAGAACTTCTCCCATTGCAAGATTCATAGATCTAGTTGGCCAAACAAAACCCAAGACTCGGAGAGACTTACAAGGATATCAAATCATGCATATAAGAAATCAGCAAACACTCAAATATATATCATAGATAATCTGATCACAAGTCCACAATTCATCGAATCTCGACAAACACACCGCCAAAGAAGATTACATCGGATAGATCTCCACGAAGATCATGGAGAACTTTGTATTGAAGATCCAAGAGAGAGAAGAAGCCATCTAGCTACTAACTACGGACCCGTAGGTCTGAAGTGAACTACTCACGAGTCATTGGAGGGGCGATGATGATGATGAAGAAGCCCTCCAACTCCAAAGTCCCCTCCGACAGGGCGCCGGGAAGGGTCTCCAGATGAGATCTCCCGGAAACGGAAGCTTGCGGCGGCGGAAAAGTATTTTCGAGGCTCCCCTGAGTTTTTGCGGAATATTTGGGAATTTATAGGCCAAAGACCTAGGTCACGGGGCGGCCTGGGAGGCCACAAGCCTGCCCACCGCCGCTTCCCCCTGGTGGCGGAGTGGGGGCTTGTGGGCTCCCTGGATCCCATCTCGCTTGGCCCAAAAGCCCCCTAGTCTTCTTCCGTTCGGGAAAAAAATCATTTCACGGTTTTTCTTCCGTTCCAAAATCAGATCTGAAAAGAGTCAAAAACACGAAAAAAATAGGAACTGGCACTGAATTAATAAGTTAGTCCCAAAAAAGATATAAAAGGTACATAAAACAACCAAAGAAGACAAGATAACAACGTGAAACCATCAAAAATTATAGATACGTTTGAGACGTATCAGTCCTTGAGGAAAAAACTAATGTTATTCCAAAAATATTAAATTTGCCTCGGTATGCCGAGTGGTTGATGTATCATTAAACTTCGTTCGAGTGTTGAACCCGAGTACTTTATGGCTGCGCGGATAACTTTGATCCGTGTTGAGCTCTTCTGAATCTATCTTCTTTTGATATTTGCAAGATTTGCTTAGTTTCCTTCGAGTGAATAGATTACTATTCATTCAGAAAAAAGTTTTTGACTTAGGTGATTTGCCCGCAACTAAGTTTCCGAGTGTGAAGTCTTTTTTCCACTCAAATCAGTTTTTACTTAGGTGAATCGCATCTAGCTAAGCCCCCGAGTGTGAGATTTTTTATTCACTTAGAGTACATTTTGTACTTAGGCGAAGACTGGTTTGCAACTAAGCATCCGAGTGAATAATTTTTATCCACTCGGAAAAGTCTGTTTACTTAGGCGAATCTTGTTTCGCAGCTAAGCCCCCGAGTGTGAGGATCGCTCTTCACTCAGAGTACATTTTGTACTTAGGCGAAGACTGGTTCGCAACTAAGCGTCCAAGTGAATAGTTTTTATCCACTCAAAAGAGTTTGTTAACTTAGGTGAATCTTGTTCGGAACTCTGCTCCCGAGTGTGAGGATTGCTCTGCACTCGGAGTACATTTTGTACTTAGGCGAAGACTCGTTCGCAACTAAGCGTCTCAGTGAATAGTTTTTATCCACTCAGAAGAGTTTGTTAACTTAGGCGAATCTTGTTCGCAGCTAAGCCCCCGAGTGTGAGGATCGCTCTCCAGTTGGAGTATTTTTTGTACTTAGGCAAAGACTGGTTCGCAACTAAGCGTCCGAGTGAATAGTTTTTATCCACTCGGGAGAGTTTGTTAACTTAGGTGAATCTTGTTCGCAGCTAAGCCCCCAAGTGTGAGGGTCGCTCTTCACTTGGGGTAGGATTCAGGCGTGTAGCCACTCGACCGGAATCGACAAAAATTGAATAGGTTATTACTTTAACAAGCAACTTTGTTCAGCAAACTTCATCTGTTACATCAGATAGTCCAGTGATCAAGCATAAAAACGTTTGAGCAGATCTGCATTCCATGCACGTGGTTCATCAATCCTCTTCTGGAGATTGTAGAGTCGGTAGGCTCTATTGTTTAGCACCTTGGTGACGATGAAAGGCCCTTCCCAAGAAGGAGCTAACTTATGAGGTCGTTGTTGATCCACTCTGAGCAGCAGATCACCTTCATGAAACGCCCGAATCCTCACATGCCTTGAATGAAAACACCGTAGGTCCTGTTGATAAACTGTGGATCAAATAAGCGCCATCTCGCGTTTCTCCTCCAAAAGATCCACTCCATCCTGACGTGCTTGCTCGGCTTTGGCTTCCGAATAGATATCCACTTGGGGTGAACTGTGAAGCAAGTCACTTGGTAGAACAACTTTGGCTCCATAGACTAGGAAGAAAGGAGTTCGCCCAGTCGACCGGTTTGGCGTTGTCCTGAGACCCCAGAGAACAGAAGGTAGTTCAGTCACCCAAGCGCCTGCGACATACTCATGGTCCCGCATGAGTCGGGGCTTTAATCCTTGTAGGATAAGACCATTTGCTCGCTCTGCTTGACCGTTGGTTTGCGGATGAGCAACGGATGCATAATCCACTCGGGTCCCTTGGTTAGTGCAAAAACGTCTGAACTCGTCCGAGTCGAAGTTTGACTCATTGTCTGTGATGATGCTATGCGGGACTCCATACCGGAATGTAATTTCCTTCACAAACTTGATGGCTGTGCGGGTATCCAGCTTCTTTATTGGCTTAGCTTCAATCCATTTGGTGAACTTGTCGACTACAACGAGCAAGTGTGTGAACCCACTCTGACATGTCCGGAAAGGCCCGACCATATCTAAGCCCCAGACAGCAAACAACCAAATGAGAGGGATTGTCTTCAGGGCAGATGCAGGTTTGTGAGACAAGTTGGAGTAGAATTGACAGCCTTCACAACGGTTGACGAGATCTTTGGCCATTTCATCCGCGTGTGGCCAGAAGAATCCAGATTGGTATGCTTTGGCAACAATGGTCCGAGAGGACACATGATGGGCACACGTACCCGAGTGGATTTCTTCCAGAATCAGTTGGCCCTCCTCAGGGGAGATGCATCGTTGAGCTACGCCGGTCATGCTCTCTCTGTAAAGCTGATCACCCATTACTGTGAAGACCTTTGACCTGCGGACAACCAGTCGGGCTTCGTCTTCGTCCTCTGGCAGCTCTCGCCTTAAGATGTATGCAATATAGGGCACCGTCCAGTCGGGAGTAATCACCAAAATTTCCATGATCAGATCGACGACTGCTGGAACATCAACTTCAGTCAGATCAGAAGTACTTGTTGGCTGTGGGTCTCTTCAGTGAAAGGATCCTCTTGCACAAATGGAGTGTGCAAGTGTGCCAAACATACATTGCTAGGTATAGGCTTCCGAGTAGATCCGATCTTGGACAATTCATCAGCTGCCTGGTTCTTCATTCGGGGTACATGATGGAGTTCTAAGCCTTCAAACTTCTTCTCCAGCTTCCTCACTGCATTGCAATAACCTGTCATGGCAGGGTTCCTGACGTCCCACTCCTTCATCACCTGATTGACCACTAAGTGTGAGTCGCCGTAGACCATCACGCGTCGGACACCGAGTGAGATGGACATACGCAACCCGTAAAGGAGAGCTTCATACTTAGCTTCATTGTTGGATGAGTCAAAGTGGATCTGAAGGACATAGTTAAGCTTGTCGCCATTTGGAGACACCAGTACCACACCAGCACCGGACCCATTTAACATTTCGGATCCATCAAAGAACACAGTCCAATGTGCCGAGTGAATATGGGCTGGCTTTTGCTGTTCCACCCACTCGGCCATAAAATCAGCTAGGGCATGAGATTTGATGGCTTTCTTTGCTTCAAACTTGATATCCAAAGACAACAGCTCCATAGCCCATTTGGCCACTCGGCCCATTGCATCCCGATTGTGATGGATCTCTAATAGGGGAGCATCACTGACGACTGCTATGGAGTGATCTTGAAAGTAATGTGCCACTTTCTTTGCTGTCAAATATATTCCATAAAGAAGCTTCTGGTAATGGGGATACCTTTGCTTCGAAGGAGTCAACACTTCTGAAATATAATAGACTGGACGTTGAACCTTGTAGGCTTTACCTTCTTCTTCCCTCTCGACAGTCAAGACTGTACTGACGACTTGATTGGTGGCTGCGATGTATAGGAGCAGTGGTTCTTTGTTGTGCGGAGTAGCAAGCATCGTCTGGGTGGAAAGGAGAGCTTTGAGCTCTACAAACGCTGCTTCTGCTTCATCATTCCACTCGAATACATCTGACTTCTTCATCAGTCGGTACAAAGGCAGTGCCTTCTCACCGAGATGAGATATAAACAGAATCAATGTTGCGAGACATCCTGTAAGATTCTACACGTCATGCACTCGCACAAGGCTCTACATTCAGTTAATGGCGTCGATCTTCTCGAGGTTAATGTCGATCCCTCGTTCAGAAACAAGTAAACCGAGTAACTTGCCCCCAGGAACGCCAAAAGTGCACTTAGCTGGATTTAGCTTGATGTCCTATTTCCACAAATTAGCAAATGTTTCTGCCAAGTGAGTCAGTAGGTCAGAACTTTTGCATGACTTGACAACAATATCATCCATGTATGCTTCAATATTCCGACCGATCTGGTTGAGCAGACACTTCTGGATCATGCGCATGAAGATTGCACCAGCATTCGTCAGACCAAAAGGCATAGTGATGTAACATAACACCCGAAAGGGGTGATGAAGGCTGTTTTTATTTCATCTGGTCCAAACAGACGGATCTAATGGTAACTAGAGTAAGCATCCAAAAAAGAAAAACACTCGCATCCCGCAGTTGAATCAACAATCTTATCAATGCGGGGAGCGGAAAGTGGTCTTTCGGACATACCTTATTAACATTTTTGAAGTCGCTACACATGCGAAGGGAATTGTCCTTCTTGGGAACCATGACAACATTCGACAGCCACTCAGAGTGGTAAATCTTGCGAATGAATTTGGCTTCCAAGAGTTTCGCTACATCCTTACCGATTGCTTTCCTATTCTCTGATGCAGATCGTCGCAGGCGCTCTCTGACTGGCTTCGCCTTTGGATCCACTCGCAAATGGTGCTCAGCCAGCTCCCTGGGTACACCCGGCAAGTCAGCAAGATTCCATGCGAAGATGTCCCAGTTCTATGGAGGAACTGGATGAGCTCGGCTTCCTATTTGCTGTCGAGTGTCGTGGATATGTTGGTTGGAGCTGCATTAGGATCAGTCGGATGAATGTTCACTGGCTTAACCTCTCCTACCGACTGAAAGGCGGACTCAGAAGAAGGCTTCTTAGAGCACATTAGGTCAGCTGGGTCAGCAATCCTCCGATATTCTTCCAATTCTACCACGGCCATCTGCTGATCTGCAATCTTTGAACCTTGTTGCAAACACTCTTCAGCTCCCTGCCGATTTCTAGGAACAGTGATGACCCCTTTAGGGCTTGTAATCTTCATCTTCAGGTACACATAACATGGCCAGGCCATGAAACGTGCATAAGCAGGACGACCCAGAATAGCATGATATGCACTCTGGAAGTCCATCACCTCAAATGTCAACTTCTCTTTGCGAAAATTCGTGTCAGATCCAAAAACAACATCTGGTCCGATCTGGCCGAGTGATTTGGCCTTCTTCCCTGGGATAACTCCATGAAAGGACATGGTGCTCTCGCTGAGGCGGGACATCGGAATGCCCATCCCTTTGAGAGTTTCGGCATACAAGATATTCAGCCCACTCCCTCCATCCATCAAGACTTTGCGAAGCCGAACACCTTCGACAACTAGATCGACTACTAGAGCGTGGAGACCAGGATTCGGATCCATAGCTGGCTGGTCCGACTGATCAAACGTGATGGGGGTCTGCGACCACTTCAGATATGTTGGGGTGGAAAGTACTGCCATGTTGACTTCCCTATTAATAACTTTCAGTCGACTTTTGCTCTCTACATCAACAAAAATCATCAGAGTTGCATGGACCTTGGGGAAGTCATCCTTCTCTTCATTATCCTCTTCTTCAGGGTCTTTTCCACTCGACTGACCTTTGAACTCTTGGACCAACAACCGACACTGTCGAGTAATATGGTCTGGCAATATCAAGGTGCCTTCATCATCTTTCTTCGTGGGAAAAACACACGGGTGATCCAAAACATCTAACTGCATCTTGGACTTCTTCGGGGGGAATGATGCCTTGGCTTTTCCCTTAAACTTTCCTGCCACCACAGCGGCCGCTTCTACTGCGGTTGCATTCTCAACCTTCCGCTTCTGCTTCCGATTGGAATTAGCGTCATTGTTGTCGACTGCTTTACCCTTACCGCTACAGAGGCGGTCTTCTTCTTCATCGTTTGCATAGCGGGTGGCTATCTCCATCATTTTGCTCATTGACATGTCGCTTGAGCGACCAAACTTCAAATATAGCTCTCGATAGTTAACACCTGCCTTGAAGGCATAGACTGCTTGGTGCTTGGTAACATTCTCCACTGTGTGGTGAAGAGTGGTCTAGCACTGAATGTAATCGCACAAGGACTCACGCGGCTTCTGCACGCAGTGTTGTAACTCAGAAAGGCCAGCAGGACGCTTGCACGTGCCCTCAAAGGTCTTTATGAACACTCGAGCTAGATCTGCCCAACAATATGTACTTGAAGGAGCCAATTGATTCAACCATGCACGAGCTGAGCCGTCCAACATCAGGGGCAAGTGCTTCATCGCAACGTTCTCGTTGCCGCCGCCAATCTGTACTGCAACTCGATAATCATCCAACCAAATTTCGGGCTTGGACTCACCTGTGAACTTAGTGACTCTAGCCGCCAACCTGAAGTTGGGAGGAATATTAGCAGAGCGGATTGCCCTACTAAAACACTTGGGACCAGAGACTGCGGTTCCACTTCTACTTGGTTGATCTCTATAGAGACCATCCCGATAGGCTCGGCCTTTGTCAATCCTTCTGTGTGCAAGTACATCTCTTGCATCGAATCCAGGGTTCCGCTCGTCACCGAACGGGCACCGGTCATCATAGTGCCAGGGCACATACGAGCCGCTCAACGGAGGAGAATGCACTCGATGGTGGTCATCACAGTGACGACGAGGGGGAAACTGGTTCCGACCCTGGTCTTAGTGCTGATACTCTCGGTGAGCTCCATCTGTGTGACGCTGGGGTGAACCTGGACTGTAAACTGACAAGACTATCTCCGCCCTTGGCGAATTGCTGTGCAATCTATTGATCGACTATGATACAGCCGAATTCTGCTGCTGTGCTGCTTGAAGCAAAGCATGAATCTGTTCTAAGCCTCTGCCTGCCTATGAATCTCAAGGCTGGATTAAATCTGCTATTTTGGCTGCTGCTGCGACATTGAGTACCGGAGTATGATATACCTCTGTATTGGCGTGATGATCGCCTGAGAAGAGTTGTTGCTGACATCGACTGGAAGTTTGATGACGGCGACGGCTGCGTCCACACGACGGTTCACCGGCCTCGTGCTCACCGCGACCGAACCCGGGTGGGCTCTCCACGGATCCCGCCATGAAGACCTCTGCTGCTGGGTTGTAGCTCTCGCACTGGGAAGGAACGTTAGACTGGACTGACACCGAGTGGATTGGGTCCTGAAGGGGCACAACAGACTCGATGGCTGCAACCTGAGGGGTCGACGGAGATAACGCCTGACGAGCCACCGCGTGCCTCACCCACTCTTGGAGTCGAGAGCGAACGGATCGCTTGCAATGACGAACAGCAGAGTGAAGAGACGACACCAGATTCGACGGCTGCAGAAGGAGAACGCCAAAGGAGTTTGCACGGAAGTGCGTCCCTCCATGGACTGGGAGCGCCTGGATGTCGAGTGGCGCTTCTGGGAGCCATGCCGAGTCACCGGCGACGAAGATGAGGGTACCGAAATGGATCTCACCACCCACGAACGAACCGCCGCCGGAAGACATTATGAAGAGTGAAAAATGCAAACTTGCCGGAAGTCGCTTAGACGCCTGCCCCATGATGGGCGCCAACTATCGTGCGAATAAACCTGACAGTAGAGGTGTAGGGTACGAATGGAGAGGGTAGAGTCCTAGCTATGTCAAGATTGTAAGTAAGATGTACGAGTTCAGGCCCCTCTCTTGGAGGTAACATCCCTACGTCTCAGGTGCTCGGGAGCTCTTACAGTGTGGTTTGTGTAATACAGGGGGTGCGAAACCTTGTGCCAGAGGGGAGGGGTGGCTTATATAGAGTGCGCCACCCCTCATCAATACCTCAACATCTAAGGGCTCGATCAATATGAGTTAAAGATATACGTTACTGATAACGTAAGTGGGTAGTAAATGCTACTAAAGACCATTGGTTGAATGTGTGTCTGTTAGCTCTTGTGGATGACTTCTGGTCTTCAATACCGACTGGAATCCTTCCGGGTGTATACGGGTTGTCGAGTGGATGTAAATATAATCCGAGTGTTTTCGTACCGAGTGACTTTTAAGCACCATCTTCATCTAGTCGGAATCTTCTGTCTGACCCTTGGCCTAATAATGAGGTGTCCTTGGGTAGGACATTTAGGTCAGGCCTCTGACCCTACCCTAGGTACATATCCCCATCAGATAGGATATGGAGTCGTGTCCAAGCAGGACACTAGTATCCTAGGCCTCTCATATATAGCGAGGCTAGACACACGATGTAACCTATGCCAACATAATAGCACATGCGCACAGGGGGAGCCGGCGACATGTGCCGGCGCCCAGGGCGACCAGGGTGCGGTATTGTGATGGTGCCACGGGGAGGAGCACCCGTAGTCATGCCCCAGGGATGTAGCCATATCGGTGAACCTCGTTAACAAATCTGAGAGTCATGCTCGTGTGATTTCTTGGTCCTTGGATGATCACCGGAGTGCCCCAGATTATTCTAACAATGTCGGGGCCAGCCGCGACCGTAACAAGACGTCGACACCATGCTGATGTCTACGCACACTTATATTCTTGTAGACTATGTTGGGCCTCCAAGCGCAGAGGTTTGTAGGACAACAACAATTTCCCTCAAGTGGATGACCAAAGGCTTACCGAACTCAGGGAAGTAGAGGTAGAAGATGGTCTCTCTCAAGCAACCCTGCAATTAAGAAACAAGAAGTCTCTTGTGTCCCCAACACACCTAATACAATGGTAAATTGTATAGGTGCACAAGTTCAGCGAAGAGATGGTAAAATATGGGTGATAAGTGTGCCAAAGCAAGGTAATATAAATCTGTAATAAAAATTACAGGAAGGTAGCAAGTGACAAAAGTGAGCAAAATGGTGTAACAATGGTGAGAAACAAGGCCTAGGCATCATACTTTCACTAGTGGCAACTCCCATGATATTTCCACTAAAACATACAATGGAGACGTACTCGAAGGTTGATACTTCTCCAATGTTGCTATCCCACAAACAACAGCGCCAGAAATTGACACGTTGACAGAGGCTGGGCTTGCGTTGGTTTTTCCCTTGAAGAGGAAAGGGTGATGCAGCACAGGAGCAGTAAGTATTTCCCTCAGTTTGAGAACCAAGGTATCGATCCAGAAGGAGGGTCTCGTCAAGTCCAGAGTACCTGCACAAACACAAACAAGCTTGCACCCAACGCTTCAAAGGGGTTGTCAATCCCTTCAAGATTGTTTGCAAAGTGAGATCTAAAGGTGGAAAGTGCAACGAAGTAAAAAGTGTAAGGCTGAAATTATGGTGTGGAGTAGACCCTGGGGGCCATAGTGTTCACTAGAGGCTTCTCTCAAAATAGCAAGTGTTACGGTGAGTGAAAAAATTACTGCCAAGCAATTGATAGAACCGCGCAAAGTCATGACGATATCTAAAGCAATGATCATACATATAGGCATCACGTCCGAGACAAGTAGACCGATACTTTCTGCATCTACTACTATTACTCCACACATCGACCGCTATCCAGCATGCATCTAGTGTATTGAGTTCATGACGAACATAGTAAAGCTTTAAGCAAGATGACATGATGTAGAGGGATAATCTCAAACCAATGATGAAAACCCCATCTTTTTACCCTTGATGGCAACAACATGATGCGTGCCTCGCTACCCCTTCTGTCACTGGGTGAGGTCACCGCACGGTATGAACCCAAAACCAAGCACTTCTCCCATTGCAAGAATCATAGATCTAGTTGGCCAGACAAAACCCACAACTCGAAGAGAATTACAAGGATATGAAATCATGCATAAGAGAGATCAAAAGAAACTCAAATAAGATTCATATATAATCTGATCATAAATCCACAATTCATCGGATCTCGACAAACACACCACAAAAGAAGATTACATCGGATAGATCTCCATGAAGATGATGGAGAACTTTGTATTGAAGATCCAAGAGAGAGAAGAAGCCATCTAGTTTCTAGCTATGGACCCGTAGGTCTATGGTGAACTACACACGCATCATCAGAGAGGTCATGGTGTTGATGGAGAAGCCCTCCGTGTCCGAATCCCCCCTCCGGCAGGGCACCAGAACGTGCCCCACATGGGATCTTGCGGAGACAGAAGCTTGCGGCGGCGGAAAAGTAATTTCGATGATCTCCTGATTTTTTTGGGATTTTAGGGAATTTATAGGCGCAACCCCTAGGTCAGGGGACGCTCAGGGGGCCCACAAGCCTGGATGGTGCGCCCCCCTGGCCGCGGGGTGGCGGCTTGTGGGGCCCCTAAGGCTCCCCTGCCTTAGCTCCCAAGCTCCCCGATCTTCTTCCGTTCCAAAAAAAATCTTTTCGGGGATTTTCTTCCGTTTGGACTCCGTTTCAAAATCTCCTCTTAAAGGGGTCAAAAACATGGAAAAAACAGGAACTGGCACTTGGCACTGAGTCAATAAGTTAGTTCCAAAAAATATATAAAAGGCATGCAAAACATCCAAAGTTTGACAAGATAATAGCATGAAATCATCAAAAATTATAGATACGTTGGAGACGTATCAGGGCCATAGTGTTCACTAGAGTCTTCTCTCAAAATAGAAAGTGTTACGGTGTGTGAACAAATTACTGCCGAGCAATTGATAGAACCGCGCAAAGTCATGACGATATCTAAGGCAATGATCATACATATAGGCATCACGTCCGAGACATGTAGACCGATTCTTTCTGCATCTACTACTATTACTCCACACATCGACCGCTATCCAGCATGCATCTAGTGTATTGAGTTCATGACGAACAGAGTAACGCTTTAAGCAAGATGACATGATGTAGAGCGATAATCTCAAACCAATGATGAAAACCCCATCTTTTTAGCCTTGATGGCAACAACATGTTGCGTGCCTCGCTACCCCTTCTGTCACTGGGTGAGGTCACCGCACGGTATGAACCCAAAACCAAGCACTTCCCCCATTGCAAGAATCATAGATCTAGTTGGCCAGACAAAACCCCCAACTTGAAGAGAATTACAAGGATATGAAATCATGCATAAGAGAGATCAGAAGAAACTCAAATTAGATTCATAGATAATCTGATCATAAATCCACAATTCATCGGATCTCGAGAAACACACCGCAAAAGAAGATCACATCGGATAGATCTCCATGAAGATCATGGAGAACTTTGTATTGAAGATCCAAGAGAGAGAAGAAGCCATCTAGTTACTAAATATGGACCCGTAGGTCTATGGTGAACTACTCACGCATAATCAGAGAGGTCATGGTGTTGATGGAGAATCCCTCCGTGTCCGAATCCCCCCTCCGGCAGGGCACCAGAACGTGCCCCACATGGGATCTTGCGGAGACAGAAGCTTTTGGCGGCGGAAAAGTACTTTCGATGATCTCCTGATTTTTTCTAGAATTTATGGGAATATATAGGCGAAAGACCTAGGGCAAAGGGTGTCCAGGGGGCCCACAAGCCTGGATGGCGCGACCTCCCCCTGGCCGCGGGGTGGGGGCTTGTGGGGTTCCTGAGGCTCCCCTGCCTTGGCTCCCAAGCTTCCCGTTCTTCTTCCGTTTTAGAAAAAATCTTTTTGGGGATTTTATTCCGTTTGGACTCCGTTTCAAAATCTCCTCTGAAAGGTGTCAAAAACATGGAAAAAACAGGAACTGACACTTGGCACTGAGTTAATAAGTTAGTCCCAAAAAATATGTAAAAGGCATGCAAAACATCGAAAGTTTGACAAGATAATAGCATGAAACCATAAAAAATTATAGATACGTTCGAGACGTATCAAACGTATCTATAATTTTTGATGGTTCCATGCTATTATCTTGTCAAACTTTGGATGTTTTGTATGCCTTTTATATCTTTCTTGGGACTAACTTATTAACTCAGTGCCAGGTGCCAGAACCTGTTTTTTCCTTGTTTTTGACCCTTTTCAGAGGAGGATTTTAAATGGTGTCCAAACGGAATAAAACTTCCGAAAAGATTTTTTCCGGAACAGAAGATACGCACGGGACATGAGAACCAAGGCAGAAGCCACCAGGGGACTCCACAAGCCCTCTAGGCACGTCCAGGGGGAGCCCGCGTCTACCAGGCTTGTGGGCCCACTGTGGCTCGTCTATCCTACCTCTTCCGCCTATAAATTCCTGAAAATTCCAAAGCTGCGAGAGAGATCCACGGAAATACTTTTCCGCTGCCGCAAAATTCTATCTCCGCAAGATCCCATCTGGGGCACATTCTGGTGCCCTGTCGGAGGGGGGATTCGGATACGGAGGGCTTCTTCATCAACACCATGACCTCTCTGACGATGTGTGAGTAGTTCACCATAGACCTTCGGGTCCATAGCTAGTAGCTAGATGGCTTCTTCTCTCTCTTGGATCTTCAATACAAAGTTCTCCATGATCTTCATGAAGATCTATCCGATGTAATCTTCTTTTGCGGTGTGTTTTTCGAGATCCGATGAATTCTGGATTTATGATCAGATTATCTATAAATCTTATTTTAGTTTCTTCTGAATTCTTATATGCATGATTTCATATCCTTGTAATTCTCTTCGAGTTGTGGGTTTTGTTTGGCCAACTTGATCTATGATTCTTGCAATGGGAGAATTGCTTCGTTTTGGGTTCATACTGTGCGGTGACCTCACCCAGTGACAGAAGGGGTGGCGAGGCACGCATCGAGTTGTTCCATCAAGGGTAAAAAGATGGGGTTTACATCATTGGTTTGAATTTATCCCTCTACATCATGTTATCTTGCTTAAGGCGTTACTCTGTTCGTCATGAACTCAATACACTAGATGCATGCTGGATAGCGGTCGATGTGCGGAGTAATAGTAGTAGATGCAGACAGTATCGGTCTACTTTTCTCGGACGTGATGCCTATATGAATGATCATTGCCTTAGATATCATCATGACTTTGCGCGGTTCTATCAATTGCTCGACAGTAATTTGTTCACCCACCGTAATATTTGCTATTTTGTCAGAAGCCTCTAGTGAACACTATGGCCCCCGGGTCTACTTCACATCATATTTTCAGCCTTACACTTTTACTCCGTTGCACTGTAACGACTAAGATGCGGTCCTTTCTGATTTAGGGAACGAGGCCCCAAAATGGAAAGAAGCGCATCTAAGCGTTTCGCAAGCAAGATAAACATAGCGCATACATAATTTAAGAATGACAAATAGGGAATCGTTTGCCATCTCCATAGATAATATCAGAGTTACATCCACACATTTATTTAGACAAGGTAGTTCCGCTACGGACTACATAACATGAAAAAAGGCTATGCTATCCCGCATGGTTGCCCATGATCACGACCATGCCCCAGTCTTCTGGATAGTTCACGTACAGGCGGTCGTTCTTCTCATCGTACTGCCACACACCAGCTGCGTGCCGTCGGGATCACCTGTATCGGGCGTACCTGTACCTGTTGGGGTGTTGAAGTAATCTGTGAGCCACGGGAACTCAGCAATCTATGACCTCGGTACCGAAACTAGTCAAGTTATTAGGTGAGGAAGGTTCAGTATTTAGGTTGCAGCATCCTAAGCATTTATGGTGGCTAACTTACGTAGAACAAGTTATTGATGTGGTGGTCTACACGAGCGGTCGAAGACTAGGTGATCACTAAGTGACTCTAAACACCTACCTACGTCAAACATAACCCCACCATGTTCCCGATCGAAGAGAGGTCTTCGAAGGGGAGAGTCACGGTTACGCACACGGTTGGCAGTTTTATTAGATTAACAAATATTCCAAGTTGCCACATAACCGCGGACACGGCTTTCCGAAAGATTAAACCCTTCAGGGGTGCTCCAACTAGTCCATCACAAACGATCACGGGCCGCAAAGTAATCCTCTATCACGAATCTCGTGATCTCGTCGGATTCCTTAGAGGAAAACCTCAACTCCGGGGAGAACCAAAGCTTCACCGAGATTCCTATACGCAAGATATATCGCTAAGGTAAGACAAGACTAGCATGACCTCCCGTCGTGTCGACGACCCCGATAAGAGCCGCGTATCTCAGTCTCCGGACACGACAGATGAGCTAGATGTCGGGATGGCTAAACCTCTGGGTGACCAGGGGGGCCCCGGACATCGCTCATGTGGGACCAACACTAATGAGGAGCACTGGCCCGGGTTGTTGATTAAAATCCTCGGGCTAGCTATTCCCTATGCAAATTGTTATTAGGTGATTAGCAAATTAAAACCAATGTTGGGTCCTGCCGGACAAGTCTTAACACTACACGATTTTTCAAGGGGGTCCCCATAACAACCCCGAACGTGTTAGGAGCGACCAGTTATGGAATCAAACACCGGTTGCCAAAACTAAGGCGGCAATAGTGGAACAAATCACCCGGCAAAAGCTAGGCCTTCCATCATTTACCAAGTATATAGGTGCGTTAATTAAATAACATAATTTAACATAATGATATCAAGACTCATGTTATCACATGAGACAATTGCACCTGCAACTAGCAACGCTAACATTAGAAGCTGGGCAAGCCTACTTAGCCATTCAATATCAGCTAGGAGGGGAAAGTGTTTGGGTTTCATGGCAATATCAGTAGGCAAATATATTAGGTGGTAGGCAGCGAGCATATGACGAAGGTAACGTGAATCTAGGCATAACAAAGCTAGAGACGGTATCAAGGTCATGGCCATCTTGCGTGTGATGTCTTCAGCTTGGAACTACTCATGTTCGTCCTGCACGTACTCTCCCGAATCCACGTACTCGCTCACCGATCCTGGTGCTACCCAAAATAAAAAACAACAACCAATGAACAACAACACAACATAATGCAATAAACACATGATGCATGAGATGAGAATGTAGCATGCATCTCTATTCTAGTCACTTACATATGCATGAGAAGAAAATACAACTTCTGGACAGAACATCACTCTAAGATATCTTGACATGCATGAAGATGACATGAATAGGTGCATCACGTGAAAACGATGCAAAAACATATAAAGAACATTGAGAATGGAGCTACGGATCAACCGGAAACTACGAAACAAGATACAGAGTCCTACAGATCAAGTTCTACCACAAGCACTCTACAATGGCACACTTCTGGTATTCCCAAGTTGCCATAAGACCAAACAAACAAATGTAGGTGGGGTGGTTCAAAGAAACTCACCACACCACCAACAATACTATCACAAGCTTCAAAACAACAAAACTATACAATCTGTCCTAAACAGCAACATAGCAGTTTGAGAGCAACATGCAAGGCACCTACAACCACCCAATTGTGCCAAACAAGATATGTGGAAAAAGCTATTCAAAATATCTACAAGCATGAGCAAAAATATAATACAAAGGAGTTACACACAAAAAGATCTACAGGTGCTAACTTGGCCAAAAATAACAGATTTCAGGGACTTGGTCAAAATCTCAGATTCTCACCAGATGTTTATGCTCTGAAGCATTTTGATAGCCCCCAAATCAATATCTACAGGAAGTGAAATGGAATGAAAATTGACAGAGAGCTAGACAAACACAAAAGCTAAAACTCTCTAGTTGATTGCAAGGGCTGGTTCCCAACACATGAACTTTTGCAACCACAACTACAAGGGAAGAAAATAACAGCAGTTTCTCAGACTTAGTGAAAATCACAGATTTTCACTAAACTGACAATTTCAGCCACAAGCCTACTTTGACAAGACACAACTTGCACATACAAACTCCTAAGCATAAAACAAAACAACCATGCTCTAGAGGGGTTCACCCACTACTGCCACAACAAGGAATCATCCTCTTGGGCTCATCACATCTCATGGAACCAAGCTCTAAACATAGAACAAAATAGAGAAATGACATTCCCACAAAGTGTTCGAAAGTGAAATATGATTCCACCAATGGATTCCTGGGATGATTCTACCCCAAAACCATATATAACACAAAGGTACTTGCATAGAACAACTAGGCACAAAGTTGAAAGGATAAACTGCATGGATTCACATAGCCACAAATAGTGCCTTATCACATGTGTTTCTCACAAGTTCATCACCTACACATGCACTTGCACACTCTCACAACTACAATGGTGACATTAGGGTTTAGACCTCATGTGTGTGTGCCATAGCACATTACCATACACACTCACACATGCTTATGAGATCACACTCACAAGCTTTAACCACAAAACACATTCACACACACATGGGTGTGTTCACTTGCACAAGTGTGTGGGGGGAACACACACATACACATGCACACACACATACTCACAGACACACCATGCATACCTATACCTACATAAGCACACACCACACAGACATAAGCATAAGGCATCCCCTACACATGCACTCACACAACCACATACACACTCTACCACATATATACATGCACACATGATTATGCAGGAAAGAGATGAATATAACACAAGGGAAAAATATCAACTACCATGCTCAAGTGATGCCTAGGGAAACAAAAGATAAAAATAGAAAATAAAATTAAAAGAAAAAGAAAAAGGGGTTCCTAGATTCGAACCCCAGACCTGCTACTCAACACACACATACAACCACTAGGCTAGCTACTCTAGCTCGACAAAACAGAGGCAAATAATAGGTTAAGCCTCTCTCTGCTGCTACTGTGCCCGCAACAAAATCAACAAAAAAAGGGGGCGATACGGGGTTCGAACCCACGACCACCAGCTGCGCCAAACACCACCTACCACTCTGCTACGCGTTCGAATGTTAACAGTGAGGGGGGCTCTCCTCTTTTGAGCAACCCCCTCTGGATCCACTACAACCCGACGGTGGCCGGAACAGGGGAGGCTCACCGCCGGTGACACACCTCAAATTGAGCACGGGCTCGTTGCTGGAAGGGAGAAGGACCTCCCACGGCTCCATTCCAACACTAAACGCGCGAGGGGATACACTACAACTACTCGGCAACGTGCACGGCGGAGGGAGCGGCACAGAACCTACGACGGTGATGCTACGCGCTATGCTCGAACCTACTAACAGGGAAAATGAAGGGGGGATCAGATGCTCACCCAGTACTCGAAGAGGAGGCGCTCGAGGGAGAAGAAGAAGAGGAGATCGAGGAGGAAGATCCTACGGAATAAGCGTAGGAGGAGAGGAGGAAGAAGGGGACGGCATCGACGTCGTGGAAGCAGACTCGATCTGCACCTCCTAGCTGCGGGAACGGAGCCTCCTGGTACTGCGCACGCTTCTGGACCGATCGAAGAGGAAGAAGACGAGCAGCATCGACGGCGAGGACCTTCAACAGGGGTCGGCCATGGCGGAGGAGGAGCTCGGGTCGCCCCTGGATTGATTACCGTGGGGGAGGACGATGGGGAAAGAAGTGGCGGCGGCTAGGGAGGAACCCTAGATGCCCGGACGCCGAGGGGGCTATATAGGAGGAGGAGGAGACGAGGGACGCGTGGCCGGCGCCCATGCGCGTCGAGCGAGCTGCTACGATGGAAAGGGGAACGGAGCTAGGACGCTGACGCGCAGGCCCAGACGCCTTGCTCGAAAGGAGGAAGGAGACGATCGCTCTCTGAGCTGGCTGCGAAGGAAAAGCCAGATGGGCCGGCGACAGAGAGAAGCCTAGTCTTTGGCGCCACATAGCAGAAAGGAAAAACCCACTGGGGTTTTCCTATTTAAAAGAAACAGAGACAAAAACAATTACACAGCAACACTGTTGACCCTAAAAATAAAACAAAAATGCCCCTGGTCATAAGGAATTATGACCTATTTAAATAAAATGAAAAGGGAATTTTTGGAGGATTTAAATATTTACAAAATAGAATTAAATAATCTGTTTAGTGAATATTTACCCCTCTCAAACATAGATTCAAAACACTTCAAACCTAGCATCACATCCACCACAATTCACTCTAAAATATAAACATTTTTGAATCAGGGATAGGGCAAGTAAAACTTGAGCTTAGAGAAATAGAGAGGGAGGGTTTTTTTTAAAACCTAGTTGCAAACTAACATAGTCGCACCCCACTTTCAAATGCACCACTTCATCACCTCACATATCATCATCACATCACATCCATGGATTCACAATAACCCCAAACACAAGGAAGGCAAAAGATATGGATGCATGCATGCAAAGGGAAACAAGACAATGTAACATCACATGAAATAACACATGCATATCTCACAAGGCACTGACAAGATGGACCCACATACAAGAAGGTTCCAAATATGGCAAGTTACACTCTAGGGCATTACATGCGCTTTCCGCCTTCAGATCTCACTTTGCAATCAAACTTGAAGGGATTGACAACCCCTTTATAGCGTTGGGTGCAAGCTCGTTTGTGTTTCCGCACGTACTCTGGACACTTGGCTTGATTCTCCTACTGATTGATACCTTCGTTCTCAAACTGAGGGAAATACTTACTGCTTCTGTGCTGCATCACCCTTTCCTCTTCAAGGGAAAAACCAACGCAAGCTCAAGAGGCCGCCGGGGATTTCTGGCGCCGTAGCAGAAGGATTTGTGGCGCCATTGCCGGGGAGGATCAAGTTTTGGGTGAAGCTCATCCAAGTAAGTGTCGCAAACTCATCTCTTGCATTTACTTTTTTGCCTCTCGTTTTCCTCTCCCCCACTTCTGAAAAACAAAAGTTTACAAAAATATTTGCCTTTTTCGTTTGCCTTTCCTTTGCTTGTGTTCTATGTGCCTTCAATATGCTTGCATCTTCGTTGCTGAAAATCTATTGATATGGATCCTCATCCACTTGCTAATCTCTTTAATAGATCCAATTATGTTGAACCATTTGCTAGTGAGTTGAGTGCACTTGACTTTCTCTATGGAGTTTTGCTTGAGATGCGTGAATCTGGAAATTGTGATGAAGAAATTTATGAAGTGATTCACGAGGGCTCCTTGAATGAAAAGCATGATTGCAATGGTTTCACTATAAATCCTATTAGTGTCAATCATGCTAAAAATATGCAAAACCTAAGCTTGGGGAGGCTAGTTTTGCTATGTCCACTACTTGTTGCAATGATCGTGATTAGGGTGATGATTTTTCTTATGATCTTGAAAATTTGTTTAAGCCTCATGATGAATATGATATTTGCAATAATATTGAAAATGGGTTTGGAGAAGTCATGACTTTAATTGATGATAATCCCACTATTTTTGAAGATCGTCAACTTTGCATGCATGTGGATCATGGAAACAATATCCTTTGTGATAGCTATATTGTACTAGCCATGGAAAATTGAGAATACAGTAATCTAACACCAATATAAATAGAAATCAAGATTGCTACAGTACCTCAAGAGGTGGTAGTTTGTTTTCTTGTGCTAATGATATCGCGAGTTTCTGTTTAAGTTTTGTGTTGTGAAGTTTTCAAGTTTTGGGTGATGTTCTCATGGACAAAGGGATAAAGAGTGGAAAGAGATCAAGCTTGGGGATGCCCAAGGCATCCCAAGCCAAATTCAAGTATACCAAAAGCCTAAGCTTGAGAATGCCCCGGTAAGGCATCCCCTCTTTCGTCTTCAATCCATAGGTAACATTACTTGGAGCTATATTTTAATTCACCACATGATATGTGTTTTGCTTGGAGCGTCTTGTATCATAGGAGTCTTTTATTTTTGTTGTGTCACAATCATCCTTGCTTCACACCTTTTGAGAGAGACATGCACTCATCAAGAATTTGCTAGAATACTTATTGTGCTTCACTTATATCTTTTGAGCTAGACAATGTTGCTCTATGTGCTTCACTTAGATCTTTTAGAGCACGGCGGTGCGTAACTTGGTAGTTGGCTTGTGCTAAAGTAGTCCCAAAGGTGATAGGCTTCCAAAGAGGATACAATAAAACTTCCACCTTCATGTGCATTGAGTAAAAGAGAAGTTTGATTCCTCTCAATTAGTTTGGAGACGTGGATTTGGTAATATTAAGAGTTATGTTAGTAGGGTGTTGTGAATCTAGAAATACTTGTGTTGGAGTTAGTGATTCTTGTAACATGCACGTATGGTGAACCGCTATGTTAGGAAGTCGGAGCATAATTGATCTATTGATTGTCATCCTTTGTGTTGCGGTCGGGATCGCGCGATGGTTAACACCTACCAACCCTTCCCCTAGGAGTATGCGTTTAGCACTTTGTTTCAATTACTAATAAAAACTTTCGCAACAAGTATGTGAGTTCTTCATGACTAATGTGAGTCCATGGTACCGCGCAATTTTCGCCGGTGCACAAACCCACCATATGCCTTCCTAAAAACAGCCACCATACCTAGCTACTATGGTATTTTCATAGCCACTCCGAGATATATTGTCATGCAACTACCATCGTTCCGTCTCATGACTTGTGCAGTCACTCGCATATTGCCATTGCATGATCGTAAGATAGCTAGCGAGATGTTTCAACGTCATACGCCAAGCTAGATCGTTCCACATCCCGGTACACTGCCGAAGGCATTTCCTATAGAGTCATCATCGTTCTAAGCTTTGAGCTGTGAGTAAATAAAAGTGTTATGATCATCATTATTAGAGCATTGTCCCATGTGAGGAAATAATAAAAAAGAGGCCAAAGTTTCCCACAAAAAAAGAGATATGGAAAGAGGCCAAAGAGATCAAACAAAAAAAAGAAAAAGAAAGAAAAAAAGAGAGAAAAAGAGAGAAGGGACAAAGCTACTATCTCTTTCCACACTTGTGCTTCATATTAGCACCATGTTCTTCATGATTGAGAGCCTCTCGTTTTTTCACACCATATACTAGTGGGAATCTATATTATATAACTTGGCTTGTATATTCCAATGATGGGCTTCCTCAAAATTGCCCTAGGTCTTCGTGAGCAAGCAAGTTGGATGCACACTCACTAGTTCTCCTTTTGAGCTTTCACATACTTATAGATCTAGTGGATCCTTTGTATGGCAATCCCTACTCATTCACATTGATATCTATTAATGGGCATCTCCATAGTCCTTTGATACGCTGAGTCAATGTGACCATCTTCTCCTTTTTGTCTCACAACCTCCATGACACTCTATTCCACTATAGTGCTATATCCATGGCTCACGCTCATGTATTGCGTGAGAGTTGAAAAAGGTTTGAGAAAGTAAGAGTGCAAAAACAATTACTTGGCCAATACCGGGGTTTTGCATGATTTAAATTAGTTGTGTGGGGATGATGGAGCATAGCCAGACTATACGATTTTGTAGGGATAACTTTCTTTGGCCTTGTTATTTCGAAAGTTCATGATTACCTTGCTAGTTTGCTTGAAGTATTATTGTTTTCATGTCAATAGCAAACTATTGTTTTGAATCTTACGGATCTGAACATTCATGTCACATGAAAGAAGTTACAAAGGACAACTATGCTAAGTAGCATTCCACATCAAAAATTTAGTCTTTATCACTTCACTACTCGAGGACGAGCAGGAGTTAAGCTTGGGGATGCTTGATACGTCTCCAACGTATCTATAATTTTTGATGGTTCCATGCTATTATCTTGTCAAACTTTGGATGTTATGTATGCATGAATGTGCTATTTTATATCTTTTTGGGACTAACCTATTAACTCAGTGCCAAGTGCCAATTTCTGTTTCTTCCGTGTTTTTGACCTTTTTCATAGGAGAATATTAAACGGAGTCCAAACGGAATAAAACCTGCGGAATGATTTTTTTCCATAACAGAAGATACGCATGAGACTTGAGAACCAAGGGAAAGGACCTCGGGGGAGGTTACAAGCCCCCTAGTCGCAGCCTGGGGGGCGCCTAGTAGGCTTGTGCCCCCCCCCCCCCCCCGCGTGGATCCTCTGCCCTACCTCTTTTGCCTATTAATTCTCTAAAAATCCAAAACCACCGAAGAGAGCCACGAAAATACTTTTCCGCCGCCGCAAGCTTCTGTCTCCGCAAGATCCCATCTGGGGACCGTTCTGGTGCCCTACCGAAGGGGGGATTCTGACACGAAGGGCTTCTTCATCAACACCATTGCCTCTCCGATGATGCGTGAGTAGTTCACCACAGACCTTCGGGTCCATAGCTAGTAGCTAGATGGCTTCTTCTCTCTCTTGGATCGTCAATACAAAGTTCTCCATGATCTTCATGGAGATCTATCCGATGTAACTTTCTTCCGCGGTGTGTTTGTCGAGATCCGATGAATTGTGTATTTATGATCAGATTATCTATAAATATTATTTGAGTCTCCTCTGATCTCTTATATGCATGATTTTGTATCCTTGTAATTTTCTTCGAGTTGTGGGTTTCGTTTGGCCAACTTGATCTATAATTCTTGCAATGGGAGAAGTGCTTGGTTTTGGGTTCATACCGTGCGGTGTCCGCACCTAGTGACAGAACGGGCAGCAAGGCACACATCGTGTTGTTGCCATCAAGGGTAAAAAGATGGGGTTTATATCATATTGCATGAATTTATCCCTCTACATCATGTCATCTTGCTTAAAGCGTTACTCTGTTTGTTATGAACTCAATACACTAGATGCATGCTGGATAGCGGTCGATGTGTGGAGTAATAGTAGTAGATGCAGAAAGTATCGGTCTACTTGTATCAATTGCTCGACAGTAATTCGTTCACCCACAGTAATACTTGCTATCATGAGAGAGTCTTCTAGTGAACACTATGGCCCCCGGGTCTACTTCACATCATATTTTCAGATCTACACAATTACTTTGTTACACTTTCCACCTTCAGATCTCACCTTGCAAATAATCATGAAGGGATTGACAACCCCTTTATAGCGTTGGGTGCAAGTTTGTTTGTTTTTGCGCAGGTACATTGGTGACTCATCTTGATACTCCTACTAGATTGATACCTTGGTTCTCAAACTGAGGGAAATACTTATTGCTACTGTGTTGTATAACCCTTTCCTCTTCAAGGGAAAAACCAATGCAAGATCAAGAGGTAGCAAGTACCTTTATAGTCACCCAGTAACGTTGCGACATTTGATACACACAAGACATTCCTCCGGTGTCAGTGAGTTACATGATCTCATGGTCATAGGAATGAATACTTGACATGCAGAAAACAATAGAAACAAAATGACACGATCATATGCTACGTTAATAGTATTGGTCTTGTCCATCACATCATACTCCTAATGATGTGATCCCGTCATCAAGTGACAACACGTGTCTATGGCTAGTAAACCTCAACCATCCTTTATCAATAGGCTAGTGAACTAGAGACTCACTAGGGTCACATTTTTGTCTATATATCCACACATGCTCTTATGTTTCCATTCAATACAGTTATAGCATGGATAATAAATGATTATCTTGAAACATGAAATATAATAATAACTATTTTATTATTGCTTCTAGGGCATATTTCCAATACAAATCCCAACAACATTAAAATAGTTTAATCACATGATATTTCCACTAAAACATGCAATGGAGACGTACTCGGAGGTCATTCCTTTGTGATCAAGAGAGGACGAGAATTATGTAGGGCTACAAAAGCACACCTCAGAGTTCGTAGTTTTCATCTATGGATTTCCCAATGTCACCGCAGCCACCCAAAGAGAGTACCACAATCACCACAACATATCTCAAGGATAGTCAAAGACAAGCACCAAGAGACTCTCAATCTTCAATCAATTCACAAAAGAGGAAATCACTCATGAAAATATTCTTCTAATCCATGTCCAATAGACCGCTGTCACCATGGTCCCGGGGATTATACTAGATAAGATCAAGTGAGTACATCAATCCAATACATAGAAGAAGGGAAACATCATGGGATCACCCTAGATTTACATAGCCTACGATCACAATCAAGATCACATCATGGGAGAGAGAATTAACCACACAGCTACTGTAGAAGACCTCAGCCCTGAGGAGGAACTACTCCCGCTTCATGGAGGGAGGAAGCAACGTCGATGGAGATGAATATGGGGGGACTTCCCCGTCCCGGCAAGGTGCCGACATATGAATTCTGGTCCCCTGAAACTTGTTGGCGATGGCGGCGGAGATCGGAAGTGCTTTTGGAGAAAAGGGTTCCCCAATCAGGGTGTCCTCCACGGGGGTAAAAATAGGAGCCAAGGTAGGGCACCAGAGGGGGTGGCCCCCACCCAGGCGGCCTCCTCGCGCGGCCAGGGGGCAGGCCGCGCCACCAGGGCGCCTGGAGGCCTGGTGTCCCCCCTCTGGCCCTCGTTTGACCATATGGAGTCTTCTGGAACACTGATTTTTTATATATTTTTTGTGGAATTTTTCGGGCACTGTAAATATGGGTATAAACCTGCAATTAACAAACATCAGCAGAGAGAAACTAGCACTGGGTGCACTGAGTTAGTAGGTTAGTCCAAATATGTTGAAAAAGGTATGGAAGTGTACAAAACACATAGCAATATCACCCGAAACTTGCATGGAGCAAGAATAAATTATAGATACGTTTGGGACGTATCACACGCCGTCGTGCCCCACGAGCAACTCCGTGCCACAGCCCGACGGCTTCGTCCCGTGTCGGCCACCACCAGGGAGGAAGAAAGAAGGGCCCCGCAATCTTCGTCGCCGCACAAGCTTTTCCTAGCAGTGCCCTCCAACAACGATGAGAGAGGAGGCGGGGGCTGGAGGAGATCGGCGGTGACGGGTAGGGTTGCCTCCTGGTCGCTCGCGAGAGCGATGCGGGAGGGCCGAGTCCATCGGGTCAATATAATCCAACATGTAGCCTATCCACATCAACAAGGCAACCACAACATCATCTCACTGCTGACTTATAGGAGTGACTGGCCACGATTTAACCATCATAGAACACGTCAACATTAGCTTTCAGTTACCAATAACTGAAAAAGGGGGCAGACCGCATGTTCTCGAGTGCTACACACAAACCTCTCTCCCTCGATTCAACCCATTGATCTCATACGTTTTATGACATGTCACAACTAAACCAGTTTTATTTGTGTCCACCTTGACGGAAAACACGGAGAGGTGATTGGGAGGTGATTGTAACCTAGCACTAGGGTTAGGGTTTTCTGTGAGTGATGGTGTGGATTCCGGTGGCTTGAGGGGGGCGACAGCGTTCCCCGCGTGGGAAAATTGGATCGGGTGCTGACCTTCATGGATTACCATGGAGGGGAAGAGTAGTAGGGGTGAGTCGGCGACTCCCAAGCCAACGGCTTTGCTTCGCACGACAACAGTGGGGAAAACACAAGTGGCGTTAGGTGGGAGGAAGGCGCCAAGGAATTCACCTAGTGGTACAACAGGGATGATAGGGAAGATGTCAACGGGATTGCAGAGTAGAGAATCGTCAAAATGTCATGTATATGGAAAGGATTCCGCGGAGGCGGCTGGGCTGTCAGAACAAC
The DNA here is from genome assembly GCF_904849725.1 of Hordeum vulgare subsp. vulgare. Lineage (NCBI taxonomy): Eukaryota > Viridiplantae > Streptophyta > Magnoliopsida > Poales > Poaceae > Hordeum > Hordeum vulgare. Next base: position 388,029,234 of record NC_058522.1, read on the forward strand.
TCGGAGGTTTGATTCTCAAAGACAAGGAGGCATGAGGCTTCTCCTTCCACGACCCTGTACAGGAGAAGGCGAGACATGCAAAGTGGTCGGTGATTGGGAAAGCTTTTACGCTGAGAACTCTAAACTTTAGGGCACTAGAAAACACTATGATCAAGGCATGGGGTCTGCATTGACAAGCAAGATTCAAGGATATTAGGGGAAATAAATTTGTTGTCCACTTTGGTAGTGAGGGGATTGGAAGCATGCCCTTAATGTAGGGCCATGGCAATTTGACTTCAATGTGGTTGTGATCAAGGACTATGAGGGGAATGTAAGGTCGTTAGAGATGACCTACGAAATGGTGGAGACCTGGGTAAGAGTGACTGATACTTCTCCATCGTATCTACTTTTCCAAACTCTTTTGCCCTTGTTTTGGACTCTAATTTGCATGATTTGAATGGAACAAACCCGTACTGACGCTGTTTTCAGCAGAATTTCCAGGGTGTTGTTTTTGTGCAGAAATAAAAGTTCTCGGAATGTCCGAAAAATTTACGGATATTTTTTCTGGGATAAAAGAAAAATACCTGCGCCAAGATCCATCGGAGGAGGTGGACCAGTGGGCCACAAGCTCACAGGCAGCGGCCACCCCCCTGGCCGCGCCGTAAGGGCTTGTGGGGCCCACGTGGCTCCACCGCCCCCAAACTCAGCTCTATATCTTCCGTCTCGCCCGGAAAAAAAACCAGAGAGAAGGTTTCATCGCGTTTTGCGATACGGAGGCGCCTCCACATCCTGTTCTTCATCTGGAGGGCAGATCGGGAGTCCGTTTCGGGCTCCGGAGAGGGGAAATCGTCGCCATCGTCATCATCAACCTTTCTCCATCTACAATTCCATGATGCTCTTCATCGTTCGTGAGTAATCTCATTGTAGGCTTGCTGGACGGTGATGAGTTGGATGAGATCTATCATGTAATCGAGTTAGTTCTTGACGGGGATTGATCCCTAGTATCCACTATGTTCTAGATTGATGTTGCTACTACTTGGCTATGCTTAATGCTTGTCAATAGGGCCTGAGTGCCATGATTTCATATCTGAACCTATTATGTTGTCGCCAATATATGTGTGTTTTAGATCCTATCTTGCAAGTTGTAGTCACCTACTATGTGTTATGACCCGGCAACCCCGGAGTGACAATAGCCAGAACCACTTCCGGAGATGACCATAGTATGAGGAGTTCATGTATTCACCGCGTGTTAATGCGTTGGTCCGGTTCTTTATTAAAAGGAGAACCTTAATATCCCGTAGTTTCCATTAGGACCCCGCTTCCACGGGAGGGATGGACAATAGATGTCATGCAAGTTCTTTCCCTAAGCACGTATGACAACATACGGAATACATGCCTACATTAGATTGATGAACGGGAGTTAGTTACATATCTCTCTGTGTTATAGCTGTTACATGATGAATCACATCCGTCATACTCATCCATCACCGATCCACTGCCCACGAGTCTTTTACTACTCGTCCTTGCTACGTTACTTTGTCTAGGCTTGTCCCTTGCTACAAAAGGGATTGGGCCACTTTGTCGCTACTACTGTTGCTACTGCTGTTACTCTGCTGCTGCTGTCACTACTGCTGTTACTTTGCTGCTACTACTACTGTTCCTTGCTACTTCGCTGTTACTTGTTGCAAGATATTTTCCGACACTGTTGTCGGGGAAGAATAGTTACTCGCCCACGTGCAACCTACTGGCGCCATTGATACAACAATTAGGAATAGTCTGCCTTGTCAACAGATCGTTTCTGTCATCGTTGTTATCATACTACTTTGCTACTGATACTTTGCTTGCAGACACTAATGTTTCAGGTGTGGTTAAATCTGACAAACTCAGCTGCTAATACTTGAGAATATTCTTTTGCCTCTCCTTTGGCGAACCAACAAATTTGGGTTGGATACTCTAACCTCGAAAACTGTTGCGATCCCCTACACATGTGGGTTATCAAGGCTTTTTCTGGTGCCGTTGCCGGGGAAGCACAACTATATTCTCTGAGTCACTTGGGATTGACGTCTGCTGATCACTATGAGGAATACGAAAGATGCAAGAACTAAAATCCTACCTTCCACTACGAGGAGAGGTAAGGAATTGCCATCTAGCTTTGCACTTGATTCACCTTCAGTTATGAGTAAGTTTGCGACATCGCCTCCTGCTAGAAATCTTGATATGTCGCCTGTGCTTGATGATGCTACTTATGCTGCCCATGATGCTTATGATGATGCTATGTTTGATACTATGCCTGATGATGCTATGCTTGATACTATGCCTGATGATGTTATGCATGATACTGCTTTGCCACTTGGTGCATTCCTTGATACACATATTGCTAGAGTTGCTGCTAGATATGATGATACTTCTGAAACTGTTGATACTATTGAAGTAGAACCTGCTACTATGCCTGAATTTCCTGTTATGCCTGATACGCGCTATGTTATGGAGGGAGAGATAGCTGAGGACTTTCTTGCGTGTAAGGATAGCTATGATGTTGAGAAATTACTGCGCAAGTGGAAAGAAAAATCTCTGAACGCTAGGATGAAATACGACTCGAAGATTGCCACTTCGCCTATCTTTGTGACCGATAAGGATTATGAATTCTTTGTCGACCCTGAGTTAATCACTCTGGTCGAATGTGATCCTTTTCACGGTTACGAGTCTGAAACAGTTGTAGCCCATCTTACCAAACTACACGATATAGCCACCCTATTCACTAGTGAGGAAAAGATCCGCCACTACTACATGCTCAAGATGTTTCCATTCTCGTTAAAGTATGATGCTAAGACTTGGTTCACTTCTCTTGCTCCTGGTTGTGTGCGTAGCCCCCAGTATATGGTCTACTACTTCTCTGGAAAAACATTCCCTGCCCATAAGAAGCAAGCTGCCTTGCAGGAAATATACAACTTTGCTCAAGCTAAAGAAGAGAGTCTCCCAAAAGCTTGGGGGAGGCCCATCCAGCTACTGAATGCTTTGCCTGATCACCCTCTTGAGAAGAACTAAATACTTGATATCTTCTATAATGGACTTACCGATGCTTCCAAAGACCACCTAGATAGTTGTGCCGGTAGTGTTTTTAGGGAACGAACTGTAGAACAAGCTGAGATTCTATTGAAGAACATCTTGTGCAATGAGAATGCTTGGACTATTCCCGAACCACCTCCTAAGCCAACTCCAAAGAAAAGAGGTATTCTATTCCTCAGTCCTGAATATATGCAAGAAGCCAAGAAATCTATGCGAGAGAAAGGCATTAAATCTGAAGATGTCAAAAATCTACCACCTATCGAAGAAATCCATGGTCTCGATAACCCGATACAGGTAGTAGAAGTAAATTCTCTGCGTAGGTTTGATGAGAGTGATATTCCTTTTGATAAACCTGCTAGCTTATGCATGGATGAATTTTATAACTTCGTTGCCAAACAATAGAGTTTCAATGATTATGTTGGCAGACAATTGGAACAAAATGCTCGTATGCTTAGTCATTTAAGTGCTTGTGTGGACAGAAATGTCAATGATCTTAAGCTTCTGAGTAAACATGCTTCTATGGTTACTACTCAGGTAGAACAAGTACTTAAAGCTCAAAATGACTTGCTCAATGAGTTGAATGACAATTCTATCAGAGTCGTCACTAGAGACGGTAGAATAACCCAGGAACCTCTGTATCCCGAGGGTCATCTGAAGAGAATTGAACAAGGTTCTCAAGGAGTTAGCACTGATACACCTAGTCATCCTAGAAAGAAGAAGAAAGATGATAGGAACCTGCACGCTAGCAACCCTGTTGCTGCTACACCTCAGAGTCCAAACGATGCATGTGTCTCTGATGCTGAAACACAATCTGGTGATGAACTTGAGCTTAATGATAATATCAACAGTGATGTTCATGAAGATGCTCAACCTAGCAACTATAAGGATGTGGAGATTGAACCTGATCTTGATAACCCACAACCTAAGACTAAGAGATACGATAAGAATGACTTCGCTACTAGGAAGCATGGTAAAGAAAGGGAACCGTGGGTTCAGAAACCTATGCCCTTTCCTCCAAAACCATCCAAGAAAAAGAATGATGAGGATTTTGAGCGCTTTGTTGAAATGATCAGACCTGTCTTTCTGCAAATGCGTTTGACGGATATGCTCAAGATGTCTCCGTATGCTAAGTAGATGAAAGATATTGTGACTAATAAGAGGAGGATACCTGATCTTGAGATTTCCACCATGCTCTCTAATTATACCTTCAAGGGTGGAACCCCGAAGAAACTAGGTGATCCCGGTGTGCCCACTATACCTTGCTCCATTAAAGGCAACTACGTTAGAACTGCGTTATGCGATCTTGGAGCCGGTGTTAGTGTTATGCCTCTCTCTCTTTATCGTAGGCTTGAACTGGATAAGTTGACACCCACTAAAATCTCCCTGCAAATGGCCGACAAATCAACTGCTTTCCCTATCGGCATTTGCGAGGACGTGCCTGTTGTGGTTGCTAACACCACTATCTTAACAGACTTTGTTATCTTGGATATTCCCGAGGACGATGCCATGGCTGTCATCCTCGAAAGACCCTTTTTAAACACTGCAGGGGCTGTTATAGATTGCAACAAAGGCAATTTCACTTTCCATGTCAACGGTAATGAGCATACGGCGCACTTTCCGAAGAAACAATATCGAGTACATTGCATCAATGCTATCGAAAAAACTTCATCGATTCTTATTGGGAGCTTTGAATGCCCTATTCCTCGTGTCAAGATGAAGTATGACTTGCTTGTTGGGGAGATACACATCCCCATTGAGGTGACCTAGTGACTATTCAGAAATTCTCCGTCTTCTTTTGCGATTCGAGAAAGTTTTGTCGAGGGGACTTGATCAACCCCATTGACGGATTTCTTTCGATGGCCATGAGATGGATGAATCGTGGAGTCACACACCTCTGTTCCAAGCTTTCACTTTAGGTTGCTTAGAACAAAAATGATAGATTTAGTTTAGTTTTCCCTGTTTTCTGTTTTAGCGTCTAGTAGAAAAGTACCCTGAAAATAAAAGTTCTCCTGACGCTATGAGAATCAAGTATGATTTTTTCTGGATTTTTTGAAAAATACTGGGACAAAGAGTCTATCTGGGGGCCACACCACTGGGCCACAAGCCCTAGGGGCACGGGCACTCCCCCTGACCGCGCCACCCAGGCTTGTGGGGCCCATAGGCACCCCCTCCACTCATTCTTGCTCTCATCCGCTTCTCCTACCTCCAGAAAAAATCGTTTCGCAGCTCAAACCCGTGTTCTTGCTCCTCTTGCTGGGATTTTCGATCTCTTTGGTCAAATCACCATTCTCCGAACTGTTTTGGGGAAATTACTCCTTGGTAAGTGACTCCTCCATTGGTCCAATTAGTTTTTGCTCTAGTGCCTTATACTCCGCGTATTTTTGCTGCCTTGGTGACCATGTTCTTGAGCTTTGCATGCTAATTCTAGCTGGTCCAAAGTAGTTTCGATGCGTAATATGGTCTTTAGGCACTTGTGGGAGTAGTTGCTACGAGTTTAGTTGAGCCTTGTTCACTTTTCATTTGGGTCACTGAAAATTTCAGAAAAGGAAGATGTTCAGGAGAAACTTTCATGGTGGTTCCTCAAGCAAGAGAAGTCCCCGTCTTGCGATTCGGGAGCCTGATCCTTACCAACCTAGGGACGCGCAGGTACAACCATGTGAATGGACTTCTGATGAACTTATGATTGCGGCAGGTTTCAAAGATGAGTTTGATGCACTTGTTCACAACGTCGGACTCGAAGAATTCATCTCCGATAAATGTGAACAGTATGTTGCTCTCACGGCCTCTTTTGTTCGTAGATTCAAATTTTCAACTGGCCGTGAGCCATCGGTACTGTTTGATCCTTGCTACTTCGCTGTTACTTGTTGCAAGATCTTTTCTGACACTGTTGTCGGGGAAGAATAGTTACTCGCCCACGTGCAACCTACTGGCGCCATTGATACAACAGTTAGGAATAGTCTGCCTTGTCAACAGATCGTTTCTGGCACCGTTGTTATCATACTACTTTGCTACTGATACTTTGCATGCAGACACTAATCTTTCAGGTGTGGTTGAATCTGACAAACTCAGCTGCTAATACTTGAGAATATTCTTTCGCTTCTCCTTTGGCGAACCAACAAATTTGGGTTGAATACTCTACCCTCGAAAACTATTGCGATCCCCTACACCTGTTGGTTATCAGTGACTGATCACCTTTGGATAAAAGATCAAAGTAGTTTGGGGAGGCTTTGGGGAATGGGCTTGGAGAAGTGGTGAGGGTGGATGTCAAAAAGGATGATTTTGCTAAAGGGGATAATATGAGAGTAAGATCTAAAATCCCTATTTACGAACCCCTAGTGTGCAGTATCTATATGAAAGAATACGAGGATGATCTGGAAGGAGAATGGTTTAAATTCACATATGAGAAGATACCTTACTTCTGCTTTGAATGTAGAAGATTAGTGCATGGTGAAGAAGGATGTCGACCCCCATTCAGTCCGACATGCAGTGGGGGAATGGCGCTGGGCCTGGCCTAGACGCTCTTCTTTTTTAAAGAAGAGGAGGACGAGAGGTGGAACTAATAGTGGTCACAGTTTTATCAGTGCTCCATCGAGTGATAGCGATTGGGGTAAAAAGGAGTGGTCACATCTGTGACATCCCTATGAAGAGGAACCTAAGGGGCGAGTTTAACGTCTCTGCTAATTCCCGCACTGGCGGAGTGGGCAAAAAGGATGTGGATGAGGTAAACAACCTGAGTAAACAGCGATAGTGGTCGACTGAAGAGAAAGGCAAAGCGCAGCGGCCCTGGCCGACTGACACAGAAGAATCAGAGAGGAAGTGCCTGAGAGAGGACCTAGAAAACAAGAGGGAAAGAGAGATTAGGCAAGAGCTTAAGAGCAGGTAGATGGATATGCGACATGAACTAAGGAAGCGATATGCTGCTAAGAATTATAATGGGGGAGGGGGATATGGACTATACAGAGAGAGAGAACGGAGGCTGAGATACTATGTCAGACAACCTAGATCTGAATATGAGTATGTGGCAAAACAAATGCAAGAGTGACTTTATCCTGAAAATAAGAAGAGGGGCCCAAAGAAGCTTTTGGTGCCGAAGGGGGATGTGGATAGGCAAAATAGGAATGATACTTTCATTTGCGCATCGAGGCAGAAAACAACTTCAGTGTTTGAATGTATTGAGGAACACGAGGACACTTCGGCGGACCCTGCTGGGAGGGACCGCCGATACCAATGAATGTCTTAGCTGGAGTTGTCGAGGACTGGGGTTGGGCTCGACAGTGGGCGAATTGCGAGACCTGGTTAGGTCCTATAACCTAGCAGTGGTATTTTTATGTGAAACAAAGAAGAAGGAAAGCACAATGGAGAGACTAAAATGGAGACTTGGCTTTCCCAATGGAGTTGCGGTGGATTGTGAGGGGCTCAGTGGAGTCCTTGCACTATGGTGGAGAGACAATGTTCAGGTGACTGTGAAACCATGGTGTGAGTATTTCATTGATGTGGAGATACAATGTGGTGGGAAACCTATAGATTAACCGGTTTCTATGGGGAGCCGCAGAGATAGCTGCTAATGAAATCTTGGGATGCATTACGATTTCTTAGAGCCCAAGATAATCTACCGTGGTTCTGGACTGGGGACTTTAATGAGGCAATGATCCAAGCGGATCAAATTGGTAGGAACTCCAGGAGTTTTTCTCAGGTGGAGGACTTTCGTGTCTGCTTGGCTGATTGTAGATTAGTGGATCTTGGGTACTTGGGTTACCGTACACATGGAATAATTAGAGGGAGGGCGCTGAAAACATTCAAGTTAGACTTGATCGTGCCACATGCATTGAAGGCTTTGTTGTGATGTTACGAGAGACGAGTGTGGAACATGTCTTAACGGAACGATCTAACCATGTTTCCCTAGTCATCCGCACGATGGACACGTCTCCATGCGATGCTTGGATGGGGCGCTACCCTTCAAATGGGAGGAAGCATGGGTGAAACACACAAAGTATGAGGCAATGGTCGCTGCAGCATGGGAAGCATCAAGCAATGGTGACAGGGGGATCACTGCAGTCTAGGCTAAGATAGAGAAGGTATCAGGAGAGACGCAACATTGGGGGAGGACTATTTTTGGTCCATCAGGAAACAAATAGGTAAGCTAAAAAACCAGCTGGAGGATGCAAAACAGAGAGCCCTTGCTTCTGGATGCTTACTGGAGGTCCGGAATATGGAAGGGCCAGCTACGAGAAATCTATGAGAAAGAGGAGATCCTTTACAAACAAAGGTCTAGGGTGGAGTGGTTGGCAGCTGGGGACCAAAATACGAAATATTTTCAGAACCGGTGCTCGCATAGAAAGAGAAAGAATACTATCAAGGTGTTGATGAGGGAAGATGGTTCAAGGTTTACCAGAGATGAAGGAATGAGGGAGATGACAACCACTTTTTATGAGAAATTTTTCATGTCTGAGGGTTTAGTGAATGCTTAGTAGCTGCTAGAAAATATTGTGCCATCTGTCAATGATGCGATGGATGCACAACTAATGGCTACTATTACAGATCAGGAGATCGAGAGAGATCTCTTCCATATGGGTCCGACTAAAGCGCCACGACCGATGGCCTGCTAGTGATGTTCTACTAACGACACAGGTCGTTGGTGAAGGGTGATGTGTGTCGAGCCGTTAGGGACTTTTTGCAGGATGTTGCAGCTCCGTAGAGCTTCAATGCTATAGTCATTGTGATGATTCCCAAAGTGAACTCACCGAAGTTACTATCACAATTCCGACCGATAAGTTTGTGCAACATTTTCACTAAAATTGCGGCTAAAATTCTTGCTAATAGGTTAAAATCTGTCCTTCCAGTGTTAATCTGTGAAGAACAAAGTGCATTCGTGCCGGGGAGACAAATCACGGACAATGTGTTGGTTGTGTGTGAAAGCGTTCATGCCATCCGAACAAGGAAGAGGAAGAAGGCTTTGTGTGCGGTGAAGTTTGATATGATTAAGGCGTATGGCCGAGTGGAATGGATTTTCTAGGACAAATGTTGTCAAGCTTTGGCTGTGCAGAGGGCTGGATTACAATGGTTACGCGATGAGTCACTTCGGCAAATTTTGTGGTTAAGCTAAACGGTGGGTGTTCTAGGGGCTTCTTACCATCCCGAGGACTACGTCAAGGAGACCCCCTTTCCACATACTTATTTTTATTTTGGGTTTAAGGCTTCTCGACTTTGTTGAGAAGGGCTCAAGAGAACAAAACTTTTAAAGGAGTTTCATTTGGGAGCACTAGCCCCCATGTGATACACCTCCTGTTTGTGGATGATAGTATTGTGTTTCTGTAAGGAACTCATAATAATCTGGCTATACTAAAGGAAACGTTACAGAAGTATGAAGTTGCATCCGTGCAAAGAGTTAACCTACAAAAGTCTTCAATTTTCTTTGATAAGGGAAGTATTCAAGCGGAAAAGGTGGCACTTATGCAGACCATCATAATCGAAACAGAGGCTCTTAGTGAGAAGTATTTGGGGCTGCCAACAGTGATTGGTATTTCCAAGGATGGAACTTTTAAATACGTCAGAGAGTGCTCTAAAGGAAAGGTCTCAGGATGGAAAGGACAAGGGCTATCCAAGGCTGCTAGAGAAGTGCTAGTGAAATCTAGACTACAGGCTACACCGACTTTCACCATGAGTTGTTTTCAATTCACAAAGAAGATGTGTGGAAACCTGACTTCTATCTCATCAAATTTTTGGTGGGGGGAAACAAATGGGGAAAGGAAGGTGCATTGGTTAGCATGCAAAAAAATGTGTGGTGCTAAGAGGAATTGAGGAATTGGCTTTAGAGATCCGACTATTTTCAACCAATCTTTACTTGCTAAGGAGGAATGGAGACTTCTACAAAACCCATAGTCACATTGTGCTAGAGTATTAAAGGCAAGATACTACAAGGAAGGAACGATCCTTAATGCAACATGCCCCTCGGGTGCATCATATACATTCCAAAGTATAATCCATGGGAGAGAGATGCTGTGAGAGGGTATCATATGGCGTATTGGTGATGGTTCAAAAATCAATATCCATCATGGTAACTGGATACGGAGACAAGGGAGCTTGAAACCATTGGGGGAAAATATACGTGCAGGTTCAGACCAAGGTGGTAGATCTGCTCACACATGATGGGAGGTCATGGGATTTGAACAGATCTGTTCACAAGCATAGGGGCTGGCTTAGTTTCTGTGACTCTCCTGCCCCAAATAAGGCGAAAATTCACATGTGGAGAATAATGAGAAATGGACTAGGAGTCGGGGTGGAGCTTTATTGATGACACATTAAGGCGGGTGCTGTTTGTGTGGCTTGTGGGCGAGAGGAGACTCTCTTACATAGGTTCTGGACATGCCCACAATCTACCCTCTTTTGAAAAAAATGTGCTTGGAGAAAGGAGTTGCGGTGGCAGCCCTACCGGGTCATATTGTCTCCTCAAGTGCGTTATCTACCTAGCTGTTATAATGGTTTGCAGATGTAGGTGATGAGGAGCGGGTGGCAATGCTCCAGGCTTGCTATGGACTATGGCTAGCACAGAATGAAGCAAGGGATGAGAAGAGGATAGCCTTGCCTCATGAAATAATGAACTCTATGTGTGCATATATGGTGGAATGGGCATCAGTACATTTGAAGGAGGCTCCCATTGTGAAGTAGAAGGAAAAACATATGTGGAAACCACCCGAGCCAGGGTGGATCAAACCCAACTCCGATGGTGTGGTCGCTAAACATGGCGAGAAGGGTGGAGTAGGTGTGATTGTGATAGGCCATGCGGGGGACTTCCGTGCAAAGGCATGCCACGTCTACCTAAACGAAATGAATACGGAAGAAGTGTAGATTCTAGCGTGTAAACAAAATGTCCAATTGGCTGCTGAGATCAATGTACGCAGGCTGCATTTAGAGACGGATAACAAAGTTGCGGAACTGATGCTTCATAGTACAGGAAAAGACTTGGCTGCAGTTGGTCCAAGGGAAGAGGAGATTAAAGTGATGTTTCACTTCTTCGACAAGGTGAAAGTGACGTGGGTTGGAAGAAATGCGAATTTGGCCGCTCATAAACTAGCTAGAGTAGGGGTTGTGGAGGATTTGTGTAAGGTGTGGCTCATAGTGCCACTAGATTTTATTCTTGATGTGGTCTCGGATGAGATTCCAAACTTATTTGATTTGAATTAATAAAGAAGTTCTCAAAAATAAAAAACTAGCCCAGTTTTTTGTCCCAAAAAGGAGCATCCTTTCCAGATCCACCTTTGTCTCCATCCTCCAAATTGACATAGGATTACTCGCCATCTATCCCTCCTCGTGTCGGCGACATCCCCTCACATACGGTCGGGCAGGCCCGCCGGGCTAACCGACACCCTTCATATCCATCCCAAATATGGGGCGGATATGGGGGAGCCCTAGTGCGCCCGGGCACGCCTGCCTGACTGCCTGGCCCACCACCAACCCCACTGCCACGTGAGCCCGGCCCACCATGGACCCCACTAAATACCCGAATCAGGAAAACCCTAGACATCCGACAGTTCACTCTCCGTCCACTCCACTTCCCCTCCCCACACTCCAATTCGATGGCCAGCGACGGAAGCAACTCCGACAGATCGAACGTCGACGTGGAGGAGGTGCCCCCCCCGCATCGCGTTGCACCAGTCGCTGCAGGACCATGGCGGTCCCGGCGATGGTGGATCTACATCCTCCAGGCCTGTCGCACGCCAACGGAGCATCGATGACGGTAGATCTGCATCCTCCGGGCCCGCCGCACACCAACGAAGTGCGGGCGATGTCGCAGGCCCTTCCCACGAGGCATGCAGCTCCCATCGCTCCCGCTCTGGGAGGTCCACTCCATGTCAGGTATGCCGCCGACCTCCTCCACCTTCTACTCTCGAAGTGGTGCCTGTCTACCGCTGGGTCCTTGTGTGTGCGTCAGTGAAGGGGCGCACAAGGACGCCGGAGTCCAAGGCGCATGCAACCCGTCACGAGCGATAGCAGTCTAGGGAGAGGATGTAGGCGCTAGCCGCACGACATTCAACCTCGAGCATGCTGGTCGACCCCGAGGACGTACTCCTCGCGGGCGTCCTTTATCGCTCGCTGATGATGGCAGAGACGGATGTGCGCCGCCTCTGCCTTAAGAATGACGAGGCACTCCGACTGGTCATCCAGTTATCGAAGCGCGATGCAGCGAAAGAGGCGGCGGGAAAGGCAAAAGAAGCCCGTGAAGGAGAAGGACCGCTTGCTCCGCAGGCTATCCGGCATGCGGTGCAACTAAGACGAGGACGACAGCGACGTCTCCACCACGGCCAATTCCGATGATGACGACGATGATTCTCCACCGCATGCCGATGCCTACACGGAGGAGGGGCACAACGATTTTGACGAGCGGAAGGGGAAGGGGACGGCGAGGAAATGGTGATTTCCTCTGCCCTTCCCATTTTGTTCATATTTTAATTATGCTTAAGTAGTTTCTAGTATGAATTTGCCAATGAACTCCGATGAACTATGATCCTTTTGTTCGGTGAAGCAATCCGACCCGATGGAAGATGTTGATCTCTTGTTTTACGTAGCGTTGCATGCATTTGTATGGATATGAGAGATGCAGATGTGGAAGGCGAAAAATAAGGTGCGCTCGGTCAGTACCCGCGGAAGCGCCCGCGGGCATTTGAGGGGCCGTATTTGCAAGGTCCGACTATAGAAGCTCTTAGAGTCAAAGGAGCTGCTATATATATGGATGGATCGGCCATGCCAATCCCTGACGCGAGACGATGAGGGATAGATCGATTCGGGGATATGGGATTAGGGCAACTCCAACGTATGACCCCAAACGAACGTCCCTTTTGTTTGGATTTTGTCTGTTTGGGAGTGGGAATCGAGACATGTCCATTTGGATCTGTGTTTCCATCTTTCGGGCGCCCAACGCGCGACAGCATTTTCAGTCCCATCTCATCGCTGCGCACGCAAATGTTGATAGCAAAGATTTTTTGCTGCGGTCGCGGTTCGCACTAGTTCATGTCGGCCGACAACACAACCAATGACCTATAGAACCCTGCAGTTTCACACTGGCAATAGAGCTAGCGGCTGACACAGGAGCCAGACTTCAAAAAGGATATGTTTGACTCCCGCAACAAAGCCAACGTCCGGTACAAGAGCCATCCCTCAAAATGAACAAGTTTTTGGTGCTCGTAACTCATACGTCTCCAACGTATATATTATTTTAGCTTGTTCCATGCTATGATATTATTATTCTAGAATGTTTTGATTATCATTTTGTACCATTTTATATCATTCTTGGGGACTAATCTATTAACTTAGTACCAAGTGTCAGTTCCTGTTTTCTGCCCTATTTTTGTTTCGCAAGAAATCAACATCAGATAATATCACCTCGTCCTGAAACTTTTTGAGGATTTTTTTATTGAAGATAAGGATCACGTGGAACTTGGAGGCCAAGAAAGATCTTGCTGGAGAGCCCCACACAACACTAGGGCGTGCCCTAGGGGGGAGGGTGCACTGGTGTTGTGTGGGCCCCTCCACGCTCCATTTTCCCTACCGCCTCCACTATAAATTCAGCAATATTCCAAAACCCTCAAGGGACTCCACGAAATATTTTTCCCCGCCGCAAGCCTATGTTCTCGCCAGATCCCAATTGGAGGCCTTTTTTGGTACTCCGCCGGAGGGGGAACTCATTACGGAGGGGCTCTACATCAATGTTGTCGCTTCTCCGATGATGCGTGAGTAGTTCACCACACACCTACGGGTCCGTAGGTACTATCTAGATCTCTCTCTCTCTCTCTCTCTCTCTCTCTCTATCCATCTATCTATCTCTCTCTCTCTTTCTTTCTTTGTATCTCAATACAACGGTCTCCATGATCTTCATGGAGATTCATTCGATGTAATGACTTTGTGCAGTGTCTTTGTTGGGATCCGATGAATAGTGATTTTATGATCAGATATATCCTTGTTTTATTTGAGTTCTTTGCTGATCTCTTTTATGCATGATTTAGTATAGCCTTATATTTCTTCTCCGAAGTTTTGGTTTGGTTTGGCCAACTAGATTAGATCTTCTTGCAATGGGAAGAGGTGCTCGGTAATGGGTTCGATCTTGCGGTGTTCAGTCCTAGTGACAGAAGGGGAATTGATACGCATGTGTTGTTGCCATTAAGGATAACAAGTTGGGATAAATTCTTATATGCTTTTGTCTTGACTACATCATGTCATTGTTCTTAATGCATTATGATACGTCCATTTTGCATCATGTTTTCATGTTGATATTTATCGCTTCTTTTGTTGTTATTTCACTTCAGAGTACTATTCTTATGCCTTTTCTCTCTTATTTCGCAAGGTTTACATGAAGAGGGAGAATACCGACAACTGGAATTCTGGCCTGAAAGTTGAGCAAAGTTGAGATACCTATTCTGTGCAACTCCAAACGCCGTGAAAATCAACGGAGATTTTTTTCCGAATATATAAAAAATACTGGGCTGAAGAAGCGCTAGAGGGCCACCAGGGAGTGGCCACAAGCCTGCACGGCGCGGCCACCCCCCAGGCCGCGCCATGGGGGCTGGTGGGCACCCTGCTGGCCCACTTGCCCCCCTCTTTTGCTATATCGAGGGTTTCGCCCAGAAAAAAATCAGACGGGAGCTTTTTCGTGGTTTCGCCGCCGCCACGAGGCGGAACTTGAGCAGAACCTATCTAGAGCTCCGGCACGACGATCCTGCCGGGGAAACTTCCCTCCTGGAGGGGGAAATCGTCGCCATCGTCATCACCAACACTCCTCTCATCGGAGGGGACTCGTCACCATCAACATCTTCATCAGCACCATCACATCTCCAAACCCTAGTTCATCTCTTGTAACCAATCTCGGTCTCACGACTCCGATTGGTACTTGTAAGGTTGCTAGTAGTGTTGATTACTCTTTGTAGTTGATGCTAGTTGGATTACTTGGTGGAAGAGTTTATGTTTAGATCCTTGATGCTACTCATTACACCTCTGATCATGATTATGACTATGCTTTGTGAGTAGTTACTTTTGTTCCTGGGGACATGGGATAAGTCATGCTAATAATAGTCATGTGAATTTGGTATTCGTTCGGTATTTTGATATGTTGTATGTTGTTTTTCCTCTAGTGGTGTTATGTGAACGTCGACTACATAACACTTCACCATTATTTGGGCCTAGACGAAGGCATTGGGAAGTAGTAAGTAGATGATGGGTTGCTAGAGTGACAGAAGCTTAAACCCTAGTTTATGTGTTACTTCGTAAGGGGCTGATTTGGATCCACTAGTTTAATGCTATGGTTAGACTTTGTCTTAATTCTTCTTTCGTAGTTGCGGATGCTTGCGAGAGGGGTTATTCATAAGTGGGATGCTTGTCCAAGTAAGGGCAGTACCCAAGCGTCGGTCCACCCACATATCAAACTATCAAAGTAACGAACGCGAATCATATGAACATGATGAAACTAGCATGCCAAAAATTCCCGTGTGTCCTCAGGAGCATTTTTCCTCCTATAAGACTTTTTCCAGGCTTGTCCCTTGCTACAAAAGGGATTGCGCCACTTTGTTGCACCGTTGCTACTTTTGTTACTTGTTTCTTGCTACGAATCATCTCACCACACAATCACTTGTTACCGACAATTTCAGTGCTTGGAGATATTTCCTTGCTGAAAACCACTTGTCAGATCCTTCTGCTCCTCGTTGGGTTCGACCCTCTTACTTATTGAAAGGACTACGACTGATCCCCTATAATTTTGGGTCATCACATTACTTCATTCTTATGAACTTAATGCACTAGATGCATGCTGGATAACGGTCGATGTGTGAAGTAATAGTAGTAGATGCAGGTAGGAGTCGGTCTACTTGATTTGGATGTGATCCCTATATCATTATCATTGCCTTGGATAGCATCATAATTATTTGCTTTTCTATCAATTTCCTAACAGTAATTTGTTTACCGACCGTATGCTATTTTCTTGAGAGAGATGCCGCTAGTGAATCCTACGGCCCCGGGGTCTACTTTTATTATAAGATCAATCTCGTTTACTTATACAAAAATACCAAAAATACTTTCTGCACTTTTTTATATTTTATTTATTTATCAATCTATCATATATCATTTAATCTCGTTTCTTGCCCGCCGAGAGATGGACAACCTCTCGTCTATGTTGTGTGCGAAGGTTTGCATTGTTTGTGCAGGTGCCAGTGTTGCTTGGTACTCCTACTGGATTAATAACCTTGGTTTCTTAACTGAGGGAAATACTAACTCTAATGTGCTGCATCATCCTCTCCTCTCCGGGGATAAAAATCCAACGCAGTTTACAAGTAGTAGGAAGAATTTTTGGCACCGTTGCCGCGGGGGATCAAGCCAACATCATCAACTTGCCAATCTCGGGCACCGTTACCAAGTACGTACACTGTCAACTCTTATCTTTGCATTTACTTTATTTTCCATTTGCCTCTCGTTTTCCTCTCCCCCACTTCTAAAATCGTGTTCTTGTTCACTTGTGTTTGTTTGCTCTCTTTTCGCGTAGACATCATGTCTCAAGAAAACACCAAGTTGTGTGATTTATCCAATACCAACAACAATGGGTAGCTAAGGGCGTAAAACGATGGAGCTTGTTGGGAGGCAACCCAAGGAATATTTTTTTTTTCTTTTTTTCCCTTCTTTCTATTTTCCTTTATTTGCTTCTGTTTTGAGTTGGTTATATATTTTTTAATTAGTATTTGTGCCAAGTAAAACCTTTGAGATGATAAGGATGCTTGTGAATGCAATTCTCTAAAAAACAGAAACTTTGATGCCAAGTCCAGGGATTTTAAAAATTCATCAGAGCATCGAATGTGTCTGAATTTTTTACATGTGATTTGTATACAAATTTTCCACGTTGTCCTAAGGTTTCAGAATTTTTGGAGTTTCAACAACATGGCTTTTCGACAGATTGCTACAGACTGTTTTGTTTTTGACAGATTTTGTTTTTGTTGCATTGTTTGCTTATTTTGATGAATCTATGGATTTTATCGGGGGGGGGGGGGGGGGGAAGCCATGTGAAAGTTAGAATACAATACCTATAATGTAATTATAAAATTTTAATAGGTTTGCAACAATACTTATAGTAGTAATTTGCTTGGTTATACTAACAGATCTCATGAAGGTTTTGTTGAGTTTTGTGTGATTGAAGTTTTCAAGTTTGGGTGTGACGTCGATGGATGAAGGAATGGAGAGATGAAAAATCCAAAGCTTGGGGATGCCCAAGGCACCCCAATGTAATATCTAAGGATACTCAAGCGTCTAAGCTTGGGGATGCCCCGGAAGGCACCCCCTCTTTCTTCTGACGACTATCGGTAACACACTTGAGGCTATATTTCCATTCGTCACATGATATGTGTTTTGCTTGGAGCGTCTTGTATGATATGAGCCTTTGCTTATTAGTTTTTCACAATCATCACCTCTGAACACATTTGATTGAGGTGGCCTCAAGTCATCACAATTTGTTAGAATTGCTTCTTGTGCTTCACTTAAATTTGTTAAGCTAGGTCGTTGCTCTAGTGCTTCACTTATATCTTTTTGAGCACGGTGATGTGAATGTTTTGAAGAAACTTGTTCTCATGCTTCACTTATATCTTTTTGAGAATGTTATATTTTTTGAAGAAACTTGTTCTCTTGCTTCACTTATATATTTTTGAGAATGTTAGAAAATTTTGAAGAAATTCACTCTCATGCTTCACTTATATCTTTTTGAGAGTGTGAAAATAGTCTTGGTAATTGGTACAAGATATGATGCTCGGTTCCTTTGCGATGAATATTCAAGTAGAATAATGCAAACTAGCATACAATTTTTTTATGGGACATGAAAAACTTGATTCTTTATAATAATTTTGAGATATGTAGATGATGATATGTGAGCTATGTTAGTGAGTCAATTATGCTCTAGTACGAATATTGATGTTAAGGTTTATGATTCCCTATGCAAGTACAAAAATTCAATAGTTATGCAATGAAGTTATATCCTACTGATGGTGTATTGTTCGATGTTGGTTATGTTTTATGTATGCATGTGCATCATTATGATTTTCTAGTTGGGCGCTTCTCAATCTTTTTGCTAGCCTTCATTTGTGCTAAGCGGGAATACTGCTTGTGCATTGATTATCCTTAAACCTTGTTTTGCCACTTGTGTTCACCATACCTACCTATATGCGATATTTCATTGCCGTTCCAAGTAAATTTTCACGTGCCATCCCTAGAAAATCTCAAAAATATTTTCTCTTTTGTATGCCCGTATCCCTCATGAAGCAGTGAGGGGTGGCCAATATTTTTTGTGTTGGATATGTCATTCTCATGATGAGTGTTCATTCACTTGTCATTGCACGAGAGTGTGCCGGTAAAAGGGATGCCCAGTCCCAAAAATAAATGGAATGTGATGGTATGGAAGGCACTCGTGAATTTAGTTAGCCATGGATTGTGAAAAGTAATGGTGGAAACAAAAAATATATTCTCTTGGATGTGACATTAGAAATACCAAAGTCTTGATGACACTGAAATGATGATGAGGGAATAGAGATACAAAACATATTTACTTTCTGTTTGGGAACCTCCTATGATATATCCAATGTGAGAAGTGTTGGGAACCTTAAGTCATTCCCGTTAACGAGAAAAGCATGCCACCTAAAATAAATTTTTCATATCTTTTAAAACTTGAGCTCTGGCACCTCTGTAAATCAATGCTTCTCTCTGCGAAGGGACTTTCTATTTAATTTTTATGTTGAGTCTCATCCTTCTCTTTAAAAGCACCAACTAGGGGGTCATGTGGTTATGTGTGTGCATGGAGTATGATTGATATTCGAGTGTGCGTCATGAATGGATCAATGATTGAGCATACTGGGCTAGGGATAATTTACTTTAGCCTTGTTAGTTTGAAAGGCATGGTTGCTTGTTAGCATCACTTGAGTATCTATGTCTTCATGTCATATATAGACTATTGCTGTGAATCATCTAAGTCATCATGTCTATGCTATGAAAATAACTTGAAATATGTTGGGTAGCATTCGACAATGAAAAATATGTTTTATCACTTTCCTAATCGAGGACGAGTAGGAGTTAAGCTTGGGGATGCTTGATACGTCTCCAAACTATCTATTATTTTTTCTTGTACCATGCTATGATATTATTATCCTTGGATGTTTTTATTATCATTTTATACCTTTAAATATCTTTTTTGGGGACTAACCTATTAACTTAGTGCCAAGTGCGAGTTCCTGTTTTCTACCCTGTTTTTGTTCTGTAGGAAATCAATATCACATAAGATCAAATCGTCCCGAAACTTTTCGAGGATTTTTTTTATTGAAGATAAGGATCACCTGGAACCTGGAGGCCAAGGAAGATCTTGTCGGACGGCCCCACACAACACCAGGGTGCGCCCCCCGGGGGGGGGGGAGCCCTCATGTTGTGTGGCCCCCTCCATGCTCCATTTGCCCTACCTCCTCCACTATAAATTCAGCAATATTCCAAAACCCTCAAGGGAGTTTACGAAATACTTTTTCTCCTGCCGCAAGCCTTTGTTCTCGCCAGATCACATTTGGAGGCCTTTTCCGGTACTCCGTCCGAGGGGGAACTCATTACGGAGGGGCTCTACATCAACCTTGTCGCCTCTCTGATGATGTGTGAGTAGTTCACCACACACCTACGGGTCCGTAGGTAGTAGCTAGATGGCTCTCGCGCTCTCTCTGTATCTCAATAAGCCGGTCTCCATGATCTTCATGGAGATCGATTTGATGTAATGACTTTGTGCGGTGTCTTTGTTGGGATCCGATGAATTGTGAGTTTATGATCATATCTATCCTTGTTTCATTTGGGTTCTTTGCTGATCTCTGTTGTGCATGATTTAGTATAGGCTTGTATTTATTCTACAAAGTTTTGGTTTGGTTTGGCCAACTAGATTAGATCTTCTTGCAATGGGAAGAGGTGCTCGGTAATGGGTTCGATCTTGCGGTGTTCAGTCCTAGTGTCAGAAGGGGAATTGATACACATGTGTTGTTTCCATTAAGGATAACAAATTGGGATGAATTCTTATATGATTTTGTCTTGACTACATCATGTCATCGTTCTTAATGCATTACTTCCTTCTTATGAACTTAATACACTAGATGCATGCTGGATAGCGGTCTATGTGTGAAGTAATAGTAGTAGATGCAGGCAAGAGTCATTCTACTAGATTTGGATGTGATGCCTATATCATGATCATTGCCCTCGATAGCGTCATAATTTTTTGCTTTTCTATCAATTTCCCAGTAGTAATTTGTTTACCCACCACATGCTATTTTCTTGAGAGAGATGACACTAGTGAATCCTATGGCCCCCGGGTCTACTTTTGTTATAAGATCAATCTTGTTTACTTATACAAAAATATCAAAAATACTTGCTGCACTTTTTTATCTTTTATTTGTTTATCAATCTATCAATCTATCATATATCATCTAATCTCATTTGTTGACCGCCGAGAGATTGACAACCTCTCGTCTGCGTTGGGTGCGAAGGTTTGCGTTGTGTGTGCAGGTGCCCGTGTTGTTTGGTTCTCCTACTGGATTGATAACCTTGGTTTCTTAACTGAGGGAAATACTTACTCTACTATGCTCTCCTCTTCGGGGATAAAAATCCAACACAGTTTACTAGTAGCAGTAACAAAGCCAGCGGACGACATATCATCGAGCCATCAAAAATGACGGACGTTGGCCACAGCCAGTGGTCTCACCTAGTTCAGGCCGTCGCGGGCGAACAAATCCTTCTTCTGATTCGTGAACCAAGCCTTCCACTCTGGCTACATGTTGTTCTTGTCCACACTTATGAATGCAAGTGCCACCTCTTTAGCTTTGGTGTCCGCCATGGTAGCCTCGATCTCGAGCTTCCTGAGTCGACCGGCCTCCTCAATCTCAAGATTCCTCTTATTTGTTGCCTCCTCCATGTCCAGCTTCCTCCTCTTAGCGGCGTCCTCCATGGAAAGCTTCTTCGTTTGGAAATCGAGATATATTTTCATTTGTTCCTCCTTTCCTTTGCTCCTCCTCTCGTCCCGCACTTCCTTTTGTCTTATTATGGTCCCCAAAGTCCCTTGCAAAGCAATGGAAGACGCATCACGCCTCTCATCGGCCTTCGAGCCTGTCTTGCCCTTCGGCCTCTTGAGCAAGTCTCCCTCAATAGACATGGCCTTATTCCCTCATTCCCTCTTATGAGCGGCATATTTTTATTTGAAGTTGGCACAATATTTGATGAGCACAGAACAATGCAAGATGGTGAACGGCTTGTTCTTCTGCCGGGCCTTGAAGGCTTCCATAGATTGAAATGTCTACATAATCATAGATGATGACACAAATGTAATAGCGAAGGACACAACATGTAGAAAAACATGCCAACATGAATGGGCACAAAATAAAAAGGTGAGAGGTTTACCAACTCACCAATGCCTAGGCCACTCACGGGATGGGATTGGACGCTCTCAAGCACGGCACAATACTTGTTGCACTCTTCCTGAATGAACCCCATCTCTTTAGGTTGATGTTGCGAGTACTTGAAAATTGGTAGGTGGCAAACTTCCTTCACTCATGGAAGGTCTTGTGAACCCTTGTCCAAAAGATGGATCCTATTTGCTCGACACCTCTTATCGGATACTCCCCTATCTCAATCCAACTCTAGCAAATCAATTTATCCTCATCTTGGGTGTATGATCTCATGCGAATGTTTTTCCTCCTCTTTTGTGCCTCGGCCCTTTGGGTGAGCTCATCGATAAACACCAATGACTCCTGTGAAATGTCGACCTCGTCCTCCTCATCTTCACAATACAAGTCATCATCAATATGCCATGAGTTGCCATGGTCATCCTCCTCTTCATCATGGTCGGCGAATTCAGTGTCGTCATAATGGCCGCGACCGTCCTGGCTCTGGGTCTCATCGAGATCGTGGTGGAAGGCCTCGCCATGGCCCTCAAAGACGATGCTCTACATGAACACCGAGCAATCAAGGTCATCGACTGTGGGCATCGGCTCTGTTATTCTGTCGAACAGCTTGCGGGCGCCAACCATGATTGCCGTCAGAAATGACCGAGGGTGCTTCCTTTGCATCCCGTCTGGCGTGTGGCCAATGCCACTATACCTTGTCATCATGTTGAGGTCAATCACACATGTGGGCATGAACGGAGAGACCAAGCTGTACTCCGGCAAAGTGGAGAATCGTGTCTACCCATGGCCGTGTGATGAAGGACAACACAATGGCGTTTCGGGTGTGGTGGACCCATACCGAGAAGGACGAGCAGGCGATGATCTTGTGCTTGCTGCGGCCATGGAAGTGACCGAGAGGATACCCGGCTATGGTCGTGCCAACCCTAGCATGAGTACGACGTGCGCCTTGAAGACGATGTTTTTCTTGTCGTCGATATCAGCAAGATGCTTGGCTTGACGCCGTGCGATGACCACGACGGCGTAGGCCACACACGCCTTCATCTCCGCTAAACGCCGACTCCTCCTCTTTGCGAAGTCGGTGTTGATTTTGGCGACCTCCACCGCTGTGAGATCAGACCGAGGATTCCTCGGACCCTTGGGAAAGTGAGAGGGGGTGTCCCCGATGGGCGGGCCAGGGGAGGACAAGGGCGGGCGTCCTGCCCGTCCGCGCGATGTTCGTTTGTCCACAAACGCTCAATTCAAAGCAAACAATGACTGCATGTTGAAATCCATCATTTGGAAGGTGTGGGAACTGGCCAAGCATAAGATGTTCCTCTAGCTACTCCACCTCAACCGACTATGGTGCAACGACTGACTATAACGCCGAGGTTGGCCGAACGGCTATTTCTGACCCTCTGCATGCGCAACCTTGAGAGCTCAGTGCATCTTATGTGGGAGTGCACCATGGCTCTGCAAGTATGGATCACAACAACGTCCTAGACTGGGTGATCTTCCCTAAACCGTACAGCCTGGCGCGTCGGAATAACAACCACATACAGAGTACAACTGATAGTTGGCACCGCGGTACCCGCTGCAAGGAAAGGCACAAAATCCATGGTCGCACTCATTAGTTGGGAGATTTGGATGGGAAGGAATGCATATTTGTTCGGAGGGAAGATCCCGAGCAAAGAGAACATCATCAGGGTCTGCCGCATCGACATGAAGAAATGGAGGACCGCAGGAGCATCTTGCATAGAGCACCCTTTCGCGCATGTGCCATGAAGAAATAGCTAGCACGAGGCACCCCTTTTTTATTTGTAGCTCTCAATTTTCTTTCCTATTCATCGATCACCTGATCAAACCCTTTGTCGCTCTCTCCCTGCTAAACTTATGAAACACCGGCAATCACCGGCTAGTAAAAATAGTTTATTGATATAGACTAGTGTCATTTTTTTCGAGAAGAGGCTAGTTGCCGGCTTTAAATTAATGAAGCCCTTACAACCAACACAACACAAAAAAAGGAAAAAACTCTCGCTAGAACATGGATGCCCAAGAGAAGCAACAAAGCTCAAAAAAATACATCAAGACGTTGGAGCCCTCAAACATGATCCGAGAATCGATGCTGTGAAAGAAGCAAAACTTGAGAAGGAGACCAGGCGGCAGGGGAATCTATGCCATTGTGGTCACCTGTGCGTCCGGAAAAACAGTGCCATCTTGTTCCATCGTCTGAAGGGGCCCCAAGCTCCTCGCACTGGATAGAAAGGCACCGCACCGTCGGAGGATGGAGTGCTCAACACTCTAGAGTGCAGGTGGAAACTGGCGCCAAGACATCAAAGGAAGGTCTTCGAGCACATCCACAGCACCGAGCCTAGTTCCTCAAGAGTGCGCTACCGTTGAAGCATGGATCGTCACATGACGAGAAGAAGCTGTCATACACAAATATCACCGAACAACCAAAAAAATGAGATCTTGCTCACATGACGGGGCTTCCAAGGAGGAAATGACGACACTGCCGGTCTGGAACGTGCCAAACCAAGGGTTTTCACCTAGAGCCCATGGTGGATGGAGGTCACCTATGATGACACCTCCAAGGAGGGAAAAAGCACACAGGAGAGTCGCTATAATCGGCACCGACACTGTTGGGCAAAACTTTTGCTGGAGACACGACCCCCACCAACCAGGTCCATCAGCCATGGTCGGCTAAGGCAAGATGTGGACGATGCCCAAAGCACGCGAGGTGGTCATGAGGAACACTCTCGCCTGACAAACACTCCCTAGATGAACCACGTTCCGCCCAAGCAACCAAAGTGACACACGAGTGATATGCCCCAAACATATCTATAATTTCTGGTTGTTCCATGATCTTTTGGCTGACATTGTTTTATGTTTTGCTATACTTTTATATCTTTTTACACATATTTGGACTAACCTACTGTTGGAAATATGCCCTAGAGGCAATAATAAATTAGTTATCAGTATATTTCTTACTTCATGATAATCGTTTATTATCCATGCTATAATTGTATTAATTGGAAACACAATACTTGTGTGGATACATAGACAAAACACTGTCCCTAGTAAGCCTCTAGTTGACTAGCTCGTTGATCAAAGATGGTCAAGGTTTCCTGGCCATAGGCAAGTGTTGTCACTTGATAACGGGATCACATCATTAGGAGAATCATGTGATGGACTAGACCCAAACTAATAGACGTAGCATGTTGATCGTGTCATTTTGTTGCTACCGTTTTCTGCGTGTCAAGTATTTGTTCCTATGACCATGAGATCATATAACTCACGGACACCGAAGGAATGCTTTGTGTGTATCAAACGTCGCAACGTAACTGGGTGACTATAAAGATGCTCTACAGGTATCTCCGAAGGTGTTCGTTGAGTTAGTATGGATCGAGACTGGGATTTGTCACTCCGTGTGACGGAGAGGTATCTCGGGGCCCACTCGGTAATACAACATCACACACAAGCCTTGCAAGCAATGTGACTTAGTGTAAGTTGCGGGATCTTGTATTACGGAATGAGTAAAGAGACTTTCCGGTAAACGAGATTGAAATAGGTATGCGGATACTGACGATCGAATCTCGGGCAAGTAACATACCGAAGGACAAAGGGAATGACATACGGGATTAAATGAATCCTTGGCACTGAGGTTCAAACGATAAGATCTTCGTAGAATATGTAGGATCTAATATGGGCATCCAGGTCCCGCTATTGGATATTGAACGAGGAGTCTCTCGGGTCATGTCTACATAGTTCTCAAACCCGCAGGGTCTTCACACTTAAGGTTCGACGTTGTTTTATGCGTATTTGAGTTATATGGTTGGTTACCGAATGTTGTTCGGAGTCCCGGATGAGATCACGGATGTCACGAGGGTTTCCAGAATGGTCCGGAAACAAAGATTAATATATAGGATGACCTCATTTGATTACCGGAAGGTTTTCGGAGTTACCGGGAATGTACCGGGAATGACGAATGGGTTCCGGGAGTTCACCGGGGGGGCCCACCCACCCCGGGGAAGCCCATGGGTGTTTGGGGTGCCGCACCAGCCCTTAGTGGGCTGGTGAGACAGCCCAAGAGAGGCCTATGCGCATAGGAAAGAAAATCAAAGAGGAAAGGAAAAAAAAGAAGGAGGTGGGAAAGGGAAGAAGGACTCCACCTTCCAAACCAAGTAGAATTCGGTTTGGGAGGGGGAGGCCTTCCCTCTTGGCTCGGCCGACCCCCTTGGGAGTCCTTGGACCCCAAGGCAAGTGTCCCCCCTCCTCCTATATATAGTGGGGTTTTAGGGCTGATTAGAGACAACTTTGCCATGGCAGCCCGACCACATATCTCCACGGTTTTACCTCTAGATCGCGTTTCTGCGGAGCTCGGGCGGAGCCCTGCCGAGACAAGATCATCACCAACCTCCGGAGCGCCATCACGCTGCCGGAGAACTCTTCTACCTCTCCGTCTCTCTTGCTGGATCAAGAAGGCCGAGATCATCGTCGAGCTGTACGTGTGCTGAACGCAGAGGTGCCGTCCCGTTCGACACTAGATCGTGGGACTGATCGCGGGATAGTTCGCGGGGCGGATCGAGGGACGTCAAGACGTTCCACTACATCAACCGCGTTCACTAACGCTTCTGCTGTACGGTCTACAAGGGTACGTAGATCACACATCCCCTCTCGTAGATGGACATCACCATGATAGGTCTTCGTGCGCGTAGGAAATTTTTTGTTTCCCATGCGACGTTCCCCAACACCTACTAACTCAGTGCACACAATGCTAGCTTCTCTCTGCTGATGTCTTTTTTGCAGGGGCTTTAACCCAATTTTTCGAAGCCCCAAAAATCCCGAGAAAAATATATAAAAAATCAGTGTAACAGAAGCTTCCAGATCACCGAAGATGGTCCAGAGGGGGCCATGGGCTGCCCAGGCAACCTCCCGGCGCGGCTTGGCCCCTGGCCGCACCCACAGACCTCCTGGGTGGGCCCCACCTCTTCTGACGCCCTCCTTTGGCCTATATTTACTCCTCCAAGAGGAAACCCTTCCATCACATCCAGAATCGCGAATTTCTCCATCGTTCCGCCGCCACAGTGCTTCCGAGATTGGCAACGTTAGGGGACCTCTTCCCGGCACCCTGTCGGAGGGAGGATTGACCTTCGGGAGCTTCTCCACCACCATGGACGCTTCCTGGACGTGTCGTGAGTAGTCCTCCTTGAACCATGAGTCCATGACCAGTAGCTATGTGATGTCTTCCCTCCAATCTTGTGCTTCCATGATTAGCCCTTATGAGCTGCCCTACATGATCAAGGCATCTATGTAATTTTCCTGCTATTGCTATGCTCGGTTTGTTGGGATCCGATGGATCATGAGATTATGTTCAGATTGTGATGAGTTATATATTTGTTTATTCTTTTATATTATGTTCTTTAGTGATTCATGCATGTTCTCCGTTGCTTTGTATTGCTTTGGCCGAGTCGTAGATTGTAACTCCAAGAGGGAGCGTTATGCATGATTGTGGGTTCATGCCCCCTGATGTCTAGCTTGAGTGACAAAAACATGAGACTAGGGGATGTGTTGTTGCAACCAGGGAGAAAACAATGGTGTTTGTGACCACGGTTGCAAGGATTGTTTACGTTACACATATTTCGTTAATTTAGTTGTCTGTTTCTTTGAGTTTAAACTTTGGGTGGGGCTCGTAACTTAATACCAGCGAGATGTTCTGGATAGATATATCAAGGTGGATGATTAGTACGCAGATGTTGATGAATAAATGGTCTACTTGTCTTGGCGTACTGCCCATTACTATTGAGCCTCTAACTTTCAAGTAGCATAATTATCATTGCGGTGCGTTCATAATTCTGTCAATTGCCTAGCTGTAATTTGTTTACCCAAGCATAGTTGTTTATCATCTTTTGGGAGAGAGACGTCACTAGTGAACATCATGTGACTCCGGTCCATATCACCACCATTGCTTACACCTACACCATTTACCGCTTTCATTTCCTTTTTCGTTGCAATCACTATCACTATTCCCGCTTGTGTTTTGATCCTTTGCAAACTACAAGACCGGAGAGATTGACAACCTCTCTGTACTCGCTGGGAGCAAAATTATTTGTGAGTGTGCAGGTCCGCATCTCCAGCTTTTGCCAGGGCAGGGGACACCTACTTGTCGATCCTAGGAGTCCTCCTGGTTCGATAAACCTTACAGTCTCCGTGTAAGGGTAAACTTGTTGCTGACTACACCTCCACCTTCCACTTGGGGTAACCAACGCGGAGCGAGAAGTATATTCATCAACTCGTCATCAAGCAAGTTTTCTGGCGCCGTTGCCGGGGACTCCAATCTTCAAGATAGGGGAGTTGCACGCTATCTTTTATCTTTGATTTTTAGTCTTGTTAGTTTACTTTCTAGTTTTTTGCTTTAGAGTCTTATACCAAAAACTACAAAAGAATTAGTTGCTTTGTTCTTGCTTGTTGCTGCTGCTATGGGTTCCATAGAAAACACCAAGTTGTGTGACATCACCAGTCACAACAACAATGATTTTACCTTCTCTTCTATTGGTCCAATTGCCACTGAGGGTATTTATAAAAGTAATAGACCTTGTGACTATGTTACTCATTATGGAGAATTATGCCCTTGGCATGGTCTCCCAGGGAAGAAACAAGATCTTTGGTTTGAAGTTGCTCCTAAACGTCCCCAAACTTGGGAAGACATCCAAACTCTTATAATAGAGAGAAAATCAAATATAGAGGATGACACTACAATTCTACTTAATAGAGATGATATTGATTTTGATAATTGTAGTCTTTCCGAAGTTATCACCTTTTTGCAAAGAATGGCTAAAGACCCCCACACTAGTACACTCAATATTGCCTTCACCGAGCATATTACCAATACTCTTATCAAAGCTAGGGAGGAGAAGCTCAAGCTAGAGACTTCTATTCCTAGAAAACTAGAAGATGGTTGGGATCCTATGGTCAATATTAAAACTGAATAATATCTCTTGCTTTGCTTTATGTCATGTTGGAGCTACTGCCTCCGTTATGCCCAAAAGAATGTATGATATGCTTGATTTGAAACCTTTTGATCAATGTTCTTTTGGTGTTCGTCTTGTTGATTCTTCCGTGAAGAAACCTTTAGGGAGAATTGATAATGTTCTTATTGTTGTCAATGATAATTATGTGCTCGTTGATTTTCTTATTATGGACATTGGGTGTGATCCTTCAAGTCCAATTATTTTGGGACATCCTTTTCTCTGCACCCTTGGTGCTATCATTGACATGAAAGAAGGGACAATTAGATGTCAATTTCCCCTTAAAAATGGAATGGAACACTTCCCTCGAAAGAAGATTAAGTTACCTTATGAGTCCGTCATTTGGGCAAGTTATTCTTATGGAGTTGATAATACTTGATCTTTTTGCAACATGCCTAGCTCAAAGGCATAAAAGAAAGCGCTTGTTGGGAGGCAACCCAATTTGTTTTCACTTTCAGTTTTAGTGGTCTTGATGCTTGTTACTACTGTATCAACATCATTGTATCTTTATTTTCAAGCTTTGTGCCAAGTTTTAGCCTCCGGTTGCAAGAAAGTTCAAAAGTTGTGACATGCTGTCAAGAAACAGATTATGTCTGCTTGACGAAACAAATCGCCAAAAATCACCAGATCATCTTTTTTATCTGAATTGTTTTGATAGCATTATCTATATAATTGTCTTTCTGGCTCCTGTTCTGAGTTTTTTGATTTGACTTGCAGAAGTACCTTGAAAAAATTATTTACTACCTGTTGCTCTGTTTTTCACAGATTCTGCCATGTTTTGTGTTTTCATCAATTTGCAAATCTTAAGCTTGCTTGTCCTTTGCAAAAAACTTTTGGCAATCATGAGAAACATTAGGTTTTCATTAAAATATTTATTTCTAGTAGGTAATGAATTATTTTATCATGGGTACTAACCACTCTAATCAGCTAATGATGAGTTTTGTATGAAGGGAGTTTTCAAGTATGCGATGGAAGATGATGAAAGAAGATCTAGGAGTGTCACACACTCAAGCTTGGGGATGCCCCCATGCACCCCCAAGAAATATTCAAGGAGACTCAAGTGTCTAAGCTTGGGGATGCCCCCGTGCATCCCCTTGTCTATCAACAATCATCAGTTCGTCTATCCCCGTACTTCATATGTTATGTGCTATGCTTGCAGCGTCCCGCTCTTTACTTTTTAGTTTGTTTTAGTTTTTCTTGCTGTTCATAACAAGTCGGAACCTAGCCTACCTTGTTTGGGAGAGAAACACGCTCCATTCCACTCTCGAACATAACATATGTTTTCATGCTTATGTTTTGTGTGTGTTCTCTATCTTTACATAGTTGTTGTCATGCTTAGCTCTTAGTTTTCATGCTATATCTTTTTAAGAGATTTTATATAGGTTGCTTATGGAACTCTCTTGAGTTATCATGCTTATCTTGTTTAGAGAGTTGGCTCGTTGCACTGAGTTGTGTGTCTTGCATGAGTAGGTAATTGAGGTTGCTATTTAAGTATAGTAGTAAATTGCAATAGTTTTGAGGTATTGGTTTGAGTAATGTTTGGACTATTGGTGCCGAGAGCTTGAGACTATTAGTTATAGTTGTCATATTTTGCGAAATCCATGTGTTTTTCAAAAACTAAAAATTAGTTGAGAACTCTAGCTACTAAATTGACCGCTAACCTCTAGAGGGTTTGGAATATATAGAGTACCCTCACGTTACCACGGGTCAAGGATGCGCAAGGATAACCAAACCTCCAAACACTCCTCCTCGGGGTACTTCTCTCTTTGTGAATTTCCTTACTAGATAGAGAGTTACTGATAATAAGTGTATGAGTTCTTCGGACTAATGCGAGTATTCGATTGTGGGCACTTCCACCATCCATATTTTGCTAGCCTCTTCGGTACCGTGCATTGCCCTTTCTCACCTTAAGAGTTGGTGCAAACTTTGCTGGTGCATCCAAACCCTTGCATGATACGCTCTGTCATCATAAGCCTCATTATATCTTTCCACAAAACAGCCACCATACCTACCTATCAACGCATTTCCATAGCCTTTCCGAGATACATTGCCATGTAACATCCACATTCTCATGACTTGATCTTCATGTGATACATGCTTTTGCTTGATTGAGGAGCCGCATTATTGTTGGGCCTTTCCCTTATTATTGCTACATGACACGCTAGTTTCATTGCATATCCTGCTACACTGGCAGAGGCATACATTTGCATACATCATGATAGTTTTCACTTGTCTTTATGTGAGTACTTCTTATAAAGTGTGATGCTCTTATTTTTATTCTTGTAAAACATAGAGTGTTGCCCTTAAGTGAGGAAAAGATCCCAAAGAGGACAAATGAAAAGATCCCAAAGAGGAAAATGAGAGATAAATAGAAAGAGCCAAAGAGGCCACAAAAAAATAAAAATAAAAAGAGAGAAGGGGGAACACTACTATTCCTTTTGAAAGATCCACACTCGTACTCCATTGCTATATTTGTACTACATAGAGATTATCGTTCATGCATAACTATGTGGGGACCCTTACACTATAGAACTTGGCTTGCATATTCCAATGATGAGCCTCCTCAAATGAGCTCTAGGTCTTCGTGAGCAAGCAAGTTGGATGCACCCCCACTAGTTACATTGGAGACCTTACCTTAGCTCATATGTGCATCCGTTGCATGGCAATCCCTACTCCTCACATCATATCTATCATTTGGCTTTCTCTCGCCTATGGTTGTCCTCATTGATGTGAGCCTTTCACACCTTTTTGTTTTTCCTTCCCCATCATTATTCTATTTGCCATCCTAAGTGCCAACATATCTTTTTTGCGCTCGTCCATTGCATGAGTGCTCAGAGTCGAAAGGGAGAGGATCATTTTGACTTGTGCCAGACTAGTGGTCTGGGGATGAGTCAAAATAAGATTCTAAAGGAGACCAAGTGTGAGCTTTAGTAGATTGAGTTCTCAATTAAAAAAATATTTTATACTCTCAACCCATCTCCCACTTATTGCACGCAAACACCATTTGGAGACATACGAGTCACGGACAGCGAGAGCTCTTGCACCTTTAGGTTCTTACTTTGCTAAATTCGATACTAAATATAGACTCTTGCTTGTTATTGTCTTGACTTGAATTGCATATCTTACTTGCTTTACTTTGAAGTTCTTATATGTGTGTTAGCATGTCACCATAGGAATTATTTGTGTAATCATTTACCTACTCGAGGATGGGCAGTAATTAAGCTTGGGGATGTTGATACGTCCCAAACGTATCTATAATTTCTACTTGTTCCATGATCTTTTGGGTGACATTGTTATATGTTTTGCTACACTTTTATATCTTTTTACACATATTTGGCCTAACCTACTAACTCAGTGCACTCAGTGCCAGTTTCTGTTTGCTGATGTCTTTTTTGCAGGGGATTTTACCCAATTTTTCGAAGCCCTTAAAATCCCAAGAAAAAATATAAAATTCAGCATAACGGAAGCATCCAAATCACCGAATATGGGCGAGGGGCTGCTCAGGCGACCTCCCGGCACGCCCTAGCCCCTGGCCGCGCCCACACGCCGCCTGGGTGGCCCCCACCTCTTCTGACGCCCTCGTTTGGGCTATATTTACTCCTCCAAGAGGAAACCCTTCCATCACATACAGAATCGCGAATTTCTCCATCGTTCCGCCGCCGCAGCACTTCCGAGATCGGGAGCGTCAGGAGACCTCTTCTTGGCACCCTGCCGGAGGGAGGATTGAGCTCGGGGAGCTTCTCCACCGCCATGGACGCTTCTCGGACGTGCCGTGAGTGGTCCTCCTTGGACCATGAGTCCATGACCAGTAGCTATGTGATGTCTTCTCTCCAATCTTGTGCTTCCATGATTAGCCCTTGTGAGCTGCCCTACATGATCAAGGCATCTATGTAATTTTACTGCTATTGCTATGCCCGGTTTGTTGGGATCCGATGGATTATGAGATTATGTTCAGATTGTTATGAGTTATATATTTGATTATCCTTTTATATTATGTTCTTAAGTGATTCATGCATGTTCTCTGTTGCTTTGTATTGCTTTAGCCGAGTAGTAGATTGCAACTCCAAGAGGGAGCATTATGCATGATTGTGGGTTCATGCCCCCTGATGTCTAGCTTGAGTGACAGAAAAATGAGACTAGGGGATGTGTTGTTGCCACGAGGGAGAAAACAACGGTGCTTGTGACTACGGTTGCAAGGATTGTTTACCATACGCATAATTGTTAATGTTGTTGTCTATTGCTTTGAGTTTACAGTTTGGGTGGGGCTCGCAACTTAATACCAGCGAGATGTTCTGGATAGATATCTCAAGGTGGATGATTAGTAAGTAGATGCTGATGAATAAACGGTCTAATTGTCTTGGCATACTGCCCATTACTATTGAACCTCTAACTTTCAAGTAGCATAATTAGCATTTCGGTGCGTTCATAATTCTGTCAATTGCCGAGCTGTAATTTGTTTACCCAAACATAGTTGTTTATTGTCTTTTGGGAGAGAGACATCTCTAGTGAACATCATGGTAGGGGACACCTACTTGTTGATCCTAGGAGTCCTCCTGGTTCGATAAACCTTACAGTCTTCGTGTAAGGGAAAACTTGCTGCTGACTACATCTCCACCTTCCACTTGGGGTAACCAACGAGGAGCGAGAAGTATATTCATCAACGCATCATCAATGAGCACCCGCATATCAACACCCCCCGAAATGGTGTCATCTTGTCCATCGTGAAGAGCCGTCGCTCCGACGACCAAAAGGATCCTCCCTCATCCACCACCCACCTCATGGTGGACCGCAAGCATGCATCAGACCACCTCTGCTGCTGCGCTGGCGCAAATCTGCCACCCACTGCATTGTTGTAAATATGCCCTAGAGTCAATAATAAATTAGTTATTATTATATCTCCTTGTTCATGATAATCGTTTATTATCCATGCTATAATTATATTGATTGGAAATTAAAATACATTTGTGGATACATAGACAACACACTCTCCCTCGTGAGCTTCTAAGGACTAGCTCGGTTATCAAAGATGGCCAAGGTTTCGTGACCATAGACATCACATGTCATTTGATAACGGGATCACATTATTAGGAGAATGATGTGATGGACAAGACCCAAACTATGAACGTAGCATTTGATCTTGTGAGCTTACTCCTACTGTTTTCTGCATGTCAAGTATGTGTTTCTATGACCATGAGATCATGTAACTCATGGGAACTGGAGGAGTGCCTTGTGTGTATCGAATGTCACAACGTAATTCGGTGACTATAAAAGTGCTCTATAGGTATTTTCGAAGGTGTCTGTTGGGTTGGCATGAATCGAGACTGGGATTTGTCACTCCATATGACGAAGAGGTATCTCTAGGGCCCACTCGGTAATACAACATCATAATGAGCTTGCAAGCAATGTGACTAAGGAGTTAGTCACGGGATATTGTATTACGGAACGAGTAAAGAGAATTGTTGGTAACAAGATTGAACTAGGTATGGAGATGCGACGATCAAATCTCGAGCATGTAACATACCGATGGACAAAGGGAACAGTATACGGGATTGATTGAATCCTTGACATCGTGGTTCGACCGATAAAGATATTCGTAGAATATGTAGGAGCCAATATGGGCATCTAGGTCCTGCTATTTGTTATTCATCGAGGAGTGTCTCAGGTCATGTCTACATAGTTCTCGAACCCGCACGGTCTACACACTTAAAGTTCGGTGACGTTTCGATGTAGCTGAGTTATGTATGTTGGTGACTCAAGGTTGTTCGGAGTCCCAGATGAGACCCCGGACGTCATGAGGAGTTCCGGAATGGTTCATAAATGAAGATTGATATATAGGAAGGAGGTATACTGGTTTCCGAAATGTTTTGAGAATTGCCGTTAAAGTACCGGGAGTGACGAATGGGTTCTGGGGGTTCACCGTGGTGGGGGGCGCATAGGCCTAAGAGGTACCGCGCCGTCCCCTGGTGGGCTGGGCAGCCAGACCCTATGGGCCTATGCGCCCAAATTGAGGAGGTGGAGATGAGTCCGAATAGGAGGAGGACTGCTCCTAACGCCTCCACCACCCAATTGGAGGAGGTCTCTTCCTCTTGGGACCTCCTGCCAACCCTAGGGATTTTCCCTAGGGCGCCACCCCTTCCCTTCCCTCCTATATATACCGGAGAGGAGAGAGGGCAGCCGCACCCGAAAAGGCCATGTCGGGCAACCGCATCCGAAAAGGTCATGGCGCAGCCCTCTCTCCCTGCCCTAGTTCGTTCCACCTCTAGATCGATTCGGTAGCGCACGACGCATCCCTGCCGGATCAACTCCACCAACACCACTGCCACGCCATCGTGCAGTCGGAGAACTCATCTACCTCTCCACCCCTCTTGTTGGATCTAGGAGGTGGAGAACGTCATCGAGTTGTACGTGCGCTGAACGCATAGGTGTCATTTGTTCGACACTAGATCGGGACGGATCGTGATGGGATCGTGATGAGATCGTGGGACGGATCGTGATTGGACCACGAAGGCGTTCGACTACATCAACCGCATTATATACGCTTGCGCTTAGCGATCTACAAGGGTATGTAGATGCACGCCCGGTGTCGTAGATGTTAGTCTCCATAAATTGATCTTGGTGAGCGTAGGAATTTTTTGGTTTCTCATGCGATGTTCCCCAATAGTGGCATCATGACCTAGGTCTATGCGCGGATGACATCACGAGTAGAACACAAAGGAGTTTGTGGACATTGATAGTTAGATTGCTTCCCTCCTTAGTTGTTTCTTGATTGAGCAGTATTGTGGGATTAAGAGACCCAGACCAACTTTACTCGTCCACGTACAAGAGACCGGTTCCATCGTCTGACATGCAACTTGTTGCATAAATATGACTGGCGGGTGTCTGTCTCTCCCACTTTAGTTGAATCAGATTCGACGGAGGCGGTCCTTGTAGAAGGTTAAATAGCAACTTGCGTATGACCATTGTGGTTATGTGTAGGTAAGAAGCGTTCTTGCTAGATACCCATAGCAGCCACTTAAAACATGCAACAAAAAATTAGAGGATGTCTAACTTGTTTTTGCAGGGATATGTTGTGATATGATAGGGTCAAAGACACGATGATATATATTTCATATCTGAGGGGATCACGTTGTAGTAGTTAATATCGACTTGCATGTCGATGCTACGGCAACTGAGTGGAGCCATAAGGTTGTCTTTAATTATTGTATGACATGTGTGTCAATCATTAAGCACTATGTAATGCTTTACTTTATCGCTAAACTTTAGCAATAGTAGTACAAGCACAGTTGGCGTGACAACCTTGACGATAACACAATGATGGAGATCATGATGATGGAGATCATGGTGTTGTGCTGGTGACGATGGAGATCATGCCGGTGCTTTGAAGATGGAGATCAAAAAGCACAAGTTCCTGGTCATGTCACTTATGATTTGCATGTGATGTTAATCCTTTTTATGCACCTTGTTTTGCTTAGGATGACGGTAACATTATAAGTGATCCCTCGCTAAAATTTCAAGATAAAATTGTGTTCTCCCTGAGTGTGCACTGTTGCGGCAGTTCGTCGTTTCGAGACACCACGTGATGATCGAGTGTGATAGACTCTACGTTCACATACAACGGGTGCAAGACATTTTTGCACAAGCAGAACACTCGGGCTAAAATTAACGAGCCTAGCGTGTACAAACATGGCCTCGGAACACATGAGACCGAAAGGTCAAACATGAGACATATAGTAAATATGATCAATGATATGTCTCCAACGTATCAATAATTTTTGATTGTTCCATGCTATTATATTATATGTTTTGGATGTTTTATATGCATTTATATGTTGTTTTATATTATTTTTGGGACTAACCTATTAATCTAGAGCCTAGTGTCAGTTTCTGTTTTTTCCACGTTTTTGAATATTGCAGATAAGGAATATTAAACGGAGTCCAAACGGAACAAAATCGACGGAAATATTTTTCTTGGACTAGAATACATGCATCCGACTTGGTGTAGGGGCAAGGCATTTGCCGGGAGGCCACAAGCCTGCAGGGCGCACCCTAGGGGGGTTGCCGCGCCCCCTGGCTTGTGGGCCCCCTGCAAGTCTACTAACCCTAATTCTTGGCCTATAAATTCCAAAATATTCCCGTATTGCCAAAAGGAGCCACAAAAATACTTTTACACCGCCGGGACCTATGTTTCCGAGAGATCCAATCTGGGAGCCTTTTCCGATAATCTGCCGGAGAGGGAATTGAACACGGAGGGCATCTACATCAACTCTATTGCCCCTCTGATGATGTGTGAGTAGTTCACCATAGACCTACGGGTCCATAGCTAGTAGCTAGATGGCTTCTTCCCTCTCTTTGATCTTCAATACCATGTTCTTCATGATCTTCATGGAGATCTATCCGATGTAATACTCTTTTGTGGTGTGTTTGTCGAGATCCGATGAATTGTGATTTTATGTTGAGATTATCTATGAATATTATTTGAGTTTTTCCTGAATTCTTATATGCACGATTTCATATCTTTGCAAGTCTCTTCAAATTATTGGTTTGGTTTGGCCAACTAGATTTCATATCACGGCAATGGGAGAAGTGCTTAGTTTTGGGTTCAATCTTGCGGTGTCCTCACCCAGTGACAGTAGGGGTAGCGAGGCACGTATTGTATTGTTGCCACCAAGGGTACAAAGATGGGGTTTTCATCATATTGCTTGAGTTTATCCCTCTACATCATGTCATCTTACCTAATGCGTTTCTCCGTTCTTCATGAACTTAATACTCTAGATGCAGGCAGGAGTTGGTCAATGTGTGGAGTAATAGTAGTAGATGCAGAATCATTTCGGTCTACTTGGTACGGATGTGATGCCTATATGCATAATCATTGCCTTAGATATCTTCATAATTATTTGCTTTTCTATCAATTGCTCGACAGTAATTCGTTCACCCACCGTATTATTTTCCATATTATATTTTCAGATCTATAAACCAAAAATACCAAAATTATATTCCTGCAATTTATTTACTTCTCTTTCCGCAATATTTTATATCTATCTCTATCATATCTCATCCTTGCAAATAACTTTGAAGGGATTGACAACCCCTTTATAGCGTTGGGTGCAAGTGTTTGATTATTTATGCAGGTACTACTATTGGAGCCTTGCTTGTTCCTCCTACTAGAGTGATACCTTGGTTCTCAACAAACTGAGGGAAATACTTATCTACTTCGCTGCATCACCCTTTCCTCTTCAAGGGAAAACCAACGCAAGCTCAAGAGGTAGCAATCAACATGGAGATGTTCACCATTGGAGCCACCTCATCTGACGTGATTATCGGACATGGGTTGGTGAACTTGGATCATGTACCATTCGAATGACCAGAGGAATGACAATTTGAGTGGGAGTTCTTTAGTAATATGATTAAATGAACTCATTATCATGAACGTATTCAAAAATGTCTTTGCGAATTATGTTGTAGATGATTAGCTTGCGCTGTAGCTCCCCTGTTTTTGATATGTTCCTAGAGAAAATTAAGTTGAAAGATGATAGTAGCAATTATGCAGACTGGGTCCATAAACCGAGGATTGTCCTCATTGATGCGCAGAAGGCTTATGTCCTTAATGCACAGGTGAGCTACCCCAAGCGTCATGTGTGGATGTTGCGAACATCTGACATACACGTTTTGATGGCTACATGAAGTTCAGTGCATCGTGCTTTACAACTTAGAATTGAGGCACCCAAGACGTTTTGGACGTCAGGGAACATATGAGATGTTCCAAGAGCTGAAATTAGGATTTCAGGATTGTGCCCGTGTTGAGAGGTATGATACCTCTGACAAGATTCTTTGCCTACAAAGTAAAGGAGAAAAAATCAATCATTGAGAATGTTCTCATATTGTCCGGATGCTACAATCACTTGGATCGAGTGGGAGTTGTTCTTCTAGATGAGATAGTGATTGACATAGTTCTCCAAAATCACTGCCACCAAGCGACTGAGCTTCGTCATGAACTATAGGATACCCGGGATGGAGAAGATGATCCCTGAGCTATTCACATTGTTTGACACCGTGAAGGTAGAAATCAAGAAGGAGCACCAAGTGTTGATGGTTAGTAAAACCACTAGTTTCAAGAAGGGCAAGGGAAAGAAGGGAACCTTCGAGAATGACAAGTTAGTTGTCACTCCAATGAGGAAACCAAAGAACCCAAACTCGAGACGAAGTGCTTCTATGATGAGGGGAATGGTCACTGAGGCAGGACTGTGTTGGATACTTGGTAGATGAGAAGGCTGGCAAAGAAAGTATATTAGATATATGTGTCATTGATGTGTATATTACTAGTACTCCTAGCAGCATCTGGGTGTTAGATACCGGTTCAGTTGCTAAATGTTAGTAACTCGAAATAAAAGCTACGAAATAGGCGGAGACTAGCTAAAGGCGAGATGACGATGTGTGTTGGAAGTGTTTCCAAGGTTGATGTGATCACCATCGCACGCTCCCTCCACCTTCGGGATTAGTGCTAGACCTGAATGTTGTTTCATGTTTGCGTTGAGCATGAACATGATTGGACCGTGTTTATTGTGATACAGTTATCCATTTAAAGAGAATAATAGTTGCTCTGTTTACTTGAATAATACCTTCAATGTTCATGCACCTAATATGAATGGTTTATTGAATCTCGGTCGTAGTGATACACATGTTCATAATATTGATGCCAAAAGATACAAAGTAGTAATGATAGTACCACTTACTTGTGGCACTGCCGCTTAAGTCATATTGGTATAAAACGCATGAAGAAAGCTCCATGCCGATGGATCTTTCGACTCACTCGTTTTTGAATCGTTTGAGACATGTGAACCATGCCTATTGGTGTAAACGCATAAAAAAACTCCATGCAGATGGATCTTTTGGACTCACTTGATTTTGAATCACTTGAGACATGAAAATCATGCCACATGGGCAAGATGATTGAAGGTCTCGTTTTCCGGTGAGATGGAACGAGCAAGTGACTTATTGGAGATAATACATTTTGATGTATGTAGTCCAATGAGTGCTAAAGCACGAAATGGATATCATTATATTCTTACTTCGTTGATGATTTGAGTAGATACAATGTATTTATTTGATAAATCATGAGTCTGAATTGTTGAAAAGTTCAAGAAATTTCAGAATGAAGTTGAAGATCGTCGTGACAAGAGGATGATATGTCTATGATGTGATCGTAGAGGTGAATAACTGAGTTGCGAGTTTGGTACACATTTAAGACAAATGTGGAAATTGTTTCTTAACTCATGCCGCCTAGAACACCATAGTGTGAGGTGTGTCTGAACGTCGTAGCCATGCCCTATTAGATATGGTGCATAATATGATGTCTCTTATCGTTTTACTACTATCATTTTGGGGTTATGCATTAGAGACAACCATATTCACTTTAATAGGGCATCACACAATTCCTTTGAGATGAGACCGTATGAATTATGATTTAGAGAAACCTAAGTTTTCATTTCTTAAAGTTTGGTGCTATGATGCTTATGTCAAAAGGCTTCAGCCTGATAAGCTCGAACCCAAAGCGGATGGATGCATTTTCATAGGATACCTAAAACAGTTGGGTATACCTCCTATCTCAGATCCGAAAGCAAAGTATTTGTTGCTGAAAAATGGGTCCTTTCTCGAGAAAGAGTTTCTCTTGAAAGAATTGTGTCGGAGGATGGTGGAACTTGATGAGGTCTTTGAACCGTCACTTCAACCGGAGAGTAGAAGGGCACATGAAATTGTTTGTCTGGCGCCTACACCAGTTAAAGTGGAAGCTGATGATAGTGATCATGAAGCTTCAGATCAAGTTACTACCAAACCTCATAGGTCGAAAAGGACACCTATTGGTCCAGAGTGGTATGGTAATCCTGTCTTGGAGGTCATGTTGGTGGACAACAATGAACCTACAAGCTATGGAGAAGCGATGGTGGGCCCAAATTCTGACAAATGGCTGGAGGCCATGAAATCCGAGATAAGATCCATGTATGAAAACAAAGTGTTTGACTTTGGAAGAACTACTTGATGGTTGTAAGGCTATTAAGTACAAATGGATCTTTAAAAGGAAGACAGATAATGAAGGTAAATGTCACCATTTACAAAGCTCGACTTGTCGCAAAGAGGTTTCCGACAAGTTCAAGGAGTTGAATACGGTGAGACTTTCTCACTCGTAGCGATGCTAAAGCCTGTTGGAATTATGTTAGCAGTTGCTGCATTTTCGATTATGAAATCTGACAGATGGATGTCAAAACATTGTTTCCTTGACGGTTTCCTTGAGGAAAGGTTGTATGTGATACAACTAGAAGGTTTTGTCAATCCTAAGGATGCTAACAAGTATGCAAGCTCCAACAATCTTTCTATGGACTGGAGCAAGCATCTCGGAGTTGGAATATATGCTTTGATGTGACGATCAAAACTTTTGGATTTATACAAAGTTTATGAGAAAATTGTATTTCCAAGAAAGTGAATGAGAGCACTATAGAATTTCTGAGGAGTATATGTGGTTGACATATTGTTGATCGGAAATAATGTAGGATTTCCGGATATCATATAGGGTTGTTTGAAATGATTTTTTCAAAGGAAAACCTGGATTAAGCTACTTGAACATTGAGCATCAAGATCTATGGAGATAGATCAAGACGCTTGATAAAACTTCTGATGAATACATACCTTGACAAGTTTTTAAAGGAGTTCAGAATAGATCGGTCCAAGAAGGAGTTCTTGGTTGTGTTGTAAAGGTGTGAAATTTTAGTAAGACTCAAAGCTCGATCACGACAGAAGAAAGAGAAAGGACGAAGGTCGTCCCCTATGCCATAGCCGTAGGCTCTATAGTATGCCATGTTGTGTACCGCACCTCATGTGTGCCTTGCCATGAGTCCGTCAAGGGGTACAGGAGTGATCCAGGAATGGATCACTGGATAGCAGTCAAAATTATCCTTAGTAACTTGAGGAGTAAGAAAATGTTTCTCAATTATGGAGGTGATAAAAGAGTTCATCTTAAACGGTTACGTTGATGCAAGCTTTGACACCAATCCGGATGACTATGAGTAGCAAATCGTATTAGTATAATGGAGGAGGCCTTTGGAATAGTTCCAATGGAGCGTGGTAGCAACATCTATAGTATGACATAGAGATTTTTAAAGCACACACGGATCTGAAAGGTTCAGACCCGTTGACTAAAACCTCTCTCACAAAAAAAACGTGATAAACCCCAGAATTCATTGGGTGTGAATCACGTAGTGACGTGAACTAGATTATTGACTCTAGTGCAAGTGGGAGACTGTTGGAAATCTGCCCTAGAGGCAATCATAAATTATTTATTATTATATTTCCTTGTTCATGATAATCATTTATTATCCGTGCTATAATTGTATTGATTGAAAACTAAAATACATGTGTGGATACATAGACAACACATTGTCCCTAGTGAGCCTCTAAGGACTAGCTCATTGATCAAAGATGGTCAAGGTTTCGTGACCATAGACATGAGTTGTCATTTGATAACGGGATCACATCATTAGGAAAAGATGTGATGGACAAGACCCAAACTATGAACGTAGCATGTGACCATGTTAGTTTATTGCTACTATTTTCTGCATGTCAAGTATATGTTTCTATGACCATGAGATCATGCAACTCCCGGGAACCGGAGGAGTGCCTTGTTTGTATCAAACATCACAACGTAACTGGGTGACTATAAAGGTGCTCTACAGGTATCTCCGAAGGTGTCTGTTGGGTTGGCGTGAATCGAGACTGGGATTTGTCACCCCGTATGACAGAGAGGCATCTCTAGGGCCCACTCGGTAATACAACATCATAATGAGCTTGCAAGCAATGTGACTAAGGAGTTAGTCACGGGATCTTGTATTACAGAATGAGTAAAGAGACTTTCCGGTAATGAGATTGAACTAGGTATGGAGATACCGACGGGCAAATCTCATGCAAGTAACATACCGATGGACAAAGGGAATACTATAGAGGATTGAATCCTGGGCATCGTAGTTCGACTGATAAAGATCTTCGTACAATATGTAGGAGCCAATATGGGCATCTAGGTCCTGCTATTGGTTATTGACCGAGGAGTGTCTCGGGTCATGTCTACATAGTTCTCGAACCCGCAGGATCTGCACACTTAAGGTTCGGTGACGTTTCAATATAGTTGAGTTATGTATGTTGGTGACCGAAGGTTGTTTGGAGTCCCGTATGAGATCCCGGACATCACGAGGAGTTCCGAAATGGTCTGAAAATGAAGATTGATATATAGAAAGGAAGTATACGAGTTTCACAAAGATTTCGGACATTACCGATAAAGTACTGGGAGTGATGAATTGGTCCCGGGGGTTCATCGAGAGGGGCCACCCATCACGGAAGGCCACATAGGCCTAAGAGGTGGCGCACCAGCCCCTGATGGGGTTGGGAGACCAGCCCCTATGGGCCTATACGCCCAAAGTGAGGAGGTGGAGAGGAGTCAGAATAGGAGGAGGAGGACTCCTAGCGCCTCCACCACCCCAATTGCAGGAGGAGGACCCTAGATTTGAAAGACCGGGCGCCCAGAAGAAGCAACCACGATGACCACCCACGATAAAAGGGCCATGCCCAAGGATGCCATCGGATCAGTCATAGAGCCCGCTGGATCCGGCGGATCGAGCCTTCGGCAGCGGCCGGGAACTCCGTCCACGACCGCCGGCCACCTGCAAGGAGCCCGCCACCATTAGTGTCAGACTCGTGACACTAGTCTAAATTTTTCCCCACTTTGACCGAGTACATTTATAA
Source organism: Hordeum vulgare subsp. vulgare (assembly GCF_904849725.1). Lineage (NCBI taxonomy): Eukaryota > Viridiplantae > Streptophyta > Magnoliopsida > Poales > Poaceae > Hordeum > Hordeum vulgare. Next base: position 388,072,492 of record NC_058522.1, read on the forward strand.
ATTAATTTTTTTATTCCATCACTCATCAACTGCCATGGTTGGAGATATTTGTGAATTACTCCTTTCATTCTTAAATATAAGTCTTTTTAGAGTTTTCATTAGGAGACTACATATGAATATATATAAACATATTTTAAAGTATAGATTCACTTATTTTGCTTCGTATGTAGTCATCTAGTGAAATCTTTAAAAAGACTTATATTTGAAAACGGAGGGAGTAGATCCTAAACCGGGAGGAAGGGAGAAATCTTTAAAAAGACTTATATTTGATATCTTCGTATGTATTCACTCCCTGATCCTACAAAATTACTCGGGAAACTGTCTATTTTGACAGGCTAGTTGAGAATTAGGCGAGCCAACCAAACATCAGCCTAGTTTTGTTCGTTCGTGGCTGCTGCTAACGTAAACTCCGATGCGAAGATCAGTTTAGTTCGTCCCGCCAGTTTATTCGCTGACAGCACGTTGAAGACCACGACGCCACCGGCACCCCTTTTGTCCTAGCTTGGATCCACTTGGTGCGTTTTCATTTCATGGATCAGAGCAGAGCCAACCATTTTCAGAGGCCGGTGCACTGCACAGTGCGCCGAACGAGGAGTGAGCCCAGTGCACGTTTGTCTACCTGCGCGACTATGCCGCCGACATTAGCTGCATAAACTACATCAGTTGGTACATAATTTTTTGAGCAACAACTGATATTCCGTCAGTGGACTGAGCAACTGGATGTTTGTTAACCGAAATAATAAGAAAGAGAAGATCGAATCCGAATCTCAGTTTTGAAGACCGTTTTCATGGTTCCTGGCGCCGACGTACAAGTAAGCGGCCACATGCCTTGTATATTACACGGATCTTTTTTCCAAGACGATGTGTTCTGTCATTATGCTCAGCCGAGTGATTATAGTACCTGCAAATTCTCAAACGCTTATGTTTGCTTACTAGTCCGAAAGTCCTCTTCAGCTACCGAGCTCAAATGAGCTCAGGATGAATAGTAAAATCCAAAAAAATATGTTTTGAATGTGTGTAAATATTCATCATGAAATGAGATTCGTGGAAGCATCGTGAAAAAACTTTGAAATGCTTTTCTCTAGAAGAAGGCTTAAGAAGAGCTTAAGTTTGGATTAACAAAACCAATGACTAATGAAAAAACCAAGGACTCCAACGCCAACTCTCTTTGCCTCCAAAAAGGGGCCCTGCCTCTCACCTTGGCTCGGAGCGTGCCACACCGACATAAGATAGAATGGTTCGCCATAGAACCTAGACGAGCCATTGGGACCAAGCTACCAAGGGAAACGATACCACAACAGACAAACACGTATAGGCAAAACTTCACAAGTATCATCACCATCCATGGTGCAGCCACACCGCCAAACGAGAGTTACCGAACATAGTCGTTGATGAACAAGACACGACACGGAAAGTAGACACCATCAACACCGGGACAAGGTCAAGATTGCCGAAGTATATGACTCTCACCAAACTGACATGTCGTCGTCGTCGTAGAGGGGAACCTGATCGCCTCTCACCCAGGCTCGAGGGCAACGACTGATGACCGATGGCCGCAGGGACCCTCCAAATCCATTAGAAATGGTGTCATCTAAGATAAACATACATCTGTCATCCACCACCACCACCAATGCCTAACTCTGCTCGCGCACCACTTCACGGTCCTCATATGACGCCTCCAGGAAGGGGAACGACGCCAATGCGTCGTCGTCCCCCAAAAATGAGGACTAGGTTTTCAACCAAGTGTCAGGGACATGGATGAGTGGGAGTGGAACCTCAACAATGCCTCCATGGAGGAAAATGACACACAAGGTGTAGTCTCTGACGTGACCATCATGCTGGCCAAAGGTTTCCCCCTGTTCCAGCCCCCACAATAGATCAACCCTACCAAGCTCCTAGAGAGCAAATCGGTGGGGGAGAAAATCATGGCGGTGGGGAGGAAACTTTACAATCACAGAACATACAGCTTGTAGGCAAGTGTAGGATCGAAAGGAACGGTCAAGAGGGGGGTGAATATACCCTAACAAAGAGAAAGGTGCAGTTTTGTTTTAGCACAAGTGAATTCTCTAGCAATACAATCTACAAATGCATACATAGAGTATAGGCAGCCGATATTAAACAACATGCAGGTGCGAGAAAGAAAGAGTGTAGAGTTTCCATATGATCAAACACAATGAAGCCACGTTGGTTTTGGCGTGGTTCCCATAGGTGGTGCTATCATACGTCCATGTTGATGGAGACTTCAACCCATAAAGGGTAACGACTGCGAGAGTCCAGAAAGAGATCCACCCATGAAGGGTCCATGAAGAAACAACCTTGTCTATTCCATCACGGCTTTCGTCCACGAAGGACTAGCCTATCTTAGGGTAGATCTTCATGAAGTAGGCGATTTCCTTGCCCTCACAAACTCCTTGAATCAACTGCACAAGATTTGGAGCCTCCCAAGTGACACATAATCAATCTAGGAGACACCACTCTCCAAAAGATATAACTTGTTGATGATGGTGAACTCCTTGGTCTTGTGCTTCAAAAGATAATCTCCTCAACACTCAATCACTCTCTCACAGTTTTGGCATAGTGTTAGGAGAAGGATTTGAGTGGAAAGCAACTTGGGGAAGCTAGAAATCAAGGATCATATGGTTGGGGTGGAATCCGTTCATCACAATACAAGGATAGGTGGTTCTCCCTCAAAAAACAGATATGGGAAGTACTGGTTTCATTCTGGTTGCTCTCATGGAGCTAGTGGAGTGGGTGGGGCTACATATAGCCATCACCAAAAGTCTAGCCGTTACACAACTTTACGTACTACGCGGGTGGGACCGAATGAAACCACTCGGTGATACCGATTAGTCCTAAAGTCTTCAACTTTAATCTTTTCGATCCGATCAGATGAAATATATCAGATGGGTCGATGGGTGATGACCTCAACACTTTCCACACTTCAGTAAGACTGATCAATATCACTAGGTAATTCCGAAATGAAATCAGTAAGATACAGAAGGTTGGCAAGTGCACTACGTGACACCAATCGACTAACTCAGAAATTTCGAAACAAAGACGATGTGTAGTAGAAGGTGCGCATAGTCACTTCGGTGAAACCGAAGGGTCATCTCGGTACGACCGATTTCTTTGTGTTTAGGAAGTGGCTCTGCCAAGTGTATCTTGGTGAGTCCGGGTGAAGATGTTTAAGTGGTACTGAGTTGGACTTTAAGGTTTTGGACATATATGATTTGAAGGTGTGGTTGAGGGTTGTGGAGCAATATCTTCAGGCACTTGAGAAAATGACTCATGATGAGAACCTCATTCCTTTTTAATAGTGTTGGCCTTCCTATGGACTTAATGTGATTTTGGATCACTAAGTGAAAAAGGAAGAGTCTTGAAGCTTTGGCAATCGATGTTTCCTTAGCTTGAGGGGTCCACATCTCCATCCATTCACTTTCCTATGTTGAACTTTTTTGAAATATACTTGAGGAAACCATTAGTCAACCAATATGTATGTTGACATGAATTACCAAAGCCGCCAAGGGAGCTTGTGTGCTTTCAGTCTCCCCCCTTTTGGCAATTGATGAAAACATACATCAAAACTTCAAATGAAGGGATATTATATGATTACATTAAAGTTTTTAAAGATATGTAACATGCATAAGCTCCCCCTATAAGTGTGCAAAATTTTAAAGGTTGATTACTTATAATGCAAATGCACAACTGGGTAGGAATACTTAATGTGTCACTTGCATCCTAGCCATATGGATCAGAGTCAAAGATATGAGTGAAGGTGTTCATGCATTTTATGATGATTAAATGCACACAAATATGTGCAATAAGCAAGCCATCATCATGGACATGAGAGGTGCTTGAGAATTATACCTCAAGAAACAAACTTGAGAAAACAAGGTTAGATAACACAAGAGTTTCTCTCCAATGAAATGCAGAAACGTCAAGGTTATCAGGAGTGGGATGACATGTAAAAGGATTAGTATCACTAGGTGAGTACTTCCTTGAAACCTGACATGTCCCCAAGAAATCTAAAATATTTGCAATAGATATTTAACAATTTTTCTCCCCTAAGCATATAACTTCATGCCCCTGTGAATCTGAGATAGTAGGTATTGGGAGTAGGTCGGGTGAGATAAAATTAGATCAAAGAATCATGTAGAATGATGAAGCAAATGAAACCAAAAATCAAATATATGCTTGTCCCCACCTAGAAACATATAAGGTTTCTCTCCGCTTATTACTGTTCATTTTTATGTGTACTTCTCTCTAAGTGAATGTTTAAGCTTTGATGTGCATCTCGCCCCCCTCCCTTGACATCAATTTCCATCAAGGGTTTATCTCTTGTTCATTCGTCAAGCTTGAGAAACAAATCAAGAAGAGATGATACTTAATGCAGTAGAAAGGAAAGAATCATTGAGTGGAGCTAGAAGAAAATAGTAAATTACTTTTGGCAAAAGATCCTTTTCAGGTGAAGTTCGGTAGCTCCGAGTAGGATCAATCGGTGTGGCCAAGGTTAGTGAAAGGCACAAGTTTATCACATCGGTGGTTCCGAGGCATTTCTTCTCAGTTGAACCGAAGAACATATGAAATCTCGATGACAACTAATGTTTTCAAATTAGACAGACCGACGTCACGTGAGAAAGAAAAATTTATCAAACTCAGCTCTCTTTGTAATAAGATCTCGCAAGGATTTTCAAGGAATCCAGATAATATTTTCAATGAAATTACTTTGAAAGAAACTGAAACAGAAAATAAGGAATAATGGACAAGGGACAACTAGATGATTTTTTTATTTTAGCAAAATAAATAATGCATTTTTGTAGATAATTAAACATGAAGCAAGATAGATGGAAAAGTAAGATAACTTCATCTAGGAGGGATCAACGACTAGGTCACCTGTGTTAGAGCATATTGACTTACGAGTCAAGTTAGAACATTGGATCCTAGGTCATAATTATCGTTAAGCTCTGGATATTTTTTATTTAAGAAATTTATTGTATTCACATCTTTTAGAGGTTCTTTGACTCATAAATTGTAGTGAAGCTTCTCTAAGATGTGAGAACTTACACTAGGTTGTGTTCTTGACATCGTCATGTAGTTGAACTTGTTGTTGATGCTCAAGTATTTGAGTTTGGGGCTATCCATCTTTCTTTGAAGTTCATCTTCCTACATGGGTTAAGAATGCAAGGAAAAACATGTGTATGCAATTTTACAAGAATGAATATTTTAACTCAAGTATTGTCAAGGATATGTTTGGTGTTAACTCCTTCCTTCATAATGACAATTATTATTGATACTTGCATGCATATCTAAGTGAGTTTCTAGTTTACATTGGAAGCATCAATAATTTTCAACTCACTCCTCAAGCGAAAAAATATCTTCTCATTAAGAGATTTAGTGAAGATATTTTCCACTTGTTTGTCGGTACAAACATGCTTAAGGTGAATGTCTCCTTTAGCAACATGATCACGAATGAAATGATGATGTACATTAATATGCTTTGTACAAGAATGTTAGATGAGATTGTGTGAAATCTTAATAGAAATCTAATTGTCACAAAGAAATGTAACATGTTTCACATGTATCCCATAATCTTTAGAATTTTGCGTCATTCATAGTGATTGAGCACATCATGATCCGACGACAATATATTCTGCTTCGGCAGTAGATAGAAATGCCATTTTTTGTTTCTTGGAGGACCAAGATAGAAGAGATCTTTTTATGAAATTGACATGTACTGGAAGGGGGTTTCCTGTCAATCTTGTCTCCAACATAATTCGAGTCAGAGTAACCAACAATTTTAAAAGAGGACCCTTTGGTATACCAAATGCGAAAGTTTGGTGTGTGAAGTAAGTATCTCAAAATTCTCTTAACCGCTTTTAGGTGACATTCCTTAGGCACCGCTTTGTACCGTGATCACATGCACACACTAAGCATAATGGTGGGACGGGAGGCAGAAACATATAGTAATAAACCAATCACCGATCGTTAAACCTTTTAAACAGCCAGTTTGTCCTCCTTAGTGAGGTCAACATGTCCACTAGTAGGCCTGGGAGTTTTCAAACGTTTGCACTCTTTCATATTGAACTTTTTGAATAAGTCCTTGGTGTACTTTGTTGAGAAACAACGGTACCGTAGCTCATTTGCTTGATTTGCAAACTAAGGAGGAATTTGAGTTCACACATCATGGACATCTCATACTTCTCCGACATCAACCTTCCAAACTTCTCGTCAAAATGAGGGTCACTAGATCCGAATATCATATCATCCATATATATTTGGCAAACAAATAATTCACCATTAACTCTCTTAGTGAATAAGGTTGCATTAATTTTCCCAATTTCAAAACCTTTTTCAATAGGAAACTTCATCAACCATTTGCACCAAGCTCTAGGATTTTGTTTGAGACCATAAATAGATTTGCAAAGTTTATAGAAAATATTAGGTTTCTTGGGATTAACAAAGCCGGGTGGTTTTTTAACAAAGACTTACTCCTAAATTTCACCACTCAATAAATAACTTTTCATGTCCATTTGGTAAAAGGTGATATCATAGTGATTTTCATAGGCAACAAGAATATGAATGGACTCAAGTCTTGCAATGGGGGCAGAATTCTCACCATAGTCCATACGTTCGAAGTGAGTGTAGCCTTGAGCCACTAAGAGAGCCTTGTTGCATACTAATTGTCCATATTCATATTACTTGTTCAGAAACACCCATTTGGTTCCATTGACGTGCTACTCATCTTTGGGATTCTCAACCAACGTCCAAACATGGTCCCTCCCAAAGTTGTGTAGTTCATCGTGCATTACATTTACCCAATCCAGGTATTCAAGGGATTCTTTTACATTTAGTCTCAATAGTATAGATGAATGAGTAATGCTCTAAAAAATTTACTAAACGAGATTTAGAGCAAGTGATTCACCCGGATTTGATGTCGTCGAGAATTTGATCAATGTGATGCCTTTTTACAATTTCTTTCTCTAAATCGAGGTAGATATTGCTTTGATGATGGTGGATCTTCCTTATCATCATCCTCTTCATTGTTGTTGAAGTTGTCATTCCTTTGAGGTAGTGGAGAGGGAGGTTAAGGTGGATCTTCTGGTTGCACTTCCTCATTTTCTTCATATTGACGTGTAGCACTTGTGGATTCCTCCATGTTGTTTTGTTGTTCGCCTAGAAAGGAATTAGGGAATTCCACTTGAATAGATGAAGTACTCTCCTTCACCTCCATGGGATGATCTTGCGAATAGACAAGTCTTGGATAGATTCTGAAGGTTCTTTGTCTCCTAGATCTATTGGCATTTGTTCGACTTGCAAACCATTAGTGTCATCAAACTTCACATACACCATCTCTTTAACTTCCCACGTGAAATTGTTGTAGGTACGGTAGGTGTGAGAGTTCAATTCGTAACTAAGTAGAAATTATTCATGAGATTTAAGAGCAAACTTTGAACGATGATGCTTACCAAGATTGTAACACCTAGAGCCAAATACTCGAAAATATCCAACTTGGGATTTGTTACCTGTGATTAGCTTATATCCCATTTTACCAAGAAGCTTGTGAATGTAAAACCTATTTGTGACATGGCAAAACATTTCCATTCCTTCCGCCCAAAAGTGTTTTGGCATATTATACTCATGAATCATCTTTATCGCCATCTCTATAACAGTCTGGTTCTTCCTTTCAGCAATTCCATTTTGCTGAGGTGTGTATGTATAGAGAACTCATGTGAGATGCCTTCTTCATCAAGAAAGGTATCCACATTCGTGTTCTTGAATTCCGGACATTGTTGCTCTGAACTTCTTGATCTTCGCTTCGAGATGATTTTGTGCTTTCCTAGGAAAGGTGTTGAAGATATTTTGAACCTTGGATTTATCATCAAGAAGAACACCCACATATATCATGAAAAATCAGCAACTATGATTGATCCTAAAGAGTTTCCACCGAGTCATTTGTAAGAATTGGGACCAAATAAACCCATGTGAAGTAGCTCGAGAGGTCTTATTGTAGTCATAATTTATTTTTGGGGTGAGTTACTCCAACTTGTTTTCTTGCTTAACAAGCACTACGAAGTCTACCTTTGTAAAAGATTAGATCTTTAACATCGAGAATATGAACACCTTTGATTAACATATCAATATTTCGCATACCAACGTGTCCTAGACTTCTATGTCATAGCCAACCTTTAGAATATTTTGCAATAAGACATGTATGAGGTTGGGATCTTTTAGTGAAATCAACAATGTATAGATCACCTCTACGAATGTCGGTAGATACCATGTCATTGTTATCTCTGGAGAAGACTTGACAATCTACTTGGGTAAATTGAACATTGAAGCCAAAGTCGGCGAATCTAGATAGAGAAAGAAGATTGTAATCAAGAGATTTGAAAATCATGACATTTTTGATACAGCTATCATGTGATATGTCGACCTTACCAAGGCGAAGTACCTTACCCTTAGATTTATCTCCAAAAGTCACATACTTGCATGGACCATCACTTTTAGCAAGCTCGTGAAACATGTCTTTATCTCTGGTCATGTGATCGGTGCATCCACTATCTAGAATCCATTTTTTTCAACCGAAAAGATAATCTCTTTGGATGTTTGCCATAAGATTGAGATTTCTTGTAGTCGTCTCATATTGTTCAGTGGATTATTCACTCTCATCATAATGATAATCATGTTTGCCAAAGTCATCATCTCCTAGGACAACAAGTTCATTAGTATTATTCGAACAAGTTTTCTCAAGAGCATGAATTCAAAAATCCTCAGTTATGATTATATTAAAACTTCCAATATCTCATTTTGCATGGATAAGATCTCTAAGCTCAAGGAAGCACTTATCAAAGTTAGGATCATTGGACTTGGCTTTTTGAAATGTGATAGCCTTATGTAGAATCTCATCAAAGATTCTTACGAGAGTAATCTGGTTATCGTTATTCTAGGTCATTCCACAAAGTGTAAGCACATTCAACAAAATCATGCATTGAAGGATACTATTAGGAAGACCTTTAATGACGAGATTGATGACTCTTAAATTACGAAGCTTTCTTAATTCATCATTAGGAGTCATATGCAAGGAATCAATGAGAGGTTTGTAAGGACTATAAATATACTCATTCAAGTTGCAGTCATCAAATATAGCAAGCATTTCATCTTTCCAAGCACGATAGTATTGTGCATCTAGCATGTGCACTCTACAACTTAGACTCCTTCTCGTACACGCATCCATCCTGCTCCGAGGTGGTTAAACCAAAGCACTCGAGACCAAAGCTATGATACTAATTGTATGATTGAAAATAACGATATAGAGTGTTTGGGGAGTGAATAGATACTAACAGGGAAAATGTGTAGTTTTTAGTTATCTTGAAAATTAGGATGATTTTTGCACAATTTAATTTCCTAGAAATACAACCTATACCTGCGTATATAGAGTATAGGCATCGGATATTAAACAACATGCAACTGTAGAGTTTGGAGATGATCAAACACAATGAAGAAATGTTGATTTTTCATGTAGTTCCAATAGGTGGTGCTATCGTATGTCCACATTGATGGAGACTACAAACCATAGTGGGTAATGGTTGCACGGGTCCACGGAGGGCTCCACCCATGAAGGGTCTATGAAGAAGAAATATTGTCTATGCCGTCACGACTTGCGTTCACAAAGGACTAGCCTTTTTCAGGGTAGATCTTCATCAAGTAGGCGATCTCCTTGCCCTTACAAACTCATAGATTCAACTCCACAATATTTGGAACCTCCCAAATGACATCTAACCAATCTAGGAGACACCAGTCTCCAAAAAGTAATAGGTATTGTTGTTCGTGATGAGCTCCTTGCTCTTGTGCTTTAAAAGATAGTCTCCTCAACACCCAATCACTCTCATAGATTTGGCATGCTGGTAGGAGAAGGATTAGAGCGGAATGCAACTTCAGGAAGCTAGAAATCAAGGATCATGTGGTTGCAGTGGAATCCCTTGATCTTATCACAAGAGTAGGTGGTTCTCTCTCGGGAAATGGATAAGCTAAGTGGTAGTTTCATCTGAGTTCTCTCTTGGAGCTGGTGAAGTGGGTGGGGTTATATATAGCCATCACCTAAATTCTAGCGACAACACAACTTTATGCACTACTCAATGGGACCGAGCGAAACCACTCGGTGAGATCGATTAGTACTAAGTCCTGAACTTTAATCTGTTCCGCGAGACCGGATGAAATATCTCGGTGGGACCAATGGGTAATGACCTAAGCACTTTCCAAAATGCGGTGAGACTGATCAATATCACTTCGTAAATCCAAAATGAAATTGATAAGAGATGGGGGGTCGCCAGGTGCACTTTGGTGACACCAATTGACTAACTCAGAAATTCCAAAACAAAGTCCATGGGTAACAAAATGTTGGCATGGTCATTTCGGTGAGAGCGAAGGATCATCTTGGTACAACCAATTTTTTAGGGTTTAGTAAGTTGCTTGGTCATGTGTATCTCGGTGAGTCTGGGCGAAGATGTTTATGTGGGCCCGAAATGAATTTAGGGTTTTGTACTGTCGTGGGTATAAGTCTGACAGTAGATGTGTAGGGTACGAAAGGATGGGCAGAGCCTTAGCTACGACGAGGTTGTATGAGTTCAGGCCCCTCTACGGTGGAGGTAAAAGCCCTACGTCTCAGTGCTCTTGGGAGCTTGTTGTCGAGTGGAATATGGATTACAGTGAATTGCTAACCCCTGCACCAGTGGGGAAGGGCGGCTTATATAGAGTGCGCTACCCTTCACAACGGTTCGGTGCCTAGGGGTGGAGTAGTGGTGAATAACTGCATACGTTACAGGTAAAGTATGTCTTAAATGCTAATAAAGGTACATGGAAACGTATGACCGTTGCCCTCCAGGGGGGTTACGATGTACAGAGTGGAATCCAGTCGGTAAGTTTGATACGCTCTGAATGCTCATCTCCGACTAGGTGATGGAGGAATCGTCACCGACTGGATGATGGGAAGTCCTTAATTCAGTCGGAACTGACTAAGGGCCTTATCCTTCATGAAGGGTAGTCCTTGGGTAGGACCCATAGGGCAGGCCTATGACCCTACCCTAGGACTATAACCCCATCATTAGTCCCTGAATGGATTGGGGTTGGAACGACGAAGCGATGCTTGGAGTACGGATCCGACTGGTATGGATGCGACTTCGGCGTTGTCTGCCTCGATCCATTTTATCTTCTTGACCAGTGATCCGAGTGGATGTATCTTTGAAACGAACCGTCAGGGACCGAGTGCTTCCGTGGAATGTTTTGACGTGACCGGTCAACTGACAGCGGCGGATTTTCTGGGATCCTCAAATTTCGGTTGCCGCGCGCTCGGCGGGGATGACGACATCGTCATCGAGTAGTATCTGCCGCCTCGATTTCCACGCCGTCATCTCCTCCACTAATATCGCAGCAACCGGTCGGGGGGATAAGATTTCAGGGCCACCTGCTAGTGACCCTGTCGAAACCTTATTTAAACCTCTACACCGAGGGTTTTTCGTTGCACTCGCCTGATAGCTCGCACTTGCCCCGCTTCTCTCGTCACCTCCTGCGCATCTCAAGCTCCTTCCTTCTCCTTCTCCCCCAGGGGTCTGCAGCCTCCACCATGACAAAGGGGCAGACGAGCAAGCTCGAGGCGCGGAAGAAGAAGGGGAAGGCGGCGGCTCCTGCTCAGCGGCGACAACGAGCACTGCCGGCGAGTTGGATCCAGGGGGATTTCCTCCCCTCCACGGTGACAGAGGAGGACATGCTGGAGCTGGTGGAGCACGGCATGATCGAGCACAAGACGTGGAGGTTGCCGGCAGAGGGCGAGACCGAGCCGGCGCCCCAGGAGGGGGAGCGCGTCTTGCTGCTCAGTCACGTGCACCGAGGCTTCTCTCTGCCTCCTCATCCCTTCTTCAGAGGTATAATGAACCACTTCGGGGCGCAGCTCCACCATTTTCCTCCCAACGCAATAGCTCATCTCTCTGCCTTCATCATGCTGTGCGAGTGTTTTATCGGCTGTCCTCCCCATTGGGTTTTTTTTAAGCACATCTTCTCTGCTAGATCTCAAACCATCAAAAGGTTGAGCCAGTCGGATGACAAAACTCACCTCCTCCAGCTCTGCGGAGGCTTAGGCTTCCAAAAGAAAAGTAAAAGTAGCTATCCCGCTCTTCATTTGTCTGAATCCGTTAGGAACTCGCAGTCGACTTGGTTTTCCTGCCAGGACGTTGCTGGCCCGAATGCCGCCACCGGACTACCACCTTTTAGCATAGACCGACCGGCTCCGCCTAGGCAGCTCGCGCTCACGAAGATGGAGAAGATCCAGATCCAGCCTCTGGTCGAGGCGCTTGTAGAGGTCGTCCGAAAGGGAGTCACTGGCATAGATTTGCTGGAGGTTTTTCTGGGTCGGCGTATCCAGCCTTTGCAGGCTCGACACCACGCCATGTGGCACTACACGGGGCCTGAGGACTCCACTCGGACTAACCCCGAGTGCGTGACCGGGGAGCTGGTGGCGTCGTGGGTCCTCAACATCACAGGCGCCTGCGATAATCCCAGAGGAGCCCGGCGAGTGAAGCCCTTCCGCGCGGACAACCCTCCTCCAAATGAGGTGAGTATAAAGTGTCGAGTGCACCCAATTGTCTTAGATTTATCGCTTTTTCTTGTATCACTGTCTGACGTCTGATGTTGTCGACTGTATTTTGTACAGGCGTGGACCAACTGGTTTTCTCCTGTCTCGAACGGGAATCCGGTTGAGGAAGAGGAAGGCAGCCAGGAGGGCAGCGTGGAGAGCGCAGAGCACGTCTCCGACAGTGGGGAGATGGAGGAGGAGTCCGAAGAATAAGAGGGGGAAGATGAGGAGCAGAACTCACCACCCCCACCACCAGAGTCTCGAACTAAACGCCGCCACGAGCCCATGGCTTCGTCGGCTCCTCCAGCGGCCTCAAGTGCCCCGCCAACTCCTCCTGTGGTTCCGAGTGCCTTGCCAGCTTCTCCCGTGGTTCCGAGTGCTCGAAGCACCAAGAGGACCAGGGACTCTGCTGCTGAGCCCGCGGGCCAGCCCTCTAAGGTGGCCAAACCGAGTGGATCCAAACCTCGGAAGGCTTTGCCGCGGATGAGGATCGTCGTTCCCGTCGCCTCAGCGTAAGTGTATTGTTCTTCTATCTTCTTCCAGTATTTGATTGAACTCATGCTTATTGGTCGAGTGAATTTTACTCGACAGAGTTGCCACCTCCGCCACTTCTCTGCCGCTCCAGGAAGACGATCCCATGGATACGGACAACGTTGTCACGTCCCAGCAAGGTACGTCGTGGCGACTCCGAGAGCTTACATTATTGTTTCACGAATTCTGTCTTTGGTCTTGCCCTTTTTTCTGTGGTTTCACATCGTTTGGTCGGGCTTCCTTCAGAGGTGATTCATGTGGAGGATGACGACCAGAAGAGGTACGGGTAAGCTGCGGCGCCCGTCCTTGAGGCTGTTCCGTTTGTTACTACTCCCGTCATGGGCGCGCCGCCAACCGAGACGAGGTCATCGACTGAAACGGCGCTTATCGCTGCTGAACCGACTGGAGCAGGACTTGGGATGCCCAAGGAGTCTCTTGTGGCGCCAGGTCCGTCGACTGTCCAGTACGACGTCCAGCGCCTCCCGGAAGATCAGGTGGGAGCTGCCAAGGGGGCCATGGTGCAGGCGGAGTTGATGGCGGGTGATGCCAAGAGAGCGTACGACTCTATCGCGTCTGTGTACAAGCGAAGCTTGGAACTCCGGGACGATATCCGAGTAAGTGGGCTAGTAAGTATTTGCTTTCTCCTTGTAACCCACTGGGTGTTTAAGCCAGATACCCGGATACATAATGATTAGTTTGCGGTGGGTTCACTCTTAGTGAACCCAGTGGGTGTAGTCCCCGAGACTTCTGTCGAGTGCTTGCACCGGCAGTTGTATTTGTATAAATTTTCTTTAACTCGATTAGATCAGAACTAATCTGTTCGAATGTTACCGGTGGGTGCAATCCGAGTGCACCTACTGGATTAGTCCCCGAGGGTAATTTTACTCAGGTCGGGTAGTAGTAGCCTCATAGGCTTGTTTTTTGTTATGTATCTCAATAGGGCGGACCTGTTTGAGCTTCATGCCAGTGGGGTCACTCTTAGTGAACCCACTGGGTGTAGTCCCCGAGACCGCTATCGACTGCTTGCGTCGGCAGGGGTCTGAAGAACTTCGAGTTTGTATTGTTGTCCTTGTTGAATTTGTCTGATCGTCTCTTTGCGCTGACTTGCAGAAGACTTGCGAGATGGGATCAGTGTACGACACTCTGAAGGCTGAGAAGATTCAGTTTGCTGCGGAATTGGATGCATCAATGCTTGCCTTGGCTGGTATGAAGGGTGTTCTGGCTGAACGAGAGAAGTCCTTGGAGGAGTCCCGTGAGGTAAACAAGGCATTAGTGGCCGAAGTGGAGAAAATGGGGAAACAAAGAACCGAGCTGATGGGACAGATGCAGGTGATGAACAGGCGGTGCATAGCACAGGAGAAGTACGTCAGTGACTGGGCAAGGCAGATGATTGCGCTTCTCGGTGGTAAGTTCTGTTTTTCCGAGTGTTTGTTGACTGTGTAGTTCATTCTGCGCTTACTTGCTACTTGTCTTGTCTTTGCAGATTTTTGTATGGACGCTGAGGCTGAAGCAGCTAACGTTGAGCGGTCGGTTATTCCGAATGTTCCACTCGGCGACGACGCCAATCGAGACATGCTCCGAGCGCACATCCGCGTGGGTAAAGTGGGACCTTTCATCGGTCGACTGAGAGAGGTCGTCGGCCGAATCGACAAGGAGCTGTGGCCCGAAGACGAGTCTCGGCAAGAGATGGAAGGGTTGATGACTCGGTTGGAGGAGGTCCCGAACCGAGTGCAGGCGTGGAAGAAATCTGCGGCTCGCTGTGGTGCGGACGTGGCGCTGTCGCTGGTCCGAGTGCACTGCAAGGAGGTTCGCGAAGAGAAGCTGAAGGCGCTGCAGGTCGCAAACACCAAGAAGCTTCGATTCGAAGATTTCATGGAGACCTTCCTTGAGAGCGCCACTCGCATCGCAGACGGGATCGACCTCGACACTTTCATGGTGCCTGCCAGTCCCAGTGCCAGTCCTGACGACTCTTGAGAAAACTTTTACCTCGGTATGCCGAGTGTTAGTTGTATGAAACTTTGGCCACTGCTGTTGTCCGTCACATTCGTGGTTCGGTGTGTATAAGCTTGATCTACACCGAACCAACTATCTTTAGACGAACTTTGAATTTGAATCGAATCCTTTGCTCTTCCTTTGCCAAAGAGTTGTTGACACGATTTTGGCTCATGGTTTTTGTTTGGCGTTTCTTGGTGAAGCCAATGGCAAACATGTGGAGCATGTAATTGTCAGTTGTCTTGACATCTGCATGAGCCTCACTGAGGGTCTGCTGAGTCTCCGAGTGGATCTGTAGGATACACTCGAAGGCAATTGTTTACTTAGGCGATTCGTGATCGCGGCTAAGTGTTCGAGTGCGACTGCAAGGTCGTACTCGGAGCGAGTTGATACTCATGTAATTGTCAGTTGTCTTGACATCTACATGAGCCTCAATGAGGTTCTTCTACTCATGTAATTGTCAGTTGTCTTGACATCTACATGAGCTTCAATGAGGGTCTGCTAAGCCTCCGAGTGGATCTGTAAGATACACTCGAAGGAAGCTTTCTATTTAGGCGATTCTTGATCGCAGACAAGTCCCCGAGTGCGACGTTTAGTGCACATTCAGAGAAAGTTTGTACTTAGGCGATTCTGGATCACAGCTAAGTCCCCGAGTGCGACGTTTAGTGCACAGTCGGAGAAAGTTTGTACTTAGGCGATTCTGGATCGCAGCTAAGTCCCCGAGTGCGACGTTTAGTGTACAGTCGGAGAACGTTTGTACTTAGGCGATTCTGCATCGCAGCTAAGTCCCCGAGTGCGACGTTTAGTGCACACTCGGAGAAAGTTTGTACTTAGGCGATTCTGGATCGTAGCCAAGTCCCCGAGTGCGACGTTTAGTGCACACTAGGAGAAAGTTTGTACTTAGGCGATTCTGGATCGCAGCTAAGTCCTCGAGTGCGACGTTTAGTGCACACTCGGAGAAAGTTAGTACTTAGGCGACTCTGGATCGCATCTAAGTATTTTATTTTTTAGACCGGAGTCTGCGACCGCGGAAGAATTTTGAATCTGCAAAAATTCAATCTGCTTTGTATTACTTCAATGATACTTGTTCTTTACATTGCTTCAGTCGACGTCACGTGTAGAAGTGCTTCAGGAGATCTCCGTTCCATGCTCATGGCTCATCTGTTTCCCTGTCGAGGTTGTAGAGTCCATATGCTCCGTTGTTCAGCACCTTGGAGATGATGAAGGGTCCTTCCCAGGCGGGAGCCAACTTGTGAGGTCTCTGCTGATCCACTCGGAGCACCAGGTCGTCTGCTTGGAATGTACGACTCCTCACGTGCCGCGCGTGAAAGCGCCGCAGATCTTGTTGATAAATGGTTGAGCGAGTCAGTGCCATCTCGCGCTCCTCCTCTAGAAGATCCACTCCGTCTTGCCTTGCTTGCTCAGCTTCAGCTTCGGAGAAGAGTTCAACTCGTGGAGCATTGTGAAGCAAGTCACTCGGAAGGACTGCCTCTGCTCCGTAAACGAGGAAGACGGGGATCGCCCTGTAGATCTATTTGGGGTTGTGCGGAGACCCCAAAGCACCGAAGGTAGCTCGGTGACCCATGCGCCGGCGGCATGTCCCACTTCTCGCAGGAGTCGAGGCTTCAAACCTTGCAGAATAAGTCCATTCGCCCGCTCTGCTTGCCCGTTTGTTTGGGGATGCGCCACAGATGCAAAATCCACTCGGATACCTAGGCCTGTACAGAAACCTTTGAATCTGTCCGAGTCAACGTTTGTTCCATTGTCAGTGATTATGTTGTGAGGTACCCCGAATCTGGAGATGATGTCCCTAACAAACTTGATGGTCGTAAGGGCGTCGAGCTTCTTGATGGGCTTGGCTTCAATCCACTTTGTGAACTTGTCGACTGCCACCAACAGATGTGTGAATCCCCCTTGGCCTGTCCTGAATGGACCGACTGTATCTAAACCCCATACTGCAAACGGCCAAACAAGAGGGATTGTCTTCAACGCAGATGTTGGCTTGTGGGACTTGTTAGAGTAGAACTGACAGCCTTCGCATCGGTCGGCCATATCCTTCGCCATTTCAGTCGCCTGCAGCCAGAAGAAACTAGCTCTGAATGCTTTGGCGACGATTGCTCTTGAGGAGGCATGATGACCACAGGTTCCCGAGTGAATCTCTTCCAGGATTAACTGTCCCTCCTCAGGGGAGATGCATCGTTGAAGGATGCCTGAAACGCTTTCCTTGTACAACTGGCCATCAATGACAGTGAACGACTTTGACCTCCGGACGATCTGTCTGGCTTGGACTTTGTCTACTGGTAATTCTTGCCTCAGGATGTATGCAATGAATGGCATAGTCCAATCAGGGATGATAGCAAGAATCTCCATGATCAAATCAACCACAGCAGGGACTTCGACTTCAGTCGGATCTGTAGAGCTCTTTGGTTGTACTGGTTCCTTTGTGAAAGGATCTTCTTTAACTGAGGGAAGGTGGAGGTGCTCGAGGCAGACATCACTCGGGACTGGTCTCCGAGTGGATCCGAGTTTTGCCAACTCATCAGCTGCTTGGTTTTTCAGTCGCGGAACATAGTGGAGTTCCAGACCTTCAAACTTTTTCTCGAGCTTCCTCACTGCATTGCAGTATGTGGTCATGGTGGGGTTTCTGACGTCCCACTCCTTCATCACTTGATTAACCACCAAATCCGAATCGCCATAGACCATCAGGCGACGGACGCCGAGTGCGATGGCCATGCGCAGTCCATAAAGGAGAGCTTCATACTCTGCCTCATTGTTGGAGGAATCAAAGTGTATCTGCAACAGATACTTGAGTTTGTCACCCTTTGGCGATATGATCACAACGCCAGCGCCGGAGCCATTCAACATCTTGGACCCATCGAAGAACATTGTCCAATGAGCCGAGTAGATGTGGGTCGGTTGCTGTTGTTCTACCCATTCTGCTATGAAGTCAGCCAGAGCTTGAGACTTTATAGCTTTCTTGGCCTCGAACTTGATGTCGTAGTATAACATCTCCATCCCCCACTTCGCCACTCGGCCCGATGCGTCCCGATTGTGTAGGATTTCCGACAACGGAGCATCAGAAACGACGGACACCGAGTGGTCTTGAAAATAATGAGCCACCTTCTTCAAAGTCATGTAAATCCCGTAGATAAGTTTTTGATAGTGGGGATACCTCTGCTTGGAAGGAGTCAGGACTTCGGAGACATAATACACTGGCCGCTGAACCTTGTATGCTTTGCCTTCTTCTTCCCGTTCGACTGTGAGAATAGTGCTGACGACTTGATTTGTAGCCGCGATGTACAGAAGAAGGGGTTCTTTACTAAGCGGAGCAGTAAGAACCGGCTGGGTGGAAAGTAGGACTTTGAGGTCGTCGAATGCGATTTGGGCCTCGTCTGTCCACTCGAAAGTATCTGATTTCTTCATGAGTCGGTACAGAGGAAGTGCCTTCTCGCCGAGTCGACTGATAAACCTGCTCAAAGCCGCTAGGCAACCTGTGAGTCTTTGAACATTGTGTATTCTAACCGGCCGCTCCATTCGGACGATGGTCCCGATCTTTTCGGGGTTGACATCGATCCCTCCTTCGGAAACGAAGAAACCGAGTAACTTTCTGCTGGGAACGCCGAATGAACACTTGGCGGGGTTGAGCTTGATATCGTACCTATGAAGGTTGGCGAATGTTTCTGCCAAGTCAGTCAGCAGGTCGGAACCTTTGCGTGACTTGACTACGATATCATCCATATACGCCTCCACATTCGGACCGAGGAGGCATTTTTGGATCATGCGCATAAAGGTTGCTCTTGCATTCTTCAAACCAAATGGCATAGTGATGTAGCAGAAGCACCCGAATGGGGTGATGAAGGCTGTTTTTAATTCATCGGGGACATACAGACGGATCTGATGATAGCCCGAGTAGGCATCAAGGAATGACAACCGCTCGCAACCCGCAGTCGAATCGACAATTTGATCGATGCGGGGGAGCGGAAAATGGTCTTTCGGGCAGACCTTATTTAGATGCTTGAAGTCGATGCACATTAGGAGCGACTTGTCTTTCTTGGGCACCATGAAAACATTGGCGAGCCACGCGGAGTGGTGTACCTCGCGAATGAAGTTGGCTGCCAAAAGTTTAGCCACCTCTTCTCCAATTGCCTTTCTCTTGTGCGCGGCGGACCGACGGAGGCGTTCTAGGACAGGCCGAGCGGAGGGATCCACATGCAGTCGGTGCTCAGCCAATTCCCTGGGTACACCTGGCATGTCGGCGGGCTTCCATGCGAAGATGTCCCAGTTCTCACGGAGGAATTGGGTGAGCTCGGCTTCCTATTTAGGATTGAGGGTGGTGGAGATGTTCGTCGGGGCAGCGGTGTCGTCCGTCGGGTGGATGCTGACCTTCTTCGTCTCTCCCGCCGACTGGAATGCGGACTCCGAAGCTGGCTTCTTCGAACGCCTCTAGTCAGCAGGGTCGACTGTTTTCTTGTACTCGTCAAGCTCGAGGACAGCCATATGTTGATCGGCGATCCTCGATCCCTGCTGCAGACACTCCTCGGCCCGCTGCCGATTGCCGGTGATAGTGATCACACCTTTTGGACCTGGCATCTTCAGCTTCAGGTGCACGTAACATGGACGGGCCATGAAACGCGCATACGCCGGGCGGCCCAGAATTGCGGGGTACGCACTCTGGAAGTCCACCACCTCGAACGTCAGCTTCTCCTTGCGGAAGTTCTTGTCGAAGCCGAAGACGACGTCCAACGCAATCTGGCCGAGTGACTTGGCCTTTCGTCCAGGGACGACTCCATGGAACTGCATGCTGCTCTCGCTAAGTTTGGACATCGGAATGCCCATCCCCTTGAGAGTGTCAGCGTACATGATGTTCAAGCCACTGCCGCCGTCCATGAGGACTTTGCGCAGTCGGACTCCTTCCACCACCGGGTCGACGACCAGAGCCTACCTCCCTGGGGTGGGTACGTCTGCTGGATGATCCGACTGGTCAAAGGTGATCGCAGTCTGAGACCATTTGAGGAACGTAGGGTTGGTCGGCGTGGCCATGTTCACCTCCCTGTTCACCAGCTTCAGTCGACTCTTGCTCTCAACGTCAGCAAAAATCATCAGTGTTGCATGGACTTGGGGGAACGGATCCTCCTTGTCCTCCTCATCCTGTTCATTGCCCTTTTCACTCGGTTGCCCTTCGCCGAACCCCTGGATCAGGAGGCGACATTGCCGAGTCGTATGCTTTGGATATATGGCGTTGCCCTCTTCATCCATCTTCGTGTGAATTGTACATGGCTGGTCCAGGATGGGGTTTCCGAGCTGCTTCTTCTTGGGGGTGAACTGAGCCATCCCCTTGCCCTTGAACTTGGCATTGGTAACTGCTGCGGCCTCTGCCTGCGGAGTGGACGGAGCTTTCTGCTTCTGCTTCCGAGTGTTGTTCCCATCTCCATCGGCGACTGCTTTGAGCTTGCCGCTACAAATGTGGTCCTCTTCTTCGCCATTTGCATAGCGTGCCGCTATATCCGTCATCTTACTCATGGAGATGTCGCATGTTCGACCGAACTTCAGGTGCATATCTCTGTACTGCACGCCTGCCTTGAAGGCGCAGACTGCTTGATGCTCTGTGACGTTCTCCACCGTGTGGTAGAGGGTCGTCCAACCCTGAATGAAATCGCGTAGGGGCTCATTCTGCTTCTGGACACAGTGCTGGAGCTCCACGAGCCCAGCAGGGCGTTTGCACGTCCCTTCGAAGGTCCTGATGAAGACTCGGGCCAGATCTGCCCAGCTGTAGATGCTTGAGGGAGCCAATTGGTTCAACCATGCTCGTGACGAGCCGTCGAGCATCAGAGGGAGGTGTTTCACGGCGACGTGGTCGTCCCCTCCTCCGATCTGGACTGCCAGTCGGTAGTCGTCCAGCCATGTTTCTGGTTTGGATTCTCCTGTAAACTTGCTGATCCCCGTTGCCATCGGAAGTTGGGAGGGATGTCCGCCGAACGAATGGCTCGACTGAAACACTCGGGACCAGAGACGATGGTCCTGCTTCCACTCGGACGGTCCATATCATGACCATCGCGGTGGGCTCGGCCCCTGTCAACCCTCCTCTGGGCGATATGTCCTCTCGCGTCGGGCCTTGCATCATAAGTGTCACCGACTGAACGCCGATCATCATGATGTCGGGGCCCGTAGGGCCCACCCCGCGGAGGGGTGCGTGAGCGGCGACGATCTTCGGGATTCATGGAACGGCTGCCTCCCCTGTGTCGCTGATATGAACCGGGAATGTGAACGGACCAATGCGTGTTCGCGTGAACAGAACTATTGTGAATCCTGTTGTGCGACTCGGAGACCGCTGAATTTTGCTGCTGCGCCATGTGCAGCAGGGCACGGATTTGCTCGATCCCTCTGCCAGCCTCTGAATCAGTCGGCTGGAGGGAATCGGCTATCTTGGCGGCGGCAGCCAGGTTGAGGACGGGTGTGCGGAACACCTCCACTTTGCTTCGTCGAGTGTGCCGACTGCAGAACGGCGGGGCTGACGGCGAGCGCCGGATGTTTCGCCGACCTCGTGCTCGTTCCGGCCAGTTTGGCAGGGACTTTCATTGGAGTTGGCCATGTGCACTTCAGCTGCAGGCCCGCGACCCAAGTACTCGGAAGGAAACTCAGTTGGAACTGAGTCCGAGCGCTGGGACGGCGGCGCAACCACAACCGACTCTAGGACCGCCACTTGTGAGGACGCGTTCTGGCGCGCCTAGGCATGTTGCTCCCAACGCTGGAGCCGCGGACGGCGGGACCGCTTGTTGCGGCGCGTGATGGCGGCGTAGGTCGACACCAGAGCCGACTGCTGGAGAAGAAGAATACCGCGGGCGCCGGCACAGAAGTGCGTAGCCCCGCGACTGGGGAGCGCCTCGAGGTCGAGAGGGGCATCCCGAAGCCATGCCGAGTCGTCGACGATGAAGGAGAGAGCGCCGAAGAGGATCTCGTGACCCATGCTCAGATCTCCACCAGATGACTTGATGAAAAGATGTAGTCGCAAACTCGCCGGAAGTCGCTTAGACGCCTGCCCCACGGTGGGCGCCAACTGTCGTGGGTATAAGTCTGACAGTAGATGTGTAGGGTACGAAAGGATGGGCAGAGCCTTAGCTACGGCGAGGTTGTATGAGTTCAGGCCCCTCTACGGTGGAGGTAAAAGACCTATGTCTCAGTGCTCTTGGGAGCTTGTTGTCGAGCGGAATATGGATTACAGTGAATTGCTAACCCCTGCACTAGTGGGGAAGGGCGGCTTATATAGAGTGCGCTACCCTTCACAACGGTTCGGTGCCCAGGGGTGGAGTAGTGGTGAATAACTGCATACGTTATAGGTAATGTATGTCTTAAATGCTAATAAAGGTACATGGAAACGTATGACCGTTGCCCTCCAGGGGGGTTACGATGTACAGAGTGGAATCCAGTCGGTAAGTTTGATACGCTCCGAATGCTCATCTCCGACTGGATGATGGAGGAATCGGCACCGACTGGATGCTGGGAAGTCCTTAGTTCAGTCGGAACTGACCAAGGGCCTTATCCTTTATGAAGGGTAGTCCTTGGGTAGGACCCATAGGGCAGGCCTATGACCCTACCCTAGGACTATAACCCCATCATGTACATTTACGGTTTGGAGGGTGTGGTTGAGGGTCTTGGAACAATAACTTCAAGCACTTGAGGAAATGACACATGATCAGAATCTCATCCCTTTTTAATAGTATTACCTTTCCTATGGACTCAATGTGTTCTTGGATCACTAAACCAAAATGTAGAGTATTGAAGCTTTAAGAATCCATGTTTCCTTAGTACCTTGATGGGTTCATATCTCCATCCATTCAGTTGCTTAGGTTTAATTGTTCCTCAAATGTACTTGAGGAAATCATTAGTCCAACAATATTTATGTTGACATGAATTATCAAAACCACCAAGGGAGGAGTTGTGCTTTCAGCAAGCCACCACGATGCGACCAATGTCCAATGCAACATCATCGCCCTCACAACCAAAGAAGGGACCACCAGCACCGTGCAACACCTCCTGCCATGAGGACCACATTGCCTTCCCCACCCGGGGTCATCATCCCGACATCTGAAGGAACCACCATCTCCCGCAGGCTGCTCGCATGAGATCAACTACCCAATCTACCACAACAGAGGACCACTCAAAGCCGCCAATCCTCCTCTACCACCCGCCGAGAGAAGCATGACGAAACACCCTGGATCTCGGCACATGCCACATAGGTTACGACTCGTTGCTCGTAGAAAAGAAGCCCCATGCGCAAATCCGTGGGCCTATGTCCAAGCCGGATAGTGGCTGAGAGGTCCGAGCCATGGCCGGTCCACTACTCTAACAAATCCATCGGACAAAAACTATTCGCGCCCCCGACCCAACGACCGCGGACTCTCACGAATCTCCCATGCCGCCAGGGAGGTTGTGAGGCAGATGCGGGAGGAAGGACAAGACAGGAGGGGAAGATCCGAGAAGGACGTGGCTCGGGGACCCTAGCCCTCGTGAATGGCGTATCTAGTACACATAGTTTGGGGTGGTGGCCGAGTCGCCTTATGGGCCGCCAGAGGGGGTGGGGGACCCCGAGGAAACCAATTTGATCAGGTCATTTCAAAATGATTTCAAAAATAGTATTTTTGGATCATCGATTTTTTTGCCACCACATCCACAAATGTCTTTTCATGATAAAATTTTCCAAACACACGAAACATTAGTCAAAGTTTCCCTTGAAAAATCAGATTTTTTTCTTTATGTTTTACTAATTGTTTTGAAGCTACTATTCATTAGTGAGCATTTGAGCTCGGGAATTGACAGTCCGTGTAGTATGGATTATGTGAGCTCGGATGAACAGTAAAACCTAAAAAAAATCTCGTAAGAACTTTATTTTTCTAGAAAACATTCAAAAATGTATTGATTGTTTGTAGAGTTGCATCATGGAATGACATTCGGGAAAGTCGTGGTAAAAATTAAATTGGTGATCTAGAAATATTAGTATTTTCTAAAACATTTTGGAGTGCTGATTTTTGTTTCTGGCACCACTTTCATAAATTTCATTCCATGATTAAACCTTAGGATTCAAAATATTTTTCAATATTTGCCATAAAAATAATCATTTTTTGATTTTTCTACAATTCATTTTGGATTTTACCTTGAATACCAAACTCGTATGAGCTGGAGGTGGCACTACTACTTTATCTTGTGGTCCGACTACAAACATTGGTGTTGATCGTCAAGTATTGAAGGTGCAAGCGATGAGGGCCTAGTGCGTGCCGACCAATCTACAATCACTACACACTTTGGTGTACGTATAGATTCACTTGATAGAACATGCTAAAAAATTAGAGAGAGAATCATAAGATGGATATATGCCGCCCACAACTTTGCGTATTTGTCCCCGACCTGAGGTCGCTGGAGTTGTTGAAGTTCCGGCCGGGGTTCCTCCTCGACTTGGAGGCGCACATGGTGGACACGAAGCGGTGGGGTGATGATGTGACACTGATCGAGGGCGATAAGGTCCAGTTCCCGTGCCATGTTGCGCGACTAGGTGAGGTGCACAACTGATGCGAGCCGCGACACGATGCAGAGCCTGAGGTGGTTAATGGCGGAGTGACTGGAGACGCGCGGTTACCCCCTACAGGCTGCCGCCCCGAGAGGCAAATCCTCCCATTCCTTCCTCCACCCCACTTCTTCCACTCATCCTCTTCGTCTCCAGATCTAGTTGAGGGGGCCCGTAGCAGTGAGAGGTCATATGCCGAGGAGGGAGGAGCAGATCGAGGTGCTAGCTCATGGCGAGTTGCAGTTGGAGCGGAGGCTCCGGGAGATAGACAAGTGGTTCCCTCTCACCAAACAAATCAACGTTGAGGACTACCTAGTGCGAGGGAAGATGACGGATTCACATCTCCTCCGTTGCTTCTGAGGGTACTTTGCCCATCCGGCGACGGGGATCGTTCTATGGGCGATGATGGAAGTAGAAGCTCTAGATTCGGCGCAGCGGGCCAAGTGGAAGCTGTTCAAGTCGCTTTGGTACAGATTGGATGGGGCTCCCCGTGCCGGAAATAGGCCCTAGAGGCAATAATAATTGGTTATTATTATATTTCCTTATTCAAGATAATTGTTAAGTATCCATGCTATAATTGTATTGATTGGAAACTAGAATACATGTGTGGATACAAAAACAACAAAGTGTCCCTAGTAAGCCTCTACTGAACTAGCTCATTGATAAAAGATGGCTAAGGTTTCCTAGCCATGGACATGAGTTGTCATTTGATAACGTGATCACATTATTAGGAGAATGATGTGATGTACAAGACTCAAACCTTAAGCATAGCATTTGATTGCAATTAGTTTACTACTATTGCTTCCTCCATGTCAATGTATATGTTCCTATGACCATCAAATCCTGTTACTCACTAACACCGGAGGAATGCCTTGTGTGTATCAAACGTTATAACGTAACTGGGTGATTATAAATGTACTCTACAGGTATCTCCGAGGGTTTATGTTGAATTGGCATGGATCAACACTGGGATTTATCACTCCGCGTGACGCAGAGGTATCTCGGGGCCTACTCGGTAATACAACATCACAGTAAGCTTGCAAGAAATGTGACCAGGGAGTTAGTTACGAGACATTATATTACGGAATGAGTAAAGAGACTTGCCGATAACGACACTAAACTAGGTATGAAGATATAGACGATCGTATCTCGGGCAAGTAACATACCGATGGACAAAGGGAACTGCATACGGGATTAACTGAATCCTTGACATCATGGTTCGACCGATAAAGATCTTCGTAGAATATGTAGGAACCAATATGGGCATACAGGTCCTGCTATTAGTTATTGACCATAGAGGTGTCTCGGTCATGTCTGCATAGTTTTCGAACCCGCAGGGTGTGCACACTTAACATTAAGTGACGATATAGAGATAGTTGAGTTATTTTTTTTGTGACCGAAGGTTGTTCAGAGTCACGGATGAGATCCCGTACAAGACGAGGAGCTTCAGAATGGTCCGGAGGTAAATATTGATATATGGGAAGTTGGTATTCGAGTTCAGAAAAGTTCCCGAAGGTTATTAGTTTTGAGAAGGAGGTTCCGGAAGAGTTTCAGTGGTCCGCATGCCCCGGAGGGCCCCATGGTCTATGAGAGGTGGGGTACCTGCCCCTGGTGGGCTTGCCGCCCCTCCCACCTAAGGTCCATGCGGCCAAGGAGGTGGGTTGGCCTAGAGGTGGCCGCCGCCCCTACTTCCTTGGGAGCCAAGCCACTTGGTGGCTGCCGCCCCACCCTAGGGGAAACCCTAGGGGCGCTGGCCTCCTACTCTCTCCCTCCTATATATACTATAGCAGAGGGAGGGAAGCCGCACCATAAAACAGCTGCAATGCTTCCCACCTCTCTCTAGTAGTATTTCTCCACTGTCACGATCACTGTAGTGCTTGGTGAAGCCCTGCCGAGATCGCTCCACCACCGCTGCCGCCAAGCTGTCGTGCTGCCAAAGAACTCAGCCTCTACTTCACCATCACTCGCTAGATCAAGGAGGTGAAGGTGTCATCGATCTGTACGTGTGTTGAACACAGAGGTGCCATCCGTTCGACACTTGATCGGGACGTTCGTGATTGGATCGCGAGACGGATCGTGATTGGATCGCCAAGACGTTCAAGTACATCAATCACATTTCTCAATGCTTCTGGTTAGCGATTTACAAGGGTATGTATATGCACTCTCCCACTAATAGTTGTTAATCTCCTTAGATTGATCTTGGTGAGCGTAAGCTATTTTTTGTTTCCCATGTGACATTCCCCAATAATGGCATCATGAGCTAGGTCTATGCATAGATAACATGAACGATTAGGATACAAAGAGTGTGTGGGTGTTGATGTTCAGGTTTCTTACTTACTTAGTCTTATTTTGATTCGACGGTATTGTGGGATGAAGCGGCCCGGACCAACCTAACTCACCCACGTACAAGAGTCTGATTCCATCGACTGACATGCAACTTGTTATATAAAGATGGTTGGCGGGTGTTTATCTCTCCCACTTTAGTTGAATCAGATTTGAAAGAGGTGGTCCTTGTAGAAGGTTAAATAACAACTTGAATATCACCGTTGTTGCTTTGCGTAGGTAATAACGGTTCTTACTAGTCACCCATAGTAGCCACGTAGAACATGCAACAACAAAGTAGAGGACGTCTAACTTGTTTTTGCAGGGTATGTTGTTAAATGATATGGCAAAAGACATGATGTGATATATGTGATGTACGAGATGGTCATGTTTTGTATGGTTTATCAAGACTGCATGTCAATGAGTGCGGCAATCGGCAGGAGCCATAGGGTTGTCTATAATTATTTGTGCCTTTTTTCTTTACTTTATCGCTATGAGTTAGCAATAGTTGTAGAAGCACAGCTGGTGCAACAACCCTATGGCGACACGATGATGGAGATCATTATTATGGAGACCATGGTGTCATGCCGGTGACAATGGAGATCATGCCAGTGCTTTTGAGATGGAGATCTAAAGCACAAGATGATGATGGCCATATCATGTCACTTTATGATTGGCATGTGATGTCAATCCTTTTATGCATCTTATTTTGCATAGGACGATGGTAGCATTATAAGATGAGCCCTCACTAAAATTTCAAGATAAAATTGTGTTCTCCCCAAGTGTGCATCATTGCGAAGGTTCGTCGTTTTGAGGCACCACGTGATGATCGGGTGATAGACTCTACTTTCGCATGCAATGGTTGTAAGCCAGTTTTGCACATGCATAACACTTGGGTTAAACTTGACGAGCCTATCATGTACATACATGGGCTCGGAACACAAGAGACCAAAAGGTCTAACATGAGTCATATAGTAGATATGATTAACGTGGAGATGTTCACCATTGAAACCACCAAATCTCACGTGATGATTGGACTTGGGTTGGTGAATTTGGATCATGTTACACTTGGAAAACATGAAGGATGTTGATTTGAGTGGGAGTTCTTAAGGAATATGATTAATTGAATTCATTATCATGAACATTAGTCTAAGCTATCTTTGCAAATTGTGTTGTAGATCAATGGCTCGCGTAGTAGCTCCCCTAAATTTTAATGCGTTCCTAGAGAAAGCTAAGCCGAAAGATGATGGAAGTGACTTTGCAGGCTCGGTCTGTACTCTGAGGATTGTCCTCACGGCTTCGCAAAAGGCTTATGTCCTTATTGCGCCGTTCGGTGCGCCACCCGCTCGAGTGTCGTTTGTGGATGTTGTGAACGTCTGATGGGAGCGTGCTGATGACTACTGATAGTTCAGTGCGCCATGCTATATGGCTTAGAATCAGGACTTCAAAGGCATTTTGAATGTCATGGAGCATATGAGATGTTCTAGGAGTTGAACTTTGTTTTTCAAGAAAATACCCGAATCGAGAGGTATGAGACCTCCGATATTTTATTTGCCTGTAAGATGGAGGAGAACTGTTCTGTCAATGAGCACATACTCAGAATGTCTGTGTACTACAATCGTTTGAATTAGCTGGGAGTTGAGCTTCCACCTGAGACGGTCACTGACAGAGGTCTTGTGTCACTGCCACCTAGCTACAAGAGCTTTTTGATGAATTATAATATGAAAGGGATGAACATTTCCATCTCCGACCTATTCACAATGCTGAAAGTCACAGAAGTAGAAATCAAGAAGGAGCATCAAGTGTTGATGGTCAACAAAACCACTAGTTTCCAGAAGGGCAATGGAAAGAAGGTAAACTTCAAGAAGAATGGCAAAGCAGTTGCCGCTCCCGTAAAGAAACCCAAGGCTGGACCCAAGCCTGAGACTCAGTGCTTCTATTGCAAGAAGGTTGACAATGTCAACAAACATATATATGATATACATGTTATTGATGTGTACCTTACTAGCTCTCGTAGTAGTACGTGGGTATTTGATACCAGTTAGGTTGCTCATATTTGTAACTAGAAGCAAGAACTATGAATTAAACGGAGGCTGGCAAAGGATGAAGTGACGATGCACGTGGGAAATGGTTCAAAGGTTGATGTGATCGCCGTTAGCATGCTCGCTCTTTTATTACCATTAGGATTAGTGATGAACATAGATAATTGTTATTTGGTGCCTCCGTTAAGCATGAACATTATATCTTGATCTTGTTTAATGCGAGACGATTACTCATTTAAATCAGAGAATAATGGTTGTTCTATTTATATGAGTAATATCTTTTATGGTCATGCACCCAATGTGAATGGTTTGTTCTTGTTGAATTTCGATAGTGATGATACACATATTTATAATATTGATGCCAAAAGATGTAGAGTTAATAATGATAGTACCACTTTCTTGTGGCACCGCCGCTTTGGTCATATTGTTGTAAAACGCATGAAGAAGCTCCATGCTGATGGACTTTTGGAGTCACTTGATTTTGAATCACTTGACACATGCGAACCATGCCTCATGGGAAAGATGACTAAAACCCCATTTTACGGCACCATGGAACAGGCAAGTGACTTGTTGGAGATCCTACATACTGATGTGTGTGGTCCAATGAGTGTCAATGAGTGTAGTGGATATTGTTACTTTCTCACCTTCACCGATGATTTGAGTAGATATGGTTATATTTGCTTAATGAAGCACAAGTCTAAAACATTTGAAAAGTTCGAGCATTTTCATAGTGAAGTTGAAATTCATCGTAAGAAGAAGGTCAAATTCCTATGATCTGGTTGAGGAGGAGAATATGTGAGTTATGAGTTTGGCATGCACTTAAGATAGTGTGGAATTGTTTCACACCTCACGCCATGTAGAACACCACAATGTAATGGTGTGTCCAAACATTGTAATCGTACTTTATTGGATATAGTGTGTTCTATGATGTCTCTTACCGATTTGCCACTATCATTTTGGGGTATGAATTAGAGACAACTGCACTCACTTTAAATCCATTGAGATGACAACGTATGAATTATGGTTTGGCAAAAAACCTAAGCTGTCATTTCTTAAATTTTGGAGCTGCGATGCTTATGTCAAAAGGCTTCAGCCTAAGAAGTTCGAACCCAAAGTGGATAAATGTGTATTCATAGGATACCGAAAGGAAACAGTTGGTACACCTTCTATCTCAGATCCGAGGGCGTTTGTCACTAAGAACGTGTCCTTTCTTGAGAAAGAGGTTCTCCCAAAAGAATTGAGTGGGAGGAAGATAGAACTTGATGAGGTTATTGAACCGTCACTTCAACCGGATAGTAGCACGACAGAGGAAGATGTTCCTGTGGCGCCTACATCAGTTGAAGAGGAAGCTGATGATGGTGATCATGAAGCTTCAGATCAAGTTACTATCGAACCTCGGAGGTCTACAAGGGCGTATACTGCTCCCGACTGGTACGGTAATGTTGTCTTAGAGGTCATCTTGTTGGAAAACGATGAACCTACAAGCTATGGAGAAGCCATGGTGGGGCGGGATTCTGACTAATGGTTAGAGGCCATGAAATCCGAGATGGGATCCATGTACGAAAATAAAATGTAAACTTTGGAAGTATTACCTGAAGGTCAAAAGGCAATTCTGAACGAATGGATCTTTAAGACGAAGACAGACACGGACGGTAATGTCACTCTCTATAAAGCTCGAATTGTGCCAAAGGGGTTTTCAAAAGTTCAAGGAGTTGACTACGATGAGACTTTCTCACCTGTAGCGATGCTTAAGTCCGTCAGAATCATGTTGTCAATAGCTATGTTTTTTTATTATGAAATCTGGCACATGGATGTCAAAATAGTGTTCCTTAATGGTTTCCTTAAGGAAGAGTTGTATATGATGCAACCGGAAGGTTTTGTTCAACCATAGAATGCTGACAAAGTATGCAAGCTCCAACGATCCATTTATGGACTGATGTAGGCATTTCGGAGTTGGAATCTACACTTTGATGAGGTGATCAAAGCATTTGGGTTTATACAAGTTTAGGGAGAAGTTTGTATTTACAAGAAGTGAGTGGGAGCTCTATAACATTTCTAATATAATATGTGGATGACATATTGGTGATTGGAAATAATATAGAATCTTTGGAAAGCGTGAAGATATATTTGAACAAGAGTTTTTCAATAAAAGACCTCGGAGAAGCTGCTTACATATTAGGCATCAACATCTATAGAGATAGATTGAGACGCTTAATAGGACTTTCACAAAGCATATACCTTGACAAGATTTTGAAGAAGTCAAAAGGATCAGTCCAAGAAGGCGTTCTTCCATGTCCTGCAAGGTGTGAAGTTGAGTAGGACTCAAAGGCCAGCGACTATAGAGGATAAGGAAAATATGAGTGTCATCCCCTATGCTTCAGACATAGGTGTGATGCTATGCAGAACACCAGATGTCATCCTTGCCATAAGTATGGTTGGAAGGTTTCAAAGTGATCCATGAGTGGAACATTGGACAACAGTCAAAAATATCCTTAAGTACCTGAAAAGGACTAAGGAAATGTTTCTTGTTTATGGTGGTGATCAAAAGCTCGTCGTAAAGGGTGACATTGTGTTGGAAATATGCCCTAGAGGCAATGATAAAAAGTTTTTATTATATTTCCTGTTACAAGATAATCGTGTATTATCCATGCTATAATTGTATTGAATGAAAAAATAGATACATGTGTGGATACATAGACAAAACAATGTGCCTAGCAAGCCTCTAGTTGGCTAGCCAGTTGATCAAGGATAGTCAAGGTTTTCTGGCTATGTGCAAGTGTTGTCACTTGATAACTGGATCACATTATTAGGAGAATCATGTGATGGACTAGACCCAAACTATGAACGTAGCATATTGATCGTGTCATTTTATTGCTATTGTTTTCTGCGTGTCAAATATTTATTCCTATAACCATGAGATCATATAACTCACTGGCATCGGAGGAATACCTTGTGTGTATTAAACGTCGCAACGTAACTGGGTGACTATAAAGGTGCTCTACAGGTATCTCCGAAGGTGTCTGTTGAGTTAGTATGGATCAAGACTGGGAATTGTCACTCCGTGTGACGGAGAGGTATCCCGGGGCCCACTCGGTAATACAACATCACACACAAGCCTTGCAAGCAATGTGACTAAGTGTAAGTCACGTCATCTTCTATTACGGAACGAGTAAAGAGACTTGCTGGTAACAAGATTGAAATAGGTATGCGGATACCGACGATCGGATCTCGGGCAAGTAACATACCGAAGGACAAAGGGAATGACATACGGGATTATATGAATCCTTGGCACTAAGGATCAACCGATAAGATCTTCGGAGAATATGTAGGATCCAATATGGGCATCCAGGTCCCGCTATTGGATATTGACCAAGGATTGTCTCGGGTCATGTCTACATAGTTCTCAAACCCGCAGGGTCTGCACACTTAAGGTTCAATGATGTTTTAGTATAGTTTAGTTATATGTGTGGTTACTGAATGTTGTTCGGAGTCCCGGATGAGATCACGGACGTCACGAGGGTTTCCAGAATGGTCCGAAGATGAATATTGATATATAGGATGGTTTCATTTGGTCACCGGAAAGTTTCGGGCATTACCGACAATGTACCGGGAGTGACGAATGGGTTCCGGGTGTTTACCGGGAGGGGCCCACCCACCCGGGAGTGAGACCAAGGCCCTAGGGTGGCGCACCAAGTCCTTAGTGGGCTGGTGGAGTCAGCCCAAGAGGGCTATGGCGCCACATGTAAAAATACCAATGGAAAAAAAGAAAAGAAAAAAGAGGGAGGTGGGAAGGAAGAGGAGGACTCCTCCTTCCCAAACCGAATTGGAGGAGGAGTCCTCCTCCTCCCTGGCGGCCGGCGCACCCTTGGGGCCCTTGTGCCCCAAGGCTAGCCCCTCCCCTCCTCCTTTATATATTGGTGGTTTAGTGCTTTTTGAGACACAACTTTGCCACGTGCAACTCTAGCCTATTACCACCACCGGAGTAGATCATCACCACCACCGGAGCGCCGTTACGCTGCCGGAGAACTCATCAAGAAGGCCGAGATCGTCATCGAGTTGTACGTGTGCTGAACGCGGAGGAGCCGTCCGTTCGGCGATAGATCAGGACGGATCGTGGGACAGATCGCGAGACGGTTCGTGGGACGGATCGTGGGACGGTTCGAGGGACGGATCTTGAAGACGTACCACTACATCAACCGCGTTTCTTAACGCTTTCCGCTGAGTGATCTACAAGGGTACGTAGATCTAATCTCCTCTCATAGATGGACATCACCATGATAGGTCTTCGTGTGCGTAGGAATTTTTTTGTTTCCCATGCAACGTTCCCCAACACATTGAGGCAAGCTTTCTAATTGACACGGATAACTATAAGTCTCAATCCGGATACATATTTAATCTAAATGATGGAGCGGTAAGCTCGTGTACTTGGAAGCAACGCGTGGTAGCTGATTCTACATGAGTACATAACTGCTTCGAAAGTAGTGAAGGAATGTGTCTAGATGAAGTAGTTCATGACGGATCTTGGAGTTGTGCCTAGTGGACTGGATCCAATTCCCGTGTTTTGTGACAACGCTGGTGCCATTGCTCTAGACAAGGAACCAAGGTTTCACAAAAGGACCAGACACATAAAGTGATGTTTCAATTCCATTCACGATTATATCAAGCAGGAAGACATAACATTTGCAAAGTACATACAGATGTGAATGTTGTAGATCCATTGACTAAACCTCTTCCATAGGAAAAACATGATCAGCAATAGAACTCTATGGGTGTAATACTATATTACTCACTCTAGTGCAAGCGGGAGAATATTGAAAATATGCCCTAGAGGCAATAATAAGGTGGTTATTATCATATTGCCTTATTCACGATAATTGTTTATTATCCATGCTATAATTGTATTGATTGGAAATTCAAATACATGTTGGATACATAGACAACTAAGTATCCCTAGTAAGCCTCTACTGGACTAGTTCGTTGATCAAAGATGGCTAAGGTTTCCTAGCCATAGACCTGAGTTGTCATTTGATAACGAGATCACATCATTAGGAGAATGATCTGATGGACAAGACCCAAACCTTAAGCATAGCGTTTGATCGTATCCAGTTTACTACTATTGTTTTCTGCATGTCAATGTATCTGTTCCTATGACCATGAGATCATGTAACTCACTGACACCGGAAGAATGACTTGTGTGTATCAAACGTCACAACGTAACTCGTGATTATAAATGTGCTCTACAGGTATCTCCGAGGGTGTCTGTTGATTTGGCATGGATCAAGACTGGGATTTGTCACTCTGTGTGATGGAGAGGTATCCCAGACCCACTCGGTAATACAACATCATAGTAAGCTTCCAAACAATGTGACTAAGGAGTTAGTTACGAGATCTTGTATTACACAACGAGTAAAGTAACTTGACAGTAACGAGATTGAACTAGGTATGGAGATACGAATGACCGAATCTCGGGCAAGTAACATACCGATGGACAAAGCGAACTGCATATGGGATTAACTAAATCCTTGACATTGTGGTCCGACCGATAAATATCTTCGTACAATATGTAGGAACCACTATGGGCATCCAGGTCCCGCTATTGGTTATTGATCGTAGAGGTGTCTCTGTGATGTCTGCATAGTTCTCAAACCCACGGGGTGGGCACACTTAACGTTCAGTGATGACATAAATATAGTTGAGTTATTGTGTTGGTGAATGAAGGTTGTTCGGAGTCCTGGATGAGATCCGAGACATGACGAGGAGCTTCGGAATGTTCCAAATGTAAAGATTGATAAATGGGAAGTTGGTATTCGAGTTTCGGAAGGTTACCGGTTTTGTGATGGAGGTTCTTGAATTGTGTGGGGGTCCACCGGGAGGGTCCACCTGCCCTGGAGGGCCCTATGGGTTGTGAGAGGCGGTGCACTAGCCCCTAGTGGTCTGGCCACCCCTCCCACCTAAGGCCCATGTGGCCAAGGAGGAGGGCTGGCCTAGAGGTGGTCGCTGCCCCTCCTTCCTTTCGGACCAAGCCACTTGGTGGCCGGCGCCCCACCGTAGGGGAAACCCCAGGGCGCCGACCTCCTCCTCCCTCCTTCCTATATATATACTACAGGAGAGGGAGGGAAGCCGCACCAGAAAACAGCCATGATGCTGTTGTCCCCTCTCTCTAGTAGTATTTCTCCACCTTCATAATCGCTGCAGTGCTTAGCGAAGACTTGCCAAGAGTGCTCCACCACCACCACCGCCACGCGGTCATGCTGCAGAAGAAGTCAGCCTCTACTTCCCCATTGCTCACTGGATCGAGGAGTTGAAGGCGTCATCAAGATGTATGTGTGTTGAACACAGAGGTGTCGTCCATTCAACACTTGATCGGGACGTTCGTGATTGGATCGTGAGACGGGTTGTGATTGGATCATGATGACGTTCGACTACATCAACTGCGTTTCTCAATGCTTCTACTTAGCGATATACAATGGTATGTAGATGCACTCTCCCTCTCATATCTGTTGATCTTCATAGATTGATCTTGGTGAGCGTAGGAAATTTTTTGTTTCCCATGCGACGTTCCCCAACACCCCACCCCTGGATTGATGGAGATGCTGATCGAGATTGTCAACGACGATGGCGGTGCGGAGATGATAACACATACTAGGAGGAGGATGATGAGGGTGGAGGTGAGCTCTCTGTCCTAGTGCTCCCCTCGCTTCTCTTGCCCCTACCTGCGGCTCCTGGCCCTCACCTGCCAGTAGTAGGGGCCTCTCCCGCTGGCAATCATTTAGGTGCGGTGGTTGACCCTTCCAAGTATTTTGCTACTACTGTACATATGCGTGCAGATGCGATGGGAGGGAAGGATAGGAAAAATTGCATAGGTTGAGTAGGAGACTTCGAATTAAATCTCCAAAATTTCCACATTTTGAGATTAATTGAGGGATTTAATAGAGTAGAAATTGCTTTTACCCTGATTCAAATCCTATTGGGGTGATTTTCTCTCCTGATACTATGAGAGAGACTCTAAGGACGAGGAATTAGACACTACTACAAATCTCTTCGATGCAAGTAGTGTTGATTTTTTGGAAATTGAACTTCCCCAATCTCCTTTGGAGAATTTTGTTTTTATAGATAATTTGGATGACTTGTGACATGAAAATAATGCTAAAGCAGTCAGCATGGGCATGTTGGGCTGAGATGGTTTTGACCTCGAGATGTTACTGGACTTTGAGCCACACAATTTCAATGGCCCATGTGAGGCCTCTCCAATGGGTCACTGAGGGAGTTCTAGATTAGGGAGTCCTCGGGCAGTTGGGTTATCCCTCATTGGCCGATCATATGAGCCACGTCACTGAAGAACCGGATTATCTGACGACTACATGATCAAGATGGAAAGCTCTGAAGACACGCGTGCACTCCAAGGCAGGATGACCGGTTTGGTCTGTCTACTCCCGATCTATGTCGGTATGATGTAATCATAGGGGCCCTGGTGTCTATATAAACCGGAAGCCCTTATACGTCGAAGGAGAGTACCTCATCTAGATTTAGCTCATACGATCTCGAGGTAGATCAACTCTGTAACCATCATTCCCCATCAATATAATCAAGCAGGACGTATGGTTTTACCTCCTCAAGAGGGCCCAAACCTGGGTAAACATCGTCCCCACTCTCTCCTGCAACCCGTCGATCTAAGCTCCATAGTTCAGGACCCCCTACCCGAGATCTTCCATTTTTGAAGCCGACATTGGCGCTTTCATTGAGAGTTCCATCACTGGAGCACATCAAAGATTGATGCCACGATGACGCCATCTTCGCCCCCGGACACGTCTCTGCACTCGTACGCTTTACGTCGAACATGGAACTAACTCGCCATCCTGGCCAGATCGATGGTTTTGTCCCCGATCACCGGATAAGGTTCGGAGAGTTCAAAGTCTCCGCCGACTCGCAGGGCAATCTCTTCCCCTCTAACCTCACAGCCTCGGCCGGTGAAGTGCAAAACCCCAAAGCCTTGTCTCCTGGTCCCATATCCGACCATGGTCTTGGTCCTCTCCTCCTTAGAGAGGAGGCTTTGAGCTCAGTACCGACCAATGTGTTCCTACAGAGGGAAACGACTACTATCAAATTGGTTTGCTTCCCGGAAGTCGCAGAGGTTAACTCAGAAAACGTATAAAGGATTGGTCAGGTTAGCTTGTGGATGTTAGACGAGACGCTCAACCAGATCCAGTCGCTTTAGATCTCGCTTCCCTGGAGTCCGACTTGTTCAAATATCGGCGCCGAGGTGGATTATGGGGACTTTTGCGACCCACCCACCACCCACTTAATTGCCACCATCGAAGATTTAACCAACGCATGTTAACCCAGAAGTATAGGGGATCGCAACAGTTTTCAAGGGTAGAGTATTCAACCCAAATTTGTTGATTCGACACAAGGGGAAGCCAAAGAATATTCTCAAGTATTAGCAGTTGAGTTGTCAATTCAACCACACCTGAAAGACTTAGTATCTGCAGCGGAGTATCAGTAGAAAAGTAGTGTGATAGCAACAGTAGCAACAGTAACAGTAGCAGCAGTGACAGAGTAACAGTAGCAGTAGTGACAGAAGTAGCAGCAAAGTAGCGTAGCAAGGACCAGTAGGAAAAACTCGTAGGCATTGGATCAGTGATGGATAATTATGCTGGATGATATTCATCATGCAATAGTTATAACATGGAGAGATATGTAACTAGCTCCAGTTCGTCAATGTAATGTAGGCATGTATTCCGTATATAGTCATACGTTCTTAGGGAAAAGAACTTGCATGACATCTATTGTCCATCCCTCCCGTGGCAGCGGGGTCCTAATGGAAACTACGGGATATTAAGGTTCTCCTTTTAATAGAGAATCGGAACAAAGCATTAGCACTTAGTGAATACATGAACTCCTCATACTATGGTCATCTCCGGGAGTGGTTCCGGCTATTGTCACTCCGGGGTTGCCGGGTCATAACACATAGTAGGTCACTACAACTTGCAAGATAGGATCAGGAACACATATATATTGACGAGAACATAATAGGTTCAGATCAGAAATCATGGCACTCGGGCCCTAGTGACAAGCATTAAGCATGGCAAAGTTGTAGCAACATCAATCTCAGACCATAGTGGATACTAGGGATCAATCCCCATCAAAACTAACTCGGTTACATGATAGATCTCATCCAACCCATCACCGTCCAGCAAGCCTACGATGAGATTACTCACGAACGCTGAAGAGCATCATGGAATTGGCGATGAAGGAAGGTTGGTGATGACGATGGCGACGATCTCCCCTCTCCGGAGCCCAGAACGGACTCCAGATCTGCCCTCCAAAGGAAGAACAAGTGGTGGCGGCCCCTCCGTATCGTAAAACGCGATGAACTCTCCTCCTTGATTTTTTCGGACGAAAGGGACTAAATAGAGCTGGAGTTGGAGGCGGCGGAGCTACAACGGCCCCACAAGCCTGCTAAGCACGACCAGGGGGGCCGCGCCTGGTGGGTTTGTGGGCTCATCGCTCCACCCCTCTGGTTGATTCTTGCGCCAGTATTTTTTATATATTCCACAAAAAATCCTCGTAAATTTCCAGGTCATTCCGAGAACTTTTATTTCTACGCAAGAACAACACCATGGCAATTCTGCTGAAAACAGCGTTAGTCCGGGTTAGTTCCATTCAAATCATGCAAATTAGAGTCCAAAACAAGGGTAAAAGAGATTGGAAAAGTAGATACGACAGAGACGTATCAGCTCCCCCAAGCTTAAAGCCTTGCT
Organism: Hordeum vulgare subsp. vulgare; assembly: GCF_904849725.1. NCBI lineage: Eukaryota > Viridiplantae > Streptophyta > Magnoliopsida > Poales > Poaceae > Hordeum > Hordeum vulgare. The sequence continues at coordinate 388,111,321 of NC_058522.1, forward strand.
TGTGCTCAAGCAATCCAGTTGACAAACTGAAAGAGACAAAAGAAAAACTTTTACGAACTCTGTTTGATCTTGTTGCAATTATGTCCAACTCATATTCAGATTTTCAGCAAGATCATAAGCAAACCTCAAAAGCAATGACATTTAGGTCTCAAGAGGAACTCATATCAATGGCATAATCCACTAGCGAGCAATAATAATGAGTTTCAAATGTCAACGCTTCAATCAAAACAATCATGAAGCAGTATGAACAGATGGTATCTCGCTAGCTCTTTGTGAGACCGCAAAACATAAATGCAGAGCACCTTCAAAGACCAAGGGCTGACTGAACATTGTAATTCATGGCAAAGAAGATTCAGTCACAGTCATACTCAATAACAATTAAAAGCAAATCATAAAAATGACGGAGGTGCTCTCTAATTGGTACCTTTATAAGGGGAGGATGACTCGACAGAAACATAAATAGATAGGCCCTTCGCAGAGGGAAGCATTGATTTGCAGAGGTGCCAGAGCTCAAGCTTTTAAAACAGAGATAAATAATTTTGGGTGGCATGCTTTCATTGTCAACGCGATGACCAAGAGTTTTCACCATCTTCCATGCTACACATACTATAGGCGGTTCCCAAACAGAAAAGTAAAGTTTTGACTCCCCCACCACCGATCAATCACACTCCACGACTAGCCGAATACTCGGGTGCCGTCCATACCAACAACAATCCAGGGGGAGTTTTGTTTGCAATTATCTTTTCCATTTGAGCATGGAACTGGGCATTCCAATTACCGGCCCCTTTCTCGTGAATGATAGTGAATAAACACATATCGAGGATAACACGCCTAGCATGGAAGATACTGATCGCCCCTTGTCACCACATGAGTGGTTCTGGCAAGCAAAACAAATTATTTCTTGAAGGTTTAGAGAGTGGCACATGCAAATTTACTTGGAACGACAGGTAGATACCGCAAATAGGTAGGTATGGTGGGCTCATATGGAACAACTTTGGGTTTATGGAAGTGGATGCACAAGCAGTATTCCCGCTTAGTATAAGTGAAGGCTAGCAAAAGACTGGGAAGCGACCAACTAGAGAGCGACAACAGTCATCAAAGTGCATAGAGATTAACCAACATTGAGTGCAAGCATGAGTAGGACATAAATCACCATGAACATCAGTATCATAGAGGCTATGTTGATTTTGTTTCAACTACATGGGTGAACATCTGCCAAGTCAAGCCACTTGAATCATTCAAAGGAGGATACCATCCTATCATACTACATCATAATCATCTCAAAATTCATGTTGGCATCCAAGACAAACCATTATAAGCTCCTAGATAATTAAGCATGGCATCAGAAACTATGATCTCTAAGTTGTCATTGTAAACATGTTTCTCTCACAACAAAGCTGAATTAGGAACGGTGAGCTAGTCACATTTACAAAAACAAAATAGGTTGAGTTCATACCAGCTTTTCCAGGCTCAATCACTTCATCATATATCGTCATTATTGCCTTTCACTTACACGACCGAATGATGTGAACAATAATAAGAGTGCTCGTGTATTGGCCTAAGCTGGAATCTGCAAGAAAACACAAAGGAGAAGACAATGTAATATGGCTCTTTGACAAATAAACAGATATGCATGCGAGAGCCACTAAACATTGTAACCATGGTCTTCTACCTTGACCCAAAGAAAAAGAAAACTATTTACACGGGAAAGCTCCCAACAAGCAAAAGAAGAAAGAGAAACTTTTTGGGTTTTCTCAAACTAGACAAACACACGAAAAGAAAACGAGAAAAAGAAATAAACTAGCATGGATGATATAGTGGCAAGGTGTGAACACTGACTAACAAAGTGAAAGTGTGAACATGAATATAAAGTCTATGAGAAACACGTACTCCCCCAAGCTTAGGCTTTTGGCCTAAGGTGGTCTACTCCCATGGCTGGTCCGGGCGATATCCGAAATCATAATGGGTGTTGTACGGGAGCGCGGCAGCCACTGCCTGAATAGCAGCCTCACGAAGGCGAGCAGCCTTTGCCTCCCTCTCATACTCCTCCGCCTCTCCTCTGCTTATGTAATATCTCTGTTTTACCTAAAAGTCAAAGAAGGCAGGAGCGGGAAGGGTAATATGAAAAACACGATGTCGGTTAAATATTAACCTGTACACGAGGGATTCATTATCCCTCTCAAGGAACTGATAGTGTGTCATAGCGGCGCGATCAAGGAAAGTTGTATGGAGCGGGGGATCTCCTTCGCGGATGGGTACTCCAAGAAAATTTGCGATGCGAGTGGCATAAATCCCACCAAAGAAATCCCCTTCATTAGCATTATTATTCATACTCCTTGCTATTATAGCTCCCATGTTGAAACTTCTATCACCCGTTACTGCGCTCTTAAGGATACTAAGGTCAGGTGCGCAGAGGTGACAATGCTTGATCTTGCCGTTAATGCATCTACCTATGAAGAGGCCAAAGTAATGCAAGGCGGGAAAATGAATGCTCCCCATGGTAGCCTGCGGAATATCTCTAGTTTCTCTGACAGTTATACTAGAGAAAAAAATCTCTAACCGAAGATTTCGGAGGATCGTTGAGACTACCCCAATAAGGTATCTTGCAAATTCTATTGAAATCCTCTAAATCCATGGTATACAATTTGTCATAGAGATCAAACAGTACGGATATGTCACGTCCTGCTGAAAATTTGAACATACGAACAAAGAGGCAGTGAGAGTAGTATACTGTTCACATTTATCAGAGATGAATTCTTCAAGTCCAACGTTGTGAACAAGTGTATCAAACTCGTCTTTGAAACCTGCATCAATCATGAATTCATCAGAAGGCCATTCACATGGTTGTACCTGTGCGTTCCTCGATTGGTAAGGATCGGGTTCTCGAATCGCGAGACGGGGACACCTCTTGCTTGAGGAACCACCATGATAGTTTCTCCTGAACATCTTCCTTTTCTGAAATTTTCAGTAACTCAAAGGAAAAGTGAACAAGGCTCAACGAAACTCATAGCAACTACTCCTTCAAGTGCCTAGAGGCCATATCACACATCCAAACTACTTGGGACCAGCTAAAATTAGCATGCACAGCTCAAGAAGAAGGTCACCAAGGCAGCAAAAATATGCAACGAATAAGGCACTAGAGCAAAAACTAATTGGACCAATGGAGGAGTCACATACCAAGGAGCAATTTCCCCAAAACAGTTTGGTGAATGGAGCTTTGCACAAGGAGATCGAAAATTGCAGCAAGAAGAGCAAGAACACGGGTTTGAGTTGTAGAATGAATTTTTCTGGAGGTAGGAGAAGGAGATGGGAGTTGGAATAAGTGGAGGGGGACACGTGGGCCCCACAAGCCTGGTAGGCGCGGCCAGGGGGTGCCCGCGCCTCCAGGGCTTGTGGCCCAATGGTACATCCCCCTGACTAGCTCTCCGTCTCAGAATTTTTCAAAAATTCTAGAAAAAATCATACTTGATTTTCACGGCAATCGGAGAACTTTTATTTTCGGGACATTTTTCTACGGGATGCAAAAAGCAGAAAACAGGAAAAACTAAAGCTAAATCTATCATTTTTCTTCTAAGCAACCAAAGGTAAAGGTTTGAAACACAGGGCTGTGACTCTTAGATTCATCCATCACGGTCATCAAAAGAAATTCGTCAATGACGTTGATCAAGTCTCCTTGACAAACTTTTTCGAATCGCGTAAAAAACGGAGAATTTTTGAATAGTCACTAGGTTACCTCAATGGGGATGTGCATATCCCCGACAAGCAAATCATATTTCATCTTAACAGTAGGTATAGGGCATTCAAAGCTCCCAATAAGAATCGATGAAGTTTTTTCAATAGCATTGATGCAATGTACTCGATATTGTTTCTTTGGAAATTACACTTTATGCTCATTACCAATGACATGGAAAGTGACATTGCCTTTGTTGCAATCAATAACAACCCCTGCAGTGTTTAAAAAGGGTCTTCCAAGAATGACCGCCATGGCATCATCCTCGGGAATATCCAGGATAACAAAGTCTGTTAAGATAGTGACGTTAGCAACCACAATAGGCACATCCTCGCCAATGCCGATAGGGAAAGCAGTTGATTTGTTGTCCATTTGCACAGTGATTTTAGTGGGTGTCAACTTATCCAGTTCAAGCCTACGATAAAGAGAGAGAGAGAGGGAGGCATAACACTAACGCCGGCTCCAAGATCGCATAAGTCAGTTTTATCGTAGTTGCCTTTAATGGAGCAAGGTATAGTGGGCACTCTGGGATCACCTAGTTTCTTAGGAGTTCCACCCTTGAAGGTATAATTAACGAGCATGCTGGAAATCTCAACCTCAGGTATCCTCCTCTTATTAGTAACAATATCCTTCATGTACTTAGCATACGGAGACATTTCGAGCATATCTGTCAAACACATTTGCAGAAAAATAGGTCTAATCATTTCAACAAATCTCTCAAAATCCTCATCATCCTTTTTCTTGGATGGTTTGGTAGGAAAGGGCATGGGTTTCTGAACCCATGGTTCCCTTTCTTTACCATGCTTCCTAGCGATGAAGTCGTTCTTATCATAACTCGTATTCTTAGGTTGTAGGTTATCAAGATCAACACTAGGTTCAATCTCCACATCCTTATCATTGCTAGGTTGAGCATCAACATGAACATCACTATCGATATTATCATTAGGCTCATGTTCATCACCAGATTGTGTTTCGGCATTAGAAACAGAGATATCGTTTGGATTCTCAGGTGTAACAGCGACAGGGTTGTAGCATGCAAGTTCCTATCATCTTTCTTCATCTTCCTAGGATGACTAGGTACATCTGTGTTAACTCCTTGAGAATCTTGTTCAATTCTCTTAGGATGACCCTCAAGATACAAAGTTTCCTCGGTCATTCTACCGCCTCTAGTGACGACTCTGACAGAATTGTCGTTCAACTCATTGAGCAAGTCATTTTCAGCCTTAAGTACTTGTTCTACTTGAGTAGTAACCATAGAGGCATGTTTACTCAAAAGCTTAAGATTATTGACGTTTCTGTCCACACAAGCACTTAAATGACTAAGCATACGAGCATTCTGTTCCAATTGTCTACTAACATAATCACTGAAACTTTGTTGTTTGGCAACGAAGTTATCAAATTCCTCCAAGCATAAGCTAGCAGGTTTATCAAAAGGAATATCACTCTCATTGAATCTACGAAGAGAATTTACCTCTACTACCTGTGTCGGGTTATCGAGACCATGGATCTCTTCGATAGGTGGTAGATTTTTGACATCTTCAGATTTAATGCCTTTCTCTTTCATAGATTTCTTAGCTTCTTGCATATCTTCAGGACTTAGGAATAGGACACCTCTTTTCTTCAGAGTTGGCTTCGGAGGTAGTCTGGGAATAGTCCAAGCATTTTCATTGCACAAGATATTATTCAATAAGATATCAGCTTGTTCTACAGTTCGTTCCCTGAAAACACAACCAGCACAACTATCTAGGTGGTCTTTAGAAGCATCGGTTAGTCCATTATAGAAGATATCAAGTATTTCATTCTTCTCAAGAGGGTGATCGGGCAAAGCAATCAATAGCTAGACAAGCCTCCCCCAAGCTTGTGGGAGACTTTATTCTTCAACTTGCGCAAAGTTGTATATTTCCTGCAAGGCAGCTTGCTTCTTATGGGCAGGGAAATGTTTTTCAGAGAAGTAGTAGATCATATCCTGTGGGCTACGCACACAACCAGGAGCAAGAGAAGTGAACCAAGTCTTAGCATCATCCTTTAGCGAGAAAGGAAACAGCTTAAGGATATAGTAGTGGCGGATCTTTTCCTCACTCGTGAATAGGGTGGCTATATCGTGCAGCTTAGTAAGATGGGCTACAACCGTTTCAGACTCATAATCATGAAAAGGATCAGATTCGACCAAAGTGATTAACTCAGGGTCGACAGAGAATTCATAATCCTTATCGGTCACAAAGATAGGCGAAGTAGCAAACTTCGGGTCATATTTCATCCTAGCGTTCAAAGATTTTTCTTTCCACATGCAGAGTAATTTCTCAAGATCATAGCTATCCTTACAAGCAAGAAAGTCCTCAGCTATCTCTCCCTCCATAACATAACCCTCAGGCATATCAGGCAATTCATATCTAGGAGACCTAGTTCTAACAGGCGAAAAAGCAGGTTCTACTTCAATAATCTCAGCAGTTTCAGAAGTATCATCACATCTAGCAGCAACTCTAGCAATTTGTGCATCAAGGAATGCACCTAGTGGCAAAGCAGTATCAAGCAAAGCATCATCACAAGTATCATGGACAGCAGAAGTAGCATCATCAAGCACAAGCGACATATCAAAATTCCTAGCAGGAGGTGGTGTCGCAAACTTACTCATAACTGAAGGTGAATCAAGTGCAGAGCTAGATGGCAGTTCCTTACCTGTCCTTGTAGTTGAGGGCAAGACTTTAGTTTTTGGATCTATCGGATTCCTCATAGTGATCAGCAGACGTAAATCCCAAGTGACTCAGAGAATATAGTTATGCCTCCTCGGCAACGGTGCCAGAAAATAGTCTTGATAACCCACAAGTATAGGGGATCACAACAGTTTCGAGGGTAGAGTATTCAACCCAAATTTGTTGATTCGACACAAGAGGAAGCCAAAGAATATTCTCAAGTATTAGAAGTTGAGTTGTCAATTCAACCACACCTGAAAGACTTAGTATCTGCAGCAGAGTATCAGTAGCAAAGTAGTGTGATAGCAACAATAGCAACAGTAACAGTAGCAGCAGTGACAACAGTAGTGACAGAGTAACAATAGCAGTAGTGACAGCATTAGCAGCAAAGTAACGTAGCAAGGACAAGTAGGAAAAACTCGTAGGCATTGGATCGGTGATGGATAATTATGCCGGATGATATTCATCGTGCAACAGTTATAACATGGAGAGATATGTAACTAGCTCCAGTTCGTCAATGTAATGTAGGCATGTATTTCGTATATAGTCATACGTGCTTAGGGAAAAGAACTTGCATGACATATATTGTCGATCCCTCCCATTGCAGCGGGCTCCTAATGTAAACTACGGGATATTCAGGTTCTCCTTTTAATAGAGAACCGGAACAAAGCATTAGCACTTAGTGAATACATGAACTCCTCATACTATGGTCATCTCCAGGAGTGGTTCCGGCTATTGTCACTCCGGGGTTGCCGGGTCATAACACATAGTAGGTGACTACAACTTGCAAGATAGGATCAAGAACACACATATATTGGCGAGAACATAATAGGTTCAGATCTGAAATCATGGCACTCGGGCCCTAGTGACAAGCATTAAGCATGGCAGATCTCATCCAACCCATCACCGTCCAGCAAGCCTACGATGAGATTACTCACGAACGGTGAAAAGCATCATGGACTTGGCGATGAAGGAAGGTTGGTAATGATGATGGCGACGATCTCCCCTCTCCGGAGCCCAGAACGGACTCCAGATCTGCCCTCGAGAGGAAGAACAGGTGGTGGCGGCGCCTCCGTATCGTAAAACGCGATGAACTCTCCTCCTGGGTTTTTTCCGGATGAAAGGGACTAAATAGAGCAGGAGTTGGAGGCGATGGAGCTACGAGGGACCCACAAGCCTACTAGGCGCGGCCAGGGGGGCGCCGGGTGGGCTTGTGGGCTCCTCGCTCCACCCCTCCGGTTGATTCTTGCGCCAGTAATTTTTATATATTCCACAAAAAATCCTCGTAAATTTCTAGGTCATTCCGAGAACTTTTATTTCTGCGCAAAAAAACACCATGGCAATTCTGCTGAAAACAGCGTTAGTCCGGGTTAGTTCCATTCAAATCATGCAAATTAGAGTCCAAAACAAGGGCAAAAGAGTTTGGAAAAGTAGATACGATGGAGACGTATCAACGCACTGGACTACGCGTCGTAAGAGATTGAGGATATGGACGAAGAGGCCTACTACCCCACCCACATAAACACCAGGAAGTGGACCGCAACATCTACTTACGATGTTTACATGGTAGACATGCCTCGCGATATGGATAATGTCACACCCAAGCAGAACAACGATAAGCCCACAGAAGATCTGTCAAAACGCCAAAAGTCGCCTAAGTGCTCCAAGGCAAACAAGGGAGGGGGCTCCGCACAAGCCTCAGGTGAAAATCCGACCCCTGACGGCCATGGCAACACCGAGGCTCCTGAACACGAACCATAGGAACCGGCCAATGACGATCCTGACGGCCGCAACAATTCGGACGACGATGAGGATTACCTCCCTCCTGTCGATGACCTCAATGGCCTTCAAGACGAAGAGTTCGTAATTCCCGAAGACCCTGAAGGCCAGTAGAAAATTTGGCAGCGGCTTGTAGCCACCACCCAAATCTTAAAAGCAAAGAAAAACAGCTCCAGGACGAGCAGGATACCATCAATAATAGGTGGACCAAAATCCTAGCAGCCGAAGAAGGATACGACACAGTATGGCTAGACCAAAAGAAGACATACTCGCGTCGGTGACTGCTCCCACAGTTCAACGACAAGGCCCCAGAACATGTGCCCCCCACCAACGCACCGACTACGACCAGCCTGATCGCCCACCTAGAGGGCATGATAGAACGACCGGAGAAAATGGGTATAGACCTAAACCTCCGCGCCGAAAAGGTAAAGAGCATATGCACCATGGGCATAGACCTAACCCACGATATGACAAATCGGGTCACAGCAGGTCCATCTATGGATCAACGAGGTACTCTGATACGTCCATTTTGCATCATGTTTTCATGTTGATATTTATCGCTTCTTTGGCTGTTATTTCACTTCACGGTACAATTCTTATGCCTTTTATCTCTTATTTTTCAAGGTTTACATGAAGAGGGAGAATATCGGCAACAGGAATTCTGGCCTGAAAGTGGAGGAAAGTTGAAATACCTATTCTGCGCAACTCCAAATGCCGTAAAAATCAACGGGGATTTTTTTCCCATTTTATCAAAAATACTGGGCCGAAGAAGTGCCAGAGGGGCACCAGGGGGTGCCCACAAGCCTGCACGACACGGCCACCCCCCCCCCCCCCAGGCCGCGCCATGGGGGCTTGTGGGCAGCCCACTGGCCCACTGCCCCCCCCCCTTTTGCTATATGGAGGGTTTCGTCCAGGAAAAAATCAAGGAGGAGCTTTTTCGTGGTTTCACCGCTGCCGCGAGGCGGAACTTGAGCAAAACCAATCTAGAGCTCCAGTAGGACGATCCTGCCGGGGAAACTTCCCTCCCGGAGGGGGAAATCGTCGCCATCGTCATCACCAACACTCCTCTCGTCGGAGGGGACTCGTCACCATCAACATCTTCATCAGCACCATCTCATCTCCAAACCCTAGTTCATCACTTGTAACCAATCTCCGTCTTGCGACTCCGATTGGTACTTGTAAGGTTGATAGTAGTATTGATTACTCTTTGTAGTTGATGCTAGTTGGATTATTTGTTGGAAGAGTTTATGTTCAGGTTCTTGATGCTACTCATTACCTCTCTGGTCATGAATATGATTATGCTTTGTGAGTAGTTACTTTTGTTCCTGAGGACATGGGATAAGTCATGCTAATAGTAGTCATGTGAATTTGGTATTCGTTCAGTATTTTCTGTTATGCTCTAGGATGGTGATCGATTTTAGGAAATTGAATAAAGCCACTAGGAAAGATCATTACCCTTTGCCTTTTATCAACCAAATGCTAGAAAGACTGTCTAAACACACACACTTCTGCTTTCTAGATGGTTATTCCGATTTCTCCCAAATACCAGTTGCACAATCTGATCAGGAGAAAATCACTTTCACCTGCCCTTTCGGTACCTTTGCTTATAGACGTATGCCTTTTGTCTTACGTAATGCACCTGCCACCTTTCAAAGATATATGATGGCTATATTCTTTCACTTTGGTGAAAAGATTGTCGAGGTTTTCATGGATGACTTCTCCGTTCATGGGTCTTCTTTTGATGATTGCCTCAGCAACCTTGATCGAGTCTTGCAGAGATGTAAAGACACCAATCTTGTCTTGAATTGGGAGAAGTGCCACTTTATGGTTAATGAAGGCATCGTCTTAGGGCATAACATTTCTGAAAGAGGTATTGAAGTCGATAAGGCTAAGGTTGATGCAATCGAGAAAATACCATACCCCACAGATATCAAAGGTATAAGAAGTTTCCTTGGTCATGCTGGTTTCTATAGAAGGTTCATTAAAGACTTCTCTAAGATTTCTAGTCCTTTTACCAATCTCTTGCAAAAGGATATTCCTTTTGTTTTTGACGATGATTGTGAGGAAGCCTACGAAATACTTAAGAAGGCCTTGATAACCGCACCTATTGTTCAACCACCTGATTGTAACTTACCTTTTGAAATCATGTGTGATGCTAGTGATTATGCTGTTGGTGCTGTTCTAGGGCAAAGAGTTGATAAGAAGTTGAATGTTATTCACTATGCTAGTAAAACTCTAGACAGTGCCCAAAGAAACTATGCTACTACGGAAAAGGAATTTTTAGCAGTCGTGTTTGCATGTGAAAAGTTCAGTTCTTACATAGTTGATTCCAAAGTCACTGTTCACACTGATCACGCTGCTATTAAGTACCTCATGGAGAAGAAAGACGCTAAACCTAGACTTATCAGATGGGTTCTCTTGCTAAAAGAATTTGATTTGCATGTTGTAGATAGGAAGGGTGTTGATAACCCAGTAGCAGATAACTTGTCTAGGTTGGAGAATGTTCTTGATGACCCACAACCTATTGATGATAGCTTTCCCGATGAGCAATTGAATGTCATCAACGCTTCACGTAGTGCATCGTGGTATGCTGATTATGCAAACTATATTGTTGCCAAACATATACCACCTAGTTTCACATACCAGCAAAAGAAGAAATTCTTCTTTGTCTTGAGACATTACTTCTGGGATAATCCTCACCTTTATAAAGAAGGAGTCGATGGTCTTATTAGACTTTGTGTACCTGAGCATGAACAGGACAGATCCTACAGAAGTGTCACTCCGAGGCCTACGGAGGACACCATGCGGGATATAGAACTGCACACAAGGTATTGCAATCAGGTTTCTATTGGCCCACTCTCTTCAAGGATGCCCGTAAGTTTGTCTTGTCTTGTGACGTATGTCAAAGAGTAGGTAATATTGCTAAACATCAGGAAATGCCTATGAACTATTCACTTGTCATTGAACCATTTGATGTTTGGGGCTTTGATTATATGGGACCTTTTCCAAAATCCAGCGGGCATACTCATATCCTAGTTCCTGTTGATTACGTCGCTAAGTGGGTAGAAGCTATCCCCGCTAGTAGTGCTGATCACAACACCTCTATCACGATGCTTAAAGAAGTTATTTCCCTAGATTTGGAGTCCCTAGATATCTAATGACTAACGGTGGTTCACGTTTCATTCATGGTGATTTCCATAAAATGCTTGCTAAGTACGATGTGAACCATAGAATTGCGTCCCCCTATCACCCTCAGTCCAATGGTCAAGTAGAGCTAAGCAATAGAGAAATTAAACTAATTATGCAAAAGACTGTCAATAGGTCTAGAAAGAATTGGTCTAAGAAGCTCGATGATGCACTGTGGGATTATAGAACTGCCTATGAGAATCCCATGGGCATGTCTCCGTACAAAATGGTGTACAGTAAAGCATGTCATTTACCTCTTGAGCTAGAGCATAAAGCTTATTGGGCAATCAAAGAGCTCAACTTTGATTTCAAACTTGCTGGTGAGAAGAGGTTATTTGATATTAGCTCGCTTGATGAATGGAGAACTCACGCATATGAGAATGCCAAGTTGTTCAAAGAAAAGGTTAAGAGGTGGCATGATAAGAGGATACAAAAGCATGAGTTCACTATAGGTGATTATGTCTTGCTACATAATTCTCGTTTAAGATTCTTTACACGCAAGCTTTTCTTTAAATGGGACGGTCCTTACGTTGTTGAGAAAGTATATCGTTCCGGTGCTATCAAGATCAACAACATGGAAGGTAATTGTCCAAGAGTTGTAAATGGTCAGAGAATCAAACATTATATCTCAGGTACTCCCATAAATGTTGAAAGCAATATTATCAATACCATAACTCCGGAAGAATACCTAAGGGATGTTTATCAGCCTGTTTCGGACTCCGAAAACGAACAGGTATGTGATTCGGTAAGAAAACAGTCTCCAAAACTTTTCCAGTAGGTATTTTTCTCCATTTTGGAATATTTGAAAAAATAGAAAAATTGGAAGTAGTCTGGAAAGCGTGCGAGGAGGCGACAAGCCTACCAGGCGCGGGCCCACCCCCTGGCCGCGCCTAGTGGGCTGCTGGCCACCTCGTGTGCCTCCCGGACTCCTTTTCGTGTGGAGTACTCCTTCTGGTCTGGAAAAAATCATTATATATTCTCCCAAAAGGTTTGACCCTCGTATCACGCAGATTTCCTCTGTTTTCGGTTCGTGCCTGTTTCTGTTGCAGATCTAAATTGCTATGACGTCCCCAAAAGCTCCTAAGGACAAGATCTTCGAGAAGGTAATCAATCCCTACCTCACGGGAGTGCTGCAACACCCTCAATCTATCGAGATGCATGATGGGATGTTGCACATCTGTGATGTTGAGGGGTCTAAGAAGACTGGGAGCGTGGAGGCGAGGCTCGAAGCAATGGAACAACAAGTCTTCAAGTGCCAAGGGATGGTAGAGCGCGGACTCTGCGCCGACCACATGATGATCACGGAGTTCACCAACAAGCACAAGATCGATGCCAATGACATCGGGAAGCACCTCTCCAGGCTCTATGACAGGATTGATAACCTCCAAGCCCAGATCTATGACCTGCAGAACCAAAACTGTGAGTATGAGTATAGATTTAAATCAATACGGTTTGCTGCAGATTTGAGGATTCCGGAGACTCGTTCATCTTTCCATGATGGAGCACCTATGTTTTGGAAGACGGAGGATCAAACCCATGTTGCAACAACTCCACCACCATCATCTCCAAAGGAAGACAACTAAGCATGGGTATGGGCAATCCCCTTGGCTTGTGCCAAGCTTGGGGGAGTTGCCCCGGTATCGTATCACCATCACATCTTTTGCCTTTACCTTTGTTTTAGTTTGTTCCTTTTCAGTTTTCTCTTTCTCTAGTAAAATACAAGTCTTAGTGTTTTAGTCTTGAGTTTTGCTTTGTGTCACCCCCCGATGTATTCGAGCTCGTGAGCCATATAATAAAGAGTGTCTTAGTTGAGGGCTTTGCCTATTGCGATGATCAAAAGAGTGAGAAAAGAACAAAAGCATGAAAGATCATGTAATGATCTTATGGGAAGTGATGGCTTCACATATAAAAATAATGTTGATTGAAACTTGTTGAGGGTAGACAAACGTAGACCTTGGCCATTGTTGCAATTAATAGGAAGTGATAAAGAAGGAGAGGTTCACATATAAATATATCATCTCTAACACCATCTATGATTGTGAACACTCACTAAACTATTGCATGCATAGAAGTAGATATTGGACAAGGAAGACAACATACTGAATTTCTGAACAATGTTATGTTATTAGAGATCCCTTAGCATGTGACGATTGCTTCCACCTCATATTAGCCAAAACTCCCGCACCAAGTAGAGATACTACTTGTGCATCCATAAACCTTCAACCCAGTTTTGCCATGAGAGTCCACCATACCTACCTATGGATTGAATAAGATCCCTCAAGTAAGTTGTCATCGGTGCAAGAAATAAAAATTTCTCCCTAATATGTATGATCTATTAGTGTGTGCAAAATAAGCTTTGTACGAACCTGTGATGAGGAAGACATAAAAGCGACAGACTGCATAATAAAATTCTTTATCACAGGAGGCAATATAAAGTGACGTTCCTCCGCACTAAGAGGACACGCATCCAAACCTCAAAAGCGCATGACAACCTCTGCTTCCCTCTGCGAAGGGCCTATCTTGTACCTTTACTTTTTGCCCTTGAAAGAGTCATGGTGATCTTCACCAATTCCTTGTTTCGCCTTTATCTTGGCTAGCGTCGTATGCTAGGGAAAGATCTATATTCATATGTCAACTTGGAAGTAAGTATTCATGAATTATTATTGTTGACATTACCCTTGAGGTAAGCAGTTGGGAGGCAAAACTATAAGCCACTATCTTTCTCTGTGTTCAGCTGAAACTTTGATCTCATGAGTACCACATGAGTTGTAGCAATTGTAGAAGACAAAAAGATGATTGAGTATGTGGATTTGCTTTACAAGCTCTTATTTGACTCTTTCCGATGTTGTGATAAATTGCAATTGCTTCAGTGACTAAAGGCTATCGGTTGTTGATTCTCGGTAAGGTTCTTGATCCATGCTTTACCTTGTGAAGGGATTGTCACTTTAGTATAAGAGTTCATATGATGGTATTGTTGTTCTGATCATGATTATGATGCATATATGTTCGTATCTTGTTTTGTCGACACCTCTCTCCCTAAACATGTGAGAATATTTATTGAGCTCGGCTTTCGCTTGAGGACAAGTGAGGTCTAAGCTTGGGGGAGTTGATACGTCCATTTTGCATCATGCTTTCATGTTGATATTTATTGCTTTTTGGGCTATTATTTCACTTCACGGTACAATACTTATGGCTTTTCTCTCTTATTTTGCGAGGTTTACATGAAGAGGGAGAATGTCGGCAGCTGGAATTCTGGCCTGAAAAAGGAGCAAGTTTGAGATGTCTATTCTATGCAACTCCATAAACCGTGAAAATCAACGTGGATTTTTTTGGGAATATATAAAAAGTACTGGGCCGGAGAAGTGCTAGAGGGGCGCCAGCAGGTGGCCACAAGCCTGCTAGGCACGGCCACCCCCCTGGGCGCGCCTAGGGGGCTTGTGGGCTCCCTGCTGGCCCACTGGCTCCCCTCTTCTGCTATATAAAGGGTTTCGTTCCAAAAAAATCAGGAGGAGGCTTTTCGGAGGATTCGCCGCCGCCACGAGGCAGAACTTGAGCAGAACCGATCTAGAGCTCCGGCAGGACTATCCTGCCGAAGAAACTTCCCTCCCGAAGGGGGAAATCATCGCCATCGTCATCACCAACACTCCTCTCATAGGAGGGGACTCATCACCATCAACATCTTCATCAGCACCATCTCATCTCAAAACCCTAGTTCATCTCTTGTAACCACTCTTCGTCTCGCGACTCCGATTGGTACTTGTAAGGTTGCTACTAGTGTTAGTTACTCTTTGTAGTTGATGCTAGTTGGATTACTTGGTGGAAGAGTTTATGTTAAGATCCTTGATGCTACTCATTACCTCTCTGGTCATGAATATGATTATTCTTTGTGAGTAGTTACTTTTGTTCCTGAGGACATGGGATAAGTCATGCTAATAGTAGTCATGTGAACTTGGTATTCGTTCGATATTTTGATGTGTTGTATGTTGTTTTTCCTCTAGTGGTGTTATGTGAACGTCGACTACATAACACTTCACCATTATTTGGGCCTAGAGGAAGGCATTGGGAATTAGTAAGTAGATGATGAGTTGCTAGAGTGACAGAAGTTTAAACCCTAGTTTATGCGTTGCTTCATAAGGGGCTGATTTGGATCCACTAGTTTAATGCTATGGTTAGACTTTGTCTTGATTCTTCTTTCGTAGTTGCGGATGCTTGCGAGAGGGGTTAATCATAAGTGGGATGCATGTCCAAGTAAGGGCAGTACCCAAGCACCGGTCCACCCACATATCAAACTATCAAAGTAACGAACGCGAATCATATGAACATGATGAAAACTAGCATGACAGAAATTGCCCTGTGTCCTCGGGAGCATTTTTCCTCCTATAAGACTTTGTACAGGCTTGTCCCTTGCTACAAAAGTGATTGGGCCAGTTTGTTGCACCGTTGCTACTTTTGTTACTTGTTGCTTGCTACGAATCATCTCACCACACAACCACTTGTTACCGATAATTTCAGTGCTTGCAGATATTACCTTGCTGAAAACCACTTGTCAGATCCTTCTGCTCCTCGTTGGGTTCGACACTCTTACTTATCGAAAGGACTACGATAGATATCCTATACTTGTGGGTCATCACAGGCCATAGCCGAACACAGGGATCCTTCATGGCTGGCTCTGACATCCTATGCAGTTCCATCACCTGCTTAATTTCATATCTCAAACTGGGGTTGAGCTCGGGAGTTTCAAACTTAGCCCAAAATAGCCGCTGCTCGGCATCCCTGTCATGGGTTGTAAAATGCTTGGCTGCGTTTGCTGCACTCTATAGAAGGTTCATGAAGGCGCGTGCGAAATGCCATATCCACGTAAGAAAGGCATACCTGTTTCCACCAAACGCACATTGCAGTAAGTATTGCTTACTAGTTGCCATAAGCTTGGGTTGGCACACTTCTTCTTCAAAGAACCTCCGCTCCACCCGCTCCGATTGAAGATCGGCAAATAGTTTGGTGTGATCGGCCATGTGATTTTGAGCTTTCTGCTCCAAGGCCTCAGACTTTGAGCTCGGCTCTTCTAGCTCTTTCTGGATCTCCGTCACCCTAGCCTCATGTTTGTTGCCGATGACCTTGAGGGCGTCCAGCTCGGCAGCCGCTTGTTCGGCCCCCACCTTGTTAGCAGCGGCCTCTTGTTTGGCTTTCTCCACCTCGGCCGTGAGCTTCTCGAGCTCTTGGTCTTGGACTGCTAACAAAGTTAGAATAGAAAGATTCAGCTGGCATGGCCAGGACGCTCCTACAAAAATTACTAAAGGACGGTATGAAGTTCTTTGGCCCAGCTTACCCTGCTTCTTGTTAAGCCGACCATTTATACGGTCAAGCTCTTCATCGGAAACTTTGAGTTTACGGTTTAGCTCGACTATTTCCAACACATTGGCATTGGCATCCGAGGATGAGGCCTACAAGGTAAAAAACAACATGCTAGTCCATTTCCGAATCATCGGGGCAAACACTCCTGAGTCAAAAATTCTCAAACAAGACAATTTAAACAAGTCTTCAGGCTATTCTTTGTGGTTTATTTAAGCTTGCTGGTTTGCCCGAGGATGAGGTCAAGAAGAAGGTATTTCCCTTATCTTTGAGGGATAAGGCGTTGACATGTTATAGGCTATGTGATGATACTGGATCATGGAACTACAATCGGTTGAAATTGGAATTTCATCAAAAGTTTTATCCTATGCATCTAGTACATCGTGATCGGAATTATATTTATAATTTTTGGCCTCATGACAGAGAAAGCATCGCTCAAGCTTGGGGAGGCTTAAATCAATGTTATATTCATGCCCCAACCATGAGCTCTCAAGAGAAATTATCATTCAGAACTTCTATGCTCGACTTTCTCATGATGATCGCACCATGCTTGACACTTCTTGTACCGGTTCTTTTATGAAGAGAGATATTGACTTCAAATGGAATTTATTGGAGAGAATTAAATGCAACTCTGAAGACTGGGAGATTGATGAAGGTAAGTAGTCAGGTATGAATTTGAAGTTTGATTGCGTTAAATCCTTTGTTGAAACAAATACTTTTTGTGATTTTAGCGCTAAGTATGGACTTGACTCTGAGATAGTAGCTTCATTGTGTGAATCATTTGCTTCTCATATTGATCTCCCCAAAGATAAGTGGTTTAAATATCATCCTCGTTTATAAGTCAATGTAGTTAAACCCAATCCAGTTGAAGAGAAAGTCATTGCCTATAGTGATCCTATTGTTCCCAGTGCTTACATTGAGAAACCACCTTTCCCTGTTAGGACAAAGGATCATTCTAAAGCTTCAACTGTGATACGTAGAGGCTACATTAGAACAACTACACCCCTGAGCAAATTAGAGTTGAACCTAGCATTGCTATTATCAAAGATCTCCTGTCCGACGATGTTCAGGGACATAATATTCACTTCTGTGAAGATGCTGCTAGAATTGCTAAACCTCACGCTAGAGACAAACATAGGCATGTTGTTGGCACGCCTGTTGTTTCTGTTAAGATAGGAGATCATTGCTACCATGGTTTATGTGACGTGGGTTCTAGTGTTAGTGCAATACCTTAATCCTTATATGATGAAATTAAAGACGAGATTGCACCTGTTGAGATAGAACCCATTGATGTCACTATTCAGCTTGCCAATAGAGATACTATCTGCCCTGTGGGAATTGTTAGGATTGTTGAAGTCTTGTGTGGTAAAACGAAGTATCCAACTGATTTCCTCGTTCTTGCTACCACTCAAGATATCTTTTGTCCCATCATATTTGGTAGACCTTTTCTTAATACTGCCAATGCTCATATTCACTGTGAGAAGCAAACTGTCACTGTTGGCTTTGAAGGTGTGTCACACGAGTTCAATTTCTCCAAGTTTGGTAGACAACCTCATGAAAAAGAGTTGCCCAGTAAGGATGAAACTATTGCATTGGCTTCTACTGTCGTGCCTCCTACTGATCCCTTAGAGCAATACTTGCTTGAGCATGAAAATGATATGCATATGGATGAAAGGGATGAGATAGATAGAGCTATCTTAGAACAATATCCTATCCTTAAGAATAACTTGCATGTTGAACTGCTTGGGGATCCACCCCCACCAAAGGGTGATCCTGTGTTTGAGCTTAAACAATTGCCTGATACTCTTAAGTATGCTTATCTTGATGACAAAGAGATCTATCCTGTTATTATTAGTGCTAGCCTCTCAGAGCATGAAGAAAAGAAGTTACTAAAAACTCTGAGGAAGCACCGTGCTGCTATTGGATATACTCTTGATGATCTTAAGGGCATAAGTCCCACTATATGCCAGCACAAGATTAAGACTGATACTGATTCCAAACCAGTTGCTGATCATCAAAGGAGATTAAATCCTAAGATGAAATAGGTAGTAAGAAAAGAAATACTAAAGCTCCTGGAAGCAGGTATTATCTATCATGTTGCTCATAGTGATTGGTTGAGTCTGGTGCATTGCGTCCCTAAGAAGGGAGGCATTACCGTCGTCCCTAATGATAAGGATGAATTGATCCCACAAAGGATTATTACTGGCTATAGGATGGTGATCGATTTTAAGAAATTGAATAAAGCCACTAGAAAAGATCATTACCCTTTGCCTTTTATCGACCAAATACTAGAAAGACTATCTAAACACACACACTTCTGCTTTCTAGACGGTTATTCCGGTTTCTCCCAAATACCAATTGCACAATCTGTTCAGGAGAAAACCACTTTCACCTGCCCTTTCGGTACCTTTGCTTATAGACGTATGCCTTTTGGCTTATGTAATGCACCTGCCACCTTTCAAAGATGTATGATGGCTATATTCTCTGACTTTTGTGAAAAGATTGTCGAGATTCTCATGGATGACTTCTCCGTTTACGGGTCTTCTTTTGATGATTGCCTCAGCAACATTGATCGAGTCTTGCAGAGATGTAAAGACACCAATATTGTCTTGAATTGGGAGAAGTGCCACTTTATGGTTAATGAAGGCATCGTCTTAAGGCATAAAATTTCTGAAAGAGCTATTGAAGTCGATAAGGCTAAGGTTGATGCAATCGATAAAATGCCATACCCCACAGATATCAAAGGTATAAAAAGTTTCCTTGGTCATGCTGCTTTCCATAGAAGGTTCATTAAAGACATCTCTAAGATTTCTAGGCCTCTTACCAATCTCTTGCAAAAGGATATTCCTTTTGTTTTTGACTATGATTGTGAGGAAGCCTTCGAAATATTTAAGAAGGCCTTGATAACCGCACCTATTGTTCAACCACCTGATTGGAACTTGCCTTTTGAAATCATGTGTGATGCTAGTGATTATGCTGTTGGTGCTGTTCTAGGGCAAAGAGTTGATAAGAAGTTGAATGTTATTCACTATGCTAGTAAAACTCTAAACAATGCCCAAAGGAACAATGCTACTATGGAAAAGGAATTTTTAGCAGTCGTGTTTGCATGTGAAAAGTTCAGGTATTACATAGTTGATTCCAAAGTAACCGTTCACACTGATCACGCTGCTATTAAGTACCTCATGGAGAAGAAAGGCGCTAAACCTAGACTTATCAGATGGGTTATCTTGCTACAAGAATTTTATTTGCATGTTGTTGATAGGAAGAATGCTGATAACCGAGTAGCTGATAACTTGTCTAGGTTGGAGAACATTCTTGATGACCCACAAACTATTGATGATAGCTTTCCCGATGAGCAATTGAATGTCATCAACGCTTCACGTAGTGCATCATGGTATGCTGATTATGCAAACTATATTGTTGCCAAATATATACCACCTAGTTTCACATACCAGCAAAAGAAGAAATTCTTCTTTGACTTGAGACATTACTTCTGGGATAATCCTCACCTTAATAAAGAAGGAGTAGATGGTGTTATTAGACGTTGTGTACCTGAGCATGAACAGCGACAAATCCTACAGAAGTGTCACTCCGAGGCCTACGGAGGACACCATGCGGGATATAGAATTGCACACAAGGCATTGCAATCAGGTTTCTATTGGCCCACTCTCTTCAAGGATGCCCGTAAGTTTGCCTTGTATTGTGAGAATGTGAAAGAGTAGGTAATATTGGTAAACGTCAGGAAATGCCTATGAACTATTCACTTGTCATTGAACCATTGGATGTTTGGGGCTTTGATTATATGGGACCTTTTCCAAAATCCAACGGGTATACTCATATCCTAGTTGTTGTTGATTATGTCACTAAGTGGGTAGAAGCTATCCCCACTAGTAGTGTTGATCACAACACCTCTATCACGATGCTTAAAGAAGTTATTTTCCCTAGATTTGGAGTCCCTGGATATCTAATGACCGACGGTGGTTCATATTTCATTCATGGTGCTTTTCGTAAAACGCTTGCTAAGTACGATGTCAACCATAGAATAGAGTCCCCCTATCACCCTCAGTCCAGTGGTCAAGTAGAGCTAAGCAATAGAGAAATTAAACTAATTCTGCAAAAGACTGTCAATAGGTGTAGAAAGAATTGGTCTAAGAAGCTCGATGATGCACTGTGGGCTTATAGAACTGCCTATAAGAATCCCTTGGGCATGTCTCCGTACAAAATGGTGTACGGTAAAGCATGTCATTTACCTCTTGAGCTAGAGCATAAAGCTTATTGGGCAATCAAAGAGCTCAACTTTGATTTCAAACTTGCTGGTGAGAAGAGGTTATTTGATATTAGCTCGCTTGATGAATGGAGAACTCACGCATATGAGAATGCCAAGTTGTTCAAAGAAAAGGTTAAGAGGTGGCATGATAAGAGGATACAAAAGCGTGAGTACAATGTAGGTGATTATGTCTTGCTATATAATTCTCGTTTAAGATTTTTTGCAAGCAAGCTTCTCTCTAAATGGGAAGGTCCTTATATTGTTGAGGAAGTATATCGTTCCGGTGCTATCAAGATCAACAACACGGAAGGTAATTGTCCGAGAGTTGTAAACGGGCAGAGAATCAAACATTATATCTCAGGTACTCCCATAAATGTTGAAAGCAATATTATCAATACCATAACTCCGGAAGAATACCTAAGGGATGTTTATCAGCCTGTTTCAGACCCCGAAAACGAACAGGTATGTGATTCGGTAAGAAAACAGACTCCAAAACTTTTCCAGTAGGAATTTTTCTCCGTTTCGGAATATTTGAAAAAAATAGAAAAATTGGAAGTAGTCTCGAAAGCGCGCGAGGAGGCGACAAGCCTGCCAGGCGCGGGCCCACCCCCTGGTCGTGCATAGTGGGCTTGTGGCCACCTCGTGTGCCTCCCGGACTCCGTTATCGTGCGAAGTACTCCTTCTGGTCTGGAAAAAATCATTATATATTCTCCCAAAAGGTTTGACCCTCGTATCACGCAGATTTCCTCTGTTTTCGTTTCGTGCCTGTTTCTGTTGCAGATCTAGATTGCTATGACGTCCTCAAAAGCTCCTAAGGACAAGATCTTCGAGAAGGTCATCAATCCCTACCTCACGGGAGTGCTGCAACACCCTCAATCTATCGAGATGCATGATGGGATGTTGCACATCTGTGATGTTGAGGGGTCTAAGAAGACTGGGAGCGTGGAGGCGAGGCTCGAAGCAATGGAGCAACAAGTCTTCAAGTGCCAGGGGATGGTAGAGCGCGGACTCAGCGCCAGCCACATGATGATCACGGAGTTCACCAACAAGCACAAGATCGATGCCAATGACATCGGGAAGCACCTCTCCAGGCTCTATGACAGGATTGATCACCTCCAAGCCCAAATCTATGACCTGCAGAACCGAAACTGTGAGTATGAGTATAGATTTAAATCAATACGGTTTGCTGCAGATTTGAGGATTCCGGAGACTCGTTCATCTTTCCATGATGGAGCACCTATGTTTTGGAAGACGGAGGATCAAACCCATGTTGCAACAACTCCACCACCATCATCTCCAAAGGAAGACAACTAAGCATGGGTATGGGCAATCCCCTTGGCTTGTGCCAAGCTTGGGGGAGTTGCCCCAGTATCGTATCACCATCACATCTTTTGCCTTTACCTTTGTTTTAGTTTGTTCCTTTTCAGTTTTCTCTTTCTCTAGTAAAATACAAGTCTTCGTGTTTTAGTCTTGAGTTTTGCTTTGTGTCACCCCCCGATGTATTCGAGCTCGTGAGCCATATAATAAAGAGTGTCTTAGTTGAGGGCTTTGCCTATTGCCATGATCAAAAGAGTGAGAAAAGAACAAAAGCATGAAAGATCATGTAATGATCTTATGGGAAGTGATGGCTTCACATATAAAAAGAATGTTGATTGAAACTTGTTGAGGGTAGGCAAACGTAGACCTTGTCCATTGTTGAAATTAATAGGAAGTGATAAAGAAGGAGAGATTCACATATAAATATATCATCTCTAACACCATCTATGATTGTGAACACTCACTAAACTATTGCATGCTTAGAAGTAGATGTTGGACAAGGAAGACAACATACTGAATTGTGTTTGCTTGGTTCCGAACAATGTTATATGATTAGAGATCCCTTAGCATGTGACGATTGCTTCCACCTCATATTAGCCAAAACTCCTGCACCAAGTAGAGATACTACTTGTGCATCCATAGACCTTCAACCCAGTTTTGCCATGAGAGTCCACCATACCTACCTATGGATTGAATAAGATCCCTCAAGTAAGTTGTCATCGGTGCAAGAAATAAAAATTTCTCCCTAATATGTATGATCTATTAGTGTGTGGAAAATAAGCTTTGTACGAACCTGTGATGAGGAAGACATAAAAGCGACAAACTGCATAATAAAATTCTTTATCACAGGAGGCAATATAAAGTGACGTTCCTCCGCACTAAGAGGACACGCATCCAAACCTCAAAAGCGCATGACAACCTCTGCTTCCCTCTGCGAAGGGCCTATCTTGTACCTTTACTTTTTGCCCTTGAAAGAGTCATGGTGATCTTCACCAATTCCTTGTTTCGCCTTTATCTTGGCTAACGTCATATGCTAGGGAAAGATCTATATTCATATGTCAACTTGGAAGTAAGTATTAATGAATTTTTATTGTTGACATTACCCTTGAGGTAAGAAGTTGGGAGGCAAAACTACAAGCCCCTATCTTTCTCTATGTTCAGTTGAAACTTTGATCTCATGAGTACCACGTGAGTTGTAGCAATTGTAGAACACAAAAGGTTGATTGAGTATGTGGATTTTCTTTACAAGCTCTTATTTGACTCTTTCCGATGTTGTGATAAATTGCAATTGCTTCAATGACTAAAGGCTATCGGTTGTTCATTCTCGGTAAGGTTCTTGATCCATGCTTTACCTTGTGAAGGAATTGTCACTTTAGCATAGGAGTTCATATGATGGTATTGTTGTTCTGATCATGATTATGATGCGTGCATATTCGTATCTTGTTTTGTCGACACCTCTCTCCCTAAAAATGTGGGCATATTTATTGAGCTCGCCTTTCGCTTGAGGACAAACGAGGTCTAAGCTTGGGGGAGTTGATACGTCCATTTTGCATCATGCTTTTGGGCTGTTATTTCACTTCACGGTACAATACTTATGGATTTTCTCTCTTATTTTGCGAGGTTTACATGAAGAGGGAGAATGCAAGCAGCTGGAATTCTGGCCTGAAAAAGGAGCAAGTTTGAGATGCCTATTCTGTGCAACTCCAAAAGCCGTGAAAATCAACGTGGATTTTTTTGGGAATATATAAAAAATACTGGGCCGGAGAAGTGCCAGAGGGGCGCCAACAGGTGGCCACAAGCCTGCTAGGGGCGGCCACCCCCTGGGCGCGCCTAGGGGGCTTGTGGGCTCCCTGCTGGCCCACTGTCTCCCCTCTTCGGCTATATGAAGGGTTTCATTCCGAAAAAATTCACGAGGATGCTATTCGGAGGATTCGCCGCCGCCACGAGGCGGAACTTGAGCAGAACCAATCTAGAGCTCCGGTAGGACGATCCTGTCAGGGAAACTTCCCTCCTGGAGGGGGAAATCATCGCCATCGTCATCACCAACACTCCTCTCATCGGAGGGGACTCATCACCATCAACATCTTCATCAGCACCATCTCATCTCCAAACCCTAGTTCATCTCTTGTAACCAATCTTCGTCTCGCGACTCCGATTGGTACTTGTAAGGTTGCTACTAGTGTTAATTACTCTTTGTAGTTGATGCTAGTTGGATTACTTGGTGGAAGAGTTTATGTTAAGATCCTTGATGCTACTCATTACCTCTCTGGTCATGAATATGATTATTCTTTGTGAGTAGTTACTTTTGTTCCTGAGGACATGGGATAAGTCATGCTAATAGTAGTCATGTGAACTTGGTATTCGTTCGATATTTTGATGTGTTGTATGTTGTTTTTCCTCTAGTGGTGTTATGTGAACATCGACTACATAACACTTCACCATTATTTGGGCCTATAGGAAGGCATTGAGAAGTAGTAAGTAGATGATGGGTTGCTAGAGTGACAGAAGCTTAAACCCTAGTTTATGCGTTGCTTCGTAAGGGGCTGATTTGGATCCACTAGTTTAATGATATGGTTAGACTTTGTCTTAATTCTTCTTTCGTAGTTGCGGATGCTTGCGAGAGGGGTTAATCATAAGTGGGATGCTTGTCCAAGTAAGTACAGTACGCAAGCGCCGGTCCACCCACATATAAAACTATCAAAGTAACGAACGCAAATCATATGAACATGATGAAAACTAGCATGATAGAAATTCCCGTGTGTCCTCGGGAGCGTTTTTCCTCCTATAAGTCTTTGTCCAGGCTTGTCCCTTGCTACAAAAGGGATTGGACCACTTTGCTGCACCGTTGCTACTTTTGTTACTTGTTGCTTGCTACGAATAATCTCACCACACAACCACTTGTTACCGATCATTTCAGTGCTTGCAGATATTACCTTGCTGAAAACCACTTGTCAGATCCTTATGCTCGTCGTTGGGTTTGACACTCTTACTTATCGAAAGGACTACGATAAATACCCTATACTTGTGGGTCATCACAGGCTATAGCCGAACACAGATATCCTTCATGGCTGGCTCTGTCATCCTATGCAGTTCCATCAGCTGCTTAATTTGATAGCTCAAACTGGGGTTGAGCACGGGAGTTTCAAATGCTTGGCCGCGTTTGCTGCACTCTGTAGAAGGTTCATGAAGGCGCATGCGAAATGCCATATCCACGTAAGAAAGGCATACCTGTTTCCACCAAACGCACATTGCAGTAAGTATTGCTTACTAGTTGCCATAAGCTTGGCTTGGCACACTTCTTCTTCATAGAACCTCCGCTCCACCCGCTCCGATTTAAGATCGGCGGATAGTTTGGTGTGATCGGCCATGTGATTTCAAGCTTTCTGCTCCAAGGCCTCAGACTTTGAGATCGGCTCTTCTAGCTCTTTCTGGATCTCCGTCACCCTAGCCTCATGTTTGTTGCCGACGACCTTGAGGGCATCCAGCTCGGCAGCCGCTTGTTCGGCCGCCACCTTGTTAGCAGCGGCCTCTTGTTTGGATTTCTCCACCTCGGCCCTGAGCTTCTCCAGCTCTTGGTCTTGGACTGCTAACAAAGTTAGAATAGAAAGATTCAGCTGGCACGGCCCGGACGCTCCTTCAAAAATTACTAAAGGGTGGTATGAAGTTATTTATCCCAGCTTACCCTGCTTCTTGTTAAGCCGACCATTTATACGGTCAAGCTCTTCATTGGAAACTTTGAGTTTACGTTTTAGCTCGGCTATTTCCAACACATTGGCATTGGCAGCTGAGGACGAGGCCTACAAGGTAAAAACAACATGTTAGTCCATTTCCGAATCATCGGGGCAAACACTGCTCAGTCAAAATTCTCAAACAAGACAATTTAAACAAGTCTTCGGGCTATTCTTTGTTTT
Source organism: Hordeum vulgare subsp. vulgare (assembly GCF_904849725.1). NCBI lineage: Eukaryota > Viridiplantae > Streptophyta > Magnoliopsida > Poales > Poaceae > Hordeum > Hordeum vulgare. Next base: position 388,137,550 of record NC_058522.1, read on the forward strand.
TCCCACGATTTTTTTTGAGCCACGATTGAGTTTTCCTTTCCAATTCACCCATGTCTCGGGGGCTGTTATACCCGTAAAAGTATATATATATATATATATATATATATATATATATATATATATATATATATATATATATATATATATATATATAACTTTGCAAAATGAAACCTACTATGTTAGACGGTTTACCTTAAAGCCTGTCAGCAAGCCGTTGAAGCAGGGGCGGAGCTAGGCTAATGCAAGGGTATGCAATGCAGACCCAACGTTTTTTGCAAAAAAACAGTATATAAGCTACGTTACAAGTCCTAGTTATCCTAGGCTTAACCTGCTACGTTGGTAGTCCCGGTTATCTACGTTGATAGTTACAGGTAGTGTCGTAGTGGGCCTTATCCAGTTATCCTGGGCTTAACCTGTTGGCTGATTGACGAAGCCAAGGAGGCAAGGAGAGACGCGAGACGCTCGACCACGAACCTGTCGCCGCAGCCTGTAGATCCTTCGATTTCGATCCATCCAAGACGCCGCATCAAAAACTGCTGGCCTGGCGATCTGACGGGCGGACTGGCGGAGGCCGCGGAGCACATCGTCAATCTCAGAACTGGTCGATCTACCATCTAGCAGTAGCAGATCGATCTCGTCAGTCGTCACACTTCCTGTTCGTCGCCTGACTGCAACTGAGAAACTGCAACAGCCAACGGCGGCAACACCGGCGCACACACATCAAGAATCACCGTTTCATCCTGTCTGATTGATCTTTTTGAGTCAATGAGTATTCAATCTTGATTTCTCCGATTTGTTAGTTAAGAAGAGATGATTATTTTCACTCCCTAATTTAGTTTTCATTAACCTATTGTCACGGGACTGCCTATTGTAGCATCAGTTAATTTTGAGTGCGTTTTGCATTGGCTTGCTACAAGCCTACAAAACTTGTGAAGCAGTGCAGAGAAAACAAGGTGAATTTCTTGCTTATAGTTATAGATTTCTGAATTATGAATATTTGAATTTTGTGAGACTGCCCACCATGCCAGTATGCCGCCATGACTATCTAACATGTTTTTTGTATAGGTGTGAAATATGAAGAACAAGCAAGGTAATGATTTGAAGCGTTTGTGGGACAGAGCTGCTTCAAAGGCGCCGAAGATAAGTTCGACATCAACACCAGCATCGGTATCTATCGACGTTGAAAACCAAGATCAAGATCATAATTTTAGTAACCCACCTTCCAATGAACTACAATTGGCACTAGTGCAAACAAGTAATAACAGTAGCATGGAACCGGAGATAGGTTCGCCAGATGTAGAAGATGAAAAATCGGATGAAGAATTTAATGATGAAGCAGTGTATGTACTTGAGCCTGGTCCCGAGAAAAGGATTCGCATCATGAACGATGACGTCCATGATCAAGATTTGGTGAGAAGGAGATACATTGCAATGGGGGCTTGTCAACCAAAGAAACATGAATCCAAAACAACAAAAATTGGAGGTAATAATCGTCGCTTTTCAGCTCATTGGTTTGACACGTACGAATGGCTTGAGTATAGTGTTAAACTAGATGCGGTGTTTTGCTTCGTTTGCTACTTGTTCAATGATAAAACTAAACATAAAGGTGTGATGCTTTTGTGAAAGGAGGGTTTAAAAATTGGAACATGATGAAAAATAGGTGTGAAAAACATTGTGGTTCTCTCACTAGTGTTCATTGTGAAGCTCAAGAGAAATTTGATTTGTTTATTAAGCCCGATGCATCAATTAGGGAGTCTCTTGCTTCAACTTCCAAACAAGCCAAGGCTCAATATATTTCCCGCCTAGGTTATTCTATTTATTGTCTGAGATTTCTTTTGAAGCAAGGTCTGGCTTTTCGTGGTCATGATGAAAGTGAAGAATCACTTAACAAGGGGAATTTTCTTGTGCTTTTAAATCATCTAGCGGAAAAGTTTGAAGACGTTGACAAAGTGGTTCTAAAAAATGCTCCAAAGAATTGTAAAATGACATCCCATGATATACAGTTAGAACTCATCAATTGTTGTGCTAAGGAGACAACTAGTCTCATCATGAAAGATCTCGGTGAAGAATATTTTGCCATACTTGCCGATGAATCTAGTGATGTGTACCAGCAGGAAGAATTGGCTCTTTGCTTGCGTTATGTTGACAAAATTGGATGGCCGGTTGAGAGATTTCTTGGAATTGTCCATGTTGAGGACACTACCTCTCTGACACTTAAAAAGGCAATTGAGAAACTATTGATGGACAATTCTCTGAGTTTTTCTATGGTGCGCGGACAGGGATGCGACGGAGCCAGCAACATGAAGGGTAAGGCTAATGGTTTGAAAAAATTAATTATGGATGAGTCTCCATCTGCTTATTATGTTCACTGCTTTGCCCATCAACTTCAGTTAACTCTTGTTGGTGTTGCTAAAGAGAATGGTGATTGCTTTTCGTTCTTTCAACAACTATCATCTTTGTTGAATGTTCTGGGTTTGTCTTGCGAAAAGATACAAATGTTTTGAGAAGCTCAAGCTGATTATCTCATTGAAGCGTTGCAATTGGATGAACTTGAAACCGGCAAAGGGCAAAACCAGGAGATGGGTTTGGGAAGACCATGTGAAACCCGTTGGGGATCCCACTCTAAAACTGTGTCACATGTTCTTCCTTTGTACCCTTCGATCAAAAAGGTTCTCAAAAGGATTGGAAAAGAGTATAATAGTGCTGAGGGTATTGGAGCTCAAACTATATTGAGATCATTTGAGTCATTTGAGTTTGTTTTCATGTTGCACTTGATGGAGGAACTATTTGGGTACACAGATGGCTTGAGTCGAGCTTTGCAAAGGAGGGATCAAGATATTGTGAATGCTATTGATCTAATTTCCCTCACTAAGCAACAATTGTTGAATTTGCGAGAAGATAGTGGGTGGGCATTATTTCTAGAAAATGTCAAGTCTTTTTGTCTAAAGCACAAGATCAAAGTGCCTGACATGGATGGATTTTATAAGTCGGCTCACAGATCCAATAAGTTCTTTAAGAAAGTAAAGAATCTCCATCGCTTTCGTATTGATATGTTTTTGGGTCTTATTGATAGGCAACTTCAAGAGCTCAACAATAGGTTTGATGAGGTGAACACCGAATTACTTGTATGTATGGCATCGTTCAATCCTGTTGATTCATTTGCTGCTTATGATCAAGAGAAGTTGGTCAAGCTTGCCCTTTTTATCCTAAGGATTTCTCAAGGACTGAAATATTGAAACTTCCTTATGAATTGTCAATGTTTATTGCTGATATGCGTAGAGATGAAAGATTTATAAAGGTGAAAAATATTGCCCAACTTTCAACCAAGCTTGTTGTGACAAAGAAGAACATATCATATGCCATTGTTTACAAGCTTCTCAAGTTGGTGTTAATTCTCCCGGTGGCAACTGCTAGTGTTGAGAGGGTCTTCTCTTCGATGAATTATGTGAAGAATAAGTTAAGAGCCAAAATGGGAGAGCAATATTTAAATGATTGCTTGGTTACTTTTCTTGAGCGTAAATTCTTCATCCAAGTAAAGGAAGACACCATCATATCTCACTTCCAAAAGGGTGATCGTAGGGTTAAATTTTGATTCTCCTTGTTGTGATGTAATCGATATTGGAGACACGGTTTCTAAAAATAATAATTTCTAGTTTCGTTGTTATTATTATGCACTTTTCTATTTCTTAGAATGTCGTGAAGCAGTTTTTTTTACTGCGCATACCCATGTCAAAAATCCTGGCTCCGCCACTGCGTTGAAGGATACATTTAGTCCGCTGTTGATGGACTCAATACTTATTAAAACCGCACCCATAAGGGTGTGATGCTCTACGGCTATAGAGGAGCCGTTCAAGGCATCCTCCATTATGGTCGCCCCCCAGCCATGGCTTGTTCTGTTGTGGGCGTCGCTCGGGGCGTCACAGAAGATGCCGGAGCATCATGTCCCTTGGAGGTTTTCTCCGAGCAGTGCTTGGAGGGAATTGGGTTCTTTTCCCCGCCTACGGAGAAGGAACCTGCCCCTTGAGCTTCAATGACCGAGGTATGTACCTCAGTCAAAATCTCTTGGTCTTCGGCTACCGGTGTATTAACACAAGCCGGAACCTCTCGGTCCTCGGAGGCTGGTGTCTCTTCTTCAGCGAGGATCTCCCGATCCTTGGCGCCTGATGTATACGCCTCGACCATCACCTCCTCGGTAGTGGTCGACGGGGCTTGATGGGACGTCACCTCGGCTAGCTCGTCCGAGGTCTAGGGAGGGGTGTTGTGGGACGCGTTCCCGCTCTCGGACAACTTGAAGGGCAGGGAATCCCCCTTCGACACTTGATCCGTCGAAAGATCACGGACCGGGCTGTGATAGAAAAAGGATTGGTCCTCATTATTGATAAAAATTGGAATAACTCTGTTAAAATAGGGAATGGACTCCATACGTTAGGGCTGGGGGCTTGACCCTTAGTGTTCGGTGAGGAACCTCCCCGATCTCTTTGTCGAAATCCGGGTGTGCATCGAGGAGGGTGACCTTGCGCTTTCAAGGTTTGTTTGAAGCCCGAGGAGGTAGTCCCTCCTCGGCGCCCTCCGATGCCCCCCTCGTCCTCGCGTGAAGAGAATATTCCCCTTCCTCCTCATCTACCTCCTCCCCCTCATGGTAGAGGAGGCATAGGTGTCCTCAGATTTTGTATCCGGGGGACCCCTCAAACGAGACCCCCGTGGGTCAGCACCACATATGGCCACTCTACTAGCATCTACTCCAGCAAAGGAATCCGGGGTTCCTCGGGTAGGGGAGCTGGGCCTTCTATGTTATTGGCCAGTTCCAGCCACTCCTACGAAAGAGAAAGGATAGTAATATCTTTAACAAAAACAAAGCTCTGAGTAGATAAAAGAGATCGGACGCACCTCCACCGGGGGAGTATTGTCGTCTAGGCCGGTATCTTCATCCTCGGCTGGCAACTCCTACTGCGGTTTAAGTAGTACCCGCCACGGGTCTTCATGGGTGGTGCGGTAGGACTCGAGCACCGTCCAAGGCTTATCGTCCTTGTGAGACCACATCGGGTTGTCCCGACGCTGGCAGGGAAGGATATTTCGATGGAGCGCGACCTGGACCACATTGGCCATCTGGATATTGGACTCCACCATTTGCCAGATGCAATTTTGCAGTTGTTGCACGTCTGAAGACAAGCCCTAGTCCACGCCTTTCCTGACCCATGAGGTCAGCCTCGCCGGAGGACCGGACCTAAACTCGGCAGGCACTACCCAGTTTTCTTCTCGTGGTTGTGTGATATAGAACCACTCCTTCTGCCAGTTCTTAATCGTGTCGGTCAGTGTGCCCTCCGTCCATGTCATGTGGCAGATCTTGCTTATCACGGACCCGCCACAGTCGGCATGCTGGCTATTGACCGACTTCGACTTAACACCAAAGACCTTGAGCCACAGACCGAAATGCGGATGAACCCGTAGAAATGCTTCGCAGACGGTGATGAAGACCGATATGTCCATGATGGAGTTTGGGGGGACGTCATGAAAATCCACCCCATAATAAAACATCAGACCCCTGAAAAAGGGGTGAGCCAGGAAGCCTAGTCCGCGGAGGAAGTGGGGGACGAACACCACCCGCTCCCAAGGCCTTGGCGTAGGAACCACCTTTCCGGTGCTCGGTCGGTGATGTCGGTGGCTATGTAGCCGCAACACTTCAGCTCCTGGATATCTCCTTCGGAGATGCAAGAGACCTCCCATTTGCCATGAGCGCTCGAGCTAGCCATTGCAGAGCTTGAGACAGAGGGTGACTGGAGGGATGGGAGGAGGAATGGATCTGGATACTTGAGCGAGTAAGAACAAAGAGCAAGGGTTTGGAATGCATGTGGTGGGCTTTAGATCTTTTTCGCCTTTTAAAAGGGGAGGTCGCGAAACCAAGGGTTTCCGCTTACGCCGCCACCAGCTCCTCCACTTCCCAAAACAACCACACCATTGGAACGTGCGTAGATTGGCTCGGGTCATTAAATTGAAATCCCCTCAAATGCCGGACGCGATCTCTGTTGATGATGGAACGTGCCCCGGGGTATGTGGCCTCGAGCCGCGACTCGAGTTTGGCTCATTATTTGTCACTGTGACTTTTCGTCAGAACACTTGTGAGATGGGTTACTATTCACCTTCGGGTCTTTAAAAGCCTTTGGATTTAATGACGCCTGTTTTCATGAATATTACGTCATTGGAGCGATTACACCGATACCAACCGGATATAAAGGTAACTCGTCGTGCAAGACGATTTGTCTAAGTGCTCGGCTGCCGAAGACCACACACATCGGCGTTGAAGGCTAGTCCGGGGGCTACCGTGGGAGTTCCGGATTAAGGGGTCCTCATGCAGTCGGGTTATCCCACATGGGCCGATCATATTGTTGGGGAACGTCGCATTGGAAACAAAAAAATTCCTACGCGCACGAAGACCTATCATGGTGATGTCCATCTACGAGAGGGGATGTGTGATCTACGTACCCTTGTAGACCGTACAGCAGAAGCGTTAGTGAACGCGGTTGATGTAGTGGAATGTCCTCACGTCCCTCGATCCACCCCGCGAACCGTCCCGCGATCAGTCCCACGATCTAGTGCCGAACGGACGGCACCTCCGTGTTCAGCACACGTACAGCTCGACGATGATCTCAGCCTTCTTGATCCAGCAAGAGAGACGGAGAGGTAGAAGATTTCTCCGGCAGTGTGACGGCGCTCCGGAGGTTGGTGATGATCTTGTCTAAGCAGGGCTCCGCCCGAGCTCCGCAGAAACGCGATCTAGAGGAAAAACCGTGGAGGTATGTGGTCGGGCTGCCGTGGAAAAGTCGTCTCAAATCAGCCCTAAAACCTCCGTATATATAGGGGGAAGAGGGGGAGCCTTTCCTTGGGGTCCAAGGACCCCTAAGGGTTTTGGCCGAGCCAAGGGGGGAAGGTCTCCCCCCCAAACCGAGTCCAACTTGGTTTGGAAGGTGGAGTCCTTCTCCCCTTTCCCACCTCCTCCTTTTTTTTCTTTTCTCTTTGATTTTCTTCCTATGGCGCATAGGGCCTTCTTGGGCTGTCCCACCAGCCCCCTAAGGGCTGGTGTGCCACCCCCAAGGCCTATGGGCTTCCCCGGGGTGGGTTGCCCCCCCCCCTCCCGGTGAACTCCCGGAACCCATTCGTCATTCCCGGTACATTCCCGGTAACTCCGAAAACCTTCCGGTAATCAAATGAGGTCATCCTATATATCAATCTTCGTTTCCGGACCATTCCGGGAACCCTCGTGACGTCCGTGATCTCATCCGGGACCCTGAACAACATTCGGTAACCAACCATATAACTCAAATACGCATAAAATAACGTCGAACCTTAAGTGTGCAGACCCTGCGGGTTCGAGAATTATGTAGACATGACCCGAGAGACTCCTCGGTCAATATCCAATAGCGGGACCTGGATGCCCATATTGGATCCTACATATTCTACGAAGATCTTATCGTTTGAACCTCAGTGCCAAGGATTCATATAATCCCGTATGTCATTCCCTTTGTCCTTCGGTATGTTACTTGCCCAAGATTCGATCGTCAGTATCCGCATACCTATTTCAATCTCGTTTACCGGCAAGTCTCTTTACCCGTTCCGTAATACAAGATCCCGCAACTTACACTAAGTTACATTGCTTGCAAGGCATGTGTGTGATGTTGTATTACCGAGTGGGCCCCGAGATACCTCTCCGTCGCACGGAGTGACAAATCCCAGTCTTGATCCATACTAACTCAACGAACACCTTCGGAGATACCTGTAGAGCATCTTTATAGTCACCCAGTTACGTTGCGACGTTTGATACACACAAGGTATTCCTCCGGTGTTAGTGAGTTATATGATCTCATGGTCATAGGAACAAATACTTGACACGCAGAAAAACAGTAGCAACAAAATGACATGATCAACATGCTACGTCTATTAGTTTGGGTCTAGTCCATCACGTGATTCTCCTAATGACGTGATCCAGTTATTAAGCAACAACACCTTGTTCATAATCAGAAGACACTGACTATCTTTGATCAACTGGCTAGCCAACTAGAGGCTTGCTAGGGACAGTGTTTTGTCTATGCATCCACACATGTAAATGAGTCTTCATTCAATACAATTACAGCATGGATAATAAACGATTATCTTGATATAGGAATTATAATAATAACTATAATTATTATTGCCTCTAGGGCATAATTCCAACAGTCTCCCACTTGCACTAGAGTCAATAATCTAGCCCTCACATCATCATGCGAATTACATTGTAATAAATCTAACACCCATACAGTTCTGGTGTTGATCATGCTTTGCCCGTGGAAGAGGTTTAGTCAGCGGGTCTGCTAAATTCAGATCCGTGTGCACTTTGCATATATTTACGTCCTTCCCTTCGACGTAGTCGCGGATGAGGTTGAAGTGTCGTTTGATGTGTCTGGACTTCTTGTGAAACCGTGGTTCCTTTGCTAAGGCAATGGCACCCGTGCTGTCACAGAACAAGGTTATTGGATTTAGTGCGCTTGGCACCACTCCAAGATCCGTCATGAATTGCTTCATCCAGACATCCTCCTTAGCCGCCTCCGAGGCAGCCATGTACTCCGCTTCACATGTAGAATCTGCTACAATGCTTTGCTTGGAACTGCACCAGCTTACCGCACCCCCATTAAGAATAAATACTTATCCGATTTGCGACTTAGAGTCGTCCGGATCTGTGTCAAAGCTTGCATCGACGTAACCTTTTACGGCGAGCTCTTCATCACCTCCATACACGAGAAACATCTCCTTAGTCCTTTTCAGGTACTTCAGGATATTCTTGACCGCTGTCCAGTGATCCACTCCTGGATTACTCTGGAACCTACCTACCATACTTATGGCCAGGCTAACGTCCGGTCTAGTGCACAACATTGCATACATGATAGAACCTATGGCTGAAGCATAGGGGACGGTGCGCATATGCTCTCTATCCTCATCAGTTGCTGGGCACTGAGTCTTACTCAATCTCGTACCTTGTAAAACTGGCAAGAACCATTTCTTGGACTGTTCCATTTTGAACCTCTTCAAAACTTTATCAAGGTATGTGCTTTGTGAAAGTCCTATCAGGCGTTTTGATCTATCCCTATAGATCTTAATGCCTAGGATGTAAGCAGCTTCTCCTAGGTCCTTCATAGAGAAACTTTTATTCAAGTAATCCTTTATGCTCTCCAAAAACTCTACATTGTTTCCAATCAGCAATATGTCATCCACATATAATATTAGAAACGCCACAGAGCTCCCACTCACTTTCTCGTAAATACAAGATTCTCCAACCACTTGTATAAACCCAAAAGCTTTGATCACCTCATCAAAGTGTTTGTTCCAACTCCGAGATGCTTGCACTAGTCCATAAATGGATCGCTGGAGCTTGCACACCTTGTTAGCATTCTTAGGATCGACAAAACCTTCGGGTTGCATCATATACGATTCTTCCTTAAGGAAACCGTTAAGGAACGCCGTTTTGACATCGATCTGCCAGGTTTCATAATCGAAAAATGCAGCTATTGCTAACACGATTCTGACGGACTTAAGCATCGCTACGGGTGAGAATGTCTCATCGTAGTCAACTCCTTGAACTTGTGAAAAACCCTTTGCCACAAGTCGAGCTTTATAAACGATCACATTGCCGTCAGCGTCCGTCTTCCTCTTAAAGATCCATTTGTTCTGAATAGCCTTGCGGCCCTTAGGCAGTACCTCCAAAGTCCACACTTTGTTCTCATACATGGATCCTATCTCGGACTTCATGGCTTCTAGACATTTGTTGGAATCTGGGCCCACCATTGCTTCTTCATAATTTGCAGGTTCATTGTTGTCCAACAACATGATTGATAAGACGGGATTACCGTACCACTCTGGAGCAGCACGTGGTCTCGTCGACCTGCGTGGTTCGACAGAAACTTGAACCGGAGTTTCATGATCATCATCATTAACTTCCTCCTCAACCGGCGTCGCAACGACAGAGGTTTCCCCTTGCTCTGCGCCACCATCCAGAGGGATGAGAGGTTCGACAACCTCGTCAAGTTCTATCCTCCTCCCAGTCAATTCTCTCGAGAGAAACTCCTTCTCGAGAAAAGCTCCATTTTTAGCAACAAACACTTTGCCCTCGGATTTGAGATAGAAGGTGTACCCAACTGTCTCTTTTGGGTAACCTATGAAGATGCACTTTTCCGCTTTGGGTTCCAGCTTTTCAGGCTGAAGCTTTTTGACATAAGCATCACATCCCCAAACTTTAAGAAACGACAACTTTGGCCTTTTGCCATACCATAGTTCGTATGGTGTCGTCTCAACGGATTTTGATGGTGCCCTATTTAAAGTGAATGCAGCTGTTTCTAATGCATAACCCCAAAACGATAACGGCAAATCAGTAAGAGACATCATAGATCGCACCATCTCTAATAAAGTACGATTACGACGTTTGGACACACCATTACGCTGTTGTGTTCCAGGCGGTGTCAACTGTGAAACAATTCCACATTGTCTTAAGTGAGCACCAAACTCGAAACTCAGATATTCACCCCCACGATTAGACCGCAGGAACTTGATCTTCTTGTTACGATGATTTTCAACTTCACTCTGAAATTGCTTGAACTTTTCAAATGTTTCAGACTTGTGCTTCATCAAGTAGACATAACCATATCTACTCAAATCGTCAGTGAAGGTGAGAAAATAACGATATCCGCCGCATGCCTCTACGCTCATCGGACCACACACATCGGTATGTATGATTTCCAACAAGTCACTTGCACGCTCCATTGTTCCGGAGAACGGAGTTTTAGTCATCTTGCCCATGAGGCATGGTTCGCACGTGTCAAGTGAATCAAAGTCAAGTGACTCCAAAAGTCCATCGGCATGGAGTTTCTTCATGCGCTTTACACCAATATGACCTAAGCGGCAGTGCCACAAAAATATGGCGCTATCATTGTTAACTCTAACTCTTTTGGTCTCAATGTTATGTATGTGTGTATCGCTATCAAGATTCAATATGAACAATCCTCTCACATTGGGTGCATGACCATAAAAGATGTTACTCATAGAAATAGAACAACCATTATTCTCTGACTTAAAAGAGTAATCGTCTCGCAATAAACAAGATCCAGATATAATGTTCATGCTCAACGCAGGCACTAAATAACAATGATTCAAGTTCATAACTAATCCTGATGGTAACTGAAGTGAAACTGTGCCGATGGCGATTGCATCAACCTTGGAACCATTTCCTACGCGCATCGTCACTTCATCTTTCGCCAGCCTTCGTCTATTCCGCAGTTCCTGTTTCGAGTTGCAAATATGAGCAACAGAACCGGTATCGAATACCCAGGCACTACTACGAGAGCCGGTTAAGTACACATCAATAACATGTATATCAAATATACCTTATTTTTCTTTGGCCGCCTTCTTATCAGCCAGATACTTGGGGCAATTGCGCTTCCAGTGACCCATACCCTTGCAATAGTAACACTCTGTTTCAGGCTTAGGTCCAGCTTTGGGTTTCTTCGTCGGATTGGCAACAGGCTTGTCGCTCTTCTTTGAATTACCCTTCTTTCCTTTGCCGTTTCTCTTGAAACTAGTGGTCTTATTCACCATCAACACTTGATGCTCTTTACGGAGTTCAGACTCTGCGACTTTCAGCATCGCAAACAACTCGCCGGGAGACTTGTTCATCCCTTGCATGTTGTAGTTCAACACAAAGCCTTTATAGCTTGGCGGCAGTGATTGAAGGATTCTATCAGTGATAGCCTCTTGCGGGAGTTCAATCCCCAGCTCAGCTAGACGGTTTGAGTACCCAGACATTTTGAGCACATGTTCACTGATAGACGAGTTCTCCTCCATCTTTCAAGCATAGAATTTATCGGAGGTCTCATACCTATCGATCCGGGCATTCTTCTGAAAGATAAACTTCAACTCCTGGAACATCTCAAATGCTCCATGACGCTCAAAGCGACGTTGAAGTCCCGGTTCTAAGCCATACAAGACTGCACATTGAACTACTGAGTAGTCCTCCTTACGTGCTAACCAAGCGTTCTTAACATCCTGATCAGCCGTAGCAGGTGGTTCATCTCCTAGCGCAGCATTAAGGACATAATCCTTCTTCCCATCTTGTAAGATTAGCTTAAGATTACGAGCCCAGTCTACAAAGTTGCTTCCATCATCTTTCAACTTAGCTTTCTCTAGGAACGTATTAAAATTCAGGGTGACTGTCGCGTGAGCCATGATCTACAACACAAATATATTCAAAGTGGACTTAGACTATGTTCAAGATAATTAGAGTTTAACTTAATCAAATTATCCGCTAAACTCCCACTCAAAAAGTACATCTCTCTAGTCATTTGAGTGGTTCATGATCCACTTACACTAGCTCAAGTCCGATCATCACGTGAGTTGAGTATAGTTTCAGTGGTAAGCATCCCTATGCTAATCATATCATCTACATGATTCATGATCGACCTTTCGGTCTCATGTGTTCCGAGGCCATGTCTGCACATGCTAGGCTCGTCAAGCTTAACCCGAGTGTTCCGCGTGCGCAACTGTTTTGCACCCGTTGTATGTGAACGTTGAGTCTATCACACCCGATCATCACGTGGTGTCTCGAAACGACGAACTGTAGCAACGGTGCATAGTCGGGGAGAACACAATTTCGTCTTGAAATTTTAGTGAGAGATCACCTCATAATTCTACCGTCGTTCTAAGCAAAATAAGGTGCATAAAAGGATTAACATCACATGCAATTCATAAGTGACATGATATGGCCATCATCACGTGCTCCTTGATCTCCATCACCAAAGCACCAGCACGATCTTCTTGTCACCGGCGCCACACCATGATCTCCATCAACGTGTCGCCATCGGGGTTGTCGTGCTACTCATGCTATTACTACTAAAGCTACATCCTAGCAAAATAGTAAACGCATCTGCAAGCACAAACGTTAGTATAAAGACAACCCTATGGCTCCTACCGGTTGCCGTACCATCGACGTGCAAGTCGATATTATCTATTACAACATGATCATCTCATACATCCAATATATCACATCACATCGTTGGCCATATCACATCACAAGCATACCCTGCAAAAACAAGTTAGACGTCCTCTAATTTTGTTGTTGCATGTTTTACGTGGTGACCATGGGTATCTAGTAGGATCGCATCTTACTTATGCAAACACCACAACGGAGATATATGAGTTGCTATTTAACCTCATCCAAGGACCTCCTCGGTCAAATCCGATTCAACTAAAGTTGGAGAAACTGACACTTGCCAGTCATCTTTGAGCAACGGGGTTACTCGTAGCGATGAAACCAGTCTCTCGTAAGCGTACGAGTAATGTCGGTCCAAGCCGCTTCGATCCAACAATACTGCGGAATCAAGAAAAGACTAAGGAGGGCAGCAAAACGCACATCACCGCCCACAAAAACTTTTGTGTTCTACTCGAGAAGACATCTATGCATGAACCTAGCTCATGATGCCACTGTTGGGGAACGTCGCATGGGAAACAAAAATTTTCTTACGCGCACGAAGACCTATCATGGTGATGTCCATCTACGAGAGGGGATGTGTGATCTATGTACCCTTGTAGACCGTACAATAGAAGCGTTAGTGAACGCGGTTGATGTAGTGGAACGTCCTCACGTCCCTCGATCCGCCCTGCGAACCGTCCCGCGATCAGTCCCACGATCTAGTGCCGAACGGACGACACCTCCGCGTTCAGCACACGTACAGCTCAATGATGATATCGGCCTTCTTGATCCAGGAAGAGAGACGGAGAGGTAGAAGAGTTCTCCGGCAGTGTGACGGCGCTCCGAAGGTTTGTGATGATCTTGTCTCAGCAGGGCTCCGCCCGAGCTCCGCAGAAACGCGATCTAGAGGAAAAACCGTGGAGGTATGTGGTCGGGCTGCCGTGGAAAAGTCGTCTCAAATCAGCCCTAAAACCTCCGTATATATAGGGGGAAGAGGGGGAGCCTTGCCTTGGGGTCCAAGGACCCCTAAGGGTTTCGGACGAGCCAAGGGGGGAATATCTCCCCCCCAAACCGAGTCCAACTTGGTTTGGAAGGTGGAGTCCTTCTTCCCTTTCCCACCTCCTCCTTTCTTTCTTTTTTTCTCTTTGATTTTCTTCCTATGGCGCATAGGGCCTTCTTGGGCTGTCCCACCAGCCCACTAAGGGCTGGTGTGCCACCCCCAAGGCCTATGGGCTTCCCCGGGGTGGGTTGCCCCCCCCCCCCCCCGGTGAACTCCCGGAACCCATTCGTCATTCCCGGTACATTCCTGGTAACTCCGAAAACCTTCCGGTAATCAAATGAGGTCATCCTATATATCTATCTTCGTTTCCGGACCATTCCGGGAACCCTCGTGACGTCCGTGATCTCATCCGGGACTCCGAACAACATTCGGTAACCAACCATATAACTCAAATACGCATAAAACAACGTCAAACCTTAAGTGTGCAGTCCCTGCGGGTTCGAGAACTATGTAGACATGACCCGAGAGACTCCTCGGTCAATATCCAATAGCGGGACCTGGATGCCCATATTGGATCCTACATATTCTACGAAGATCTTATCGTTTGAACCTCAGTGCCAAGGATTCATATAATCCCGTATGTCATTCCCTTTGTCCTTCGGTATGTTACTTGCCCGAGATTCGATCGTCAGTATCCGCATACCTATTTCAATCTCGTTTACCGGCAAGTCTCTTTACTCGTTCCGTAATACAAGATCCCGCAACTTACACTAAGTTACATTGCTTGCAAGGCTTGTGTGTGATGTTGTATTACCGAGTGGGCCTCGAGATACCTCTCCGTCGCACGGAGTGACAAATCCCAGTCTTGATCCATACTAACTCAACGAACACCTTCGGAGATACCTGTAGAGCATCTTTATAGTCACCCAGTTACGTTGCGACGTTTGATACACACAAAGTATTCCTCCGGTGTTAGTGAGTTATATGATCTCATGGTCATAGGAACAAATACTTGACACGCAGAAAAACAGTAGCAACAAAATGACACGATCAACATGCTACGTCTATTAGTTTGGGTCTAGTCCATCACGTGATTCTCCTAATGACGTGATCCAGTTATCAAGCAACAACACCTTGTTCATAATCAGAAGACACTGATTATCTTTGATCAACTAGCTAGCCAACTAGAGGCTTGCTAGGGACAGTGTTTTGTCTATGCATCCACACATGTAAATGAGTCTTCATTCAATACAATTATAGCATGGATAATAAACGATTATCTTGATACAGGAATTATAATAATAACTATACTTATTATTGCCTCTAGGGCATAATTCCAACACATATGGGCTGTGTCATTTGAAGAACCAGATTATCTGATGACTACGTGATCAAGATGGAAAGCTCCAAAGATAGGCGTGCACTCCAAGGCAGGATGACTAGTTCGGTCCTTCTATTCTCGATCTATGTCGATAACATGTAACCCTAGGGGCCCTGGTGTCTATATAAACCGTAAGCCCTTATACGTAGAAGGATATTATCTCATCTAGGGTTAGCTCGTACGATTTGTAGGTAGATCAACTCTGTAACCATCTTTCCCCATCTATATAATCAAGCAGGACATAGGGTTTTACCTCCTCAAGAGGGCCCAAACCTGGTAAACATCGTATCCCCCTCTCTCCTGCAACCCATCGATCTAAGCTCCATAGATAGGGACCCCCTACCCAAGATCTGTTGGTTTTGACGCGGACAGTCACCCACCCACTCCCACCATCCCTATAAAAAACCTTCTTGGGTTTCAAGCCAGGAGAGCTCAGTTGTTCTAGGGTTTCCCTCCTCCCAGCCTCCATAGAGAGAGATGAGTGGAGATAACAAAGGTGGTTTTAGTGGAGGCAGGTTCAACACAGGTGAAGGAAGGATTGGATTCAAAGATGCCAAGAGAAAGTTCCAAGGTAACAATTACAACAATGACAGGTTCAAATACCCCCCTCTCGATTTCACGAGGGGATGGGAGATTAGTATGGATAGTCTAAGGATGTCGATGGAGGTCGTGTGATTCAGGATGCTCAGCGGATTTGGAAAGCCAAGGTGGGCCAACTAGATATTGGTGGTAATTATGTTAATAATTCAGGATTGGGCAATCAGGAAGGGTAGACGACTGTGAGCAAAAGGGATAAAGGTTATTTGAGCGCCCCTCTCCAACATCATCAATTGTTGGGAGCCCTTCTTGCTCAACTTTCCCAACCCATGAATGCTCGAGGGTCTGGCAATTTACAAAACTTGAGTGGGTGGACAGGTCACAGTAATGGGAATGTGACAGAAGATAAGAAAAGGAAGAACCGTGGTAACAACTTGGAAGGAGGTGGTGGTAACAAATATAGTGACTTCAAGTAAACGGGACACAAAAGTGGTGGATCTGGCAACAACTTTGGTGACCAAAGAGGAAATGACAGAAACCCTAGGCACGTGTGTGTAAAGTGTAAAGAGTGTGGACATAGCACAAGGGACTACAAAATTGGACACTATTTGGTGTGTAGTAGAGACAATCACATTAATGAGGATTGCGCTTGCTTGAAGCACATCAAATCGGTCCCAAAGTACGTTGGGTATGCTACAAAAGGTCTTGGTGTTTAGTTAGTACCAAGTTTGAAAGATGTGCATATGGCTAAACATATCAATCCACTTACTCTGGTGTACATAAAGTCTGAAAAATCAATCAAAATGAATTTGTTAAGGCATTTAGAGAAATGTTCAGCTCGGGATGGTAATGGAAAATTATGGAAGCCGGTGATAGATATCTTGTGATAAGATCCCCAAGCAAATCTAAACTGGTGGAGCTCGCCAAGTTCAAGGGTTTTGATCTGCTAGATACTGGTGTGGTTATTCAAGTCAAAGGATGGACCATAGATCACCATACAGTTGGCAAACTACATATAGTGTGGACTAATTTCAGTGAGTGTTTGATTGTTTTAGACATTTTCTTGGTATGTGTGAGGTGCCTGTCGCTGTTGGGCTTGTTCTGGAGAGTGATATGGACAGCATTAACTTTGAAAGGTTAGGGCCAAGTGTGGCGTGATATTCATTGAGAAAACCCTCGATAAGTTGAGATCATTGCCTCTGACTTGTTGGTGTTTAGAGTGAGAACTAAACTTGAATCTGTTGTCGAAATGGGCTGGTGAAGAGTCTAGCAGAAATGCTAGAGTGGAGGAGCAAGCAATAGCAAAATTACACTTGGGAGTCTAACTCTGGTACAAGAGGAGGAAATCAGCAAAACGAATGAAAGCCTAAAATAAGTTCTGGAAACTACCTTGGGAGATGCTACGAAAGAAACGGCTAATGATAGAAGTAGAATGCAAATGGAGATAGATCTAATGTACAAGAAAATCCAGATGTTGAAAGAGCAAAAAATGAGGCCCGCTGCTTTGAGGAGCAAAGGGGGAGAGAAAGATGATGGATTTGGAGGCTGGTAAAAGGAAACTAGAAGATGAATTATCTTCTTAGAAAGTGGTTGTGCATCAGTTGATCTTGGATGATGCTAACAGAGAGGCTTATGAGCTGGAATTGGCTAACTTGGTGGTAGAGGAAGATGAGAAAGAGCTTCAGGGTGAGGATGGCAAAGAAGATTCTGACAAGCATGGAATGTACTATGAACCCACTGATTTTAGTGCCAGCCAGGGATTTGAGAACTTTGGAGAGAGACTAGTTGCAATACAAGGGGTGAGTGTAGAAGACATGACTGAGGAAGACACAAAGGAAATGCTCAAAAGAAGTTTGAGACACAAAGTAAGGGAAGATCAAAAAGTAGAAGATATGGCTAAGCCGAGGGCTGAGGAGAGAGATAATTATGGTGAGAATTCTAATCCTTTTGTTTCTAACCCTACTTACTTCAAGTGACTTCCTTGACTGGTATTGATTTGGGATGATTCATTGATATGGTAGAGAAAAATATTGATATAATTAAAAAATGGAGGAATCTAGGAGAGATGTTTACCTTCAAAATATTACTAGCCAAGATAAATCACATGAGTGTGAGGGTACACCATTGCATATTGATACTAGGGATACCACGATCGAAGAATTATGTTCAAATCTGGAAGTTTTTTATGCTCACATTGAAGATGAACAATTCCAAAAATTAAGAGGAATGTTCTCTAGTAGAAAAATGCAAAATATGTGCTCACGAGGGATTAGCTGTGTGAAGCAAATTCTTGCAGCGGGGGTTTTAGAAAATAAAATTAAAAGAAGGAAGAAACACTAAAAAATAGAATCTTAGCAATGAAAGGGATTTTCTGTAATGTAAGAGACATTGGTAAAGATCCTATGAATAGATATATTAAGGAGCTAATTTGGGAAAATAAGCTAGACTTTGTTGGGATTTTGGAAAATATTAAAAAGAAATTCACAAAAAATGAATTGGATAACTTGTGAAGTGGCAGGAACTTTGACTCGCACTGGAACCCACCAGAGGATTATCTCGGGGGATTCTGGTGGGCATCAATAAATACTATTTTGACATTGTTAATGTTGAACATGCAAAATATTTGATTAATGCTGGTGGTAGATAGGAATAATAAATATCATTGGAATTTGGTTGCAGTTTATGGTGATGCCCAAACAAAGAACAAGGCTAGTTTCTTAGCATGAGCTCGCCAAGCTTTATTTTGATAATCCCCTTCCATATTTAGTCGGGGAGATTTTAATATTATTAGAAAAGAAACTTGGAAAAACAAAAAAACACCGAGCAACAAACCGTGGAGTTTCCTATATAATGCAATCATTAAAAATGCTAGATTGAGAGAACTTCCTCTGAATGGTAGAAATTTCACCTGGACAGATAATCTTCCTGATCCCACTTATGAAAAATTGGATAGAGTATTGATGTGTCCCTTATGGGAGGAAAAAATATGCACTCTGTATGCTTCAAGCTCTTGCGAGGGAAGTTTCTGATCATACTCCATTCCTACTAGATTTTGGGGAACATAGTGTAGGTGAGCCCATTTTTAGATATGAAAATTCATGGTTCGTGAGAGATGGATTCCAAGACTTTGTTTGTAAGATTTGGAAAGGCAATTTCATGGGATCAAGCTTAGAAAGATGGCAACTTAGGATGAAATAGATGAGGAATAAAATCAAGGGATGGAATAAAAATGTTAATGCTTGGTATAGAAACATTGAAATTGAAATCATATAAAAATTAGATGACATAGATTATAGTGCTGAGCGAGTGGGACTTACTACTGGTGAAAGGAAGGAGCAGAAGGATGTCAGGGGACAACTAGACATGCTATTGAAACAAGAAGATATAAAGTAGCTCCAAAGATACAAAGACAAGGAAATCAGAGATGGTAATAGAGATACCAGATATTAGAAGCTAAAGTGAATGGAAGAAGAAGGGAAAATAGGATCACTTCCCTAAAACAAGAAGAGGGGATTATAGAGGGGGAAGATAATCTTATGAGACACACCTCTGATTTCTGTTTGGTTGCCCTGAGGAAGCCTACATTACTTTAACTCGTCATGAATTCGATAAAATATCTGATTCTGATAGAGATGAACTTATTGCCCTCTTTTTCCATGAAGGAGATAAAAGAGGTGGTGTTTGGGATGGAGAGAAATAAAAGCCCAGTCCCTGATGGCTTCCCAACTTATTTCTATCATGATTTACGGGAACTTGTGAAGATGGACCTGAAAGATCTAGTCGATGATTTTGCCATTGGCTTGATAGATATTTCTAGGCTAAACTATGGCATTATCACCCTAGTGCTGCAAACTGGAGATGCCAAGTAGATCCAGAAACTTAGACCTATTTGTTTATTGAATGTAAGTTTAAATATAATTACCAAAGTTTTAGTGAACAAATTGAATAGATGTGTCTCCTGTTATTTCTATTAAACAATCTGCTTTCATCCAGGGGAGATACATTATGGAAGGGGTGGTTGTGCTTCATGAGGCGCTAAACTCCATCCATAAAAATAAACAAAGTGCCCTGGTGTTTAAGGTTGATTTTGAAAAAGCCTATGAGAAGATTAAATGGCCTGTTTTGATTAAGATGTTGAAGATGAAAGGTTTTCCTCACAAATGGTGTGACTCGGTCATGAAAACCATGAGGGGTACATGTGGGGATTAGAGTTAATGATAATATATGTCATTATTTTAAAACATTTAAAGGGCTTAGGCAAGGGGACTCCCTCTCCCCTTTTCTGTTTTGATGTGGGAGCTGATGCATTGTTTGTAATTATGAACAAAGCCAAGGATCAGGGGCTAGTGAAGGGGAGTCATGTGTGAACACTTAAATAATGATGTCAACATGTTGCAATATGCAGATGACACTATTTTTCTTCCAAATGATGATACTGAAAGTGCTAAAACTTGAAATTGATATTATGCCCATTTGAACAAATGTTCGAAATCAAAATCAATTTCCATAAAAGTGAGTTGATGCCCTTTGGGGAAGCCACTCACAAACAATCCATTTATCAAGAGATTCTAACTTGAAAGATGGGGGAAATGCCAATCAAATATTTGGGACTCCTTGTGTCAAGAAAAAGAATTAGAAACAAACACTCGAGGTTTGGTCGAAAAAATTGAAAAAGATGTGCATGTTGGCAAGGTAGATTGCTAGGGTCCATAGCAGGGAGAATTACTCTAGTCAAGTCCTATTTGACTAATATGACCATGTTCATCATGCCATTTTATCCAACCCCAACTAGTATTGTTAAAAAACTGAATTTTAAAGAGCTAGTTTCATTTGGCAAGAGGATAAAAATGATTAAAAATACCATTTAGTGAACTGGAAACAATGTTGTACTCCTAAAGATTATGGAGGACCGGGAATCTTAAATCTAGAAAACATGAACAAAGCTTTACTGGCTAAATGGTTTGGAAGCTGGATATTGTAGAAGGTTTATAGCAATCTATTTTTTTGGGAAAATATGGCACGAATTGGTGCATATCTACAACTAGGAAGCAGCGAGGTGACCCCCAATCCAGGGATGATTTGCTCAAGGTGAAAGAATTGTTCTATAACAATGTCAAGAAAAAATTGGGAGGTGGCAAAACACCAGATTTTGGGAAGATGTTTTGGTAGATGATGATAAAGCACTTAAGGAGGAATACCCCAGACTTTATGATTTAAATTTTGATCATGACATTAGAGTAGCTGAAGCTTTCTAGTTGGGACACTGAGGATTTATGTTTAGAAGAACCCTGCATGGAGAAACATAAAAACTATGGAGGGCCTTGAAGGAGAGATGTGAAAATATAGAAATGGGACACGGTAGGGACAAAGTTGAGTGGACTCTCACTGTTGATAAATAATTTACTGTGAAATCTTTCTATTGAGAATTGGTAGTATATAATATTAAATTTCCTGAGCAATTCCTTTGCAAAATTAAGGTACATGCTAAAATCAAAATCTTTGCATGGCTTTCAAACAGAAAAGAGGATCGAAAGGAGAAAAGAGATGTGTATTGTGTGGGACAGCTGAAAATTTTGATCATCTGTTCTTCACATTTTGCTGCTTCTCTTCTATGAACCTAGTCAAATGTGCCTTTAACTTGAGAATTATTCCTACCTCCATGAATGATTTTATGATGAGATAGGTTAGGGCTTTCAATAAGAAATATAAGAATTTGGTCCTAGTTGGGACTCTCTTTGATGGGAAATTTATTAATGGCCCAATGGTTCTGATCGAAGTTGCTTGTCAATGAATTGTGGCCTGGTCTATATTGCAGATGAAGGGCCCCGACAAAATCCTGCTGGATGTGCGAGCAAGGCTGCTCGAACATGCAGCAAGTGAGGTCTACACTTCATCCTAGGGCTGGAGATTTACTATGCCGCGTCTGGAGGGTTGAAGTTTGATGTCTGTGCTGGATATTTAGTAGTGTTTGCTAGGTTTTCTTTTGTGGAGTCTTGCAGCTGTAACTACTTGTTCGCTACTTGTATCCCAATCGTTCGTTGGACCTGGTTATTTCTTGTTGCCGGAGACAATTTCCTCCATGTCTGGGGGAACTACTCTTGGGTGGCTTATGTTCCACAACTTCGCCGATGAGTCTGGTCCGAGATTGCAAAGCGAGAGCGGCGTCGTAGACAATCACACAAGAAGTAGAAGAACACAAGAAGCAGTGAGGAAACAATCTTTATTAATGATGGTATCTGTTACAATGATTGCCTCTACTCTTTTTATATAGGGGTATGGGTGGTCAAGGGATAAGAACCCACTTAACGGAAAGAGAGGAAACGATAGGGACTAGCTTTGTGCCACACAAGGAAGCCAGCCATCGCTACCACGCGCGCGATGGGTTGGGCCCACTTTCCCAACACTCCCCTTGGGTAATTATGTGTATATCCATGTCTCAAAACTCCAAAAAACCCAGTGGAAAAAATATGGAAGAAAGAGCACATATTATATGTTGTTGTATTGCATGAATTGCCTCATTAAAAACCTTATGTGAGAAACATCAGGAAAACTCACTCAAGGGGAAAAGAGTACAGTCCACTCAACCACCCAGTTGAGTACTCAATCATCTCGACCGAGATTTTAGTGACGAGTTTGTGAAGTTTCTCCCCCTGAACCTTGCATCTATCTAAGTCTCACCATACTGATTCCACGCACACACCTCTCAAAGGATGATGCCGGTAACGATTTAGTGAACATATCATCAAGATTGTCAAAATTCTGACCTCGTTCAACTGTTGCAGTTCGTTTGCATAGAAGAACTTGGGACTAACATGCTTTGTGAGGTTACTCTTCACATAACCCATGTGGACTTGTTCAACACAAGCAACATTATCTTCATAGATAATGGTAGGGGTTTGTACTGTATTCAGCCCACACGTGTGCTGAATGTGGCTGATCATCCGCCAAAGCGATACACATTCCTTTGACGCTTCGAATAGTGCCATGCTTTCCGAGTGGTTCGTGGAGGTCGAGACAAGTGTTTTCTTGGTTTATCTCCAGGAGAACGCAGTTCCACTACAAAGGAAAACATATCCAGTTTGTGATTTGCAAACATGCGGGTCCGAAAAGTACCCAGCGTTGTCATAGCCTATAAGAGATAGGTCTTGATTCCTTCTATAAAACATGCCAAGATCTTTGGTCCCTTGCAGGTAATGGAAGATGTCCTCGATACCTTTCCAATACCTCTTGGAGGTTCAGAACTATACCTAGAGAGCAAACTCACGACGAAAGCAATGTCTGGCCGTGTACAATTTGCGAGGTACATGAGTGCTCCAACTGCACTCAGGTAAGGAACCTCTGGTCCTAGAGTTTCCTCCCCTTCTTCCTTAGGCATGAACGGGTCCTTCTGTGGCTATAAAGATCTCCCGACCATCGGGGTCTTAGAAGGATATGCCTTATCAAATCCAAATGTTTCCAAATCCTTCTAGGCGTAGGCCGATTGGTGCACTAGAATCCCTTCATGGGAATGTTCAAGTTGCAGACCTAGACATAACTTGGTTTTACCCAAATCCTTCATCTCGAATTCCGACATCAGGTATGAAATCACTTCCTCAATATCCTCAGGTGTATCGGTTATGTTTAAATCGTCCATATACACCAAGATTATACAGAATCCATCTTGGGATCGCCGTATAAAAACACATGGGCAATCTTTATTGCTCGTGTAGCGTTTTTGATGAAGGAAATCGCTTAGGCAATTATACCACATTCTACCAGACTATCTAAGTCCGTACAATGTCTTTTGAAGTTGAACACTGTATAGACTCATGTTTGCTCTATCGTGGTTCGTAACAGGGATACGTTCAGGAACCTTCATGTATATGTTCGAATCCAAGTTACCATATAGGTAAGAAGTGGCAACATCCATTAATTTCATTTTCAAGCCCATGTTTACTGCCATTGAGATCAAGTATCTAAAGGTAACTCCATCCATGACCGGAGAATAGGTCTCCTCAAAATCAACACCAGGGTGTTGAGTGAAACCTTGAGCAATGAGCCTTGCTTTGTATCATACTACCTTATTATTTTCATCTCTCTTTCGAAGAAAAACCCACCTATGGCCAATAGGGCGAATGTGGGGAGGAGTTCGACAAACTGGTCCAAACACCTTCCTTTTGTTGAGAGATAATAATTCGGCAGTAATTTCCTTGTGCCAATCTTTCCAATCCGACCATTTCTTGCAATCAGCGAGCGTTTTAGCCTCAGGTCAAGATCTATGATTGAGGCAATTTTCGTAGCAAAGTTAATGTCGACAATCAACGTTGCTCGGTTCACGGATTCCCCCGTATAAGTATAGTTTATGGCCATTTCGTCATGGAGCGCATCTGGCGCTAGCACTTGCTCTACCAAATTACCCATTCTAGGAGAAAGGTCCTTTAGATTTCACGCGCCGATGTGTGCGCACACATCTTCGCTGGGTGTTTCCCCTATGGGAAAGTTTAAGTCTGGAATTTTGTGCGCTGAATTTTCGTACATGTGCCAGGTCTCGACTGGCTCCCCGTTTCACTTTGGGGCACTTTGGTGACAAGCTGTAATAAATCTCTCTT
This sequence comes from Hordeum vulgare subsp. vulgare, assembly GCF_904849725.1. Classification (NCBI taxonomy): domain Eukaryota; kingdom Viridiplantae; phylum Streptophyta; class Magnoliopsida; order Poales; family Poaceae; genus Hordeum; species Hordeum vulgare. The sequence goes on from NC_058522.1 coordinate 388,162,038, forward strand.
ATCCTTTTTGTCAGGCGTCCCCGAGAACTTGGGATTTGAGAAGTTGAATCTCTCGTCCTTTTAGGCCTTTGGACGGGAGCGGGTATACCATCATTTATTTTTGGTATTTCGACCCTTTCCGGTGCATTGCGCGCATGCACATGCGATTTTGTCATAGTCTTTAAGTCACTAAAGTAGTCAGGTAGTTGATTTGCTAATGAATGCAAATCTATTATCTTTTGGACCTTTCTCTCAGCCTCGACAGTGTGCGGGTCATGAGCATGGATTCCCGTGGCATACCACGTGATTTCCCAACTTTTAGCATCAAGGGGTTGATTCTCTCCCCCCTAAAGTCGGGAAAAAATCCTCGTCAAAAATGCAATGAGCAAAACGAGTTGTGTGACACTCACCTGTTATGGGGTCCAGATACCTGATTATGGACATAGTCTCATAACCAACGTATATCCCCGACTTACGGATTGGGTCCATTGCTGATCAGTGGGGTGGTGGTATTGGTACATATACCTGGCAACCGAACCTACGGAGGTGGGAAATTTTCAGTGCCGACCCTTGCGCAAGCTGAACAGGAGAGTGGATGTTGTAGGCCGACTGTTAAAGTTGATGAGTTTGGCCGCGTGTAACACTACAAGGCCCCAACATGTAGTTGGTAAATTACAACCCTGAAGGAGCGATCGGGCAATGAATTTAATTCTTTTAATCAATGCCTCGACAAGTCCATTTTGTGTGTGAACATGCGGTATCGAGTGCTCAACTTTGATTCACATTGCCATGCAATAACCATCGAACGCCTTTGAAGTAAATTCTCCGGTGTTGTCAATTCGAATAGACTTTGTACGATGATGAGGGAAATTATTCCTCATTTGTATGATCTGAGGGATCAACTTTGCAAAGTCATGGTTCCGTGTTGACAGCAGGCAAACATTGGACCATTTAGAAGAAGCATCAATGAGCACCATGAAGTACCTAAATGGCCCCGTGAGGGGCTAAATAGGACCGCATATGTCCCCTTGGATACGTTCCAAGAACGCAGGGATTTCATCCCTCACCTTGAGGGGCGATGGCCTAATGACTAACTTTCTCGTGGCGCATGCAGAGCATACGAAATCACCGGGATTCGGTAAGTTCTTCACGTTAACATTATGACCATGCAAGTTGTTAATTATATTTCTCATCATCCTAAGTCTGGGGTGGCCTAACCTATCATGCAAGAGGCAGAAAAGTTCACAGCTTGTGAAACAGTCTTAAGGGTAGTGTAGATGGGCGGTGCTACTATTTCGGTGTAGTGTAGCCCTGTGTCGAACGAAGGAAGCCTTTCGATAACATGTTTACCATTTGCATCCCGCTTTGTAATGAGGAGGCACTCATTGCCGTTGTCATCATCGGTCTCAATATGGAAACCATTAGCGCGGATGTCTTTAAAGCTCAAAAGAGTACGAGTCGACTCCGGGTACAACAACGCATCATTAATGATCAAAGTTGTTCCCATTGGAAGTATGATAGTAGCTCGTCCGGAGCCAACTAGTTTGAACCACAACCCATGATTGTCATAATACTTCCCGAAGATTTTTAAATAGACTCAAAGTACTTAGTTCCTCGTAAAATGGTATGTGTAGTGGCGCTATCGGCAAGGCACGTTTCCTCCATTCGGGTTCCACACACGTTCTAAAATATGACATCTAATTAATGTAATGAGGAAGAAGTTACATTAATAATAAATGCACACACTTCAGAACATAACATACTATCATGTATAAATAATGAAATAAATGAATGATATAAATTTCATCCAAGCGTCAAAATAATAATAATAAGTTTGTGCTCTCATAGAGCTTGCAACCAAATCGAATTTATTAGAATGCATTGTAACAAAACACGGAATCATGATAACTAACGAGGTAGGCTAAGTAGACTGGGCGAAGAAGCCATTGACTTCAGCCTGAATCTCCACACTGCCGATCCCCTCCACGATAGACATCATCTTGGTAGCAGCGTCAACATCCAGTGGTGGCACCATAGGGGCGACCGTGTGCTCAACCTCCATGGCAACGCCGGCGTCGTTAGAGACCGCCAAGGCTGCCGCTATGGGCACAGGTGAGGTCGCCACTATGAGCGCAAGAGGAGGTGTAGGGATTATCACGGGTGCCGCTGGGGGCCCCAGTGGTGATTGGTGCGTCTCACGCGCCTTCCGAGCCTTGTACGCATCAACCACCTACTGTGGTGCACGACACTCGTGGGATAAATGCTCCAACGATCCAAACCGGAAGCAGTCATGAGGCCTGTGCCCCCTTGCCCGACTTTTGCTGCTTAGCCGGAGCGGGAGGGTGAGGGCCCTTCTTTTTGCCCTTGATGCCTTCTTCTTATGGAGAGACTTGCGGATCTTGAGAGCGTTCACCTCCTAACGAGAACTCCCCCCAAGTGGTTGCACGACAAAGTTCTTCTTCAGAACCTCGTCCTGCGCCTCTACCACCTAGAGGACGTCGATCAACTCTGAATACCTCGTGTAGTTTCCCTGGCGGTAGTTCCGTGAGGACTGGACCGCGTCAGGGTGGAAAGTGGATAGGGTTTTCTCGATCTTCTGACGGTCGGTAACCTCAATACCACACAGTTGAAGAGTTGTACAAATCTGGTGCTGTGCCGAATTGTACTCCCCAACCGTCTTAAAGTCTGCGAACCTCAGACGAATCCCCTCCGCCTCTACACGTGGCTTGACGGTGTACTTCAGCCTTTCAAAACGCTGCTTGAGAGTGGTCCCAAGGCTAGAAGCACTCCGCTCAGCCATATACTCGTCTTCCAGAGTAGGGCAGAGGTGATGACGGAGGAAATCCAGAGCTTGGGCATTTTTGGGTGAGAACTTGGGGTCATTGGGGGCCAGTAGGATCTCCTTACCGATCGCCCTCAGAAGGTTCTTGCCCTCGAGGAAAATCTCGCGGTCTGAAGTCCACGTCAGGTAGTTTAGCCCTGTCTGGGCCAACTCAGGAAACTCCTTGTTGACAATTCCGGCCATCTGCAATTTATGCAAAAATCATGAGATTACAACAGGTAATCTTTTGCATAAATGCGATGTAGATAAACTTATTCAATAAAAATGATGTTTCATTATTTAATACATTTTATTATATGATTTACCTAATGATTATAAGTGTTAAACAATTAATCTACAACAGTAAAACATATAATAAAATCATGTTGCATGAGATAGTATGTTTAAGCGCATCTAGTTCCTAAAAAACTAGGCTAAAAATTAATCCCCCACACATTTTTAAGCCTAATATACTTTTTCTAGCGAAAAACTGGACAGTCAGCCCGATTCATCTAGCGCCAGCCAGCACAGTTGTATTTTTCTTTTAGCAGAGGGGGGGCAACGGTCGAGCCCACTTAGGCCCAATAGGTAGGCCGACCCAGGCATTGGGCGGCGCTAGGGTTTCCCCTAGGCATCGAGGGCCGGCCGGCACGGCCGAGGCCAGCGGCATGTGCGGACATGCGCGGGCGATGGGAGGGCCCGCTAGCGCGGTCGTGGCCAGCGACGGGCCTGGCAGCCGCGTGACCGAAGCGAGCGGCCGACGCGACGTAGTGGGCGTGCCGTTCGGCGCTGCGGGCATAGCCATGCGAGGTACGGTCGACGAGGCGCGGCGGCGCAGCAGGCGCGGCCGGCGGCGGCTCGGGCGACCAGCAGGTCGGGGCCTCGCGCGGCAGAGCGTGTCGGCACACCGCGGTCGTGGCCAGCAGGGCCCTGGTGACGACGGCGACACTGTAGCAGCTCGAGAAGAAAAAACTAGATAGTGCGTCCGGCGGACGTCACGACGCGTATACACCCAGTACATGGCGGCGGTGTGGTGCTCATCTGGAGTACGTCTCATCACCCTCTCCCTAGGTGTAGTCAACAAGTCTCTCTTAATCCATAAACATTGACATTGGTCGGCGACGTGTTCGTCAGCGAGTTCATGAAAGAGAAATCTCCGTTGATAGATTAAGTCTGAAAAATAAACTAATCACAAAAACGGAATCGTGATAACGCGATGAATTCATTTTTGCAAAGAGAGGGATCGGATGTTATTCCTCTGTGGAATCAACGAGAGCCTGCTTGATGCAGGCTTGACGTAGACTCGATGGAGAGTTGGTGGAGCGTGCTGATAACTTGTTCCGCAACTTCGTCGGCGAGTCCGGACCAAGGTTGCGGAACGAGAGCGGCGTCGTAGACAATTACACAAGAAGTAGAAGAACACAAGAAGTAAGGAGGAAACAATCTTTATTAATGATGGTCTCTGTTATAATGATTGTGTCTCCTTTATTTATATAAGGGTATAGGGATCAAGGATAAGAATCCACTTAACAAAAAGAAGGAAAACAATAGGATCCGGCTTTGTGCCAAGCAGGGAAGCGAGCCATGGCTACCGCGCGTGATGGGCTGGGCCCAGTTTCCCAACAGCTTAGTTGATCTCTTGCGCGGTAGTTCTTCTATACTACGGAGTATATGGTAGTTTTTAGTAGTTTGTTCTTACTTTCCTAGTTTGTAGCCTGAACTTGGTTTCTAGTAGTGGAAATCGGAAGGGGAAAGCTCTTCTTTTACTCAAAAAAATGCTAAAAAATTATTGTCTCAATGAAAAACATGCTAAAATAATAAAGAGGGTAAAATGTGGCACACCAGGGTAAATATGTTTTTTTCTTCTGTTTATGTAGAATTTTCTGACATAGTTTAGATGTAAGGACTGAATGTGTATCCCAAATAATATTTTGAAACTGCATATCCAACTCTACATCAATGCGCACAAGGTATCGTCTAGTTTCTACATTTTCTGACAAGAGAGTCCTTTCAGGCTTTCACTAGCATTGCCGGCAAGTTTGGGATCATGCATATGCTTTTTGTTTCATACCGATGTGCAAGCATTTCTCTTTCCCTTTAATGTATGCTTTAGATTTTTTTTTGCATGGATGCATGCCAACGATTGACTGTTCAATCTTTCAATGTGCGAAATCGCCTAACCAGTAGTGTCACTAAAGTAGAAATTATCAAATCGTGCTACTACCTTCATTCTGATGTACAAATCATTCACGTAGTTCTAGATCAACAATTGAACTACTTAAATTATATTATATGCAATAAAAAATAAATATTTAAAAGCTACATCCGTATAAAAATTTAATGATATCTTTTCATGACATATGACACATATTTAATACTCAAATCGATGACTTAAAACTACGTAAATGACTTATAGTCACCCCGTCTCGATTTATAGCGCGTGTGTGCAGTTTTAGGTGATCAACTTGACTAATTAAATATGTGTTACATGTAATTAAAAGTATATTATTGGATTCTTAAGAGGATGTAGTTTCTAAGGATATAGTTTTCATCACATATAAAATATATTTAACGAGTTAAATTGTTAATCTAAAACTATGTACTTGCCTTACAAACCGAAACGAAGAGAGTACACCGACACGGAGGGAGTATTGAGCATTTGAGATCCAACCTTCAAAAACGCCACTAGCCGATCTCATAAAAAACCTCGAACTACAAAATAACCGCCAACTTAGGGTGTGTTTGGTAGCTGTTTCCATTCCAGCATAGTTGTTCCCCTTTGAGACATGCTAAGTTGAGACATGTTGTATGTATGCATGTGTGGTTGTTTGATAGTGATGTATCTGTTGAAACATGTTGAGTTCAGACTGTGTTTGGTAGCCACTGCGGCGTGGTAGACCCTGCTCCTCCACCACCATGACCTCATCGGATCCCCAGCCCCACGCCGCCTAGCGACCGGATCCGTAGCCCCACGCCGCCTAGCGATCCGATCTAGATCCAGGCGCCGCCACGCGGTGAAGATCGAGGAGGAGGAGGAGAGAGGGTGAGGCCACCGGGGCTCGGGTGAGGCGCGGTGGGGCTCGGACGGGGCTCGGCGGGGCTCGGGCGATGACGTTGGAGCTCGGGCGAGGACGCCGGGGCTCGGGCGAGGCGCGGCGGGGCTCGGGCGAGGCTGCCGGAGCTCGGGAGAGGCCGCCGGGGCTCGGAAGGGGTGCGGAGGGGCTCGGGCGAGGCGCGGCGGGGCTCGAGAGGGGCGCGAGAGGGCGAGGGCGAGGCGGCCGGGGAGCGATGGGGCGAGGGCCAGGCGGGGCGAGGATGCATGGGCTTAGCATAGCTCTGCTTAGCTCGTCTCCATGGGGTGTTGGGCTCAGCTATACTAAAGCCTTTTTTTTGCACCAGTTGATGCATGCTCTCTTAAGTCAATACACCCTACCAAACAGCAAAAAGTGGATCGGAGAGAAAAAATTTAGGCTCATACACTCCTCGTACAAACTACCAAACAAGCCTTTAGAGTACGAGACTACGAGGTGAAACACGATCTATACCAGATACCACAAAAAGTCATTGTCCTGTAACCCGTATGACGCCGCGTAGATAATCAGGATTAGAGGCAGTTTTTGCATGGACTTGTAAAATAAATGAAAACGATTAGCAAGACGGAAATTCCAAGCTCCCGCCACAATCTTTCGACCATCGCCGCCGCGCGCTGCCGTCGACAGAGGGACATGAGGCCAAGGGTGAGCTTGGACATGAGCCCCGTGAAGAGCACCAGCACAACGATGATGGTGATGTGCTCGAAGAACGACCTCCGCAGCAGCGGTACTCCACTGTCATCCGCCTCCAAGCTTCCTTCTGCCATCATGCCTCTTCGCCGCCGCGAGCTGCCGTTGCGGCCGCACACCGGGCGAGCCGCTGCTACAACACAAGCAACGAGAGGACCCGATTGCTTTCTTTTTTTATTTGTGTGAGTGTTTTGTCCTATTTTACAGGGACCTTTAGGTAAATTCAGTTAACTTATACACGATATGTTCTGTCGACATACAAATCGTATGAAAAATTCTTATAGATTCGTTTTAGGGAACCGTATACTGTTTTTTAGAGAACCCTATGCTAGAGATGCTTTAAAAACATTTACAGACGGACCCTTCAAATCTATCTCAAACATCTGGACAGGTCATCCGATCACTAACTAGTCATCAAAAATGAACTTTGTCGGATCTCTTAGACGGGTCTTAAATGTTCGGACTAACCATCACCCCTTATATCGAGCGCAAATATTGGGCGGATATGGGAAACCCGAGCACGCCGGGTCCTTTGGCCCGCACTGGCGCGCGCTCGCCCTCATCGACCCCACATATATTCGTCCCCATTCATTTGCCGGACCAAATCCTAGCCACTTCACTCCACTCCCATCCGCCATCCAAGCTTGCCTCCGACGATCTCCGATCTTCTCTGATATGAAGGGCAGTGGATCCGAGTCATTTACCTTCAGATTCGTCAACCACGAGCTCATTCCATGTGGCCCCGAGGAGAAGATGGTTGTCCGGCTAGCGTCTAAACGCCATGGCGAACGCGCAACCCCTTCATTGACGTGCCTCTGACACACCTTGGGCGTCCTCGGATGCTAACATGGCACGACGTGCCCGCCGTGCGAGGCAGTGAGCGTGGGAGGCGCACATGCCTTAAAGACGATGGACGTTGGAGAGTTGGAGTCGCACTCTTCAGTGCCCCGTATAATGCACGGATGCGGGTGCTGCAACCGCATCGTAGTCGAATCATCTCTTTCGAGGGAAGATCCACCATCAACCTGACGTTCACCGGCACCGTACGGGTCATGGCCTCCGACGAGGAAGAGTAGGGTCTCGAAGACAACGGGAGCTCGACTCCTGTGAGCTGGCTCGTTTTCCATGCCCTACTTTACCTCGCCGGCAACGGGGCCGACATTGCGAGGTGCACAACCGACCGCTGGACATGGACAGAACGGAGCAGGACGAGCTCCGCCTAGTATTAAGTTTAGAATACATGTAATAATATGAATTTAAGGTTTCTAATTTAAGATGCCCCGGATCGGATTTGTAAGTTGTGGTTATAGATGCTTTTAACTGCTCTTTTGTTTTTTGTACAGAACACTTGAAAAAAAAAGCACAGTACTCGGGATTTATTACTAACTTCAGGACAGAGGTCAGACGTGTGTCAGAGGGATCTTCGGTGCTGGAGTGCTTTCCCTGGAAGTCACAAGTACAGGTCGCCTTGTCAGTTGGCTCATCTGTTATGATATACAGAGAATAAGTTATGGTTAAATAGAGAGTGGATGTGAGGCACGGCGAGTAGCTGGTACGTTTGGAGCTTCAAGCTTAATGGCGCAAGGTATGAAGCGAATATTTGCCTGCTTATTGCTCGGTTATTTGCGGGGGGAAATTTGCCGTCGATATTCATTTACTCTAGCAATGGGTTATCCAATTTGCACGACATAGGCTGTTTCAGATTCAGTGATCCAAATTGGAGAATATGTGAACAAAATGATGGTGCTAGTTCTAGAGTGCTGAGTGATAGCAGTCCCAGTTAGAGGGCCATCATTCACGATCCTATTTTGTCACTGAAATTTTTACTTATATGGTATGATGTGCCCAGGATCCGAGGGCATGTTCTGTTAGTTAGTTTACAGCAAATACACGGTTTTAAATGAAATTTGATAGAAGTATTTGTTTCTGACAGGGAAACTTGATATAAGTAGGCTCGTTGTAATATGTTTTAGTCAAATGTTAGTTGTATGCTGAGTGCTGACTATTCTTTGCCTGCAGATGCAGGAATCCCAAATGCTGACTGCCACACCGATTTGGAGGCAGGGAAGAAAGCGCCGGCGGCCAAACAATGTGAGATGGCGCGAGGTGTCTCAATCTCCAGGGTCCGTATGCAATTCTGTGGTTTGGACAGCAACAGCTACACGCCGCAGTATGTGCCGATCGGCCCGTATCACGTGAGCTGTTCGTCTGCACGGATTGAAAAAGAGAAGCTGTGCGGCGTCTCCTTCGTGAAGAGCCTCTCAGACGAAAACACTGAAGGTGGTATTGCTCGATTAGTGGAGAAGTTGGAGCCACGAGCGAGGGGGTGTTACGGCGATGGGGTTGGCCAACTCACGCCGGAGCAGTTCTCCCATATGCTGCTGCGCGATGGGTGTTATCTGCTTCTTCTGTTCGTGAATTATGTGACAGGGGCATGCGGCAATGGCGCCCCGACGGCATCAGGCTGCGACGACAGCGCGGTGGTCCGCGACACCGTCTTCCTTCTTGAGAACCAGATACCTCTCTTCGTGCTTGAGAAGATCCACGAGCACGTCACCGGAGGGGCGAGCATGTCCGTCCTCGAAGATATAGCAGTTTCTGTCCAGGAGCTTCTGCAGGCACAGCTCTACATCAGCAAGAAGCTGCGGCCGGCGCCGCCGCAGTCGTCCCACTTGCTCCACCTGGTGCACGCCTACTTTCAGCCAACCAATCTGCCGCCGGAAATGGATGAGGACACGGCATGGCTCACAGTCACAGGTCGGTGGCGCCGGGCGAGGGAGTACGTCAGGTGCGGAGGCGTGCGGTTCAAGCGCCGGGCCTTCATGAACGGCGAGGAGTGGACCGTCCTCGACGTGTGCCTTAAACGAGGCACGCTGTGGATCCCTCACCTGCGGGTCGACAGCAACACATGGGCCATCCTACGTAACCTGATGGCGCTGGAGGAGCAGATTACCCGGCGGCCAGTGACTGCGTACTGCATCTTCATGTCGCAGGTGGCGGGCACGGTGGAGGACGTGAAGCTGCTGGTTAACGCAGGGATTGTCGAACACTTCCTGGCGAGTGACGAGCAGGTCGCTCAAGGTTTCGCCAACCTCTGCATGGGGGTGGTCATGGACGTTGACAACCTCGACCGGAACTACCTCAAGCCCATCTGGCACAAGCTGCAGGAGCGCTGCCAGAGCCGTGTGTTTAGATTCATCGGATGGTTCTGCCGTGACCAGCACCTCATTATGTCCATCGTGTTCCTTATGGCTGTCATCGTCTTGGTTTGTCAAGTGACGCAGACGTTCTATGCAGTTACCGGAGGTGGACGAGGACAACGTCCAAAACAGTAGTCTCTCTCTGTGTAATTAGTTCTGGGAGCATGAGTCCATCACATTCGACATTTATCTTACGTCGAGGTCGGTTCATTGCCCTTTCTATTTTATTTTGTGTACGTGCTTCCTTGTTTTGTCCGTTGAAATAAACCGTAATCTCATAGTTCTCTTTTCTTACTTCTTCTTATTCCTCCATTTTGAATGGTCAGCTCCCTTAAAAGAGTCTGATGTTTTTTGGTAAAACCAATTTGAGATTGGTCATCATGAGAGGTGGCATCCGTTGGACAGGGGAGGATATCAGATCCTAATTTGCTAACCCTAGCCGCCGCCTCCATCCATTGAGCCGCCGCTTCCTTCCGTAACCCTAGCCGTCGCCTTCCGTCCCCCCCTAACCGTATGCATCGATTGAGGCAGAGGCCGTTGTTTGAACTTTTTCTAAAAAAAAAGAGATTGGTCATCATGTAAAAGTGCGCGATGTTTACTCGGGTTTGCTGTTTCTCAGTCTCCTGATAAATAACTATAGCTCAATCACTTGTCCAACCGTTAAATGTGTAAAATGACTAATTAAGGGTACCCTAGCACACTGCAAAATAAAAACGAAACTGCTTTGCGTGCGATTCTTTTTCGTCCAACGCTGCTACGACTAGAGAGCAAATGATTCGTAAATGCTATGGCCCACAAGCTTATGGTGTGTTTGTTTTGAGGGACTTTTTGATGTATGGACTAAAAAAAAGTCCTTTTAGTCCCATGTGAAACAAACAGGAGGGACTTTTAGAGATTAAAATGAGGTATTTGGGACTAAAGGAAAAAGTCTTTATGGGAGGGTATTTTTGGGACTTTTTGACACTTTTTCCAACAGTGCCTCTATTTTTAGCATGTTATTTAATAATTACTACTACATTACTAGGGGTAACATAGTCTTTTTGCATGTCATTTAGTGACCTCTAGTCTCTGTTTAGTCCATAAAAACAGACGAATAGGGACTAGGGACTTTTTAGTTGGGACTTCAAAAAAATCCTGGGACTTCTGAAACAAACGAGGCCTTAATCATCCATGATTTGACTAGTAGAAAACAGAGTTTTGGTTTGAAGCATTAGTCCCGGTTTGCTTTTAAAACAAGACTAATGTTTTTACTAGTCCCGGTTTGTGAGACATGCTTTATGTCCTGATTTATTAGGAACCATAAATCCTGATTGGTGTTACCAACGGAACTAAAGGGGGGTGGCAGAGTTTTGTCAGACTCGAGCTCCTGCGAGGTCAATTAGTCTTGATTGTTAATACAAACCGAGAATAGGGACAGATCTTTAGTCTCGATTTGTATCACCAACCAGGACTAAAAGTATTATTATAAATAGTGTTTCGTCCAGCCCGAGCCCAAGCTCTCTCTTTTCTTCTTTGTCTCCTCTGTTCTCTTTCCTTGCTCGAGTTCATCCGTAATTTTTTCTTAGATTTTTCAATATTTGAGGCACCCCATCCATTCAAGTGTTCACAAAGGTTAGCAACTTTGTCCTTTCATTTCTCATTGCTAAATTAACTCGTGCAATGCTCAATAATTATAACGATTTATGAGTTTTAGTTTGGGAGTAATTATGTGAGATTTTATTTGATTTATATGCAAATATGAGCTCAAATTAACTTCTCAGTTTGCATATGTGTAGGTCTAGTTTACTTAGTTCCTTTCTGTCTCTGTCATAACCACCGTCGATTGCCCGCACCGTCTCGTCGCCAACACCAGCTTGGTGATCCTCTTGTTCTTATACTTCTTATTCCACAAAAATCTTATTTGCACGATTTAGATAGTTTTCTTACCTGTATGATTGTTTGTTATTCATAGTGACATGGTATTGATATCCGTCCCCGTCATCCCTCGTCCGGTTTATGATTTGAACGTGGTATATTCTCTTTTATAACTATTTATTGCATTTCTTGTTTATATAACAATTATGCCCATCAAGTTGACATATATATTTTTATTTAGGAGGTATGTAAAACGGAAATTGCAACCGGCCCACTTGTCAAGAAGTTAAATTTACTTGAAAAAGAAATTGAGTATTTGAAAGAAAAATTAAAAAGGATTGAAGAAAGAAGATGAAATTGGAATTGTATGCTGCCGATGTCGTCGATGATCACAAGATCAAGATTGATGCAATACGTTTGAAGATTAGAAATATGCCCTCAATAAAGAAGCCTTGTATCACTATGCTGTTGGATCAATTGTTACCTTAGTTGCGATCTTGATCGGATTTATTGTTGCATTTAAATGCTTTAGCTAGAAAATCTTGTATTTTGCTTTAGGAGAATAAGTGTGTATGAACTTCATGTGTGAACTTGTATTAATTTGATCTTTGCGGTCTTGTGTAATGAAGATGAACCGGCAATGGATGTACGATGACCGACGCTCTCCTTAGTTCATTGATGCCCGGATGAATACTCATCTCTTACAAAAGCATTTCATTTTGAAAACTTATTTTAAATCTAGGCTTTTTCTGTGCTCAATATGCATCATTGAAGGCCACATCATCAATTTTCAACCCTTTCTCACCTCATTTGCTATTTTTCATGCATTTAATAATTTTTTTGAGCTAAATGACCCTGAAATTAAAAAGCGCTACAAATGAACTCTGAAAAGGCTGAAACTTGGCATGGTATCATCATTTAGCATGTGCTAAAAAGTTGGGAGGGTTACGGCAAAAATGGATGCACTTCGTGTACAAAATGGACAATCTCTTTCGAAGTATCACGGTTTAGGATGAATACTCATCTCTTACAAAGGCATTTCAATTTTTTAAACTTATTTCAACTCTAGACTTTTTCTATGCTCAATATGCATCATTCAAAGTCACATCACCAATTTCAACCATTTCTCACCTCATTTGCCATTTTTCATGCATTTAATGATTTGTGTGAACTAAATGACCCTGAAACTGAAAAGCGTTACAAATGAACTCTGAAAAGGCTGAAACTTGACATGATACCATCATTTTACCCACATAGCATGTGCTAAAAAGTTGGGAGCGTTACGGCAAAACCTAGATGCACTTCGCGTACAAAATGGATAATCTCTTTCGAAGTATGAGGGTTTCAGACGAATACTCATCTCTTACAAAGGCTTTTCATTTTTTAAACTTATTTCATCTCCAGACTTTTTCTATGCTCAATATGCATCATTCAAATACACATCATCAATTTTTAACCATTTCTCACCTCATTTGCTATTTTTCATCCATTCAATGATTTTTTTTGAGCTAAAAGACTCTGAAATTACAAAGTGCTATAAATGTACTGTGAAACGGTTGAAACTTGGCATAGTATCATCATTTTACCCACATAGCATGTGCTAAAAAGATGGGAGGGTTACGACAAAAACTGGATACACTTCGTGTACAAAATGAACAATCTCTTTCGAAGTATCACGTAGTTTCACACGAATACTCATCTCTTACAAATGCATTTCATTTTTTAAACTTATTTCGACTTCAGACTTTTTCTATGCTCAATATGCATCATTCAAAGACACATCATCAATTTTCAACCCTTTCTCACCTTATTTGCTATTTTTCATGCATTTTATGATATTTTTGAGCTAAATGACCATCGAATTGAAACGCGCTACAAATAAACTCTGAAAAGACTGAGACTTAGCATGGTATCATCATTTCACCTACGTAGCATGTTCGCAAAAGTTGGGAGGATTGTGGCAAAAATTAGATGCACTTCGTGTACAAAATGGACCATCTCTTTCGAAGTATCAAAGTTTTAGACAAATACTCATCTCTTACAAAGGCATTTTATATTTTTAGTAATCTAAAAATTTACCAAATTTAATATAATGATAAAACACACTAATATTAAACTCAGACAAAAGAATGACTAAAAGTCTATTTTTAAAGTAAAGTTATTCACAAACTACTAATTCTCACAAATTTAAAAAAATTCAAATTTAAACTCTGTAAATTTGAAAACTACTAGCACTCACAGAAATTTTATAGTTTTTTTGACCTAAACCAAAAAGATTCATTCAAAAACTATAAATAGTCTAACTGTTATTCCTAATCTAAAAATAGAAATTGTCATGTTTAGAAAAACAAGCAAACCAAAAAAGAGAAAATAGGCCTTTAGTGCTGGCTAGAGCCACCAACTGGGACTAAAGGTCCCTTCCCGCGTGGAATTTGTGCCGCCGAAAATAGAACTTTAGTCTCGGTTGGTGGTTACAACCGGACTAAAGGTGCATGTCAGTGGGCCAGGCACCCCACCTTTAGTCCCGGTTGGAGCCACCAACTAGGACTAAAGACCCTTTAGTCCAGGTTCGTGGCTCCAACCGGGACTAAAGGTACCTACATATAAATCCCCCCGCCCGTTTGGGCCTCGATATCTCCCATTCGACCCCTCGACGCCGACGCCCCCTACTCCGATGCCGCTAGGCTGCCGGAATCGCCGCCACCCCAAAGCCGTCCTCGTCATCGCCGCCACCTACGCCGGCCGCCTGCGCCTCCTCCTCGAGCCCTCTGCATGCCGATGAGCCGTTGCTGCGCCCCGACCCTCCTCTCCCACGGCGAGCTCCGCCGACCGCCTCCTTCCCTCCTTGAACTGAGCGCCATGGCCACTGGCCTGCCCGAGCGCGGCGGTGTCATGGCCGCCGTCCTGCCCATTGTTCATATAGGTGTTTTAAAATTGTTCATAGATGTTCATATACATAAAGATGTTTTGAAATAGTACATAGATATGTTTTGAAATTTTTGCCATGTGGTTAATTAGGTAGTACGATGTTTTGAAATTATTCATATAGATGTTTTGAAATTGTTGCCATAGTGTTAGGTAGTAGGATATTCACATAGATATTTTGAAATTGTTGTCATAGTGTTAGGTATTACGATGTTCATATAGTGTTAGGTAGTACGATGTTCATAGTGTTAGGTAGTACGATGTTCATAGTGTGATGGCTAGTGAGATTTGATGAATGTTGTGATATGTTAGCAAGCAGTTTGTCTCAGTTCGGCACTTTTCTACTCTGTTATGAACCTTGCTTCTTAACTAAATGAGGAATATAAAAACATAGGTTTTTGAGTTTGTTTGATTACATGGCATGAAAAACAAAGGATTTTTTCCAAGAGGTTAGAGTGGATGCTGGATTCTATATGAAATTCTGTTTATATATAGATGTTCAATTCTTTAGGTATAGTGTCATGGTTGATGGTCAACACTGGTTTGGCATCCGATTCCATATTGATCTTGTGATGTCACAGAGTAGGGCTTATGCCTTTAAGATCATCAAGAGTATAGCCAATAGCAGCCTTGTGCTTCTTCAAGGTTTTGAGTAGTCTCTTTTCTTCATGCTATGAGAGGTTAGCACTAATAATAGCAGGATATATCTTCTTGTCATCAAGATAAGCATATTTCATAGTATCAGGTAAATCCTTGAGCTCAAACACGGGGTCTCCTTTGGGTGTTGGAGGACCTAAAATTTCAACTCGTAAGTTGTGCTTAAGAATAGGGTGCTGATCAATAAGTATCCTATCTAATTCATACCTTCATTTAAGTGCATATCATTCTCATGGTCTAGCAGATACTGTTCTAATGGATCTGTAGGAGGTACAATAATAGAAGCAACACCAATTATTTCATCTTTATTGCGCAATTCCTATTCGTGCGATTGTTTACCAAACTTTGAAAAATTGAACTCATGAGACATATCACCAAAGGTAACTTTGACCTTCTCAGGAACACAATTAATTTTCGCATTAACAGTATTCAAGAAAGGTCTACCGAATATAATGGGGCAAAAGTTATCTTGTTCTGAAACAAGTACTAAGAAATCAGTGGGGTATTTGACTTTTCAACACAATACTTCAACATCTCTAACTATCCCAAGTGGCGATATAGTATCTCGGTTCGCAAGTTTAACAGTAACATATATGTCTTCAATCAAAACGGGTGCTATATCATGCATACTTTCTTGATATAATGTAAAAGGTATAGCATCAATGCTAGCACCTAGATCACAACGCCATGGTAGCAATGTTCTCCAATCTTAACCGAGATAACACGTGTGCCTACCACTGGTTTATTTTTATCAAGTTCGTCCTGTTTATTTCTAACAGGCTTTGCAATTCTAGCAGCTTCATCACATAGGTAAATAACTTGCCCATCAATGTTATCGGCTAAGAGATCTTTAACCATAGCAACCTTAGGCTCAGCATTTATTTGCTCGGAAGGTTTAGGTGTCCTAACATGACTTTTATTAACCACTGTTGCAGCCCTAGCATGCTCTCTAATCTTAATAGGAAAATGGGGTTTCTCAATGTAAGCAATAGGAACAACTAGATCTACATGGTTAATAATTATTTCTTCCTTCTTTATTTCAACAAGTTCATAATGTAATTTTTTAGTCGAAGGATGGAATTTAAACCACTCCTTCTTGGGGAGATCAACGTAAGTGGAAAACGTTTCACAGAAGGTAGCTACTATCTAGGATAAGACCATATTTGTTGCTGAACTCATGAAAAGGAGAAGTTTCCCTGAAAGATTTAACGCAGTAAAAATTGGATTTTATATGTTATGCTTTACCTCTATAGAGTTCCCAATCTTTAGAATTGCGTTTAATATTTTCTAGAAGATTCCATATGAATTCAAAAGTATCCTTCATATAGGAACCGATCACACAAGCATCGAGCAGTGTTTGATCGTCATGAAAAAGTCAAGCATAATTTTTTTGTATGGTTGGGGCAAGTGTGCATCATAGATTTAAGCCTCCCCCAACCTTGAGAGACGCTTTCTACTTAACGAGGCCAGCAATTATAAATAAATTCTCATCATGATGAATCAAATGCATAGGATAAAACTTCTCATGAAATTCCAATTTCAAGTGATTCCAATCCCATGATCCAATATCATCCAATACCATGTAGCACAATAGTGCTTTTGCCTCCAAATATAAAGGGAAAACTTTCTTCTTGACTTTGTCTCTGGGTAGACCTAAAAGCTTAAGCAATCCACAAATCTCATCAACATATATTAAATGATAATCAAGATGAGTTGAACCGTTATAAGGATTAGCCAACAGTTTCTCTACCATACCCAAAGGAATCTCATACTAGACATTTTCAATAGATTCAGAAGGTTGAGCGACAATTTCCTCAACTTCTGTTCGAGGCGAAGATGCCCCGAACAAGCCACTGAAGCGGTGACCGTTCATAGTGACAAGCCACAGTAAATTTCAGGACGTACCGAAAATGTTTTCTTACCAATTTCCACTTACCAAAGGCGCTTCACTCCCCGAAAATGGCGCCAGAAAAAAAAGCCTTGATGACCCACAAGTATAGGGGATCACTCGTTGTCCTTTCAATAAGTAAGAGTGTCAAACCCAACGAGGAGCAGAAGGAAATGATAAGTAGTTTTCTCCAAGGAATTCTCTACACGTGCTATAAGTAACAGTGATAGATAGTTTTGTAGCAAGATAATTCGTAACAAGTGACAAGTAACAATAGTAGCAAAGGTGCAGAAAGGTAGCCCAATCCTATTTATAGCAAAGGACATGACTGAAAGTACGCATACATAAATCAAGCGCTCCCGGGGACACATGGGAATATCTGTCTAGTCATGTTCATCATATTGAGTTGATTCGCGTTAGCTACTTTGATAATTTGATATGTGGGTGGACCGGTGCTAAGGTGTAGTTCTTACTTGAACTAACAACATACTTATGTTTAACCCCTCTCGCAAGCATCCGCAACTACAAAAGAAGAATTAAGATAAATCTAACCATAAAACATGTGGATCCAAATCAACCCCTTATGAAGCAACGCATAAAGTGGGGTATAAGCTTCTGTCATACTCGCAACCATCATCTACTTGTTACACCACAATGACTTCCCTTAGGCCCATAACATGGTGGAGTGTCATGTAGTCGACGTTCACATGGCACCACTAAATGAAGTAACAACATAAATATCATCAAAATATCGAACGAATACCAATTTTATATGATTACTTATAACCAGATTCTCCCATATCCTCAGAAACAATAGTAACTACTCACAAGTCATCAACATGTTCAACATTAGGTGTATAATAATAGTGATTAAGGATCTGAACATAATGTCTTCCACCAAGTAATTGTTGGGTAAGGTAGCAAAAATTCAAAATTTTCCTACGCCATATTCAGATCTTCCTATGGAGAGACCAGCAACGAGAGAGGGGTGAGAGCAACTTCATACTTTGAAGACCGCTGAGCGGAAGCGTTGCTAGAACGCGGTTGATGGAGTCGTACTCGCTGCGATTCAGATTGCGGTGTGATTCCGATCTAGTGCCGAACCACGGCACCTCCGTGTTCAACACACGTGCAGCCCGGTGACATCTCCCGCACCTTGATCCAGCAAGGAGGAGGGAGAGGTTGGGGAATAGCTCTAGTAGCACGACGGCGTGGTGGCGATGGAGCGACGAGGTCTCCCGGCAGGGCTTCGCCAAGCACTGTGGGAGACGAGGAAGAAGAGAAGCAGGGCTGCGCCGAGAGAGAGATGAAATTGCGTGTCTCCAATGGCCAAACCCCCCCCACTATATATAGGGGGAAGGGGAGGGAGGCGCCCCCTTAGGGTTCCCACCCCTAAGGGGTGCGGTAGCCCTAGATGGAAGGCCAGGGCGGCGGCCAGGAGGGGAGGAGGGGTGGCGCACCCCCTGGTGAGCCTAAGGCCCACCTGACTTAGGGTTCCCCCCTTCCCTCTCTTGGCGCCTTGGGTTGGGTGTGGGGGGCGCACCAGCCCACCCAGGGGATGGTTCCCTCTCACACTTGGCCCATGTAGCCTTCCGGGGCTGGTGGCCCCTCCCGGTGGGCCTCCGGAACCCTTCCAGTGGTCCCGACACGTTGCTGCTGGTGCCCGAAACATTTACGGTGTCCAAACCCATCCATCTTATATATCAATCTTTACCTTTGGACCATTTCGGAGATCCTCCTGATGTCCGGGATCTCATCCGAGACTCCGAACAACCTTCATTAACCTCGTATAACAATTCCCTATAACCCTAGCGTCATCGAACCTTAAGTGTGTAGACCCTACGGGTTCGGGAGGCATGCAGACATGACCGAGACACCTCTCCATCCAATAACCATCAGTGGGGTCTGGATACCCATGGTGGCTCCCACATGTTCCACGATGATCTCATCGGATGAACCACGATGTCAAGGATTCTATCAATCCCGTATACAATTCCCTTTGTCTATCGGTATAGAACTTGTCCGAGATTCGATCGTCAGTATACCTATACCTTGTTCAATCTCGTTACCGGTAAGTCTCTTTACTCGTTCTGTAGCACGTCATCCCGTGACTAACTCCTTAGTCACATTGAGCTCATTATGATGATGTTCTACCGAGTGGGCCCAGAGATACCTCTCCGTCACACAGAGTGACAAATCCCGACCTCGATTCTTGCCAACCCAATAGACACTCACTACAAGAAATAAGCTCGTTTATGACAAAAAATAATGACACCGGTTTTATTGGTCATAGATCTATGACTAAAATCTAAAAAATGTCATGATGTGTCTAAGAGGGTCCAAACGGTAGAAAATTTTGACCATCTCTATCAACAAGGTCATAATCCCATTGCCCAAAATGGTCACTAGCATGTGTACCTCTATTTATGCCCGCATTTCGTCTCAATCTTGTGTTCCTCGAAAATGAACACTTCAACAAAATCAGGATGGAGAAAAGAACAATATCTATAACCACACAAGCACGCCTCAAAAAAACCTCACCTAAAAAGTTTATTTATCATCCCATGTCGAGTGGGACATGTCTTAAAATTGACAATGTGTTGTGATCGTGTGAACATTGAGGCCAGAGTCGACGAGAGTGGAAAGAAGGATAAATAGGAACACAGATTGGATGACATGTATTGAAATAAAGGACATGAACATATGGACTCATGGTTATTAGATTAGTGAGTGTTTTTTCACCCATTGCAATGCACACGCTCATTTGATAGTGATAACTCAACAATTTTGTATACATGATGTTTCTAGTTGTCAATTTAAATAAATTATTTTTTATTTGAAGTATAATTGGGAATAGTAATTTTATGAGGAAAAAAATTAAATAATAATAATAATAAAATAAATAAGTGAGGTAAAGTCTTTTTTGGGTAAAGTGAGGTAAAGTCAGGCTCACACTTTGACGCCGAGAGGTTTGGATCAGCCCGCGAACGATTATGTTTGCTTTTCAGTTTCACAGCGCGCCAATAATAAATAAAAAAGACCGAGCCCCGTGAAAGTGAAGTCCCACTAACCAACCCATCGCTCCTCTTTCTCGTCTCTCCCTGTCCCCGCACCACTTCTCGCCGCCGCCACCTACGGTGCCCGATTCCAGCGTCCTCTGATGGCGCCCAGCACACCACCGTGTCCCCCTCTCAACGCTCCTTCCTCCCATCGGGCCAGATCCAACGCGCGCGTCCTACAGCGGCCAAGCGTGACCCTGCCCACCAGCTAGGGTTTGTGCCAACACGTCGCCGGCGTGGCTCCGGCCTTGCTCCGGTGACTCAGGTGAGTCCCTCCACTCCTCCTCGTCACATACCCCCATATCTTCCTCACATCATTTAGTCTCCCTCGCAGATAGAGCGCACCGTTGTCGCTCGAGCAACGGGGCGCCATGGATGGGAAGGCTTCTTCCTCCCTTGTCCCACGCGACAGAGAGGATGAGGCCACCGGAGGTGCAGCGGTGGCCGACGGGCTCAGCAACGACCAACAGTGGAGGAGCAGCAGCAACCGACAACAGCAGACCAGATTGGCCGATGATGTGCCCCACGCAACGGCTCCCACCTCCTCCTGGTCGATCCTGTTCGATACTGGGTTGTTTCTCAGTTGTTGCTCTCTCTCGATCTCGGTTGTTCCTTTCTCTATCTTTGTTCGATACTGGGTTCTTTATTGACTCTACATCTAGATCCTGCACAGGCTCCTTGGGCTGGTGAGGTCGCTGGTGTTAGCAACGATGCTGCAGATCGGGTCGCGCCTCTCCGTCACCTGGAGCTTCCCCGAGGTGCCCGGTACTATCGGTGGTGTCTCTTTCTATTCTTATTACTCCTGCACAAAGCTGTTGAGCTTGGTCGTTTTTCTTTGTTGGTTGTGTTTGCAGACCAGGACACACATCGTGGTGACTTGGTCAGCTCCTTGCTCATCATCTAGTCCATCACCGAGGTATGTATTCACCATTGACTTCACTCATATCATACGCTCCTTGTAAGCTAGGGACTACAGTTGTTCATAATAAATGTATTATCGAGCCGCGAGGCGCTCCTGTTGATGTGTACACTAGCTCCAGATGTGCCCCTCAATTAATGCAAATGTGGGTATGCGATGACGATTTTGACATGTGTGTGTTGCTGCTTCAAATTGAATTTCTAGATGCTAGTGAGGAATTTAACAAAGAATTGTTACGGCTTAATTTACTATACTTCACTATTATATCAGGGGAGATGTGTATCATCAGAGTGGTGCTAAGTTAACTAAAATTCATATGAAGTAATATGTGTGCATTTCTTATTGCCGTATAGCACGCCACCGGTGTTGGGTCGATGGTGTTGGGCCTCGACGAGCTATATCGGGCAAATAAATTAAACTTGTGCTTTGATTTCCAAAGTGGTGGTTTGCACATTACTATAACTTGACGATATAGTTGAATTAATGTCCTTTTACTGGTGGTTTTTAGTAATGACTTCCTATGCTTCACATATTTGGAAAAGCCTATGTATTTACATTTATGTTGTTGTCATGTAAATTACAGGAGAACAACGTACCATTAAATATGGAATTATGTGTGTGCAACTCAGTGCTATCTAAAATTCATATCTTTAAAAGAAAGGCCTTGATATGCAAATAACTCACTTTATAAATCGTGTACAAGCAGGTGCCAACTATCCTGCTTCAATGAACTATAGCCATGAAGGAAATTTCCTACTAGGAACTATGGCTATGATGACATGCTTAATGTGGGAAAACATGGTCCTCTTGCATCTTTTCTATCAGCCTATAAAACTGTTGTCTCTATGTTCATGTGGGCCTAGCAATATCTAAGCTTCTAACTTCTTGTTATATAATTTAAGTGTTAATCAAGCCCTCGTCACTTGTATATCAATGCGGTACTAGCAAGGCATAAAAGCAATAAAAAGGGTGTTGTACCTATCTAGCACCGCCCCAACTTTCTCATAGGAGGCGCCACGGGTGGCGCCCCATCCACTAGTAATATGTTTTAATGGGCCTAGGACTCCCAAACATACTGCTCATCATCGTTGTGCTTGCTGGTTGCAACGACTCTCTCAGCAACAAGGTTGCAGTCGGGAGGGAAGACCCCTACCTACCTATTTTCTTTCACTTGATGGAAACAGCAAGCCTAAATTCGCAAAGTAGTGACAAAATTGTAGTAATAAATGTTGTCCATAAAGAAATTTAAGAGCATTTATATATCACTACTAAACTCTCTTATATTTATTTATGGAGGGAGTAATTTCTTAAATACTGTAGAACTTGTGTCTTTCAGTTAAATGCATGTGTGAAAGTAGTAGAGCAAAGCATATGATGGGCGGTTCATGATATATATATATATATATATATTTGCATTTAATTAAGCTATGTCTATTGTAGTTTAATCTTGAGCTTGTGAGTAGTAGATCTTTTGACTTTCAGTCTGCATCAGGAGGTGGAGAGTTTACACTATGAACTAGATTGATATGAATGTGAACTTAATAGTATTCATATTTCATGTGATGTTTAATTTGCTTCTCATGTGTTGTCTCTTTCAGTGTCAGGATGTCTCAGTATTCTAGAAGAGGAAGACAATGGAGCCACACTGTCGTTATATGATGTCACTTCTTCTTTTAGTGCTGAATAGGCTATGTTTTGTGTAATACCATTTGTCTCGGATGTCCAATTTTAGTTTGACAAATTTACCTGTGTAATTTTACATTGGGGAGTGAAAGTTGGAACAGTAGCCTCAGGATGAGAGTAAATTCAGGATCAGAATAATGTTGTGGAAATAATCTATTGCATATTGATACGTCTCCGTCATATCTACTTTTCCGAACTCTTTTGCCCTTGTTTTGGACTCTAATTTGCATGATTTGAATGGAACTAACCCAAACTGACACTGTTTTCAGCAGAATTGCCATGGTGTTGTTTTTGTGCAGAAATAAAAGTTCTCGGAACGTCCTGAAAATTTACGAAGATTTTTTCTGGAATAAAAGAAAAATACCTGCGCAAAGATCCACCGGAGGGTGCGTGCCAGTGGGACACAAGCCAACAGGCCGCGGCCACCCCCTAGGCCGCGCCGTGAGGGCTTGTGGGGCCCACGTGGCACCACCACCCCAAAACTCAGCTCTATATATTCCGTCTCGCCCGGAAAAACAGAGAGAAGGTTTCATCGCGTTTTACGATACGGAGGCGCCGCCACCTCCTGTTCTTCATCTGGAGGGAAGATCTGGAGTCCATTTTGGGCTCCGGAGAGAGGACATCGTCGCCATCGTCATCTTCAACCTTCCTCCATCGACAAGTCCATATGCTCTTCATCATTCATGAGTAATCTCATCGTAGGCTTGCTGGACGGTGATGAGTTGGATGAGATCTATCATGTAATCGAGTTAGTTTTTGACAGGGATTGATCCCTAGTATCCACTATGTTCTAGATTGATGTTGCTACTACTTGGCTATGCTTAATGCTTGTCACTAGGGCCCGAGTGCCATCATTTCAGATCTGAACCTATTATGTTCTCGCCAATATATGTGTGTTTTAGATCCTATCTTGCAAGTTGTAGTCACCTACTATGTGTTATGATCCGGCAACCCCGGAGTGACAATAGACGGAACCACTCCCGGAGATGACCATAGTATGAGGAGTTCATGTATTCACCGCGTGTTAATGCGTTGGTCCGGTTCTTTATTAAAAGGAGAACCTTAATATCCCATAGTTTCCATTAGGACCCCGCATCCACGGGAGGGATGGACAATAGATGTCATTTAAGTTTTTTTTCCTAAGCACGTATGACTACATACGGAATACATGCCTACATTAGATTGACGAACGGGAGCTAGTTACATATCCCTCCGTATTATAGCTGTTACATGATGAATCACATCCGTCATACTCATCCATCACCGATCCACTGCCTACGAGTCTTTTACTATTGGTCCTTGCTATGTTACTTTGTCTAGGCTTGTCCCTTGCTACAAAAGGGATTGGGCCACTTTGCTGCTACTGTTGCTACTGTTGTTACTTTACTGCTGCTGCTACCACTGTTCCCTACTACTTCGCTGTTACTTGTTGCAAGATCTTTTTCGACACTGTTGTCGGGGAAGAATAGTCACTCGCCCACGTGCAACTTAATGGCGCCATTGATACAACAGTTAGGAATAGTCTGCCGTCAACATATCGTTTCTGGCACCGTTGCTATCATACCACTTTGCTACTGATACTTTGCTTGCACACTAATCTTTCAGGTGTGGTTGAATCTGACAAACTCAACTGCTAATACTTGAGAATATTCTTTCGCTTCCCCTTTGGCGAACCAACAAATTTGGGTTGAATACTCTACCCTCGAAAACTGTTGCGATCCCCTACACTTGTGGGTCATCAAGACCTTTTTCTGGCGCCGTTGCCGGGGAAGCACAACTATATTCTCTGAGTCACTTGGGATTTACATTTGCTGATCACTATGAGGAATCCGAAAGATCCAAGAACTGAAATCTTGCCTTCCACTACAAGGAGAGGTAAGGAATTGACATCTACCTGTGCACTTGATTCACCTTCAGTTATGAGTAAGTTTGCGACATTGCCTCCTGCTACTACAACAAAAGACCTTCCAACGGTGCCAGAAATAGGAGTGTTGCTTGATACTCCTCAGCAACGGCACCAGGAATCCTTCTGCTATGGCTACGCCTTAAGGAACTTCCTAGGCAAATATAAAAAGGATTTCCACCGTGGCCTTGGAGCCTTGCCTTGGTGTTCCCTTGAAGCGGAAAGGGTGATGTAGCACAGCGGCGGTAAGTATTTCCCTCAGTTTGAGAACCAAGGTACCGATCCAGTGAAGGAGTATCTCAAGATCTTGCACAAACACAAAAAGCTTGGTCCCAACGCTATGAAGGGGTTGTCAATCCCTTATACATTGTACGCCAAGTGAGAACTGAAAGCAGCAAAGTAACAAAGCAAAGTAAAAACGAAAGTGGAAACGATAGATGTGAATAAACCCCGGGGCCGTAGTGTTTACTAGTGGCTTCTCTCATGAAAGCAAGTAGACGGTAGGTGAACAAATTACTGTCGAGCAATTGATAGAACCGCGCAAAGTCGTGACGATATCTGTGGCAATGATTATATCTATAGGCATCACGTCCAAAACAAGTAGACCGATACTTTCTGCATCTACTACTATTACTCCACACGTCGACCGCTATCCAGCATGCATCTAGTGTATTAAGTCCAAAAGAACAGAGTAACGCCTTAAGCAAGATGACATGATGTAGATGGACAATCTCATATCTACGACAGAGCCCACCTTTTTACCCTTGATGGTAACTACACGATATGTGCCTTTCTACCCCTACTGTCACTGGGAAAGGTCACCAACGGTAAGAACCCAAAACCAAGCACTTCCCCCATTGCAAGAATCATAGATCTAGTTGGCCAAACAAAACCCAAGACTCGGAGAGACTTACAAGGATGTCAAATCATGCATATGAGAAATCAGCAAAGACTCAAATATATATCATAGATAATCTGATCACAAATCCACAATGCATCGGATCTCGACAAACACACCACCAAAGAAGATTACATCGGATAGATCTCCATGAAGGTCATGGAGAACTTTGTATTGAAGATACAAGAGAGAGAAGAAGCCATCTAGCTACTAACTACGGACACGTAGGTCTGAAGTGAACTACTCACGAGTCATTGGACGGGCGATGATGATGATGAAGAAGCCCTCCAGCTCCAAAGTCCCCTCCGGCATGGCACCGGGAAGGGTCTCCAGATGAGATCTCGCGGAAACGGAAGCTTGCGGCGGCGGAAAAGTATTTTCGTGGCTCCCTTGATTTTTTTCTTCTGATTTTTAGGGAATATATAGGCGCAAGATCTAGGTCAGGGGGGCGCCAGGGAGGCCACAAGCCTGCCCACCGCCACCCCCTGGTGGCGGAGTGGGGGCTTGTGGGCTCCCTGTAGCCCTCCTGGCTTGGCCCACAAGCCCCCTGATCTTCTTCCATTCGGAAAAAAATCATTTCGGGGATTTTATTCCGTTTGGACTCCGTTCCAAAATCATATATGAAAAGAGCCAAAAACACAGAAAAAACAAGAACTGGCACTTGGCACTGAATTAATAAGTTAGTCCCAAAAAAGATATAAAAGGTACATAAAACATCCAAATATGACAAGATAACAACATGAAACCATAAAAAATTATAGATACGTTTGAGACGTATCAAGCATCCCCAAGCTTAACTCCTGGTCGTCCTCGAGTAGGGAAGTGATAAAGAATGAATTTTTGATGCTTTCATGCTACCTAGCATAAATGTCCTTTGTAACTCCTCTTATGTGACGTGAAAGTTCAGATCCATTAGATTCAAAACAATAGTTTGCTATTGACGTGGAAACAATAATAATTCAAGCAAACTAGCAAGGTAATTATGAACTTCCAAAATAACAAGGCCAAAAGAAAGTTATCCCTACAAAGGCATATAGTATGGCTATGCTCAATCATCATTGCACAACGAATTTAAATCATGCACAACCCCGGTATTGGCCAAGTAATTGCTTCACACCTTTACTTTCTCAAACCTTTTCAACTCTCACGCAATACATGAGCGTGAGCCATGGTTTTAGCACTATAGATGGTGTGGAGTGTGGTGGAGGTTGCAAGACAAAAAAAAGAGAAGATGGTCACATTAACTAGGCATATCAATGAGCTGTGGAGGTGCTCATCAATAGATATCAATGTGAATGAGTAGGGATTGCCATACAAATGATGCACTAGAGCTAAGAGTATGTGAAAGCTCTTAAAGCAAACTAGTGGGTGTGCATCCAACTTGCTTGCTCACGAAGACCTAAGGCAATTTTGAGGAAGCCTATCATTGGAATATACAAGCCAAGTTATATAATGAAAATTTCCCACTAGCTATATGGTGGTGGCAAAACGAGAGACTCTCAATCATGAAGATCATGGTGCTTAATATGCACAAGTGTGGAAAAAGTGGTAGCATTGTCCCTTCTCTCTCTTTCTCTCATATTTTTTTGGTGGGCTCTTTGGCCTCTTTTTTTTGGTGGGCTTCTTTGGCCTCTTTTATTTCCTCACATGGGACAATGCTCCATCAATGATGATCATCAGACTTTCAACTCAAAACTTAGAGCAACGATGACTCTATATGGAATGCCTTCGGTAGTGTACCGTGGCAATGATCTAGCATGGCATAGACATTAATGGAAACATCATGCTAGCTATCTTACGATCATGCAATTGCAATGTAGACGTGATGGCACATATCATGGTGGTAGTTGCATGGCAATATATCTCAGAATGACTTTGAAAAAGCCATAGTAGGTAGGTATGGGGGCTGTTTTGAGGGAGGCTAATGGTGGGTTTTGTGCACCGGCGAAAGTTGCACGACACTAAGAAGATAGTGATGGTGGAAGGTGAAAGTGCATCTAAACCATGGACTCAACATTAGTCATGAAGAACTCATATACTTGTTGCAAAAGTTTTATTAGTAATCGAAACAAAGCATTCAACGCATACTCCTAGGGGAAGGGTTGGTAGGTATAAACCATCGCGCGATCCCGACCGCCACGCAAAGTATGACAATCAATAGAGTAATCATGCTCAGATTTCATCACATAGCGGTTCACCATACGTGCATGCTACGAGAATCACTAACTTCAACACAAGTATTTCTAGATCCACAACACCTTACTAATATAACTTCAATATTACCATAACCACAACTCAAGACTAATTGAGATGAATCAAACTTCTCTAACTATTCAATGCACATGAAGGTGGATGTTTTCGTATCCCTTTGGATAACTACCCCTTTTGAGACTACTTTCAAAGCATAGATCAACTACCAATCCACGCACCTCTGTGGTCTAAAAGATAAAAGTGAAGCACATAGAGCAAAAGTATCTAGCTCAAAAGATATAAGTGAAGCACATGTGAGCTGAATTGTCTACCAAAAGATATAAGTGAAGCTCGACAAAATCATGGTGAGTGCATGTCTCTCTCTCTAGGTGTGCAGCAAGGATGATTGTGACACAACAAAAATAAAAGACTCCTACGATACAAGACGCTCCAAGAAAAAACACATAGCATGTGGTGAATAAAAATATAGCCCCAAGTAACGTTACCGATGGATTGAAGATGAGAGAGGGGATGCCTTCCCGGGGCATCCCCAAGCTTAGGATTTTGCGGAATCCTTGAATCTCTTAGGGTGCCTTGGGAATCCCCAAGCTTGAGCTCTTGCCACTCTTTATCTCTTTGTCCATAAGAACTTCACCCAAAACTTGAAAACTTCACAACACGAAACTTAAACAGAAACCCGTGATAACATTAGTATGAGAAAGCAAACCACCACTTCCTTAGGTACTGTAGCAAACTTAAATTCTACTTATGCTGATGTTGGGTTACTGTATTTTCAATCTTCCATGGCTAATACGCCCCGATACTATCCATAGTTTCATCAAAATAAGCAACCAACCCAACAAAAACAGAATCTGTTAACAGCAGAACAGTCTGTAGCAATCTGTATGTTTTGTATACTTATGGTACTCCAGAAATTCTAAAACATTATGAAAGTCTGAAGAATTTGCGTAGAAATCAGCAGCAACAAGAATAAACTCAAAAGCTCTTCCAGAAAAAAAATTAAAATTCTTTTCGTGAGCAGAAAGTTTCTGTCTTTTCCAGCATGACCAAACGATCATCCCCAAGACTAATCATAACGGTTTTGCTTGGCACAAACGCAAAAAGAACCAAAAAAGAACACAATCATAACAGAATTATGAAAGTGTGGAAAACACAAAACAGAAAGAAAAAGGATAGATTCGTTGGGTTGCCTCCCAACAAGCGCTTTTGTTTAACGCCCTTAGCTAGGCGAAAGGTGATGGAATCACGTATAGTCATGTTTGGTGCTCAAACCATAAGTAGCCCTCATCATAGATTCATAAGGCAATCTTATTTTCTTTCTAGTAAAGTGCTCCATGCCCTTCTTTAAAGGAAATTGAAATCTAATATTCCCTTCCTACATATCGATGATAGCACCAATAGTCCTTAGGAAAGGTCTACCAAGAATATTGGGACATGAAGGATTGCACTCTATGTCAAGTACAATGAAATCCACGGGTACATAGTTCTTATTTGCAACAATAAGAACATCATCGATCCTCCCCATGGGTTTCTTGACAGTAGAATCCGCAAGATGCAAATTAAGAGAACACTCTTCAATCTCATGAAAACCAAGAATATCACATAAAGACTTTGGAATCGCGGAAACACTAGCACCCAAATCACACAAAGCATTGCACACATAGTTTTTGATCTTGATTTTGATAGTAGGTTCCCACTCATCATGAAGTTTTCTAGGTATAGAGACTTCTAGTTCGAGCTTCTCTTGAAGAGATTTCATCATAGAATCTACGATATGCGCGGTAAAGGCTTTGCTTTGGCTATAAGCGTGTGGAGATTTGCAATGGATTGCATCAAAGAAATGCATTCAAACAAGGAGCAGTTATCATAATTGAATTCCTTGAAATCCAAAGTGGGAGTTTCATTACTACCCAAAATTTTGATTTCTTCTACTCCACTCTCCACACCTTTATCATCAAGATAGGTGGACTCCGAATCATTGGGGCGTTTTTCAACCAAAGTGGATTCATATCCAGCCCCTCCATCAATATGTTTGACACGCGAAAAAAAAGATTCAAGAGGAGACACACCAAGCACTTTAAGATCTTTGTGATTTGCATCACAAATTTCAGGTTTAGCTGCCATCTTATTGACTAAGGTAGCCTGCTTGTCAGAAATTTGGCCCACCAATTTATCAAGGTGAGCAAGCTGAGAATTAAGTGCAAGGAAATCATTGGCCATATCATCAACCTCTTTATTCAAACAGACCAAAAAGGAATTTTGCTCTTTTAATTCCCTAAGGAAGTAACCGTTTTGGTCAAACTGAGAAGACATGAAACCTTTGACATTAGTTTCAATCTCCTCCAATTTTCTGAAATAGTTTGGTTTGGCCATGAGGAAAGGTCTCTCACGAACAAGCCTAAGAGCAGGCGAGCAAAAGGGGAAGGCAAAAAGCAAAAGAAAACGGCAAAGGAGAAAGGCAAACGAAAACGGCAAATGTGAAGGGGGGGGGGAGAGGAAAACGAGAGGCAACTGGCAAAAAAGTAAATGCAGGAGATGAGTTTGTGAGACCTACTTGCATAGATCTCTCCTTCCCCAGCAACGGCGCCAGAAATACTTCTGCTACTGCAACAAAAGACCTTCCAACGGTGCCACAAATAGGAGTGTTGCTTGATACTCCTCAGCAACGGCACCAGGAATCCTTCTGCTACGGCTACGCCTTAAAGTACTTCCTAGGAAAATATGCAAAGGATTTTCCCCGTGGCCTTGGAGCCTTGCGTTGGTGTTCCCTCGAAGCGGAAAGGGTGATGTAGCACAGCGGTGGTAAGTACTTCCCTCAGTTTGAGAACCAAGGTATCGATCCAGTGAAGGAGTATCTCAAGAGCCTGCACAAACACAAAAAGCTTGCTCCCAACGCTATGAAGGGGTTGTCAATCCCTTATAGATTGTTCGCCAAGTGAGAACTGAAAGCAGCAAAGTAACAAAGCAAAGTAAAAAACAAAAGTGGAAACGATAGATGTGAATAGACCCGGGGGCCGTAGTGTTCACTAGTGGCTTCTCTCATGAAAGCAAGTAGATGGTGGGTGAACAAATTACTGTCGAGCAATTGATAGAACCACGCAAGGTCGTGACGATATCTATGGCAGTGATTGTATCTATAGGCATCACGTCCAAAACAAGTAGACCGATACTTTCTGCATCTTCTTTACTCCACACGTCGACCTCTATCCAGCATGCATCTAGTGTATTAAGTCCAAAAGAACAGAGTAACGCCTTAAGCAAGATGACATGATGTAGATGGACAATCTCATATCTACGACAGAGCCCACCTTTTTACCCTTGATGGCAACTACACGATGTGTGCCTTGCTGCCCCTACTTTCACTCGGAAAGGTCACCACACGGTAAGAACTTAAAACCAAGCACTTCTCCCATTGCAAGAATCATAGATCTAGTTGGCCAAACAAAACCCAAGACTCGGAGAGACTTACAAGGATATCAAATCATGCATATGAGAAATCAGCAAAGACTCAAATATATATCATAGATAATCTGATCACAAATCCCCAATTCATCGGATCTCGACAAACACACCGCCAAACAAGATTACATCGGATAGATCTCCATGAAGATCATGGAGAACTTTGTATTGAAGATCCAAGAGAGAGAAGAAGCCATCTAGCTACTAACTACGGACCCGTAGGTCTGATGTGAACTACTCACGAGTCATTGGAGGGGCGATGATGATGATGAAGAAGCCCTCCAACTCCAAAGTCCCCTTCGGCAGGGCACCGGGAAGGGTCTCCAGATGAGATCTCGCGGAAACAGAAGCTTGCGGCGGCGGAAAAGTATTTTAGTGTCTCCCTTGATTTTTTCTGATTTTTAGGGAATATATAGGCACAAGATCTAGGTCAGGGGGACGCCAGGGATGCCACAAGCCTGCCCACCACCGCCCCCTGGTGGCGGAGTGGGGGCTTGTGGGCTCCCTGTAGCCCTCCTGGCTTGGCCCACAAGCCCCCTGATCTTCTTCCGTTCGGAAAAAAAATCATTTCGGGGATTTTATTTCGTTTGGAGTCCGTTCCAAAATCAGATCTGAAAAGAGCCAAAAACACAGAAAAAACAGGAACTGGCACTTGGCACTGAATTAATAAGTTAGTCCCAAAAAAGATATAAAAGGTACATAAAACATCCAAAGATGACAAGATAACAACATGAAACCATCAAAAATTATAGATACGTTTGAGACGTATCACCTCCTGCTAGAAATCTTGATATGTCGCATGTGCTTGATGATGCTAGTTCTGCTGCCCATGATGCTTATGATGATGCTATGCTTGATACTATGCCTCATGATGCTATGCTTGATACTATGCCTGATGATGCTATGCTTGATACTATGCCTGATGATGCTATGCTTGATGCTATTCCTGATACTTCTTTGCCACTAGGTGCATTCCTTGATGCACAAATTGCTAGAGTTGCTGCTAGACGTGATGATACTTCTGAAAGTGCTGATACTATTGAAGTAGAACCTGCTATTTTGCCTGCTAGAACTAGCTCTCCTATGCCTGAATTGCCTGATATGCCTGAGCGTTATGTTATGGAGGGAGAGATAGCTGAGGACTTTCTTGCATGTAAGGATATCTATGATGTTGAGAAATTACCGTGCAAGTGGAAAGAAAATTCTCTGAATGCTAGGATGAAATACGACCCGAAGTTTGCTACTTCGCCTATCTTTGTGACCGATAAGGATTATGAATTCTCTGTCGACCCTGAGTTAATCACTCTAGTCGAATCTGATCCTTTTCACGGTAATGAGTCTGAAATGGTTGTAGCCCAGCTTACCAAACTGCACGATATAGCCACCCTATTCACTAGTGAGGAAAAGATCCGCCACTACTATATCCCCAAGTTGTTTCCTTTCTCGCTAAAGGATGATGCTAAGACTTGGTTCACTTATCTTGCTCCTGGTTGTGTGCGTAGCCCCCAGGATATGGTCTACTACTTATGTGAAAAATATTTCCCCGCCCATAAGAAGCAAGCTGCCTTGCAGGAAATATACAACTTTGCTCAAGATGAAGAAGAGAGTCTCCCACAAGCTTGGGGGAGGCTCATCCAGCTACTGAATGCTTTGCCTGATCACCCTCTTGAGAAGAATGAAATACTTGATATCTTCTATAATGGACTTGCCGATGCTTCCAAAGAACGCCTAGATAGTTGTGCCAGTAGTGTTTTTAGGGAACGAACCGTAGAACAAGCTCAGATTCTGTTGAATAACATCTTGTGCACACTACTGGAATCCAGTTCTTTGCCGTCAGCCACTTCTTTGCCGTCAGCTGGCTGACGGCAAAGAACCTCTTTGCCATCAGTTGACAGAAAGAAGACGGCAAAGGACTGACACATGGCAAAAATACTATTTGCCATGGGTCGGCCATTTGTCGTCTGCCAGCGGACGGCAAAGAGACCCAGGGCAGACAGCAAAGAGGATGGGTGGGTCCCATGCGTGCCATGTCCGAAATCCGGGGTCCTTTGCCGTCCGCGGGCCTTTGCCGTCTGCCGTGGGGCCCTTTTCCGTCGGGGGGCGGACGGCAAAGGGCCGCCCTATAACGGCCGTTAACCCCCTCGTCCTCACTGTCTCTCTCTCCCCCCGGCCACTCGCTCACTGTCTCTCTCCACGGCGACCCCCTCCCCGCGAGAGCCCCTCCCCGCGGCGAGCCCGTCCCTGCGGCGATCCCCCCCTGCGGCGAGCCCCTCCCCGAGAGAGCCCCTCCCCGCGGCAACCCACCCCCGCGGCGAGCCCCCTGCCGCGCGCCCCCTGCCCCCCTGCCGTCGTCCACCGCCGCCGCCCCCTGCCGTCGTCCACCATGGTGAGTTGAGTTCTTCTTCTTTTTCTTTTTAAAAAAGTTAATTACTTTAGTTAGTTTATTAGGTTAGTTTTTTATTATATATAGGGTAATTTAGTTAGCTTATTTGGTTAGATTATTAGGCTAATTAGATTAGTTAGTTAGGTTAGAAGAAAAATAGAGGAAAAGCAGAAGGAAAAAAATGAAAAAGAAAAAAGGAAAAGAAGAAAACAATTAGAAGAAGAACGAAAAGAAGAAGGAGAAGAAGAGGAGGAGGAGGAGGAGGAGGAGGAGAAAGAAGAAGAAGAAGAAGAAGAAGAAGAAGAACAAGAACAAGAAGAACAAGAAGAAGAAGAAGAAGAAGAGGAGGAGGAGGAGGAAGAGGAGGAGAAAGAAGAAGAAGAAGAAGAAGAAGAAAAAGAATAGGAGGAGAAAAAGAGGAGGGGGAGTAGGAGGAGAAAAAAGAAGAAGAAGAAGAAGAAGAAGAATAAGAAGAAAAGAAGAAGAAGAAGAAGAAGAAGAAAAGAGGAGAGATGAGAAGAAGAAAGAAGAGGAAAAGGGAACCCCGACACCCCGAAACTGACCCTCGACCCCCGACCCCTGACGCCCAACGCCACTGACCCCCGACCATCGACCCCCGACGCCACTGACCCCCGACCCCCGACGCCACTGACCCCGACCCCACTAACCCTCGACCCCGACGCCACTGACCCCCGACCCAGACCCTCGCCCCACGACTCCCGACCCCCGACGCCCGACGCCACCAACCCCCGACCCTCGACGCCACTAACACCCGATGTCACTGACCCTGGACCCCCGATGCCACTGACCCCCCACAACCGACGCCACTAACCCCCCAACCCCCGATGCCACCGACACCCGACACCACTGACCCTCGACGGCACTGACTCCCGACGCCACTAAGCCCCGACCCCCGACACCTCTTCTGCCTTATTTTGAACGAGAAGGTGCTTTTCGGCCTTCCAGAGGCCCACGAGGTCATAATTTTGTAAATTATGAGTTAGGTCACATATTTTCCGATTATGTTAATTATAAAAACATCGTATTTGTGTTGATCGTGTGAATTTCAATGTGCAGTTGTTCGACGACCTCCATGTGCGTTGGACGAGCTCCGCCCTTGCGTTTGTTGGTGAGCACAAATGACTTCTCCTCCTACCCCCTTAATTTGCTGTGTCCCGGTCTTCGCGCCGATGAAACTTGCTAGCTATAGGTTTCTTCAATCATGAGTATGCGTGATCAATATGCGTCTCCCGTTCGAAAGGGCGACATCTATAAATATGCATTTCTTTGCATATTTATAACCGCCATCCTTTCGAATTGTCCAACATTATCCGTGGACAGCCCGAGTATGTGTAGATTGGGTTTGTTTTCCCGTATGCTGTGCTCCGGATCCGATGCGGAATTTCGTCAGTGCCTCCACTGTTATTCTCCGGGTACACATCCTCTCTGCTTATTGCCGAGACATGTATCAGGAGAACAGCGGGGAGGTGCTGCCGAAATTCTGCGTCGCATCTGGAGCAGAGCATGGGAAAACGAACCCAGTCTACACATACTCGGGTGGGATTAGGACCTATCTTTACCTATTAGCGTGTAGGTTGCATGGACGTAATAAAAGTGACAAACTTGATTAGCGTATGAATATAGATGATGAATTATATATTTATTTCTTGTGCCCCCATAGGTAGCTAGGCAACATGAGTGATCGTGCTTGGATGTACACTGGTCACCCTAGTCAGAAAGACATGACCCATGAATGGTTAACAAAAACCAGGGGGTTTGTTAGAGCCGCATTTGCAAATGGCCAGCAAAAAACATGGTGCCCCTGTCCAAACTGCGACAACTGGAAAAAGCAGACAGAGTTTGAAATGGGTAAACACCTGCAGAAGTGGGGTTTTACGCCTAATTATACGGTGTGGACTTTTCATTGTGAGTGTGACCAACGTGCCAGAGCTGAGGTGATTCGTCGTCGCACCGGCGAGCATGGTACCGGGATTGAAGACATGGTGCAAGACTTTGATGATGCTCGGGATTCGGACGATGAGATGGAGGAATCTGCAAAGGCCTTTTATGAAATGTTGGAGTCTTCAAAACGTCCTCTCCACGACCAGACTGAGCTTTGTCAGCTGGATGCCATCGCGCAAGTAATGGCTCTGAAGGCTCAATTCAACCTAGGCAGAGAATGCTACGACGCGATGATGACGATATTTGGACGCTTTCTACCCAAAGGCCATGTACTGCATGCAAACCTGTACCAGTTAGAGAAATCCTCCGTGTACTTAAGATGCCCTATGAGAAGATACATGCCTCTGAGAATGGATGTGCCTTATTTAGGCTTGAGTATGTGGCCTTGAACTATTGCCCCATTTTTAATTCTTCTAGGTATATTGTGGTAGACAACGACATGGGTGAGAAGAATGAGACCAAAATCCCCATTAGTGTTCTTCGGTATCTGCCAATCGTACCAAGACTTTAATGTCTTTTCATGGTCGAAGAGACGGCCAGACAGATGACATGGCACAAATTTGGCAAAAGAACCGAACTAGATGCGGATGGGAACAAGATGCTGGTACACACTTCAGATGGTTTTGCGTGGAGGCACTTCGATGCATTACATAAGGATAAATCGGAAGATCCAAGGCAACCTAGAGTTACCATCAGCACGGATGGGTTCAAGAAGCCTGGGATAATGGGATCAAGACCTATGACGCGGCTACCAAAACAAATTTCAAAATGCATGTGTGGTACATGTACTCGACGCATGATTATCCGGCGTTTGCACTATTCGCTAGCTGGTGTGTGCATGGAAGGTTCCCGTGCAGC
The DNA here is from genome assembly GCF_904849725.1 of Hordeum vulgare subsp. vulgare. Classification (NCBI taxonomy): domain Eukaryota; kingdom Viridiplantae; phylum Streptophyta; class Magnoliopsida; order Poales; family Poaceae; genus Hordeum; species Hordeum vulgare. The sequence continues at coordinate 388,198,479 of NC_058522.1, forward strand.
ACATGCAAGGCAGCTCTTCAGTTCCGTTGGCTGCAGGGTGGTCGCAAGTATTCTTGCTTCGACATGCATAGACAATTCCTGGATCCTGACCATAAGTTCAGAAAAGACAAGAAGAATTTCATCAAAGGTAGAGTTGTCAAAAACACTTCACCAGCTGCGTTGACAGGCCAACAGACCCTTGATCAGTTAAACGCTCTCGAGCCTGATCCTTTGCATCCAGGATACTTCAAAGGGTATAATACGGAACACGCTGGACTCACAAGTCATGCTTATGGGATCTGCCTTACTTCAAAGACCTCCTTTGACCACACAACATTGATGTGATGCACACTGAAAAGAATATTGCGGAGGCCATTTTTGGTACATTGTTCGGCATAGAGGGGAAGTCAAAAGATAATCCTAAGGCTAGAATGGACCTGGAGGCTCTATGTGATAGACCATTGCAAAACTTGCGACAACGGAAAGGAAAGCAAAGCATAGCAAAGCCAAAGGCATGGTTCAATCTTGAAAGGCCAGCTATGAGGGAAATGCTATTGTGGGTGAAAATGCGATTGATGTTCCCCGATGGGTATGCTGTGAATCTATAGAGGGGAGCGAGTCTTGAGAAATTGCAAATATTTGGACTCAAGAGTCATGATTGGCACATATGGATTGAGCGGGTAATGCCGGTGATGTTGCGTGGCTTTATCCCTGAGGATGAATGGCTAGTACTGGCAGAGCTGAGCTATTTCTTCCGTTCTCTTTGTGTGAAATAACTATCGCCTGGCGTGCTAGATGAAATGGAAGAGTTGGCGCCAGAGTTGATCTGCAAATTAGAAAAGATATTTCCACCGGGCTTATTTAATCCAATGCAACATTTGATTTTGCATCTCCCGACCGAGGCAAGAATGGGGGGGGGCGTTCAAAATCGATGGTGCTACTCAACTGAGAGGATGCAGAAGACGCTTCGAGCTAAGTGTAAAAATAAACGTAGAATTGAAGCATCGATGGCCGAGGCATTCATTACTGAGGAGGCGGCAAACTTCGTGACAGTACACTACGAAGCCAAAAATCATCATTTGCATAACCCGAAGCCTCGGTACAATGATGGCGATCGAAAAAAAGTTCGATCCAACCTCAGCTTATTCAAAGGTAAGATCGCACCATCCGTTGCTTCGAAAGGGAAATCGTTGGATGTCGAAGAATGGCGGACCATTTCATTGTATATCTTCACCAACCTAACAGAAGTGCGGCCGTACATCGAGTAAGTTCTCGGTAATTTATTGTTCCGCAACTTCTAATTGCTTTGAACTACTCTTATTCCCGGATATTTGATATAGTCGATACATCACCGAATTCTCGGATGGAGCGGTCATCGAAAAGGATTCCGTCGAAGAGTATGAGCTTCTCGCAAAGCATGGAGGCGACTATCCTGGTTTCATCTCTTGGTTCAAACAAAGGGTAATTAATTACCATTAAGGGCCCATTTGATTTATTGGTCTAATTTGCGGCTAATGCATCCATTCTTTCGTATTAAACTTGTAGGCTGATGCAGAGTCTATGGACGCCGAGTTGAGACAAGTCGCTAATGGTTTTGACTATAAGGTCCGTTCATTTGACAAATACAACATCAACGGATATCACTTTCGTACCTCTGGCAAAGAGCTATCTATGCCCGACCTAAAGACTACAAATTGTTCTGTCTGTGCTATCGGCGAAGGAGACACCGAGTATTATGGAAGGGTTGAAGCAATTTATGAACTTCTATTCTATGGTGAAAACCCACCGACCGTCGTAGTCTTCAAATGTTATTGGTTTGAGCCGAGGGAGACTAGAAGGACTCATGAACATATAGGACTAGTAGAAATCAACCAAAACACCCACTTAGATGTTCCCGATGTCTATATTACGGCTCAACAGGCGACACAAGTTTTCTATCTACCGTGGGCCTGCCAAACTGATCCAAATCTCAAAGTTTGGGATGTCGTTTATGAAGTGCCACCACATTTTAGATCACCTACCCTCAATGAAGAGGATTACGAACCTCACATTAACCCAGACACATATGAAGGAGAATTCTTCCAAGAAACACGTATGTCCAAGAAACGTTTCAAGAACCGCTCTACGTCACCCCAGAACATTGAAGTAGACAGCGACAGTGAATCCGTCTTAACCCCTAAGCCCGAACAGGAAGAGCTGGAAGAAGAAGAAGTTACTGCTGCGGATGACCTGTCACTTCTTGACCGATTACATAATGGTGGCCTTCCACATGTTCTTCGTGATAGTGATGATGATGATGCATTTATTGATGATAGTGATGATCATGATGCATTTATTGACCCCGAAGCATATATAGATGAGCACGATTGTTATTAGTTCATGTCAGGTATTCAACTATTATACTAGATATAAATTTTGAGTTCATGTTAGGTATTCATTTTTTATTAGTCATGTTGGTATTTATGACGATGATACACTTAAATTATATACATTTTATTACTCCTGTTGGTATTTATGTTGTACTAATTTCATTTACTCCTTGTCATGACAGGTGTTGAAAGATGGTGCGAAAGGGTCAAAAGCACTCCGCGGCTCCTTCTTCATCGGCGGGTGATGGGATGGTACTTCCATTCCTGCCTCGCCTCTTCAGAGAGTGTTGCTCTCTACTATGCAAGGAGCACCCCCCGTGAGAGGAGGTCGACCCCCCGCGAAGCCGAGAGGCACTAAAGGTACACGTTGTATTCATGTTGGTATTTATGTTGTACTCATGTTGTATGCATATTGGTATTTATATACATTTTATTACTCATGTTGGTATTTATGTTGTACTAAAGGTACACGTGGCCGCGGGAGAGGTAGGGCGGTGGCTGCCACGCCTTCTGAGGTGGCGGCTACACGGTCTCCGCCACCACCCCAAGCTGATTCACCTGAGCACATGACTTCTAGGGTGGATTCGTCTAAGGTGGAGGCTACACGGTCTCCGGTTCACGAGCCTCGGGTCGACGAGCCTCAGGTCGACGAGCCTTCGACCCACGAGACTCGTGTCCCAGAGGCTTCCTTCCAGGCGACTTCGGAGCAAAGCAGGGATGAGGGTACGTCCCAAGAGACTCCGTGGGATGCTAGTAGCGACGAGGAGCTGGGTGAGGGGGCTACCGTCGACCAGCGTGGTAGTTCACAGCTCCCGCTCGTGCCAGCGACCCCCGAGCAGAGGTGGTCGATTAGGCCAAATGGGGACAAGTAAGTTAATTTACTATTATTTAACCTTTTGCCTTCGTGTTTTCTCAAATATCTAATGTTTTGGCTTTAATTTGTCATACTGTAGGGGTTGGATTGTTGCCAAGGGTGTCCGCAAGCCCAACAGCGTCCTTGGTGTTCTTTGCCGTAAAAACTTCCCAGGGTTTGTTAAGTTGCCCGGTCGGGAGCGAGAGGTAGGAATGACCTGGGAGCACTACTTGGGTGCCCCGGCCCCGCCGGAGGTGGAGATCGACGGTGTTTTGTGCGACACGAGGGCGGACATGGTGATCCGAAAGTTCTGGGTAATTTCTCCTTCACACAATTATAAATCAACCATAGCTATTTATTGTACTAATCGGTGTTGTCTCGTTTGCAGACCTACTATAGGTGTGAGGAGGGATACGAGGAGGACGCGGCAAAGGTTATCGAAACCGAATGTCGCCGCCTACTTCAAAACTTTCGGCACGAGGCTCGGGTGCAGGCTGTTCGAGACTACTATGCCACGCGGCGTATTAGGATTGACAAGGCGAAGTGTCGTGATGCTAAGATGGAGAAGGAGCATTACATGAAGGTAATTACATATTATTAAGGCTTTGTTGTTAGTTTCCTTGATTTGGTTCTTACACGCTCAAATTTCTCTTTATTAACTTAGGTGCCCCCGAGATGGTGTGTGGATAAGATGGATTGTTGGGAGGCCTTGGTGGATCAGTGGTGCTCCGAAACGTGGGAGGCCAGCCACAACAACGCCAAGGAGAGGTGTGGCAAAATGGTTGGCGTGCCACACCATCAAGGGAGCGTCAACTTAATCCAATTTGGCGAGAACTGGGTATGTGGTTTGCTTCATGCCTCATGCAATTCATTCTTAATGCTATCTTGAGCTCTTTACTAATACAATTTTCCTCTCTCTCTCTCTTTTAGGCGCGGCACAATAAGACAGAGGCGCCACAGATGTACGACCTATATGCGATGGCCCATACTGCCTCGTACAAGAAGGTCAAGGCATTCTCTGAGTGTGACCTCGAGCATCCAGAAAACTTCACCAACATCTCCTCCCACCACAAGCTCGTGAAATACAGAGATCACGGGAAGGCGAGGAAAGGGGAGGACTTTAACCCGAGCGAGGGGCCTATTGATCCAGAGCTGGTGATGATAGCTGGCAACGGGAGGCCCCATGGCTCGATCGCCATTGGAGACAGCCTTATACTTTGTCCTAGCACTCTCCGGCAGATAAAGGCACGCCAAACGAGCTCTTGTCCGGAGATAACACGTAGTCCACGACCAGTCGAGCTCGCCATCGAGGTTAGTTTAATGGACTCAACTATCTTTCCGCATTATGTTGTGCGTTGGAACCAATATGATTACATTGCTAACAATGAGTTGTGTTGCAGGCTGCTATTCAGAAAGAGAGAGAGGCAATGCAGGCGGCTATGGTGGAGAAGGATAAGGAAATTAGGGAGCTGGAGGAGAGGACGACTGCATTGGTGGAGGCAGAGAGGGCACGGAATGATGCGTCTAACAAGGCCATATACGAGCTCTTCGTGGTAAGTTTCTTCTTCATGTTATTTCAAATCTTGCATTTGAATGTCCGTTTCATTAATAAATAAAAAGTTTGACTTGTCAAAACCAAATGTACAGTCTATGTGCGAGAAGAATGGCCAAGTCCCTCCGCCGATGCCAGTCATTAACGTGGCGGGGACGGTGAGTTTCATTTTAGTGCAGTGATCTTAAGAGTGTCCTCATGCTAACTACACATTGCAAACGATGTTTGGTGCAGAATATCTCCCGAAACGCATCGCACGACCCTTCTACAGTCGAGCCTTCTCCAGGGCAGCCTTCTCCAGGTGAAACAAGCCAGAGCCACCGTGCTTCACCGCTGTGATGACGATAATGGTATGTTATTTCTAGTGTTTTAATAAAAAAATAGCTAGGCTTCCATCTAAATGACATAATTAGCTTAGTTAGCTCCAAGAAAGGCTAAATTGGCTAATTATCCTATGAAATGACATAATTAGTTTAGTTAGTTCCAAAATGACCTATTTAATAAAAAATGACCTATAGTTAGCTAAGTTCTCTCCTAAATGACATAATAAGGCTTACGTAGGTGCAAGATGACCTATTCCCCTTAACTTAGGTATTAAATGGCCTATAATTAGCCTAGCTAGATCCAAAATGGCTTAATAAGCATAGTTTGCTCCGGAATGACCTATTTTACCCAAGTTAGCTCCGAAACGACGTATAGTTAGCCAGGGTTCCACCTAGATGACATAATTAGCTTAGTTAGCTCCTAAATGGTCTATTTAATAAAACATGACCTATACTTAGCTAATTATCCTGGAAATGACATAATTAGCTCCAAAAAGGCATTCTAAGCCAATTTAGCCCGAAGAAGGGGACAAGAGGAGAAGAAAGAGGAAAAATGAAAGGAAGGAAGAATAAGAAGAAGAGAAGAAGAAGAAGGAGAAGGAGGAGGATAAGAAGAAGGAGAAGAAGGAGGAGAAGAAGGAGAAGGAGCTCCTCCTTCTCCTTCTTCTTCCTCCTTCTTCCTCCTTCTCCTTCTCCTTCTCCTTTTCTTCTTTTCTTCTTCTTCTCCTCTTCCTTCTCCTTCTCCTCCTCCTCCTCCTCCTCCTTCTTTTACTTCTTCTTCTCTTTCTCTTCTTTTACGTAGCTTAGACTCATCCAAGAAGGGCTAAATTGGCTAATTATCCTACGAAATGACATAATTAGCTTAGTTAGCTCCAAAATGACCTATTTAATAAAAAATGACCTACAGTTAGCCAAGTTCTCTCCTAAATGACATAATAAGGCTTACGTAGCTGCAAGATGACATATTCCCCCTAACTTAGGTATTAAATGGCCTATAATTAGCCTAGCTAGATCTAAAATGGCTTAATAAGCATAGTTTGCTCCGGAATGACCTATTTTACCCAAGTTAGCTCCGAAACGACCTATAGTTAGCTAGGGTTCCACCTATATGACATAATTAGCTTAGTTAGCTCCTAAATGGTCTATTTAATAAAACATGACCTATACTTAGCTAATTATCCTCGAAATGACATAATTAGCTCCAAAAGGGCATTCTTAGCCAATTTAGCCTGAAGAAGGGGACAAGAGGAGAAGAAAGAGAAAAAATGGAAGGAAGGAAAAAGAAGAAGAAGAGAAGAAGAAGAAGGAGAAGGAGGAGGATAAGAAGAAGGAGAAGGAGGAGAAGGAGCTCCTCCTTCTCCTTCTTCTTCCTCCTTCTTCCTCCTTCTCCTTCTCCTTCTTCTTTTCTTCTTCTTCTCCTCTTCCTTCTCCTCCTCCTCCTCCTCCTCCTCCTTCTTTTACTTCTTCTTCTCTTTCTCTTCTTCTACGTAGCTTAGACTCATCCAAGAAAGGCTAAATTGGCTAATTATCCTACGAAATGACATAATTAGCTTAATTAGCTCCAAAATGACCTATTTAAAAAAATGACCTACAGTTAGCTAAGTTCTCTCCTAAATGACATAATAAGGCTTACATAGCTGCAAGATGACCTATTCCCCCTAACTTAGGTATTAAATGGCCTATAATTAGCCTAGCTAGATCCAAAATGGCTTAATAAGTATAGTTTGCTCCGGAATGACCTATTTTACCCAAGTTAGCTCCGAAACGACCTATAGTTAGCTAGGGTTCCACCTAAATGACATTATTAGCTTAGTTAGCTCCTAAATGGTCTATTTAATAAAACATGACCTATACTCAGCTAATTATCCTCGAAATGACATAATTAGGTCCAAAAAGGCATTCTTAGCCAATTTAGCCCGAAGATGGGGACAAGAGGAGAAGAAAGAGGAAAAATAAAAGGAAGGAAGAAGAAGAAGAAGAGAAGAAGGAGAAGGAGAAGGAGGAGGATAAGAAGAAGGAGAAGAAGGAGGAGAAGAAGGAGATGGAGCTCCTCCTTCTCCTTCTTCTTCCTCCTTCTTCCTCCTTCTCCTTCTCTTTCTTCTTTTCTTCTTCTTATCCTCTTCCTTCTCCTCCTCCTCCTCCTCCTTCTTTTACTTCTTCTTCTCTTTCTCTTCTTCTACGTAGCTTAGAATCATCCAATAAAGGCTAAATTGGCTAATTATCCTACGAAATGACATAATTAGCTTAGTTAGCTCCAAAATGACCTATTTAATAAAAAATGACCTACAGTTAGCTAAGTTCTCTCCTAAATGACATAATAAGGCTTACGTAGCTGCAAGATGACCTATTCCCCCTAACTTAGGTATTAAATGGCCTATAATTAGCCTAGCTAGATCCAAAATGGCTTAATAAGCATAGTTTGCTCTGGAATGACCTATTTTACCCAAGTTAGCTCCGAAACGACCTAGAGTTAGCTAGGGTTCCACCTAAATGACATAATTAGCTTAGTACATGAGAGATACTGTGACTAACAAGAGGAGGATACCTGAGGTTGAGATTTCCACCATGCTTGCTAATTATACCTTCAAGGGTGGAACTCCTAAGAAACTAGGTGATCCCGGTGTGCCCACTATACCTTGCTCCATTAAAGGCAACTATGTTAGAACTGCGTTATGCGACCTTGGAGCCAGTGTTAGTGTTATGCCTCTCTCTCTCTCTCTATCATAGACTTGAACTAGATAAGTTGACACCCACAGAAATCTCTCCACAAATGGCTGACAAATCAACTGTTTTCCTTATCGGCATTTGTGAGGATGTGCCTGTTGTGGTTGCTAACGTCACTATCTTAACAGACTTTGTTATCTTGGATATTCCCGAGGACGATACCATGGCGGTCATCCTCGGAAGACCCTTTTTAAACACCGTTGGGGCTCTTATAGATTGCAACAAAGGCAATGTCACTTGCCATGTCAATGGTAATGAGCATACTATGCACTTTCCGAAGAAACAATATCGAGTACATTGCATCAATGCTATCGAAAAAACTTCATCGATTCTTATTGGGAGCTTTGAATGCCCTATTCCTCGTGTCAAGATGAAGTATGATTGGCTTGTTGGGGAGGTACACATCCCCATTGAGGTGACCTAGTGACTATTCAAAAATTCTCCGTTCTATTTTGCGATTCAAAAAGGTCTGTCGAGGAGACTTGATCAACCTCATTGACGGATTTTCTTTCGATGACCACACTACTGGAAATCAGTTTTTTGTCGTCTACCAAATCTTTGCCGTCTGCTAGCTGATGGCAAAGATTGTCTTTGCCGTCAGCTCCCACAAAGCAAATGTCAAAGAACTGGCTGATGGCAAAGAAGGTCTTTGCCAGTAGTCAATTCTTTGCCGTCTGCCGCAGACGGCAAACAAGGGGACAGCAGACGACAAAGATGCTCATCTGGCAGGGGAAACCTTAGGTCAAACTACGCCCTTCTTTGCCGTCTGCCGGCTGACGGCAAAGAGTATAGACCCTTTGCCGTCTGCGAGCAGACGGCAAAGTTGCTCAATCTACTAACGGCTGTCCCGCCCCCACCCCAGCCCTCTCTCTCTCAAACGGCCACTCTCTCTCTCTCTCTCCTGACGCCCAACGCCGCCACCACCGTCACCCGGCCACCCCCGGCGCCCCCGGTGATGCCCCGGTGCCCCACAACCCCCCGGCGCCGCCGCCACGTCGCGCCACCGCCCCCGGCGCCTCCCCGGGGGCCCACAGCTCCTCGGCGTTGTTGCCCGACCGCCCCTGGTGCTACCCCCACAGCCCCACCGCCGGCGCCGCCGCCCCAGGCACAGCCCCGCAGGCCCCGGCGCGCCCCCGCATCCCCAACACTGCCGGTGAGCCCCCACACCCCACCCCCTTGTTATTTAGTTTTTTGGAGGAAGAAGAAGAAGACGAGGAGGAGGAGGAGGAGGAGAAGAAGAAGAAGAGGAGTAGGAGGAGGAGGAGGAGAAGAAAAAGAAGAAGAAGAAGAAGAAGAAGAAGAAGAAGAAGAAGAAGAAGAGGAGAAGAAAAAATAAGGAGGAGGAGAAGAAGAAGAAGAAGAAGAAGAGAATAAAAAAATAAGAAGGAGAAGAAGTAAAGAAGAAGAGAAGAAGAGAATAAGAAAAAAAATAATAAGGAGAAGACGAGAAAAAAGAAGAAGAAGAAGAAGAGGGTAAAGAAAAATAGAAATAGAAATAAGAGGAAGAGGAAGAAGAAGAGGAGAAGAGGAGGAGGAGGAGGAGGAGGAGAAGAAGAAGAATAAGAAGAGGAGAACAGGAGAAGAAAGAGGAAAAATGAAAAGAAGAAGAAGAGAAGAAGAAGGAGGAGAAGGAGCCCTCCTTCTTCTCCTTATTCGCCTTCTTCTCTCCTCCTTCTTATTTTTTTAGCTTCTTTAGCTAATTATCCTCCAAAATGACATAATAAGCTAAAAACCTTGGTTAGCTCATGAATATTATATTCTTAGCTTGTTTTCCTAAAAACTGGCATAATTAGACATAATTAGAATATTTGTGTTGATCGGGTGGATTTACATGTGATAGTTGTCTCGTCGCTATGAGGTCTACTGTGCGAAGACCTCTCCGTGCGTTGTACGAGCTCTGCCCCTGCATTCGTGGGTCAGTACAAATTTCATCTCCTCCTCGCCCCTTCATTTACTGTGGCTCGGTTTCCGGATGAAACTTTCTAGATTTAGGTAATTAAATTAATTTATCAGTATGCATGACCAGTATGCGTCTCCCGTTCGAAAGTGCGACATCTATAAATATGCATGTCTTTGCATATTTATAACCGCCATCCTTTCGAATTGTCCAACATTATCCATGGACAGCCCGAGTATGTGTAGATTGGGTTCGTTTTACCATATGCTGTGCTCTCGATCCGATGTCAAATTTCGTCAGTGCCTCCCTGTTGTTCTCCGGATGCACATCCTATCTGTTTATTGCGGAGACGTGTATCAGGAGAACAACGGGGAGGTGCTGCCGAAATTTTGCGTTGCATCCGGAGCAGAGCATGGGAAAACGAACCCAATCTACACATACTCGGGTGGGATTAGGACCTATCTTTACCTATTAGCGTGTAGGTTGCGTGGACGTAATAAAAATGGCGAACCTGATTAACCGATGAATATAAATGCGAAATTTTATATATATATATATATATATATATATATATATATATATATTTCTTCTATCTTTAGTAGCTAGGCAAGATGAGTGATCGTGCGTGGATGTATACCGGTCACCCTAGTCAGAAAGAGATGACGAAAGAATGGTTTGTAAAAACAAAGGAATTTGTGAAAGCCGCATTCGCAAATGGCCAGGAAAGAAACTATTGCCCCTGTCCTGGATGCGACAACTATAAAAAGACGACAGAGGCTGTAATGATTAAACACCTACAGAGGAGGGGTTTTAAGCCTAATTATACGGTGTGGACATTTCATGGTGGGTCTATACAACGCACAAGAGCTGAGGTGGTCTGTCGTCGCACCGACGAGTATGGTACCGGGATCGAAGACATGGTGCAAGACTTTAATGATGCTCGGGATTCAGAAGATGAGATGGAGGAATCTGCAAAGGCCTTTTATGAAATGTTGGAGTCTTCAAAACGTCCTCTCCATGAGCACACTGAGCTCTGTCAGCTGGATGCAATTGCACAAGTAATGGCGCTGAAGGCTCGGATCAACTTGGGAAGAGAATGCTACGACGCGATGATCACACTATTTGGACGCTTCCTACCCAAAGGCCATGTCATGCCTGCAAACCTGTATCAGGATAAAGCGGCAGATCCAAGGAATCCTCGAGTCTGCATCGCCACGGATGGTTTTAATCCCTTCGGCATGAAGCAACCAAATATAGTTGTTGGCCTGTATTTGTCATTCCACTCAATCCCCCCCCCGGACAGATTATGCACAGAAAGAACATATTTCTAACGTTGATAATTGCAGGGCCCAATTATCCGGGGAAGAATATGAATGTGTACCCGCAGCCGCTTAAGGATGAATTGGAAGAAGCTTGGGATAATGGGGTCAAGACATATGATGCCGCTAGAAAACAAAACTTCAAAATGCATGTGTAGTACATGTACTCTATGCATGATTTGCCGGCGTATGCACTATCCTCTGGATGGTGTGTGCATGGAAGGTTCCCGTGCCCCCAATGCAAGGCATCTCTTCAGTTTCATTGGTTGCAGGAGAGTCGGAAGTATTCTTGCTTTGACTTGCATAGACAGTTCCTGGATCCTGACCATCAGTTCAGAAAAGACAAGAAGAACTTTACCAAAGGTAAAGTTGTCAAAAACTTGGCACCACCTGCGTTGACAAGCCAACAGATCCAGGATCAGTTAAACGCCCTCGAGCCAGATCCAGAACGTCCACGGTATTTCAAGGGGTATAATTCAAAACATGCCTGGACTCACAAGCCATGCTTCTGGGGTCTGCCTTACTTCAAAGACCTCCTTCTTCCACACAATATCGACATGATGCACACTGAAAATAATATCGGAGAGGCTATTTTTGGTACATTGTTCAACATAGATGGGAAGACAAAGGATAATACTAAGGCTAGAGTCGATCAAGAGACACTATGTCATAGACCGTTACAAAACATGCGAGAAGGCAAAGGAAAGCAGAAGTGGTCGAAGCCAAAGGCCTGGTTCAATCTTGGAAGGCCAGCTATGAGGGAAATTATCTTGTGGGTCAAAATGCCTTGCCTTAATTTCCCCAACAATGACATAATTAGCCCATTTAGCTCCAAAATGCCATAATAACCTCAAAATGGCATAAGAACCTTGGTTAGCTCATGAATATTATATTCTTAGCTTGTTTTCCTCTAAAATGGCATAATTAGCCCATATAGCTCAGGATGTAAATGGACAAGTTGTTGGACGTAATGGGACTTGACAGCACCAACCACAATTCTTTATACGGGATTATGTGGGAGTCCACTTAATATTTATGTGGCTAATGTGACATCCACATATTACCACTAATGAAATTTGTGTGCACTTTCTCACATATCAAAAGTGAGTGCAGCAGTGAGCTCAAGACTGTTGCTCAACTATACTCTACACCATGTCCAGTTTTATAGATCCTCTGAACATTAATCTTGGAAAGTTTAAGTTGACATTTTGCAAGATTGGGATCAAAATTTCAACAAACACATACAAGGCTCATTCAGATATCAAAGCTGAAATTCTATTCAGAGTATAGAATTGTTATCTGAAAAAGGAAAGATTTGAAGGCTTATCATGAATATTGTGTGGATGCTCTTTACTATGAGCAGCTGGTTTCTTGGCTTTCTTGTTTTGGGAAAGCATGGCCGGGCGATTAAATTGCTCTACCTGCTGCGTACTAGAGTACATCACAGGATCCGCTTAACGAGTATAAAATTTATTAGTGCCATCCATCCATCCATAATATTCCCAAACCAAACCAAAATCAAAATGGGGAGTAAATGCTGCCTGCCTCCATGCTGACCGCATCTCTACTGGATTGGAACTAGTAGGGGCAGCATCAAGGAGGGAAGGCAAGGCTGCCGCCTCCGAGTGGAGTCACGGTGCACCGCTAGCTGTCGGCCCCAGGTGGCGGAGAAGTGTTTAGCGCGTGGGGGTGGGGTGGGGGGCACGAACCTAGGTCAGCCGATGGCAGCGTGGGAAGGGAGGTGGGGCGCGGGGGAGGAGGGCGCCGGCCGCCGCAGGGTGGAGCTAGCGAAGTTGTGGTGGGCTGGAGCGTACGTGCGGTGGAGATGCCAAAGTTGTGGACTGCCACTGGATTTTCATGGGCTATTCATTTATGCCAGTTATTTTTTTTGGATATCCACTAAAACCATTTACAATTTTTTAGATGGATGGCATATATGGGACTAGTGGGTTCCAGTTCCATTTACATCCTTACATATAGCTCGAAAAAGACATAGTTAACTAATTGAGCTCCAACAAGAGGAGAAGAGGAGAAGAAATAGGAAAAATGAAAAGAAAGAAGAAGAAGAAAAGAAGGAGAAGGAGAAGGAGGAGAAGGCCAAGGACCTTCTAGTCCTTCTCCTCCTTCTTCTTTATTTCTTCTTCTTCTTCTCCTCCTCCTCTTTCTTCTCCTCTTTCATATTCTCCTTGCCTTAATTTCCCCAACAATGACATAACTAGCCCATTTAGCTCCAAAAAGACATTATAAGCTCAAAATGGCATAAGAACCTTGGTTAGCTCATTAATATTATATACTTAGCTTGTTTTCCTCTAAAATGGGATAATTAGCCCATTTAGCTCCAAAAAGACATAGTTAGCTAATTTAGCTCCAAGAAGAGGAGAAGAGGAGAAATGAAAAGGAAGAACAAAAAGAAGAAGAGAAAGAGAAGAGAAGGAGAAGGAGAAGAAGGAGGAGGAGAAGAAGAAGAGAAGAAGGAGAAGGAGGAGGAGGAGGAGGAGGAGAAGGAGGAGAAGGCCAAGGACCTTCTAGTCCTTCTACTCCTTCTCCTCCTTCTTCTTTATTTCTTCTTCTTCTCCTCCTCCTCCTCTTTCTTCTCCTCTTTCATATTCTCCTTGCCTTAATTTCCCCAACAATGACATAATTAGCCCATTTAGCTCCAAAAAGACATTATAAGCTCAAAATGGCATAAGAACCTTGGTTAGCTCATTAATATTATATACTTAGCTTGTTTTCCTCTATAATGACATAATTAGCCCATTTAGCTCGAGAAAGACATAGTTAGCTAATTTAGCTCCAAGAAGAGGAGAAGAGGAGAAATGAAAAGGAAGAACAAAAGGAAGAAGAGAAAGAGAAGAGAAGGAGAAGGAGAAGAAGGAGGAGGAGAAGAAGAAGAGAAGAAGGAGAAGGAGGAGGAGGAGGAGGAGGAGAAGGAGGAGAAGGCCAAGGACCTTCTAGTCCTTCTCCTCCTTCTCCTCCTTCTTCTTTATTTCTTCTTCTTCTCCTCCTACTCCTATTTCTTCTCCTCTTTCATATTCTCCTTGCCTTAATTTCCCCAACAATGACATAATTAGCCCATTTAGCTCCAAAAAGACATTATAAGCTCAAAATGGCATAAGAACCTTGGTTAGCTCATTAATATTATATACTTAGCTTGTTTTCCTCTATAATGAAATAATTAGCCCATTTAGCTCCCAAAAGACATAGTTAGCTAATTTAGCTCCAAGAAGAGGAGAAGAGGAGAAATGAAAAGGAAGAACAAAAAGAAGAAGAGAAGAGAAGAGAAGGAGAAGGAGAAGAAGCAGGAGGAGAAGAAGAAGAGAAGAAGGAGAAGGAGGAGGAGGAGGAGGAGAAGGAGGAGAAGGCCAAGGACCTTCTAGTCCTTCTCCTCCTCCTCCTCCTTCTCCTCCTTCTTCTTTATTTGTTATTCTTCTCCTTCTCCTCCTCTTTCTTCTCCTCTTTCATATTTTCCTTGCCTTAATTTCCCCAACAATGACATAATTAGCCCATTTAGCTCCAAAAAGAAATTATAAGCTCAAAATGGCATAAGAACCTTGGTTAGCTCATTAATATTATATAGTTAGCTTGTTTTACTCTATAATGACATAATTAGCCCATTTAGCTACAAAAAGACATAGTCAGCTAATTTAGCTCCAAGAAGAGGAGAAGAGGAGAAATGAAAAGGAAGAACAAAAAGAAGAAGAGAAATAGAAGAGAAGGAGAATGAGAAGAAGGAGGAGGAGGAGAAGAAGAAAAGAAGGAGAAGGAGGAGGAGGAGGAGAAGGAGGAGACGGCCAAGGACCTTCTAGTCCTTCTCCTCCTCCTTCTCCTCCTTCTTCTTTATTTCTTCTTATTCTTTTCCTCCTCCTCCTCTTTCTTCTCTTCTTTCATATTCTCCTTGCCTTAATTTCCCCAACAATGACATAATTAGCCCATTTAGCTCCAAAAAGACATGATAAGCTCAAAATGGTATAAGAACCTTGGTTAGCTCATTAATATTATATACTCAGCTTGTTTTCCTCTAAAATGGTATAATTAGCCCATTTAGATCCAAAAAGACATAGTTAGCTAATTTAGCTCCAAGAAGAGGAGAAGAGGAGAAATGAAAAGGAAGAACAAAAAGAAGAAGAGAAGGAGAAGGAGAAGAAGGAGGAGGAGAAGAAGAAGAGAAGAAGGAGAAGGAGGAGGAGGAGGAGGAGAAGGAGGAGAAGGACAAGGACCTTCTAGTCCTTCTCCTCCTCCTCCTCCTTCTCCTCCTTCTTCTTTATTTCTTCTTCTTCTCCTCCTCCTCCTCTTTCTTCTCCTCTTTCATATTCTCCTTGCCTTAATTTCCCCAACAATGACATAATTAGCCCATTTAGCTCCAAAAAGACATTATAAGCTCAAAATGGCATAAGAACCTTGGTTAGCTCATTAATATTATATACTTAGCTTGTTTTCCTCTATAATTACATAATTAGCCCATTTAGCTCCAAAAAGACATAGTTAGCTCATTTAGCTCCAAGAAGAGGAGAAGAGGAGAAATGAAAAGGAAGAACAAAAAGAAGAAGAGAAAGAGAAGAGAAGGAGAAGGAGAAGAAGGAGGAGGAGAAGAAGAAGAGAAAAAGGAGAAGGAGGAGAAGGAGCCCTCCTTATTCTCCTTCTCCTTCCGTCCTTCTTCTCCTCTTCTTCTCCTTCTTCTTCTCATATTCTCCTCCTTCTCCTTCTCCTTCTCCTCATCCTCCTCCCCCTCCTCCTCCTTATTCTTGTTTTTTCTTCTCCTTCTTCTCTTCTTGCTTCTTCTCTTTTTTCTTCAGTTTAGCTTATTTGTCATATATATGTTGTTGTTCTTCTTCTTCTCACTTTCTTATTCCCATTTTGCAGATTGGATGTACTACATGCATGGAAGCTGGCATTGGAGTGCTTTAGTTCCCGTTTTTATTTGAGTTGATGAACAGTGTGGAACTATATGTATATGTATATATGGATGAACAATATATGTGCAACTATATGTATGTATATATGGATGAAACTTTGTATGTGTTGGTTCTTTTGATATATGGGATGTACGTTGATGAACAAATGGCATTGATGAGCTTTATATGTATATCATATATGTGTTGTGACCTATTTAACATATATGTCTTATGAATTATATATATATATATATGTTGTGAAATAGAAAAAATAAACAAAAATGTGACAATATAGGCTCTTTGCCGTCAGCCAGCTGATGGCAAAGGCCTTTGCCATCAGCTGACCGACGCAAAGGTCCCACATGGCACCCAGCTGTGCTCCCTGGGTGTCCATATAGTCTCTTTGTTGTCTGCTTCCTGGGGGGCAGACGGCAAAGAAGAAGGCACAGAGGAGGGGGGAGGAGGGGTAGGCAGACGACAAAGAGTGGAGGGGGGAGGAGGTGGAGGCAGACGACAAAGAGTGGAGGTGGAGGCAGACGACAAAGAGTGGAGGGGGGGGGAGGAGGTGGAGGCACACGGCAAAGAAGAGGGCGAGGCAGACGGCAAAGCCTCCGTTAGCCCCTAACGGAGGCAATGCCTCTCGGCTGCCATCTCGACCTCTTTGCTGACTGCTATTATGAAAAGCTGACGGCAAAGCTCTTTGTCGTCCGCTTTGGTGAGGCTGACGGCAAAGAAGCTACAATGTCGTTGTAGGCTGACGCAGAATTTTTGCCGACACGAGTTTTCTTTGCCGTCTGTGTATTACTCTTTGTCGTCTCTGTATTACTCTTTGCCGTCTGTGATGGCAGATGGCAAAGAAGCTGATTCCTGTAGTGCCATGAGATGGAGGAATCGAGGAGTCACAAACCTCTGTTCCAAGCTTTCACTTTAGGTTGCTTAGAAGAAAAATGATAGATTTAGTTTAGTTTTCCCTGTTTTCTGTTTTAGCGTCTGGTAGAAAAGTACCCCGAAAATAAAAGTTCTCCAAACGCCGTGAAAATCTAGTATGATTTTTTCTGGAATTTTTGAGAAATTCTGAGACAAAGAGCTTGTCTGGGGCCCACACCAGTGGGCCACAAGCCCTAGGGGCGCGGGCACCCCCTGGCCACGCCACCTAGGCTTGTGGGGCCCATAGGCACCCCCTCCACTCATTCTTTCTCTCATCTAGTTCTCCTACCTCCAGAAAGATTGTTTCGCAGCTCAAACCCGTGTTCTTGCTCCTCTTGCTGGGATTTTCGATCTCATTGCTCAAATCACCGTTCTCCGAACTGTTTTGGGGAAATTATTCCTCGGTAAGTGACTCCTCCATTGGTCCAATTAGTTTTTGCTCTAGTGCCTTATACTCCGCGTATTTTTCCTGCCTTGGTGACCATGTTCTTGAGCTTTGCATGCTGATTTTAGCTGGTCCTAAGTAGTTTTGATGCGTAATATGGCCTCTAGGCACTTGTGGGAGTAGTTGCTACCAGTTTTGTTGAGCCTTGTTCACTTTTCCTTAGAATCAATAAAAACTTCAGACAATTTTCAGAGATAGAAAAGGGAAAAGATGAGGAGGTTCTTAAGAGGCTCGTCAAGCCGTGACCCCAAGGATGATGGGAGTGAGAAGAAGCCCAAGTATTTGGTTCCTCGAGTCGCGGAAGTTCGAGCGTGCGAGTGGCCAAGGGACGTGTTCTTACACGCTGCTGGAATTTATGAGGACTTTTATCACTTGGTGGAGAACGCAGGCCTTACCGCCTTCGTTGAAAATAAGTGTCCGCAATACCTCCTCCTCACTAATATCTTCGTACAAAGCTTTAACTTCTATCCGAGGAAGAATCCTCCTATGGTTGAGTTTAAACTTTATGATATCCCCCAACACATGTCACTCCAGGATTTTTGCAATGTTTGCAAATTGCCTTATGTTGGGGATATTCATGAACCTCGTCCACGGGACTTGTAAGCTTTCATCGGTACTATTGCTGTAGGAGAGGAGAGATGAGTGTCTTGCGCTAGAGCTGCTAGTATACATTTTCCCGTGTTTCGGTACTTCTCACTATTTGTGGGAAAATGTTTGATTGGCCATGGGAAAGCTGGGTCACTTAGTTCCCGAGATCTTGCGGTCTTGCGCGAAGCCCTTTATAACGATAAAACTTATAGCTTGGGCGCTATAGTAGCTCAACGGTTGAACCTGAACCGTTCTAAAGGTGTTGTCTATGGAGGTATCTATGCTACCCGTCTCGCCAGACACTTTGAGATACCCATTAGACTGGACGAGGAAGAAGAGATTCTTCTTCCCGAGAGATATCTAGATTACGATAGCATGGTTCACCATGACTTTCTTGATAGAGATATAAACAAAAGGATGATTTATAACCTAGTATTTAGTCAGGGTACTCGTGAGACTATTACTTTGCCTGCTCCTTTGTTCAATCTTCATGCAGGCAGATACATTACTATGCCCTCAGACATCTACGCATATTGGGGCTTGGCCCAACCACAGGTGCCCGTGCCCGAGCCACTAGTCGAGTACCAAACGCCAGTTTATCAGTGGGAGCCAGAGGAGCTCACACAGCAGTGGCATCCTCAGTCCACTCCGGAGTACCCCGGAGCTGGTTATTTCCCTCCTTGGGAGTAGACCAACTTAGGCCAAAAGCCTAAGCTTGGGGGAGTGCGTGTTCTCACCGACTTTACATTTTTGCTTATGCTTTCACTTTGTCAGCCGGTGTTCACACTTTGCCACTGTATCATCCATGCTAGTTTATTTTCTTTTTCTCGTTTTCTTTTCGTGTGTCTGTCTAGTTTGAGAAAAAAAACAAAAATATTTTCTTTTTCTTCTTTTGCTTGTTGGGAGCTTTCCCGTGTAGATAGTTTTCTTTTTCTTTGGGTCAAGGTAGAAGATATTGGTTACAATGTTTAGTGGCTCTTGTATACATGCCTGTTTAGCTTTCAAAGAGCCATATTACTTTATCTTCTCCTTTGTGTTTGCCTGCAGATTCCAGCTTTAGTCCAATGCACGAGCACGCTTATTACTGTTCACATCGTTCGGTCATGCAAGTGAAAGGCAATAATGACGATATATGATGAAGTGACTGAGTCTGGAAAAGCTGGTATGAACTCGATCTATTTTGTTTTTGTAAATATGACTAGCTCATCATGCCTGATTCAGCTTTCTTGTGAGAGAAACATGTTTGAAATGACAACTTAGAGATCATAGTTGCTTATGCCATGCTTACTTAGCTAGGAGGTTATAATGGTCTGTCTTGGTTGCCAACATGAATGTTGAGATGACTATGATGTAGTATGATAGGATGGTATCCTCCTTTGAATGTTTCAAGTGGCTTGACTTGGCGCATGTTCACGCATGTAGTTGAAACAAAATCAACATAGCCTCTATGATGTTCATGTTCATGGTGATTTATGTCCTACTCATGCTTGCACGCAATGTTAGTTAATCTCAATGCATTTTGATGACTGTTGTCGCTCTCTAGTTGGTCGCTTCCCAGTGTTCTGCTAGCCTTCACTTGTACTAAGCGGGAATACTGCTTGTGCATCCACTTCCATAAACCCAAAGTTGTTCCATATGAGTCCACCATACCTACCTATGTGCGGTATCTACCTGCCGTTCCAAGTAAATTTGCATGTGCCATTCTCTGAATCTTCAAGAAATAATCTGTTTTGCATGCCCGAACCACTCATGTGGTGACATGGGGCTATTGGTATCTTCCATGCTAGGCGTGTTATCCTCGATATGTGTTTATTCACTATCATTCACTAGAAAGGGGCCGGTAATTGGAATTCCCAGTTCCATGCTCAAATCGGAAAGATAATTGCAAACAAAACTCCCCCAGGATTGATGTTGGTATGGACGGTACCCGAGGATTCGGCTAGCCGTGGAGTGTGATTGATTGGTGGTGGGGGAGTCAAAACTTTACTTTTCTGTTTGGGAACCGCATATAGCATGTGTAGCGTGGAAGATGTTGAGAACTCTTAGTCATTGTGTTGACAATGAATGCATGACACCCAAAATTATTATCTATGTTCTCAAAGCTTGAGCTCTGGCACCTCTGCAAATCAATGCTTCCCTCTGCGAAGGGTCTGTCTATTTATGTTCATGTTGAGTCATCCTCCTCTTACAAAAGCACCAATTAGAGAGCACCTCTGTCATTTTAATGCTTTGCTTTTAACTATGTTGAGTATTACTATGACTGGATCTTCATTGCCATGAATTACAATGCTTAGTCAGCCCTTGGTCCTTGAAGGTGCTCTGCATTTATGTTTTGCGGTCTCAGAAAGAGCTAGCGAGATACCATCCATTTGTACTGCTTCATGTTGTTTTGATTGAAGTGTTGACATTTGAGGCTTATTATTATTTGCTCGCTAGTTGATTATGCCATTGATATGAGTTTACCGTGAGACCAAGATGTCATTTGCTTATGTGGTTTGCTTGTGATCTTGCTGAAACTGTGGATATGAGTTAGACATAGTTGCAACAACAAGATCAAACAGAGTTTGTCAACTGAATTGCTTGAGGACAAGCAAGGCTTTAAGCTTGGGGGAGTTGATACGTCTCCGTCGTATCCACTTTTCCAAGCTCTTTTGCCCTTGTTTTGGACTCTAATTTGCATGATTTGAATGGAACTAACCTGGACTTACGCTGTTTTCAGCACAATTGCCATGGTGTTGTTTTTGTGCAGAAATAAAAGTTATCGAAACGTCCTAAAAATTTACGGAGATTTTTTCTGGAATAAAAGAAAAATACCTACGCAAAGTTCCACCGGAGGCGGCATGCCAGTGGGTCACAAGCCCACAGGTTGTGGCCACCCCCTAGGCCGCGCCGTGAGGGCTTGTGGGGCCCACGTGGCACCACCGCCCCCAAACTCAGCTCTATATCTTCCGTCTCGCCCGGAAAAAAAATCAGAGAGAAGGTTTCATCGCGTTTTACGATACGGAGGCGCCGCCACCTCCTGTTCTTCATCTCGAGGGCAGATCTGGAGTCCGTTTTGGGCACTGGAGAGGGAAAATCGTCGCCATCGTCATCATCAACCTTCCTCCATCGACAATTCCATGATGCTCTTCATCCTTCGTGAGTAATCTCATCGTAGGCTTCCTGGACGGTGATGAGTTGGATGAGATCTATCATGTAATCGAGTTAGTTTTTAACGGGGATTCATCCCTAGTATCCACTATGTTCTAGATTAATGTTGCTACTACTTGGCTATGCTTAATGCTTGTCACTAGGGCTCGAGTGTCATGGTTTCAGATCTGAACCTATTATGTTGTCGCCAATATATGTGTGTTTTAGATCCTATCTTGCAAGTTGTAGTCACCTACTATGTGTTATGACCCGGCAACCCCGGAGTGACAATAGCCGGAACCACTCCCGGAGATGACCATAGTATGAGGAGTTCATGTATTCACCGCGTGTTAATGCGTTGGTCCGTTTCTTTATCAAAAGGAGAACCTTAATATCTCGTAGTTTCCATTAGGACCCCGCTACCACGGGAGGAATGGACAATAGATGTCATGCAAGTTCTTTTCCCTAAGCACGTATGACTACATACGGAATACATGCCTACATTAGATTGACGAACGGGAGCTAGTTACATATCTCTCCGTGTTATAGCTGTTACATGATGAATCAGATCCGTCATACTCATCCATCACCGACCCACTGCATACGAGTCTTTTACTACTGGTCCTTGCTACGTTACTTTGTCTAGGATTGTCCCTTGGTACAAAAGGGATTGGGCCACTTTGCTGCTACTGTTGCTACTGCTGTTACTTTGGTGCTGCTGCTACTGATGTTCCTTGCTACTTTGTTGTTACTTGTTGCAAGATCTTTTCTGACACTGTTGTCGGGGAAGAATAGTCACTCGCCCACGTGCAACTTATTGGTGCCATTGATACAACAGTTAGGAATAGTCTGCCGTCAACAGATCGTTTCTCGCACCGTTGCTATCATACCACTTTGCTACTGATACTTTGCTTGCAGACACTAATATTTCAGGTGTGGTTGAATCTGACAAACTCATCTGCTAATACTTGAGAATATTATTTCGCTTCCCCTTTGGCGAACCAACAAATTTGGGTTGAATACTCTACCCTCAAAAACTGTTGCGACCCCCTACACTTGTGGGTTATCACATATAACCTCTGGCCCAACAAAATGCAAAAAACGTTTTATAGGCCAGACTTTTTGGGCTTGCAAAAATTTATATTGATTTTATTGAATCCCAACCCATGCCATGTCATATCTAACGTGTGGTACATGTCACTATTTCTGCCATGTCATATGTTTGCCACGTGGATGATGCCACATGAGCTTAGCCATGTCAGATCATACATGGATGAGGCGCATTGGTAATGACCAAAATTTTGGTATAACCTAATTGTTTTGGTCTATAAAACAGTGACCAAAACTTTAGAAAGGTCAAGTTTATTTATTCTTGACGGCCAACTGTTGACCTCCTCATTTTGGTCATAAGAAGGTCATAAATTGAAAGTAATGACGATTCAATGACCGGAAAGGAGGGTCATTGTCGACCATATTTCTTGTAGTGACTTTCGAAGATACCCGTAGTGCACCTTTATAGTCACCCAGTTATGTTGTGACGTTTGATACACCCAAAGCACTCCTACGGTATCCGGGAGTTGCACAATCTCACGGTCGAAGGAAAAGACACTTGACATTAGAAAAGCTTTAGCATACTAACAACACGATCTAGTGCTATGCTTAGGATTGGGTCTTGTCCATCACATCATTCTCCCAATGATGTGATCCCGTTATCAATGACATCCAATGTCCATGATCAGGAAACTATGATCATCTATTGATCAACGAGCTAGCCAACTAGAGGCTTGCTAGGGACACATTGTGATCTATTTATTCACACATGTATTACTGTTTCCTGTTGATACAATTACAACATGAACAATAGACGATTATCATGAACAAGGAAATATGATAATAACCATTTTATTATTGCCTCTAGGGCATATTTCCAACAGTAATTTAACTAGAATCAACTACAAGATGTAATTAACACAACTAGCAACCCACACGTACCAATCTGAGGTTTTGAGACAAAGATTGAATACACGAGATGAACTAGAGTTGGATATGAGATGGTGCTAGTGAAGATGTTGATGAAGATCGGTCCTTCCACGAAGGATGAAGCGTTGGTGATGACGATGTCTTTGATTTCCCCCTCCCGGAGAGGAGTTCCTCCGATAGAATCGCTTTGTCGGAGAGAAAAAGGGCATCTGCCCAGGTTTCCACCTCGAGACGGCGGCGCTTAATCCTGAAAGTTATCTTTTGATTTTTTTTCTAGGGTAAAACACACCATATAGGAGAAGAAGGGCGTCGGAGGGCCAGCAGGGGCCCCACAAGCCATTAGGGCGCCGACTGGGGGGGGGGGGTTGTTGGCTTGTGCCCAGCTGACTGCTCCCCCTCTGGTATGTTTTTGGCCCAATAGTTCTAATATATTCCAGAAAAATTCTTCGTGAAATTTTAGGTCATTTGGAGCAACTTGATTTTTGTGCCCTTTTCTCGGTTTCTCGGTCCAGAATTCTAGTTACCAGATACTTCCCTCTTCGTGATGTACCTTGCATATTCAGAGAAAAGAGGTATATATAAGAATTACATAATAACATGAATAATGGACAACATAAGACAAATATCAATAAATATTCATGATGCAAAATGGACCTATCAGGTTCCTCGAGCCAACCCATGCTGGGGGGGGGCAACGTTGTTAGCACCCCCTTATTGAGGATACCATAAATAGTCGGGTGAGTTCCATGAATGTCGGGCCTCACGATCATCACATGGTTATGCCTAAAATAACCTGTCACAACAACCAACAAACAAACAAGACTTATGTGCCTGAAACACACGGTCTTTGAACACAACCATGGTCTCGACCATCTACTCGTGCATCACCCAATATAAAATCAAGGAGTATGATACATATATCTTGCTTAACTTATGGTTGTAGTTGGTCTTTGCCACGTGGGAGGCGTCGGGGGGGGGGGGGGGGGGGGCGAGGGAGCTCCAAGCCGTGTGATCTTCCATTGTATATCAATCCAATGGTTGGCGTGCTTCTTCAGTCTCCGTTTGCTTGTTTCTCCCATCGCCCAAACGAGCCAAGCCGAGTGCGATCCATGAATGCCAAGTCCCACGAACATTGCATGGTTGTGCCCGACACAAGCGAACACAATTGCCGACAAGCAAATCAAACACGCGTACCCAAAACACACGATCGTCCGGACAACTCTATTCTCGATGATCTACTCGTGCATCGCCCAATATAAGATGAAGGAGTACGAACAAAATAGATTGTTGTGTGGTTGCAGATAGTATCTTTTACGAATAGAGTCTTAGAACATCAAAAACAAATCACCAAATAAAGCTATTGCCAAAAAATATGGTCAAGTTAAATAGAAACGTAGTATGGACATAATCATTTGCACACACATGAGGAAAAAACTCTTCAAATAGTTTGCTTATCTTTTGGGGTGCAGTTGCTCTCTGCGTCAATTGGTGCAACGGGTCACTTATCAAAAGTAATTCGCTGGAGAGAGCTACGGGCCCTGATTATCATCAAGGCAGGTAGACACACAATATGAACATAATCATTTATATAGTTGTGCATACAACGCTTCAAATACTTCGCTTAACTTCCGGCCTATGGTTAGTCTCTACACAAATTGCCACAACGGGTCATCTAGTTTGTGAAAAGATTAGGGGTTCTCGAAGGAGAGTCATTGAAGGCCTGCCATGGATGAATACCACCCCAAGAGAAACATGGCATGCCATTCATAATAAACAAAGGATATATTAGCACGTCTTCTACTGGGCCAATCCACTGTCCAAGGGTCATTTGAATTCCAAGAATGCTGGAAATCCTCACCCACTAGGCCACATCTCCGGAGAGAGAGAGGAATTTCGTGTGTGACCAGCTAGGGGTTAGGTGAATGCAATTAAAAATTCGGTTAGGTGGCATTGGTATTTGTATTCGTGGGACTTATTATAAAAAATATAATATGTTTATGCAGTTTTGGAAAAAAAATCTGACAAGGAATGACATTGATATTACTCTTAAACTAGAAAAATAAAATGAAATAGAAAGTGAAAAAATGAAATAACAAGTTTATCTAATGGAAAATACTTTACTACTATCATTTATATTAAATTTAATAAGAAATATAATTTAAAATTAAAACAAATAATGACAAAAACACACACACTATATGTACAAACTTGTGCTTTTTCTAATAAGCAGAAATAAGCATATAATAATGGAATTTAAGAAAGAGGAATATGGTTGAGTGGCATTGGTATTACCATTAAAAAAGAAATGAGATGAAATAAAGACTAAAACATAATCAAAGTAATGAAGTTTTCTACGAAATAATAAATACGTGGCTTCTATATTACACTTTAAGAAGAAAGAAATTGAAATTAAAACTGAAACAAAATAATGAAAAACTTTTCTAAGAAAAATGAATTAGTAGTTACCCTCTAAGAACAAATAAAAAATCGTAATAGAAATAAAAAAATGATAAAATGTGCACACAACTTGCATAGAAATTGCACTTTTCTGTAATATGCAAGAGTAGACATATAATAGTAAAATTTTCAGAAAAATAATATTTTATAAAAAGGAATAAATTAGTGGTATTTGTATTATCATTGAAGAAGAAAATAAAATAAAATAAAACTAAAATGAAATCCAATGAAAACATTGAATTTTTCTCTGAAAGAATGAATTGGTGGCTTTGTTATTACCCTTTAAAAAGAAATGAAATGAAAGAAAAAAGTAAAATAAAATAAAAAAACAATGAGTTTTTCTAATGAAGAATCAATTAGTGGCTTTGTTTTTATCCTGTAAAAAGAAAGGAAATGAAAGTAAGAGAATAAAGAAAACAATGAGTTTTTCTAATGAAGAATAAATTAGTGGCATTGGTATCACCCTTTACTAAGAAAGAAAATAAAAAGTAAAATATAAAACCACCAATGGCGAAATTTGCACATAATATACACAAAATTTGTGCTTTTTGAAAATATACAAGAATACACACATAATAGTGGATTTTTCTCAAAAAATCAATTCCTAAGAAGGAATTGATTAGGGACATTGATATTACCCTTAAAAAAGAAAGAAAATATAATAATAATGGAAAAATTAAAATAATGATGTTTTATATGAAACAGAAAACTATTGTCGTTGGTATTACACTTTAAGAAAAAACAAAATGAAAAACAAACTTGGGCACAACTTTGCATTGAAATTGCATTATTTTTTTCTAGTATGCCAAAAGCAATCATAGAACGGTATAATTTCCACACGTATTTTATTGTATATGTGTGTACATATTTATACACCCTCCCAACGTCCCCAAAATACCGACACAAAAAAACCTGACTAACAAAGAAAAACAAATTAAAAACAAAAACAAATAAGAACAGAAAAAGAAAAAAAACAAAGGGAGAGAGGGGGCTAGGTCACACATGTAATAGGCTTTAGAGCATCTACAACGGGATCCTTAAATGACCCCTTATACGTCCGCGGACACGTCCGGTTAGTGATCGGACAGAAGAGAGAAGAAAAAAAGTGATCCAACCAGATCCCTCATATCATTCCTATATGTTCGGGTTGTCCGCGAAGCCTCATATCCATCTCAAATATAGAGAGAATATGAGGGCTCGCAGATGCACCCGGACGCACCCGGTCAATCCGTCACATAGGACGCGACCTCATCCCGGATCATCTTGTTCTTTTCTTTATTTATTTATTTCTTTTTCTCTCTTTCTCTCCACCGATCACGTGTAAGTGACCGGACATATGAGAAAAAAAATTAAAGAGTGTGGTTGCTTGAACGGAGGGGACACGCCCGATCACTGACCGAACGCGTTCGCGGACGTTCGAGGGTCTAATTTGCAAGTCGTGGCTGAAGATGCTCTTAGCTCATTTAGGGATTGACTGACCCAAATATATGGTCAGTAAGAAAATGACCCAAAACAAATTCATAGAACAAACCAGGAAAAGAGAGAGCACAAATTTGAAACCAGAACCAACGGCTAAAAACTCGACTGACCCAAAATCAGTTTTCAGGCGACTTCCGTATATATAGCTCTAAAGTGATTATTTATTTGACTGAATTCTTCGAAAAGCATCTAACCAAAGTCCTCCCTCGTCACAGTGTTTCAAAAGCAAAAGTCCTCCTCACAGTAAGATAGTCTGATCAACATCATACAAGTAGGAACAGTCACCAGAATCGGGATCACGCCCGGGGAAATGTGAAAAGCCCTACCGAAACAAATGCAACGATCCACCTCAACGTGAACCAGCGCTACTAATTCTTGAATTTGTAGCTCAGGACTGCAAAGACCGCTTGCATCAATCCAGAGGCAAAGAGGATGGCGGTGATGATGAACGCTATGGTGTACAACCCGTTGCGGCAGTGCTGCTCACGGCACGTTCCCATGAATCTGTGTGCCCATTTGTTGCAGCGCATGTCCAGGTCGTGCCAGATGGGCTTGAGGTAGTTTTGTTCCTGCTTGTCCACGTGCAAGACCACATCGCTTAAGAGGTTGGCGAAGCCTTGAGCCACCTGCTTGTCACTCGCCAGGAACTGTTCGACGATCCCGGCGCCAACTAAGAGCTTGACATCCTCCACCGTACCCGCCACCTGTGACATGAAGACGCAGTAGGCCGTCACATACCGTTGTGTCATCTGCTCCTCCAGCGCCATGAGGTTACGTAGGATCGTCCACGTGTTGCTGTCGACCCGCAGGGGAGGGATCGACAGCGTCCCTCCTTGATAGCTAACGTCCAGGATGGAGGACTTAATGTCGTCCACGAAGTCCTTGCACTTGAACCGGATGTTGCCGTGGCAGCGGTACTCCGTCGCACGGCGCCACCGCCCTGTGCGAGGCCTTGCCGTGTTCTCTTCCATGGCTTTCGGGGGCTTGGCTGGCAGGAAGAAGCCGCGCACTAGCTGCAGCAGGTGGGACGTCTGACCCGGCGCCGGCCGTGCCTTGTTGCTGATGTAGAGCTGTGCCTGCAGCAGCCCCTGGACTGAATGTGCTATGCATTCGAGGACGCTGGGCCTGCCGGTGGCATCTGTAACGTGCTCGTGGATCTTCTGAAGCACGAAGAAAGGTATCTGGTTCTCACAAAGGAACAAGGTATCACGCTGCGAAACGCTGTCGGAGACTCCGCCGGCTCCCGTCACGGGAGCTTGAGGGGTGCTGTTGTCGGATCCTGCCTCCTCACTGTCGTCAGTATACGTCATAAAGAGACGGAGCAGATAGCAGCCATCGTGCAGCAGCATATTGCAGAAATGCTCAGAAGACAAACTATGGTCGGGCAGATGTGCATAGCACCTCCTTACTTTGTCCTCCAGATTTTCCAGCATCTGTATTAGGTCATCCGGCTTATCGCCAGATAGAATATAGCTGACGGCTTGCTCCTTCATTTCCGTCGATTGAGAAAGACCTTCACGATGGTTGTAAGCGCCGATCAGCACGCTGTGCGGCGTGAATGCGTCTGCATCGACCCGACGGAGTTGTGAACGGACCTTCGAGATCGCCACGGGTATGGTCGATTGATCCACCGGACTCCCGCTGCTCGACCCTGCCTCCACATCCGCCTCGCATTTATCCTGTATCAACATGCATGCATGTTACTCCTCCGTTTTTAAATATAAGTCTTTTTAGACATTAAAAAACTATATACATTATATAAATCTATACTTTAAAATATGTTTATATACATCCGTATGCAGTTCTTCATTAAAATCTTTAGAAAGACGTATATTTAGGAATGAAGGGAGTACAATTAATTACAATTTATAGTACGCGTGATTCGATTTTTCCAAACTGGCTCATCTTTGTTCTACTACTAGCTAGGTTGCTACATGATCCCGTGTCAACTCTGCAAAGTTTCGTCTACATTATCTATTTGAAAACACGTTTTAATGATCGATCTACTTTTTTTTCAAATGGTCACGGGAAGGCTGCCTACGTGAATCTTTACCTAATAATAAAGAGGCTATCGCTTTCGTCGGAAAACCCATCAAAACGATTTTATAAAAAAAAACCTTGTTGTTTATGACATTCAACCCGGAGTCCCTTCATAAGTGGATCTTAGAAAACGCTTCATGTTTTTAAAAAGCCCCCTACATTTGTAAGAATTTGTAAGAGGAGCTCCCGAGCTTGACTGCACCCCAAGCTCCCTCCGTCGTAGCCCGACCCCGTCGACCTCGCGCCGTCGACCAACTTCGGACGGAGCCTCGCCGGCGACCTAGGCCAGCAGCGCCGCCCACCCCTTCTTCTTCCCTCTTCTCTTTCTTCCGCCTCACCATTTTCTCTCTACCAGGAACCGCCATGGACGCCCGAGCTCGCAGTCGCATCTCCAGCGCGCCGCCGCTCAGATCCGTACTCCCTCGCCCAGATACGGCCGCCACGGACCCATTCTCGTCGGATCCCACCCTAGGCGCCGTTGCTTCGCCTCTGTGCACGTTTGGCTTCAGATCGAGCGGCGGCTCCCGATCCGATCGGGATGCAGGACGACGGCGGCATCGCTCCGGGAGGCGGGGAAGTGGCTGACATCGGGGAGAGACGGATGGCGTCAGGATCCAGCACCTGATGTGGGACTAAACCCATTGCACTCTTTACATCAATCTATACCTACTAATAAAAGAAATAGGTATTCTTAGTCCGTCAATGATATTTTATAAAAAAACCCTGATGTTTTTAACATTAAACTCGTAGTATATATTAAATGTTTTTTAAAATACTCATATCTTTTAAACCGTAACTCCAAATTTAACTATTATATATGGAATTTGATTAGAAAAATATGTAGAATTTAAATATGATATTATTTTATCTGTTAAACGTTTAATAAAAATACTATCTAGGGTGCAATCTTAATACATAAGTCATTATTCGTCTTTCTTTCATACCGGTACTCATCCGGGCTGGGGATGAACACGTCAACAAAATCAGGATTGGAGATGAAACTGAAGGTCACTTGACTGATTCTTTGTACGTATTAAATCTATATGCAAGCCGTGTTAAAGTAGAAGACCTGTGAAATTTTGAACTGCACTTTTGTAGGATAAGACCATATTTGTTTGTGCCGTAACTACAAATTCTCAAATTATAGACCATTTTTTATAAATTAAGAGCGTGTGGTATTTCTTTCTCCCGTTGCAACGCACGTGCCCTTTTGCTAGTATATTTTAAAGTGGTCTTAATGTCAAGATACTGATCCGGATTATGAGAAAAATTAGATCAAAAACCTAACCAAGTTGATTTTATTATAACAAAAAACTCGGTTGAAAACCGTAAAAGAGAGAGTAAAGAAAGAGAAATCAAAACAAAGGACGCCCAAAACAATACCCGTCTAGTTAGCAAACTAAAGAACATCATCACGAGAGTCACAACTAGATGAGGAGAGTTATCGATCGAAAGATCATAATACCAAGACTTAACAAGCAGCCTAACGCACCACACCGACGTGCGTACCGAGCATCACGACGCAACAAAGGAGAATCCACAACAATGATTGACTAGCATGAACCTTTACTAACTCCGTCATGAAGATTCCTTGTGGAGGCATCTTGCGGCATCATTGAACAAAGATGAACCGCGACAATGCCAAGAGCATGAAGCTCGCCACACAACAATGGCAACAATGGATGTTTTAAATATGCACAACGACAGGGGCGACACCGAAGAACGTACGTAACTGCCGACCCATCCGGCCGTACCAACACCAACAACATCCCCGCAGCAACACCCACACGTCAACCAAGCACACCCCCATGATGATGCCTTCAAGAAGGGTCGCGACGCAGATGCGCCACCATTATCCGCACTAGGAGTACCTGGGCTAGGGGTTTTCCCCGGTGTCTCAACTTCCGTCCTCATTTGACCAAGCAAGGAGAGCCTTGAACATTGGTCATTTCGTCGCCATCCAATAACAGCTCGTACAAGGAAGAGGTGTCATACAGGAACGACGTGGTCTAGAGAGGAACACTCCTCACTAACCCGACTTCGGATTTAAGAAACCGAACCACTCCAAAAAAAGGTCGAGCCAAGATGACGCTCGCAGAGTAGCACCCCCTCGCCGACACCGAACACACCACAGTCGATCCCTAGCCAGCCGCACCACCACCACCATCCAACCCGCAGAGAGCGGACACCACACGAATCCACCAAACAGATGCCTTCGAGAAGGAATGCGACCCAAAAATGCGCCGCCATCGACCGTTTCGGAAGGACCGGAAACAAGGGTTTCCCCTTAAGCTTCAAAGGAAAAGTCACGATTACAACAATGCCTTCAACGAGGTAAGCGACACCCATAAACGTAACCGTGCGACTCCTGTCAGAGCAGGGGTTTTATCTATAAAGCGGGACGAAAGCCTGTTTCGGGAGCAGGGGCTTCGTCCAAGTAAACAGACCACCTTTGAGGAGCACGGGTAGACCGCAAAACGCTGCAACATGCACCACCACAGAGTAGTGGTCACTGCAGACCGCCACCGCACGTGCCAGCTCCTAGCCACCATAAGCCATATCCCATGGGATCCAACCTACTCACGCCACCACCATGTGCGAGCAGGTAGAAGCACCAGCTGAAGACACAAAAAGGTGAGGGCGAGCACCACCACACGCGCCTCACACAGACTACCCCCACCAGTGCGCAACTTGCCGAACAGCAACATCAAATCCCGACACCCATCCGAGCGAAGCAAGGAAGGTCGCCGAATCGGAGTAGGCCACCGGGAGGGAGCAGTGAGCGCATCCTCACCACCATCCCCAGCCACCACCAGCTGAACCGAAGTGCGCCGGAGTCGTGCCGTGCCGGGCACCGCGACACGAGGCTCCTTCAGCCCTTGAGCGCGCCACATGGGCACCGACTGCCCGTCGTTGCCAGATCTGCCCGCCCAGCGTGGGATATTGGCGGCGGTGGGCAGTACGGGTGTAGAGAGGGAGGGGTGGGTTAGGGTGTATTTGGTTGAAGGGATATCCTTCCAGGGACAGGGATAACCATTTTTTTCGGTGGTTGCCATGCGTTTGGATCTGGGACGAGGAGGGACAGAGTCAACCAGATGCTGGGAATATTCTCAAAAAAAAGGGATGTGGTCAACCGCCAAAAACGGGCGGGCGGTTGCAACCACTCTGGGGCGGCCGGCGCGGCCGTCGCGGGAGGTGGCCGGCGCGGCCAGCGCGGGCGCGGTCGACGCGGGAAGCGGCAGGCGCGGGAGGTGGCCGGCGCGGGAGGATCCATCCTCCCAACCAAAAAAAAAGGATAACCCTACCCTTACAACCAAACAAAAAAAAGGCTATCCCCAGCCACCTGGTTGGGGATACCCACAACCACCCTAGTCTATCCCTCCAACCAAACACACCCTTAGTCGGGGGAGTGGCACCTAGACACCAAAGTAGTTGAAGGAAGCCATTGCAGTTGAAAGAATTTGGCCAAGCCGGCACCCTAAACACGCTATCGAACTCTAGATTCCACTTAATGACAACATCAAAGAAGGAAATTAGATTTACGAGTCACCAACCACGAACCTATGACATTGTTCATCGACTTCTGCAGACCATTGTCTACGTCCGCTTTTGAAGTAACTTTGGAGCTCCAAAAAACGAGGCTCGAGGACACAAATCCACTGTAGAAAGATGAAGATGGCCCCATTGCAACAACATCTCGGTTTGAACATACAACCGCATAGACCCATCACCGACCAAAGGGCAGAATACCGTTGTCGTCGAAAGACAAAGAGTACTTTTATTCAATGTCGTTCTCGCCCTTGCCAAAGCCAAGACGTTTAGTGATCGAAACCCTAAACTACTAAAGCCCTAACCGTACAACTACATGGATCCGCACACGTGAGATCTGACGACCCCCCTCACCAGTGACGATCGAGAGGTCGTTAACAAGGGAAGCCTCTAGAGGCCGGCATCGAAAGAATTGGTGTGCTAGTGCAGAAACCTTTATAAACAAAAGTATTAGTGACGCACCAGTAAAGGATAACATCATTTGTATTTGCCCAAAATACCACCGTCAGCCTACCGTTAATAAAGAACATGCCACTACTAAGAGGGCCCAACAACGATTCTACTATAATCACCAATAGTGTGTGGAATTATGGCACGTCAGTAGTTAGACTAGTATTATTGGTGTAGCCTATTAGGCAGCATATCAATAGTAACTTCTGCTGGGCTCGCTTATGGATCTCACTTGCGGCGTGTCTTTTAGCAAATACGCCACTAGTATTATTTTTACTAGTGGTGTGCCGATAATGCCACACGTCACTAGTAATTTACATTGTGCCCACTGTTGGGCCCCTCTTACCAGTGGTGTGCCCTTTAGCCAGCACGCCACACACGTATGGGTAATTTTTTTTAAATATTGCATTTTTTATTTCTTTTTAAAAAATATTGCACAAAATTCAGATTTTTCAAAAATAATACGGCCTCGGCTTAGGCGTGGCCGATTGGAACCTATCGGCCTAGCCAAGACCAATAAGTCTCAATCGACCTTGGTTAGGCCGATAGGCCTGTCAGCCTGGCTTTCGGAAGCTTATCAGCCTTGGCTAGGCCAATAAGTCCCTATCAGCCTTGGCTTAGGCCAATAAGTACTAATTGGTGTTGGCTAGGCCAATAGGTGCATGGGATTTTTTTTTGCATGTTAGCTATTTTCCACGCTCCATTTCCCGCCCCGTTTCCCGCCAATTTACCCTCCCATACTTTCCCGCCAATTTATCCTCCCATACTTTCCCGCCAAAATTGGCGGGAAAATGGCGACGAAAAAAGAAGAAGATTCGAAGCAATCCGATGAATCGGCTATGGCGACGACGTTTCACCTTGTTTCTGACAACGACGACGGGGGGTGAACAGGCTCGGCGTCGGGCAGATGGGCGGCGATGACCAAGGAAGGCAATGAGGTAGCGGCGATGCCGGCGGGCAGTACGGGTACTAGGAGGTGTGTCGGCAGCGAGGCAGTGTCAGTGGGAGAGGCAGTCGGAATGTAGTTATGTTGAATCAGTGTGTCTTCTTTAGGTAGCAAAAGTAGTTAGACGTGCATGATCATGATCGTGGTAGTGTCGCACTATCAGACGAAACTTGCTCTTGCCATGCCTTCTCTTTCCCTTTCTTCATTTGGTTGGTGCCACTAGCCAAGGCACCAATACAAGTCTATGGTTGATAAACTTAGCCAATTTGGAAAAAACGAAGAATACATCGCTACCCCTCTACTACGACAACTTTCTCTAGTCCTCTCTCTCCCTCTCTCTCTCTCTCTCTCTTCTCTCTTCTCTCTTCTCTCTCTCTCCCTCTCTCTCTCTCTTCTTGCAATTTCCATGCTTTATCTACTCTAGCTCTCCAGCTACCTTACAAAATCAGTGATGTATTCATACAATATAACGTGTCTTGTTGTGTTTGTGGTTTTCGTTAAAGAAGACGATGTCGTCTTGCTGAACTCTAGCCCCCCAGGCAGGTCCGTGGATCAGAAGTAGAGAAAAGACTCGGGTCAGGTGCCACCAGCCCACGAGTATGTATCACCAAGCAACAGCTAGCCCGAGCTCCATGTTTGTGGTAGCCATCAAAGGAGGTTGACGCGCATGCATGCAGCCTGCTGCATCTTGTCGTTTGTCTCTCGTGTTTCCAGCGTTTGATTTGTTTCACGTCTATGGCCTAGCCATGCATCAAGGGAGAGCAAGCAAGAGCTTTGGTCAAACAGTTCGCTCTTACTATATACTACTCCCTCCGTCCCAAAATAACTGTCTCAAGCTTAGTATAATTTTGTACTAGAGCTAGTACAAAGTTGAGACACTTATTTTGAGACGGAGGGAGTATATGAAAATAAAAAAGACCTCTAAAAAGTTGACATGCAACTGGCTTGTAGTCTGCAGCAGCTCTCCATGCAGCCTTGTTGCAACATCTCGAGAGGCCAGCGCCGCATATTTGTCTTTCTCTTGCAGTTTCCACGACGGTCGTTCTTGTAAGAGCATGCAAGGCGCACTTGGGCTGGAGCCTATCAATTTCTAACCCAATTTATAATGGTGTAGCTCAGGGTTAACAAGTAAAAAAACTAGTGTTGGTGCTAAGACGGTTGTACAAACGTAAGTATAAAAGTAAAAGTTGCTGGAAATTTCGTGTCCTAGCCTGTCCTGTGTACTATTCTCTTTGTTGCTAAGTATAAGTCTTTTAAAAGTTCTTACTAAAAATTGGCGGGAAATTGAGCGAGAAATGGAGCCTGGAAAATAGCTAACATGCAAAAAATAAATCCCATGCACCTATTGGCCTAGCCAACATCAATTAGTCCTTATTGGCCTAAGCCAAGGCTGATAGGTACTTATTGGCCTAGCCAAGGCCGACAGGAGCTTATTGGCTTCGCCAAAGCCGATAAGCTCCGACAGGCCCATCGGCCTAACCAAGGCCGATTATGACTTATTGGTCTTGGCTAGGCCGATAGGTTCCAATCGGCCACGCCTAAGCCGAGGCCGTATTATTTTTGAAAATTCTGAATTTTGTGCAATATTTTTTAAAAAGAATAAATAAATGCAATATTTAAAACAAATTAGCACACGTATGTGGGCTGTTAGATGTGTGTGACATGTAAAGCATTGTCACTAACAGCTATGACCAATAATTGAGTTGAGCTCATTGTACACATGTGTGGCCATCTCTCATGATTTCTCCTCTACAACACTTCTTCCTTCTCTCCTTGTTCTTTTCTTCAACTCCGCCATAAACCTTGCACAATTGTAGATCTAGTTAATTAGCACTTTATAGATGTAGCTAATTAACTAAGCTCTAGCTAGTTATATCTAAGGTGTGTTTGCTCAGTGCCCTCGGGCTCCATGCCTCGGAAACATTGGTGGTTGTCTTCAGCCTTATAAAGTAAATGATTTCTGTCTGGTCAGGCCAAACCACACTGCTAGTGTTTGGTTGATGCCTAGCATGGGCAAGTATTACCACCGTAAAGAAATATAAAAACATTTAGATAAGTATAAAAGTATTTGAATTACTAAAATCAGTAAAATAATGATCTAAACGTCGAAAGTACCTTTCTACATGCGAACTCAAATGTTTTGGTATGAACAGTACAATAAAATAAATGAAAAAAAACAGAAAATTGGAACCTTTTGTGGCATAATATAAGAAATGTTTGTCATGCGTCTAAAATTTCATCACAAAATCACATAGGTGGAAGTCGTGGCAACAAAATAATTATCAGATCTTCAAAATGCATTTGAAAGTAACATTTTCAAAGAATCGATTTTGTTTTTTCCACCACGCCTTCCACCAATTTGATTTCGTGATTAAATTTTGTATGCACAACAAACATTTTTAAAAGTATGCCACAAATTTTTTAAAATTTTGTTTTGAATCTGTTTTAATTTCACTATTCATGTCGGAAGCATTTGAACACGTGTTTTGAAACTCCATGTCTTCAAAACGTTCTTATATTTGTTTACAGAGCGAGTACTATGCAAGGTTGCCAAACCCAACAAACAAAAGTAGGGTCAGACAGCTCGCCAGGCTACCAAACGCCTGGTACAAGCTAACCAAGATGCATGGTAAACTGCCCGGGCAAAGCTAGGTGGTGAGGCAAGTTGCCCATGCTAGAATCGGTTTCTCCAGGATGGCAAGCAAACACACCCAAAGGCCATTCTCAGGGATGCTACATGCTAGGCGTGACAAGGCTAGGAAGCAATCCAAACATTCTCCTACTCTCTTTCCCTCGCCTTGACCATCTCACGTGCATTAAATTAAGACCTCTCTCCTCCATTAATGGTTAGCTACATCTCCTCCACAAACCTCTCTCGTTTAAATTTCTTTTCCCAAATCCTCTATATCCCTCTCCATTCCTACCTCGTCCCCTTCAATCCACACCACACCACACCATTACCATATATATCTGGCCTCCCTCCCCCGATCAATGTCTCGATCCACTCTTTGTCCTTGCCTGAATATGAGGCTGTCCGTAATGAAAGTATCATAGATAGTATCATGCATGTCAACTAGTCAATTTCGATGAAATGACATAAAATTAAATATAAAAAAAGGGTTGAGTATCATATCATGATACCGTTTCATATTAAATGATGTGCTACTGTGTGTCTTGCATGACAATAAATGAACTATCCTATGATACTAAAATAGTACTATGCATTACGGATGTGGTATCATAGGCCCTGTTTGGATACTCTAACTCGGTTAGAGGTTAAAGTTAGATTCTAACCCTAGACTAACTTTGAACTAACTCTAACCAAAAAGGTGTTTGGATGATAGGGTTAGATTATCAATAAAAGCACTTTTTCCAATCATTTGGCTCCTTTATCTAGGATTTGGTGTGGTAGAGGTAGAGGGAAAAGTAACTTTTTCTGGACCCCACCTAACTCTAACCGAAATAAGCACCTCGTGGGTGGTTTAGTTTTTTGAATGAGTTAGATGCATCTAACCAACTTTAACCCTCCTGCTTGGATGTTTTGGGCTTAGTTGGTCCAATCTAACCAACTCTAACTCTAACCCATGGATCCAAACAGGATCATAGACTAGTATCATATGCATGGTATTAATATAAGATACTACCTATTACAACCAGCCTGAGTATTAACTTCCGAGGCATCATCGTCATCTTGAATGAAAATGTACATTATTCTGCACATGCATATGTGAGATGATTAAATTTTGTGTTGGACCATCGAACTATCGTTATGTCAATGAGCAACTTTTTAATGCATGGATTGCTAGTGTGGTACCGATCATCGAGCCGAGCCAACACACCTCATTTTAATGGCTCATGTGTTTCTTTTTTCAGGAAATATGTCATCGTCGACGAGAATGGGCTCTTCTATACCGGCGATGAAACGACGGAGGAGCGAGCGCCTCTCTTAAAGGGACATGTTGATGACATATCATCCTTGTACAGCTCGGTAGAAACCGCTCACCCTGCCAGTTCCTTATTCAACCAAACTGAGCACTAGATTAGTAAATGATACGTACTAGAGATGCTTTAGTTTTTTGTATACACACATTTGCTGTTGAGTTGACGTTTTGAACTTTACTATACAGAGTTGTCTTTTCATCGTCTTACTTATGTTTCTAAAAGGATGATAGTGATCCTGCCATCATCTTAGTTATCTAGAGTTGTCGTGATGAATCTGAGAAGGTTTACAAGGTACCTGATTCACATTGTGCTAGACTCGCAGAAGTCGCCTTCCCTCGCGTACCCCTCGCGTCACCTCCCCTCGGGCAATGCCAGGGGCCCCGAAACTCTAGCCACCAGACACTTTTTATCCTTCCCGAACCGCCGCTGCCGCCGGCAAGGGCCGCGGTGGCGGTGGGCCGTGCGCCTTAGAGCCAGGGCGGGTGGTAGCTGCGGATCCCTAGTGAGGTGGAGGGGCCGTCGCGCGTGGGGAGGTCGGGGGTTGCGGATCTGGCCTGTCCAGATCCGTCACGGTTTGACCTTGATCGGCCGGTGGCGCGAGAAGGATCGGTGAGTGGCGGCTGGAGGCCCCTGCCGGCAATGTCGACGACGGTCCTCCCTCGGTTCCACCCAGCCGCGTGATGAGGGGGGGGGGGACGCGACTTCCAGTGAAAACCGCGCCGACTTCGGTCATGGCGGATGATGGCGGCGTCTAGGACGTCGTTACCATCTCGAGGCATCTTTGTTGCAGGTCGTGGCACCCCACTCGTGATGCTTCGGGGCGAACCCTAAAACTGGATCTATCGGTCGGACGATGATGGCATCTTCGATGTCGTTTCCCTCCTGAGGGCGTCGTTTTGGAATACGTGCTAGGTGGATGGGACAAGAGGAGGAGCGGTGTTTGATCTACCACGATCTCTACAGTGGATCCCGGGGGCATGGCACTGCAGTGGTTCGGCGACACGCGCGTGTAGACGGATACGTGCAGGATGGTGGCGCTCTCTGGCCTCGTGGTGGCGTGGACGGCAGGCCTAGCAAAGAAGATGCGTCTGTTCTAGCTCTAGAGATGGACCGGTGAAAGATGGTGAAGGCAGCCTCTGAGTGTGCGCGGGGCCGGTATGGGTTCCAGTCCTAGTGTGTGGTTGGGCTGAGGCATCCGGCTATAGACGTTAGGATTTGTTGCGATGTCTGTTTGGTATTTGGCGTGGATATTCGGCACAACTTCATCAAGGGATAGGAGTAGCAACAGATGTTGCCTAGACGGTGGCTTCAGGCTGACTGATATATTACTTTGTATGGTCTCTGTGAATAATTAACAAAGTGGATGTATGCATCGTCCAGATGCAAAAGCCGGGGGTATATCCTCCTTTTCTAAAGAAAAAGAAATGTCACCCGCTCAAACTTCGGGATCGTTCTAGTCATGTTCTCTGTAACTCAAGCATCATATATTCACGATCAGGCTATGGAAGTCTATCATTGAAAAGCTAGGACTCGCGCACATGAAAACTTCCATATGGCTCCTGGATGAGTGAGTCTACGAGTGATGCGATAGGAGA
This sequence comes from Hordeum vulgare subsp. vulgare, assembly GCF_904849725.1. Lineage (NCBI taxonomy): Eukaryota > Viridiplantae > Streptophyta > Magnoliopsida > Poales > Poaceae > Hordeum > Hordeum vulgare. The sequence goes on from NC_058522.1 coordinate 388,237,914, forward strand.
ACTGACAAACGCAACCCCAATCGGCAAGCTATGGCTTCCCTGACCATGCTTGTCTCGTAGACCATTTGGAATGAAAGAAATGCACGGGTGTTCCTCCACAAGAGTTCGTCACCGACTACCTTGCTTTCCTCCATTATTGAGGAGGCCAAGCTCTGGATTATCGAAGGAGCGAAGAATTTAGAGAATATTTTTTCAGACGAGTAATTGTCATGCCGAAGTTGTGAATGTGTTGTACAACTCTTAACTCTATTCTCCCCTTATTTAATAGATGAGGCAAATCTTATGTCTCCGTTTCGAAAAACATATGTCACCTCCATGAGGTTCTTGTTTTGAGCCTTCCCCAGATTTTTGTGTTCGCAACCACTCCGGTATCACATATAGCAAATATATGATACACGAATGGTTTTTGAACCTTTATGGACGAAACATCTCCAGAACGGTCAAGCTACAAGCTTTTAATGCTAATGTATATGATGTTGGAGTTACTGAAAAGACGAACAAAACGATCCCAATGTGTGGATGAGTGACATTTATTGATTCCAATTGAATAGAAGAAAATTATTCTTTGATGTTAGAAATCTTGGAAACACCTTCTCTAGATTTTCTCATAAATGTTGCGATGGCAGCAAAATGAGAACCTTGGCTCATAAATGATGACATGGCAGCAAAGATGGCTCCAAAATATTGCCGTTATAGCAAGAATGAGCCGTTTGGCTAATAAATTCTGCAATGGTAGAGAAAATGGTCCCAAAAAGCCTTCATGGCAGCAAATATGGGCTCTTTAGCTTATAAATGATAGGTTCGTAATATATATGAGAACTTTTGGCCAATTTTTTTGCATATAGTCGTTCTTGAAGGTAACAAATGATTTAAAAAACAAATCCTCACGCTATTCTGTTTTTCATATATAGGGAGCAAATGAAGATCAACAAGCTTATCATGTAGGGTATATGTCCCATCATGTGTATGAGTAACTCAGAAATTATGTATATATACATTTATGCATATCTCAAAAATTTGTTTAATGTGTTGATGAAATTAAATAATTGCGATAATACTTTAAAATAATGGAAATTGCTCCTGGTGGTGTGTGGGTATAACTGCACCCACTAATATGATGCAGTATAAATTAATGATGTATGCCCCAAGTAGCGCGCCACTAGAAAGAATATATAATTTTGAAAAACAAGTAAAGCTTATTTGTGATATAATCCACACACCACTAGTATAACATGTAATTAGTGATGTGTGTTACGTGTGTCACATAACTAGTATGTGTTACTAGTGGTGTGCCATCTACACACACTAATAGCAATTTGAGCATGCCACTAGTAGGCTTCTCTGCACTAGTGATGTGAACGTGAATTGGTTAAAAAAAGTAGATGATACCGTGTCAATACATGACCCAAACACCAAAGAGGCATGACTCGGCTGACAGAACCTCAAGAACCTATGAATTATTAACCAAAAGGTCAACGAACCACAACTAAAAGGCAACCATGACAACCAGCCTCAACCTAGGCTAGTGTAACAAAGCAAGGTGTGGAAACAATAATCATCCATAACCACAAAAAAATCAAACTGAAAACACAACCACAACATCATGACCAAACTTGGTTAAGGATGACAACAATTGAGTAAATTAATATGGGTGAAACGTGTGGTGGTGTATGCATGTATGGGGAATAGACAAAATTCACTTCATCTCTTTCCCTAGCCGTGCATTGCACTGAAGAATATTTTTATCACCAATGTTGGCAGTAACTTAAAGAGCTCAACTCTATGTTATTTTATTAATACAAAAATGAATTTAATTAAATTGCATTATATTACTTGAAAGACCGGGGCTGGTTTAAATATACTTTAGTCCTTAATCATAACTAATAACAACTACAACCACTACCTTGACCGAAAGAAACCACACTCGGCCTGGAATTTCGGGATTGGTGAGTCAACTACCGTACCACCTCATCACCTTCCCGCAAATCGCACCACCCCATCGCCTTTCCCCATCCCGCCACAACTCTGTACACGTCAAGGCCCCCTTTGGTTCATAGAATTTTTTTAGGAATTCTTAAGCATATGAACTTTGTTAGAAAAAAGAGATCCTTTGAAGACTTTTCGTTCAGACGAATGGATTCCTATTCCTATCTAGTATATGAATAAATCATTCACATTAAAAAGAAAAAAAAATCCTAGACTCAATGAAAAAATGATTATCCTATGCATAAAATGACATCTCTTTCCCTATAGGAATTGAGATGCATGTCATCTCACTACTTATGACATTCCTATGTATGTACTATTCCTATCCTATGAGACAAAGGAGGACTCACAGACAAGGCCCCGAGTTCATGAAAAGTCCAGTGTTGACACTCACCTCCTTCCACAACGCCAGTGTCGGGGAACGAACGAGTGGTTCACAATCCTGGATGACAAGATGCACCCCGGGTTTCATGTCGATCATCTCTTAGCCATTCGTGGCCTAGCGTTCATGGCGATGTGGGACTCTATCAACATGACGGAGGACAAGGTGGAGGCCCTCAGGGGATAAGGGGATCTCCTAGATGCATGTAGTGGGAAGCACGACTGCATGTGGTTGTCGCGATGACGACTGGTTGCGCTCCTTATGCAGGTGTTGTGGTGTGAGAAGCAATCGTGTCCAGTCTAGGTTACCACAAGGCTGCATGCCTTGCGCCAATGGTGTCACTTGTCTCAATGGAACTTTGAGGTCCTCGAGTGCACCAACACGGTATCTATCTCGTTCAAGCGGTAGCCTGGACGTCGATGGATGAAGCAGCGGCAACGACAGTGGCCATGCGCGTGGTATATGTCATACCCGGTTGTGGAGTGGATGCTGATAGTGGGTGTCAGAGAGCATGCAACAACCAACGTAAGCACATTTTGTTGATGGACAGTTCCCTGCCATTATCAAGAAGGTGTCATTTGCATTTTGTCACATGAAGGATGTTGGGGCAACGACCCTAAGGACTTGGTGGATGCTTAATTTGTGGATAGGCCGAATATTGAGTGGCTCCGCGCAGACCCGCTTTGCTAGATCACTCGACTCCTAGAGGGCGTGGTGATAGTCTAATGTGGTAATTCATCCCACCAATCTACAAATGCTAGTATGGCCTCGCATTGGTTATTAGGTGGTGTGTAGAATCATCACCATGGTGATTAGAGCACACTTGACCCGCTTTGCTAGATCACTCGACTCCTAGAGGGCGTGGTGATAGTCTAAGGTGGTAATTCATCCCACCAATCTACAAATGCTAGTATGGCCTCGCATTGGTTATTAGGTGGTGTGTAGAATCATCACCATGGTGATTAGAGCACACTTCATATCCGGGTTCAAAAATCATGTTACTTCATATATTGGTCGACATGGTGAAACAAATTTGTGTCATTATCATGTTGTTGTCTTCTTATTGATGTGCTCACTTTCTGTCTTTGGTCTACGCAACCAGGTTGAAAAGTCCTTGTCATGGTCATCTTTGACCGAATATCAAAATGGTGGCACAATGATGTTTATCTCCTTAAGACGTTGTTGTAGAAAAAGCTTGACTTAGGCTTGGGTGTTATTTCTAATGGATCCGATGTTGTTATGTGTGTTTTGTGCTACACTTATTGATGAATCCGGTCTCAATGTATTGGGTAGACCTTAATAAAAATGGTTATGTTCAACACATTGTTATAGAGTGCGATTTCAACATCCTTTTCAAAAAAAATTGTGTCTAACCCAAAACATGGTTAAATAAGTGGTCTTTTCTCATTAGGAGTCTTTATAATCTAATACTTTCTTAGGCACATTTGAAAAATGTGCCATATATAGAATTAAATAAATGTTTTTTCACATTATAAGTCATATATAGTAGTATTCAATTCATCATTCATGACTCCCAGTTCAGTATATTCATACATCTAATGTTACTAAAGAAGGTAAATACACCAACGATGCAAGAACTTGCATTGGATGATCACTTTGATGCTAAAACTTATAAAATACTCTTTTGAGTGCTTAAACTTTAGTGCAAATTGCCATTTTCATCCCTAGCTGTCAACTCTACCTATGTGGCACATATTTCTATGTGTAGTCGCTAAACTTGCCTATGTGGCGTGTCTGGGTTTTTCACCTATAAATATATACTAGAGAACTCTATTTTTATATCAGTCTAACGTATTTGTCCTACTTGTCACCTGGAGGGACGCGTCCACCGAGCATAGTGCAACGGCTAGCCATTGTGCCTATGTGTCCCCAGTCGTGGTGGTGGTCGGGTGGCTCACCGAAGGATTCTAAGATCAATGGATATAAGGCATCGTATCGTATAATAATATGCTGGTTGTGCTTGTTAGGGCAAACACGTGTCCAATGCGGTGACTGCCTCCGATCTAAACTATCCCCTCCGATTCTACGATTTTGCTCATAGAATCTAAGTTTCTACGATCCTGATAGTTATGATTCTATGACTCGCGATCCTATCAACGGAGCTCCGATCTCATTCAGAATCGCGATTCTGACAACTTTGCACCTACCGCCAAGAGGAGGGTTGCCTCCGCTAGCTTTGGTTACTCTATGTGGCATGATATGACAGACAACATGTAGGTGGGTGTATTGGTGTTGTCGGCTTCACGTATCATGGATGCAGAGTCTCTTCTGGATGGCATGGTTCTCGAATCACGTGAAGTTGGTGCTAGCAGTCGTAGGAAATGGTGACGAGGTGTGCGTGGTACAATTGTTTCTAAATTGTTATGGTGTGGTAATGTTAGGCGCACTAACATACTAATATGATGTCTTCACCTTTGGGGTTAACATGAGAAGTCCAACGCATCGGGTGGTTGTGCCTGCATCGAGTGTGTGTTGCGTGGGGGTTGCTTCGTGGCGGTGCAGTGAGTATTGGCTCAGAACCATAGGATCATATCTTGGCCAGTGTGTCTAGCGTGTGTGGCATGGAGGTTGCTCCATCGTGGCACAAATGGCTTATGCAAGTAAGATCAAGACCACATTTGGCCCCGGACGACGTGCGAGCTACGGGCGCAATCACCTGGTGTAATAGGCACGTTTGATGGTAGAGCTATAGGTTGCGGCGCAACCACAACTTAGCTTAGCAGAAAATAGTGTATATATCTACGGAGTTATCTACACTGCATGGATCGACATATGGCCCCTTCTAGGCTCTCGAGGTGACTCAACAACAATCATGCTTATTAGGTCACGTAGATCCGATAGGTTTTGGAGATTTTGCAGCGAGGCATGTCCTTCGGAACCATATCCATGTGTCGGCATGATGTTCCTCCCATCATGGTTTATGGCGGAAAGAGGCACATGTAAATTAGCTAGCTTTCGTCTAGGTATTCTTTTTTCAATCATGGTTTGGAAGGAGTATTTATTTCAAATAATTGGCGTAGAGGGTTACATGCGTAAAAAATGTCTTGCGTGGATGGCCTCGAGTTATTATATATATAAGCCCATTTGATGAGTATAATTGTTGGATTTTATTTGACATTGCTTCCATAATTAATAATATATGGGTGTGTGCCTCAACCGATGCAAAGGCCTAGGGTATATCAACTTTTTGGAAAGAAATAAAACCAGTTAGATACATATGACACATTGGATCAAAGAGTGACCGGCGAAGGGTGATATCATCGCAGCCTTGAGGCAGCTGTTCGACTTGAGGGGGTGCCGGTTCGGGTTGCTCAAATCTGCTTCAATAACCTTGCTACCTAAGAAGAACAATGTTTCACATGCCTCTCATTTCAAACCCATCAACCTCACACATAGTCTTGGAAAGTTCTTGTCCAAAGTGAGGCCGTATAGCTTGGGACCAATGCTACACATCATAATCTCGAGGAACCAATGTGCTTTCATCAAGCAGGGGCACATACAGGACATGTATACCCAGAATGTGATCAAAGACTTCCAGAGGCGACACCGGGATTATTCCTCAAGCTTGACAACCCAAAGGCTTTCGATACAGCCAGGTGGGAATACCTTTTGGAGCTACTACAAGATATGGGTTTCAACCCATGGTAGAGGGAGTGGGCTGCTTTGATCCTCTCTTCGGCCACATCCAAGGTCATTATTAATGTTGAACCTAGATCCACATTCAAGAATTGTAGGGGCTGCGCCAGAGGAACCCTCTCTACCCCAGGTTGTTAATCATCGCCATTGGCCCGCTCGTGATGCTGTTTGACACGGCGGAGCTCGCATGGCCTCCTATCGCCCATTGGTAGCAGGGATGCAAGGTTGCACATCTCCTTTTATGCAAATGACGCTTCCATTATCATTCTTATGAGTAGGGAGGATTTCATGGTCCTGTTGGAGCTCCTTGATCTATTTGGCCAGGCCACCGACCTAGTGAACAACATCACGAAGAGCAAGATCTACTCGATCGCTTGCTACAAGTAGTACTAGGAAGTCGTCCTCGCCTCTTTCCCTTGCCAACACGAGAGTTTCCCATGCTCACACAATCTTAAACCCACTTTATCCTCGACATGATGGGATCACGTTTAGCAGGTTGGAAGGGGAAGCATTTCAATAGGACGGGCAAGCCTAGTCTCGTCCACTCTGTGTTGATGTCACGCTCCATCTACTTTGTGTCATCCTTCGCCCCCACCAAGTGGTTAATTGGCAAGGCCAACAAATTCATGTGTGCTTGATTTTAGAAAGGGGCTGATGTGTGCAATGGCGGACATTGTTTAATTAATTGGCAGAAGGTATGCAGACCGAAGTCCCTTGGTGGCCTTGATAGGGTCTAGTTGGCTTTGGTACATATGGATGGACAAGGACAAGGGTCGGGACGACAACTACAATTGATTACGTCGACAGGTCCTTGTATTATACCTATGTCACTATATTCACAAATGATGGTGCTAGTGCTAAATTTTGGACGGATCGCTGTTGGAGATAACTCTTATACTGTTGATAGTTTGGCGGCAACGGGATGGATTTGCGGCATGTGGGTTGCCTCTGCGACACCGGACTAGAGATAGCTGACCACCTTGCCATTGGATGCCCCTTCTCCAGATAGGTTTCGTGCATTGTCGCTAAGGCTATTGAGCAGCAGACTATTGCTTTAGCGCTAGGGCTCCCCGGGGCTAGAGGCTCTCGAGTCATTATTCTTCAACTCAATTTTGAGAAGGCATACAATTATGTTAGTTAGGATTTCCTTCGATGAGTTCTTCTTGCGAAAGGTTTTGAGGCTACTTTATGTGCATCTGGGGATGCAGCTTGTGTCTGGTGGTCACACAAGAGTGGTTGTGAATGAAAATAGTAGTAATTACTTTGCGAGTTGTAGGGGCCTTCGTCAAGGTGATCCGGCTTCCCCCATTCTTTTCAACTTTGTGGCCAATGCCCTTTCTTCCATTCTGGATCGGGCCGCTGTTGCTGGCCATATCTCTCCTGTAATCTTCCACCTCTTGTCATAGGGCATCACTCATCTCCGATATGCTGATGATACTATTATTATGGTTCAGTTGAGTGAGGTCTTCCTTGCTCATCTCAAGTTCATTCGTCTGTGTTTTGAAGCATTGTTAGGGCTTAATATTAATTTTTCCTAAAGTGAGGTGATCGTGATTCGAGTGTTAGAGGATGAGGTGGTGAGAATGTCTCAGCTTTTGAGCTCCAGTCTAGGCTCCTCCCCCCTTTAAATACCCGGGTCTCCCTATTTTCCCGTTTCATCTTTGTGCTAAAGAGTTTGGGTGATGACTTTGCATGGCCGATACAACACCTCCGCGGGGAAGGTGTGTTTTATCAATGTGTGTCCTTCCTCCCTTCCCATGTTCTCCACGGGCTTCTACCGTCTCTCGCAAGAGATTCACTATGTCTTTGACAAGAACATAGGTGCTTTTTTGGAACGCGGAGGATAAAAGACGCAAATATAGGGTTGGTAAGTGGAGTATATGTGTAGGCCTAAAAACCTTGGGGGTTGGACATTCCGAACACTGTCTTTATGAATAAATGTCTCATTATCAAATGGTGATGGAGGATTATGATGGCTACTCCTGGCACCATTTGGTTTGATCTGTTGAAACCTAAGTACTTTCCTTGTGGCAGCCCTATGTTTGCCTTCGCTTCCCATTGAAATTTTGGAAAGATCTGGTCAAGGTCCGTGATGTGTTTTGTGAGCATGTTCAGTTTATCGTTAAAAAGAGGGTTTCCACTCGCTTCTGGTTGGATTGGTGGTTATGTGACTCTGCATTAGCCTTTCTTTTTTCCTGTGTTGTTTTCTTATTGTTCTAACCCTGAGATTCCAATCTCTGAGTTCTCTCGCAATAATTGGGACCTAGGCTTCAAGAGATCCCTCTCTCCTACAGAGTTGGGTGACTCGCATCGCCTTACTGCTTTGTTCCCTTTGCTCTTGAAGGAGGAGGACATTGTTGTCTGCCCTCATTTGGTCTCTGGGAGGATTTCCATCAAGTCTTCGTATTCCCATCTCATTCCTCGATCTCCCACCTCAAAGTTCAAGAAAGTTTGGTCGGCCAACTTGCCACCCAAGATCAAGAATTTTCTTTGGCAGGCTATCCGGGGTCAGCTGCAAGAGAAACGAGCATGGCTTAGACCGCTGTGCTCTCTGCTCGCATATGGAAGATGCCAACCACATCTTTTTTGGGTGTGTGTTGGCTAAATTGGCTTGGTGTTGTATTCGATCTTGGTTAGATGTCTCCTCGTCTCCCACTCGTTCGATGAGCTTCGTGCGCTTCCTTCTGGGCTCCAGGGTTTGTCTAAATGGCTGTTGTGGGTTGGCTTTGGATCGCTTTGTTGTGTGCTTTGGACTACTAGGAACAAGTTCATCATTGAGGGTGTCTTTGCTAACAACCTGTCGATTTCTTGTTTAAGATGTTCATCTTCTTGTAGCAGTGAAAATTATTGACTAAGCCTGCCAATCGGGATGCCCTCGAAATGATGATTTCTAAAGTACGGGCATCTGCCAACTCCTTGTCTTCTCCAGCTGATGGTGATCAAGCTTAATGTCGTCACTACGAGCTCTTAGAGCATCTCCAACAGCTGCCCTATACTAGCACCGCGCCGGAAAAAAGGCAGTTTTAGCGCGCGCGCAACGCGGCGGGCAGCTCTAGCGGGCGCGCAAAAACGGCGCGCGCAGGCCGAAACGCAATCGCGCGCCCCTTATTTGCTGTGCCAGCTCCCCCGTGCGCGACTCTCCCGCGCTCGCTCCTCCACTCTCGCGCGCTCGCTCCCCACTGCCACCCCCATCCGGCCGCGCTGCCGCCGCCGCTCGCGCCCCCGGCGACCGTTCAGGCGCTCCCCGGCAACGGAGGGCTGAAAGGGTAGCCCGTTTTGTTGCCTCCTATCATGCCATTCGGCGTCCCGCAACGCACAATGATCTTCAGAAGGATCTGATTGAAGAGTGGTGGGCATGGCATGGACGACAAAGAGCATGATTTGGTTGTGTTTATTGCATATTTGTATTGTATTGTTCATGAACTATTGGTTGTGTTTATTGCATTATTTGTTGTCCTGAACGATAAACTATTTGTTTGAGTTGTAATGACTATTCATTGTTGATTTATTTTGTTTGTTTGATCATTTTTGCTCCTATTTTCTGAAATGTACATGTGGTTTGTGCGTGCTGGCGCGCTGCATTTTTGGACGCTGCTGGAGCGGCGCGCGCTGCATTATAGTACGGCCGTTGGAGCCAGCGTCTATCCCCACGCTAAACCAGTCGAAGCGCGCGCGGCAAACACATTTTTTGAACGCGGCGCGAAGCGCGGCTGTGGGAGATGCTCTTAGGGGTAGGTTGTTGGCCTGCGCGCCTATTTTATTTCTTTGTTGATGGCGTGGGTGCCTTAAAACTATTTGATCATGTGCACCGCTGGTTGTTGGCATGATGATTTTTGCATGTTGTGTTTTCTGCCTCGTGAATTTATTTATAAAGTTGGATGTATGCATTTTCTTAAAAAAAGGCTCTTCGAGGCGCTGGATGACCGATTTCTGCCGTGGTGGGACGATGTTCGGATGGTGGTGTCGGCTCGCGACAGGGCGGAATTGGTGCCGGCTCGCGACAGGGCGGGATTTACCCGGTGTGGAATATTTGGGGGGAGAGAAATCGTTGTATTTTCAAAAATTGCTACAGCACTGTGGCTGAGGTGTGTGGGCTTGCTAAGGATGCGTCAACGGCAACTTTTGTTTAGACGTGTAGTCAGCGATGACCTGGGCTAATGCCTGGTTTGGCTGGGTGTGTTTGGCGTTCGAGGCATTATCCAGCATCAAGTTGTAGCTAAGAGCAAACTCTGGTATTCTTTCCTCTTCTAATAGAATGGGCATAATTGCTGCCTGTCGTTTGAAAAACACATATAGGATCTAACAGCTGAAAAAAATAATGATCTGTATCTGTTTTTCTTTTGAGTTAAATATTAGAAAGACAAATCGTAGAACCTTTATTGAATATTAAAAACGGTCCACAACTTTGAAGCGTTGTTGCATTTACAGTTATCACTAGTAAAATAGTAATAACATCATATATGATCTAACATTTTTGAATTTGTGGTAACCTTTCCAGCAAAATAGTAATAACATCATGTAATCACTGACAAAACTGTAGTGAAAACAATCACATCCATTCCAAGAAACACTTGCACCCTTTGGAACAAACACGAAATCTAATAGGATATGTGTTCATATTATTTTGGTATCGCACAGTGAAGAAGTTGAAATAGGAATATGGTTGAGGTTTAGACTTTGGAAAGTCATCGCCAGTGTGACTTTGCAGGCAGGCAAGTAATAAAATGAGAAGAAATACGACCTTTCGCAATATACAAAAAATTAATCTTTATTAATAACAACCCTGACCTGTATAGGATTGCTTCAGCAGATGATCTCTAAGGTGTTTATTAACACTCTACATGTCCTTGTTAAAACCTCTTAAGGGCTTGTTCGGTTAATCTCAACAAGAAAGAGATTGAAAAGGATCGAGGGGGATTGAAGTGGAATTTGATTTGTAGGGGCTATAATCCCTTCAAATCCCCTCCAAACCCCTTCAATTCTCAAAGAACCGAACAAGGCCTAAACAACATATTTCTACATTTCCATCGACTTAAAAAGGATAACTGAACCAAAACCTAAACGGCCAAATAGGTAGTATCCATTTCGTACCTTGGTCCGTCGCAACAAGCCTCGCAAGCGTAGCTCAATCTCCATGACACCCCAAACTCCAGAGTTAAACCACCCTCGGTTTATTCTAGTGTGGGTGTGCTTGCAATTTTGTTTCGTTGCAACAGTGCCTCTCTATCTCTCTCTATATAAGCAGATCCATTGTAGGCAGAGATCCATTGTGCCACTGTCTCGATCCGCGAGGGACTATTTTTGTCTTTTTACGGTCAGAAGTACAAAACAACCGTCAACGCTGCAGTCATCCACACGGTTATACTGTTGGAAGTTGCCTGTCTTGTTCGAATCCTTTTGTCGGAGTTGTATTTGAGAAGTACAGTTAATTTGTTTTGTTCGCTAGTCACGTAGGTGAGTGCCTTTTTTTGGAGAGAGGAGTAGGTGAGTACGTTGGGAACCGAAACAGATATACTATGAAATAAAGAAAAGTAGCTCTTTTGATTCTAGCTTCGTTGCGAAGTACTCTCTCCGTAAAGTAATATTAATTTACAGAGGAAGTAGTAGACATCATTTGAACCTTACAATTGTATATTAAACTTTATAATTTGAGCCAACAATGCACATGTGTGCATGTAAAATTTAACCGTTATCCCGAAACAACATTATGAAGTGATGACATATAGTGTCAGCAAGGAGACGGTTGAACCCTAGTGCTATACTACAGCAGAAGCTTTGGCAGGTCACGCGTTAATGTGTTGTATATATTGTTAAGTATAAATAGGTAATATAGGGAATTTATTGTGCAAATAACTTTTTATGACATTTCTCACGTGGAATAATGTGTGTACTTTGATTAATAAAGAGTTAATATTATCGCTAGTGTTTAAACTTGTCATTGATGTTTATTTTGATGCCTGAACTTAAAAAATACATCAAACTGGTTCTAGAACTTGGCACTATCGTTCAAATATTTATATGTACATTTTTAAATTCCTAAGTTTATTGTTTTAGATTTTTTTGCATAACAAAAAATATTCATACCAACGCAAAATTTAAAATTGTTTTATTATTATAAATATTTATATCTGACTATATTTCAGTTATGTAAAAGTTATGAATATGTGTCACGAGTGAAAGTTATTGCAAGAAAATATTAATAAAAATGTGAATATTTTTAAAAATTACTTGAACAATTTATAAATAAGTTATGCTATTTGTGAGTATAATATCTATGATACATGAATATGTAAAATCTATTTTTATTACTGTGATCATAGTTGACAAAGTTTTTACAAATTTCTAATAAACTAACACGTCTTCCTCGATGAACATTAAGAGTCTTTATCGCCGTCGAGTATGAGAAAATTTGGAGACACAGTTGCTAGCTAATTCTCCTTATTTTTCGAGACCGAAAGGTTGCAATTTTTATTGTTTAGTTTTCCTTTGTGCTGACATATGTGGGTCCGTTGTCATGATGGCATTTGTAAAGAAAGCCATTCGTTCTAAGCGGGTCTCATGCCACGTGTGCATGTTGGACAAAATATAGTGTCACATCTGCGCATTATACATCTATGGATGGGATTATCATCGTATATGCACTTTTGTGCCAAGTTCTACAACCAGTTTGATGTATTTTTTAAGTTCAGACACTAAAGTGAACATCGATGACAAGTTTAAGCACTAGTGGTGATGTTACCTCATTAATAAATTACAGGAACCAGATCTAGGTAGTTAGTAATTCACAACTGAAACGGTAGGAGCAGAGGCGGAGGACCAAAGAAAATTAAGGTGTGACAAAGTTTGAAGTAATTTTTTTATGCAAAACCATATTAGTAAATAGTATACACTAACCATGGACATTAATATTTTCTTTTGAACCTCACACTAGCAGAAAACAGACCTTACGTTTGGATTATTACTCCCGGTTTGCTTTTGAACCGGGACTAATGTGACCATTAGTCCCGGTTCGTAAGGAATGCTTTTAGTCCCGGTTTATTAGTAACCTCTAGTCCCGGTTTGTGTTACGAACCAAGACTAAAGGGGTCGTGGCAGGGTTTTGTCAGGGCCCCTGCGAGGGTCATTAGTCCTGGTTGGTAATACAAACCAGGACTAGAGATAGATCTTTAGTCCCAGTTTGTATCACCAACCGGGACTAAATGTATCACTATAAATAGTGTTTCATCCAGCCCGAGCCCAAGCTCTCTGTTTTCCCCTTTCTCTCCTATGTTTTCTTCCCTTGCTCGAGTTCATCCTCCATTTTCCCCTAAATTTGTCAAGATTTGAGGCACCCCATCCAATCCAAGTGTTCACAAAGGTTAGCAACTTTGTCCTTTCATCTCTCATTGCTAAATGCTCCATAATTATATAGTGATTTGTGGGTTTTAGTTTGGGAGTAATTATGTGGGAGTTTATTTGATTTATATGCAATATGAGCTCAAATTAAATTCTTAGTTTGCATATGTGTAGGTGTGGTTTACTTAGTGCCTTCCCGTCAATGTCCTAACCACTGTCGATCGTCCACACCGTCTCGTCGCCGGCACGACCTTGGTGATCCTCTTGTTCTTATCCTTTTTATTCCAAAAAGTCTTATTTTTGTATGATTTAGAAAGTTTTCTTACCTGTATGATTTTGTTATACATGGTGTCATGGTCTTGATATCCGTCCCCGCCGGCCCTCGTCCGGTTTATGATACGGATGTGGTATATTCTCTTTTATAACTATTTGTTGCATTTCTCGTTTATATGACAATTATGCCCAACAAGTTGACATGGATATTTTTATCTCGGAGGTATGTGAAGCGGAAATTGCAACCGACCCTCTTGTCGACAAGTTAAATTTAGTTGAAAAAAATAAGTATCTGAAAGAAAAATTGAAAAAAAAATTGAAGAGAAGATGAAATTGGAGTTGTATGTTGTCGATGTCGTCGATGATCACAAGATCAAGATGGATGCAATGCGCTTGAAGATTAGAAGGATTAGAAAATATGACATTAATAAAGAGGCTTGGCATGACTATGTTGTTGGATCAATTGTTACCTCAGTTGCGATCTTGATCGCATTTGTTGTTGCATTTAAATGCTTTAGTTCGAAACTCTTGTATGTCGCTTTATGAGAATAAGTGTGTATGAACCTTATGTGTGAACTTGTATTAATTTCGTCTTATCAGTCTTGTGTAATGAAGATGAACCAGCAATGGATGTATGATGACCGACGCTCTTTCAAGTTCATTAATGGCTTGCAGAGTTTTGTGCGTACGGCTGAGGCAAACCAGCATGATAGTTTTATGTGTTATCCATGTGCTGTTTGTAAGAATGATAAAACTTACTCCAAGTCAAGAGTCATTCACGTCCACCTGTTTATGTCCGGTTTCATGTCCAGCTATAATGGTTTCATGTCCGGTTTCATCAAAGATGTACGTGTGTGGGATGAGCACAAACAGCAGGAATTTGACCTACGAGCGTTGCTGTTTGTAACCATCAATGATTGGCCTGCTCTTAGTAACCTTTCAGGACAAACAAACAAGGGATACCACGCATGCACACACTGTTTAGATGATACCGAAAGTATATACTTGGATAAATGTAAGAAGAATGTGTACCTAGGACATCGTCGATTTCTTCCGATCAAGCATGCTAGGCCAGAAGGAAGCATCTCTAGGGGCAATGAAATAGAGGAGTTCATTGAGTTTTGTGTTTAATTTATTCCTGATATTAAGTCGATTGGTCTTCCTGAATCGCGGCATGAGGGCAGACTGGGTGGAAAAGGCATGCTAGGAAAGGATTCAGTAATATGTACGGACGGGCATTCTTGGGCGCAAGCACACTACACAGTTCTACAAAATTCCACCTTGGTGGCTCCGTATATCGAGGAACGTATGGATATTGTACGCTCCAAGAACCCGGAGGAGTATGATCCCTAGATCAAATGTACACACATGGCGTCATTCGGTGGTTGGTTGCAAACACGTCTCATGCATGACCCTGAAGTTAGAGATGACGTGTACTTGCTGGCCAAGTCATCATCTTTGACTATATCGACTTTCAAAGGGTACGAGATAAATGGGAATACATTTTACACGATCGGCCAACATAAAAAGAGCACCAACCAAAACAGTGGTGTCCGCTTTGATTCAACAAACACCAACAATAGGCCAAAGGACACATATTATGGTTACATAGAGGAGATATGGGAACTTGACTATGGAAACAATTTGAAGGTCTCTTTGTTTCGGTCCAAATGGGTCAATCTGAAAGGAGGCGGGGTAAAGGAAGACCCATTCGTCCTAGCCAATGATGTGGCGCAGGTTTTCTATGTGAAGGCCATGTCTACCAAGCCGAAAAAAGAAAAGATAAGGAAGCGAATACATCATACGATGAACCAAAGCGCCACATAGTTCTTTCAGGGAAAAGAAACATCGTGGGAGTGGAGGACAAGACAGACATGTCACAACATTATGAAAAGTTTCACGAAATTCCTCCCTTCACAGTGAAGACTGACCCAAGCATCCTGTTAAATGATGAAGATTGTCCATGGTTACGGCGCAAAGGGACACACGCGAAGAAAAAGTTTTGTACCCAACATCCCAATCTCGGATTTGACCGGCTTTCACTGTCATCACTTTCTTCTTAGTGTGTTTCCGGGTATATATCTGTGTGTTTTGGCATTTGAAACACGAAGAAACATTATGTAGCTAACTGAACTATCTCTTTTGAAGTATGAGGGTCACTGACGAATACTCATCTCGTACAAAGGCATTTCATTTTCGTAATTGTTTGACGAAATGGATGTACCAGCAATGGATGTACGATGACCGACGCTCTCTTGAGTTCATTAATGGCTTGCAGAGTTTTGTGCGTACGGTTGAGGCAAACCTGCAGGATAGTTTTATGTGTCATCCATGTGCTGTCTGTAAGAATGATAAAACTTACTTCAAGTCAAGAGTCATTCACGTCCACCTGTTTATGTCCGGTTTCATGTCCGGCTATAATTGTTGGACCAAGCACGGAGAAAGAGGGGTTCTAATGGAAGAGAATGAAGAAGAAGAGGATGATGACGACTATCCTTCGTTTCCTCAATACGATGGTACTACAATGGGGGAAGAAGCTGAAGTAGAGGCACCGGATGAGCCCACTGATGATCTTGATCGGGTCATTGCTGATGCAAAGAGAAACTGCGCAAGTGAAAAGGAGAAGCTGAAGTTGCAGCGCATGTTAGAGGATCACAAGAAATTGTTGTACTCAAAT
Source organism: Hordeum vulgare subsp. vulgare (assembly GCF_904849725.1). Lineage (NCBI taxonomy): Eukaryota > Viridiplantae > Streptophyta > Magnoliopsida > Poales > Poaceae > Hordeum > Hordeum vulgare. Next base: position 388,254,224 of record NC_058522.1, read on the forward strand.
TGCGAAGATGACAAGAAGAAGCTGGGTACCACACTGGAATTGCTGCAATGGAAGGCAGAGAATGGTGTATCTGACAAGGGTTTTGAAAAGTTGCGGAAATTGTTAAAGAAGATGCTTCCAAAGGACAACGAATTTCCCGACAGTACGTACGAAGCAAAGAAGGCTATCTGCCCTCTAGGATTAGAGGTGCATAAGATACATGCATGCCCTAATGACTGCATTCTATACCGCGGCGAGGAGTACAAGAATTTGAATGCATGCCCGGACGAATACTCATGTCTCACAAAGGCATTTCATTTTTTAACTTATTTCAACTCCACACTTTTTCTGTACTCGATATGCATCATTCGGAGCCACATCATCAATTTTCAACCCTTTCTCACCTCATTTTCTATTTTTCATGCATTTAATAATTTTTTTTGAGCTAAATGACCCTCAAATTGCAAAGCGGTACAAATGATCTCTCAAAAGGATGGAACTTGGCATGGTATCATCATTTCACCCACATAGCATGTGCTAAAAAGTTGGGAGGGTTACGACAAAAACTGGATGCGCTTTGTGGACAAAATGGACAATGTTTTTTGAAGTATGAGGGTTTCGAACAAATACTCATCTATTACAAAGGTATTTCATTTTTTTAATAACCAAAAAATTTTAAAAAATTAATATAATGATAAAACACGCTAATATTAAACATCAGAAAAAAAGTATGACTAAAATATTCTTTTTTTAAAGTAAAGTTATTCACAAACTTGTGATTCATAGAAATTTAAAAAAAAATCAAATTTAAACTATGAAAATTTGACAACTACTAGCACTAGCAGAAATTTTGTAGTTTTTTGACCTAAGCCAAAAATATTCATTCAAAAACTAAAAATAGTCTAACGGTTATTCCAAATCTAAAAATAGAAACTCTCGTGTTTAGAAAAACAAAATAAACCTGAAAAGAGAAAATAGACCTTTAGTACCGGCTCGATCTACCAACCAGGACTAAAGGTCCCTTCCCACGCACAATTTAGGCCGCCGAAAATAGACCTTTAGTCCCGGTTGGTGTCTATAACCAGGACTAAAGGTGTCTGCGAGTGGGACAGGCGCCCCACCATTAGTCCTGGTTGGAGCCACCAACCGGGACTAAAGACCCTTTAGTCCCGATTCATAGCTGCAATGGGGAGCAAAGGTCCCTTCATATAAATCCGCGGGCCCGTTTCGGGCCCGATCTCTCCCATTCGATCACTCGATACCAACGCCCCTGCCCCGACGCCTCTAGGTTGTTGAATCTTTCCTCATCGTCGTCGCCCCGAAGCCGGACGCTAGCGCCACTTCCACGCACCCCTCCTGCCCGCCGACGACCTCCTACTGCGCCCGTTCCTCCCACGGTGAGCTCCGCTGTCCTCCTTTCCCCCTCTGTGTTCGATAGCCCCGGCCCCTCGCCTTGCCTGATCGAGCGCGGCGGCGCCATGGCCGCCTGTTAGAGCATATTTCTCCATTTGTGGTTTTGGTAATTGATGACAATCCCAATGGACTAATGGTTGCGTTAAGTTATATTCGAAGGATTTGTCCATAGGAACTTCTTGAAGTCCATCTCTTCGTTTCAGGGAGTTTATATGATGACCAATGTGGTATTCAAGGTATTATCCAAAGATTGGTCATAATGACACAAGGTTGATCAATACTAAGCAAAGAGTAAATCAAGATGATCAACACACAAAGTGTACAAGATGTACCGAGAGGATCAAGTGATGCCATGGTATGGTAAGCATTGTCCATAACGCTTTTGTGTACTAACCCATGGTCTTCGTAAGAGTTCTATGTGGGTTTAGGTGTGTATCCATGGGTTTGCGTCAAGAGGAAGATCTCATTCAACCTATGAAAGATGACATCAAGTGGTGATCATCATCAAGATTGCGGTGTGCAATATCAAGTGGAGCATCACGAAGATATCATGCTTGAAGCTTTCCGTCCATTGTGGCGGCAATGGACTTGTGACGATGTGCTAAAGAGTGGCTCAGCCATAGTGAGTATGGGGGAGCAATCAACTGGTCTTCATCAAACCAACGCAATCAAGAAAAGTGGTTCATCTTGACGAAGCAAAGATCATCATCATCTAGCTCAATAAGTCTAGGTGCAAGGTATAGGTTTGCCCTTGATAGGTTTTCTATTTTAGGATAGACTGACGTACTGTCAAGGGGGGCTCTGAAGTGAGTAGCTTGACCGTATCGTCCGTTGAGAGCTCAAACCATTTGCATCCTTGCATCATATTTCTTGGTTCTTGTTTGGTGTTTGCCCTTGTGAGTTTTAGAGCTTATAGTCATCTTCATGACAAGCTCGAGTTCATCGAAAACAGAGTCCATATGCATCTTTTATGATGTTTTCGATGTTGGAAGTTTTTGTCAGTTCTTCATTCATAGAGATCTCACATCTCTATATCATTGGCATTTTCATAACTACATGTTTTTAACATTTCCAACAAGCTCTTGTAGTCCTGAATCCAACAAGCTTGAGTTTTCTCAACTTGGAGTTTTATGCGAAAGTTTTGGCAGTTTCAGTATCCAGCGGTAGTACCGCTCCTGGTACCAGCGGTAGTACCTGATAACCCACAAGTATAGGGGATCGCAACAGTTTTCGAGGGTAGAGTATTCAACCCAAATTTATTGATTCGACACAAGGGGAAGACAAATAATATTCTCAAGTATTAGCAGTTGAGTTGTCAATTCAACCACACCTGAAAGACTTAGTATCTGCAGAAAAGTATCAGTAGCAAAGTAGTGTGATAGCAAGAGTAGCAATGCTAACAGTAGCAGTAGTGACAGCAATAGCGACAAAGTAATAGTAGCAGCAGTGACAGGAGTAGCAGCAAAGTAACGTAGCAAGGACTAGTAGTAAAAACTCGTAGGCATTGGATCGGTGATGGATGATTATGTCGGATGCTATTCATCATGTAACAGTTATAACATAGAGAGATAAGTAACTAGCTCCAGTTCGTCAATCTAATGTAGGCATGTATTCCGTATGTAGTCATACGTGCTTAGGGAAAAGAACTTGCATGACATCTATTGTCCATCCCTCCAGTGGCAGCGGGGTCCTAATGGAAACCATGGGATATTAAGGTTCTCCTTTTAATAAAGAACCGGACCAACGCATTAACACTTGGTGAATACATGAACTCCTCATACTATGGTCATCTGTGGGAGTGGTTCCGGCTATTGTCACTCCGGGGTTGCCGGGTCATAACACATAGTAGGTGACTACAACTTGCAAGATAGGATCAAGAACACACATATATTGGCGACAACATAATAGATTCAGATCTGAAATCATGGCACTCGGGCCCTAGTGACAAGCATTAAGCATGGCAAAGCAGTAGCAACATCAATCTCAGAACATAGTGGATACTAGGGATCAATCCCCATCAAAACTAACTCGATTACATGATAGATCTCATCCAGCCCATCACCGTCCAGCAAGCCTACGATGAGATTACTCACGAACTGTGAAGAGCATCATGGAATTGGCAATGAAGGAAGGTTGATGATGACTATGGCGACGATCTCCCCTCTCCGGAGCCCAGAACGGACTCGAGATCTGCCCTCCAGATGAAGAACAGGAGGTGGCGGCGCCTTTGTATCGTAAAATGCGATGAACTCTTCTCCATGATTTTTTTTTCTGGAAGAAGGAGGCTAAATAGAGATGGATTTGGAGGCGGTGGAGCATTGTGGGCCCCACAAGCCTGCCAGGCGCGGCCAGGGGGGGGGGGCCTGGTGGGCTTGTGGGCTCACAGCTCCACTTCCTCCGCTGATTCTTGCGCTAGTATTTTTCATATATTCCACAAAAATTCTCCGTAATTTTTCAGGTCATTTCGAGAACTTTTATTTCTGCGCAAAAACAACACCATGGCAATTCTGCTGAAAACAGCGTTGGTCCGGGTTAGTTCCATTCAAATCATGTAAATTAGAGTGCAAAACAAGGGCAAAAGAGTTCGGAAAAGTAGATACGACGGAGACGTATCAACTCCCCCAAGCTTAAAGCCTTGCTTGTCCTCAAGCAATTCCGTTGACAAAATAGAAGAGACAAAAGAAAAACTTTTACGAACTCTGTTTGATCTTGTTGTTGCAACTATGTCTAACTCATAATCAGAATTTCAGCAAGATCACAAGCTAACCACATAAGCAAATGACATCTAGATCTCATGGTAAACTCATATAAATGGCATAACCAACTAGCGAGCAAATAATAATAAGTCTCAAACGTCAACACTTCAATCAAAACAATCATGAAGCAGTATGAATAGATGGTATCTCGCTAGCTCTTTCTGGGACTGCAAGACATAAATGCAGAGCACCTTCAAAGACCAAGGGCTGAGTAAACATTGTAATTCATGGCAAAGAAGATCCAGTCACAGTCATACTCAACACAGTTAAAAGCAAAGCATAAAAATGACAGAGGTGCTCTCTAATTGGTGCTTTTATAAGAGGATGATGACTCAATGATGACCCACAAGTATAGGGGATCAGTCATAGTCCTTTCGATAAGTAAGAGTGTTGAACCCAACGAGGAGCAGAAGGATCTGACAAGTGGTTTTCAGCAAGAAAAAAACTGCAAGCACTGAAATTGTCGGTAACAAGTGATTGTGTGGTGAGATGATTCGTAGCAAGCAACAAGTAACAAAAGTAGCAACGGTGCAGCAAAGTGGCCCAATCCCTTTTGTAGCAAGGGACAAGCTTTAACAAAGTATTATAGGAGGAAAAACACTCCCAAGGACACACGGGAATTTCTTTCATGCTAGTTTCATCATGTTCATATGATTCGCGTTCGTTACTTTGATAGTTTGATATATGGGTGGACCGGCGCTTGGGTACTGACCTTACTTGGACAAGCATCCCACTTATGATTAACCCCTCTCGCAAGCATCTGCAACTACAAAAGAAGAATTAAGACAAAGTCTAACCATAGCATTAAACTAGTGGATCCAAATCAGCCCCTTACGAAGCAACACATAAACTAGGGTTTAAGCTTCTGTCACTCTAGCAACCCATCATCTACTTACTAATTCCTAATGCCTTCCCCTAGGCCCAAATAATGGTGAAGTGTTATGTAGTCGATGTTCACATAACACCACTAGAGGAAAAACAACATACAACATATCAAAATACCGAATGAATACCAAATTCACATGACTATTATTAGCATGACTTATCCCATGTCCTCAGGATCATGATCAGAGGTGTAATGAGTAGCATCAAGGATCTGAACATAAACTCTTCCACCATGTAATCCAACTAGCATCAACTACAAAGAGTAATCAACGCTACTAGCAACCTTACAAGTACCAATCGGAGTGGCGAGACGGAGATTGGTTACAAGAGATGAACTAGGGTTTGGAGATGAGATGGTGCTGATGAAGATGTTGATGGTGACGAGTCCCCTCCGATGAGAGGAGTGTTGGTGATGACGATGGCGACGATTTCCCCCTCCGGGAGAGAAGTTTCCCCGGCAGGATCGTCCTGCCGGAGCTCTAGATTGATTCTGCTCAAGTTCCGCCTCGTGGCGGCGGCGAAACCACGAAAAAGCTCCCTCGTGATTTTTTCCTGGACGAAACCCTTCATATAGCAACAGAGGGGGGCCAGTGGGCCAGTGGGCTGCCCACAAGCCCCCATGGCGCGGCCTGGGGGTGGCTGCGCCGTGCAGGCTTGTGGGCACCCCCTGGTGCCCCTCCAGCACTTCTTCGGCCGAGTATTTTTTATAAATTGGGAAAAAATCTCCGTTGATTTTCACGGCGTTTGGAGTTGTGCAGAATAGGTATCTCAACTTTGCTCCACTTTCAGGCCAGAATTCCAGTTGCCGGTATTCTCCCTCTTCATGTAAACCTTGCAAAATAAGAGAGAAAAAGCATAAGAATAGTACCGTGAAGTGAAATAACAGCCAAAGAAGCGATAAATATCAACATGAAAACATGATGCAAAATGGACGTATCAACTTCCCCAAGCTTAGACCTTGGTTGTCCTCAAGAGAAAGCCGAGCTCAATAAATATGTCCACATGTTTAGGGAGAGAGGTGTCGACAAAACAAGATACAAACATGCATGCATCATGATCAAGATTAGAAAAGCAATACCAACATATAATCTCTCATGCTAAAGTGATAATTCCTTCACAAAGTAAAGCATGGATCAAGAACCTTACCGAGAAGTAACAACCGATAGCCTTTAGTCATTGAAGCAATTGCAATTTATCACAACAAGAGAAAGAGTCAAATAAGAGCTTGTAAAGAAAATCCACATACTCAATCATTCTTTCGTTCTCTACAATTGCTACAACTCACATGGTACTCATGAGATCAAAGTTTCAGCTGGACACACAGAAAGATAGGTGCTTATAGTTTTGCCTCCCAACTGCTTACCTCAAGTGTCGTGGTTTTGTCACGGCAGATGTCCTCGTGAAAGGACTTAGTACTGGAGCCATCGCACCTTGGCGGTGACTCAAAGGGGTTAAGCGGGAGAGACACGGCGATTTACCCAGGTTCGGCCCCTCGTGAGGAGGTAAAGGCCTACGTCCTGCTTTTGGTTTGTATTGATGTGGTTTCGATTACAAGGAAGGCGTAACTCACCAGAGCTAGCACTCGATGATTTATAACCTGCCCTCTCCTTCCCCAGGGCTCGCCTTTATATACAGGTCGAACCCTTAGGGTTTACAAGGATACTTTCCTTTCTACAAATTGTGACCCCTGTGGTCTCTAAGTCACCGTCCTTCAAAGCTTGGAGACTTTCCAGAAATCATAAACCGCCATAGGACCTTCGTGCTGATAACGCCAAGGCCCAAATCATTGTTTAGGTGAATCGCTTGATTTGGTGACCCGACCCAACTAGGGCGGGTTATTAACAGGTAATATCCCCAACATTAGGCCCCAGATTGACTTGAATTCTTTTCACGCCAATATTTCTACTCAGTTAAAGGCGATTCATTCCTTATTTTTCTCCATACGTCAGAAATTGTGACCCGCCATCTGGCACTGAAAATTCTTAAGTCGCCAAACCATTTCTCGTCGGCATCTTCTTATCCCTCGAATTCTGGGAAGACTGACATAATCCCAACGGATCCTGGTGCATCGTTATCCCAAAACTTTCGGAACGCCATTATGGCGAATCTTTTTATTCCCCAGCGGTTCCCGCTCACGGCGCCTCGATTCTAGCGCCCGCCCTGTTAAATAGATGGGAGGGGACAAGACTGGCGCTTCCCACCTACCAGTCTCGTCAACCTCCTCCCCATTATCACAGCGAGGAAGTCTCATTGCCTCCCGAGGGCTCCGCCACTGTCCGTACTTCCCATCTTCGCCCGGGAGGCTTCGGCGCCGCCCTACATATTTTCGCCGTCGTCAAGCTCCGTGCCTCGGCCGCCCCGTTCGCCGCCATTGACCACTGCGTCGTCGTCGAACACCTTGCCGCCCGCCGAAAACTCCGTCGCCACCGAGGATCGCCTTGCTCAACCGGACCTCCGCGCTTCTCCATCAACCTCCGTTGCTGTCAGCTACTTCCGTCCGAAAGCATCAGGTTAGGCCACCACCCATTTAAGAACAGATCTACTCCTTGTTCGAAGCTCCAACACTGCCATGTTCTTGATGTTCTTTGCGAGCATTCGTTGCCTGTCCTGATTAATTAACACAAACGTCTACAAGATAGCCAATGCTTTGTATACCTTCATTTATCCGCTCCCACTTGTGAATTCGGAGTAATGTTTTGTCAAGCGGAGGACATCGCCTTGCCCTGGTAGTAAATTGCGGCATCCAGCCATTTTTCTCATGTTTTTTCACCTGTCCAGTAGATCCATAATTTTCCTACTAATTGCAAAAAGCTGTTTGTAGTCTTCACACTTTGCCGTTTTGAACGAATGTTTCCGACACCTTTAGAACGCAGCTCTCGCGAATAGCAAATCTTTGTAAGTCGCCATAGCAACCCAACTCGGCCCTTAACATGGCGGGTCAAGGTTTTCCCTTCAGTCCGCAAACAAATTTATTTGGTGAGTCAAATGAACTTATTTCACCTTTTACAGTAGATGTTCGAGGCGCGTAAATTCATCCGTAGTTTACTTCTTTGTAGCATGGGCACCGTCTTCAAAAGTGACTGGCTTCCCACCAAAGTCGACGACACCATACTAGCTGACTATGTGAAAACGGGCAACTTGGACCCTCAGAATGTTATCGGCTGGCGTACCGGGCTCGGAGAGGATCTCCCCAACCCCAAAGAAGGGGAGATAATCGTTTTTGTTGAACACCTGGAGCGAGGTTTTAAGTCGCCCGGATCGAAGTTTCTTAGAGATGCCATGGATTTCATGAACATCTGCCTCCAAGATCTGGGACCCAACTCGATAAGTAACCTATGCCAATTCCAAGTGTTCTGTGAAGCTTATCTGCGGATTGAACCCTCGGTCCCCTTATTCTGGTACTTTTTCCACCTGAATTGCCAAACGGAATTTCACAATGGCCCCAGCCTGGAACTCGGCGGTGTCAATGTTCAAAGCCGCAGGGATAGCCCGTTTCCCTCACTCGCCATGCCAAGCCATCCCAAAGGTTGGGGCGAGTCTTGGTTCTATTGTCAAGAGACCTCACCTGCGGGCGAAAACAAGCTTCTGGGCTATAGGAAAGATCGCCTTCCAACAAACTTCAAGCTTCCAGACAAACTCACCGAGGAGGAGGAATCATACTTCATCCCAGTATTGTCCGAGTTAAGATCTTTGACAAACAACGGCCTTACTGGGGTTGACTTGATCCGCTGCTGGGTCGAATGGCGCATCCTCCCTCTGAGTCAACGGGATGGGCTAATGTGCGAATTTGATGGCACTTTAGATCACCCTCAATGTTATTTCCATACGGCTTTAACAGAAAAGGATATTGTCACCATCATCAAGAAGCTGACTGGCGAGCCTGCGGGAAAATGCGGCCAAATCAGCCTCAAGCCTTTCTGCAAAATTAATCCGGCGCCCAAGGTGAGCAAATCTAACCCGCCTTTTGTCTTTACTTCTTATGTTTCACTTGTATCGTGGCCTTTGTAACATATGCTATTTCAGAAAGGTGATAAATTTTGGTCCAAGAAACCCAAAAGGCCAGCCATGAAGCAGGCTAGGCCGCCCCCAAAGAAAACCAAGGGCAAGGGCAAATCTGCTGCGGCTCAGCCATCCGAAGTCGATGAGTCTCAAGTCGGCGATGCACTTTCGGAGGTAAAAACCTATCCTATTTTCACTCGTCATCCACTACTGTTAACTTTTGTATTTATATCTCTGCTTCTCTTGAATAGAATGAAGACAACGAAAGCCAGGAGGACTCTGTTGAGGTAATTTTTGTTCCCTCCGATTCATCTTCTTCTCCACCTAAGCCGGCCAGGCGAATTTGTGGGAAGTTCCCTTCTCACACACAAATGCTTGCTTGGACCCAAATTTCCTACTGAAGAAAGCACAACATACTTCAAATCGGAAGACCCAAAGTCATTCCGGTGATCTGGTGTCCGGCTTACCAGCAACAAACAAGAGGAAAACAAATGAGGTACTCATGAATAACAATTCTTCATGTTTCTTTGGATCATGTCTGTAACCTGCCTATATTTTTGACGTATAATTCATGCAGAACTCTCCTCCTACATCTGGTGACTCAGTGATGTCGACACTTCCGCCAATGATTCGAGTCCCTGGGTAAGTCTTTTGATAATCTTACTTTGAATCTGAAGGTAATAAACTTTCAGTTCTTTAATGCGCTTTTCCCCTCTTTTAGGGCACAGGCCAAGAAAAGGAAAACCAGCGGACCAACTCCTGTCATAATTTCAGAGCCCATCAAAGAGTCAGTGCAGGTCCAAGATAACCCGGATCAAGGCGAGCCCGAAAATCAAATGGATCTTCCAAACTCGCCCAAGGAAACAATGGATGCCCCTAAGCCACCAAGTCCATTGATGACTGCAGAAGACCCGGATGCTGTAGTTATTACTGGTACTGGCTTCTCCAAACCGGCGGCAACGGTTTTGTCAAAGCATGTGGCATCCTCCTCTCAAACCATTCCTGAGTCTGGACTCTCCAAGGCTAGGCTTTCTGAATATGAAAATCTGGAGTTCAAGGAACTCTGCTTTGGTTTTGCAAGTCGCCTGGAGGCGAGTTATGAGATGGAGAAAAGCCTGCTGTGGATGCTAAAAAACAAACATGAGGTAAGCTTTGTTATATTGTATTACTCCCATTAACCCCCAAGGGCCGGATCATCGGTAAAAAGATGAGCCGGGTCTTGATAAATTTAGAAAAAACTTTCGACCAGTAACCCCCAAGGGCCGGGTCATTAGTAAAAAGATGAGCCGGGTCTTGATAAATTTAGAAAAAACTTTTGACCAGTAACCCCCAAGGGCCGGGTCATCAGTAAAAAGATGAGCCGGGTCATGATGTTGTATAATTTCATCTGAAAGGAAAAAAAGAATTATACATTAGCCCCCAAGTGTCAGGGATATTGCTTGCAATAGTTCTGAGACTTGCCCCTTATTTTGTACTTTCAACAGGAAACTCTTGCTCAGACTGAATCGACGCTTGACGATTTAAAGAAAAACTTATCTGGTTAGCAAGATGCCCGAGCTAAGTCGGAGGAGAAGTATCAATTGGTCCTGGCTGAGCTGGAAAAACTCAAAGCCGATTTGAAAAGAGCTCAAGCTGACCAAGATGCTGCCACAAAAAGAGCAGAGAAGGCTGAAGTCAGGCTGGCTACTGTGCAACAAGAATTGTCCGGCTTGAAGCGTCATATATCAAACATGACGCTAGCCATCTTTGGTAAACTTACTCAATCTTTTGATCTTTTTCTCCCTTTTTTTATCAATAACTCTTATTGTAAGTCGCTGATTTATCATGACCCCTTACACAGGTCCGAGAGCCGCCAACCTTCAGGATTATTGCGTGCTGATGCCGAAGGCGGTTTACACGCTGACAGAACCACTATACACCGACAGTGTTCTAACTGTCAAAGCTGTGATGGGTGACAAAGAGCCTATAACTTCCATAAAGAAGATGCTTGGCTGCCTATCCACGCTTCCCCCTCAGATTGGCGAGTTAACTCGGTGAGCCGCTCGGAAGTGGATTCTGACTGCCTTGAGTCGCTCTTTGGCATATGCTCCAGAGATCAACCCGGAAGAGGTAGCGGCAGGCTTTCCTCAACTCAAAGATGATGGGTCAGAATTCGTCGAAGAGGATTATCAATGTGTTGTCAAGGACTCCCGGCTGGCAGCAACCCAACTCGCAGCAAGTCTGGATTTATCAAAGTATCAGGCTGCTTATGACAGCAAGAACAGGAAGGTCAGCCCGCCAACCTTTGTGTCGACCAGTTTAACTCCTCGACGACCCAAGAACCCTTTTGACTTGGAAGCAGATCTGGCATCAATCCTGACCGATGAAGATGACTTCGCAGCTCTGGCCAAGTGTAACTGGGTACTGGGCGACTTGCAAATTGAGGTCGGCCCAAGCTCGCAGCAAAATGATCCGAAGGCGCCAACAGAGTATACTTCATTGATTTGGCCTAAGAGCCATGTAATAGGTCTTTTTCATAAGTCGGTACTGCTTTTGTGATACTCTTGAAAGAATCTTTACGTCGCCCTTAAGGCGATTTGAAATATTTGATCCACCATTTGAGAATCATTTTAAATGCTTAATCCGCCATGGATGAAGTGACTTTGATCATCAACCTGACTTAGGTTTTGAAAACAACATACGTGAAACCAAATAAATGATAACAAATATTTTCAAGATAAATTAGGAAAAAGATTTTGAAATCCTCGTGGCCATGCCATGAAGGAAAATAAAAACAGCAACTTTGTCGGCTCATAAGGTCGCGATAGGATGGGGCGAGTGAGAAAGCTCGAGCACACACCCTAAAATGCTGGTTTCGTCGGCTCATAAGGTCGCGACAGGATGGGGCGAGTCAGAAAGCTCGAGCACACACCCTAAATGCTGGTTTCGTCGGCTCATAAGGTCGCGACAGGATTGGGCGAGTCAGAAAGCTCGAGCACACACCCTAAATGCTGGTTTCGTCGGCTCATAAGGTCGCGACAGGATGGGGCGAGTCAGAAAACTCGAGCGCACACCCTAAATGCTGATGATTTCGTCGGCTCATAAGGTCGCGACAGGATGGGGTGAGTCAGAAAGCTCGAGCGCCACCCTAAGATGATGATGTTTTCGTCGGCTCATAAGGTCGCGACAGGATGGGGCGAGTCAGAAAGGTCAAGCGCCACCCTAAATGATGATGTTTTTGTCGGCTCATAAGGTCGCGACAGGATGGGGCGAGTCAGAAAGCTCAAGCGCCACCCTCAATGATGATGATGTTTTCGTCGGCTCATAAGGTCGCGACAGGATGGGGCGAGTCAGAAAGCTCAAGCGCCACCCTAAATGATGATGTTTTCGTCGGCTCATAAGGTCGCGACAGGATGGGGCGAGTCAGAAAGCTCAAGCGCCACCCTAAATGCTGATGATTCTGTCGGCTCATAAGGTCGCAACAGGATGACAAAATTGTTCTTTAATGAAAAAGCCCCCAAGACGGAGAGTATTTTTAACTTTATTACTTCATAATGAAACTGAAAAACTTACAAAATGCAGAGCTCAAAGCTCAAGTGTAATAAGGCCGCAGGTGGGCAATATTCCAGGGGCAAGTTGACTCAGCCTCCGTGGTTGGCCGGTTAGGCCGAAGATCCACCAGGTAATAAGAGTCATTGCAGAGATTCTTGCTGACGACGAATGGTCGTTCCCAAGGCGGTGATAACTTATGCATGCCAGGACGATCTTGTATCAATCGAAGAACCAAGTCGCCTTCCTGAAAGGTCCGACTCTTAACTCGGCGGTTGTGATAACGCCGTAGATCCTGCTGGTAGATAGCTTAACGGGCCGCAGCCAGGTCACGCGCCTCCTCTAAGGCGTCCAAAGAGTCTTGACGCGCCAGCTCATTGTCTTGTTCGACATATGCGGCGACTCTAGGTGAGTCATGCTTATATCAGTGGGAAGAACGGCTTCTGCTCCATAGACCAGAAAGAAAGGGGTGAAACCTGTGGACCGGTTCGGGGTAGTCCGAATACTCCACAGTACTGAAGGTAATTCTTCAACCCAACACCCTGGGGTTTTCTCCAGGGGAACCATGAGTCGGGGCTTAATTCCTCGCAAAACCTCCTGATTCTCCCGCTCCGCCTGCCCATTAGATTGTGGGTGAGCGACTGCAGAAACATCAAGCCGGATATGCTCTCGACGGCAAAACTCCTGCATCGCCCCTTGGGACAAGTTAGTACCATTATCAGTAATGATACTGTGCGGATATCCAAACCGGAAAATCAGCTTTTTCAAGAATTTGACAGCTGTCTCCGCATCGCAAGCTCCAACAGGTTCCGCCTCAACCCACTTGGTGAACTTATCAACTGCCACCAGCAGATGGGTCTTCTTGTTAGAGGACATTTTAAAGGGGCCGACCATGTCCAGCCCCCACACCGCAAAAGGCCAAGTGATGGGGATCATTCTTAATTCTTGAGCCGGCACATGAGCCTGTCGCCCATAACGCTCGCATCCTTCGCACCGACGAACTATATCTTCTGCATCAGCATGAGCCGTCAGCCAAAAGAACCCATGACGAAAAGCCTTTGACACCAAAGAGCGTGACCCGGCATGATGCCCACAGTCTCCGAAATGAATGTCATTTAAGATTATGCATCCTTCTTCGGAGGAAATGCATCGCTGAAAAACTCCAGAGGCGCTCCGCTTATATAACTCGCCATTGATGATGACCATGGATTTGCTGCGGCGAACGATTTGACGAGCCGAAACTTCGTCTGTTGGTAACTCGCCCCTGGCGAGATAAGCCAGATAAGGAAGAACCCAATCTGGCGTGACGTGGAGAGCCGCCACGAGCTGAGACTCAGGATCTGGTATTGCCAACTCCTCCTCCGATGGTAGAATCACGGATGGTTTATGTAAAATATACAGAAAAACATCGGGAGGAACTGGCTTTCGCTGGGAACCAAGTCGTGAGAGGGCGTCAGCTGCCTCGTTGAGGTGCCGATCAATGTGGTCCACCTGATAACCATGAAAATGACCCGCCACATCAGACATAGCTCTTCTATAAGCCGCCATCATGGGGTCCCGAGAATCCCAGGTACCCGAAACTTGCTGGGCCACCAAATCAGAGTCGCCAAAGCATCTGACTCGCGTTAAATTCATCTCCTTGGCGAGTTGCAAGCCGTGAAGCCAAGCTTCGTATTCCGCCGCATTGTTAGTGCATGGAAACATGAGTCGGAGAACGTAGCAAAATTTATCTTCTTGGGGGGATACCAACACCACACCAGCCCCCGAGCCTTCTAGCTGCCTAAATCCATCAAAATAAATAGTCTAATAAGTGAGATCAGGCCTGTCTTCCGCAGCCTGCAACTCCGTCTAGTCGTTGACGAAATCAACTAAAGCCTGAGACTTGATGGCTGTGCGGGGGGTATATTGTATGTGGTGCGGCCCAAGTTCAATTGCCCACTTGGCAATCCGCCCTGTTGCCTCCCGATTCTGGATGATGTCCCCAAGGGGGCAGAGCTAACCACTGTGATAGGGTGTTCTTGGAAGTAATGCTTAAGTTTCCGACTCGCCATAAACACCCCATATACCAACTTCTGCCAGTGTGGGTACCGCTGCTTGGAAAGGGTTAGCACCTCGCTGATAAAATACACCGGACGTTGCACTGGGTATTCCTTCCCCTCCTCATTTCTTTCAACGACCACTGCCACACTTACTGCTTTGGAATTTGCCGCGATATACAGAAGCATGGGTTCTTTTTCAGTCGGGGCAGCCAAGACCGGCGGGTTAACCAATTGGCGTTTCAGGGCTTCGAGCGCCTCGTCTGCCTCATTCGTCCAAACAAACCGATTAGATTTCCTTAATAACTGATAAAGAGGAATCGCCTTCTCACCCAGGCGACTTACGAAACGACTTAGGGCCGCAATGCGACCTGCCAATCGTTGAACTTAACGTTCACCGGCTTTCCAAGGGAGGTTACTGCTTTGATCTTGTCTGGGTTAGCTTCAATGCCGCGCTCCGATACCAGGAAGCCCAGTAATTTCCCTACAGGCACACCAAAAACACATTTGGTGGGATTTAGCTTCATCTGATATACCCGTAGATTATCAAACGTCTCCTTGAGATCCTCCAGTAGTGTCTCCCCCTGGCGGGTTTTGATCACAATATCGTCGACATAGGCGTGGACGTTGCGACCGATTTGATTGCGTAGGCAATTCTGGATGCAGCGCTGGTAAGTCGCCCCCGCACTCTTGAGTCCAAAAGGCATGGACACATAACGAAAAGCCCTGATGGGGGTTATAAAGGCCGTCTTTTCTTGATCCTCCACGGCCATCTTGATTTGGTGATATCCTGAGTAGGCGTCCAAAAAGCACAATCATTCGCATCCCGCCACCGAGTCAATGATCTGGTTGATGCGGGGAAGAGCGAAGGGATCCTTTGGACAAGCTCTGTTGAGGTCTGTGTAGTCAATGCACATACGAAAGGTACCGTTCTTCTTGAGTACCAAAACCGGGTTAGCCAGCCATTTGGGGTGAAAAGCTTCCACGATGAATCCGGCGGCTAAAAGACGGGCAACCTCTTCTGCAATCGCCTTGCGTCGCTCCTCGTTAAATCTGCGAAGGTACTGCTGGATGGGTTTTGCCTTTGGGTCCACATTAAGATGGTGCTCAACGAATTCTCTCGGCACACCAGGCATGTCAGAAGGTTTCCATGCAAAGATGTCCCGATTCTCACGGATGAATTCGATGAGCGCGCTTTCCTATTTGGGGTCCAGACCCGTCCCAATGGTGAACTGCTTGGCTGAATCGCCAGGAACGAAATCGGTTGTCTTAGTGTCATCCGTTGGCTTGAACTTACGGGGCGACTCAGCGTCTGTAGTCGGCTTCTTTAGGGGTGACATGTCCGCCGGGTCAACATTGGCCCGATGGTGTTTGAGCTCCTCTGCAGCGCAGGCGACTTCCGCATAAGCCGCGTCCCCTTCTTCACATTCCTTTGCAATCCTTCTATCTCCATCAACCGTGATGGGTCCTTTGGGACCAGGCATTTTGAGCTTGAGGTAAACATAACACGGGCGAGCCATGAAGCGGGCGTAAGCCGGCCGCCCAAATAACGCATGGTAGGGGCTTTTCAATTTGACCACCTCGAAAATCAGTGACTCCGACCTGTAATTCTGCGCAGTTCCAAATGCCACTGTGAGTCTCACTCGGCCTATGGGGTAGGTCGACTTGCCCGGGACGATTCTGTGGAAGACCGTGGTTGAAGGCATCAGGTCCTTTTCCAATAGGTTCATCCTTTGGAAAGTGTCAAAATATAAGATATTAATACTGCTGCCACCATCCATTAGCACTTTGGACAGGGTGTAACCCCCAGCTTGGGGAGCCACGACCAACGCTAAATCGCCTGGGTTGTCAACTCTTGGCGGGTGATCCTCCCTGATCCATGTTATGGTCCGCTCAGACTAATGGAGGTATCTGGGAAGCGCCGGTTTAGATATACTGTACGCCCGGTGACTCAACTTCTTATCGCGCCTGCAAGCATTGGTGGTGAAAACATGATACTGCCCATTACTTAACTGTTTGGGGTTGCTGCGGAAACCCCCGTTATCATCCTGACCCTGTGGAGCCCCCTATGGGGGTGGCTGTTGAAAGGCTCCTGGCGGGTTATACCGTCGCTGGTGGTGCACCGGGTATTGGCCGCCGCCTGGCTATGGGCCTCCCTGAGCCCCCTGTTCAGGAAAGCCGCGAAGGGGTTCTGTCGTTGGTTGGGTGCGGCGAACTGCTGCTGGTGCTGGTCCGGGTCATCGTTTTGACTTTTCTTGATCGCCTCCGCCCGAAACTCCCGCATTACGAAGCAATTCTCCCAGGAGTGAGTCGCCGGACCGTCTGCCGTGGCATGGTGCGGGCAAGGACCTTTGAGTATCTCTTCATAGTTACGCGGCCTCTTCCCGCTAAACCCCCTGTTTTTCTTCTGGTGTTGGTTGCCATTGTTGGCGTTGGTATTGGCGACTAAGTCCGAGGGCTCCTCTTGCGGTCTTCGCTTGCTATTGGCCCCTTGATTGTGGCGGTTGCGTCCCTAGAACCGGGTATGGTTTTTGGATGACTTGCCCTTTTTGGGCGAATTAGCCTTACCGTCCTCACCAGGATCTTTGGTGTCAGCTGCCTCAGCATACCTAGTGAGGGTGTCCATCAGCTCTCCCATGTCTTGGACCTTTCGCTTGAGTCGCCCCAATTTTTGCACCAAGGGTTCGTAATGGCTGCTCGAGGATCAGCACAGCTTGAGCCGCCGTAATACCATCTGACAAATGGATAATTTCTGCAACCCGCCGTGACCAATGGTGAGCCGACTCATCTGGGCGCTGAACACAGTGTTGTAGATCGACGATCGTCATCGGACGCTTGCAAGTTCCTCGGAAGTTTTTGATGAAACGCTCTTTTAACTCGGCCCAGGTCTGCATGGAGTTGGGAGGTAAGTTTTTCAACCACGTACGTGCTGACCCCTCGAGCATCATCGTGAAGTATCTGACGCAAACTGCCTCGTTTACGTCGAGCATGTCCATGGCGATTTCATAACTCTCGATCCACGATGCCGGCTCAAGGTCCGGGGGTGTAATTAGGCACCTTTCTTGGTCCCTTAAAATCTTTGGGCATCCTTTCGTTACGAAGGGCGAGGGCCAAGCATGGCACCCCAACTCGCCCTCCACCCCCGACGAGGGGGGCCGGGCCGTCTTGGGTGTTCGGGAGATCCCGGCCCGGCGGGTTCCGATCAGGCGGGTTGTCCAGTGGGACGTGTCGCGGCCCGCTGTTTACGGCGGGCTGGTCCTCTGGCCGGCTCCTGGTGTAGCTTGCCTGGGGAGTGGAATGCAACCTCTCGAGGCTGTGTGAGAACTGGGCGTTTTGAACCACCGCCGTATTTAACATCTCGATGGCGTTCCTTGCTTCTATCTCGGCAGGAGTGGTGCCGTGAATCGGAAGAGATTCCACATGGCGAGTTGCAGCAAGGACATTGTCCACCGGGTTGGAAAAGTGGCCTTGAGGCGTCCGGAATCGGGGAATGCGATCCTCAGCCGGCTAACCCGGTGGGTTAGGCGGGCGACCCGGCCCTCCCCCCGGGGCGGCTCCCGCCCCAGGGGTTCGTGGAGTGTCGAACAGGCGGGTCGGGTTGAGACCATGGGGCAGGCGACCCTGGTGTCTCCGTTGATGGACGGCGTCAGATGCGCGCTGTTGTCTTTCGAGCCTCCAGTTGTCAGTGTTTAAACGCATCCTTTCGGCCGCAATTTGAGCTTGCCGAGTCTCGATCCTAGCAGACTCCACCTCGGCATCCCGATGAGCCTTTGCCACACTCTCTCTGAGTTTCCCCAGCTCCGTGTTTATCTCCTCCTGGTTTTCTGGTGTAAGGGGAGTCGCCATCAGCCTTGTGATTTCTGCCGCTAAATCCACCAGGACTGCGGCCGGGCTTCTGGACGTCTCGACGGCTCCATCGCCTCTGGTGGGGTTTTGTGTGGGTTGAGTCGCCCCCGCCATGTAAATGGCGATCTGACGGCGTGTTCGGTCAAGGACTTCGGGGTCCATGGCCAGCAACAAGCCCCCAAGACAATCCCCATGTAGAGATCGGATTGAATCTGAATCGCCCATGGATGATTCGTCATCAGAGTTGATCGGTGTAGTTTGGTGAGTCGCCGAGCGCTCTGGCTCCTCCGATCCGTGCGTGAACTCCACAAAGTCCGAGCGAGTCAGATTTGGCGTTATTACTGGGCGGACGTACCTGGCCGGCTCGACGATGTCGGTGGAGATGTCCGGCTCAGGCACGGATGATCCGATCAGGCCGATGAAGATGTTGATCTTGCCGAAGGGGACCCTGTAACCAGATTCAATCGAATCTGCTTCGGGCCCCCATCGCTGGTTGTCGATGTAGGTTTTCCCGCGGCGGCTCCGGGTCATGAGCCCCGTCGCGTAACTCCCAAACCCTGGTAGGGCTCCCTTTGAGAACTCAACTCCACCGTGCGCAGTCCCCATGGTGGGCGCCAACTGTCGTGGTTTTGTCATGGCAGATGTCCTCGTGAAAGGACTTAGTACTGGAGCCATCGCACCTTGGCGGCGACTCAAAGGGGTTAAGCGGGAGAGACACGACGATTTACCCAGGTTCGGCCCCTCGTGAGGAGGTAAAGGCCTACGTCCTGCTATTGGTTTGTATTGATGTGGTTTCGATTACAAGGAAGGCGTAACTCGCCAGACCTAGCACTCGATGATTTCTAACCTGCCCCTCTCCTTCCCTAGGGCTCGCCTTTATATACAGGTCGAACCCTTAGGGTTTACAAGGATACTTTCCTTTCTACAAATCGTGACCCCTGTGGTCTCTAAGTCGCCGTCCTTCAAAGCTTGGAGACTTTCCAGAAATCATAAACCGCCATAGGACCTTCGTGCTGATAACGCCAAGGCCCAAATCATTGTTTAGGTGAATCGCCTGATTTGGTGACCCGGCCCAACTAGGGCGGGTTATTAACAGGTAATATCCCCAACATCAAGGGTAATGTGAACAATAATAATTAATGAATACTTACCTCCAAGTTGACATATGAATATAGATCTTTCCCAAGCATGCGACGGTAGCCAAGATAATGGCGAAATAAGGAATTGGTGCAGATCACCATGACTCTTTCAAGGGCAAAAAGTAAAGGTACAAGATAGGCCCTTCGCAGAGGGAAGCAGAGGTTGTCATGCACTTTTGAGGTTTGGATGCGTGTCCTCTTAATGCGGAGGAACGTCACTTTATATTGCCCCCTGTGATAAAGAACTTTATTATGAAGTCTGTTGCTTTTATGTCCTCTTCATCACAGGTTCGTATAAAGCTTATTTTCCACACACTAATAGATCATACATATTAGAGAGCAATTTTTATTGCTTGCACCGATGACAAATTACTTGAGGGATCTTATTCAATCCATCGGTAGGTATGGTGGACACTCATGGCAAAACTGGTTTGAAGGTTTATGGATGCACAAGTAGTATCTCTACTTGGTGCGGGAGTTTTGGCTAATATGAGGTGGAAGCAATCGTCACATACTAAGGGATCTCTAATCATATAACATTGTTCAGAGCCAAGCAAACACAATCCATTACGTTGTCTTCCTTGTCCAACATCTACTTCTAGGCATGCAATAGTTTGGTGAGTGTTCGCAATCATAGATGGTGTCAGAGATGATATATTTATATGCGAACTTCTCCTTCCTTATCACTTACTATTAATTACAACAATGACCAAGGTCTACGTTTGCCTACCCTTAACAAGTTTCCATCCTCATTCTTTTTATATGTGAAGCCATCACTTCCCATAAGATCACTACATGATCTTTCATGCTTTTGCTCTATTCTCACTCTTTTGATCATGGCAAGAGGCAAAGCCCTTCAACTAAGACACTATTTATTATATGGCTCACGAGCAAGAATACATCGGGGGTGACACAAAGCAAAACTCAATACTAAAACACTAAGACTTTTACTCTACTAGAAAAAGAGAAAGCTGAAAAGGAAAACTAAAACAAAGGTAAAGGCAAAAGATGTGATGGTGATACGATACCGGGGCAACTCCCCCAAGCTTGGCACAAGCCAAGGGGATTTCCCATACCAATGCTCACTTGTATTCCTTTGGTGGTGATGGTGGAGTTGTTGCAGAGGTCTTGAGCTTGTTTAATTTCCACTTGAGCATAAAATTCTGCTCCCTCAGATCATCATTTTCCTCTTTAAGCTTCAACACCCTTTGGCATAATTCCTGCTTACTCTCCTCCAAGAAACGAGAAGGGATAAACAAGGTCTTAGGCTTCTTCCTTGAGTCAGGGAGGCTTGACTTCTTGAACTCCACATGAGTGCGTTCAGGTTGAGGTAGAGGAGCCTCCTGTTCATCGGAACTCGTTCGTTCCTTCCCCTTGGGATCATAGTCTTCTTCCTCATCAGTGGTCCAGCCATATGGTCCAAGTCCCCATAGACCTTGGGGTTAGCAAGGTAATCTTCCACATAGCTGTCCCCCTGTGAATCCCGAGAAGACATCTTGACCTAGATCTGTGGCAGAAAACAAGCTCGAAACGAAAAATAGAGGAAATCTGCGTGATGCAGGGGTCAGACCAAACGGAAGTATATATAATGATTTTTTCCAGACCAGAAGGAGTCCCCTGCATGAAAACGGAGTCCGGGAGGTGCACGAGGTGGCCACAAGCCCTCAGGACGCGGCTAGGGGGTGGGACCGCGCCGTGCAGGCTTGTCGCCTCCTCGCGTTCTTTCCGGACTACTTCCAATTTTTGTGTTTTTTCAAATATTCCAAAGCGGAGAAAATTTCCTATTGGAAAAGTTTTGGACTCTGTTTTCTTACCGAATCAAATATCTCTTTGTTTTCGGAGTGTGAAACAGGCTGATAAATGTCCCTTAGGTATTCTTCCTGAGTTATGGTATTGATGATATTGCTTTCAACATTTATGGGAGTACGTGAGATATAATGCTTGATTCTCTGCCCATTTACCACTCTCGGACAAGTACGTTCCGTGTTGTTGATATTGATAGCACCGGAACGATATACTTCCTCAACAACATAGGGACCTTCCTATTTAGAGAGGAGCTTGCCTACAAAGAATCTTAAATGAGAGTTATATAGCAAGACATAATCACCTACATTGAACTCACGCTTTTGTATCCTCTTATCATGCCACCTCTTAACCTTCTCTTTGAAGAGATTGGCATTCTCATATGCTTGAGTTCTCCACTCATCAAGCGAGCTAATGTCAAATAACCTCTTCTCACCGGCAAGTTTGAAATCAATGCTGAGCTCTTTGATTGCCCAATAAGCTTTATGCTCTAGCTCAAGAGGTAAGTGACATGCTTTACCGTACACCATTTTGTACGAAGACATGCCCATGGGATTCTTATAGGCAGTTCTATAAGCCCACAGTGCATCATCGAGCTTCTTAGACCAATTCTTTCTAGACCTGTTGACGGTCTTTTGGAGAATCAGTTTAATCTCTCTATTACTTAGCTCTACTTGACCACTGGACTGAGGGTGATAGGGAGACGCAATTCTATGGTTGAAATTGTACTTAGAAAGCGTTTTACAGAAAGCACCATGAATGAAGTGTGAACCACCGTCAGTCATTAGATATCTAGGGACTCCAAATCTAGGGAAGATAACTTCTTTCAACATCTTCATAGAGGTGTTGTGATCAGCACTACTAGTGGGGATAGCTTCTGCCCACTTAGTGACGTAATCAACAACAACTAAGATATGCGTATACCCGTTGGATTTTGGAAAAGGTCCCATATAATCAAAGCCCCAAACATCAAATGGTTCAATGACAAGTGAATAGTTCATAGTCATTTCCTGACGTTTGCTAATATCACCTATTCTTTGCCATTCGTCACAAGACAAGACAAACTTACGGGCATCCTTGAAGAGAGTGCGCCAATATAAACCTGATTGCAATACCTTGTGTGCAGTTCTATCTACCGCATGGTGTCCTCCATAGTCCTCGGAGTGACACTTCTGTAGGATCTATCCCTGTTCATGTTCAGGTACACAACGTCTAATAACACCATCTACTCCTTCCTTATAAAGGTGAGGGTCATCCCAAAAGTAGTGTCTCAAGTCAAAGAAGAATTTATTATTTTGCTCATATGTGAAACTAGGTGGTATGTATTTGGCAACGCTATAGTTTGCATAATCGGCATACCATGGTGCACTACGTGAAGCATTGATGACATTCATTTGCTCACGGGGAAAGCTATCATCAATAGGTTGTGGGTCATCAAGAACGTTCTCCAACCTAGACAAGTTATCCGCTACTGGGTTATCAGCACCCTTTCTGTCAACAACATGCACATCAAATTCTTGTAGCAAGAGAAGCCATCTGATAAGTCTAGGTTTAGCGTCTTTCTTCTCCATGAGGTACTTAATAGCAGCATGATCAGTGCGAATAGTGACTTTGGAATCAAATATCTAAGACCTGAACTTTTCACATGCAAACACGACTGCTAAAAATTCCTTCTCCGTAGTAGCATAGTTTCTCTGGGCACTGTCTAGAGTTTTACTAGCGTAGTGAATAACATTCAACTTCTTATCAACTCTTTTCCCTAGAACAGCACCAACAACATAATCACTAGCATCACACATGATTTCAAAGGGTCGGTTCCAATCAGGTGGTTGAACAATAGGTGCAGTTATCAAAGCCCTCTTAAGTATTTCGAAGGCTTCCTCACAATCATCATCAAAGACAAAATGAATATCCTTTTGCAAGAGATTGGTAAGAGGCCTAGAAATCTTAGAGAAGTCTTTAATGAACCTTCTATAGAAACCAACATGAATAAGGAAACTTCTTATAACTTTGATATTTGTGGGGTATGACATTTTCTCGATTGCATCAACCTTAGCCTTATCGACTTCAATACCTCTTTCATAAATTTTATGTCCTAAGCCGATGCCTTCATTAACCATAAAGTGGCACTTCTCCGAATTCAAGACAAGGTTGGTGTCTTTACATCTCTGTAAGACTCGATCAAGGTTGCTGAGGCAATCATCAAAGTAAAACCCGTAAACGGAGAAGTCATTCGTGAAAACCTCGACAATCTTTTCACAAAAGTCAGAGAATATAGCCATCATACATCTTTGAAAGGTGGCAGGTGCATTACATAAGCCAAAAGGCATACATCTATAAGCAAAGGTACCGAAAGGGCAGGTGAAAGTGGTTTTCTCCTGATCAGATTGTGCAACTGGTATTTGGGAGAAACCAGAATAACCATCTAGAAAGCAAAAGTGTGTGTGTTTGGACAGCCTTTCTAGCATTTGGTTGATAAAAGGCAGAGGGTAATGATCTTTCCTAGTCGCCTTATTTAACTCCCTAAAATCAATCACCATCCTATAGCCAGTAATAATCCTCTGTGGGATCAACTCATCCATATCATTAGGGACAACGGTAATGCCTCCCTTCTTAGGAACGCAATGCACCGGACTCACCCAATCGCCGTGAGCAAGATGATAGATAATACCCGCTTCCAGGAGCTTTAGTATTTCTTTTCTCACTACTTCTTTCATCTTAGGATTCAATGTCCTTTGATGATCAGCAACTGATTTGAATTCAGGATCAGTTTTGATCTTGTGCTGGCATAGAGTGGGACTAATGCCCTTAAGGTCATCAAGAGTATATCCTATAACAGCACGATGCTTCCTCAGAGTTTTTAGTAACTTCTTTTCTTCATGCTCTGAGAGGCTAGCACTAATAATAACATGATATATCTCTTTTTCATCAAGATAGGCATACTTAAGAGTATCAGGAAACTGTTTAAGGTTGAACACAGGATCACCCTTTGGTGGGGGTGGATCCCCAAGCAGCTCAACAGGCAGATTATTCTTAAGGATAGGATATTGTTCTAAGACAACTCTATCTATTTCACCCTTTCATCCATATGCATATCATTTTCATGCTCAAGCAAGTATTGCTCTAAGGGATCAGTAGGGGGCACGGCAATAGAGGCTAAGGCAATAGTTTCATCCCTACTAGGCAACTCCTTTTCATGAGGTTGTCTACCAAACATAGAGAAATTGTACTCATGTGACACACCTTCAAAGCCAACAGTGACAGTTTGCTTCTCACAGTCAATATGAGCATTGACGGTATTGAGAAAAGGTCTTCCAAATATGATGGGACAAAAGCTATCTTCAGCGGTAGCAAGAACGAGGAAATCAGCAGGATACTTCGTTTTACCGCACTTCTTCAGACATCAATTCTAGCAGCATCTTCAGACAAAAAAGGTCTTCCAAATTGTCTATGTTTGTCTCTAACGTGAGGTTTAGCAATTCTAGCAGCATCTTCACAAAAGTGGATATTATGTCCCTCAACTTCTTCAGACAGAAGATCTTTGATAATAGCAATGCTAGGTTCAACTCTAATTTGCTTAGGGGGTGTAGGTGTTCTAATATAGCCTCTACGTATCACAGTTGAAGCTTTAGAATGATCCTTTATCCTAACAGGGAAAGGTGGTTTCTCAATGCAAGCACTGGGAACCACGGGATCATTATAGGCAATGACTTTCTCTTCAACTGGAGTGGGTTTAACTACATTGACTTCTAAAGGAGGATGATATTTAAACCACTTCTCTTTGGGGAGATCAATATGAGCAGCAAAGGATTCACACAATGAAGCTATTATCTCAGAGTCAAGTCCATACTTAGCGCTAAAGTCACAAAAAGTATTTGTCTCAACAAAGGATTTAACGCAATCAAACGTGAAATTCAAACCTGACTCCTTACCTTCTTCAAGCTCCCAATCTTCAGAGTTGCGTTTAATTCTCTCCAATAAATTCCACTTGAAGTCAATATCTCTCTTCATAAAAGAACCGGTACAAGAATTGTCAAGCATGGTGCGATCATCATGACAAAGCCGAGCATAGAAGTTCTGAATGATAATTTCTCTCGAGAGCTCATGATTGGGGCATGAATATAGCATTGATTTAAGCCTCCCCCAAGCTTGAGGGATGCTTTCTCTGTCACAAGGCCAAAAATTATAAGCATAATTCCGATCACGATGTACTAAATGCATAGGATAAAACTTTTGATGAAATTCCAATTTCAACCGATTGTAGTCCCATGATCCAGTATCATCACATAGCCTATACCATGTCAACGTCTTATCCTTCAAATATAAAGGAAAGACCTTCTTCTTGAACTCATCCTCGGGCAAACCTGTAAGCTTATATAAACCACAAACCTCATCTACATAGATTAGATGCAAGTCTGGATGTGATGTTCCATCTCCTGTAAAAGGATTAGCCAACAACTTCTCAAGCGTACCCGAAGGAAATTCAAAGCAAATATTTTGAGTAGGTGCAGAAGGTTGAGGAGCAACTCTTTGTGCTTACGTTCGAGGTGAAGATACCCCGAACTAGCCCCTCAAAGGATTAGTATCCATAGTGACAAGTGACAACAAATTTCAGCACACTATATGAATGTTTCCTTACCAAGTTCCACTTACCAAAGGCGCTTCGCTCCCCGGCAACGGCGCCAGAAAAGAGTCTTGATGACGCACAAGTATAGGGGATCAATCGTAGTCCTTTCGATAAGTAAGAGTGTCGAACCCAATGAGGAGCAGAAGGATCTGACAAGTGGTTTTCAGCAAGGAAAAATCTACAAGCACTGGAATTGTCGGTAACAAGTGATTGTGTGGTGAGATGATTCGTAGCAAGCAACAAGTAACAAAAGTAGCAATGGTGCAGCAAAGTGGCCAAATCCCTTTTGTAGAAAGGGACAAGCCTGAACAAAGTCTTATAGGAGGAAAAACGCTCCCAAGGACACACGGGAATTTCTGTCATGCTAGTTTCATCATGTTCATATGATTCGCGTTCGTTACTTTGATAGTTTGATATGTGGGTGGACCGGTGCTTGTGTACTTCCCTTACTTGGACAAGCATCCCACTTATGATTAACCCCTCTCGCAAGCATCCGCAACTATGAAAGAAGAATTAAGGCAAAGTCTAACCATAGCATTAAACTAGTGGATCCAAATCAGCCCCTTACGAAGCAACGCATAAACTAGGGTTTAAGCTTCTGTCACTCTAGCAACCCATCATCTACTTACTACTTCCCAATGCCTTCCTCTAGGCCCAAATAATGGTGTAGTGTTATGTAGTCGACATTCGCATTACACCACTAGAGGAAAAACAACATACAACATATCAAAATACCGAACGAATACCAAATTCACATGACTATTATTAGCATGACTTATCCCATGTCCTCAGGAACAAAAGTAACTCCTCACAAAGCATAATCATAATCATGATCAGAGGTGTAATGAGTAGCATCAAGGATCTGAACATAAACTCTTCCACCAAGTAATCCAACAAGCATCAACTACAAAGAGTAATCAACACTACTAGCAACCTTACGAGTACCAATCGGAGTCGCGAGAAGGAGATTGGTTACAAGAGATGACCTAGGGTTTGGAGATGAGATGGTGCTGATGAAGATGTTGATGGTGACGAGTCCCCTCCGATGAGAGGAGTGTTGGTGATGACCATGGCGACGATTTCCCCCTCCGGGAGGGAAGTTTCCCTGGCAGGATCGTCCTACCGGAGCTCTAGATTGGTTCTGCTCAAGTTCCGCATCGTGGTGGCGGCGAAACCACGAAAAAGCTCCCTCCTGATTTTTTTCCTGGACGAAACCCTCCATATAGCAAAAGAGGGGGGCCAGTGGGCCAGTGGGCTGCCCACAAGCCCCCATGGCGCGGTGTGGGGGGTGGCTGCGCCGTGCAGGCTTGTGGGCACCCCCTGGTGCCCCTCCGGCACTTCTTCAGCCCAGTATTTTTTATAAATTGGGAAAAAAATCTCCGTTGATTTTCACGGTGTTTGGAGTTGCGCAGAATAGGTATCTCAAGTTTGCTCCACTTTCAAGACGGAATTCCAGTTGTCGGCATTCTCCCTCTTCATGTAAACCTTGCAAAATAAGAGAGAAAAGGCATAAGAATAGTACCGTGAAGTGAAATAACAGCCAAAGAAGCGATAAATATCAACATGAAAACATGATGCAAAATGGACGTATCACTCAACAGGAACATAAATAGACAGGCCCTTCGCAGAGGGAAGCATTGATTTGCAAAGGTGCCAGAGGTCAAGCTTTCAAAACAGAGATAATAATTTTGGGTGGCGTGCTTTCATTGTCAACGCAATGACTAAGAGTTTTCATTATCTTCCATGCTACACATGCTATAGGCGGTTCCCAAACAAAAAAGTAAAGTTTTGACTCCCCCACCACCAAAGAATCACATTCCACGACTAGCCGAATCCTCGGGTGCCGTCCATACCAACAACAATCCAGGGGGAGTTTTGTTTACAATTGTCTTTTCGATTTGAGCATGGAACTAGGAATTCCAATTACCGTCCCCTTTCTTGTGAATGATAGTGAATAAACACATATCGAGGATAACATGCCTAGCATGGAAGATACTGATAGCCCCTGTCACCACATGAGCGGTTCGGGCATGCAAAACAGATTATTTCTTGAAGGTTTAGAGAGTGGCACATGCAAATTTACTAGGAACGGCAGGTAGATACCGCACATAGGTAGGTATGGTGGACTCATATGGAACAACTTTGGGTTTATGTAAGTGGATGCACAAGCAGTATTCCCGCTTAGTACAAGTGAAGTCTAGCAAAAGACTGGGAAGCGACCAACTAGAGAGCGACAACACTCATCAAAATGCATTGAGATTAACTAACATTGAGTGCAATCATGAGTAGGACATAAATCACCATGAACATGACCATCATAGAGGCTATGTTGATTTTGTTTCAACTACATGCGTGAACATGCGCCAAGTCAAGCCACTTGAATCATTCAAAGGAGGATACCATCCTATCATACTACATCATAGTCATCTCAACATTCATGTGGGCATCCAAGACAAACCATTATAATATCCTAGCTAAGTTGTCATTGCAAACATGTTTCTCTCACAACAAAGCTAAATTTGGAACGATGAGCTAGTCATATTTAGAAAAAAAAATAGATCGAGTTCATACCAGCATTTCCAGGCTCAGTCACTTCATCATATATCATCATTATTGCCTTTCACTTGCATGACCGAATGATGTGAACAAAAATAAGCGTGCTAGTGCATTGGACTATGATACGTCTCCAACGTATCTATAATTTTTGATGGTTCCATGCTATTATCTTGTCAAACTTTGGATGTTTTGTATGCCTTTTATATCTTTTTTGGGAATACGTATTAACTCATTGCCAAGTGCCAGTTCCTGTTTTTTCCGTGTTTTTGGCCCTTTTTAGAGGATGATTTTAAACGGAGTCCAAACGGAACGAAAGTTTCAAAAATATTTTTTCCGAAATAGAAGAAGATCGGGAAGCTTGAGAACCAAGGCAGGGGGTCTCCAGGGACCCCACAAGCCCCCTCGCCGCGGCCAGGGGGGCCCGCGCCTCCCAGGCTTGTGGGCTCCCTGGGCCTCCCCTGCCCTAGGTATTCTGCCTATATATTCCCATAAATTCCAAAAAAATGAGGAGATCATCGAAAGTACTTTTCTGCCTCCGCAAGCTTCTGTCTCCGCAAGATCCCATCTGGGGCACGTTCTGGTGCCCTGTCGGAGGGGGGGATTCGGATACGGAGGGCTTCTTCATCAACACCATGACCTCTCCGTTGATGCGTGAGTAGTTCACCATAGACCTATGGGTCCATAGCTAGTAGCTAGATGGCTTCTTCTCTCTCTTGGATCTTCAATACAAAGTTCTCCATGATCTTCATGGAGATCTATCTGATGTAATCTTCTTTTGCGGTGTGTTTGTCAAGATCCGATGAATTGTGGATTTATGGTCGGATTATCTATGAATCTTATTTGAGTTTCTTCTGATCTATCTTATGCATGATTTCATATCCTTGTAATTCTCTTCGAGTTGTGGGTTTTGTTTGGCCAACTAGATCTATGATTCTTGCAATGGGAGAAGTGCCTGGTTTTGGGTTCATACCGTGCGGTGACCTCACCCAGTGATAGAAGGGGTAGCGAGGCACGCATCGTGTTGTTTCCATCAAGGGTAAAAAGAAGGGGTTTTCATCATTGGTTTGAATTTATCCCTGTACATCATGTCATCTTGCTTAAGGCGTTACTCTGTTCGTCATGAACTCAATACACTAGATGCATGCTAGATAGCGGTCGATGTGTGGAGTAATAGTAGTAGATGCAGAAAGTATCGGTCTACTTGTCTTAGAGGTGATGCCTATATGTATGATCATTGCCTTAGATATCATCATGACTTTGCACGGTTCTATCAATTGCTCGACAGTAATTTGTTCACCCACCGTAATATTTGCTATTTTGAGAGAAGCCTCCAGTGAACACTATGGCCGCCGGGTCTACTCCACACCATATTTTAAGCCTTACTCTTTTACTTCGTTGCACTTTCCGCTTTCAGATCTCACTTTGCAATCAATCTTGAAGGGATTGACAACCCCTTTATAGCGTTGGGTGCAAGCTCGTTTGTGTTTGCGCAGGTACTCTAAACTTGACGAGATTCTCCTACTGGATTGATACGTTGGTTCTCAAACTGAGGGAAATGCTTACTGCTCCTGTGCTGCACCACCCTTTCCTCTTCAAGGGAAAAACCAACGCAAGCCCAGCCTCCGTCAACGTGTCAATCTCTGGCACTGTTGTCTGTTGCCGCAGCAGACTACACTGGAATTTGCAGGCAAACACAAAGGAGAAGACAAAGTAATATGGCTCTTTAACAGACAAACAAATATGCATGCGAGAGCCACTAAACATTGTAACCATGGTCTCCTACCTCGACCCAAAGAAAAAGAAAACTATTTACACGGGAAAGCTCCCAACAAGCAAAAGAAGAAAAATAAAATCTTGTTGGGTTTTCTCAAACTAGACAGACACACGAAAAGAAAACGAGAAAAAGAAATAAACTAGCATAGATGATACAGTGGCAAAGTGTGAACACCAACTAACAAAGTGAAAGCATAAGAAAGAATATAAAGTCCGTGAGAAACACGTACTCCCCCAAGCTTAGGCTTTTGGCCTAAGTTGGTCTACTTCCAAGGAGGGAAATAACCAGCTCCGGGGTACTCCGGAGTAGACTGAGGATGCCACTGCTGTGTGAGCTCCTCTGGCTCCCACTGATAAAGTGGCGTCTGGTACTCGACTGGTGGCTCCGGCACGTGCACCTGTGGTTGGGCTAAGCCCCAATATGCGTAGATGTCTGAGGGCATAATAATGTACCTGCCTGCATGAAGATTGAACAAACAAGGAGCAGGCAAAGTAATATTCTCACGAGTACCCTGACTAAATACCAGGTTATAAATCATCCTTCTATTTATATCTCTATCATGAAAGTCATGGCGAACCATGCTATCATAATCTAGATATCTCTCGGGAAGAAGAATCTCTTCTTCCTCGTCCAGTATAATAGGTATCTCAAAATGTCTAGCAAGACGAGTAGCATAGATACCTCCATAGACAACGCCTTTAGAACGGTTCGTGTTCAACCGTTGAGCTAATATAGCGCCCAAGCTATAAATTTTATCATTATAAAGGGATTCGCGCAAGACCGCAAGATCTGGGGAGCTAAGGGACCCAACTTTCCCACGGCCAATCAAACATTTTCCCACAAATAATGAGAAGTATTGAAGCACGGGAAAATGTATACTAGCAGCTCTAGCGCAAGATACTCCTCTCTCTTCTCCTACAACAATAGTATCGATGAAAGCTTCCAAGTCCCGTGGACGAGGTTCATGAATATCCCCAACATAAGGTAATTTGCAAACATTGCAAAAATCCTGGAGTGACATGCGCTGGGGGATATCATATAATTTGAACTAAACCATAGGAGGATTCTTCCTTGGATAGAAGTTAAAGCTTTGTACGAAGATATTAGTGAGGAGGAGGTATTGCAGACACTTATCTTCAACGAAGGCGGTAAGGCCTGCGTTCTCCACCAAGTAATAAAAGTCCTCATAAAGTCCGACATCGCCTAAGAACACATCGCTTGGCCACTCGCACGCTCGAACTTCTGCAACTCGAGGGACCGGATACTTGGGCTTCTTCTCACTTCCATCATCCTTGGGGTCACCGCTTGAAGAGCCTCTTAAGAACCACCTCATCTTTCCCTTTTCTATCTCTGAAAATTTCTGAAATTTTAGTGATTCTAAGGAAAAGTGAACAAGGCTCAACGAAACTCATAGCAACTACTCCAACAAGTGCCTAGAGACCATATTACGCATCAAAACTACTTGGGACCAGCTAAAATTAGCATGCAAAGTCAAGAACATGGTCACCAAGGCAGCAAAAGTACGCAAAGTTAAGGCACTAGAGCAAAAACGAATTGGACCAATGGAGGAGTCACTTACCAAGGAGTAATTTCTCCAAAAAAGTTCGGTGAATGGTGCTTTGCACAAGGAGATCGAAAATCCCAGCAAGAAGAGCAAGAACTAGGGTTTGAGCTGCGAAATGATTTTTTCTGGAGGTAGGAGAAGCAGATGGGAGCTAGAATGAGTGGAGGGGGTGCACGTGGGCCCCACAAGCCTGGTAGGCGCGACCAGGGGGGTGCCCGCGCCTCCAGGGCTTGTGGCCCACTGGTGCAGCCCCCACACTAGCTCTTCGTCTCAGTATTTTTCAAAAAATCCAGAAAAAATCATACTTGATTTTCAGGACGTTCGGAGAACTTTTATTTTCAGGGTACTTTTCTACGGGATGCTAAAACAGAAAACATGGAAAACTAAACTAAACCTATCATTTTTCTTCTAAGCAACCGAAGGTGAAAGCTTGGAACAAAGGTTGTGACTCCTCGATTCATCCATGTCATGGTCATCGAAAGAAATCCGTCAACGAGGTTGATCAAGTCTCCTCGACAAACCTTTTCGAATCGCAAAAGAGAACGGAGAATTTTCGAATAGTCACTAGGACACCTCAATGAGGATGTGTATCTCCCCAACAATCAAATTATACTTCATGTTGACACGAGGTATAGGGCATTCAAAGCTCCCAATAAGAACCGATGAAGTTTTTTCGATAGCATTGATGCAATGTACTCGATATTGTTTCTTCGGAAAGTGCACCGTATGCTGATTACCGTTGACATGGAAAGTGACATTGCCTTTGTTGCAATCTATAACAGCCCCTGCGGTGTTTAAAAAGGGTCTTCCGAGGATGACCGCCATACCATCGTCCTCGGGAATATCCATAATAACAAAGTCTGTTGAGATAGTAATGTTAGCAACCACAACAGGCACATCCTCGCAAATGCCGATAGGGAAAGCAATTGATTTGTCGGCCATTTGCACAGAGATTTCAGTGGGTGTCAACTTATCCAGTTCAAGCCTACGATAAAGAGAGAGAGGCATAACACTAACACCGGCTCCAAGGTCGCATAAAGCAGTTTTAACGTAGTTACCTTTAATGGAGCAAGGTATAGTGGGCACACCGGGATCACCAAGTTTCTTGGGAGTTCCACCCTTGAAGGTATAATTAGCGAGCATGGTGTAAATCTCAACCTCATGTATCCTCCTCTTATTAGTCACAATATCCTTCATGTACTTAGCATACGGAGACATTTCGAGCATATTTGTCAAACACATTTGCAGAAAGACAGGTCTAATCATTTCAACAAAGCGCTCAAAATCCTCATCATCCTTTTTCTTGGATGGTTTGGGAGGAAAGGGCATAGGTTTCTGAACCCATGGTTCCCTTTCTTTACCATGCTTCCTAGAAGTGAAGTCATTCTTATCATATCTCCTAGCCTTAGGCTGTGGGTTATCAAGATCAACAGGTTCAATCTCCACATCCTTATCATTGCTAGGTTGAGCATCAACATGAACATCACTATTGATATTATCATTAGGCTCATGTTCATCACCATATTGTGTCTCGGCATCAGAAACAGAGACATCGTTTGGACTCTCAGGTGTATCAGTATATGGGTTGCTAGCGTGCAGGTTCCTATCATCTTTATTCTTCTTTCTAGGATGACTAGGTGCATTAGTGCTAACTCCTTGAGAATCTTGTTCAATTCTCTTAGGATGACCCTCACGATACAAAGGTTCCTGGGTCATTCTACCGCCTCTAGTAATGACTCTAACAGAATTGTCATTCAACTCATTGAGCAAGTCATTTTGAGCCTTAAGTACTTGTTCTACCTGAGTAGTAACCATAGAGTCATGTTTACTCAAGAGCTTAATATCATTGACATTTCTATCCACACAAGCACTTAAATGACTAAGCATACGGGCATTCTGTTCCAATGTTCTGCTAACATAATCATTGAAACTCTGTTGTTTGGCAACAAAGTTATCAAATTCATCCAGGCATAAGCTAGCAGGTTTATCAAAAGGAATATCACTCTCATCAAACCTACGCAGAGAATTTACTTCTACTACCTGTATCGGGTTATCAAGACCATGGATTTCTTTGATAGGTGGTAGAATTTTGACATCTTCAGATTTAATGCCTTTCTGTCGCATAGATTTCTTAGCTTCTTGCATATCTTCGGGACTGAGGAATAGGATACCTCTTTTCTTCGGAGTTGGCTTAGGAGGTGGTTCGGGAATAGTCCAAGCATTCTCATTGCACAAGATATTATTCAATAGGATCTCAGCTTGTTCTACGGTTCGTTCCCTAAAAACACAACCAGCACAACTATCTAGGTGATCTCTAGAAGCATAGGTAAGTCCATTATAGAAGATATCAAGTATTTCATTCTTCTCAAGAGGGTGATCAGGCAAAGCATTTAGTAGCTGGACGAGCCTCCCCAAGCTTGTGGGAGACTCTCTTCTTCAACTTGCGTAAAGTTGTATATTTCCCGCAAGGCAGGGAAACATTTCTCAGATAAGTACTAGACCATATCCTAGGGGCTACACACACAACCAGGAGCAAGATAAGTGAACCAAGTCTTAGCATCATCCTTTAGCGAGAAAGGAAACAACTTGAGGATATAGTAGTGGCGGATCTTTTCCTCACTAGTGAATAGGGTGGCTATATCGTGTAGTTTGGTAAGATGGGCTACAACCGTTTCAGACTCATAACCGTGAAAATGATCAGATTCGACCAGAGTGATTAACTCATTGTCGACACAGAATTCATAATCCTTATCGGTCACAAAGATAGGCGAAGTTGCAAACTTCGGGTCGTATTTCATCCTAGCGTTCAGAGATTTTTCTTTCGACTTGAGCAGTAATTTCTCAACATCATAGCTATCCTTACATGCAAGAAAGTCCTCAGCTATCTCTCCCTCCATAACATAACGCTCAGGCATATCAGGCAATCCATGTCTAGGAGAGCTAGTTCTAGCAGGAAAAATAGCAGGTTCTACTTCAATAGTATCAGCAGTTTCAGAAGTATCATCACGTGTAGCAACAACTCTAGCAATTTGTGCATCAAGGAATGCACCTAGTGGCAAAGCAGTATCAAGCATAGCATCATCAGGCAAAGCAGTATCAAGCATCGCATCATCATAAGCATCATGGGCAGCAGAAGTAGCATCATCAAGCAGAGGCGACATATCAAGATTTCTAGCAGGAGGAGGTGTCGCAAACTTACTCATAACTGAAGGTGAATCAAGTGCGGAGCTAGATGGCAGTTCCTTACCTGTCCTCGTAGTTGAGTGCAAGACTTTAGTTCTTGGATCTATCGGATTCCTCATAGTGATGGGCACACGTAAATCCCAAGTGACTCGGAGAATATAGTTGTGCTTCCCGGGCAACGGCGCCAGAAAAAGGCACGTTGATGGGAGACTATTCTCGACTTTGGATTCCCCAGCAACGGTGCCAGAAAAAGGTCTTGATACCCCACAAGTATAGGGGATCGCAACAGTTTTCGCGGGTAGAGTATTGATACGTCTCCGTCGTATCTACTTTTCCAAACTCTTTTGCCCTTGTTTTGGACTCTAATTTGCATGATTTGAATGGAACTAACCCGGACTGACGCTGTTTTCAACAGAATTGCCATGGTGTTGTTTTTGTGTAGAAATTAAAGTTCTCGGAACGTACTGAAAATTTACGGAGAATTTTTCTGGAAAATATGAAAATACCTATGCAAAGATCCACCGGAGGGGATGGGCCATTGGGCCACAATTCCTGTTGCCGCGACCACCCCCTGGCCGCCGCAACCAAGTTTGTGGGGCCCACGTGGCTCCACCGCCCCCAAACTCAGCTCTATAAATTCATTTTCACCCAGAAAAAAATCAGAAGAGAAGATTTCGTCGCGTTTGTGATACGGAGGCGCCGCCACATCCTGTTCTTCATCTGGAGGACAAATCTGGAGTCCGTTTTGGGCTCCGGAGAGGGCAAATCGTCGCCATCATCATCATCAACCTTCTTCCCTCTCCAATTCCATGAAGCTCTTCATCGTTCGTGAGTAATCTATTCGTAGGCTCCCTGGGCGGTGATGAGTAGGATGAGATCTATCATGTAATCGAGTTAGTTTTGACGGGGATTGATCCCTAGTATCCACTATGTTCTGAGATTGACGTTGCTACTACTTTGCCATGCTTAATGCTTGTCACTAGGACCTGAGTGCCATGATTTCAGATCTGAAATTATTATGTTGTCGCCAATATATGTGTGTTTTAGATCCGATCTTGCAAGTTGTAGTTACCTACTATGTGTTATGACCCGGCAACCCCGGAGTGACAATAACCGGAACCACTCCCGGTGATGACCCTAGTTTGAGGAGTTCATGTGTTCACCAAGTGGTAATGTGTTGTTCCGGTTCTTTATTAAAAGGAGAACCTTAATATCCTGTAGTATCCTTTTGGACCGCGCAGCCACAGGAGGGATGGACAATAGATGTCATGAAAGTTCTTTTCACTAAGCACGTATGACTACACACGGAATGCATGCCTACATCACATTGACGAACGGGAGCTAGCCATGTATCTCTCGATGTTATAACTGTTGCATGATGAATATCATCCAAACGAATCACCGACCCATTGCCTACGAGTTCGTCCCACTACTGATGTTACTACTGTTGCTGCTGCTGTTACTACTGTTGCTACTTGCTACTTCTGTTACTACTCTCGCTTGTGACTGCTGCTACTTGCTACTGTTGCTACTTGCTACTGCTATCATTACTGCTGTTCCTTGCTATTGCTGTTACTCGTTACACTGCTGCTACCTGCTACATTACTTGTTCGCTCGTCGTTGACAGGAAAAGACAATTTCCGTTAACGGGCAACTTCTGGCGCCATTGATACAACAGTTAGGAATAGTCTGCCATCAATAGATCGTTTCTGACACTGTTGTTATCATACTACTTTGTAGCTGATACTTTGCTTGGAGATACTAATCTTTCAGGAATGGTTGAATCTAATACATTTAGCTGCTAATACTCGAGAGTATCCTCTCACCTCCGGCCTGGCAAATCAACAAATTTGGGTCGAATACTCTACCCTCGAAAACTGCCGCGAACCCATGCGCTGGTGGGCCATCAACAACATTCTTCTAGTTCCGTTGCCGGGGAGTGCTAGCAGCATTCTTCTGGTGCTGTTGCAGGGGAAGGTCTATTGTCACAATAGCAAGTATTCAATCCAAACTTATTGATTCGACTCGAGGGGAAGCCAAAGAATATTCTCAAGTATTAGCGGTTGAGTTGTCAATTCAACCACACCTGAAAGATTTAGTATCTGCAGCAAAGTATCAATAGAAAAGTAGTATGATAGCAGCAGTAGAAACAGTAACCGGTAGCAGCAAAGTGACAGCAGAAGCAACAAAGTAACAGTAGCAGCGGTGACAGCAGTAACGACAAAGTAAGAGTAGCAAGGACCAGTAGGATAGACTCATAGGCATTGGATCAGTGATGGATGATTATGCCGGATGCTATTCATCATGTAAGAGTTATAACACGGAGACATATGTAACTAGCTCCAGTTCGTCAATCAAATATAGGCATGTATTCCGTATGTAGTCATACATGCTTAGGGAAAAGAACTTGCATGACATCTATTGTCCATCCCTCCCGTGGCAGCGGGGTCCTAATGGAAACTACGGGATATTAAGGTTCTCCTTCTAATAAAGAACCGGACCAACGCATTAACACTTGGTGAGTACATGAACTCCTCATACTGTGGTCATCTCCGGGAGTGGTTCCGGCTATTTTCACTCCGGGGTTGCCGGGTCATAACACATAGTAGGTGACTGCAACTTGCAAAATAGGATCAAGAACACACATATATTGGCGACAACATAATAGGTTCAGATCTGAAATCATGGCACTCGGGCCTTAGTGACAAGCATTAACCATGGCAAAGTAGTAGCAACATCAATCTCAAAACATAGTGGGTACTAGGGATCAATCCCCGTCAAAACTAACACGATTACATGATAGACCTCATCCAACCCATCACCGTCCAGCACGCCTACGATGAGATTACTCACGACCGGTGAATAGCATCATGGAATCGGCGATGAAGGAAGGTTGGTGATGACGATGGCGACGATCTCCCCTCTCCGAAGCCCAGAACGGACTCCAGATGAAGAACAGGAGGTGGCGGCGCCTCCGTATCGTAAAACGCGATGAACTCTTCTCCCTGATTTTTTTCCAGATGTAACAGACTAAATAGAGCTGGATTTAGAGGCGGTGGAGCTTTGTGGGCCCCACAAGCCTGTCAGGGGCGGCCAGGGGGGGGGGGCTGGTGGGCTTGTGGGCTCACGGCTCCACTTCCTTCGCGGATTCTTGCGCCAGTATTTTTCATAAATTCCAGAAAAATTCTCCGTAAATTTTCAGGTCATTCCAAGAACTTTTATTTCTGTGCAAAAACAACACCATGGCAATTCTGCTGAAAACAACATTAGTCCGGGTTAGTTCCATTCAAATCATGCAAATTAGAGTCCAAAACAAGGGCAAAAGAGTTCGGAAAAGTCGATACGACAGAGACGTATCACATGGCATGAAACACAAAGGATATTTTCCAAGAGGTTAGAGTGGATGCTAGATTCTATATGAAATTCTGTTTATATATAGATGTTCAATTCTTTAGATATAGTGTCACAGTTGTTGTTTACGCATTTACAAACATGTTCCATGTATTATAAGTTAAATTACCACATTAAAACAGGAAATGTCTCACGATAATTATTGGGGGTGTGAATATTGCGACGACTATCGGGGTTTTTCCCACATGACTCACCTGCGAGACGACACGTTCTTCACCATCAAGCTTGACGAAACCTTCGAAGTTTCTATGGTACACAACGATGACAAGTGTTTTTTTGTAATTAAGCATGACTTCTATTTCTTTGCTTCAATGTGTAATTTTTATTTTATACAATTCGACTAGTTCCTCCCTTGCCATGCAAGAAGATGTGTGTTGGAGAGGCTCAGTTTCGAAGACCATGAGAGTATGGAGACGAGGAGAGCTAACCTGAGGACTACACATTTCTGATCAATGTAATGAATGCAATTTATAACACAAAAATAGGGTTCTCAAATTGGGAGGACCTTTGCAAGGCATATGGGTTTCACGAGGGTATGGAAATAACCTTTTCGTCCTGAAGATAATATGCGAGGTAACATCGACATTTGGGTGGATGTCGATATGCTTCATGTTTTACCTCCATGTGAGTTTGTCAACCATGCATATTTGACAAGTAATTTGCATTCTGTATTTAAAAATAGTTGGTGTTCATCCATATACTAAATTTGTTAAATTATAATTTACATCTTGTTTTGTTTCTTCGAGTGAATTACGGAAATTAATTGACACAACACACTACACGTATGGATCACATATAACTTGGGAGGAGAAGGACATTCTTATCTACTTTCTTGTTGGTGTCCTGGTTGGTAGGGAGAACTTCCTTATAATTTGGGTACTGACACAAATTAAACATTTTACATGCCACTAGTGCACAAGTTGAGGGCGGATGACATTCGCCGAAAAATCTTGGTATGAGTTTGCTAATTAAGTATGCTCTACTATTAAATAAATGGTGTTGATTAAACTGCTAATTAGGTTATTATTATGTTCTTCAACAGAAACTCCCAAATGATGTAGTGCCTATGTTGATGCACGACAAAGGTCATATGAAAATTAAAAGCCCGCTGAGGGCTGAGTTCGATGCTCCATACTCGACTGACCACGAATAAAAAAGGCTCCAAATTGAAGCATGGAGAAAAATAAAGAAGGATTGCAAGCTACAAGTTGGAGACTCTTGGATCTCTGCGCTTCATCATGGAGACATAGGTGCTATTATGTTTTATGACGTTATACCTAGGAGCGAGGACTAGGTCTTATGAGAGACAAGTTTTTCTGGTTTATAGTACCTTGGCATGATCAATTAGGATGCATCCTGACAATTATGATGTTTTTTTGTTTTATGAGATTTTAACTTCGTATATGATTAAGATGATGATGAGTTATTAGATGTGTAAGTAAGATGATGATGAGTTATATGACATAATATTTGATTAAAGTGGATGGATGCCTGTGATTGATATATGAAACCCCTAAACCCCTCCTTTCAGGAAAAAATAAAAACCGAGTGTAAGGCTACCTTTTAGTCCCGGCTAGTGAACCCTTAAACCCCTCCTTTCAGGAAAAAAATAAAAACCCAGTGTAAGGCTGCCTTTTAGTCCCGGCTGGTTTCACCAACCGGGACTAAAGGTCCCCACCCCTAGCGCGCCCAGTCATCCACGTGGAAGGGTATTAGTCCCGGTTCATGGCAAACCGGGACTAAAGGGGGGGGGGGTCTTTAGTCCCAAGTTAATAGTCCCGATTGGTGAACCGGGACTATAGGACCTTACCAACTAGGACTATAGCCCCGTTTTCTAGTAGTGTCAATAGAATAATCAAGAACAATGAAAATATAAACAGGTTTAAACAAAAAAAATCTAAAACATACGGATAACGAATCTGCAATTCGTAACACTAAATGGTCACTAAAAACCTAAAATCATTACAAGAGCATATTACAAGCTCTTAAAAATGCTATTACTACGTGTGTAAATTTTTATGAGATATTTTTAGCGTCTATGACAATGTCAAAATACGAGGCGGGCTTCGGTTTACCCTCCCTTCCCAAACCGTATAATGGCAGTCTGGTCATTTCCGTTCTGAACATATATTGAAAATGAAAAAAAATAGAAATATCAATAAGTGACCGGTTTATTGTTCTTTTTTGTTTCTTTTCCATTCTTGTTGTTTTTCATTTTTCCTTTTCTGTTCTTTCTATTTTTCTTCAGAAGATGCCCACATCAATATAATGGATCCAAAATTTTCAACACACTAGCATCACGATGGGAAGCATCCATGATAAATTCCACTTAGTTCCAGCATTTTATAATTTTCTATGATTTTTTTGATGAAAACCCCTAAAACACTAGCCGAACGTGACGCAACATGCGTTTGGTGAAAACCCCTAAAAAGTTGGGTCCGTTTGATGAATAGGAGAAACATCATCGCATTATAATACCCCTTCCACGCGTACCGACACCCGTGGTTTGCACATGATGTACATGCATACATGCATGAAATCTAGACAACTTTTGGAGGCACATGTGAACGCCCAGCCAAGTGTCCCACACAAAATTTGAAGGAAATCGGCGTCACGTACGGCCATTGTTTTTGCGTGTTTTCGCATGGAAAATCATAGCAAATGCACATAATGTCGAAAACTAAAACAAATTGGTGTGCCTCCTTGTGATGATCATTAGAGCGTGTGAAAAAAAGTTAGGTCCATTTGATGAAGAGGAGAAATGTCATCGCATTATGCTCAACATTCTTCTGATACCGAGCGCATTTTACTTCGTGTGAATCCTTCAACTAAGCAAAAGAAGACCAAATATTCATCACTGCAATATTCAAGCCTTCAACCACGCCACAGTCAATGTTGTGTGCAGCAAAAATATCTTCAGTTAACTTCAGCAACTGTCCTGAACCTATCACCGGAGGTTGGTAACTCTTAAGATAACTTCAAGACCTTCACAAGAAGGTCATCAATCTCCCCATGTTTTTTGCCACCAACAAATGGCTGTTGAGAAGAGCTTCTAGTATCAAACATCCAACGAGCCGTCAACCTATGGGTAGGTGGCAGCTCAACATCACATACAGGAAGCTGGCTATAGATAGGATCACGAAAGACATCATGACTATTAGGCCCCACATCAAAGCTTCCACACAACCATGCAGAAGGACGGTAGTACACAATATCACCTCACGCCTTCCACTGCGAAAAACATGAAAATGGAAAGGAGACCACATGTGAATACTAGAAAGTTCAGATTTATAATGATCGCAATTTATTTTTTTAAACGGATGCACTAACCGGGAGCCTCCCAAATTTGTAAGTTTGCAAATAAATCTTTCCCTTGAAAACTATATCCTCGTTGTATAACTTCATCAGGTCCTTGTTCGTCAGGAATGTCGAACGTAGCGTCAACGTCTGCATAACTGAAAACCTGCGAAGCTTCAGGCAATCAAGATACATAATCAGGGGCACAATGGCACAGCCCTCTGCACAATTCTGCTTGCTACCATTTGTCTACAACTTCACCACACCTACATGTAGCTCATCAACAACAAGCTGAAAAAAGTCCATTTTCACCATAGCCGAATAATCCATGTTCTCAACCATGGAAGCAACCCTGCCCAAATGAACTGCACGCCCGGGGCACATCAAATTCTGATCAAGTGTCAGGAAAAATACCTTGATAGCAAGATCAACCGTCACATGATCATCATCCTCCACCAACTCCGCGAGCTTCTGAACCAAGTCCTTGACAAATATACTTTGTGAACAAATAAAGCCAAGATCATCCTTGAGGGTAGACAATGAGTCATCATGGTGTTGGGGAACGTCGCATGGGAAACAAAAATTTTCCTACGCGCACGAAGACCTATCATGGTGATGTCCATCTACGAGAGGGGATGAGTGATCTACGTACCCTTGTAGATCGTACAGCAGAAGCGTTAGTGAACGCAGTTGATGTAGTGGAAGGTCCTCACGTCCCTCGATCCGCCCCGCGAACAATCCCGCGATCAGTCCCACGATCTAGTACCGAACGGACGACACCTCCGCGTTCAGCACACGTACAGCTCGATGATGATCTCGGCCTTCTTGATCCAGCAAGAGAGACGGAGAGGTAGAAGAGTTCTCCGACAGCGTGACGGCGCTCTGGAGGTGGGTGATGACCTTGTCTCAGCAGGGCTCCGCCCGAGCTCCGCAGAAACTAGATCTAGAGGAAAAACCGTGGAGGTATGTGGTCGGGCTGCCGTGGAAAAGTCGTCTCAAATCAGCCCCAATACCTCCGTATATATAGGTGGGAGGGAGGGGACCTTGCCTTGGGGCTCAAGGAGCCCCAAGGGGGTCGGCCGAGTCCAAGGGGGGAAGCCTCCCCCCCAAACCGAGTTGGACTTGGTTTGGTGGGTGGGAGTCCTTCCCTTCCTTCCCACCTCCCTTTTATTTTTCTTTCTCTTTGATTTTCATCTCTATGGCGCATAGGGATCTTTTGGGCTGTCCCTCCAGCCCACTAAGGGCTGGTGTGCCACCCTCAAGGCCTATGGGCTTCCCCGAGGTGGGTTGCCCCCCCGGTGAACTTCCGGAACCCATTCGTCATTCCCGGTACATTCCTGGTAACTCCGAAAACCTTCCGGCAATCAAATGAGGTCATCCTATATATCAATCTTCGTTTCCGGATTATTCCGGAAACACTCGTGACGTCCGTGATCTCATCCGGGACTCCGAACAACATTCGGTAACCAACCATATAACTCAAATACGCATAAAACAACGTCGAACCTTAAGTGTGCAGACCCTGTGGGTTCGAGAACTA
This sequence comes from Hordeum vulgare subsp. vulgare, assembly GCF_904849725.1. Classification (NCBI taxonomy): domain Eukaryota; kingdom Viridiplantae; phylum Streptophyta; class Magnoliopsida; order Poales; family Poaceae; genus Hordeum; species Hordeum vulgare. The sequence goes on from NC_058522.1 coordinate 388,297,560, forward strand.
TGTAGACATGACCCGAGAGACTCCTCGGTCAATATCCAACAGCGGGACCTAGATGCCCATATTGGATCCTACATACTCTACGAAGATCTTATCGTTTGAACCTCAGTGCCAAGGATTCATATAATCCCGTATGTCATTCCTTTTGTCCTTCGGTATGTTACTTGCCCGAGATTCGATCGTCAGTATCCGCATACCTATTTCAATCTCGTTTACCGGCAAGTCTCTTTACTCGTTCCGTAATACAAGATCCCGCAGCTTACACTAACTTACATTGCTTGCAAGGCTTATGTGTGATGTTGTATTACCGAGTGGGCCCCGAGATACCTCTCCGTCACACGGAGTGACAAATCCCAGTCTTGATCCATACGAACTCGACTAACACCTTCGGAGATACCTGTAGAGCATCTTTATAGTCACCCAGTTACGTTGCGACGTTTGATACACACAAAGTATTCCTCCGGTGTCAGTGAGTTATATGTTCTCATGGTCATAGGAATAAATACTTGACACGCAGAAAACAGTAGCAACAAAATGACACGATCAACATGCTACGTCTATTAGTTTGGGTCTAGTCCATCACGTGATTCTCCTAATGACGTGATCCAGTTATCAAGCAACAACATCTTGTTCATAATTAGAAGACACTGACTATCTTTGATCAACTGGCTAGCCAACTAGAGGCTTGCTAGGGACGGTGTTTTGTCTATGTATCCACACATGTAAATGAGTCTTCATTCAATACATTTATAGCATGGATAATAAACGATTATCTTGATGCAGGAATTATAATGAAAACTATATTTATTATTGCCTCTAGGGCATAATTCCAACAGCCTCCCACTTGCACTAGAGTCAATAATCTAGCCCTCACATCATCATGTGAATTACATTGTAATAAATCTAACACCCATACAGTTCTGGTGTTGATCATGCTTTGGCCGTGGAAGAGGTTTAGTCAGCGGGTCTGCTACATTCAGATCCATGTGCACTTTGCATATATTTACGTCCTCTCCCTCGACGTAGTCGCGGATGAGGTTGAAGCGTCGTTTGATGTGTCTGGTCTTCTTGTGAAACCGTGGTTCCTTTGCTAAGGCAATGGCACCCGTGTTGTCCCAGAACAAGGTTATTGGATTCAGTGCGGTTGGCACCACTCCAAGATCCGTCATGAACTGCTTCATCCAGACACCCTCTTTAGCCGCCTCCGAGGCAGCCATGTACTCCGCTTCACATGTAGAATCTGCTACGACGCTTTGCTTGGAACTGCACCAGCTTACTGCACCCCCATTAAGAATAAATACGTATCCGGTTTGGGACTTAGAGTCGTCCGGATCTGTGTCAAAGCTTGCATCGATGTAACCTTTTACAGCGAGCTCTTCGTCACCTCCATACACGAGAAACATCTCCTTAGTCCTTTTTCAGGTACTTCAGGATATTCTTGACCGCTGTCCAGTGATCCACTCCTGGATTACTCTGGAACCTACCTGCCATACTTATGGCCAGGCTAACATCCGGTCTGGTGCACAACATTGCATACATGATAGAACCTATGGCTGAAGCATAGGGGACGGAGCGCATATGCTCTCTATCTTCATCAGTTGCTGGGCACTGAGTCTTACTCAATCTCGTACCTTGTAGAACTGGCAAGAACCCTTTCTTGGACTGTTCCATTTTGAACCTCTTCAAAACTTTATCAAGGTATGTGCTTTGTGAAAGTCCTATCAGGCGTTTTGATCTTTCCCTATAGATCTTAATGCCTAGAATGTAAGCAGCTTCTCCTAGGTCCTTCATAGAGAAACTTTTATTCAAGTAACCCTTTATGCTCTCCAAAAACTCGACGTTGTTTCCAATCAGTAATATGTCATCCACATATAATATTAGAAACGCCACAAAGCTCCCACTCACTTTCTTGTAAATACAAGATTCTCCAACCACTTGTATAAACCCAAATGCTTTGATCACCTCATCAAAACGTTTGTTCCAACTCCGAGATGCTTGCACCAGTCCATAAATGGATCGCTGGAGCTTGCACACCTTGTTAGCATTCTTAGGATCGACAAAACCTTCGGGTTGTATCATCTACAACTCTTCCTTAAGGAAACCGTTAAGGAACACCGTTTTGACATCCATCTTCCAGATTTCATAATCGAAAAATGCAGCTATTGCTAACATGATTCTGACGGACTTAAGCATCGCTACGGGTGAGAATGTCTCATCGTAGTCAACTCCTTGAACTTGTGAAAAACCCTTTGCCACAAGTCGAGCTTTATGAATGGTCACATTGCCGTCAGCGTCCGTCTTCCTCTTAAAGATCCATTTGTTCTGAATAGCCTTGCGGCCCTCAGGTAGTACCTCCAAAGTCCACACTTTGTTCTCATACATGGATCCTATCTCGGACTTCATGGCTTCTAGCCATTTGTTGGAATCTGGGCCCACTATTGCTTCTTCATAATTTGCAGGTTCATTGTTGTCTAACAACATGATTGACAAGACGGGATTACCGTACCACTCTGGAGCAGCACGTGGTCTCGTCGACCTGTGTGGTTCGACAGAAACATGAACTGGAGTTTCATGATCATCATCATTAACTTCCTCCTCAACCGGCGTTGCAACGACAGAGGTTTCCCCTTGCCCTGCGCCACCATCCAGAGGGATGAGAGGTTCGACAACCTCGTCAAGTTCTATCTTCCTCCCACTCAATTCTCTCGAGAGAAACTCCTTCTCGAAAAAAGCTCCGTTTTTAGCAACAAACACTTTGCCCTCGGATTTGAGATAGAAGGTGTACCCAACTGTCTCTTTTGGGTAACCTATGAAGACGTACTTTTCCGCTTTGGGTTCCACCTTTTCAGGCTGAAGCTTTTTGACATAAGCATCACATCCCCAAACTTTAAGAAACGACAACTTTGGCCTTTTGCCATACCACAGTTCGTATGGTGTCGTCTCAACGGATTTTGATGGTGCCCTATTTAAAGTGAATGCAGCTGTTTCTAATGCATAACCCCAAAAAGATAACGGCAAATTGGTAAGAGACATCATAGATCGCACCATCTCTAATAAAGTACGATTACGACGTTCGGACACACCATTACGCTATGGTGTTCCAGGCGGTGTTAACTGTGAAACAATTCCACATTGTCTTAGGTGAGTACCAAACTCGAAACTCAGATATTCACCCCCACGATCAGACCGTAGGAACTTGATCTTCTTGTTACGATGATTTTCCACTTCACTCTGAAATTGCTTGAACTTTTCAAATGTTTCAGACTTGTGCTTCATCAAGTAGACATAACCATATCTACTCAAATCATCAGTGAAGGTGAGAAAATAATGATATCCGCCGCGTGCCTCCACACTCATCGGACCACACACATCGGTATGTATGATTTCCAACAAGTCACTTGCACGCACCATTGTTCCGGAGAACGGAGTCTTAGTCATCTTGCCCATGAGGCATGGTTCGCACGTGTCAAGTGAATCAAAGTCAAGTGACTCCAAAAGTCCATCAGCATGGAGTTTCTTCATGCGCTTTACACCAATATGACCTAAGCGGCAGTGCCACAAAAATATGGCGCTATCATTGTTAACTCTAACTCTTTTGGTCTCAATGTTATGTATATGCGTATCGCTATCAAGATTCAATATGAACAATCCTCTCACATTCGGTGCATGACCATAAAAGATGTTACTCATAGAAATAGAACAACCATTATTCTCTGACTTAAAAGAGTAACTGTCTCGCAATAAACAAGATCCATATATAATGTTCATGCTCAACGCAGGCACTAAATAACAATGATTTAAGTTCATCACCAATCCTGACGGTAACTGAAGTGACACTGTGCCGACGGCGATTGCATCAACCTTGGAACCATTTCCTACGCGCATCGTCACTTCATCTTTCGCCAGCCTTCGTCTATTCCGTAGTTCCTGTTTCGAGTTGCAAATATGAGCAACAGAACCGATATCGAATACCCAGGCACTACTACGAGAGCCGGTTAAGTACACATCAATAACATGTATATCAAATATACCTGATTTTTCTTTGGCCGCCTTCTTATCTGTCAGATACTTGGGGCAATTGCGCTTCCAGTGACCCATACCCTTGCAATAGTAACACTCCGTTTCAGGCTTAGGTCCAGCTTTGGGTTTCTTCGTCGGATTGGCAACAGGCTTGCCGCTCTTCTTCGAATTTCCCTTCTTGCCTTTGCCGTTTCTCTTGAAACTAGTGGTCTTATTGACCATCAACACTTGATGCTCTTTGCGGAGTTCAGACTCTACGACTTTCAGCATCGCAAACAACTCGCCGGGAGACTTGTTCATCCCTTGCATGTTGTAGTTCAACACAAAGCCTTTATAGCTTGGCGGCAGTGATTGAAGGATTCTGTCAGTGATAGCTTCTTGCGGGAGTTCAATCCCCAGCTCAGCTAGACGGTTTCAGTACCCAGACATTTTGAGCACATGTTCACTGACAGACGAGTTTTCCTCCATCTTGCAAGCATAGAATTTATCGGAGGTCTCATACCTCTCGATCCGGGCGTTCTTTTGAAAGATAAACTTCAACTCCTAGAACATCTCAAATGCTCCATGACGCTCAAAGCGACGTTGAAGTCCCGGTTCTAAGCCATACAAGACTGCACATTGAACTATTGAGTAGTCCTCCTTACGTGCTAACCAAGTGTTCTTAACATCCTGATCAGCCGTAGCGGGTGGTTCATCTCCTAGCGCAGCATTAAGGACATAATCCTTCTTCCCAGCTTGTAAGATTAGCTTAAGATTATGAGCCCAGTCTACAAAGTTGCTTCCATCATCTTTCAACTTAGCTTTCTCTAGGAACGTATTAAAATTCAGGATGACTGTCGCGTGAGCCATGATCTACAACAATAATATATTCAAAGTGGACTTAGACTATGTTCAAGATAATTAGAGTTTAACTTAATCAAATTATTCGCTAAACTCCCACTCAAAAAATACATCTCTCTAGTCATTTGAGTGGTTCATGATCCACTTACACTAGCTCAAGTCCGATCATCACGTGAGTTGAGTATAGTTTCAGTGGTAAGCATCCCTATGCTAATCATATCTCCTATATGATTCATGATCGACCTTTCGGTCTCATGTGTTCTGATGCCATGTCTGCACATGCTAGGCTCGTCAAGCTTAACCCGAGTGTTCCACGTGCGCAACTGTTTTGCACCCGTTGTATGTGAACGTTGAGTCTATCACACCCGATCATCACGTGGTGTCTCGAAACAATGAACTGTAGCAACGGTGCACAGTCGGGGAGAACACAATTTCATCTTGAAATTTTAGTGAGAGATCACCTCATAATGCTACCATCGTTCTAAGCAAAATAAGGTGCATAAAAGGATTAACATCACATGCAATTCATAAGTGACATGATATGGCCATCATCACGTGCTTCTTGATCTTCATCACCAACGCACCGACACGATCTTCTTGTCACCGGCGCCACACCATGATCTCCATCAACGTGTTGCCATCGGGGTTGTCGTGCTACTCATGCTATTACTACTAAAGCTACATCCTAGCAAAATAGTAAACGCATCTGCAAGCACAAACGTTAGTATAAAGACAACCCTATGGCTCCTGCCGGTTGCCGTACCATCGATGTGCAAGTCGATATTTACTATTACAACATGATCATCTCATACATCCAATATATCACATCACATCGTTGGCCATATCACATCACAAGCATACCCTGCAAAAATAAGTTAGACATCCTCTAATTTTGTTGTTGCATGTTTTACGTGGTGACCATGGGTATCTAGTAGGATCGCATCTTACTTACGCAAACACCACAACGGAGATATATGAGTTGCTATTTAACCTCATCCAAGGACCTCCTCGGTCAAATCCGATTCAACTAAAGTTGGAGAAACCGACACTTGCCAGTCATCTTTGAGCAACGGGGTTACTCGTAACGATGAAACCAGTCTCTCGTAAGCGTACGAGTAATGTCGGTCCAAGCCGCTTCAATCCAACAATACCGCGGAATCAAGAAAATACTAAGGAGGACAGCAAAACGCACATCACCGCCCACAAAAACTTTTGTGTTCTACTCGAGAAGACATCTACGCATGAACCTAGCTCATGATGCCACTGTTGGGGAACGTCGCATGGGAAACAAAACTTTTCCTACGCGCACGAAGACCTATCATGGTGATGTCCATCTACGAGAGGGGATGAGTGATCTACGTACCCTTGTAGATCATACAGCAGAAGCATTAGTGAACGCGGTTGATGTAGTGGAACGTCCTCACGTCCCTCGATCCGCCCCGCGAACAATCCCGCGATCAGTCCCACGATCTAGTACCGAACGGACGGCACCTCCGCGTTCAGCACACGTACAACTCGACGATGATCTCGGCCTTCTTGATCCAGCAAGAGAGACGGAGAGGTAGAAGAGTTCTCCGACAGCGTGACGGTGCTCTGGAGGTGGGTGATGACCTTGTCTCAGCAGGGCTCCGCCCGAGCTCCGCAGAAACGCGATCTAGAGGAAAAACCGTGGAGGTATGTGGTAGAGCTGCCGTGGAAAAGTCGTCCCAAATCAGCCCCAATACCTCCGTATATATAGGTGGGAGGGAGGGGACCTTGCCTTGGGGCTCAAGGAGCCCCAAGGGGGTCGGCCGAGTCCAAGGGGGGAAGCCTCCCCCCCCCAAACCGAGTTGGACTTGGTTTGGTGGGTGGGAGTCCTTCCCTTCCTTCCCACCTCCCTTTTTTTTCTTTCTCTTTGATTTTTATCTCTATGGCGCATAGGGCTCTTTTGGGCTGTCCCACCAGCCCACTAAGGGTTGGTGTGCCACCCTCAAGGCCTATGGGCTTCCCCGGGGTGGGTTGCCCCCCCGGTGAACTTCTGGAACCCATTCGTCATTCCCGGTACATTCTTGGTAACTCCGAAAACCTTCCGGCAATCAAATGAGGTCATCCTATATATCAATCTTCGTTTCCGGACTATTCCGGAAATCCTCGTGATGTCCGTGATCTCATCCGGGACTCCGAACAACATTCGGTAACCAACCATATAACTCAAATACGCATAATACAACGTCGAACCTTAAGTGTGCAGACCCTGCGGGTTCGAGAACTATGTAGATATGACCCGAGAGACTCCTCGGTCAATATCCAACAGCGGGACCTGGATGCCCATATTGGATCCTACATACTCTACGAAGATCTTATCGTTTGAACCTTAGTGCCAGGGATTCATATAATCCCATATGTCATTCCTTTTGTCCTTCGGTATGTTACTTGCCCGAGATTCGATCATCAGTATCCGCATACCTATTTCAATCTCGTTTACCGGCAAGTCTCTTTACTCGTTCCGTAATACAAGATCCTGCAACTTACACTAAGTTACATTGCTTGCAAGGCTTGTGTGTGATGTTGTATTACCGAGTGGGCCCCGAGATACCTCTCCGTCACACGGAGTGACAAATCCCAGTCTTGATCCATACTAACTCAACTAACACCTTCGGAGATACCTGTAGAGCATCTTTATAGTCACCCAGTTACGTTGCGACGTTTGATACACACAAAGTATTCCTCCGGTGTCAGTGAGTTATATGATCTCATTGTCATAGGAATAAATACTTGACACGCAGAAAACAGTAGCAACAAAATGACACGATCAACATGCTACGTCTATTAGTTTGGGTCTAGTCCATCACGTGATTCTCCTAATGACGTGATCCAGTTATCAAGCAACAACATCTTGTTCATAATCAGAAGACACTGACTATCTTTGATCAACTGGCTAGCCAACTAGAGTCTTGCTAGGGACGGTGTTTTGTCTATGTATCCACACATGTAAATGAGTCTTCATTCAATACAATTATAGCGTGGATAATAAACGATTATCTTGATACAGGAATTATAAGAATAACTATATTTATTATTGCCTCTAGGGCATAATTCCAACACATGGCCACTGGTAGCAGGTATGGATGCAGTGTGAGGTCCCATAGGAAAACCAAAAATATGATCAATTGCAGCACGATTGACTCGAAGAACCATGTCCTTCCCAAAGTCCATTGACATCGTCGTAGGGTCAATCAAATAAATCAGATAACACATAAGATTTTAACACATTTTTATGTATTGTCAACTCAAAAGCAGCACCAAAGCCAGCGTCCTGGACACGATTACGGTGTGCTTCTTTCAATAAAGAAACAGCTTTGCACATAGTGGGGAGGGACAAACGAAGGTCTTGTTAAATCGAGCATCATCTCCCTCGTCGTCATCTACAATCCCCTTCCTCTTACAAGTATCCTTCTTCTGTGTTAAAATAAAATTCAGTCCACATTAGAAGGTTAGCCACATTAGAATAACAATGAAAGAAACAAATGCAGTCCACCTAAACAAACCTTTGGTGCAACATCTGCCTCCCCATCAGAGTCAGCATCTACATCATCATTGCCATCATCACACGGCCGCTTAGGTAGATTCTTAGATGGAAAACCATCTTTTTGTCTAGCAGAATGAACATCCCTCAGAAAATCACCAAGCACAAAGTCATCATCGCCAGAGTTGGGGCCTTCACTCACATGAGGTCGCTTTCGCTAAGGATCCTCTAAACCAGCTTCAGCAACTCTCTTACCAAGATTCTTGTTCATGCAAGCAACACAAGGACTCCACCAAGGAGTACCAACTTCCTCGACAACAAAACCCAGTCTCTTCTTGAATTTAGCAAATTTGGCAACCTTGGCACCATCTGCAGCCCTCCTCTGCTTTTCTTTCTCCGCATACTCATTTCAGTCACTTTCAAACCTCAACTTTTTCTTGTGTTTCTTCAACTCATATTCACGAACCTGATCCGCGACCATCCACTCTTGCGTAACTTCCTCCGTTCCATCAACATATTATGTGTGACTTTCAGACAAGACGGGATGCCTAATGCTCTGGTTAAAGCTCACACCAATGTCACTCTCTCCAAAGTAATGGTTAATCAATTGAGTAATCTCCTCAAATCCAGGCACCCCAGCATTAAAACCAGACACTGCATCAAAAAATGAATTTAACTATGGTCATTAAGAAGTGCGCAAAAAAGGGAACAAATGCAGTACACACATACATATAAATGCAGTGCAGCATAACACATGCTAAATAACAAAAGCGATGCAGTTCACAAAAATAATTGTATTGGAGTTAACCCATATGCATACACAACCTCAATAAAACGACAATGAAGTTCACACATACATGCAATGGAGTACACATATACAAATAAATGTAATCCTACACACTAACTACACGTTTGTTTCCAAAAAAACCTCACTAACTTCAGAAAGGCAGTAGTAGTTTGTACAAACATCAAGTAAGGAGCATACACAATAACCAGCATACACAACAAATGTAGTACACACATACATATAAATGTAGTGTTTAATCACAAAGCCTAAATAAGAAAAGCAATGCAGTTCACAAAAATTACTGTAATTTTGTTAACCCATATGCATACACAACTTCAATAAAACGAGAACGAAGTTCACACATACATGTAGTGGAGTACACATATACAAATAAATGCAGTCCTGCACACACTAACTACACGTTTGTTTCCAAAAACCCTTACTAACTTCAGAAACACACCAACATTTTTACAAACATCAAGTAAGCAGCATACACAATAAACAAAGCGTGCACATCAAAAATAGCAAGTACATATAAGATCAATGCATCTCAAAACACACATGACACATATGAAATTTACAAAAGAACAGAGTAATACAACCAATTTGCTAAACTAAATAAGAAAAAGAACAAGCAACATACCAATAGGAGCAGCGACAATTATAGGAGAACATTCAATCGGTGAATTCACTTCCTGGCCTACCTTACCAGCATGATCCTTGCCACCAGCAATACGAGTACCAATTCACGCATCAAGAATAGAATCATTATGAGAAGTGTCATCAAAACCACCTAATGTAAATAAAAAAATATCACATGACAAACAATCACTTGTAGAAAAGAGGGCTTTGGTCCACTTGATGAAATCCCATTAGTCCCGGTTCACTTACGAATCGGGACCCATGGGGGCATCGGTCCCAGTTCGTGAGGCCCGGGCGCGGGCTGGGCCTCGTGGGCCATTGGTCCCGGTTCGTCTGACCCCTTTGGTCCCGGTTCAAGACACGAACCGGGATGAATGTGCCTCACTCCTGGCCCACAACAATTGCTCCCGGTTTTTGGCTGGAACCGGGACCACCCGACCGCGAGCAGAGCAGTGCACTGCTCTGTTTTTTTGGCCGGCCGTGGGAGAGCTTTGTGGTTCTCTAGCTCACCTCCTATGCACATGAGGTGTTCGATGAAATTACCAAGACACACTTAAGATTTATCCTCTCCATGCTCCTTGTCCAAGCTCCATTTTCCTCTAATTTTTTGTAGCTTTGGCAGTTCGTTCGTGTCCCATCCCCGTCCTCACCGTCGTCGATCGCCCACGCCCATCTCGACGTTGGCACCACTTCTACCTCTTGAGCTTGTGTTGTTTTTTCCCTTGAAGAGGAAAGGGTGATGCAGCACAGTAGCAATAAGTATTTCCCTCAGTTTGAGAACCAAGGTGTCAATCCAGTAGGAGTATCAAGGCAAGACTCCAAAGTACCTGCGCAAAAACAAACAAATTTGCACCCAACGCTATAAAGGGGTTGTCAATCCCTTCACGATTAAATGCAAGGTGAGATCTGAAGGCGGAAAGTGCAACAAAGTGAAAGTGTAGAGCTGAAAATATGATGTGAAGTAGACACGGGGGCCATAGTGTTCACTAGAGGCTTCTCTCATGATAGCAAATATTACGATGGGTGAACGAATTACTGTCGAGCAATTGATAGAACAACGCAAAGTCATGACGATATCTAAGGCAATGTTCATACATATAGGCATCACGTCTGAGACAAGTAGACCGATACTTTCTGCAATTACTACTATTACTCCACACATCGACCGCTATCCAGCATGCATCTAGTGTATTAAGTTCATGACAAACGGAGTAACGCCTTAAGAAAGATGACATGATGTTGAGGGATAAATTCATGCAATAGATATAAACCCCATCTTTTTACCCTTAAGAAAGTTATCCCTACAAAATCATATAGTCTGGCTATGCTCCATCATCCCCACACAACGAATTTAAATCATGCACAACCCCGGTATTGGCCAAGTAATTGTTTTCTCACTCTTACCTTCTCAAAATTTTCAACTCTCATGCAATACATGAGCGTGAGCCATGGATATAGCACTATAGGTGGAATAGAGTGTGGTGGAGGTTGTGAGGAAAAAAGGAGGAGATGGTCACATCGACTCGGTGTATCAATGGGCTAAGGAGATGCCCATCAATAGATATCAATGTGAATGAGTAGGGATTACCATTCAACGGATGCACGAGAGCTATTAGTGTGTGAAATCTCAAAAGGAGAACTAGTGGGTGTGCACCCAACTTGCTTGCTCACGAAGACCTAGGGCAATTTTGAGGAAGCCCATGATTGGAATATACAAGCCAAGTTATATAATGAAGATTCCCACTAGTATATGGAAGCGTAAAACAAAGAGACTCTCAATCATGAAGAACATGGTGATATTGTGAAGCACAAGTGTGGAAAAAGACAGTACCATTGTCCCTTCTCTCTTTTTCTCTCTTTTTCTCTTCTTCTTTTTTTGTTTGGGCTCTTTGGCCTCTTTTTTTTCATTTTTTTGGTGGGCATCTTTGGCCCCTTTTTTTATTTCCTGACATTGGACAATGCTCTAATAATGATGATCATCACACTTTTATTTACTCACAACTCAACACTTAGAGCAATGATGACTCTATAGGAAATGCCTCCGGCAGTGTACCAGGATGTGCAACAATCTAGCTTAGCGTATGACATTGACACATATCGCTAGCTATCTTACGATCATGCAATGGCAATATGAAAGTGACGGAACAAGTCATGGGACGGAACGGTGGTAGTTGCATGGTAATATATCTCGGAATGGCTATGAAAATGACATAATAGGTAGGTATGGTGGTTGTTTTGAGGAAGGTATATGGTGGGTTTGTGCATCGGGGAAAGTTTCGTGGCACTAGAGAGGCTAGCAATGGTGGAAGGTGAAAGTGCATCTATACCATGGACTCACATTAGTCATGAAGAACTCATATACTTATTGCGAAAGTTCTATTAGTAATCGAAACAAAGTGCTAAACGCATACTCCTAGGGGAAGCGTTGGTAGGTGTTAACCATTGCGCGTTCCCGACCGCCACACAAAGGATGACAATCAATAAATCAATTATGCTGCGACTTCCTAACATAGCGGTTCACCATACGTGCATGTTACGAGAATCACTAACTTCCACACAAGTATTTCTAGATTCACAACACCCTACTAACATAACTCTAATATTACCATATCCATGTCTCAAAACTAATTGAGAGGAATCAAACTTCTCTTTACTAATCAATGCACATGAAGATGGAAGTTTTTATTATATCCTCTTTGGATGCCTATCATCTTTTAGGACTAATTTCATAGAAAATGCCATCTACCAAGTCACTTAGAGAGAGCACTCTCAAAAAGATATAAGTGACGATCGAGAGTTCTTATTTCTTCAAAATATGACACCGCCGTGCTCTACAAAGATTTAAGTGAAGCACTAGAGCAAAATTGCCTAACTCAAAACATATAAGTGAATGTCCCTCTCAAAAAGGTGTGCAGCAAGGATGATTGTGAAACAACAAAAAGAAAAGACTCCTCTAATACACGATGCTCCAAGCAAAACACATATCATGTGGTGAATAAAAATATAGCTCCAAGTAACGTTACGATGGATTGAAGACGAAAGAGGGGTTGCCTTCCCGGGGCATCCCCAAGCTTAGGCTTTTTGGTGTCCTTGAATTTGGCTTGGGATGCCTTGGGCATCTCCAAGCTCGAGCTCTTTCCACTTTTTATCCCATTGTCCATGAGAACATCACCCAAAACTTGAAAACTTCACAACACAAAACATAAACAGAAACTCGTGATATCATTAGCATAAGAAAACAAACCACCACCTTTCTAGGTACTGTAGCAAACTTGATTTCTATTTATATTAGAGTTAGATTACTGTATTATCACTTTTCCATGGCTGGTACCCCCCGATAATATCCATAGTTTCATCAAAATAAGCAATCAACACCACAAAAACATAATCTGTCAAAAACAGACCAGTCTGAAGCAATCTGTATACTTCGTATACTTATGGTATCCCAAAAATTCTGAAAACTTATGAATATTAGGGCAATTCGCATATCAGCCAGAAGAAAAAAGAATCAACTAAAAAGCTCTTTCTGGATAGTAATTAAAAATAATTTTGTGAGCGCAAAGTTTGTGTCTTTTTCAGCTAGATCAAACAACCATCACCAAAACTGATCATAAAGGTTTTACTTGGCACCAACACAAAGAGAAACACAAAAAACACAATCATAAAAGAATTATGATGGTGTGGACACAATAAAACAGAAAGCAAAAGCAAAGATAAATGTTGGGGAACGTCGCATGGGAAACAAAAATTTTCCTACGCGCACGAAGACCTATCATGGTGATGTCCATCTACGAGAGGGGATGAGTGATCTACGTACCCTTGTAGACTGTACAGAAGAAGCGTTAGAGAACGCGGTTGATGTAGTGGAACGTCCTCACGTCCCTCGATCCGCCCCGCGAACAATCCCGCGATCAGTCCCACGATCTAGTACCGAACGGACGGCACCTCCGCGTTCACACACGTACAGCTCGATGATGATCTCGGCCTTCTTGATCCAGCAAGAGAGACGGAGAGGTAGAAGAGTTCTACGGCAGCGTGACGGCGCTCCGGAGGTTGGTGATGACCTTGTCTCAGCAGGGCTCCGCCCGAGCTCCCCAGAAACGCGATCTAGAGGAAAAACCGTGGAGGTATGTGGTCGGGCTGCCGTGGAAAAGTCGTCTCAAATCAGCCCTAAAACCTCCGTATATATAGGTGGGAGGGAGGGGGCCTTTGCCTTGGGGTCCAAGGACCCTCAAGGGGGTCGGCCGAGCCAAGTGGGAGGACTCTCCCCCCCAAACCGAGTTGGACTAGGTTTGGTGGGAGGGAGTCCCCCTTCCTTCCCACCTCCTCCCTTTTTTTTCTTTCTCTCTTGATTTTCTTCTCCTTGGCGCATAGGGCACTTGTGGGCTGTCCCACCAGACCACTAAGGGCTGGTGTGTCTCCCCAAGGCCTATGGGCTTCCCCGGGGTGGGTTGCCCCCCCGGTGAACTCCCGGAACCCGTTCGTCATTCCCGGTACATTCCCGGTAACTCCGAAAACCTTCCGGTAATCAAATGAGGTCATCCTATATATCAATGTTCGTTTCCGGACCATTCCGGAAACCCTCGTGACGTCCGAGATCTCATCCGGGACTCCGAACAACATTCGGTAACCAACCATATAACTCAAATACGCATAAAACAACATCGAACCTTAAGTGTGCAGACCCTGCGGGTTCGAGAACTATGTAGACATGACCCGAGAGACTCCTCGGTCAATATCCAATAGCGGGACCTGGATGCCCATATTGGATCCTACATATTCTACGAAGATCTTATCGTTTGAACCTCAGTGCCAAGGATTCGTATAATCCCGTATGTCATTCCCTTTGTCCTTCGGTATGTTACTTGCCCGAGATTCGATCGTCAGTATCCGCATACCTATTTCAATCTCGTTTACCGGCAAGTCTCTTTACTCGTTCCGTAATACAAGATCCCGCAACTTACACTAAGTTACATTGCTTGCAAGGCTTGTGTGTGATGTTGTATTACCGAGTGGGCCCCGAGATACCTCTCCATCACACGGAGTGACAAATCCCTGTCTTGATCCATACTAACTCAACTAACACCTTCGGAGATACCTGTAGAGCATCTTTATAGTCACCCAGTTACGTTGCGACGTTTGATACACACAAAGCATTCCTCCGGTGTCAGTGAGTTATATGATCTCATGGTCATAGGAATAAATACTTGACATGCAGAAAACAGTAGCAACAAAATGACACGATCAACATGCTACGTCTATTAGTTTGGGTCTAGTCCATCACATGATTCTCCCAATGACGTGATCCGGTTATCAAGCAACAACACCTTGTTCATAATCAGAAGACACTGACTATCATTGACCAACTGGCTAGCCAACTAGAGGCATGCTAGGGACGGTGTTTTGTCTATGTATCCACACATGGAAATGAGTCTTCATTCAATACAATTATAGCATGGATAATAAACTATTATCTTGATACAGGAATTATAATAATAACCATATTTATTATTGCCTCTAGGGCATAATTCCAACAGTCTCCCACTTGCACTAGAGTCAATAATCCAGCCCTCACATCACCATGTGAATTACATTGTAATAAATCTAACACCCATACAGTTTTGGTGTCGATCATGTTTTGGCCGTGGAATAGGTTTAGTCAGCGGGTCTGCTACATTCAGATCCGTGTGCACTTTGCATATATTTACGTCCTCTTCCTCAACGTAGTCGCGGATGAGGTTGAAGCATCGTTTGATGTGTCTGGTCTTCTTGTGAAACCGTGGCTCCTTTGCTAAGGCAATGGCACCCGTGTTGTCACAGAACAAGGTTATTGGATCCAGTGCACTTGGCACCACTCCAAGATCCGTCATGAACTGCTTCATCCAGACACCCTCCTTAGCCGCCTCCGAGGCAGCCATGTACTCCGCTTCACATGTAGAATCTGCTACGACGCTTTGCTTGGAACTGCACCAGCTTACTGCACCCCCATTGAGAATAAATACGTATCCGGTTTGCGACTTAGAGTCGTCCGGATCTGTGTCAAAGCTTGCATCGACGTAACCTTTTATGGCGAGCTCTTCGTCACCTCCATACACGAGAAACATCTCCTTAGTCCTTTTTAGGTACTTCAGGATATTCTTGACCGCTGTCCAGTGATCCACTCCTGGATTACTCTGGAACCTACCTGCCATACTTATGGCCAGGCTAACATCCGGTCTAGTGCACAACATCGCATACATGATAGAACCTATGGCTGAAGCATAGGGGACGGAGCGCGTATGCTCTCTATCTTCATCAGTTGCTGGGCACTGAGTCTTACTCAATCTCGTACCTTGTAGAACTGGCAAGAACCCTTTCTTGGACTGTTCCATTTTGAACCTCCTCAAAACTTTATCAAGGTATGTGCTTTGTGAAAGTCCTATCAGGCGTTTTGATCTATCCCTATAGATCTTAATGCCTAGAATGTAAGCAACTTCTCCTAGGTCCTTCATAGAGAAACTTTTATTCAAGTAACCTTTTATGCTCTCCAAAAACTCTACGTTGTTTCCAATCAGTAATATGTCATCCACATATAATATTAGAAACGCCACAGAGCTCCCACTCACTTTCTTGTAAATACAGGATTCTCCAACCACTTGTATAAACCCAAATGCTTTGATCACCTCATCAAAGCGTTTGTTCCAACTCCGAGATGCTTGCACCAGTCCATAAATGGATCGCTGGAGCTTGCACACCTTGTCAGCATTTTTAGGATCGACAAAACCTTCGGGTTGCATCATATACAACTCTTCCTTGAGGAAACCGTTAAGGAACGCCGTTTTGACATCCATCTGCCAGATTTCATAATCGAAAAATGCAGCTATTGCTAACATGATTCTGACGGACTTAAGCATCGCTACGGGTGAGAAAGTCTCATCGTAGTCAACTCCTGGAACTTGTGAAAAACCCTTTGCCACAAGTCGAGCTTTATAAACGGTCACATTACCGTCAGCGTCCATCTTCTTCTTAAAGATCCATTTGTTCTGAATAGCCTTGCGGCCCTCAGGTAGTATCTCCAAAGTCCACACTTTGTTCTCATACATGGATCCTATCTCGGATTTCATGGCTTCTAGCCATTTGTTGGAATCTGGGCCCACCATTGCTTCTTCATAATTTGTAGGTTCATTGTTGTCTAACAACATGATTGATAAGACGGGATTACCGTACCACTCTGGAGCAGCGCGTGATCTCGTCGACCTGCGTGGTTCAACAGAAACTTGAACTGGAGTTTCATGATCATCATCATTAACTTCCTCCTCAACCGGCGTTGCAACGACAGAGGTTTCCCCTTGCCCTGCGCCACCATCCAGAGGGATGAAAGGTTCGACAACCTCGTCAAGTTCTATCTTCCTCCCACTCAATTCTCGAGAGAAACTCCTTCTCGAGAAAAGCTCCGTTTTTAGCAACAAACACTTTGCCCTCGGATTTGAGATAGAAGGTGTACCCAACTGTCTCTTTTGGGTAACCTATGAAGACGCATTTTTCCGCTTTGGGTTCCAGCTTTTCAGGCTGAAGCTTTTTGACATAAGCATCACATCCCCAAACTTTAAGAAACGACAACTTTGGCCTTTTGCCATAGCACAGTTCGTATGGTGTCGTCTCAACGGATTTTGATGGTGCCCTATTTAAAGTGAATGCAGCTGTTTCTAATGCATAACCCCAAAATGATAACGGCAAATCAATAAGAGACATCATAGATCGCACCATCTCTAACAAAGTACGATTACGACGTTCGGACACACCATTACGCTGTGGCGTTCCAGGCGGTGTTAAATGTGAAACAATTCCACATTGTCTTAAGTGAGCACCAAACTCGAAACTCAGATATTGACCCCCACGATCAGACCGTAGGAACTTGATCTTCTTGTTACGATGATTTTCCACTTCACTCTGAAATTGCTTGAACTTTTCAAATGTTTCAGACTTGTGCTTCATCAAGTAGACATAACCATATCTACTTAAATCGTCAGTGAAGGTGAGAAAATAACGATATCCGCCGCGTGCCTCTATGCTCATTGGACCACACACATCGGTATGTATGATTTCCAACAAGTCATTTGCACGCTCCATTGTTCCGGAGAACGGAGTCTTAGTCATCTTGCCCATGAGGCATGGTTCGCACGTGTCAAGTGAATCAAAGTCAAGTGACTCCAAAAGTCCATCAGCATGGAGTTTCTTCATGCGCTTTACACCAATATGACCCAAGCGGCAGTGCCACAAAAATATGGCCCTATCATTGTTTACTCTAACTCTTTTGGTCTCAATGTTATGTATATGCGTATCGCTATCAAGATTCAATATGAACAATCACATTCAGTGCATGACCATAAAAGATGTTACTCATAGAAATAGAAAACCATTATTCTCAGACTTAAAAGAGTAACCGTCTCGCAATAAACAAGATCCAGATATAATGTTCATGCTCAACGCAGGCACTAAATAACAACGATTTAAGTTCATCACTAATCCCGATGGTAGCTGAAGTGACACTGTGCCGACGGCGATTGCATCAACCTTGGAACCATTTCCTATGCGCATCGTCACTTCGTCTTTCGCCAGCCTTCGTCTATTCCGCAGTTCCTGCTTTGAGTTGCCAATGTGAGCAACAGAACCGGTATCGAATACCCAGGCACTACTACGAGGGCCAGTTAAGTACACATCAATAACATGTATATCAAATATACCTGATTTTTCTTTGCCCTCCTTCTTATCTGCCAGATACTTGGGGCAATTGCGCTTCCAGTGACCCATACCCTTGCAATAGAAGCACTCTGTTTCAGGCTTAGGTCCAGCCTTGGGTTTCTTCGGCGGATTGCCAACAGGCTTGCCGCTCTTCTTCGAATTGCCCTTCTTGCCTTTGCTGTTTCTCTTGAAACTAGTGGTCTTGCTCACCATCAACACTTGATGCTCTTTACGGAGTTCAGACTCTGCGACTTTCAGCATCGCAATCAACTCGCCGGGAGACTTGTTCATCCCTTGCATGTTGTAGTTCAACACAAAGCCTTTATAGCTTGGCGGCAGTGATTGAAGGATTCTGTCAGTGATAGCTTCTTGCGGGAGTTCAATCCCGAGCTCAGCTAGACGGTTTGAGTACCCAGACATTTTGAGCACATGTTCACTGACAGACGAGTTTTCCTCCATCTTGCAAGCATAGAATTTGTCGGAGGTCTCATACCTCTCGATCCGGGCGTTCTTCTGAAAGATAAACTCCAACTCCTGGAACATCTCAAATGCTCCATGACGCTCAAAGCGACGTTGAAGTCCCGGTTCTAAGCCATACAAGACTGCACATTGAACTATTGAGTAGTCCTCCTTACGTGCTAACCAAGCGTTCTTAACATCCTGATCAGCCGTAGCAGGTGGTTCATCTCCTAGCGCAGCATTAAGGACATAATCCTTCTTCCCAGCTTGTAAGATTAGCTTAAGATTACGAGCCCAGTCTACAAAGTTCCTTCCATCATGTTTCAACTTAGCTTTCTCTAGGAACGTATTAAAATTCAGGATGACTGTCGCGTGAGCCATGATCTACAACACAAATATATTCAAAGTGGACTTAGACTATGTTCAAGATAATTAGAGTTCAACTTAATCAAATTATATGCTAAACTCCCACTCAAAAAGTACATCTCTCTAGTCATTTGAGTGGTTCATGATCCACTTACACTATCCCAAGTCCGATCATCACGTGAGTTGAGTATAGTTTCAGTGGTAAGCATCCCTATGCTAATCATATCAACTATATGATTCATGATCGACCTTTCGGTCTCATGTGTTCCGAGGCCATGTCTGCACATGCTAGGCTCGTCAAGCTTAACCCGAGTGTTCCGCGTGCGCAACTGTTTTGCACCCGTTGTATGTGAACGTTGAGTCTATCACACCCGATCATCACGTGGTGTCTCGAAACGACGAACTGTAGCAACGGTGCACAGTCGGGGAGAACACAATTTCGTCTTGAAATTTTAGTGAGAGATCACCTCATAATGCTACCGTCGTTCTAAGCAAAATAAGGTGCATAAAAGGATTAACATCACATGCAATTCATAAGTGACATGATATGGCCATCATCACGTGCTTCTTGATCTCCATCACCAAAGCACCGGCACGATCTTCTTGTCACCGGCGCCACACCATGATCATCCATCAACGTGTTGCCATCGGGGTTGTCGTGCTACTCATGCTATTACTACTAAAGCTACATCCTAGCAAAATAGTAAACGCATCTGCAAGCACAAACGTTAGTATAAAGACAACCCTATGGCTCCTGCCGGTTGCCGTACCATCGACGTGCAAGTCGATATTTCTATTACAACATGATCATCTCATACATCCAATATATCACATCATATCGTTGGCCATATCACATCACAATCATACCCTGCAAAAACAAGTTAGACGTCCTCTAATTTTGTTGTTGCATGTTTTAAGTGGTGACCAAGGGTATCTAGTAGGATCGCATCTTACTTACGCAAACACCACAACAGAGATATATGAGTTGCTATTTAACCTCAACCAAGGACCTCCTTGGTCAAATCCGATTCAACTAAAGTTGGAGAAACCGACAATTGCCAGTCATCTTTGAGCAAAGGGGGTTACTCGTAACGATGAAACCAGTCTCTCGTAAGCGTACGAGTAATGTCGGTCCAAGCCGCTTCAATCCAACAATACCGCGGAATCAAGAAAAGACTAAGGAGGGCAGCAAAGCGCACATCACCGCCCACAAAAAATTTTGTGTTCTACTCGAGAATACATCTACGCATGAACCTACCTCATGATGCCACTGTTGGGGAACGTCGCATGGGAAACAAAAATTTTCCTACGCGCACGAAGACCTATCATGGTGATGTCCTTCTACGAGAGGGGATGAGTGATCTACGTACCCTTGTAGACCGTACAGCAGAAGCGTTAGAGAACGCGGTTGATGTAGTGGAACGTCCTCACGTCCCTCGATCCGCCACGCGAACAATCCCGCGATCAGTCCCACGATCTAGTACCGAACGGACGGCACCTCCGCGTTCAGCACACGTACAGCTCGACGATGATCTCGGCCTTCTTGATCCAGCAAGAGAGACGGAGAGGTAGAAGAGTTCTCCGGCAGCGTGACGGCGCTCCGGAGGTTGGTGATGACCTTGTCTCAGCAGGGCTCCGCCCGAGCTCCGCAGAAACGCGATCTAGAGGAAAAACCGTGGAGGTATGTGGTCGGGCTGCCGTGGAAAAGTCGTCTCAAATCAGCCCTAAAACCTTCGTATATATAGGAGGGAGGGAGGGGGCCTTTGCCTTGGGGTCCAAGGACCCTCAAGGGGGTCGGCCGAGCCAAGGGGGAGGACTCTCCCCCCCAAACCGAGTTGGACTAGGTTTGGTGGGAGGGAGTCCCCCTTCCTTCCCACCTCCTCCCTTTTTTTTTCTTTCTCTCTTGATTTTTTTATCCTTGGCGCATAGGGCGCTTGTGGGCTGTCCCACCAGCCCACTAAGGGCTGGTGTGTCTCCCCAAGGCCTATGGGCTTCCCCAGGGTGGGTTGCCCCCCCCGGTGAACTCCCGGAACCTTTTCATCATTCCCGGTACATTCCCGGTAACTCCAAAAACCTTCCGGTAATCAAATGAGGTCATCCTATATATCAATCTTCGTTTCCGGACCATTCCGGAAACCCTCGTGACGTCCGAGATCTCATCCGGGACTCCGAACAACATTCGGTAACCAACCATATAACTCAAATACGCATAAAACAACGTCGAACCTTAAGTGTGCAAACCCTGCGGGTTCGAGAACTATGTAGACATGACCCGAGAGACTCCTCGGTCAATATCCAATAGCGGGACCTGGATGCCCATATTGGATCCTACATATTCTACGAAGATCTTATCGTTTGAACCTCAGTGCCAAGGATTCGTATAATCCCGTATGTCATTCCCTTTGTCCTTCGGTATGTTACTTGCCCGAGATTCGATCGTCAGTATCCGCATACCTATTTCAATCTCGTTTACCGGAAAGTCTCTTTACTCGTTCCGTAATACAAGATCCCGCAACTTACACTAAGTTACATTGCTTGCAAGGCTTGTGTGTGATGTTGTATTACCGAGTGGGCCCCGAGATACCTCTCCGTCACACGGAGTGACAAATCCCAGTCTTGATCCATACTAACTCAACTAACACCTTCGGAGATACCTGTAGAGCATCTTTATAGTCACCCAGTTACGTTGCGACGTTTGATACACACAAAGCATTCCTCCGGTGTCAGTGAGTTATATGATCTCATGGTCATAGGAATAAATACTTGACACGCAGAAAACAGTAGCAACAAAATGACACGATCAACATGCTACGTCTATTAGTTTGGGTCTAGTCCATCACGTGATTCTCCCAATGACGTGATCCAGTTATCAAGCAACAACACCTTGTTCATAATCAGAAGACACTGACTATCATTGACCAACTGGCTAGCCAACTAGAGGCATGCTAGGGACGGTGTTTTGTCTATGTATCCACACATGGAAATGAGTCTTCATTCAATACAATTGTAGCATGGATAATAAACTATTATCTTGATACAGGAATTATAATAATAACCATATTTATTATTGCCTCTAGGGCATAATTCCAACAATAAATTCATTGGGTTACCTCCCAACAAGCGCTATTGTTTAACGCCCTTAGCTAGGCATTGATAATTCAATGATGCTCTCATAAAAGACAAGAATTGAAGCACAGCGAGATCATCATAAATCATGTGAAAATCACATCTAAGTCTAACATAATTCCTATGCATAGGCATTTTATAGGAAAACAAATTGTGAAGACAACCAATAGTTACCATATGCAAGGAAGAAGAAAGAGACAATAGCAATCTCAACAAAACGAGAGGTAATTTAGTGACATGAAAGTTTCTACCATAATATTTTCCTCTCTCATAACAATTACATGTGGGATCATAATCAAATTCAACAATATAGCTATCACATAGGATATTCTTTTCATGATCCACATGCATGCAAAGTTGACGCTCTTCAAAAATTGTGGGTTTATCATCAACTAAAGTCATGACTTCTCCAAACCCACTTTCAGTATTATTGCAAATATCATATTCATCATGAGGCTTAAAAAATATTAAAGATCATAAGAAAAATCATCACCTCAATCATGATTATTGCAACAAGTAGTGGACATAGCAAAACTAGCATCCCCAAGCTTAGGGTTTTGCATATTTTTATTATGATTGCCATTAATAGAATTCATAGTGAAACCATTGCAATCATGCTTTTCATTCAAGGAGCCCTCGTGAATCACTTCATAAATTTCTTCATCACAATTTTCAGATTCACACATCTCAAGCAAAATTTCATAAAGATAAATTTTGCACAAAACTCACTAGCAATTGGATCAACATAATTGGATCTCTTAAAGAGATTAGCAAGTGGATGAGGATCCATATCAATAGATTTTCAGCAAGCGAAGATGCAAGCATATTGAAGGCACATATCACACAAGCAAAGGAAAGGCAAACGAAAGAAAGGGCAAATGAAAAAGCCAAATATTTTTTGTAATTTTTGTTTTTCAGAAGTGGAAGAGATGAAAACGAGAGGGAAAAAAGTAAATGCAAGAGATGAGTTTGCAATAGTTACTTGGATAAGCTTCACTTAGAATAGTCCCCGGTGCCAGAAATTGACACATTGGAGGAAGAGTGTTCTTGACTCGATACTCCCCGGCAACGGCGCCAGAATTTGGCACGTTGACGGGAGACTATTCTTGGCTTGATACTCTTCCCCGGCAACGGCGCCAGAAATTCTTCTTGCTACCTCTTGAGCTTGCGTTGGTTTTTCCCTTGAAGAGGAAAGGGTGTTGCAACACAGTAGAAGTAAGTATTTCCCTCAGTTTGAGAACCAAGGTATCAATCCAGTAGGAGTATCAAGGCAAGACTCCAGAGTACCTGCACAAAAACAAACAAACTTGCACCCAACGCTATAAAGGGGTTGTCAATCCATTCACGATTAAATGCAAGGTGAGATCTTAAGGCGGAAAGTGCAACAAAGTGAAAGTGTAGAGCTGAAAATATGATGTGAAGTAGACCCGGGGGCCATAGTGTTCACTAGAGGCTTCTCTCATGATAACAAATATTATGATGGTTGAACGAATTACTGTCGAGCAATTGATAGAACCGTGCAAAGTCATGACGATATCTAAGGTAATGATCATACATATAGGCATCACGTCCGAGACAACTAGACCGATACTTTCTGCATCTACTACTATTACTCCACACATCAACCGCTATCCAGCATGCATCTAGTGTATTAAGTTCATGACAAACGGAGTAACGTCTTAATTAAGATGTCATGATGTAGAGGGATAAATTCATGCAATAGATATAAACCCCATCTTTTTACCCTTGATGGCAACAACACGATACGTGCCATGCTACCCCTTTTGTCACTGGGTGAGGTCACCGCACGGTATGAACCTAAAACCAAGCACTTATCTCATTGCAAGAATTATAGATCAAGTTGGCCAAACGGAACCCACAACTCGAAGAGAATTACAAGGATATGAAATCATGCATATAATAGATCAGAGGAAACTCAAATAACATTCATAGATAATCTGATCATAAATCCACAATTCATCGGATCTCGACAAACACACCGCAAAAGAAGATTACATCGGATAGATCTCCATGAAGATCATGGAGAACTTTGTATTGAAGATCCAAGAGAGAGAAGAAGCCATCTAGCTACTAGCTATGGACCCAAAGGTCTGTGGTGAACAACTCATGCATCATCGGAGAGGCGCTGGTGTTGATGAAGAAGCCCTCCATGTACGAATCCCCCCTTTGACAGGGCACCAGAACGTGCCCCAGATGGGATCTTGTAGAGACAGATGCTTGCGGCGGTGGAAAAGTATTTTCATGGCTCTCTCTGGCAGTTTCAGGTTTTTGGAGAATTTATAGGCGGAAGAACTAGGGCAGGGGAGCCACAGGGGGACCACAAGCCTTCTAGGCCCGCTCCCCTAGGCCGGCCTGGGTGGCTTTTGACCTCCTCCGAGGTCCCCTGCCTTGGTTCCCAAGTTTCCTCTGTGTCTTCTGTTATGGAAAAAATCATTCCGCATGTTTTATTCCGTTTGGACTCTGTTTAATATTCTCCTCTGAAATAGGTCAAAAACACGGAAAAAATAGGAACTGACACTTGGCAATGAGTTAATAGGTTAGTCCCAGAAAAGATATAAAATAGCATATTCATGCATACAAAACATCCAAAGTGGACATGATAATAGCATGGAACCATAAAAAATTATAGATACGTTGGAGACGTATCAACCACCGTGGTTAGTTTCTTCTTTTTATCTTCTTTCTAAAAGAAAAAAGTTCTTACTTGTATGATTTAGATAGATACTTGTGTAATTTTCTTACTTCTATTATTGTTTGTTATTATATAGTGCGATGGTTTTGGTATCCACCTCCATCGGCCCTCGTCATGTCTACGATTCGGATGTGGTATATATTATCTTTTATAACTACTTGTTTGATTTAGTGTTTATGACAATTATGCCGACCAACGTGACATAGATTTTTTTATCTAGGAGGTATGTGAACCGGAAATTTGAACCAACATACAAATTCTTGCCAAGAAGTTAAATTTGGTTGAAAAATAAAATAGTTACTTGAAAGAAAAATTACAAAGAGTTGAAGAGGAGAAGATGATATTGGAGTTGGATGTTGCCGATGTACGTGGCGATCACAAGATCAAGATGAATGCAATGCGCTTGAAGATTAGAAACATTAGAAAATATGCCATTCATAGTGAGGGTTGGTATCATTATGCCATTGGATCAATTTGTACCTTAGTTGCGGTTATGATCACATTTGTTATTGCATTTAAATTTAATAGTTTCAATGTATATTCTAATTAGATGCTCTAGAGAGCTATATGTTGTTCAATAATGAGAACTTCGTAAGAACGTTATGTATTTATTTTGGTCTCTACTGTACTTTGGCTTTAATGTGATGATGAGTCTCTATTAATTTGGTCACTTCTCTATTGATGATATGTTGTAATGGTTTTTAATACACGCACTCATGTGGAAAAAATTAAATAAGTTCGACAGAATGAAAGGCTTTTGTAACAGATGAGTTTTCCTATGAAACCCTCATACTTCGAAAGAGATTGTCCGATTTATACACGAAGTGCATCCAGCTTTTGCGGCAACCCTCTCAACTTTTTAGCACATGCTATGTGGGTGAAATGATTATACCATGCCAACTTTCAACCTATTAAGAGTTCATTTGTAGTGCTTTCCAATTTCTGGGTCATTTAGCTCCAAAAAATCAGTAAAAGCATGGAAAATACAAAATAAAGTCAGACAGTGTTGAAAATTGACGATGTGGCCTTGAATGGTTCATTATGAACACACAAAAAGTCTGGAGTTCAAATAAGTTCAAAAATACGAAATGCCTTTTGTAACAGATGAGTTTTCGTATGAAACCATCATACTTCGAAAGAGGTTGTCCGATTTGTACACAAAGTGCATCCAGTTTTTGCGGAAACCCTCACAACTTTTTAGCACATGCTATGTGGGTGAAATGATGGTACCATGCCAACTTTCAACCTATTAAGAGTTCATTTGTAGTGCTTTTCAATTTCTGGGTCATTTAACTCCAAAAAATCAGTAAAAGCATGAAAAATACCAAATGAAGTCAGAAGGTGTTGAAAATTGATGATGTGGCCTTGAATGCTTCATTTCGAACACATAAAAAGTCTGGAGTTCAAATAAGTTCGAAAAAATGAAATGCCTTTTGTAAGAGATGAGTTTTCGTATGAAACCATCACACTTCAAAAGAGATTGTCCGATTTGTACATGAAATGCATCTTGTTTTTGCGGCAACCCTCTCAACTTTTTAGCACATGCTATGCGGGTGAAATGATGATACCATGCCAACTTTCAACCTATTAAGAGTTCATTTGTAGTGCTTTTCAATTTCTGGGTCATTTAGCTCCAAAAAATCAGTAAAAGCATGAAAAATACTAAATGAAGTCAGAAAGTCTTGAAATCTAATGATGTGACCTTGAATGGTTCATTTTGAACACACAAAAAGTCTGGAGTTCAAATAAGTGCTTAAGATGTCCTGTTTTGGTACTGCCCATGAAGACTATGTTTTTAGTGTGGATCTATATGAGATGTTATGTTTCATGTGTCGAATCATGTGAAGAATAGATCATGTTGGAATTTCTTCAATCATGTCGAATCATGTGGAATCATGTCTAATCATGTGAAGAATAGATCTTGTTTGCATTTCTTGAATCATGTCGAATAATGTGAAGAATAGATCTTGTTGGAATTTCTTGAATCATGTCGAATCATGTGAAGAATAGATCTTGTTGGAATTTCTTGAATCATGTCGAATCATGTCGAATCATGTGAAGAATAGATCTTGTTGGTATTTCTTGAATCATGTCGAATCATGTGAAGAATAGATCTTGTTGGCATTTCTTGAATCATGTCGAATCATTGGAAGAATAGATCTTGTTGGAATTTCTTGAATCATGTCGAATCATGTGAAGAATAGATCTTGTTGAAATTTCTTGAATCATGTCGAATCATGTGGAACGATGTCGAATCATGTGGAGAATAGATCTTGTTGGCATTTCTTGAATCATGTCGAATCATGCGGAGCTTGGTGAAGAACCACATGTTCTTGCCGGTCTTGAACCTCTCCTTGAGCTTGGCCTTGGTGGACTTGGCAGTGGTGAACTTATTGTACTTGGTGGTGAGGGAGTTGGGGGCGCTGGAGACCACCTCCTTGAGGTCGACGTCGAGGGTGTAGCGGGTGGGCATGAGGTGGGTGAAGTTGACGAGCTTGAGGAAGACCTTGACGCGGGATTCTTGGCCGTCTTCTTGGCCGAGTCCTTGCGGATCACCTTCTTCGGGTATTTGGCTAGGCCGGCAACCAGGCAGTGCCCGTAGGGGCGGTCGCGGGTGCCCTCCTCGAACACGCGCACGATCACGGCCTTCTTCCCGGCATACCTGCCCTGCAGCAGGATCACCGCCTTGCCCAGTTTCAGGAACTTCACCATATTCCTTCTCCTCTCCTCGCGCTGCGCTGCCGCCGGTGGGTTTCGGGTTGGGGGAGGGGTTGGAGGTTGTGGGCGGGGGAAAGCTGGCGGCGTGGGTGGGGAGGAGATTATATAGGGTTGGCAGCACTAGGGTTTCACCGAATCATGTGAAGAATAGATCTTGTTTTTGGTGGTTCTTCACCAAGCACCTCGGCCGTCGCAGGCAAAGTCCATTCGTGTCGGTTTGTGGCACCAACCAGGACCAAAGACATCCTTTCGTGTCGGTTGGTGGAACAAACCAGGACCAAAGACTCCCTTTAGTGTCCATTTGCGGCACAAACCGAGACTAAAGGTCTCTTCTTCCCGCCCGTTAGGCTGCTGAAAATTGACCTTTAGTCCCGGTTTGTGGATCCAACCGGGACGAAAGGGCAGTATTGGTCCCGGTTTGTTCCTCGAACCGGGACAACAGGTTTTCGCATATAAGGCTGGAGTTATCAAATTTTCCCCAACCTCTCCCATTTGCCCCGCGCCGGCGCCGCCGATCCATTCCTCCTCGTCATCGCCGCCGTCCCCGGGCCCGTCGTCGTCGCCGCCCCCGGGCCCGTCGTCGTCGCCGCCCCCGAACCCGTCGCCATCGCCGCCCCCGCCCCGAGCCCGTCATTGTCGCTGCCCCCGAGCCCGTCGCCGTTGCCGCCCCCACCCTGAGCCCATTGTCGTCGCCGCCCCCGAGCCCATCGCCGTCGCTGCCTCCGCTCCGAGCCCGTCGTCGTCGCCGCCCCTGAGCCAGTCGCCGCCTCTGCCCCGAGCCCGTCATCGTCGCCGCCCCCTAGCCCGTCGCCGCCGCCGCCCCCGCCATGAGCCCGTCATCGTCGCCGCACCCAAGCCCGTCGCCGTCGCCGCCCCGAGCCCTTCGTCGTCGACCCCGAGCATGTCATCGTCGCTGCCCCCTCCTCGAGCCCGTCGATGAGCTCGACCCCGGCCTCCATCTCGACCTCGACCCCGACACCGACCCAAACCTCTAGTGAGACATCCCCATGGCTAGGGTTCTTGCTAGGATATGATTCTTGTATATTTGCAAAATATTTGCTCAAGCCCCGAATGTTGTTGCGGAAATATTTGCAATATATATATATATATATATATATATTGTGTTTTATTATTGTATTTTTGGTGTTATACTTGCATGTTGAGAAAAAATAGGTAGTGGGTGCTAGATAAATTCAAATGTGATGATTATTGTATAAATGATAACTAGAAAGTAAAACATTAAAGAATAGGAAAATTTTCTCAGAGGAATTTGTCTCGACGTCGACGATGCCCGACCCGCATCCTCGTCGTCAAGTGGTTAGCAAGAGCCTGCTTGATAGGAGCCATGTACGGGACTGGGTTCCGTTGGGCTAGCACTGGGAGGTGCTACCTTCCGGGGGGCCCACCTTGGTGAGGAATCTGGGTCTCATCGTTGACCCAGAGCTTCTTTGGTGGCGGTCGCGTGGGCCATTATCGGTGCCAAGGGTGTTGGCCCCCACGGAGGTGGTACGTTGCCGTGTCAGGGAGGAGGACGAGCACGTCTGTCGCTACATGGCTACGTTGGATGTCAGGTTCTCCAATACCTGGCAAGATCTCGAGGGACATCACCCGAGCTATGATCCGATGATGGTTCCTTATCTTTGGGTTGCCACCGCCTGCACTGTGAGACGTCAAATGGATTTTTATTAGTGATATTGTATGATAATATTCGAGATGTATTAGTGATAATATCTGTTATGTTTCGGTTTGTCGTTCCTCCTTGTATGACTTCATTGAGTTGGTAAATGAGTAAGATGATGATGAGTTATATATCATTTATTTGATGTGTGTATGTTATTGCACGGAAAACCTCCTAGTGCGTATGTAGAGGATGATGCATTCTGAATATAGAGATGTCTTAGTGTTCTTGTGATGTGTGTGTTTAGGAAGGAAAGACTCGACAGACCTAAAGTCAACACATTGCATATTGAGTAATAGTGATCTGTTTTATAATTAATAGTGATATGTCATATAAGTTTTCTGGTAGATGCCTTTGATCGATTTTAAATCTTTCAACTATGAACATAGAAATGTCTGACGACGAAAGGAAATTAGCTATGTGTGAATACCGCCAAGATGAGCGTGACCTGTGCGACACGCCTCACCTAGGTGATGATAGGCGCTTCGGCATCATGCTGGATGAGGACTTCGAAGTGGATGCAGTAAGTCACAACGTCAAGTATTTTTCTTAATTAAGCATGACTTCTTTTGCTTCAACTTATAATTTTTATTTTTTACTATTCTACTAGCGTATCCCATGCCATTCAAGAATTTATGTCTTGGATAAGATTGGTTTTAGTACTGAAAAAACTATGGAGGTAAAGATAGTTCACTTGAGGACTGAGCATGGTTATACTTTTGCCATAAAGTTGTACAATCGAGACACCTACTCCTTTTTTGAATGCAAAACTTGGGTAGCACTATGCAAGGCTTATGCATTTGAGCCTAATATAGAGAAGTCTTAGTGTTCTTGTGCGTGTGTGTTTATGATATTCGTCCGGAAGATGAATTTGAAGGTAAGATCGACATCTGGGTCGATGTGCAGATGCCTCCAGTTCTACCCTTATGTGAGTTTCTCAACCATATTTATTAAGTATTTTATATTGTTTATTTAAAAATAGTTGACAACTTATTTCCATTGAAAGCTTATTTTCGTTCTTCAAAAAATGTACGGAAGATGGTAGACAGAACCTATTACTACAATGATGAAGCAACATTAACTTGTAAGGAGAAACATCATATTGTCGCATTTATCAATGATCTTGATAATTACAATACCTATGAGCAAACTCCGCCACATTATGGTCAATACGTGTCACTAGTGCACGTGGTGAACTACGGTAACATGCATGGAGATTGCATGGTAAGATTTTCTACTATTACGACATCTGTGCATCTTTTGCATAAATTCTTGTAAAACTAAACTACATTGCTAGTGATGTCTACTACGCAACCTTCTCCTTGCAGACATTGTTGGTCCTCCAAGTGCAGAGGTTTCTAGGACAGTAGCTATTTTCCCTCAAGTGGGTGACCTTAGGTTTATCAATCCGCAGGAGGCGTAGGATGAAGATGGTCTCTCTCAATTAACCCTGCAACCAAATAACAAAGAGTCTCTTGTGTCCCCAACACACCCAATACAATGGTAATTGTATAGGTGCACTAGTTCGATGAAGAGATGGTGATACAAGTGCAATATGGATGGTAGATATAGGTTTTTGTAATCTGAAACAACAAAAAAGCAAGGTTACTAATAATAAAAGTGAGCACGAACGGTATTGCAATGCGTGGAAACAAGGCCTAGGGTTCATACTTTCACTAGTGAAGTTCCCTCAACAATGATAACATAATTGGATCATATAACTAGCCCTCAACATGCAACAAAGAGTCACTCCAAAGTTACTAATAGCAGAGAACAAACGAAGAGATTATTGTCAGGTACGAAACCACCACAAAGTTTATTCTTTCTGATCGATCTATTCAAGAGTCCGTAGTAAAATAACACGAAGCTATTCTTTCCATTCAATCTATCCTAGAGTTCGTACTAGAATAGCACGTCAAGTATTCGTGGGCATGATTATACGATATGCATCACACAATCTCAGAATCATCTATTCAACCAACACATAGAACTTCAAAGAGTGCCCCAAAGTTTCTACGGGAGAGTCAAAACATGTGCCAACCCATATGCATAGGTTCCCGATGTCATGAAACCCGCAAGTTGATCACCAAAACATACATCAAGTAATCGCATGAATATCCCATTGTCCCCACAGATAGACACGTGCGAGACATACATCAAGTGTTCTTAAAGACTCAATCCGATAAGATAACTTCAAAGGGGAAACTCAATTCATTACAAGAAGGGAGAGGGGGAAGAACATCATAAGATCCAACTATAGTAGCAAAGCCTGCGGTAGATCGAGATCAAGACATCTCAATAACACGAGAGAGAGATCAAACACATAGCTACTGGTACATACCCTCAGCCCCGAGGTTGAACTACTCCCTCCTCGTCATGGAGATCGCCGGGATGATGAAGATGGCCACCGGAGATGGATTCCCCCTCCGGCAGGGTGCCAGAACGGGCTCGAGATTGGTTTTTGGTGGCTACAGAGGCTTGCGGCGGCGGAACTGCCGATCTAGGTTTCTTTTTGGGGGTTTCTGAATTTATCGGAATTTATGGCGGTGGAATTACGTAGGTTGGGCCCACGGGTAGGTCACAAGCCTGCTAGGTGCAACCTAGGGGGGCCCCTCCTGGGCTTGTGACTCCCTCGTGGCTCTTATGGCCTTCTTCCAAAGCTTCCGGGGTCTCTTTTGGTCCAAAAAAATCATCGTGAAAGTTTTATTCCATTTGGACTCCGTTTGATATTCTTCTCTGAAAAAGGTCAAAAAGACGGAAAAAACAGAAACTGGCACTTGGCACTGAGTTAATAGGTTAGTCCCAAAAAAGATATAAAATATCATATTCATGCATATAAAACATCCAAAGTTGTCAAGATAATAGCATGGAACCATCAAAAAATATAGATACGTTGGAGACGTATCAAGCATCCCCAAGCTTAACTCCTGCTCGTCCTCGAGTAGGGAAGTGATAAAGACCAAATTTTTGATGTGGAATGCTACCTAACATATTTTTCATTTGTAACTTCTTTCTTGTGGCATGAATGTTCAGATTTGTAAGATTCAAAAAAATAGTTTACTATTGACATGAAAACAATAATGCTTCAAGTATACTAGCAAAGTAATCATGAACTTTTGAAATAACAAGGCCAAAGAAATTTATCCCTGCAAAATCATATAGTCTGGCTATGCTCCATCATCCCCACACAACGAATTTAAATCATGCACAACCCCAGTATTCGCCAAGTAATTGTTTTTGCACTCTTACTTTATGCTACTGCAACAAAAGACCTTCCAACGACGCCAGAAATAGGCGTGTTGACGGGAGACTATTCTTGTCTTGATACTCCTCGACAACGGCGCCAGGAATCCTTCTGCTACGGCTACGCCTTTAGGGACTTCGTTGGAAAATATGCAAAGGATTCCCCCGTGGCCTTCGAGCCTTGCGTTGGTTTTCCCTCGAAGCGGAAAGGGTGATGTAGCACAGCGGCGTTAAATATTTCCCTCAGTTTTGAGAACCAAGGTATCGATCCAGTGGGAGGATCACGTCAAGTCACAAGTACCTGCACGAACACAAAGAGCTTGCACCCAACGCTATGAAGGGGTTGTCAATCCCTTATAGATTGTTTGCAAAGTGAGAACTGAAAGCAAAAAGTAAAGAAAGAAAAGTAAAAGTGAAAGTGGAGACGAAAGTTGTGAATAGACCCGGGGGCCGTAGTGTTCACTAGTGGCTTCTCTCATGAAAGCAAGTAGATGGTGGGTGAACGAATTACTGTCGAGCAATTGATAGAACCGCGCAAATTCGTGACGTTATCTATGGCAATGATTATATCTATAGGCATCACGTCCAAAACAAGTAGACCGATACTTTCTGCATCTACTACTATTACTACACACGTCGACCGCTATCCAGCATGCATCTAGTGTATTAAGTTGATAAGAACGGAGTAACGCCTTAAGCAAGATGACATGCTGTAGATGGACAATCTCATATCTATGATAAAAGCCCATCTTGTTACCCTTGATGGCAACAACACGATGCGTGCCTTGCTGCCCTTTCTATCACTGGGAAAGGTCACCACACGGTATGAACCCAAAACCAAGCACTTTTCCCATTGCAAGAATCATAGATCTAGTTGGCCAAACAAAACCCAAGACTCGGAGAGACTTACAAGGATATAAAATCATGCATATAAGAAATTAGCAAAGACTCAAATATAATTCATAGATAATCCGATCACAAATCCACAATTCATTGGATCTCGACAAACACACCGCCAAAGAGGATTACATCGGATAGATCTCCATGAAGATCATGGAGAACTTTGTATTGAAGATCCAAGAGAGAGAACATGCCATCTAGCTACTAACTATAGACCCGTAGGTCTGAAGTGGACTACTCACGAGTCATTGGAGAGGCGATGATGTTGATGTAGAAGCCCTCCAACTCCAAAGTCCCCTCCGGCAGGGCACCGGGAAGGGTCTCCAGATGAGATCTCGCGGAAACGGAAGCTTGCGGAGGCGGAAAAGTGTTTTCGTGGATGCCCTGATTTTTTTGGGATTTTAGGGAATATATAGGCGAAAGAGCTAGGGCAGGGGAGCTACAGGGAGGCCACAAGCCTGGTAGCCGCCGGCCCCCCTCGTGGCGGCTACAGGGCTTGTGGGCCCCGTGTGGTGCTCCTGCCTTGGCCCTCAAGTCCCCCGATCTTCTTCTGTTCTGGAAAAATTATTTTGGGGATTTTATTCCGTTTGGATTCCGTTCTAAAATCAGATCTGAAAAGATTTAAAAACACAGAAAAAATAGGAACTGGCACTTGGCACTGAATTAATAAGTTAGTCCCTAAAAAGATATGAAAGGTACATAAAACATCCGAAGTTGGCAAGATAACAGCATGAAATCATCAAAAATTATAGATACGTTTGAGACGTATCACTTTCTCAAACTTTTTCAACTCTCATGCAATATATGGGCATGAGCATGGATATAGCACTATAGGTGGAATAGAGTGTTGTGGAGGTTGTGAGGCAAAAAGGAGGAGATGGTCACATTGACTCGGCGTATCAATGGGCTATGGAGATGCCCATCAATAGATATGAATGTCAATGAGTAGAGATTGCCATGCAACGGATGCACTAGAGCTATAAGTGTATGGAAACTCAAAAAGAAAACTAGTGGGTGTGCAACCCAACTTTCTTGCTCACGAAGACCTAGGGCAATTTTGAGGAAGCCCGTCATTGGAATATACAAGCCAAGTTATATAATCAAAATTCCCAATAGTATATGGAAGTGACAAAACAAGAGACTCTCTATCATGAAGAACATGGTGCCATTTTGAATCACAAGTGTGGAAAAAGATAGTAGCATTGTCCCTTCTCTCTTTTTCTCTCATTTTTTGTTTGTTTGGGCTCTTTGCCCTCTTTTTTTCATTTTTTTATTTCCTCACATGGGACAATGCTCGAATAATGATGATCATCACACTTTTATTTACTTACAACTCAATACTTAGAACAATGATGACTATATGAAATGCCTCCGGAAGTGTACCGGGATGTGCAACGATCTAGTTTAGCGTAAGACGTTGAAACATCTCGCTAGCTATCTAACGATCATGCAATGGCAATATGAAAGTGACAGCACATGTCATGAGACGGAACGGTGGGAGTTGCATGGCAATATATCTCGGAATGGATATGAAAATGCAATAATAGGTAGGTATGGTGGCTGTTTTGAGGAAGGTATATGGTGGGTTTGTGCACCGACGAAAGTTCCGCGGTACTAGAGAGGCTAGCAATGGTGGAAGGTAAAAGTGCATCTATACCATGGACTCACATTAGTCATAAAGAACTCATATACTTATTGCGAAAGTTTTTATTAGTAATCGAAACAAAGTGCTAAACGCATACTCCTAAGGGTAGGTGTTAAAGTTGGTAGGTGTTAACCATCGCGTGATCCCGACTGCCACACAAAGGATGACAATCAATAAATCAATTATGCTCCGACTTCCTAACATAGCGGTTCACCATACGTGCATGCTACGGGAATCACAAACTATAACACAAGTATTTCTACCAATCCATAATTACTAACTAGCAGGACTCTAATATCA
Source organism: Hordeum vulgare subsp. vulgare (assembly GCF_904849725.1). Classification (NCBI taxonomy): domain Eukaryota; kingdom Viridiplantae; phylum Streptophyta; class Magnoliopsida; order Poales; family Poaceae; genus Hordeum; species Hordeum vulgare. The sequence goes on from NC_058522.1 coordinate 388,333,220, forward strand.
CCATATCCATATCTCAAAACTAATTGTGAGGAATCAAACTTCTCTTACTAATCAATGCACTTGAATATGGAAGTTTTTATTATATCCTCTTTGGACGCCTATCATATTTAGGACTAATTTCATAGCACACGCCAATTACCAAGTTACTTAGAGAGAGCACTCTAAAAAAGATGTAAGTGACGATCGAGAGTTTTTATTTCTACAAAATATGACACCGCCGTGATCTAAAAAGATTTAAGTGAAGCACCAGAGCAAAATTATCTAGCTCAAAAGATATAAGTGAAACACATGCTAGCTAAATTGCCTACCTCAAAAGATATAAGTGAAGCTCATTGAGTATTCTAGCAAATTCACAATGAGTTCTTGTCCCTCTCAAAAAGGTGTGCAGAAAGGATGATTGTGACAAAACAAAAATCAAAGACTCCTATAATACACGACGCTCCAAGAAAAACACATATCATGTGGTGAATAAAAATATAGCTCCAAGTAACGTTACCGATGGATTGAAGACGAAAGAGGGGATGCCAGGCATCCCCAAGCTTAGGCTTTTTGGTGTCCCTGAATTTGGCTTGGAATGACATGGGCATCCCCAAGCTTAGGCTCTTGACACTCCTGGTTCCATAGTCCATCGAAACTCTATCCAAAACTTGAAAACTTCACCACACAAAACTTAATGGAACTTCGTGAGATGGGTTAGTATGATAACGAGCAAATCAATCACCTGGGTACTATCAAAACAGGACTCATAATTATTTTCACACAATTCCTACTGTATCTTACTATTTCTACAATTTAGATTACTCAATATAATCTATGGAAACACCAAAACAAGCAAACTATGCATTGAAAACAGAATCTGTCAAAAACAGAACAGTCTATAATGATCTGAATGCTAACCATACTTCTGCACTTCCAAAAATTCTGAAACAATTATAACAATTAGGGCAATTTGTATATCAATCAGCAGAAAAATAATCAACCTAAAAGCACTCCCTGGATAGAAATTAGAAATGATTTCGCGAGCGCAAAGTTTCTGTCTTTTTCTGCATGATCAAACAACTATCACCCAAACTAATCATAAAGGCTTTACTTGGCACTTTATTGAAACTAAGGCAATAAGACATGATTAATACAGTAGCTTAATCATGTGAACACACAAAAACAGTAAGGATACATATTGGGTTGTCTCCCAACAAGCACTTTTCTTTAATGCCTTTCAAGCTAGGCATGATGATTTCAATGATGCTCACATAAAAGATAATGAATGAAACATAATGGAAGCATCATGAAGCATATGACTAGCACATTTAACTCTAACCCACTTCCTATGCATAGGGATTTTGTGAACAAGAAATTTATCGGAGCAAGAATCAACTACCATAGGAAGGCAAAACAAGCATGACTTCAAAAATTTCAACACATAGAGAGGAAACTTGATGTTATTGCAAAATGTAGAGGCATATGATCCTCTCTCATAATAATTTTCAGTAGCATCATGAATGAATTAAACAATATAACCAGCACCAAAAGCATTCTTTTCATGCTCTATAATCATAGAAATTTTACTACTCTCCACATAAGGAAATTAATTCTCATCAATAGTAGTGGGAGTATCGTAAAAGACTTGAGTACTACAAATTGTTTCCACATTAAAAGAGTGATGTTCAGTGAAAGGATACTCAAGAGTATGACAAGTTTTATCATCCCTCTTCTTTGTAGCATAAGTATCATCACAATAATCATCATAAATAGGGGGCATGCTTTCATCATAATATATTTCATCTTCATCAAACATAGCATGCCCAAGCTTGTGGCTTTGCATATCATTAGCATCATGGGTATTCAAAGAATTCATACTAACAACATTGCAATCATGCTCATCATTCACATATTTTATGCCAAGCATTCTATGTAATTCTTCTTCTAGCACTTGAGCACAATTTTCCTTCCCATCATTTTCACGAAAGAGATTGAAAAGATGAAGCATATGAGGCAACCTTAATTCCATTTTTTGTAGTTTTCTTTCATAGACTAAACTAGTGATAAAACAAGAAACTAAAAGATTTGATTGCAAGATCTAAAGATATACCTTCAAGCGCTAACCTCCCCAGCAACGGCGCCAGAAAAGAGCTTGATTTCTACTACGCAACCTTGTCCTTGTAGACGTTGTTGTGCCTCCAAGTGCAAAGGTTTGTAGGACAGTAGCAATTTTCCCTCAAGTGGGTGATCTAAGGTTTATCAATCCACAGGAGGCCTAGGAGGAAGATGGTCTCTCTCAAGCAACCCTGCAACCAAATAACAAAGTGTCTCTTGTGTCCCCAATACACCCAATACGATGGTAAATTGTATAGGTGCACTAGTTCGGCGAAGAGATGGTGATACAAGTGCAATATGGATGGTAGATATAGGTTTTTGTAATCTGAAACTACAATAACAGCAAGGTAACTAATAATAAAAGTGAGCACGAACGGTATTGCAATGCGTGGAAACAAGGCCTAGGGTTCATACTTTCACTAGTGAAGTTCTCTCAACAATGATAACATAATTGGATCATATAACTAGCCCTCAACATGCAACAAAGAGTCACTCCAAAGTCACTAATAGCGGAGAACAAATGAAGAGATTATTGTTGGGTACGAAACCACCACAATGTTTATTCTTTCTGATCGATCTATTCAAGAGTCCGTAGTAAAATAACACGAAGCTATTCTTTCCATTCAATCTATCCGAGAGTTCATACTAGAATAACACCTTAAGACACACATCAACCAAGACCCTAATGTCACCTAGATACTCCATTGTCACCTCAAGTATCCGTGGGCATGATTATACGATATGCATCACATAATCTCAGAATCATCTATTCAACCAACACATAGAACTTCAAAGAGTGCCCCAAAGTTTCTACCGGAGAGTCAAAATGTGTGCCAACCCATATGCATAGGTTCCCGATGTCACGAAATATGCAAGTTGATCACCAAAACATACATCAAGTACTGTCACCACAGATAGACACGTGCAAGACATACATCAAGTGTTCTTGAAGACTCAATCCGATAAGATAACTTCAAAGGGGAAACTCAATTCATTACAAGAAGGAAGAGGGGGAAGAGCGTCATAAGATCCAACTATAGTAGCAAAGCCCACAGTACACCGAGATCAAGACATCTCAAGAATACAAGAGAGAGATCAAACACATAGCTACTGGTACATACCCTCAGCCCCGAGGGTGAACTACTCCCTCCTCGTCATGGAGATCGCCGGGATGATGAAGATGGCCACCGGAGATGGATTCCTCCTCCGACAGGGTGCCGGAACAGGCTCCAGATTGGTTTTTGGTGGCTACAGAAGCTTGCGGCGGCGGAACTCCCGATCTAGGTTTCTTTTGGGGGGATTCTGAATTTATAGGAATTTATGGCGGAGGAATTACGTCGGTTGGGCCCACGAGGAGGTCACAAGCCTGCTAGGTGCGACCTAGGGGGGCGCGCCTCCTTGGCTTGTGACTCCCTGGTGGCTCTTTTGGCCTTCTTCCTAAGCTTCGGGGGTCTCTTTTGGTCCAAAAAAAATCATCACGAAAGTTTTATTCCATTTGGACTCCGTTTGATATTCTTCTGTGAAAAATGTCAAAAAAACGGAAAAAACAGAAACTGGCACTTGGCACTGAGTTAGTAGGTTAGTCCCAAAAAAGATATAAAATAGCATATTCATGTATATAAAACATCCAAAGTTGACAAGATAATAACATGGAACCATCAAAAATTATAGATACGTTGGAGACGTATTAGCTAGCTACAAAGTTAATACTATGTTTTTCAACAGAAAATACCGCAAGATTGTGTGCCTCATCTGATGTTTCCAAGAGGTCGCGTTGATGTTATGAGCATACGACCAGCGCGGCCAGGTCAGCCTAGGTATCTGCATCACTCCTGTCCATACCGGATTTTAAAACCGATGAAATGACAATCAAAGATTGGAAAAAAATGTATGGTCAATCTTAGAGAGCTATTTGGAAGCAACATTGTGCGTAGGCCAAGAATGGTAGACAAGATGATCTCCATTCTCCATAATGGAGAGTCGGGGCCTATCTTATTTTATGACATTCTACCTAAGAGAGGGTAAAGTAGGTCCTATGAGAGAGGAGTAGGTCCTAGGTACAATGTGTTATTATATGCTACAATGTGTTACAGTTGATGATGATGAGGAGGAGGAGTTGTGATTATGACTAGTGACCAACTTTTGTTATATGATGTCTCATTGATGAAAATGATGATTAAATAGTGTTGGTGGTAATGACTATGATGATTATTAGCTATAGTTATGCAAGAGTTTTTATATTAATATGATGATGATGTTGATCATGATTATCATGATAATTTGTTATTATGATCATGATTGGTTATTATATCATTGGGGGAAGGAAAGCGGATTAGATTCATGGGTGGATGAATCTTCGACGTTGGGTTCATTAGCCCAGATGTCGTAAATGAATGGTCGATACGCCACAATACCTAAGAGACCGAGGATAACTTGCTTAAGTGGTTACTTCTACATCACGGAGAAAGAAAGGACACTTCTCTCTCTGAGCTAGCTAACACAATATGAAACCCCTAAATTAACCCTCCAAAACCCCCAACACACACCCCTATTCAAAAAAACCCACCTCCTGGTCCCCGTTGGTATTACCAACCAGGACTACACGCCCTCCTGCTTGGGTTCCCCACAGAGGCCACGTGGAGGCCCTTCTGTTCCGGTTGTTAAAGGAACCGGGACTAACAGTTTTGGGCTTTAGTCCCGATCCTTTAGTCCCGGTTCCGGAACCGGGGCTAATGGGCCTCTGGAACTGGGACAAATGGTCATTTTCTACTAGTGAATGCCAGCCATGCTGAGAAGTAATACACCATATACAAAATATTCAGGATGAACTAGACAAAACTGATAAAAGGACAGAAAAGAAACAAAGGCCCAATCAAGAACTCCACATACTTGAACTCCTCCATATACTCTGCTAGGGGAAGACATGGCGTTTGCGTGCATCACAAGTACGGAGTGACAAATATCAGATCAAAATCGACGAAAAATTACTAAACCGTAGATGCACCTTGCTATGCCAACAGATCCTAGCAAACTACTGACTACAAATAGATAACAAATCGCGTGCTAACGCAAAAAACATAAACAACATTATCAAAAAACATAGCCACTACGGGAATTAGACCAAGGGATCGAGAAACGGATCACAATCAAGGGGATGAACGACGGGCATGGAGGGTGGCGACTGTAGCGGAGGGGCAAGGGGCAAGGGAGCGGAGGGGTAAGGGGCAAGGGAGGGGAGGGGAAAGGGTTGGGGAGCGGAGGGGGGCGCGGAATGCGGGAATCTAGGCCTGTGGAGGACGGTGGTTTTGCGGGCGTCGACGGTTGGTTAGGGCGACGGTGATTTCAAGGAAGGGGAGAGGTTTCAAGAAGCTCTGCAAGAGAGGGCACATGTTTTTCTCCACTGTGTCCATATAGGCGGAGAAATAGGTGTGTACCTGCGAGCCCCAAGTGTGTCGGCCTCATTCGAAGGATTGCGTAAAACGGGCCTACGCAAAAGGGCCCGACCAAAAAGGACAATAAATTCGAACCACATGCAGTTTGGTGTGAGGGAAAATGAAGTTAGGACGATAAAACAAAGAAATACATGGAGTTCGTCTAAAACAGTTATTCTTGAAAAAAGTCTACCTTCAAATAAGTGTCACAAAACAAACGAAAAAATGAATCTAGGCCCCCCCAACACCCCCTAAAACCGACCCATTTGCGAGGAGCTGCATCAACTGCACGCAAAAGGTGCACTCTGGTTCTATCCATAATAAACTGCATCAGTACAGACGAAGAAGTACATTACCGTAAGCAATGTAGTTCGATCACCACATTTACACACATATAACAAGACAACACATGTACGGATAAAACATTGTGGTTAACAAAAAAACTAATGAAAATAAAATAAAAACCACGGTAAAAGAACCACTTTCAGAAACAACCGCCCGATCCCAAGTGTTTCCATTCGTCACGAACCCACGATTAGATACGCCAAACAACCCACGATCTACACAACCGCATCAATCGCGAGATCATGTAGATCATCCCTTGCGGCAAAAACTCCCCCTTAAATTCAGAGCCACCGCAAGGTTTTCTCGTCCACAACATCACAAGTATTCATTGCGCTACCACCAAATCCCTTTCTCTCTTCAAACTCCAAGCGATACACATCTGCCGATGATGGGTTTCGTCAATGAGTAAAGGGACGTGCATGCCCATGGCAACACCAAGTTGCGCGTGATCCACACGAACGACAATAAGTATATGGTGACCTCCCTCGAGTAGTACGAGCACCACCTCAGACTCCAGTGCCACAAGATTGCCGAAATCAATATGGAGTACACCAACGAGCGTGACGCGACGCAGAAACCCGACCTAGTTGAACTCTCCGTCGACAAGACTCAGCCGGTGCTGCTCTTCCAACAGAGCAACACTGAAAGGTGCACCATGTTTGACAACTTCCTCACCAACGCCAGGTACACATTTGTTGGCCTCTCCATAGACGGCGACAAAACCAGGCTCGAGCCTGTCAACTTGTAGGTGACCAACTTCATCGACATCCAGAAGGAATGGAGGCTGCCCGAGGCCACCAAGGAGTTGGACTCCCTTGCGGAAATCGTCGACATCCTCGTTGACGACTACTACAACGACATGATGAAGAAAATCACCAATGAGGAGCACAAGCTCTGGGGATCCCTACCCCTATCCAAGAGGTACATCGAGTTTGTGGCAAAGGACATGTACACAGCGTACAAAATATGGAACCGCATCATCCTCACCCAGGACGGGCTTTGTTGCAGAAAGATGAAGAAGGAGGAGCCACCCATGAAGCGCGCCAGGAGCTGGGGATACTACACGTGGTGAAGAAGTGCGCCAGGAGCAGGGGAGACTGCACCTGTCGGCGAAAAAAGTATCTACAACATTGCACGCGTTGTTTTAGTTTTATCATCAAATTTGCTTTCTGTTGTTTGCTTACTTAATGTTAATTTCCTTGTGATCGATTTCTTTTCCTGAACTTTGTTTGCTTGTCATACAAAATAGCTTGTAATGATGAATTTTGCTTATGTTATGACTAAGTTTATTTCAATTACAAAACTAGAGTTCAATATTAGAACATACTACATTACACGCAAAAGATAGAGTTCAATATTAAAACATGTCGCAATGCACGCAAAAAGTATGTGATTCTAGCAGTGCACATACGGAAGAAGCTGCAGTACACAAAATAGGTTGCATGTAGTGCAAAACTATGGCCACATGCACTATAATATTCTAATTAATCCAGTGCACAACGATATAACAAAAAAATAGTGCACACCCTTATATTAAAAAAATATGAAGCAGGGATAAACACGAAAAAATTGGACGAAGATGTAGTGCATAAATAAGATGCACGAAGCACAAAAATGATCCTGCATTTGTAGTGCATATTTAAGGCGCATGCAATATATTATATTTGACGAATGAAGTGCACAACGATCTCAAAAACCATGCCCCATATTATTACGAGGAAAAATATGAAAAAATAGTGCTCACATGCAAACAGGCCCAAGCCTATCAACACAAGCGAGTACGAGCAACGATGTGTGGGGCCGGGCACACAAGGGCCCACATGTCAGATATGATAGTGATTAGAGTGGTGTGTATAAGCGCCTAGTAGGTATACAGAGGAGTTCGAAATGATTGCCTCGCCAGGGCTTATAAACTAGTAACGGTGTTTCCCGACGGGCGAGGTGGAACTAAACATAAGCACATACACACAACGCACCGGGAAGCAAAGCATACTTGGGCCAAATAACTATTAGCTCCAAAACAGGCCCAACACGCGGGAGAAGCCACTAAGATAAAAAAAAACTTTCCATCATACCACGAAAAATCACGGACCAAAAATAAAATAAATTTTCTTGAAAAATAAAAACAATAAAACAATCCACATAATATGCAGTTCGTCCACATAGGTACTTGCGGTTCGCTGGAATGAATTAAGGACTTCTCTTAAACACACAATCCATTTTAAGAAGAAAAAAGAAATCACATAAGCTCTCAACCCAATTGTAATAGAGTTACAATGCACAAACCTGTAGAACAGAGATGAAGATGAATGCACAGCAAGATCCCAGCATCAACAAAATGTAGTGCATCGTATGCACGCAAAATAAGTCCATTTTATGTATTAGAAATAAAACTTCAAAGTAAAAGAAAATCAGTCCGCACATTTCAGCCATGAAGTTAGTATCTTCACGAAAGTGTGTTTTTTGGTTTCAAGTATGTTTCCATTGTACTGCTTGCCACCTAAAACAACATTTAACACTGTGAAACTGCCTACAAAAAGCCTATCCACTCGTCCTCCACACCTACACGGACGACCCCTCTTCTTCTTATCTCCAAAAAATAGATCTAGGGTTCCACCAACTCACCCTCCTACTTCCGATCGTTCACCGGAGCTCATCATGGAAGACTGTTCCTGCGGCGTCCTCGCTAGGATGGTGCCGATAGTAGAGGCATGCATGCACTCTAATGGTGTGGAGCTCACTCAATCTGAGCAACGCATCCTGCTATCATGCGTGCTCACCGGAAACCGTGGGTTCAGGGCCCCATTTCTCCATCTTCTCAGAGCTGCGCACGTGCAGGATTCATGGGTATGTCTTTCGACAATTTATTCTTCGCCATTTTAAGTTGCTAATGAACAAATAAATCTATATTTCTCACCTTAACCAGTGTGACAAATAATGTCTAGATCTATCTTTTTTACAAGGTCTTCAATAATTAACACTGCGTGGTTCCATCTATTTTTCTTTCGCTCCAAACCGGCCAGATGTACATACTAATTAGATCTAAAACTATCGAGATGGAACACAATAACACATCAAAGTAATTACATCGAGCATTAATGTAGTTCCCTTTGACATGAATTCAGTGTGTATTAACCGATATAGCGGTGCGGTACTCCTAAAAGAATACCATGTATTTTACAAAAGTTAGAGTTCAACTCAGTTCACATTTTGATTCAAAAATTGCACAGGTTTCTCTTAGTGGTATCCATATTTCCAAACAAATTTAACTTTATGCATATAAAAATTGTACTAAGATCTTGCAAACTATGTGGTACTAACTCGTACAAATCCTTTTTCTGTCCATCCAGAACTACAGAAACTGCCATCCACAATAAGGTTTATTGCTCCAAGATCAGGGAGGCTTAACTTGGAGACAATGCACAAGAATGGCTATGAACAAATGCAAGCTGACTACCACACTGACTCTGATGGCTCTTTCAACATAGCTTCTAGCTAGAAGGAGTTTGTCTCCCTTAATGGATTTGAGGCGAGAGAAGCGGTCATAGTGATGTTCTACAAAGAAGAACATACTAAGGGCAAGGAGTTTGTCCCACTGAAATTTATGATTTTTGCCCCGAATAATGTATAAGTTAAAGCAAGCTCGTTGTGGCACATATGTAATGCTTGCTTATGTTGCATGCTTTTAAAATTATGTTTGTCGAAAAACACAAATCTATGTTCTTGAGTCAGTTTGAATGGTCCCTTTTCAATGAATGTGATCTAATCTAAACCAATTTACTGCTATTTTCACAAGCTGCTTGTCAAATTGTAGTTCAAATTACTACAGTACGGCAACGCAACATGTGGCATGTACTAATGCTTTGATTATACCTTATGCTTTTAAAAATATGTCCATCAAACGCTTTCAAGGATACCTTTAAAAAATATGCCAAATAGTCGAAACTATGGAGTTAACGTATCTTGTTCAAAAAGAAGATTAAATAGTACACGGTTCATAAGAATTATAATAAATAGCACTAATACCACAAAACCTGTACTTGTAATGTAGTACAAAAGTGCAAAATATGCGGTTCTCTTAAACATAGAATGCATTTTATGAAAATAGAAAATCATATAAGCTCTCAAGCCCACTCCAATACAGTTACAGTGAAGCCCACTACTAGCAAAAATTCGGTACACTACAACGTATGGCAGAACTACAACCCTAAAATTAAAAGTTGTACAGATCCAAATACGTGGGAGAGTGACAAAAGTGAAAATTTCACCCGCAGTTCTATAAGTCGACTAAAAATTGCACCGTGACATAATTCTGAAGAATACCAAGATAACCCGCAAACAATTAAACCGGAAACCATGGCCACTCAGATGAACAACATATGCTATTATTTCAAAAGCAAACCAAAATTTTTGAAGATTACAAGGGCAACACAATGAATTCAAACAACACGGTGAATTTAGACAAGATAGAAAAAGGATCGACTACAGAATGCCAAAAAAAATTCAACAAAGAACAAAAGAGTGGACGGAGCTCGTACACCCGCACAATCGATTTTGCTAAAATTGAAACATAATTCCTTAAAATTACAAAGATTGTAGAGTAAAGGGGGAGATTAAACAAACGCAATCAAAGAATTCCTACTAAAAACAACATCCGAGCGAGAAAAAACCGCATCGGACACGAACACGAATGAACAGAATGAATCTCGCCCGCCAAATCGCTCGATTTGCGCAGATTTTAGTGATTTCCACGGTAAATTCCAAATAATAAAGGTCAACTCGCATCTATAAACAAAAAAAATCATCTCACAAAGCCCGATTGCGCACATAACTCGCGGGCGGACATCAATACTCTTCACCAGTTCGTTCGTAAAGTATTGAAGTGTACACAGTACTTGAGATGGAGTGGTCATACGATGGGAATGGAGTGCGGAAGTGTGTACAGAATGATTATTCTGCTAATTAATATTAGGAGAATAGACGGACTGTACATATATATATATACATACATACGTGCGCACACACACACATATATACATACATACATACATACATACATATATATATATATATATATATATATATATATATATATATATATATGGTAGTTACCACCACTTGAGTTTTGTATATTGTATATGTATTATCTATAAAATCAAAGAGTATGTAGGTGTATTATGTACTATATATGAATTCTTAAGGAGTATATATACTTTTTTAAAGCATGTCCAATATTTTGATTATGCTTCTTTTTACGTGTAAATATATATGTATTTCATAAATATAATAAAAACAATGGGCCAACTTACAATGGGCCAACTTACAATATGTAGGATCCAATATGGTCATCGAGGTCCCGCTATTGGATATTGGCTGAGGAGTGTCTCGAGTCATGTCTACATAGTTCTCGAACCCGCAGGGTCTGCACACTTAAGGTTCGATGATACTTTAGTATAGATGAGTTATATGTGTTGGTGACCGAAGGTTGTTCGGAGTCCTGGATAATATCACGGAAGTCACGAGGGTTTTCGGAATGGTCCGGAAACGAAGATTGATAAATAGAAAGTTGGTGTTTGGATTCCGGAAGATTTTCACGCATTGCCGGCAGTGTACCGGGAGTGACGAATGGGTTCCGGGGGCCCACTTGGTGGGCCCACCACACCTCAAGGGGTCCACATGGGTTTATTGGATGCACAGTAAGGTATAATGGGCTGACAAAGTCATCCAAGGAAAGCCCATGAGGAAAAAGTGGAAAATCCAAAAGAGGTGGGAAAATAAGGAAGGAGTCCTAATCCAAGTGGGATTGGAGAAGGACTCTTCCCTTGAATCCTCTTTGGCCGCCGACCTAGGGGCTTGCCCCACCCCTTGAATCCTCCTATATATACTTGAGGTTTAGGGCTGTTTGAGTTACAACTTTGCCTCGTGCAACTCAAACCTACACCTCCTAGTTCTTCCTCTATATTAGATTTCTGCGGAGCTTGAGCGGAGCCCTGCAGGAATAGGTCATCACCAACACTGGCACGCTGTCACGCTGCCGGAGAACTCATCTACTTTTTTGTATCTCTTGCTGGATCAAGAAGGCCGAGATCATCATCGAGCTGCACGTGTGCTGAACGCGGAGGTGTCGTCTGTTCGGCGCTAGATCGGAACGGATCACGGGACGGATCGCGAGACAGATCATGGCACGGTTCGAGGGACATATCGTGAAGACGTACCACTACATCAACCGCGTTTATTAACGCTTCCGCTTTGAGATCTAGAAGGGTATGTGGATCCGATCTCCCTCTCGTAGATGAACATCACCATGATAGGTCTGCGTGTGCGTAGGAAATATTTTGTTTCCGATGCAATGTTCCCCAACAGTGGCATCATGAGCTAGGTTCATGCGTAGATGTTAGCTCGAGTAGAACACAAAAGATTTTGTGGGCGTTAATGTTCGATTTGCTGCCTTCCTTAGTCTTTTCTCGATTCAGCGGTATTGTTGGATTGAAGCGGCCCGGACCGACATTACTCGTACGCTTACGAGAGACTAGTTTCATCGACTAACATGCAATTCGTTGCATAAAGATGACTGGCAGGTGCCTGTTTCTTCAACTTAATTTGAATTGGATTTGACCGAGGCGGTCCTTGGAGAGAGGTTAAATAGCAATTTGCACATCACCGTTGTGGTGTTTGCGTAAGTAAGATGCGATCATACTAGATACCCATAGCAGCCACGTAAAACATGCAACAACAAATTAGAGGACGTCTAACTTGTTTTTGCACGGTATGCTTGTGATGTGATATGGCCAAAGACATGATGTGATATATTTGATGTATGGGATGATCATGTTGTAATAGTTAATATTGACTTGCACGTCGGTGCTACGGCAACCGGCAGGAGCCATAGGGTTGTCTTTAAACTAACGTTTGTGTTTGCAGATGTGTTTACTATATTGCTAGGTTGTAGCTTTAGTAGTAATAGCATAGATATCATGACAACCTCGATGGCGGCACGATGATGGAGATCACGGTGCGGCGCCGGTGACGATGGAGATCATGCCGGTGCTTTGGTGATGGAGATCAAGAAGCACAAGTTCATGGCCATATCATGTCACTTATGATTTGCATGTGATGTTAATCCTTTTATGCACCTTATTTTTCTTTGAACGACGGTAGCATTATAAGGTGATCCCTCACTAAAATTTCAAGATGAAATTGTGTTCTCCCCGACTATGCACCGTTGCGACAGTTCGTCGTTTCGAGACACCACGTGATGATCGGGTGTGACAGACTCAATGTTCACATACGACGGGTGCGAAAGAGTTGCACACGCGGAACACTCGGGTTAAACTTGACGAGCCTAGAATGTGCATACATGGCCTCGGAACACAAGAAACAGAAAGGTCGAGCATGAATCGTATAGTTGATATGATTAGCATAGAGATGTTTACCACTGAAACTATACACAACTCACGTGATGATCGAACTTGAGTTACTGGATTTGGATCATGCACCACTCAAATGACTAGAGGGATGTATTTTTTGAGTGGGAGTTCTTAAGTAATATGATTAATTGAACTAATTATCATGAACATGGTCAAATTTTCTTTGCGAATTATGATGTAGCTTGCTCTATAGCTCTACTGTTTTTTATATGCTCCTAGAGAAAATTTAGTTGAAAGATGATAGTAGCAACTTTACAGACTGAGTCCATAACCCGAGGATTTTCCTCATTGCTGCGCAGAAGGCTTATGTCCTTAATGCACCACTCGGTGTGCTGCACCTTGAGCGTCGTCCGTGGATGTTGCGAACATCTAACATATACGTTTCGATGACTACGTGATAGTTCAGTGCGTAATACTTAATGGCTTAGAAGAAAGGCGCCAAAGACTTTTTGAAACGTCACGGAACATAAGAGATGTTCTAAGAGATGAAATTGAGATTTCATGCTCGTGCCCTTGTTGAGAGGTATGACACCTCCGACAAGATTCTTTGTCTACAAAGTAAAGGAGAAAAGCTCAATCGTTGAGCATGTGCTCAGATTGTCTGAGTACAACAATCGCTTGAATCAAGTGGGAGTTAATCCTCCAGATGAGATAGTAATGATTCTCCAAAGTCACTACCACCAAGATGCTAGAGCTTCGTGATGAACTATTAACATATCAAGGATGGATATGATGACCCTTGAGCAATTCGCAATATTTGACACTGCGAAAGTAGAAATCAAGTAGGAGCATCAATTGTTGATGGTTAGTAAAACCACTAGTTTCAAGAAGGGCAAGGGCTAGAAGGGATACTTCATGAAATGGCAAACCAGTTGCTGCTCTAATAAAGAAACCCAAGATTAAACCCAATCCAAGTGCTTCTTTTATGAGGGGAACGGTCACTGAGGCGGAGCTACCCTAGATGCTTGGTAGATAAGAAGCCTGACCAAGTCGACAGAAGTATATTTGATATACATGATATTGATGTGTACTTTACTAGTACTCCTAGTAGCACGAGGGCATGAGATACCAGTCCGGTTGCTAAGTGATTAGTAACTCTAAATAAAAGCTACGGAATAAATGGAGACTAAGTAAAGGCGAGGTGACGATACGTGTTGGAAGTGTTTCCAAGGTTGATGTGATCAAACATTGCACGCTCCCTCTACCATCGGGATTGGTGTTAAACCAAAATAATTGTTATTTGTTGTTTGAGTTGAGCATGAACATGATTGGATTGTGTTTATTGCAATACGATTGTTGATTTAAAGACAATAATGGTTATTCTATTTGCTTGAATAATTACCTTCAATGGTTTACTGAATCTCGATCGTAGTGTTACACATGTTCATAATATTGGTGCCAAAAGATACAAAGTAATAATGATAGTACCACTTACTTGTGGCACTGCCACTTGAGTTATGTTGGTGTAAAATGCATAAAGAAGCTCCATGCCGATGGATCTTTGTATTGACTTGATTCTGAATCACTTGAGACATGCAAAACAAACCACATGAAACAAGAGAGTAACTTGTTGGAAGTAATACATTTTTTGATGTGTGTAGTCGAATGAGTGCTGAAGCACGTAGTGGATATCGTTATGTTCTTACTTCACTGACGACTTGAGTAGATACAGGAGAATTTACTTGATGAATCAGAAGTCTGAAATATTGAAAAGTTCAAAGCTGTTTCAGAGTGAAGATCGTCGTGACAACAGGATAAACTGTCTATGATATGATCATAGAGATGAATATCTGAGTTGCGAGTTTTGGTACACAGTTAAGACAATGTGGAAATTGTTTCGCAATTCATGCCACCTAGAACACCATAGTGTGATGGTGTGTCCGAACGTCATAGCCGTGCCCTATTTGTTATGGTGCATACTATGATGACTCTTATCGAATTACCACTAGCGTTTATGGGTTATGCATTAGAGACAACCGCATTCACTTTAGATAAGGCACTGCGTATTTCCGTTGAGATGACATAGTATGAAATATGGTTTGGAGAAACCTGAGCTATCGTTTCTTGAAAGTTTGGGGCTACGACGCTTATGTGAAAAGGTTTAAGTCTGATAAGCTCGAACCAAAAGCAGATAAATGCATATTCATAGGATATCAAAAACAGTTGGGTACATCTCCTATCTCAGATCCGGAAGCAAATTGTTTGTTTCTAGAAACGGGTCCTTTCTCGATGTAAAGTTTCTCTCGAAAGAATTGAGTGGGAGAGTGGTGGAACTTGATGAGGTTATTGAACCGTCACTTCAACTAGTGTGTAGCAAGGCGCAAGAAGTTGTTCCTGTGGCGCCTACACCAATTGAAGTGGAAACCGATGATAGTGAGCATTAAGCTTCGGATGAAGTTACTAGAAACCTCGTATGTCGACAAGGTCGCGTACTACTACAGAGTGGTACGATAACCCTGTCTTGGAGGTCATGTTGTTGAACAACAATGAACCTACGAGCTATGGAGAAGCGATGGTGGGCCTGGATTCCGACAAATGGCTCGAGGCCATGAAATCCGAGAGAGGATTCATGTATGAAAACACAGCCTAGAGTTTGGAAGAACTACTTGATGGTCATAAGACTATTAAATAACAGATGGATCTTTAAAAGGAAGACACACGATGATGGTGTAAAGTCACCATTAAGAACAGCTCGACTTATCGCAATGATGTTTCCGACAAGTTCCAAATTTTGACTATGATGAGACTTTCTCAGTCGTAGCGATGCTAAAAGTCTGTCGGAATTGTGTTAGCAGTTGTTGCATTATTTATGAAATATTGCACATAGGATGACAAAACATTGTTTCCTCGACGGTTTCCTTGAGGAAAGGTTGTATATGATATAACGAGAAGGTTTTATCGATCCTAAGGATGCTAACAAATATGCAAGCTCCAGCGATCCTTCTATGGACTGGTGCAAGCATCTCGGAGTTGGAATATACGCTTTGATGAGATGATCAAAGCTTTTGGGTTTGTACAAGGTTTATGAGAAACTTGTATTTCCAAAAAGGTGAGTGGGAGCACTATAGAATTTCTGATAAGTATATATGGTTGACATATTGTTGATCAGAAGTAATGTAGAATTTCTGGGAAGCATAAAAGGTTGTTTCGAAGGAGTTTTTCAAAGGAAGACCTGGATAGAGCTACTTGAAACATTGAGCGTCAAGATCTACAGAGATAGATCAAAATGCTAAATAGAACTTTCAATGAAATGCATGCCTTCACAGGTTTTTGAAGGAGTTCAAAATAGATCAACAAAGAAAGAGTTCTTGGCTGTGTTGTAAGGTGTGAATTTGAGTAAGACTCAAAAGCCCGACAACGGCAGAATAAAGAGAATGGACGAAGGTCGTCTTCTGTGTCTTAGTCGTAGACTCTAAAGTATGCCATGCTGTGTACCGCACCTGATGTGTGCCTTGCCATGAGTCTGTCAAGGGGTACAAGGAGTAATCCATGATTGAATCACTAAACATTCATCAAAGTTATCCTTAGTAACTAATGGACTAAGGAATTTTTCTCGATTATGGAGGTGGTTAAATAGTTTGTCGTAAAGGGTTACGTCGATGCAAGCTTTAACACTAATCCGAATAACTCTGAGTAGTAAAAAAGATTCGTATAGTAGAGTAGATATTTGGAATATTTCCAAATAGAACGTAGTAGCAGCATCGATAAGATGACATAAAGATTTGTAAAGCGCACACGGATCTGAAAGGTTCAAAACAGTTGACTAAAACCTCTCTCACAAGCAAGACGTGATCAAACCCCATAACTGTATGGGTATTGGATTCGTTAAAATCACATAGTGAGGTGAACTAGATTATTGAGTCTAGTGCAAGTGGGAGACTGTTCGAAATATGTCCTAGAGGCAATAATAAATTAGTTATTATTATATTTCCTTGTTCATAATAATCATTTCTTATCCATGCTAGAATTGTATTGATTAGTAACTCAAATACATGTGTGGATACATAGACAACACACTGTTCGTAGTGAGCCTCTAGTCGACTAGTTCATTGATCAAAGATGGTCAAGGTTTCCTGTCCATAGGCAAGTGTTGTCACTTGATAACGGGATCACATCATTAGGAGAATCATGTGATGGACAAGACCCAAATTATAAACGTAGCATGTGATCGTGTCCTTTTGTTGCTATTATTTTCTATGTGTCAAGTATTCATTCCTATGAGGATGAGATCATGTAACTTACTAACACAGGAGGTATACCTTGTGTGGATCAAATGTCACAACATTACTGGGTGACTATAAAGGTGCTCAACAGGTATCTCTGAAGGTGTCCGTTGAGTTAGCATGGATCAAGACTGGGATTTGTCACTCCATGTGATGGAGAGGTATCTCGGGGCCCACTCAGTAATACAACATCACATACAAGCCTTGCAAGCAATGTGACTCAAGTGTAAGTCACGGGATATTGTATTACAGAACAAGTAAAGTGGACTTGTCGGTAACGAGATTGAAATAGATATATGGATACCGACGATCAAATCTCGGGCAAGTAACATACCAAAGGACAAAGGGAATGTTATACGGGATTATGTGAATCCTTGGCACAGAGGTTCAACCGATAAGATCTTTGTAGAATATGTAGGATCCAATATGGGCATCCAGGTCCCACTATTGGATATTTACCGAGGAGTGTCTTGGGTCATGTCTACATAGCTCTCGAACCCGCAGGGTCTGCACACTTAAGATTCGATGATGTTTTAGTATAGATGAGTTCTATGTGTGGGTGACCGAAGGTTGTTCAGAGTCCTGGATAAGATCACATAAATCACGAGGGTTTCTGGAATGATCCGGAAACGAAGATTGATATATAGGAAGTTGGTGTTTGGATTCCGGAAGGTTTTCACGCATTGCCGGCAGTGTACCCGGAGTGACGAATGGGTTTCGGGGGCCCACTGGGTGGGCCCACCACGCCCCAACGGGTCCACATGGGTTTATTGGATACACAATAAGGTATAATGGGCTGACAAAGTCATCCATGGAAAGCCCATGACGAAAAAGTGGAAAATCCAAAAGAGGTCGGAAAATAAGGAAGGAGTCCTAATCCAAGTGGGACTCGAGAAGGACTCTTCCCTTCCCACTTCGGCCGACCTAAGGAGGGCCTCTTTTTATGGCTACCTAGGGGATTGCCCCACCCCTTGACTCCTCCTATATGTACTTGAGGTTTAGGGCTGTTTGAGATACAACTTTGCCTCGTGCAACTCAAACCTACACCTCGTAGTTCTTCCTCTAGATTAGATTTCTGCGGAGCTCGGGCGGAGCCCTGCAGGAATAGATCGTCACCAACACCGGCACGCCATCACGGTGCCGGAGAAATCATCTACTTCTCTGTATCTCTTGCTGGATCAAGAAGGCCGAGATCATCATCGAGCTGCACGTGTGTTGAACGCGGAGGTGTCGTCCGTTCGGCGCTAGATCGAAACAGATCATGGGACGGACCGCGAGACGGTTCGTGGGACGGTTCGAGGGACAGATCGTGAAGACGTACCACTACATCAACCTTGTTTATTAATTCTTCCTCTTAGCGATCTACAAGGGTATGTGGATCCGATCTCCCTCTCGTAGATGAACATCACCATGATAGGTCTTCGTGTGCGTAGGAAATTTTTTGTTTCCTGTGCAACGTTCCCCATCATTGGCATCATGAGCTAGGTTCATGCGTAGATGTTATCTCGAGTAGAACACAATTTTTTTTGTGGGCGTTGATGTTTGATTTTCTGCCCTCCTTAGTCTTTTCTCGATTCAGCGGTATTGTTGGATTGAAGCGGCCCGGACGACATTACTCGTACGCTTACGAGAGACTAGCCCAATAGACACCTTGGGAGATACGTGTAGAGCACCTTTATAGTCACCCAGTAACGTTGCGAAGTTTGATACGCATAAGGTATTCCTCTGGTGTCCGGGAGTTGCATGATCTCATTGTCATAGGAACAGATACATTGGCATGTAGAAAATAGTAGCAATAAACTGACACGATCATATGCTACGTTTATAGTTTGGGTCTTGTCCATCACATCGTTCTCCTAATGATGTGATCCCGTTATCAAGTGACAACACTTGTCTATGGCCAGAAAACCTTGACCATCTTTGATCAACGAGCTTGTCAACTAGAGGCTCACTAGGGATAGTGTGTTGTCTATGTATCCACATATGTATTTGAGTTTCCAATCAATACAATTCTAGCATGGATAGTAAACGATTATCATGAACAAGGAAATATAATAATAACCAATTTATTATTGCCTCTAGGGCATATTTCCAACAGTCTCCCACTTGCACTAGAGTCAATGATCTAGTTCGCATCACTATGTGATTTTGATGAATCTAACACCCATACAGTTATGGGGTTTGATCATGTCTTGCTTGTGAGAGAGGTTTTAGTCAACGGGTCTGAACCTTTTAGATCTATGCGTGCTTTACAAATCTCTATGTCATCCTATAGATGATGCTACCACGCGCCATTTGGAACTTTTCCAAATGACTGCTCCACTATACGAATCCGATTTACTAATTCGGATTAGTGTCAAAGCTTGCATCGACGTAACTCTTTACGACGAACTCTTTAATCACCACCATAATCGAGAAAAAAAAATCCTTAGTCCACTAATTACTAAGGATAACTTGGACCGTTGTTCAGCGATTCAATCTTGGATCACTCTTTGTACCCCTTGATAGACTCATGGCAAGGGACACATCACGTGATGTACACAACATGGTATACTTTAGAGCCTATGGCTAAGGCATAGGGGACGACCTTCGTACTTTCTCTTTCTTCTGCCGTGGTCAGGCTTTTTTGAGTCTTACTGTATTCATTGAAAGTTTTATCAAGCATCTTGATCTATCGCCATAGATCTCGGTGCTCAATGTTCAAGTATCTCAATCCAGGTTTTCCTTTAAAAAACTCCTTTCAAACAACGCTTTATGCTTTCCAGAAAATCTACATTATTCCCGATCAACAATATGTCAACCACATATACTAATCAGAAATTCTATAGTGCTCCCACTCACTTCTTTGGAAATACAAGTTTCTCATTAACCTTGTATAAACCAAAAAGCTTTGATCATCTCATCAAAGCATATATTCCAATTCCTAGATGCTTGCTCCAGTCCATAGAAGGATCGCTGGAGCTTGCATACTTGTTAGCATCCTTTGGATCGACAAAACCTTCTGGTTGTATCACATACAACCTTTCCTCAAGGAAACCATCGAGGAAACAATGTTTTGACATCCTATGTGCAATATTTCATAAATAATGCAACAACTCCTAACATAATTCTGACAGACTTTTAACATCGCTACGAGTGAGAAGGTCTCATCATAGTCAACTCTTTGAACTTGTCGGAAACATCTTTGCGACAAGTTGAGCTTTTCTTAATGGTGACTTTTCACCATCATCGTCTGTCTTCCTTTTAAAGATCCATATGTACTTAATAGAATTACGACCATCAAGTAGTTCTTCCAAAGTCAACACTTTGTTTTCATACATAGATCCTCTCTCGGATTTCATGGCCTCCAGCCATTTGTCGGAATCCAAGCCCACCATCGCTTCTCCATAGCTCGCAGGTTCATTGTTTTCCATCAACATGACCTCCAAGACAGGGTTACCGTACCACTCTGGAGCAGTATGTGACCTTGTCGACCTACTAGGTTTGTAGTAACTTGATCCGAATCTCCATGATCACTATCATCAGCTTCCACTTCAATTGTTGTAGGCGCAACATGAACAACTTCCTGCGCCCTGTTACACACTTATTGAAGTGACGGTTAAACAACCTCATCAAGTTTCACCATCCTCCCACTCAATTCTTTCGAGAGAAACTTTTCCTCGAGAAAGAACCCGTTCCTAGAAACAAACACTTTGCTTCCGGATCAGAGATAACAGGTATACCCAACTGTTTTGGGTGTCCTATGAAGATGCATTTATCCGCTTTGGGTTCGAGCTTATCATGCTGAAACTTTTTCAGATAAGCATCGCAACCCCAAAGTTTTAAGAAACGACAACTTAGGTTTCTCCAAACCATAGTTCATACGGTGTCATCTCAACGGAATTACGTGGTGCCCTATTCAAAGTGAATGCGCTTGTCTCTAATCCCTAACCCATAAATGATAGTCGTAATTCGATAAGAGACAACATAGTATGCACCATATCAAATAGGAAGCGACTATGACGTTCGGACACACCATCACACTATGGTGTTCCACGTGGCATGAGATGTGAAACAATTTTCACATTTTCTTAATTGTGTACCAAACTCGCAACTCAGATATTCATCTCTATGATCATATCGTAGACATTTTATCCTCTTGTCACGACTATCTTCAACTTCACTCTGAATATACTTGAACCTTTCAATAATTCAGACATGTGTTTCATCAAACAAATACACTAGTATCTACTCAAATCATCTGCAAAGTAAGAATATAATGATATCCATTGCGTGCCTCAGCACTCATTGGACTGCACACAACAAAATGTATTAATTCCAACAAGTTACTTTCTTGTTCCATCTCACTGGAAAAACAAGGCCTTCAGTCACCTTGCCCATGTGGTATGATTTGCATGCCTCAAGTGATTCAAAATCAAGTGAGTACAAACGATCCATCTACATGGAGTTTCTTCACGCGTTTATACCAATAGGCATGGTTTTCATGTCTCAAACGTTTCAAAAATGAGTGAGTACAAAGATCCATCAACATGGAGCTCCTTCATGCATTTTGTACCAATATAACTCAAGCAGCAGTGCCACAAGTAAGTGGTACTATCATTACTATTTTGTATCTTTTGGCATCAATATTATGAACATGTGTACCACTACGATCGAGATTCAATAAACAATTGAAGGTATTTATTCAAGCAAATAGAATAACCATTATTATATGTAAATAAATAATAGTATTGCAATAAACACGATCTAATGATGTTCATGCTCAACGCAAGCACCAAGTAACAATTATTTAGGTTTAACACTAATCCCGATGGTAGGGGGAGTGTGCGATGTTTGATCACATCAACCTTGGAAACACTTCCAACACATATCGTCACCTCGCCTTTAGCTAGTCTCCATTTATTTCGTTGCTTTTATTTCGAGTTACTAATACTTAGCAACCGAACCGTTATCTAATACCCTCGTTCTACTAGGATTACTAGTAAAGTACACATAAATATCATGTATAACCAATATACTTCTGTTGACTTTGCTAGCCTTCTCATCTACCAAGTATCTAGGGCAGTTCCTCTTGAGTGATTGTTCCCCTCATTATGGAAGCACTTAGTCTCGGGTTTGGGTTCAACCGTCGGTCTCTTCACTAGAGCAGCAACTGGTTTCCCGTTTCATGAAGTATTCCTTCTTGCCCTTGCCCTTCTTGAAACTAGTGGTTTTACTAACCATCAACTATTGATGCTCCTTTTTGATTTCTACTTTCGCGGTGTCAAACATTGCGAATAGCTCAAGGATCATCATATCTATCCATGATATGTTATAGTTCATCACGAAGCTCTAGTAGCTTGGTGACAGTGACTTTGGATAACCATCATTATCTTATCCGGAAGACTAACTCCCACTCGATTCAAGCGATTGTAGCACTTAGACAATCTGAGTACATGTTCAACGATTCAGCTTTTCTCCCTTACTTTGTAGAAAAAGAATCTTGTCGGAGGTCTCATACCTCTCAACAAGGGCACGAGCCTGAAATCCCAATTTCATCTCTTGGAAAATCTCGTATGTCCCGCGACGTTTGAAACGACTTTGGCGCCTCAATTCTAAACCGTTTAAGTATTACGCACTGAACTATCACGTAGTCATCAAAAACGTGTATGTCAGATGTTTGCAACATCCACAGACGACGTTCGGGGTTTAGCACACCGAGTGGTGAATTAAGGACATTAGCCTTCTTTGTACCCATGAGGACAATCCTTAGTTTATGAACCTAGTCCGCATAATTGCTAGTATCATCTTTCAACTAAGTTTTCTCTAGGAACATATCAAAAATAGTAGAGCTACAACGCAAGCTACAACATAATTTGCAAAGACATCTTGACTATGTTCATGATAATTGAGTTTGGATAATCATATTATTAATAAACTCCTACTCAAATAGACATCCCTCTAGTTATTCGAGTGTCGCATGATCCAAATTCACTAATTCAAGTCCGATCATCATGTGAGTTGAGTATAGTTTCAGTGGTCAACATCTCCATGTTGCTCAGATCAACTATAAGATTCATGCTCGACCTTCGGTCTCTTGTGTTCCAAGGCCATGTATGTACATGCTAGGCTCGTCAAGTTTAACCCGAGTGTCCCACGTGTGCAACTGTTTTGCACCCGTTGTATGTGAACGTTGAGTCTATCACACCCGATCATCACGTGGTGTCTCGAAACGACAAACTGTCGCAACCGTGCACAATCGGGGAGAACACAATTTTATCTTGAAATTTTTAGTGAGGGATCACCTTATAATGCTATCTTCGTTCTAAGCAAACTAAGGTGCATAAAAGGATTAACATCACATGCAAATCATAAGTGACATGATATGGCCATGAACTTGTGCTTCTTCATCTCCATCACCAAAGCACCGGCATGATCTCCATCATCACCGTCGCCGCACCATGATCTCCATCATCGTGCCGCCATCGAGGTTGTCGCGCTATCTATGCTATTACTACTAAAGCTACCACCTAGCGATATAGTAAAAGCATTTGCAAGCACAAACGTTAGTTTAAAGACAACCCTATGGCTCCTGCCGGTTGCCGTAGCATCGACGTGCAAGTCAATATTTAACTATTACAACATGATCACTCATACATCCAATATATCATATCATGTCTTTGGCCATATCACATCACATGCATACCCTGCAAAAACAAGTTAGACATCCTCTAATTTCTAGTTGCATGTTTTACGTGGCTGCTATGGGTATCTAGTATGATCACATCTTTCTTACGCAAAGCCACAACGGTGATATGCAAATTGCTATTTAACCTTGTCCAAGGACCGCCTTGGTCAAATCTAATTCAACTAAAGTTGAAGAAACACACACCTGCGAGTCATCTTTATGCAACAAGTTGCATGTTAGTCGATGAAACCGGTCTCTCGTAAGCGTACGAGTAAAGTTGGTCCGGGCCGCTTCAATCCAATAATACTGCCGAATCAAGAAAAGACTAAGGATGGAAGCAAATTGAACATCAACGCCCACAAACTCTTTTGTGTTCTACTCGAGATATCATCTATGCATGAACCGAGCTCATGATGCCACTGTTGGGGAACGTAGCATGGGAAACAAAAAAATTCCTACGCACACACAATACCTATCCATGGTGATGATCATCTACGAGAGGGGAGAGTGCATCTACGTACCCTTCTAGATCGCTAAGCGGAAGCATATATAACACGGTTGATGTAGTGGAACATCTTCCTGATCCAAATTGCAGCCCGTCCCGCGATCCCATCACGATCCATCCCGATCTAGTGTCGAACGGACGGCACCTCCGCGTTCAGCACACGTATAGCTCGATAACGACCTCTACCTTCCTAATCCAGCAAGAGGGGCGGAGAGGTAGATGAGTTCTCCAGCATGGCGGCATGGTGGTGGTGGTGGAGCTATTCCAGCAGGGCTTCGTCTAAGCACCGCTGAAACTAGACTAGAGGAGAAACATATCTAGAGAGAGAGGGCAGCACGTGGCTGGTTTCCTGTGTCTCAAAAACCCTCAATAACTCTAGTATATATAAAAGGGAGGGAGGGGAGGAGGCAGCCTCAAACCCTCATGGTTTGGCCAAAATTGGAGGTGGAGGAGTCCTACTCCAATCCTACTAGGAGTAGGATTCCTCCTTTCCACTTGGAAACCCTTTCCACCTTTTCCACCTTTGGGTTTTTTGCCTCTCAAACCTCATGGGCCTTAGTGGGAGCTTATGTCAGCACACTAGGGGCTGGTTTGTATCTTCCCAGAGCCCATAAGGCCCCTCGGGCCGTGACACCCCTCCCGATGGTCCCCGGTACCCTCCCGACACTCCCGGTACACAAACGATGAGCCCGAAACTTTTCCGCTGACCAAAACAGGACTTCCTATATATCAATATTTACCTCCAGACCATTCCGGAGCTCCTCGTGACGTCCGGGATCTCATCTGGGACTCTGAACAACTTTAGGTTACCAACACCTATAACTCAACTATAGCGAAACGTCACCGAACCTTAAGTGTGCAGACCCTGCGGGTTCAAGAACTATGCAGACATGACCTGAGACACCCCCCGGCAAATAACCAATAGCGGGACCTGGATGTCAATATTGGTTCCCACATATTCTACGAAGATCTCTATCGGTTGAACCTCTATGTCAAGGATTCAATTAATCCTGTATGATATTCCCTTTGTCCTTCGACATGTTATTTGCCCGAGATTCGTTCGTTGGTATCTCCATACCTAGTTCAATTCCGTTAGCGGCAAGTCTATTTACTCATTCCATAATACAATATCACATGACTAATTCCTTACTCATAGTGCTTTCAAGGCTTATTGTGATGTTGTATTACCGAGTGGGCCTCGAGATACCTTTCCGTCACACAGAGTGACAAATCCCAGTCTTGGTCCATGCCAACCCAACAGAAACCTTTGGAGATACCTGCAGAGCACCTTTATAGTCACCTAGTAACGTTGTGACGTTTGATACACACAAGGTATTCCTCCGGTGTCCGGGAGTTGCATGATCTCATGGTCATAGGAACAGATACATTGACATCCATAAAATAGTAGAAATAAACTGACACGATCATATGCTACGTTTATAGTTTCGGTCTTGTCCATCACATCATTCTCCTAATGATGTGATCCCCTTATCAAGTGACAACACTTGTCTATGGCCTGGAAACATTGACCATGTTTGATTAACGAGCTTGTCAACTAGAGGCTCACTAGGGACAGTGTGTTGTCTATGAATCCACACATGTACTTGTGTTTCCAATCAATACAATTCTAGCATGGATAATAAATGATTATCATGAACAAGGAAATATAATAATAACCAATTTATTATTGCCTCTATGTCTTATTTCCAACAGTCTCCCACTTGCACTTGAGTCAATAATCTAGTTCACATCACTATGTTATTTTGATGAATCTAACACCCATACAGTTATGGGGTTTGATCATGATTTGCTTGTGAGAGAGGTTATTTTGATGAATCTAACACCCATACACCAACGGGTCTGAACCTTTTAGATCTGTGTGTGAGTTACAAATCTCTATGTCATCCTATAGATGCTGCTACCACGCGCCATTTGGAACTATTCCAAATGACTGCTCCACTATAAGAATCCGGTTTACTACTCATAGTTATTCGGATTAGTGTCAAAGTTTGCATTGACGTACTCTTTACGACGAACTCTTTAATCACCTCCTATGTCAAGCAGCCTAACACGTCTTCAGACACCTCCTTCACTTGGACCCAGGATTCGACTTTGCTGAGGTGCTCGATCCGGTGCCGGAGACGGTCCGCGCCACCTTAGCCGAATGGGTCGAGGTACACGTGGAAGACCTGGTGGCAAGGCTTGCTCCCGAAGGCCACGACGTGGACTCCGACGACGATGCGTCCCCCTGATCCACCACATTGCTCTCCTGGTTGGGTTATGTATTAAGTTGTTCAACAACTTGGATGTATCTGGTGGGTACCTTTAAACGCGTTTCCTGAAGACGAGGTGTGCACGATACTTCCCTCCTGGCCGTGGCTGCTACTAGACAATGTTCTCGCAATGTTGTCGGTCTAGCCCGCGAGCGTGGCTTCGTTCATGGCGCCTCCTCCCTGCTTGTGGGGCGGTGTGAGGACCTTTTCGGCACTCTATATCTGTAGGTCTCAGTCCCACACATTTCCCTACCATCGTGAGGCACCACCTGTTACCAAGGTTGTCCCCCATGGGGCAAAGCCCCGACGCCCTGGGTGCCAACATGGGTGACACCTGGGAGGCCGAGTGGCCTTGCGACTGGTAAGGCTCCGGAGGCGAGTTGCTCAGGAGCCCCCGTTGACACTCAAACCGCTCTACGATGATAGGTCCCAGTCCTGCACATTTCCCCACCATCGTTAGGTTCGACGCACTTCATGGGTCGGGGCCTCGCCGCTCCTGGCATCGACTTGAGCCCCAGGACGACACCAGGGGTGGCGAGTGGCCTTATAACCTGTGAGACTCCTGAGGCTCGATGCTCAGGAGCCCCCTTTGACGCTCGAGCGATTCCCCACTCCGCCCTTTTTGTGGTTACCTCGGGAGGCCCGTGGGTCTCCCGAGGTTCCCGCAAAACACCAATCGGAACAAAGGGAGAAAGAGAACCCGAGTTCGGTAAAACGAGAGAACACAAAGAATAAATTCCCACCCTTCTTTTCTTTTCAAAACATTAAGCAGAGAAGCCTTCGAGCCTTCGATAGCTCAAAATATAAAAAGGGGAGGCCCTGGTGGGCTGCTACCTCTTAAGCCTGCGTTGGTTTTCCCTTGAAGAGGAAAGGGTGATGCACCACAGTAGTAGTAAGTATTTCAATCAGTTTTGAGAACCAAGGTATCAATCCAGTAGGAGAATCAAGCCAAGTCTCCAAAGTACCTGGGCAAAAACAGAAAACTTGCACCCAACGCTACAAAGGGGTTGTCAATCCCTTCACGATTGATTGCAAGGTGAGATCTGAAGGCGGAAAGGTGCAACAAAGTAAAAGTGTAAGGCTGAAAATATGATGTGAAGTAGACACGAGGGCCATAGTGTTCACTAGAGGCTTCTCTCAAGATAGAAAATATTACGGTGGGTGAACGAATTACTGTCGAGCAATTGATAGAACCGCGCAAAGTCATGAAGATATTTAAGGCAATAATCATACATATAGGCATCACGTCCGAGACAAGTAGACCGATACTTACTGCATCTACTACTATTACTCTACACATCGACCGCTATCCAGCATGCATCTAGTGTATTGAGTTCATGACAAACAGAGTAACACCTTAAGCAAGATGACATGATGTAGAGGGATAAATTCATGCAATAGATATAAACCCCATCTTTTTACCCTTGATGGAAACAACACGATGCGTGCCTCGCTACCCCTTTTGTCACTGGGTGAGGTCACCGCACGGTATGAACCCAAAACCAAGCACTGTTGGAAATATGCCCTAGAGGCAATAATAAAATGGTTATTATCATATTTCCTTGTTCATGATAATCGTCTATTGTTCATGCTATAATGGTATTAACAGGAAATAGTAATACATGTGTGAATAAATAGATCACAATGAGTCCCTAGCAAGCCTCTAGTTGGCTATCTTGTTGATCAATAGATGATCATGGTTTCCTGATCATGGGCGTTAGATGTCATTGATAACGGGATCACATCATTGGCAGAATGATGTGATGGACAAGACCCAATCCTAAGCATAGCACTAGATGGTATTGTTCGTATGCTAAAGCTTTTCTAATGTCAAGTGTATTTTCCTTCGACCATGAGATTGTGCAACTCCCGAATACCGTAGGAGTTCTTTGGGTGTATAAAATGTCACAACGTAACTGGGTGACTATAAAGGTGCACTACGGGTACGTCTGAAAGTGTCTGTTGGGTTGGTACGAATCGAGATCGGGATTTTTCACTCCGTGTGACGGAGAGGTATCTCTGGGCCCACTCGGTAAAACATCATCATGAGCTCAATGTGACTAAGGAGTTAGTCACAGGATGACGTGCTACGGAACGAGTAAAGAGACTTACCGATAACGAGATTGAACAAGGTATAGGTATATCGACGATCGAATCTCAGGCAAGTTCTATACCGACAAACAAAGGGAATTGTATACGGGATTGATTGAATCCTTTACATCGTGGTTCATCCGATGAGTTCATCGTGGAACATGTGGGGGCCACCATGGGTATCCAGATCCCGCTGATCATTATTGGCTGGAGAGCGTCTCGGTCATGTTTGCATGCTTCCCGAACCCGTAGGGTCTGCACACGTATGGTTCGATGACGCTAGGGTTATAGGGAAATGTTATATGATGTTACCGAAAGTTGTTCGGAGTCCCGGATGAGATCCCAGACGTCACGAGGAGCTCCAGAATGGTCCGGAGGTAAAGATTGATATATAGGATGGATGGTTTTGGACACCAGAAATGTTTCGGGCATCACCGGTAGCATACAGGGACCACCGGGACCACCGGAAATGGTCCCGGGGGTCCACCGGGAGGGGCCACCAGCCCCAAGAGGTAGCATGGGACAAAAGGTGGTGGGAAACCAGCCCAAACTAGGCTGGTGCGCCTCCCACAAAGGGGCCCATAGCACAGGAGGTGGAGAGGGGGGGGAACCCTAGGCGCTGGTGGGCCTAAGGCCCACCTAGGGGGAAACCCTAGGGGTGGCACCCCCCTCCCCTCCTCCTATATATAGGGAGGGGTTTGCGGCTGTTTTGCACACCGTATCCTCTCTCCTTCGGCGCAGCCCTGCTCCCCTCCTTCCTCCTCCTCCCACGGTGCTTGTCGAAGCCCTGCCGGGAGACCTCGTCTCTCCATCGACACCATGCCGTCGTGCTGCCGGAGATCTTCCACAACCTCTCCCTCGTCCTTGCTGGATCAAGGTGCGGGAGACGCCACCGGGCTACACGTGTGTTGAACGCGGAGGTGCCGTGGTTCGGCACTAGATCGGAATCACACCGCGATCTGAATGGCCGCGAGTACGACTTTGAATCATTTGACACATGTGAACCGTGCCTCATGGGCAAGATGACTAAGAATCCATTCTCCAGAATAATAGAGAGAGCGACCGACTTATTGGAAATAATATATACTCATGTGTGTGGTCCAATGAACGTTGAAGCTCGCGGTGGCTATCGTTATGTTCTCACTCCCACCGATGATTTGAGTAGGTATGGGTATATCTACTTGATGAAGCACAAATCTGAGACGTTTGAGGTTGAGAATCAACGTGACAGAAAAATTAAGTGTCTACGATCTGATCGCGGAGGAGAATATTTGAATCACGAGTTTGGCACACACCTAAGGAAGTGTGGAATCGTTTCACAACTGACGCCGCCTGGCACATCGCAACGCAACGGAGTGTTTGAACGTCGTAGTCACACTTTATTAGATATGGTACGATCTATGATGTCTCTTACCGACTTACCGCTATCATTTTGGGGATAGGCATTAGAAACTGCAGCATTCAATTATAATAGGGCACCGTCTAAATCCATTGAGATGACACCGTATGAACTATGGTTTGGCAAGAAACCTAAGTTGTCGTTTCTTAAAGTTTGGGGCTGCGATGCTTATGTGAAGAAAATTCAACCAGAGAAGCTCGAACCCAAAGCGGAGAAATGCGTATTCATACGATACCCTAAGGAAACTATTGGGTATACCTTCTATCTTAGATCCGAAGGTAAAACCTTTGTTGCCAAGAACGGATCCTTTCTAGAGAAAGAGTTTCTCTCGAAAGAAGTGGGAGGAAAGTGGAACTTGATGAGGTAATTACACCCCCTCTCGAATCAGAAAGTAGCGCAGCGCGGGAAATTGTTCCTGTGGCGCCTACACCAACTGAAGAGGAAGTTAATGATAATGATCATGAAGCTTCGGATCAAGTTACTACTGAACCGCGAAGGTCCACAAGGGCACGCCTTGCACTAGAGTGGTACAACAACCCTGTGATGGAAATCATCTTGTTAGACAATGGTGAATCTTCGAACTATGCAGAAGCAATGGCGGGCCCGTATTCCAACAAATGGCTTGAGGCTATGAAATCTGAGATAGGATCCATGTATGAGAACAAAGTATGGACTTTGGTGGACTTGCCCGATGACCAGCGAGCCATAGAAAATAAATGGATCTTCAAGAAGAAGACTGATGCAAACGGTAATGTGACCGTTTATAAAGCTCGACTTGTCGCAAAGGGTTTTCGACAAATTCAAGGAGTTCACTACGAAGAGACTTTCTCTCCCATAGCGAAGATAAAATCTTTCTGAATCATGTTAGCAATTGCCGCCTTTTATGATTGTGAAATTTGGCAAATGGACGTCAAAACAGTGTTCCTTAACAGGAATCTTAAAGAAGAGTTGTATATGATGCAACCAGAAGGTTTTGTTGACCCTAAGGGTGCTAACAAAGTGTGCAAGCTCCAACGCTCCATCTATGGGTTGGTGCAAGCATCTCGGAGTTGGAACATTGGCTTCAATGAGGTGATTAAAGCGTTTGGGTTCATACAGGTTTACGGAGAAGCCTGTCTGTACAAGAAAGTGAGTGGGAGCTCTGTAGATTTCCTCATGCTGTATGTGGATGACATATTATTGATGGGGAATAATACAGAGATGTTGCCGAGCATAAAGGCCTATTTGAACAAGAGTTTTTCAATGAAGGATCTTGGAGAAGTTGCATACATATTAGGCATCAAGATCTATAGGGATAGATCGAGACGCCTCATAGGTCTTTCGCAAAGTACATACCTTGACAAGATATTGAAGAAGTTCAATATGGAAAATTCAAAGAAGGGATTCTTGCCAGTTTTGCAAGGTATGAGATTGAGTAAAACTCAGTCACCGACCACAGCAGCAGATATAGAGAAGATGAGTACTGTCCCCTACGCTTCAGCCGTAGGCTCTCTAATGTATGCCATGCTATGCACCAGACCTGATATAAACCTTGCCATAAGTTTGGTAGGGAGGTACCAAAGTGATCCCGGTATGGAACACTGGACAGCGGTCAAGAATATCCTGAAGTACCCGAAGAGGACTAAGGAGATGTTTCTTGTTTATGGAGGTGATGAAGAGCGCATCATAAAGGGTTACGTCGATGCTAGCTTCGACACAGATCCGGATGACTCTAAGTCACAGACAGAATATGTGTATGTTTTGAATGGTGGGGCAGTGAGCTGGTGCAGCAGCAAGTAAGAAGTCCTGGCAGCATCTACATGTGAAGCGGAGTACATAGCTGCTTTAGAAGCGGCTCATGAAGGAATTTGGATGAAGGAACTCATCACCGACCTTGGAGTGGTTCCAAGCGCGTCGGGTCCAATGACACTCTTCTGTGATAACACTGGGACCATTGCCATAGCCAAGGAGTCCAGGTTTCACCGGAAGACCAAGCACATCAAACGCTGCTACAACTCCATCCAGGACCATGTCCAGAGTGGAGTAATAGATATTTTTAAAGTACACACGGATCTGAATATTACAGACCCGTTGACTAAACCTCTTCCTCGAACAAAACATGATCAACACCACCATAATGCTATGGGTGTTCGATACATCATAATGTAACTAGATTATTGACTTTAGTGCAAGTGGGAGACTGTTGGAAATATGCCCTAGAGCCAATAATAGAATGGTTATTATCATATTTCCTTGTTCATGATAATCGTCTATTGTTCATGCTATAATTGTATTAACAGGAAACAGTAATACATGTGTGAATAAATAGATCACAATGAGTCCCTAGCAAGCCTCTAGTTGGCTAGCTTGTTGATCAATAGATGATCATGGTTTCCTAGTCATGGGCATTAGATGTCATTGATAAAGGGATCACATCATTGGGAGAATGATGTGATGGACAAGACCCAATCCTAAGCGTAGCACTAGATCGTATTGTTCATATGCTAAAGCTTTTCTAATGTCATGTGTCTTTTCCTTCAACCGTGAGATTGTGCAACTCCTGGATACCGTAGGAGTGCTTTGGGTGTATCAAATGTCACAACGTAACTGGATGACTATAAAGGTGCA
Organism: Hordeum vulgare subsp. vulgare; assembly: GCF_904849725.1. Classification (NCBI taxonomy): domain Eukaryota; kingdom Viridiplantae; phylum Streptophyta; class Magnoliopsida; order Poales; family Poaceae; genus Hordeum; species Hordeum vulgare. The sequence continues at coordinate 388,366,282 of NC_058522.1, forward strand.
CTACGTGGGCCTCTGAAAGTGTCTGTTGGGTTGGTACGAATCGAGATCGGGATTTGTCACTCCGTGTGATGGAGAGGTATATCTAGGCCCACTCGGTAGAACGTCATCATGAGCTCAATGTGACTAAGGAGTTAGTCACAGGATGACGTGCTACGGAACGAGTAAAGAGACTTACCGATAACGAGATTGAACAAGGTATAGGTATACCGACGATCGAATCTCGGGCAAGTTCTATACCGACAAACAAAGGGAATTGTATACGGGATTGATTGAATCCTTGAAATCGTTGTTCATCCGATGAGATCATCGTGGAACATGTGGGAGCCACCATGGGTATCCAGATCCCGCTGATGGTTATTGGCCGGAGAGTGTCTCGGTCATGTCTGCATGCTTCCCGAACCCGTAGGGTCTACACACTTAAGGTTCGATGACGCTAGGGTTATAGGGAAATGTTATACGAGGTTACTGAAACTTGTTCGGAGTCCCGTATGAGATCTCGGACGTCACGAGGAGCTCCAGAATGGTCCAGAGGTAAAGATTGATATATATGATGGATGGTTTTGGACATAGGAAATGTTTCGGGCGTCACCGGTAGCGTACAGGGGCCACCGGGACAACCGGAAATGGTCCCGGGGGTCACCAGGAGGGGCCACCAGCCCCAAGAGGTAGCATGGGCCAAAAGGTGGTGGGCAACCAGCCCAAGGTGGGCTGGTGTGCCTCCCACAAAGGGGCCCATAGCGCAGGAGGTGAAGGGGGGAACCCTAGGCGCTAGTGGGCCTAAGGCCCACCTAGGGGTGCGCCACCCCCTCCCCTGCCTTGGCCGCCGCACCTCCCATTTCGGGGGGGGGGGCTGCGGCACGACCTAGGGGGGAAACCCTAGGGGTGGCACCCCCCTCCCCTCCTCCTTTATATAGGGAGGGGTTTGGGGCTGTTTTGCACACCTTTTCCTCTCTCCTTCAGCGCAGCCCTGCTCCCCTCCTTCCTCCTCCTCCCATGGTGCTAGGCGAAGCCCTGCCGGGAGACCTCGTCTCTCCATCGACACCACGCCGTCGTGCTGCCGGAGATCTTCCCCAACATCTCCCTCCTCCTTGCTGGATCAAGGTGCAGGAGACTTCACCGGGCTGCACGTGTGTTGAACGCGGAGGTGCCGTGGTTCGGCACTAGATCGGAATCACACCGATATCTGAATCGCCGCGAGTATGACTCCATAAACCTTCCGCTTAGCGATCTTCAAAGGTATGAAGATGCACTCACCCCTCTCTCATTGCTGGTCTCTCCATAGGAAGATCTGAATATGCGTAGGAATTTTTTTGAATTTATGCTACGTTACCCAACAAGCACTTCTCCCATTGCAAGAACTGTACATGAAGTTGGCCAAACAAAACCCACAACTCGAAGAGAATTACAAGGATATGAAATCATGCATATATGAGATCAGAAGAAACTCAAATAAGATTCATAGATAATCTGATCATAAATCCACAATTCATCGGATCTCGACAAACACACCGCAAAAGAAGATTACATCGGATTGATCTCCATGAAGATCATGGAGAACTTTGTATTGAAGATCCAAGAGAGAGAAGAAACCATCTAGCTACTAGCTATGGACACGAAGGTCTATGATGAACTACTCACGCATCATCGGAGAGGCAATGGTGTTGATGAAGAAGTCGTCCTTTTCCGAATCCCACCTCCGGCAGGGCACCAGAACGTGCTCCAGATGGGATCTTGCGGAGACAGAAGCTTGCGGCGGCGGAAAAGTATTTTCGTGGCTCTCTCTCGTGGTTTCAGATTTTTTCGGGGATTTATAGGCGGAAGAACTAGGGCGGAGGAGCCCCAGGGGGCCCACAAGCCTACTAGGCGCGGCCCCCAGGCCGCGGCTAGGGGGCTTTTGGCGTCCCCTGGTGCCCTCTGCCTTGGTTCTCAATCTCCCTGCGTATCTTCAGTTCCGGAAAAAAATCTTTTCGGAGGTTTTATTCCGTTTGGACTCCATTTAATATTCTCCTGTGAAAAAGGTCAAAAACACGGAAAAAACAGGAACTGGCATTTGGCACTGAGTTAACAAGTTAGTCCCCAAAAAGATATAGAAGCCATACAAAACATCCAAAGTTTGACAAGATAATAGCATGGAACCATAAAAAATTATAGATACGTTGGGGACGTATCATGGGCCACAACTTAAAACGCAAGGAAGGAACGAGAAAACGGTCTCGTCCGGCTCGCTAGCTATTCACCGCCTCCGTCTCCCCCCAACACTGAGCATAGGGCTTCCACTAGGCGTGGGGTGGACCCCTTCCTCGTCCTCAGGGGCCCCTGGCGTATACATCCTCGGCTCGTTATTACGTGAGAGTGTCACGGTGGGGGTGTATCTGGGAGGTTGCGAGGATGCTTTGGCCTCGCGAGTGTCCCTACCCCCGAGGCATTAGGCGCCTGATTCCGGAAGTCATTGGTGGAGTGTGTTGATTGCCTCCGTCTTCTCCACTAGGCGTGGTGTGGACCCCTTCCGCGTCCTTGGGGGCCCCTGGGCGTATGCAGCCTCGACTCGTTATTACGTGAGAATTTCACGGGATGAAGTAGGTTCCGGAAGGATTGAAGGACGATGTAGGGTCAATGCAGAGGCAGTGCTGAAGTGCTGCGTGGGCGGTGCAGAGGCGTCATGGGTTGATGCAGGTCCCGTGGACGCTTCGGGAGCCCCATGCCCTATAGGCACGTGCCCCGTCGTAGTCCCGGGGCTCGTAGCGGTGTGGCGATGTCCGTCCTGAGCGAGCTCTCAAACGTGGGAGGAGCCCCCAGCGCCCATTGGCCGGAAGGCTCGCCCAGACGATAGATTTTGAGTCCCTGGGGAGCTGCCCCCAACGCGCCTTGCCTGGGCTCCCTAGGCATCCACGTTGGTTCCCTGGGCTATACCCCCATGCCGGGCTAGCCCAGCCTAAGGGCAACGGCGGGTACCCGAACACTTGCTCGCAACCGAACAAAGCCCGCACTGGTGACATGGGCGTGTGTTCCACCATCAGTCCCTAGGCGGGCGTCGCACGCCGTGGGGGCAGGGGGGGATATACCACCCCCCGCTTCCAGGTTGGGATCGTCTGGCCCGGGAACATGGTCGTATGGTCCATCCTCAGTCCCCAGGCTGGGCCCCCTCTACCTGGACACAAGGGTGCGTCCACCCTGTCCAAGGCGAGAGGTCCCCGCTCTCCAGAACTAGACGTCTGCCCGAAGAAGCTACCAACCAGTAGGTGTGCCCTGCGAGAACACCCGCGCTGGGCGTCCTCGCGAAGCCACCTCCACGGGCCACCCCTGCAGTGCTGTTCATACTTGTTCGCACATGGGTTGCCCGCGAGGTCGCGCGTGCCTCCTGCTGTAGTGATGGTCTGCGCTGCTTCCTCCGTTGTCTGAAGTGCGCCGATGCGGTTAGTGTTGGACTATGCGCGCCTCCAAGGGTTGATGTAATCGGGCCTCCGGTACTCCCTCCTCGCTCCGTGAAGCACGCCGGGCAAGCTGGGTGACGCCTTCCCAGCAATGCCAAATCTTGTGCCTCCATCAACTCCCGTTGAATCTCTAGTAAGGGCGGGCCTGAGTGGATGTTCGGGGCGCACCCGTGCGGTCCTCCCGCTGCAACCCTTGGGGATACGGGTCGACGAGTGCGGCTCGCATGGGGGCGCGCTTGGGTTTCTCCGGCGGCGTCGCACCCGAGATAGCGCTAATGACCTCCGACGCGGCGGCGGCGGTCGGTTCGCTGGCGCCTGAGCTCGTGCGCCACCAGGAGCGCGACATGCTTGTGCGTCGGGTGCTGATAGGCTCGGATGAGGGAAGGAACTTCTTGGAGGTGTGGGAGGGCCGAAGCGACTGGGGGACGCCATGTGGTCTGTGAAGGCGGTAGCCCTGAGCGCACGTTGGAAGCCTGTCCAGCATGGTCGCCCGCCGTCGGGGTGGCAGAGTGTTGCTGGGCATCTTGGCCAGCCTGCATCGTCCGCGCCACGCGGGTGGCCCACCTATCCACGCGGATTCGATGTTTCCCCACCATGGGTGTGATCAGCTTCAGCAAGCCGATCCCTGGGAGAGACCTCGACACGCCCACTACCTGGCGCGCCAAATGTCTGATTTCAGGCTCCGCCAAACCCTAAATATTCGAACTCAGGGGTGTGTACGAAGATATCTCTCGGCCTAACCTCACCTAGCAATCTACTCAATGGGAATGACGGAGAACACTCTCGATGATGAGGGAAAAACAGAACACAACGGTTTACCTAGGTTAAGGCCGCCGCGAAGCGTAAAACCCTATTCCTGTTGTGGTGGATTGCCTCTCGTGGGGGCTGGTGGATGACTAGGACAGTGTTCTTCGGCCTCCTCTGGCTAGATGGCCTTAGTGGTGTGAAGATGGATCAATGAATGGTTCCACCCCAGTGTCACATCCCTGGATTCCCTGTTAGTGTTTAGTAATTTGTACTCATATCTTCTTTCATTGCATTCAAGAAATGAAAATAAACCCAAAAGAAGTGATGAAATCCAAAGCCCAACCCTAGCCACTTCTTATTCAAAAGAATTCCAAAAATTGCAAAATCAATGAATCCAAAATGGCCTTCATAAAAGTTCAATATTTCTGATAATTGTTGAAAACAAAATATCAGAGATGAAACTTATTTTCAAACTATCTTTGGCATTTTAAATTTAAGTTAAAAGCCACTGAAATCAATTATATATTTGTTTTCAAATAATTCAAAGTTTCCAAAAATGTCGAAAACTTTATGAGTGGTTGGAAATATTCCAACTAACACTCTAGTATTTTTTCAAACTATTTTAGGAATAGTTTGGAGCCAACAATAAATGAAACAATATCAGAAAGAATAAAAAAGAAAACAGAAAGGAAAGAAAATGGAAAAGACCTATCTAAAGCTTACCTGAGGCCCAGCCGACCTTAGCCTGTCGTCTTCCTCGTTCCAGTCGGAGCAGGAGGTGGCCGCCGCGTTCCCCGGCGTTCTCACGCAGCTGCGTGCCTACCTGGCCGCCGCGTCGGCTGGCTCGAACGGGGATCAGCTCCCCAAGGCCTCCCCGTGCTCATCCCCTCGCCATTCGCCCTGCTCTCTTCTCTCTCTCTCTCGGCCGCCATGACCGAAGCTTGAGCTTGAGCTCGCCGTCGCTCCTGCCCCTCTCCCTCTCACCTCAGCTGCGCAACAGCTTCGTCGTGATCCCGTGAAGCTCTCCAGCTAGTCGCTCGACGACAAGAAGCTCTGAAACGCCGTGACGCCATCGTCCTCCTCCTTGGGTCACCGGAGTTTGCCGTCGTCGTTCTTCCTCGTCAGGCCATCCCCGCGGCCACTCTCGACGCCTCTGCACTCCCTGTGAGCTCAGGGTCCTTTCCCCTAAGTTTCCCCCTCGATTCCTTCCTCTAGGCCCCGATTCCACCGGAGCCCGACGAGATCCGCCGCGGGACCTTGTCGCCGGTAGCCCTCTGGTGATCGCCTGGTCCATCTGAGGCCACCAATGGCTTCAGTGCGTCGCGTAGGTTCTCTAGGAGCTATGCCCCGCTCGTTTTGCCTTCGGTTTCGATGATCCCGACATAGCCTGAGCTTCGGCTGCCGCCAAGTTCGTCGCCGGCATCATCTCCGGCCATCTTAGCCTCGAGTCTTTGCAGAAATGGAACTGCGGCTGTGTGCTGATTCGTTTGGTGCCCTCCGTCGTGCATTTTGTCGTCGGAGATGCATTTCCGAGCCCTCCGCCGTTCTGGTTGTCGCCGGAGGCTCACCGCCGGTGAGATCGACCTCGCCGTCGGTGGATCAGACCCCCCTGAGCCTATGATAGGTGGGGCCAGCCCCTAGTTAATTAAGTTTAGTAAAAATTAAAAATAACTTATTTAATTAACTTAAACAGACACTGACAGGTGGGTCCTTCTCTGTTAATTATCTAAATTAAAACTGGCCAGAGACACTGACCAGTGGGTCCCACTGGTCAAGTTTGACTTTCAATGGCCAGTTGGACCTGCTGATGTCATGTTGACGCAATAAAAGCTTTTCTGTTCAAAAATAATTCCAGAATAATTTAAAAATTTGGAAATTCATAGAGAATTGAATATAACTCCAAATTTGACAAATGATATATGTAAATGGATCAGAAAAATTCAAGGAATCAAATGGTGCTATTTTCATGCATGAAAAGCAATGTTATGAAACAGCATCAGGTCAAATCAATTAAAAGAATTTGATAAATTATAATTCAAATGATATTTGAATTATGATTTCTAATCAAGATCACCCCAAAGGGTTCTGCTAGTCATCTCAAACAATGCTACATTGCATTTCATGCATCATTTTGTTGCATATGTTTGATATTCATTGATTGTTGTTATTCCTGTAGTCTCCGCCCCTCCGTATTGTTGTTTGATTTCCTGCATCATTTTCTTATTTATTGCATTAGGTCAAAATGCTTTCAATGCTTTTACCATGTTCGTTGAGCCCACTTCCTTTGCATGACCTGTCCTTGTCACAGTAAATACGTGAACCTTGCAACCTAGCATACCTGGTAGATGCTTGAGCCATAATGTGCCTTATCCTACTATGCATGCTATGCTTAGAGTTGTGTATGGTCTGTCATCTGGGTGATGAACAGGATCGTGAGAATGTGTTGAGTTGGTAAAGGTCGTGTGTTGAACCTGATTTGGTAAAGGTACCGGTGAAAGGCTATGTAGGAGTACATGGCGGGTTGTTTCATTGGAACCATCCTTAGGAACTGAGTTCTGTGTATGTAATCCAAGACGAGATACTACCACATGCTGGGCCCTGAAATATGACCCCGCTCGACTTATTAACCGCTTACTACTCGGTCCAGGAGTTGCAAGTAGTTTCTGGTGTTTACAGTCATGCTGGAGGCCGTGCGTAGCGCTGACCTTAGAGGTGGGCTATGATGCGGTAGGCTGTGGCACGGTGTACCAAGTGGCACCCGGATGGTGGGCTTGGGAACCCTACGCACACCGTTTGGGGCCGTGGTGGAAATCTCGGCCGGACTTCCGTGCCGGTTACCCTCAGATAGGCGATAGACCTGGACTAAGTATTAGCGTGGTTAACGGTCGTGGCCGACTCCCTCGCTGGGCTTCCGCTTGAAGGTTGCCGAGGTGCATGACGTGCACATGGCGATAATTGGCGAGAGCGTGTGTGAAGAAGTACACCCCTGCAGGGTTATGATCTATTCGAATAGCCGCATCCACGGATATGGACTACTTGAAACATATGTTGTTCATAGATAACTATAATGGCTACTCATAAAATTGTCAAGATAAGCGTGAGTGTTGTGGACGGCATTTCCGTAGGGAGACGGAATGATTCCACGATGGAGTATTGTTGTGGTGTTAGTGGACTCGTGTGCGAGAAATCAAAGTTGTAAAAACTATTTAAAAATGCAAGTTGTCTAGCCAAGAGTTGAATGTTGGCCTTCTGCATGAAACTCCACAACTCCTTGATGATACATTGCATGAGTAGATAGATTACCCTAAAGTCTTGCTGAGTACTTTTGTACTCACGTTTGCTTAATAAATTGTTGCAGAGGTTAATAATGACCCTAATGGAGGGTTTTTCCTAGACATCGACGACGACGAGTAGCTGGTATCCCAGCTACGATCTGGCCCTAGGATCGGTCTGTAGATAGTCAGGCCATGTGCTTTATCTTTCCATCTGTCTCTACTCAGACAGTTTTACTCTTCCGCTGGCTTGTAAGACTTGTGTGTATGAATTATGATGATGGGTCGTGAGGCACCTATCTGTGTAATATTATGTGTGAGGCTCTTCCGAGCCTTCTAAATAAAGTTTGTATGACTATGGTTATGTTGTGATGCCATCGATGTATCTATACATATCGGTATGCCATGCGTACGTGTGTTGTACTTGATATGTATGGGGTTCGAATACCTAGTCGTATGCCTTAGTAGCACTCCTTACGGGGAAATGCCCCTTTGTGATTGCATCAAGCCATGGTAGTTCGCTACTGCTCCGGACACATTGGTTGACCGGTATGTGTCCTTCTTAGCTATTGTGTCTGTCCCTTTGGGAAATGTCATGCGTATGTAATGGAGTCCTTGTAGCTTGCTACGACTCGTCTACATTGGTTGATGACCTACACCTGCTTTGCTGGGTCATGTATGCATGTCCCTGTACGGAACTGCCACTTTAATTTATGACTAGACATGTCGATCCGGGTTCTTTGACATTGGATTGCTAGCGACATAATCGGATACGCGAGTCAAAAGGCGCAAACGGTCCAGGCTAAGGTAAGGCTGCAGCCGTGGGGATAACCGTGCGTGAGACCGCAAAGAGATGCGATATGTTACAGGCTGGATTCCTATGGCTTAGGGTCGGGGTCCTCACAGTGTTGGTATCAGAGCCTGACTGACTGTAGGATTACTAAGCCAAACTGGTCGAATATGAGTCTAGAATTGCTTTAGTTATACATAAGGGATTTTTGTGTGGAAGGGAACATAAGACTCTTGTTTCTCTTCTCAAGTTATTCTATTCTGGTCATCCTCGTCTTTTCTGTGGGGATTAAGGACTAGGTTACTTATCTTTCTCTAAGGCTCGTGTTTCTGATCGGTAGATTATAGGACAACAAGTCGAGAGTTACTTCAGGTTTCTCTTATTTCAAGGAAAAGGAAGTAAGTTTTGATGACCATGGAATTTAACTTGGTAGTTGAGTTGTTACACTATCCTATTTTTATGGGTTGTCTCAAAATTGTTTTTGAGCATTTACAACCGTTATGCTGCCCAATTTTGTCTTCAGAGCCCTAATGCTTTTGCATTACTCTCTATTTTCAGATGCTTGGCCGTCCCTCTCGTCAGGTGGTCCGTCTGACTAGGTGCATTGATGTGTCGGGTCACACGGCCATGCTAGTCAGGATGACGTCAGTATTCGCTTACCGCTGGTACCCAGAGTACATAGTGGAGGAGCAGTACCGGGATTTTAATCAGAGTCAGTACCTCTGCACTGTTAGGGTATTCCCAGATTACCCTAGAGCTGAGGAGCCGATCCATTGGTCTTATGGATTGGGAGTCACTGTTGACATGGCAGTACAAGATGCTGCCTATTCAATGTTGACCATCATGAGGGCTAGACATGCACTGTTGCAGAATTCAGAGTTCTGATATGTTCCCACCTCTCAGCCAGGAGAAGAAGGATACCTCAGTGGGGTCTACTTCGATTCCTCTATGGAGGATCCGCTGCTGCAGTCCACTGCTGAGATGTTAGAGAATAGAGACATGGATGCTCGTGACCTTCTTATGGAGCTCTATGCTACAGGTGCCCGTCTGTGGACGGCTTTGACACAGCTGGCACGTGTAGTCCAGACAGGGTATGGAGATATGGAGATGCTGAACCCTGTTAGGATCCATCTTCCGGCTCATGTTGATTGGCCTGCTATAGGAGGAGTCACCCCTCTTAGGGGACCTCTACCACCACCAGTCAGGGGACCAAGGCCACACCCGTGTCCTTACGGATCCCAGGGGTCTCAGGATGGAGTATTTCCTGATCTACAGGTTGAGCTGCCAGGCCATGGAGGCAATCTTTATGAGATGTTCTATGCGGATGCCTGAACCCGTGAGTGGAAGGATAGTATGGTAGTAGTTGTACTTCCACAGTCCTGTGTGTCTTCTGGAGTATGCTAGTGTCGTGAGATGAATTCCGGAGGCATAGATAAATAATGTATAGGAAGCCTGGAAAGCCTCCGATGAGTAGTTTCATGTTTTCAGTAGTTTGCTCTTTGGTTAAGGTTGTACTGAACTATGTAATGGTGTGTATGAACCATGGTGTATATATAGCAGTTGCTTGTTACCATGTTGTTCAGATGTTCATTTCCGCATTCCATGTGTTCAGTGCATTCTTAATCCATAGTTAGTGTTGATGTTGATATTGGTCTAAGCTGTGAGTTTGTTTGTCAGGATGGTGCTCACCAGGTTGAACTGTGCCCCTGCTCATGAGCAAGGAGAGGGTAGTCAAGCATCGCACGAGGAACTGCCTCACCCGCCCTCTCTGGCGGAAGTTATGCTTGAGGCAGAAAGAAACAAAAGGGAGACCAACCGTTTGTTAGAGCGTATGGAGCAAAATACGACTCGTCAGCCTAGGAATGATGCAGTGTCCCTCAATGACTTTGTGAAGCTGAATCCTCCAAAGTTCCATCACTCCGTCGATCCCCTCGACGCTGATGATTGGTTGTGCAGTATATCGTGCAAGATTCGCTCTGCAAATGTGTCTGAGACCGACAAGGTGACCTTTGCGGCGTACTTTCTGGAAGGACCCACCAATCTGTGGTGGGAGAACTTTGAAGCTATGCGTCCTGCTGAACCAGCAGCCACATGGGCAGACTTTAGTGCAACCTTCCATCTGCAGCATATTCCAGAGGGCCCGATGAACAGAAAGAGAGAGGAGTTATGTGCATTCACCCAGGGAAAATTGACCGTGGATGCCTATAGCCGCGAGTTCGGTAACCTCGCCCGCTATGCAACTGAGGAGGTGTCAACTGACGCCAAGAAACAAGCAAGATTCTGTAAGGGTCTGAGCCGTGAACTTCGTCGTGATTTGCGCCTCCACGAATGTACAAGCTTTCAAGCTCTTGTCAACAAGGCGATCAGTGCCGAGACTGGTCATACCAACTATGAAGCCACAAAGAAGCACTCCCGTGACTCGGGCTCGTCACCTGGTTTCGTGTTTCCGAAACGCAGGTTGTGGGTTCCAAATAGTTCTCTGTCACCAAGACACACTCCGAGGCCGTCCTATGGAGCGCCTCAGATGAATCAGACCAACCCTCCAGCAAAAACCTATGGTGGCCCAGCTAGCAATGCTGCACCACGTGCCAATCAGATGATATGTTACAAGTGTGGAGAACCAGGGCACTATTCCCGAGAGTGTCCGCAGAATATGGGTGCCAAGCAACCCGGAAAGTCCGTTGGGCAAGGCAAGTCGGGCAAAGCTTACTATGTGAAGCCAACTCCTGCATGTGGCCGTGTGAACGATGTTTCAGTAGAAGAAGCTGCTGAGGATCCCGACGTCATACTGGGCACGCTCCTTGTTAATCATCACCCAGCGTCTGTTCTTTTTGACACTTGGTCATCTCATTCCTTCATTTCAGAAAGTTATGCACAGTTGCATAACATGTCTTTCTGTGATATGCCAATCTCATTGGTTGTCCAAACCCCTGGTAGTAAGTGGCAAACCTCCAGGATAACCTATGACAATGAAATTCTAGTAGACAGGCTAGTTTTTCTAGCATCCTTGATAGCCTTGAAATCTTCGGATATCAATGTCATCTTGGGTATGGATTGGATGTCAACTCATTATGCCAAGATTGATACTCATTCTAGAAATGTTCAGCTTACCCATCCCTTGGGTGAGATAGTCAATGTCTCTACTCAAGTTGCCAAATGCCAACTCCATTCCCTCAATGCCAACCCTCTTCCGGAACTTGAAGACATTCCGGTAGTCCGTGACTTCCCGGATGTTTTTCCAAAGGAACTGCCAGGAATTCCACCTGACAGAGATGTGGAGTTTGTGATAGACCTTGTTCCAGGAACCGTACCAATAGCCAGAAGACCTTATAAGATGGCACCCCTGGAGCTAGCCAAACTTAAGAAGCAATTAGATGAGGCCTTGAATAAAGGTTTCATTCGTCCTAGCTCTTCTCCTTGGGCTTGTCCCGTCCTCTTCGTCAAGAAGAAAGACGGAACGGATCGGATGGTTGTAGATTACCGACCAGTTAATCTGGTCACCATAAAGAACAAGTATCCGCTCCCTAGGATCAACAACCTGTATGATCAGCTCGCTGGATCCTCAATCTTCTCCAAAATGGATTTGAGGTTGGGATACCATCAAATCAAGATCAAGAACGGGGACATTCCAAAAATGGCTTTTGTCACTCGTTATGGCCAATACGAGTACACTGTCATGTCCTTTGGTTTAACCAATGCCCCAGCCACCTTCTCTCGCTTGATGAATTCAATCTTCATGGAGTATTTGGATAAATTCGTCGTAGTATACCTCGACGATATTATCATCTACTCGAAGAACGAACAAGAACATGCCGAGCATCTAAGGCTGGTATTGATGAAACTTTGAGAGCATCGCCTTTATGCCAAGTTTTCAAAATGTGAATTTTGGTTACCAGTAGTGACCTATCTAGGTCACGTAATCTCTGGTAAGGGTATTGTTGTCAATCCCGAGAGAGTTCAAGCTGTCCTTGATTGGACTCAACCTGAATCGGTTAAGCAAGTTAGGAGTTTTCTTGGTCTAGCGAGCTACTGTCGCCGCTTTGTCGAGAACTTCTCCAAGGTTGCAAATCCTTTAACTGAACTCCTCAAGAAAGATAAAAAGTTCGAGTGGACACCACAGTGTGAGCATAGTTTTCAGGAACTGAAAAGACGCCTGACTTCTGCACCTGTGTTGTTACCACCAGATTTCTCTAAGGACTTTGTTATCTACTGCGACGCCTCGCGACAAGGATTAGGTTGCATTCTCATGCATGATCGTCATGTGATTGCATACACATCTCGATAATTGCGTCCACGTGAGGATAATTATCCCACACATGATCTTGAGCTTGCAGCAGTAGTCCATGCACTTAAAACCTAGTGACATTACCTTCTTGGTAATCGTTGCGACATATTCACTGATCACCAAAGTCTAAAATATATCTTCACCCAGCCGGACTTGAATCTTAGGCAAAGACGGTGGGTTGAGTTGATCACGGATTACGACTTAGGGATAACCTACACCCCGGGTAAGGCCAATGTTATGGCTGATGCACTAAGTCGTAAGTCTTATTGTAACAACCTGATGCTACAACGAGGTCAACCACATCTCTATGAGGAATTTCGGAAGTTAAATCTTCACATTGTTCCTCGAGGATTCCTTTCTTCCGTGGTGGCGAAGCCTACTCTTAAGGATCAAATCATAGCTGGCCAAAAGCGTGATAAGGGTATATCACAGATCAAAGAGAATATTATTAGCGGAAACGCTAAGGAATTCTCCATGAATGATCAAGGTGTTGTGTTCTTCGAGAATCGTCTAGTGGTTCCTAAGAATCCACATCTAAGGCAGTTAATCCTTAAAGAGGCTCATGATTCTCCTCTCACCATTCATACTGGTAGTACTAAGATGTATCAGGACCTATGCTAGAGCTTTTGGTGGACTAGGATGAAGAGAGAAATTGCTGAGTTCGTTGCTAACTGCGACGTTTGTCGTCGAGTTAAGGCAGAACATTAATGGACTGCTGGCACCCTTCAACCTTTAGCTATTCCCGAATGGAAATGGGATAAAGTCAGTATGGATTTCATCAACGGACTTCCCAAGACCAAGAAGGGAAATAATGCTATCTTTGTGGTCATTGACCGTCTTTCCAAAGTAGCTCATTTTGTTCCAGTTCGTGAGAGTATAACAGCTAGCCAGCTAACAGAGTTATATATCTCTAGAATTGTGTCTCTTCATGGTGTTCCACTGGAGATTAACTCAGACCGTGGAAGTATCTTTACTTCTCGCTTCTGGGAGAGTTTTCAGAATGCCATGGGCACTCACTTATTTTTTAGCACTGCTTTCCATCCTCAATCAAGTGGTCAAGTAGAAAGAGTGAATCAAGTCCTAGAAGTTTGCTCCGAGCTTGTGTTATATCGTTCGGCATGAATTGGGAGAAGTTCCTTCCATTCGCTGAATTTGCCTATAACAATAGTTATCAATCAAGCTTGGGCAAAGCTCCTTTTGAAGTTCTCTATGGACGAAGATGTCGAACACCTCTTAATTGGTCAGAAACTGGAGAGAGGCAACTCTTTGGTCCGGATATGATCCAGGATGCAGAAGAGCAAGTTCGCATTATTCGTGAAAAGTTGAAAACAGCCCCGTCTCATTAAAAGAGCCAATACTATCGTCACCGTAAGGTTGTGACCTTTGAAGTTGACGAGAAGGCTTACCTTTGGGTTACACCTTTGAAGGGTACCCATCGATTCGGTATCAAGGGCAAGTTGGCTCCTCGTTACATTGGTCCTTTTCGCATTCTTGCCAAATGAGGAGAAGTTTCCTACCAATTGGAACTTCCTCCGCATCTTTCCAAGGTTCATGATGTATTCCACGTCTCACAACTCAGGCGTTGCTTTTCGGATCCTATCCGCGAAGTGGACCACGAAACGCTTGATCTCCAAGATAATATTTCATACCAAGAATACCCTGTGCGTATTCTTGATCAAGCTGAGCGCCCACTCGACGTCGAAACCTCAAGTTTCTTAAAGTTCAATGGTCAAATCATTCTGAAAAGGAGGCAACATGGGAAAGAGAGGATCGTCTCCGACTTGAGTATCCCGCGCTATTCCCGACGACTTCCAAATCTTGGGACGAGATTCTTTTGAGTCGGGGTGAGTTGTCACATCCCTGGATTCCCTGTTAGGGTTTAGTAATTTGTGCTCATATATTCTTTCATTGCATTCAAGAAATGAAACTAAACCCAAAAGAAGTGATGAAATCCAAAGCCCAACCCTAGCCACTCCTTATTCAAAAGAATTCCAAAAATTGCAAAATCAATGAATCCAAAATGGCCTTCATAAAAGTTCAATATTTCTGATAAATGTTGAAAACAAAATATCAGAGATGAAACTTATTTTCAAACTATCTTTCGCATTTTAAATTTAAGTTAAAAGCCACTGAAATGAATTATATATTTGTTTTCAAATAATTCATAGTTTCCAAAAATGTTGAAAACTTTATGAGTGGTTGGAAATATTCCAACTAACACTCTAGTATTTTTTCAAACTAGTTTTAGGAATAGTTTTAGCCAAAAATAAATGAAACAATATCAGAAAGAAAAAAAAATAAAACAGAAAGGAAAGAAAATGGAAAAGACCTATCTAGCGCTTACCTGAGGCCCGGCCCACCTTAGCCTCTTGTCTTCCTCCTGCGAGTTGGAGCAGGAGGTGGCCGCTGCGTTCCTCGGCGCGCCCACGCAGCTGCGTGCCTGCCTAGCGCCGCGCCGCGCTGGCGCGAACGGGGATAAGCTCCCCGTGCTCATCCCCTCCCCATTCGCCCTGCTCTCTTCTCTCTCCGCCATGACCGAAGCTTGAGCTTGAGCTCGTCGTCGCTCCTGCCCCTCTCCCTCTCACCTGAGCCGCGCAACAGCTTCGTCGTGATCCCCTGAAGCTCTCCAGCTAGTCGCTCGATGCCAAGAAGCTCTGAAACGCCGTGACGCCATCGTCTTCCTCCTCGGGTCACCGGAGTTCGCCGCCGTCGTTCTTCCTCCTCAGGCCATCCCCGTGCCCACTCTCGATGCCTCTGCACTCCCCGTGAGCTCAGGGTCCTTTCCCCTAAGTTTTCCCCCTCGATTCCTTCCTCTAGGGCCCGATTCCACCGGATCCTGACGAGATCCGCCGCGGGACCTCGTCGCCGGTAGCCCTCCGGTGATCGGCTGGTCCATCTGAGGCCACTAATGGCTGAAGTGCATCGCGTAGGTGCTCTAGGAGCTAAGCCCTGCTCGTTTTGCCATCGATTTTGATGATCCCGACATATCCCGAGCTTCGGCCGCCGCCAAGCTCGTCGCCGGCGTCATCTCCGGCCATCTTAGCCTCGGGTCTTTGCAGAAATGGAACAGCGGCTAATGATAAATTATAATTCAAAAGATATTTGAATTATGATTTCTAATCAAGATCACCACAAAGGGTCCTGCTAGTCATCTCAAACCATGCTACATTGCATTTCATGCATCATTTTGTTGCATATGTTTGATATTGATTGATTGTTGTTATTCCGGTAGGCTCCGCCCCTCCGGATACGTCCGATTATCCGACTGACGGATATCACCCCTCTGCTGAGCAACAAGGCAAGCAACCATTTTGATCATCCCGATAAATCACATGTTCTCGCTCCTGCTCTTATTTATTGCATTAGGTCAAAATGCTTTCAATGCTTTTACCACGTTAGTTGAACCCACTTCCTTTGCATGACCTGTCCATGTCACAGTAAATAGCTGAACCTTGCAACCTAGCATACCTGGTAGATGCTTGAGCCATAATGTGCCTTATCCTGCTATGCATGCTATGCTTAGAGTTGTGTATGGTCTGTCATCTGGCTGATGAACATGATCGTGAGAATGTGTTCAGTTGGTAAAGGTCGTGTGTTGAACCTGATTTGGTAAAGGTACCGGTGAAAGGCTATGTAGGAGTACATGGCGGGTTGTTTCATTGGAACTGTCCTTAGGAACCGAGTTCTGTGTATGTAATCCAAGACGAGATACTACCACATGCTGGGCCCTAAAATATGACCCCGCTCGACTTATTAACCGCTTACTACTCGGTCCAGGAGTTGCAAGTAGTTTATGGTGTTTATAGTCATGCTGGAGGCCGTGCGTAGCACTGACCTTAGAGGTGGGCTATGATGCGGTAGGCAGTGGCACGGTGTACCAAGTGGCACCCGGATGGTGGGCTTCGGAACCCTGCGCACATCGTTTGGGGCCGTGGCAGAAATCTCGGCCAGACTTCCGTGTCGGTTACCCTCAGATAGGCGATAAACCTGGACTAAGAGCATCTCTAGTGGATGGTGTATGTGGAGGTGGATGGTAAATATACACGATGCAAACTGAAAAACGCTTCCCAGTGGATCGTGTATACAGGCTCCAAGTTTTACACGTCCATCCACGAGGCTACTCCTCGTGGAAATAAACACGCCTCGGCCACGCTCGTGGAAGACGGAAACGAGCTGCTCCCGCCATCCTCCCGCCCTGCTCCTGCCATCCTCCCCCCTCCGTCGAGAGGCCATCGAAGCTCGCCGGCGACCACTCCCCTCTGGTAAGCTCTCTCCCTCCCTTCTATTTTCCATTCCCATCGGTAGAGAGGAGGCGCGGGACGTCGGGCGGCCGCCGCACCGCTGGCCAAATCTGGCGGCGGCGGCGCGCGCCATGGAGAGGGGAGGGCGGGGAGAGAGGGGCTGGGGCCGCTGCTGAAGTGCGGCGGCGGCGGCGGCGCACGCCATGGAGATGGGAGGGCGGGGAGAGAGGGGTTGGGGCCGCTACGTGAAGGGAGAGGGTCTGGGGTGGGGCGGCGGTGGCCTGGAGGCTCGGCTCGGCGGGGAGAGAGGGGCTGGAGGGACAGAGCTCGGTGGGGAGAGAGGGGCTGGAGGGAGAGAGCTCGGTGGGGAGAGAGGGGCTCGAGGGAGACAGCTCGGTGGGGAGGGAGCTGCTGCGTTTTGGTGTGTTTCCCATTTTAGATGAACACATACAGACTACTACCAAAATTATATTGATTTGCTAACATATTTATTGATTCATGTGTGTACTTGTTGATTGTTTGCAGATGGATTGTGATGGAAGCTTCTTGGACACCATGGGTTTTGGTTACACACAAACACAACTAGAAAGTCCAATTGGAGAGGAACCAACCCCATCAACTCAGCATCAAGCAACACCAATAACAGAGAAACCAAAATCCAACAAAGGAAAAAATTGGTCTAGTGAGGAGGACAAGATTTTGATAGCAGCATGGGGAAATACAAGTTTGGATAGTGTCGGGACAGATCAAAACATAGATGCTTATTGGGCTAGAATTTCAGAGTACTACAACTCACACAAGATGTCATCATGGCCGGAGCGTAATGCTAATGCAATCAATTGTCGTTACACATTGATTAACAAAGAGACCGCTAGATTTTGTGGTTGCCTTCAGCAGATTTTAAAGAGGGAAGTAAGCGGAAGGACTATAGAAGAAAAGGTATGTGTCTATCTTGTACTTCTATATGTGTTGTGCAATATTCTATATGTGATGTGCAGATTTACACAATACATTTGTATGTGCAGACAAACTATGCACACATTATGTTCAAGGAAATGGATCTTAAAAAGAAGAAGCCTTTCACATTGATGCATTGCTATGTCAAGCTTTCGAAGTACCCAAAGTGGCAGACAAAAGAACTTGAAACTTCTCGTAAGAAACAAAAGAAGACCGTTGGTGCAAGTCCGGGCACATCCACCAATGATCTAGCTGATGCATCCTCGGTACGCACTGATGCTACCTCGATACAAAAGAAA
This sequence comes from Hordeum vulgare subsp. vulgare, assembly GCF_904849725.1. Taxonomy (NCBI): domain Eukaryota; kingdom Viridiplantae; phylum Streptophyta; class Magnoliopsida; order Poales; family Poaceae; genus Hordeum; species Hordeum vulgare. The sequence goes on from NC_058522.1 coordinate 388,384,304, forward strand.
ACAGGAGAACATTGAAAAACATTTATATCATTGAGAGACCCTGGTAAACCAAAATAAGCATGCCAAATCCAAAGATCATGTGAAGCAACTGCTTCCAAGATCATAGTGGGCTCGTTCACATGGCATTTAAACATGCCATGCCATTTTTTGGGGCAATTTTTCCAACCCCAGTGCATGCAATCTATGCTCCCTAACATACCAGGAAATCCTCTTTCCTCCCCTATTGCAAGTAACCTAGCAATGTCTTGTTCATTTGGAGATCTCAGGTACCTTTCCCCAAAAACTTCACAAACTTTGATCACAAATTTCTTGCAAGACTCTAAATTAGTAGCCTCAGCGGACCGGATGTACTCCTCAGCACCATCAGCTGCTATTCCATATGTTAGCATCCGCATTGCCGCGGTCATCTTTTGTAGAGCATGTAACTCAAGAGCTCCAGAAGCACTTCTTTTTCTGCGTAAAATAACCATCAGAGTCATGCTCAAGTATACCATCAGCTATGCGGTTGAAGAAATTACGGGACATCCTAAATCTGTGCATAAAAAGTAAATGAGATAGGGAAATGAAAAAATGGGCTAAAGCAGAGAAGTGTACTAATTAGGAACCTTCGTCGAAACAAATATTCGGGATAGGGAGGAAATTCTTTGAAGTAGTCGAACCACTGAAGAACAAATCCGGCATCTCTTCCTCGATCGATTGTCTGACGTCCATGCTCGGAACCGCCATGGCGTCGAGTGTTCATCCTCTCTTCCTCCTCGCGATTGGCTAATGCCGCAAGTATGAGTTCATCGTCGCCTGATGAAGATGACAAAGAACTCATGTCCCAAGAGGATGTGTTCATTGTGTTGTGTGAGAGACGATGGAGAAATCTAGAAGTGAGAAGATGAGGCACAACTAGAAATGCTGGAAGAGAGGTGATTGGGGCGGTTTATATAGACCAGAAATATGGCTGTTGAAAATATAGCCGTTGGAAACATAGCCGTTTGAAAATATAGCCGTTGGAATATACACGTCCTGATTTCCACGTCCTGTATACACGTTCCACTGAAAAACTGGGAGGTGTAAAATTTAGCAAGGTGTATATGGACGTCTATATGAAGATATACACGTCCAAATTTACACGTTCCACTAGAGATGCTCTAAGTATTAGCGTGGTTAACGGTCGTGGCCGACTCCCTTGTTGGGCTTCTGCTTGAAGGTTGCCGAGGTGCATCACGTGCACATGGCGATAAGTGGCGAGATCGTGTGTGAAGAAGTACACCCCTGCAGGGTTATGATCTATTCGAATAGCCACGTCCGCGGATATGGACTACTTGGAAACATATGTTGTTCATAGATAACTATAATGGCTACTCATAAAATTGTCAAGATAAGCGTGAGTGTCGTGGACGGCATTTCCGTAGGGAGACGGAATGATTCCACGATGGAGTATTGTTGTGGTGTTAGTGGACTTGTGTGCGAGAAATCAAAGTTGTAAAAACTATTTAAAAATGCAAGTTGTCTAGCCAAGAGTCAAATGCTGGCCTCACTACTCAAATTAAGAAATTGGCCGTCTGCCAAGGCGGACGGCAAAGGGGGCAACCACGGACGGCAAAGGCTTTGCCGTCTGCCCCCTCATGGCAAAGTAGACGGTAAAAAAAAAATCCGGTGAAGAGGCTCTTTGCCGTCTGCCTTCACAAAGTGGACGGCAAAGAATATTTTCCATGAGGGGGCAGACGGCAAAATAAATGGGACGGCATATATTGCAACGTCCCCGTTAAGTGTTAACGGCAGGCCTCCTCTCAAAATAAATGTGGAGGCTGACGGCAAAGGGGGAGAGAGAGGGGGCAGATTCCCCCTTTGCCATGTGCCTTCCCCCCGTTGCCATGTGTTGGCAGACGGCAAAGAGGGGAGAGAGAGGGGGCAGATTCCCCCTTTGCCATGTGCCTTCCCCCCTTTACCATGTGTTGGCAGACGGCAAAGAGGAGAACCAGCCCATTCCCGCTCCTTCTCCTTCTCCTTCTCCGTCTTCTCCTTCTTCTTCTCCTTCTTCTCCTTCTTCTTCTTCTTATCCTTTTGTCCCCTTCTCATTTTTCCTCTTTCTTCTCCTTTTTCCTCTTCCTTCCTTTAATTTTCCTCTTTTTCTCTTCTTGTCCCCTTCTTCGGGCTAAATTGGCTAAGAATGCCTTTTTGGAGCTAATTATGTCATTTCGACGATAATTAGCTAAGTATAGGTCATTTCTTATTAAATAGGCCATTTTGGAGCTAACTAAGCTAATTATGTCATTTCATAGGATAATTAGCCAATTTAGCCTTTCTTGGATGAGTCTAAGCTACGTAGAAGAAGAGATAGAGAAGAAGAAGTAAAATAAGGAGGAGGAGGAGGAGGAGAAGAAGAAGGAAGAGGAGAAGAAGAAGAAAAGAAGAAGGAGAAGGAGAAGAAGAAGGAGAAGGAGAAGGAGGAAGAAGGAGGAAGAAGAAGGAGAAGGAGGAGCTCCTTCTCCTTCTCCTCCCTCTTCTCCTTCTTCTTCTCCTCCTCCCTCTCCTCCTTCTTCTTCTCCTCATTTTTCCTCTTCCTTCCTTTCATTTTCCTCTTTTTCTCTTCTTGTCCCCTTCTTCGGGCTAAATTGGCTAAGAATGCCTTTTTGGAGCTAATTATGTCATTTCGAGGAAAATTAGCTAAGTAGAGGTCATTTTTTATTAAATAGGCCATTTTGGAGCTAACTAAGCTAATTATGTCATTTCGTAGGATAATTAGCCAATTTAGCCTTTCTTGGACAAGTCTAAGCTACGTAGAAGAAGAGATAGAGAAGAAGAAGTAAAATAAGGAGGAGGAGGAGGAGGAGGAGAAGAAGAAGGAAGAGGAGAAGAAGAAGAAAAGAAGAAGGAGAAGGAGAAGAAGAAGGAGAAGGAGAAGGAGGAAGAAGGAGGAAGAAGAAGGAGAAGGAGGAGCTCCTTCTCCTTCTCCTCCTTCTTCTCCTTCTTCTCCTTCTTCTTCTCCTCCTCCTCCCTCTCCTCCTTCTTCTTCTCCTCATTTTTCCTCTTCCTTCCTTTCATTTTTACTCTTTTTCTCTTCTTGTCCCCTTCTTCGGGCTAAATTGGCTAAGAATGCCTTTTTGGAGCTAATTATGTCATTTCGAGGATAATTAGCTAAGTATAGGTCATTTTTTATTAAATAGGCCATTTTGGAGCTAACTAAGCTAATTATGTCATTTCGTAGGATAATTAGCCAATTTAGCCTTTCTTGGATGAGTGTAAGCTACGTAGAAGAAGAGATAGAGAAGAAGAAGTAAAATAAGGAGGAGGAGGAGGAAAAGAAGAAGGAAGAGGAGAAGAAGAAGAAAATAAGAAGGAGAAGGAGAAGAAGAAGGAGAAGGAGAAGGAGGAAGAAGGAGGAAGAAGAAGGAGAAGGAGGAGCTCCTTCTCCTTCTCCTTCTTCTTCTCCTCCTCCCTCTCCTCCTTCTTCTTCTCCTCATTTTTCCTCTTCCTTCCTTTCATTTTTACTCTTTTTCTCTTCTTGTCCCCTTCTTCGGGCTAAATTGGCTAAGAATGCCTTTTTGGAGCTAATTATGTCATTTCGAGGATAAGTAGCTAAGTACAGGTCATTTTTTATTAAATAGGCCATTTTGGAGCTAACTAAGCTAATTATGTCATTCCGTAGGATAATTAGCCAATTTAGCCTTTCTTGGATGAGTCTAAGCTACGTAGAAGAAGAGATAGAGAAGAAGAAGTAAAATAAGGAGGAAGAGGAGGAGAAGATGAAGGAAGAGGAGAAGAAGAAGAAAAGAAGAAGGAGAATGAGAAGAAGAAGGAGAACGAGAAGGAGGAAGAAGGAGGAAGAAGAAGGAGAAGGAGCTCCTTCTCCTTCTCCTTCTTCTTCTCCTCCTCCCTCTCCTCCTTCTTCTTCTCCTCATTTTTCCTCTTCCTTCCTTTCATTTTTCCTCTTTTTCTCTTCTTGTCCCCTTCTTCGGGCTAAATTGGCTAAGAATGCCTTTTTGGAGCTAATTATGTCATTTCAAGGATAATTAGCTAAGTATTGGTCATTTTTTATTAAATAGGCCATTTTGGAGCTAACTAAGCTAATTATGTCATTCCGTAGGATAATTAGCCAATTTAGCCTTTCTTGGATGAGTCTAAGCTACGTAGAAGAAGAGATAGAGAAGAAGAAGTAAAATAAGGAGGAGGAGGAGGAGAAGAAGAAGGAAGAGGAGAAGAAGAAGAAAAGAAGAAGGAGAAGGAGAAGAAGAAGGAGAAGGAGAAGGAGGAAGAAGGAGGAAGAAGAAGGAGAAGGAGGAGCTCCTTCTCCTTCTCCTCCTTCTTCTCCTTCTTCTCCTTCTTCTTCTCCTCCTCCCTCTCCTCCTTCTTCTTCTCCTCATTTTTCCTCTTCCTTCCTTTCATTTTCCTCTTTTTCTCTTCTTGTCCCCTTCTTCGGGCTAAATTGGCTAAGAATGCCTTTTTGGAGCTAATTATGTCATTTCGAGGAAAATTAGCTAAGTATAGGTCATTTTTTATTAAATAGGCCATTTTGGAGCTAACTAAGCTAATTATGTCATTTCGTAGGATAATTAGCCAATTTAGCCTTTCTTGGACAAGTCTAAGCTACGTAGAAGAAGAGATAGAGAAGAAGAAGTAAAATAAGGAGGAGGAGGAGGAGGAGGAGGAGAAGAAGAAGGAAGAGGAGAATAAGAAGAAAAGAAGAAGGAGAAGGAGAAGAAGAAGGAGAAGGAGAAGGAGGAAGAAGGAGGAAGAAGAAGGAGAAGGAGGAGCTCCTTCTCCTTCTCCTCCTTCTTCTCCTTCTTCTCCTTCTTCTTCTCCGCCTCCTCCCTCTCCTCCTTCTTCTCCTCATTTTTCCTCTTCCTTCCTTTCATTTTTACTCTTTTTCTCTTCTTGTCCCCTTCTTCGGGCTAAATTGGCTAAGAATGCCTTTTTGGAGCTAATTATGTCATTTCGAGGATAATTAGCTACGTATAGGTCATTTTTTATTAAATAGGCCATTTTGGAGCTAACTAAGCTAATTATGTCATTTCGTAGGATAATTAGCCAATTTAGCCTATCTTGGATGAGTCTAAGCTACGTAGAAGAAGAGATAGAGAAGAAGAAGTAAAATAAGGAGGAGGAGCAGGAGGAGGAGGAGGAGGACCAGAAGAAGAAGGAAGAGGAGAAGCAGAAGAAAAGAAGAAGGAGAAGAAGAAGGAGAAGGAGGAAGAAGGAGAAGGAGGAGCTCCTTCTCCTTCTCCTCCTGCTCCTTCTTCTCCTTCTTCTTCTCCTCCTCCCTCTCCTCCTTCTTCTTCTCCTCATTTTTCCTCTTCCTTCCTTTCATTTTTCCTCTTTTTCTCTTCTTGTCCCCTTCTTCGGGCTAAATTGGCTAAGAATGCCTTTTTGGAGCTAATTATGTCATTTCGAGGATAATTAGCTAAGTATAGGTCATTTTTTATTAAATAGGCCATTTTGGAGCTAACTTAGCTAATTATGTCATTTCGTAGGATAATTAGCCAATTTATCCTTTCGTGGATAAGTCTAAGCTATGTATAAGAAGAGATAGAGAAGAAGAAGTAAAATAAGGAGGAGGAGGAGGAGGAGAAGAAGAAGGAAGAGGAGAAGAAGAAGAAAAGAAGAAGGAGAAGGAGAAGAAGAAGGAGAAGGAGAAGGAGGAAGAAGGAGGAAGAAGAAGGAGAAGGAGGAGCTCCTTCTCCTTCTCCTCCTTCTTCTCCTTCTTCTCCTTCTTCTTCTCCTCCTCCCTCTCCTCCTTCTTCTTCTCCTCATTTTTCCTCTTCCTTCCTTTCATTTTTCCTCTTTTTCTCTTCTTGTCCCCTTCTTCGCGCTAAATTGGCTAAGAATGCCTTTTTGGAGCTAATTATGTCATTTCGAGGATAATTAGCTAAGTATAGGTCATTTTTTATTAAATAGGCCATTTTGGAGCTAACTAAGCTAATTATGTCATTTCGTAGGATAATTAGCCAATTTAGCCTTTCTTGGATGAGTCTAAGCTGCATAGAAGAAGAGATAGAGAAGAAGAAGTAAAATAAGGAGGAGGAGGAGGTGGAGGAGAAGAAGAAGGAAGAGGAGAAGAAGAAGAATAGAAGAAGGAGAAGGAGAAGAAGAAGGAGAAGGAGAAGGAGGAAGAAGGAGGAAGAAGAAGGAGAAGGAGGAGCTCCTTCTCCTTCTCCTTCTTCTTCTCCTCCTCCCTCTCCTCCTTCTTCTTCTCCTCATTCCCCCCCCCCTTCCTTTCATTTTTCCTCTTTTTCTCTTCTTGTCCCCTTCTTCGGGCTAAATTGGCTAAGAATGCCTTTTTGGAGCTAATTATGTCATTTCGAGGATAATTAGCTAAGTATAGGTCATTTCTTATTAAATAGGCCATTTTGGAGCTAACTAAGCTAATTATGTCATTTCGTGGGATAATTAGCCAATTTAGCCTTTCTTGGATGAGTCTAAGCTACGTAGAAGAAGAGATAGAGAAGAAGAAGTAAAATAAGGAGGAGGAGGAGGAGGAGAAGAAGAAGGAAGAGGAGAAGAAGAAGAAAAGAAGAAGGAGAAGGAGAAGAAGAAGGAGAAGGAGAAGGAGGAAGAAGGAGGAAGAAGAAGGAGAAGGAGGAGCTCCTTCTCCTTCTCCTCCTTCTTCTCCTTCTTCTCCTTCTTCTCCTTCTTCTTCTCCTCCTCCCTCTCCTCCTTCTTCTTCTCCTCATTTTTCCTCTTCCTTCCTTTCATTTTCCTCTTTTTCTCTTCTTGTCCCCTTCTTCGGGCTAAATTGGCTAAGAATGCCTTTTTGGAGCTAATTATGTCATTTCGAGGATAATTAGCTAAGTATAGGTCATTTTTTATTAAATAGGCCATTTTGGAGCTAACTAAGCTAATTATGTCATGAGATGGAAGTCTAGCTATTTTGGAGCTAACTAAGCTAATTATGTCATTAGATGGAAGTCTAGCTATTTTTTATTAAAACACTAGAAATAACATACCTAAGTTAGGGTGAAGCACGGTGGCTCTGGCTTGTTTCACCTGGAGAAGGCTGCCCTGGAGAAGGCTCGACTGTAGAAGGGTCGTGCGATGCGTTTCGGGGCATATTCTGCACCAAACATCGTTTGCAATGTGTAGTTAGCATGAGGACACTCTTAAGATCACTCCACTGAAATGAAACTCACCGTCCCCGCCACGTTAATGACTGGCATCGGCGGATGGACTTGGCCGTTCTTCTCGCACATAGACTGTACATTTGGTTTCGACAGGTCAAACTTTTTATTTATTAATGAAACGGACATTCAAATGCAAGATTTGAAATAACATGAAGAAGAAACTTACCACGAAGAGCTCGTATATGGCCCTGGTAGACGCTTCATTCCGTGCCCTCTCCGCCTCCACCAATGCAGTCGTCCTCTCCTCCAGCTCCCTAATTTCCTTATCCTTCTCCGCCATAGCCGCCTGCATTGCCGCTCTCTCTTTCTGAATAGCAGCCTGCAACACAACTCATTGTTAGCAATGTAATCATATTGGTTCCAACGCACAACATAATGCGGCAAGATAGTTGAGTCCATTAAACTAACCTCGATGGCGAGCTCGACTGGCCGTGGACGACGTGTTATCTCCGGACAAGAGCTCGTTTGGCGTGCCTTTATCTGCCGGAGAGTGCTAGGACAACGTATAAGGCCGTCTCCAATGGCGATCGAGCCATGGGGCCTCCCGTTGCCAGCTATCATCACCAGCTCTGGATCAATAGGCCCCTCGCGCGGGTTAAAGTCCTCCCCTTTCCTCGCCTTCCCGTGATCTCTGTACTTCACGAGCTTGTCGTGGTGAAGTTTTCTGGATGCTCGAGGTCAGACTCAGAGAATGCCTTGACCTTCTTGTACGAGGCAGTATGGGCCATCGCATACAGGTCGTACATCTGTGGCGCCTCCGTCTTATTGTGACGCGCCTAAAAGAGAGAGAGCAGAGAATTGTATTGGTAAAGGGCTCAAGATAGCATTAAGAGTGAATTGCATTAGGCATGAAGCAAACCACATACCCAGTTCTCGCCAAATTGGATTAAGTTGACGCTCCCTTGATGGTGTGGCACGCCAGCCATTTTGCCACACCTCTCCTTGGCGTTGTTGTGGCTGGTCTCCCACGTTTCGGAGCACCACTGATCCACCAAGGCCTCCCAACAATCCATCTTATCCACACACCATCTCGGGGGCACCTAAGTTAATAAAGAGAAATTTGAGTGCGTAAGAACCAAATCAAGGAAACTAACTACAAAGCCTTAATAATATGTAATTACCTTCATGTAATGCTCCTTCTCCATCTTAGCATCACGGCACTTCGCCTTATCAATCCTAATACGCCGCGTGGCATAGTAGTCTCGAACAGCCTGCACCCGAGCCTCGTGTCGAAAGTTTTGAAGTAGGCGGCAACATTCGGTTTCGATAACCTTTGTCGCGTCGTCCTCGTATCCCTCCTCACACCTGTAGAAGGTCTGCAAACGAGACAACACCGATTAGTACAATAATTAGCTATGGTTAATTTATAATTGTGTGAAAGAGAAATTACCCAGAACTTTCGGATCACCATGTCCGCCCTCGTGTCACACAAAACACGGCCGATCTCCACCTCCGACGGGGCCGGGGCACCCAAGTAGTGCTCCCAGGTCATCCCTACCTCTCGCTCCCGACCGGGCAACGTAACAAACCCTGGGAAGTTTTGACGGCAAAGAACACCAAGGACGCTGTTGGGCTTGCGGACACCCTTGGCAACAATCCAACCCCTACAGTATGACAAATTGAAGCCAAAACATTAGATATTTGAGAAAACGCGAAGGCAAAAGGTTAAATAAGAGTAAATTAACTTACTTGTCCCCATTTGGCCTAATCGACCACCTCTGCTCGGGGGTCGCTGGCACGAGCGGGAGCCCCGAACTACCACGCTGGTAGACGGTATCCCCCTCACCCAGCTCCTCGTCGCTACCAGATGGCCAGTTGGCTCAGGCCAGGTATCCCACTGGGTCTCTTGGGACGTACCCTCATCCCTGCTGTGCTCCGCAGTCGTCTAGAAGGAAGCCTCTGGGACACGAGTCTCGTGGGTCGAAGGCTCGTCGACCTGAGGCTCGTCGACCCGAGGCTCATGAACCGGAGACCGTGTAGCCTCCACCTTAGACGAATCCACCCTAGAAGTCCTCCTGTGCTCAGGTGAATCAGCTTGGGGTGGTGGCGGAGACCGTGTAGCCCTACCTCTCCCGCGGCCACGTGTACCTTTAGTACAACATAAATACCAACATGAGTAATGAAATGTATATAAATACCAATATGCATACAACATGAGTACAACATAAATACCAACATGAATACAACGTGTACCTTTAGTGCCTCTCGGCTTCGCGGGTGGTCGACCTCCTCTCACGGGGGGCGCTCCTTGCATAGTAGAGAGCAACACTCTCCGAAGAGGCGAGGCAGGAATGGAAGTACCCATCCCATCACCCGCCGACGAAGTAGCAGCCGCGGCGTGCTTTCGACCCTTTCCCACCATCTTTCAACACCTGTCATGACAAAGAGTAAATGAAATTAGTACAACATAAATACCAACATGACTAATAAAAATTGAATACCTAACATGAACTCAAAATTTATATATAGTATAATAGTTGAATACCTGACATGAACTAATAACAATCGTCCTCGTCTATATATGCTTCGGGGTCAATAAATGCATCATGATCATCACTATCATCAATAAATGCATCATCATCATCACTATCTAGAAGAAAATGTGGAAGGCCACCATTATGTAATCGGTCAAGAAGTGACAGGTCATCCGCAACAGTAACCTCTTCTTCTTCCAGCTCTTCCTGTTCGGGCTCAGGGGTTAAGACGGATTCACTGTCACTGTCTACTTCAATGTTCTGGGGTGAAGTAGAGCGGTTCTTGAAACGTTTCTTGGACATACGTGTTTCTTGGAGGAATTCTCCTTCATATGTGTCTGGGTTAATGTGAGGTTCGTAATCCTCTTCATTGAGGGTAGGTGGTCTAAAATGTGGTGGCACTTCATAAACGACATCCCAACCTTTGAGATTTGTATCAGTTTGGCAGGCCCACGGTAGATAGAAAACTTGTGTCGCCTGTTGAGCCGTAATATAGACATCGGGAACATCTAAGTGGGTGTTTTGGTTGATTTCTACTAGTCCTATATGTTCATGAGTCCTTCTAGTCTCCCTCGGCTCAAACCAATAACATTTGAAGACTACGACGGTCGGTGGGTTTTCACCATAGAATAGAAGTTCATAAATTGCTTCAACCCTTCCATAATACTCGGTGTCTCCTTCGCCGATAGCAGAGACAGAACAATTTGTAGTCTTTAGGTCGGGCATAGATAGCTCTTTGCCAAAGGTACGAAAGTGATACCCGTTGATGTTGTATTTGTCAAATGAACGGACCTTATAGTCAAAACCATTAGCGACTTGTCTCAACTCGGCGTCCATAGACTCTGCATCAGCCTACAAGTTTAATACGAAAGAATGGATGCATTAGCCGAAAATTAGACCAATAAATCAAATGGGCCCTTAATGGTAATTAATTACCCTTTGTTTGAACCAAGAGATGAAACCAGGATAGTCGCCTCCATGCTTTGCGAGAAGCTCATACTCTTCGACGGAATCCTTTTCGATGACCGCTCCATCCGAGAATTCGGTGATGTATCGACTATATCAAATATCCGGGAATAAGAGTAGTTCAAAGCAATTAGAAGTTGCGGAACAATAAATTACCGAGAACTTACTCGATGTACGGCCGCACTTCTGTTAGGTTGGTGAAGATATACAATGAAATGGTCCGCCATTCTTCGACATCCAACGATTTTCCTTTTGAAGCACCGGATGGTGCGAGCTTACCTTTGAATAGGCTGAGGTTGGATCGAACTTTTTCTCGATCGCCATCATTGTACCGAGGCTTCGGGTTATGCAAATGATGATTTTTGGCTTGTAGTGTGCTGTCACGAAGTTTGCCGCCTCCTCAGTAATGAATGCCTCGGCCATCGATGCTTCAATTCTACGTTTATTTTTACACTTAGCTCGAAGCGTCTTCTGCATCCTCTCAGTTGAGTAGCACCATCGATTTTGAACGGGCCCCCCATTCTTGCCTCGGTCGGGAGATGCAAAATCAAATGTTGCATTGGATTAAAGAAGCCCGGTGGAAAGATCTTTTCTAATTTGCAGACCAACTCCGGCGCCAACTCTTCCATTTCATCTAGCACGCCAGGCGATAGTTCTTTCACACAAAGAGAACGGAAGAAATAGCTCAGCTCTGCTAGTACTAGCCATTCATCCTCAGGGATAAAGCCACGCAACATCACCGGCATTACCCGCTCAATCCATATGTGCCAATCATGACTCTTGAGCCCAAATATTTTCAATTTCTCAAGACTCGCTCCCCTCTTTAGATTCGCAGCATACCCATCGGGGAACATCAACCGCATTTTCACCCACAATAGCATTTCCCTCATAGCTGGCCTTTCAAGATTGAACCATGCCTTTGGCTTCGCTATGCTTTGCTTTCCTTTCCGTTGTCGCAAGTTTTGCAATGGTCTATCACATAGAGCCTCCAGATCGATTCTAGCCTTAGGATTATCTTTTGACTTCCCCTCTATGCCGAACAATGTACCAAAAATGGCCTCCGCAATATTCTTTTCAGTGTGCATCACGTCAATGTTGTGTGGGCAAAGGAGGTCTTTGAAGTAAAGGAGATCCCATAAGCATGACTTGTGAGTCCAGGCGTGTTCCGTATTATACCCTTTGAAGTATCCTGGACGCAAAGGATCAGGCTCAAGAGCGTTTAACTGATCAAGGGTCTGTTGGCCTGTCAACGCAGCTGGTGCAGTGTCTTTGACAACTCTACCTTTGATGAAATTCTTCTTGTCTTTTCTGAACTTATGGTCAGGATCCAGGAATTGTCTATGCATGTCGAAGCAAGAATACTTGCGACCAGCCTGCAGCCAACGGAACTGAAGAGCTGCCTTGCATGTGGTGCACGGGAACCTTCCATGCACACACCAGCCAGCGAATAGCGCAAACGCCGGATAATCATGCGTCGAGTACATGTACCACACATGCATTTTGAAATTTGTTTTGGTAGCCGCGTCTTAGGTCTTGATCCCATTATCCCAGGCTTCTTGCAACTCATCCTTAAGCGGCTGCATGTACACATTCATATTCTTCCTCGGATAGTTGGGCCCTGGAATTATCAACGTCAGGAAAATGTTCTTTCTTTTCATAATCTCTCCGGGTGGCAAATTTAGTGGAATGACAAATACAGGCCAACAACTGTATTGTGCTGCCGTCATACCATACACATTGAACCCATCCATGCTGATGGCAACTCTAGGTTGCCTTGGATCTTCCGATTTATCCTTATGTAATGCATCGAAGTGCCTCCACGCAAAACCATCTGAAGTGTGTACCAGCATCTTGTTCCCATCCGCATCTAGTTCGGTTCTTTTGCCCAATTTGTGCCATGTCATCTGTCTGGCCGTCTCTTCGACCATGAAAAGACATTGAAGTCTTGGTACGATTGGCAGATATCGAAGAACACTAATGGGGATTTTGGTCTGATTCTTCTCACCCATGCCGTTGTCTACCACAATATACCTGGAAGAATTGCAAATGGGGCAATAGTTCAAGGCCGCATACTCAAGCCTAAATAAGGCACATCCATTCTCACAGGCATGTATCTTCTCATAGGGCATCTTAAGTACACGGAGGATTTTCTCTGACTGGTACAGGTTTGCAGGCAGTACATGGCCTTTGGGTAGAAAGCGTCCAAATATCGTCATCATCGCGTCGTAGCATTCTCTGCCTAGGTTGAATTGAGCCTTCAGAGCCATTACTTGCGCGATGGCATCCAGCTGACAAAGCTCAGTCTGCTCGTGGAGAGGACGTTTTGAAGACTCCAGCATTTCATAGAAGGCCTTTGCAGATTCCTCCATCTCATCGTCCGAATCACGAGCATCATCAAAGTCTTGCACCATGTCTTCAATCCCGGTACCATGCTCGTCGGTGCGACGACGAATCACCTCAGCTCTGGCACGTTGTTCAGACTCACCATGAAAACTCCACACCGTATAATTAGGCGTAAAACCCCACTTCTGGAGGTGTTTACCCATTTCAAACTCTGTCTGCTTTTTCCAGTTGTCGCAGTTGGGACAGGGGCACCATGTTTTATGCTGGCCATTTGCAAATGCGGCTCTCACAAACCCCCTGGTTTTTGTTAACCATTCATGGGTCATGTCTTTCTGACTAGGGTGACCAGTGTACATCCAAGCACGATCACTCATGTTGCCTAGCTACCTATGGGGGCACAAGAAATAAATATATAATTCATCATCTATATTCATACGCTAATCAAGTTTGTCAGTTTTATTACGTCCATGCAACCTACACGCTAATAGGTAAAGATAGGTCCTAATCCCATCCAAGTATGTGTAGACTCGGTTCGTTTTCCCATGCTCTGCTCCAGATGCGACGCAGAATTTCGACAGCACCTCCCCGCTGTTCTCCTGATACACGTCTCGACAATAAGCAGAGAGGATGTGTACCCGGAGAACAACAGGGGAGGCACTGACGAAATTCCGCATCGGATCCGGAGCACAGCATACGGGAAAACAAACCCAATCTACACATACTCGGGCTGTCCATGGATAATGTTGGACAATTCGAAAGGATGGCGGTTATAAATATGCAAAGAAATGCATATTTATAGATGTCGCCCTTTCGAATGGGAGACGCATACTGGTCACGCATACTCTTGATTGAAGAAACCTATAGCTAGCAAGTTTCATAAGCACGAAGACCGGGACAGAGAAAATTAAGGGGGTAGGAGGAGAAGTCATTTGTGCTCACCAACAACGCAAGGGCGGAGCTCGTCCAACGCACGTGGAGGTTGTCGAACAACTGCACATTGAAATTCACCCGATCAACACAAATATGATGTTTTTATAATTAACATAACTATATGACCTAACTCATAACTATGTGGGTCAGTGTCATCGGGGGTCGAAGGTCACTGGCGTCGGGGATTGGGGTCTTTTCGGTCAACAAGAGGCCGAAGAGGTGTCGGGGCTCGGGGGTTGGGGGTCAGTGGCATCGGGGGTCGGGGTAGGGGTCGGGGGTCGAGGGTGAGTGTTGTCGGGGGTCGGGGTCGGGGGTCGAGGGTCAGTGGCGTCGGGCGTCGGGGGTCGGGGGTCATTGGCGTCGGGGGTCGGGGTAGGGGGTCGGGGGTCGAGGGTGAGTGTTGTCGGGGGTCGAGGGTCGGGGGTCGAGGGTCAGTGGCGTCGGGCGTCGGGGTCGGGGTCAGTGGCGTCGGGGGTCGGGGTAGGGGTTCGGGGGTCGAGGGTGAGTGTTGTCGGGGGTCGGGGGTCGGGGGTCGAGGGTCAGTGGCGTCGGGCGTCAGGGGTCGGGGGTCAGTGGCGTCGGGCGTCAGGGGTCGGGGGTCAGTGGCGTCGGGGGTCCGGGTAGGGGGTCGGGGGTCGAGGGTGAGTGTTGTCGGGGGTCGAGGGTCGGGGGTCGAGGGTCAGTGGCGTCGGGCGTCGGGGGTCGGGGGTCAGTGGCGTCGGGCGTCGGGGGTCGGGGGTCAGTGGCGTCGGGGGTCGGGGTAGGGGGTCGGGGGTCGAGGGTGAGTGTTGTCGGGGGTCGGGGGTTGGAGGTCGAGGGTCAGTGGCGTCGGGCGTCGGGGGTCGGGGGTCAGTGGCGTCGGGGGTCGGGGTAGGGGGTCGGGGGTCGAGGGTGAGTGTTGTCGGGGGTCGAGGGTCAGTGGCGTCGGGCATCGGGGATCGGGGGTCATTGGCGTCGAGGGTCGGGGTCGGGGGTCGGGGGTCTAGGGTGAGTGTTGTCGGGGGTTGAGGGTCACTAGCGTCGGGGGTTGGGGTCTTTTCGGTCGACAAGAGGCCAAAGAGGTGTCCGGGCTCGGGAGTTGGGGGTCAGTCACGTCACGGTCGGGGTAGGGGGTCGGGGGTCGAGGGTGAGTGGCGTCGGGGGTCAGGGGTCAGTGGCGTCGGGGGTCGGGGGGTCGGGGGTTCGCGTACTACGGGATCTCCTCGAACTTCATCAGCTACCTGACCGGCCCGCTCGGGGAGAGCACGGCCGCCGCCTCCGCCGTCAACGCCTGGTCCGGCGCCGCGTCCATGTTTCAAAATTTCATTGTTTTGTCCGGTGGAAGCACACACAGCACAACATAGTGCTTCCCACGTCGCTGTGCTCATGAATTAGCTGGACCGGGTCGATCTTTTTTTTTGGGAGGGTACCGGGTCGATCTTCGAAGATAGAATAATGTGCTCAACCCTAAACCTTTTTCTTTTCTAATGACACCACTTTTTTCTTGAAACACATCATTAGTACTCCGGAGTCAAAAAAATATATTGTTTTTTAGCCATTCCGATGAAGAGGTACTATGAGAAAAAAATATTTTTTGTACATAATAAGTATCACATGTGTGACACAGAACACATCGGCGTTTTCAAACTACAAATACCATTAAATAGAAAAAAAACCAAAAAAACACATCATGCTTGACAACTAATGTTATCATCCTCGTGTCATTAATTTTACCATAAACAATTAGCATATATAGTATAACCTAACAAACTAATTACCACAAACTAATTACCATGAACCTAAAAATGACAAAAGAGAAAAAAACAAAAAAAACATAAATAAATTTACCTAGGGAGGAAGGGCGGTGCAGGGAGGAGGGGCGGCGCAGGGAGGAGGGGTGCCGCAGGGAGGAGGGGCGGCGCAGGAGGGGCGGAGTAGGAGGGGCAGCGCCGGGGGAGTGGGCGGCGCACGGAGGAGGGGCGGCGCAGGGAGGAGCGGCGGCGCGGGGCAGGCGGCGGCGCGGGGCAGGGAGGAGGAGCGACGCGGGGCAAGGAGGAGGAGCGGCGCGGGGCAGGGAGGAGGAGCGGCGCGGGGCAGGCGGCGGCGCGGGGCAGGCGGCGGCGCGGGGCAGGGAGGAGGGGCGACGCGGGGCAGCGGCGCAGGGCAGGCGGCGGCGCGGGACGTCGGCAGGCGGCGACGCGGGGCAGGGGTTCGAGCAACGGGCTACGTGGGAAGGGTTGGAGGGGGGCGGGGGTGCGCGTGGATGTGGCAAGGCTGCCGGGCCTTTGCCGTCCGCCGCGCTCCTAGGCTGACGGCAAAGGCCCCCAAGGCCGACGGCAAAGGTCCCGGGGGGGAGGCACCGGGTGGGGGTTGGGTTGGTGGGCCGCCGTCACCTTTGCCGTCCGCCGCGCTCCCAGGCGGACGGCAAAGGGCCCCAAGCAGACGGCAAAGGGAAGGAGTGTGTGGGGTGGCGTTTCGGCCGTTGTGGGGGGCTTTGCCGTCCGCCCTCCCTTTGCCGTCCGCGTAGGGCTTCTTTGCCGTCGGCCAGCGGACGGCAAAGAAGTGGCCGACGGCAAAATAATCTTTTTCCATCTGCCACCTCTTTGCCGTCAGCACTGTGACAGCTGACGGCAAAGAGTACCTTTGCCATGTGTCAGCTGACGGCAAAGGCCAAGCAGACGGCAAATTTCTGAATTCTAGTAGTGCCTTCTGCATGAAACTCCACAACTCCTTGATGATACATTGCATGAGTAGATAGATTACCCTAAAGTCTCGCTGAGTACTTTTGTACTCACGTTTGCTCAATAAATTGTTGCAGAGGTTGATAATGACCCTAATGGAGGGTTCTTCCTAGACATCGACGACGACGAGTAGCTGGTATCCCAGCTACGATCTGGCCCTAGGATGGGTCTGTAGATAGTCATGCCATGTGCCTTTATCTTTCCATCTGTCTGTACTCAAAGAGTTTTACTCTTCCGCTGGCTTGTAAGACTTGTGTGTATGAATTATGATGATGTGTCGTGATGCCCCTATCTGTGTAATATTATGTGTGAGGCTCTTCCGAGCCTTTTAAATAAAGTTTGTGTGATTATGGTTATGCTGTGATGCCATCGATGTATCTATACATATCGGTATGCCATGCGTATGCGTGTTGTACTTGATATGTATGGGGTTCGAATACCTAGTCGTATGCCTTAGTAGCACTCCTTACGGGGAAATGCCCCTTTGTGATTCCATCGAGCCATGGTAGTTCGCTACTGCTCCGGACACATTGGTTGACCGGCATGTCTCGTTCTTAGCTGTTGTGTGTGTCCCTTTGGGAAATGTCACGCGTATGTAATGGAGTCCTTGTAGCTTGCTACGACTCGTCTACATTCGTTGATGACCGACACCTGCTTTGCTGGGTGATGTATGCAAGTCCCTGTACGGAACTGTCACTTTAGTTTATGACTAGACATGTCGATCCGAGTTCTTTGACATTGGATTGCTAGCGACACAATCGCACAAGCGAGTCAGAAGGAGCAAACGGTCCCGGCTAAGGTAAGGCTCCAGCCGTGGGGATAACCGTGCGTGAGACCGCAAAGAGATGCGATGTGTTAGAGGGTGGATTCCTATGGCTTAGGATCGGAGTCCCGACACCCAGTCTCATCTACGAAGCAACCTATCCTCTATTTATAGTGGTGGCCCCAATCCTCTCCCCTTATTGTTTCGGCGGGAAGGGATCCCACAACGGCCAATTTCAAAGGGGGACACGGGAACATGCTTCCCTTGTCCAAAAGTGGTCTTTGCCTGCAAAGTAGCTGCCCGCACTGGAGGGACGGAACCGGGGATGACATCTGTCATGCTGGCGAGCGGCGACGGCCTTGTTGCACCAGAAGGGAAACCTTTGGAAGATACCTTTGGAACCCCGGTATGTCCTTGCCCCTTCTTGCACTCAAGGGGAAACTGTTCCGCCTTGCCGTCTGCTGCTCGCCTGTCCTTCCCTTGCGTCACCCTTGACTCCTCAGGCCGGGCCTCGCCTCGGAATATCCTCCGCTCCGGAGGGGTTCTAAGGAGCCCACTACAGGTCTTGATGCCGTTACTCCTAGTGAGTATTGGTCCCTCACTAGGGCCTTGCCTTGAGCGGTGCCGAGCCTGTTGGTTTGCCTGGTGAAGTGGGCCGACCATGGACCGCAGGCACGCAGGTCTGTGTACCCCCATTCCCAGAACACCGACATAATTCATACTAACAACATTGCAATCATGCTCATCATACAAAGATTCAGTGTCAAACATTTTCATAACTTTTTCTTCTAACACTTGAGCACAATTTTCCTTTCCATAACGGGATGTGAGTGTCGCTTACCTAACCTCCCCGGCAAAGGCGCCAAAAAAGAGCTTGATGTCTACTACACAATCTTATTCTTGTATACTAATGTTGGGCCTCCAATCGCAGAGTTTTATAGGACAATAGCAAGTTTCCCTCAAGTCGTTGACCTAAGGTTTATCAATCTGTGGGAGGCGTAGGATGAAGATGGTCTCTCTCAAGCAACCCTGCAATCAAATATCAAAGAGTCTCTTGTGTCCCCAACACACCCAATACAATTGTAAATTGTATAGGTGCACTAGTTAGGCGAAGAGACGTTGATACAAGTGTAATATGGATGTTAGATATAGGTTTTTGTAATCTGAAAATATAAAAAAAGCAAGGTAATAAATAGTAAACAACAAAAAAAACATTGTATAAATGCTTGCAAACAAGGTCTAGGGTCCATACTTTGACTAGTGCAAGTTCTCTCAACTATACTAGGATATTTGAATCATATATAAATCACTCACATGCGACAAAGAGTTAACTCCAAAGTCACAAATAGAGAGAACAAACGAAGAAATTATTGTAGGGTATGAAACCACCTCAAAGTTATCTTTTCTAATCAATCTGATGAGCTATCCCTATAAGTGTCACGAACAGCCCTAGAGTTCATACTAAAATAACACCTTAAGATACACATCAACCAAAACCCTAATGTCACCTAGATACTCCAATGTCACCACTAGTACCCATGGGCATGATTATACGATATGCATCACATAATTTGATAATCATTATGTTCAATCCAACACAAAGAACTTCAAAGAGTGCCCCAAAGTTTCTACCGGCAAGTCAAGACGAAAACATGTGCGAACCCCTATGCATAGATTCCCAAGGTCGCGAAACCCGCAAGTTGATCACCAAAAAATACATCAAGTGAATCAAAAGAACATCCCGTTGTCACCACAGGTGTCCTATCACAAGACATACATCAAGTGTTCTCAAATCCTTAAAGACTCAATCCGATAAGAAAATTTCACATGGAAAACTCAATTCATCACAAGAAGACAGAGACGGGAAAACTCCATAGGAGTCATCTATATGAATGAAGCTCGCGATACATCAAGATCGTGCCATCTCAAGAACACATGAGAGAGAGAGAGAGAGAGAGATCAAACACATAGCTATTGGTACATACCCTCAGCCCCGAGGGTGAACCACTCCCTCCTCGTCGTGGGGACCGTTGGGATGATGAAGATGGCCTCCAGTGATGGTTTCCCCCTCCAGCACGGTGCTCGAATGGGCTCCCGATTGGTTTTTCATGATCTAGGTTTCTTTCTAGGGTTTTTGGTACTTATAGGATTTTTTGGCGTCAGTCTCACGTCGGGAAGGTTCCCCAGGAGGTCACAATCCACTCGGGCGCGACCTAGGGGGTGGCCATTCCCAGCAGGCTTGTGGCTTCCTCATCCACTCCCTGGCCTAGCCCTAGTGCTTCGGGGGTCTCTTTTGTTCCATAAAAAATCACTGTAAATTTTCAGCCCATTCCGAGAACTTTTATTTCTGCTCAAAAAACGACATCATGGTAGTTCTGCTAAAAACAACGTCAATCCGAGTTAGTTCTAATAAAATCATACCAAAATCTTATAGAATATTGTAAACATGGCATGAATACTTCATAAATTGTAGATATGTTGGAGACATATCACCATCCTGCTACTTTGTGGGTTTGCGGTCGCACAACACGCGCTGAGGGCTGCCGCGGTGGCGGGTACACCCGCACCTGACCCCGGCTGCAAGGGCATCCAGCTCACCTTCACCCTCCAGGGCCGCGAGAAGATCCGTGCCTTCTTCAGCGACAAGAACAAGCATCCTTACTCCTTCAACACCTTGTCGAGGTTGACATAGAAGAAGAGGGGCTTGTTCGTGTTGGACACCTAGATGCAGTTGTTGCTGCCATTGGCGCCCCGCCTCGGCCCCTCCCCGCCGCCGACGGTGGCGGCCGGTGGGTCGGCCGTGGCCGCCCCCGTGCGGTCATCCACCTCTAGGCCCCTCATGCCCTTGGTTATCTCGTCCACCACCATGAGCGTTGGTTGCCTACAGTCCATGAGAAAGGGGAGGATCCCCCTCTACTGGTAAGAACGAGTAGCACAACACGACGGGGGGAAGGCAGTTGTAGCTATCGGATACAGAGGAGAGGGGTGATGTGATCTCTATCAACGAAATGTGAAGGAGGCGCAACGGCGACCATCAGTTGGTTGGTTGGTTGGTTCTTCAAAGTCACGTTGGAAGATATGAAACGGAAAGGAGAAACACAAATATTATGTCCATGTAAGAAGTGCGAAAACATAGGTTTGAATGACCCTTCGATTAGTCGTGTGAAGATGAACTTGTTGAAATATGATTTCATGCATGGTTACACATGGTCGACAAGTCATGGTGAGGAAGAGGGGGATGCGAAAGTCGACGGGGCGATGCATGATGATGAGCGAGAAGGTGTGAAGAATGTTTGAGAAAATGAAAACCACCTTGCTGAGCAGGAATAACGATAAAGAACTGTCAAAGCAGAAGGAAGATCTATATCACTATGACCAATATGGCATCGATCAAGATGAAGATAAAATATTCGGAAAGGGGAGCGTAAGAAAACGATGAAGAAGCACATTAGATACCTAAAGTTTTGTTCACAACCCCCATAGAAACAAGAGAAATCGAGAAACAACATCGTACTTGATTTTTGTCTATCTCTTATTAATTTGGCGGAATTCGATTGTATTTTATAATAAAACTGTAATAACTATCCATATTTTAACATTTTTGTGTTGACCATATTTTGTTATTCTATATTTTAGGATTGACCTTTGAAAGTTGAATTGGATGTAATTTTGGAAGGAAAATAGCTATGGTGTTTGTGACGCCGCGAGTGCCATATAAAAGATACCTATGGCGCTAGTGACCTCGCCTACGTCATAGCTATTTTCCTCTCTGTCTTTGCCAATTTGGGGGGAAATGTTCACAACAATACTTTCATTTTGCGCGCTCAGACCCTCCGCTCCTCGCGCTGCCGCCGCAACCTTCGTCCTCGCCCCAGTCGCCGTCGTGCCGCCGACTCCATCCACATCGGCCTTGCCGTGTCTTTTTTACCCATCTCCCGCCGTCGCCCACCTTCCCCTGGGGACGCCGTGCAGCTCAGGCCGTCGTCACCCCAAATCGCATTGACCTTGTCGCCGCCTTTACTCCCTCCCCTGCCGGCGCAACGACGTCGACTTCCCAACGGCTTCTTTACTCCCTCCCCCGTCGTCCCCAGCAACGTCGACCTCCCCGCGGCTTCTTTACTCCCCCCATTGGCCCCAACAAAGTCGACCTCTCCACCTTGCCGTCCGCTGCTCGCCTGTCCTTCCCTTGCGTCACCCTTGACTCCTGAGGCCGGGCCTCGCCTCGGAATATCCGCCGCTCCGGAGGGGTTCTAAGGAGCCCCCCTACAGGTCTTGATGCCATTCCTCCTAGTGAGGCTTGGTCCCTCACTAGGGCCTTGCCTTGAGTGGTGCCGAGCCCGTTGGTTTGCCTGGTGAAATGGGTCGACCCTGGACCGCAGGCACGCAGGTCTGGGTACCCCCATTCCGAGAACACCGACATAATTCGTACTAACAACATTGCAATCATTCTCATCATACAAAGATTCAGTGCCAAACATTTTAATAACTTTTTTTCTAACACTTGAGCACAATTTTCCTTTCCATCATTTTCTTGAAAGACATTGCAAAGATGAATCATATGAGGCAACCTCATTTCCATTATTTTGTAGTTTCCTTATATAAAACCAAACTAGTGAAAAACAAGAAACTAAAAGATTTAATTGCAAGATTTAAAGATATACCTTCAAGCACTCACCTCCCTGGCAACGGCACCGGGAAAGAGCTTCATTAACGGGATGTGAGTGTCGCTTACCTAACCTCCCCGGCAAAGGCGCCAAAAAAGAGCTTGATGTCTACTACACAATCTTATTCTTGTATACTAATGTTGGGCCTCCAATCGCAGAGTTTTATAGGACAATAGCAAGTTTCCCTCAAGTCGTTGACCTAAGGTTTATCAATCTGTGGGAGGCGTAGGATGAAGATGGTCTCTCTCAAGCAACCCTGCAATCAAATATCAAAGAGTCTCTTGTGTCCCCAACACACCCAATACAATTGTAAATTGTATAGGTGCACTAGTTAGGCGAAGAGACGTTGATACAAGTGTAATATGGATGTTAGATATAGGTTTTTGTAATCTGAAAATATAAAAACAGCAAGGTAATAAATAGTAAACAACAAAAAAAACATTGTATAAATGCTTGCAAACAAGGTCTAGGGTCCATACTTTGACTAGTGCAAGTTCTCTCAACTATACTAGGATATTTGAATCATATATAAATCACTCACATGCGACAAAGAGTTAACTCCAAAGTCACAAATAGAGAGAACAAACGAAGAAATTATTGTAGGGTATGAAACCACCTCAAAGTTATCTTTTCTAATCAATCTGATGAGCTATCCCTATAAGTGTCACGAACAGCCCTAGAGTTCGTACTAAAATAACACCTTAAGATACACATCAACCAAAACCCTAATGTCACCTAGATACTCCAATGTCACCACAAGAGCCCATGGCCATGATTATACGATATGCATCACATAATTTGAGAATCATTATGTTCAATCCAGCACAAAGAACTTCAAAGAGTGCCCCAAAGTTTCTACCGACAAGTCAAGACGAAAACATGTGCCAACCCCTATGCATAGATTCCCAAGGTCACGCAACCCGCAAGTTGATCACCAAAAAATTCATCAAGTGAATCAAAAGAATATCCCATTGTCACCACAGATGTCCCATCACAAGACATGCATCAAGTGTTCTCAAATCCTTAAAGACTCAATCTGATAAGAAAACTTCACAGGGAAAACTCAATTCATCACAAGAAGATAGAGATGGGAAAACTCCATATGATTCATCTATATTAATAAAGCTCGCGATACATCAAGATCGTGCCATCTCAAGAACACATGAGAGAGAGAGAGATCAAACACATAGTTATGGGTACATACCCTCAGCCCCGAGGGTGAATTACTCCCTCCTCGTCATGGAGACCGTTGGGATGATGAAGATGGCCTCTGGTGATTGTTTCCCCCTCCAGCAGGGTGCTGGAATGGGCTCCCGATTGTTTTTTCGTGGCTCTGGAGGCTTGTGGTGGCAGAACTCATGATCTAGGTTTCTTTCTAGGGTTTTTGGTATTTGTAGGATTTTTTGGCGTCGGTCTCACGTCGGGAAGGTTCCCCAAGAGGTCACAAGCCACTTGGGCGCGACCTAGGGGGTGGTCGTGCCTAGCAGGCTTGTGGCTTCCTCATCCACCTCCTGGCCTAGCCCTAGTGCTTCGGGGGTCTCTTTTGGTCCATAAAAAATCACAGTAAATTTTCAGCCCATTCTGAGAACTTTTATTTCTGCACAAAAAACGACACCGTGGTAGTTCTGCTGAAAACAACATCAATCCGAGTTAGTTCTAATAAAATCATACCAAAATCTTATAGAATATTTTAAACATGGCATGAATACTTCATAAATTATATATATATTGGAGACATATCACCATCCTGCTGCTTTGTGGGTTCGTGGTCGCACAACACGCGCTGAGGGTTGCCGCGGTGGCGGGTGCACCCGCACCTGACCCGGGCTGCAAGGGCATCCAGCTCACCTTCACGCTCCAGGGCCGTGAGAAGATCCGTGCCTTCTTCAGCGACAAGAACAAGCATCCTTACTCCTTCAACACCTTGGCAAGGTTGACACAGAAGAAGAGGGGCTTGTTCGTGTTGGACACCTAGATGCGGTTGTTGCTGCCATTGGCGCCCCGCCTCGGCCCCTCCCCGCCGCCGACGGTGGCAGCCGGCGGGTCGGCCGCGGTCGCCCCCTTGCGGTCATCCACCTCTAGGCCCCCATGCCCTTGGTTATCTCGTCCACCACCATGAGCGTTGGTTGCCTACAGTCCATGAGAAAGGGGAGGATCCCCCTCTACCGGTAAGAACGAGAAGCACAACACGGCGGGGGGAAGGCAGTTGTAGCTGTCGGAGATAGAGGAGAGGGGTGATGTGATCTCTATCAACGAAATGGGAAGGAGCCGCGACGGCGACGATCAGTTGTTTGGTTGGTTGGTTCTTCAAAGTCGCGTTGGAAGATATGAAACGGAAAGGAGAAACACAAATATTATGTCCATGTAAGAAGTGCGAAAACATAGTTTTGATTGACCCTTCTATTAGTCGTGTGAAGATGAACTTGTTGAAATATGATTTCATGCATGGTTACACATGGTGGACAAGTCATGGTCAGGAAGAGGGGGATGCCGAAGTCGACAGGGCGATGCATGATGATGAGCGAGAAGGTGTGAAGAATGTTTGAGAAAATGAAAACCACCTCGATGAGCAGGAAGAACGTAACGATAAAGAACTGTCAAAGCAGAAGGAAGATCTATATCACTATGACCAATATGGCATCGATTAAGATGAAGATAAAATATTCGGAAAGGGGAGTGTAAGAAAAAGACGAAGAAGCACATTAGATACATAAAGTTCTGTTCACACCCCCACAGAAACAAGAGAAATCGAGAAACAACGTCGTAGTTGATTTTTATCTATGTTTTTATCTATCTCTTATTAATTTGGCGGAATGTGTATTTTATAATAAAACTGTAATAACTATCCATATTTTGACATTTTTGTGTTGACCATATTTTATTATTCTATATTTTAGTATTGACCTTTGAAAGTTGAATTGGATGTACTAACTATCCATATGGTCAACACAAAAATGTCAAAATATGGATAGTTATTACAGTTTTATTATAAAATAGCTATGGTGTTTGTGATAGCCATAGTTTGTGATGCCTCTAGTGCCATATAAAAGATACCTATGGCGCTAGTGACCTCGCCTACGTCATAGCTATTTTCCTCTTTGTCTTTGCCAATTTGGGGGGAAATGTTCACAACAATACTTTCATTTTGCGCGCTCAGACCCTCCGCTCCTCGCGTCGCCGTTGCAACCTTCGTCCTCTCCCCCAGCCGCCGTCGTGCCACCGACTCCATCCACCTCGACCCTGCCGTGTCTTATTTACCCCTCTCTTGTGGTCGCCCACCTTCCCCTGCGGACGCTGTGCGGCTCAGGCCGTCGTCACCCCAAATCGCATTGATCTCGTCGCCGCCTTTACTCCCTCCCCTCCCGGCCCAACGACGTCGACTTCCCAACGGCTCCTTTACTCCCTCCCCCGTCGTCCCCAACAACGTCGACCTCCCTGCGGCTTCTTTACTCCCCCCGCCGGCCCCAACGATGTCGACCTCTCCGCCGATCTCCCAACACCTCGATTCCGTCGGTATGATTGATATTTTGAGGAAATGTAGGTGCCTGAAATGTATGTATGTGGTTGAAATTTTGTTTTGTTGGTAATGTGGTTGCTTGTGTATTCTTTGCACGGAATGCATAGGGTTGCCAATGTTTTGGTGAAACATTGATTAATTTCCATTTTGTCAAACTGTTGGGAACCAATATGTCCTATTTTTAGCAAAGTCATGCCAAAATTTTGTATTTTCTATATGAATGAATAAGTATATGTCATATTTGTTTTTGTAGATGTCCAATCAAACAAAGGACATGGCCGGCTCTTCCTAGATACATTCAGCAAACAGTGAAGATGTATTTATGGATGCGCACGCTAGGAAGATAATGATCATGGGGAGGTTAATCCTGATGAGTCCTATGTGAGGGGCAGTGGCTATGCAAGTGTTTCTGGTGCGGAGAGTAATCCTGATGAGGGCACTAATGAAGAGGATACTGGCGAGTATTCTCCCAAAGAAGAGGTGGAGGTGAATGAGGGTGTTTCAGCATCCAAGAGACAGCGGAAACCTAGGAGCTGAAATGCTATCGGCATCGACAGGCTTGTCGTCACATGAGTTAACTAGAGGTGAGCGTGTTAGTCCGCGAAAAGCCGCTGGTCACTACGGAAACACCTACGTGTCATAGTTCGAGAAGTTTTCTTCACTAATGAGACAAGTTTAAGGGATGTGGACAAAGCTAATATGCAAGAACTCCTCATAAGAAGGGTGCGCGCAAGATTCAAGTTTCTTGAGGAGTATGATAATCTATCGTACCCAAAAAATCAGGTAAAAAACCATGCAATCCATAAGTTCTCAAAGAATTTGAGTTCTTGGAAATCTGCAGCAAGAAAAGAGTTTGCAGCAAAAACCAAAATAGATATCTCCGAGATCCAGTAGAAGTGGCCTATCATTGGTGTAGGTGATTGGAACATTTTCAAGATGCAAAATCAAGAGAACTCAGTGATGACCCATTCGTCATGGGGGAAGGAAATGTGATCAAGGACATTAAGTAACCACAGCCTTGACAGCTGAGGATTTATTGGGAAGAAGTTGTATGGGACAAGAAGGACATTGCACTTGCATCAAATGGCATCCTAAACCACTTTTCGCAATTCAAGGAGCCCCTCAAATATAACTACGTTAGGGAGAGGTACCATTATGATCGTGTGACTAGGGAGTTTACCGCGGATCACCTAACAAGGAAACTAGAAGAAGAATTGGCAAGGTAGCATGCAGAATCTCAAAGCTCGCAAGGTTCATCGACTAGGTGGAACACTCCTCTTAACCGGTCGATCCACATTACCCTTGGCAAGGAACCGTTAGCACGACCGGTGGGTGGTCGTGTGAATGGCGCTGGATGTGGTGCCAAATGGGACTATCGTTATCCTCAAGACCACGAGCTGCAATGGCGGAGAAGGAGAGCGAACAATAGGAGCATTGAACAACAAATACTTGATGCCACAGCCGGAGCCATCACCGCAGCCACCGTCGTAGCCATAGCCAACATCGAAGAACGCATCAACCTTCAAAGCCAAGCCCATGCATAAGCCATGCTGCCTTCAATAATCGAGTGCGTGAAGAATTGGATCAAGAATGGAGAACTAGGAAACATTGTCATCCAAAATTTGCCCAAGGATAGCTGCCCGTATGTTTCTTTCATTGGTAACCCATCGCCAATGGATGCTCTCAACACTCTTACGTAAGACACTCCATGCAGTCTCATAGCTTATGTGTGTGATGAATTGGTTAAAGTTGCAATTGGGTCAATCATTCGCCTGAAACATACCATGATGCACAGAGTGCCAATACTAGAGCGGGTCTTCAAAGTTGAGTTATGTGTTGTTGTAAGAGGGTTTGAAGATGTTTCTCCTTCGATACAATCTTCGGGTGCGGATATCCAGTTGACCCTTGCATGATGTTTAGGTTGGCCAATGCAGTGTACAAAGAATTAAATTCGGCTAGGAAACGTCCAAATCTCCCCAACCTTGCAGCAGATGAACAATGACAACACATGTGGGCGAGGACCATCTCCTTTGGGTCAGATTCAACCAGAAGTGGGTAACAACGACAATGTGCATGTCGGTGAGGAGAATGACAATCTTGTTGTCAGCGGTGAGAGCCATGTCAATTATGGGGATTTTGGTGGTTAGGACAAACTACTTGTCAATCGATACTTCATGATTGACGAACATCAGAAATCAACTGCGAGCATGTGCAATCTTGGTGGACCTATGTCTGATGGTCATGTCGAATTATTCTCATCTATGCCAGCTGATGTGCTAGTTTTAAAGGAACATATTGCTCCTTGCTAGAAGAGTCTGTTCAGTGAGGACTTCACACCTCCAGACACACATGTGCCACCGAATAGGGGAGCATTGCTGAGTCCAATCACACTCAATGCGACGGTCAGAAAAGCATTGCCGCAACCACCCTAACCCGACACACAAGAAGAGAAACCGACCAGGTAATAAGACGAAGGCCAATGCCGCTAGCCAGCCGGTTCAGAAGAATAAAAAGTTTGTCCTGTCGTTGCATGCCAGAATTACCATTCCCCAAGTGATCCCATCCTTCTGAAGGAGCTCAATGATCTTCTGCGGATAGAATTGAGGATTCTGCATGACACAGTTCTATGTAGGGAGAAGTACGCATTGTCTGTTGGAGGTGGATTTTGTACCATTTTTTCAGTGATGGTGCCACAAAATCTTGGTTTGTGCGACAATTTCCCCGTGGAAATATTCTATGTGTCGTTCCAAGACATCTTTAACATGTTCCGTCTAATGAAGTTTAGTTCTTCCTTAGTATGCCTATGGGAAATCAATGCTGCCTACACTGCCAAATGTGAGCTCAACAAGGATGTCACGCTAGCGGACCCCTACCTAATGCACGAGACCAATGTCAATCACCCTGAGCGCTGACAATCTATGCGGAAGTATTTTACAAACTTCATGATTGCCAACATGGACAAACAGTGGCTTCTCGTGCCCTACTATCCGAAGTAAGTCATTTTGTCTAGCTAGATTACTATTTTTTACAATCTCATTATGCATGAGTCCATGTCAAACCACAAATCGAATTTTTATGGAGAGAACATTGTGTCCTCATCGTTCTTACCCCGAAGTTCATCGAAACTTGTTTCTTGGATTCGACGAGGAAAGTGAAAAAAATACTACATAGGCATCAAAAAGGTCATGTATGAAGCACTTTTCGAGTATACCATATGGGAAGAAGTGATCAGAGACGGATATTGGAAGTTCAACAAATTTAAAGTGGTACACCTTGGCCACAAAATTGACTTTTGTTGCATGCAGCTGCCAGAACACAATGATATACACGGCTACTATGTCATCCACCACATGGAGAAGTACATACAGGAGAGAGAACGCCTTAAAAATAACTCACACGCCATTGCATGGGGAAGAAAATGGAGGAAATTAGCCCGAGAAATAACAGAGATGAATTCATACCTATCTAGGTGAAGTTTGGTACCATCCTCAACATGGATGTCATCGATGATGCCGGAGTTTTCAATGGTAGTGCACCTTTCGGCTCGGAGGAGGTAAAATCTTGCCTTCGAAAGCACGGGCCTGATGCTGACGGTCTTGTGTCTATCACGGATCCATCGAAGAAATACGTTAATGATCCCTATGCCATTATGTAATAGGATAGTGTCACCTACATATGTTGTTGGTTCTACAATACTCCTAGCTCAATCATCTACATGTTGGTGTTATCGTACTTTAAAACATGACTAGCTATCTAGCTTAACTATTTATTTAATTACTATGTACAACGTTACATAGTTATCTTCAATTTCTTTAAATTCCTTTACTTGTTATCTTATTCCGTCGTGCGAATGTTCCTGCTTCCCGTTGTCATGGCAGCGATTTTCTGATGCTTACGAATGAACTAATGGCGTGTTGACAAGTTAACTCACCTGGAATATTTTTTAGTTTTTGTGACGTAGGAATAATGTTGACGCCATAGATAAAAATCACAATGCCGGCATACAACATAATCGATGCCATAGGTATTCCAAATACTATTTGCATAGGGCCGAACGCCAGCACTATTTTTTAACTGTGGTGAAATATTGGTGGCATTGGGTGTCTACGCCAGCAAGGACATTTTTGCCATGCCATAACTAGGATTTTCTGCACTAGTGAGAGAGTGGCCACACAAGATTATAGAGGGAGAGGATCTTCACTGAGTGGGTGGCCCACGGGAACGACTGGCCAGCATTGTGCGTGGCACGGCTCGTGCGCGGACACCTTGTGCACTGCTACTATTGCTTTCAAGAACTGCATTCAACTTTTATTTTAGGAGCATCTTGTGAATCATAATTTTTTAGAAATATATATATATATAAATATGTATATTTATATATATATATATTTATTTATTTATAAGGTGCGTTTAATGGGCGGTCAGTTTTTTCCATGCAGTACACTTTCTCTTGCACTGCATGTACACAGCTTGTGCTACGCCTTTAGGGACTTCCTTGGCAAATATGCAAAGGATTCCCCCGTGGCCTTGGAGCCTTGCGTTGGTGTTCCCTCGAAGCGGAAAGGGTGATGTAGCACAGCGTCGGTAAGTATTTCGCTCAGTTTTGAGAACCAAGGTATCAATCCAGTGGAGTGTCACAAGTACCTGCACAAACACAAAGAGCTTGCACCCAACGCTATGAAGAGGTTGCCAATCCCTTATAGATTGTTTGCCAAGTGAGAACTGAAAGCAAAAAGAAACAAAGCAAGGTAAAATCAAAAGCGGAAACGATAGGTGTGAATAGACCCGGGGGCCTTTGTGTTCACTAGTGGCTTCTCTCATGAAAGCAAGTAGACGGTGGGTGAACAAATTACTGTCGAGCAATTGATAGAACCGCGCAAAGTCATGAAGTTATCTATGGCAATGATTATATCTATAGGCATCACATCCAAAACAAGTAGACCGATACTTTCTGCATCTACTACTATTACTCCACACGTCGACCGCTATCCAGCATGAATCTAGTGTATTAAGTTCATGAGAACAGAGTAACGCCTTAAGCAAGATGACATGATGTATATGGACAATCTCATATCTACTATAATAGCCGATCTTGTTACCCTTGATGGCAACAACATGATGCCTGCTGTCAGTGGGAAAGGTCACCACACGGTATGAACCCAAAACCAAGCACTTCTCCCATTGCAAGAATCATAGATCTAGTTGGCCAAACAAAACCCAAGACTCGGAGAGACTTACAAGGATATCAAATCTTGCATATAAGAAATCAGCAAAGACTCAAATATATATCATAGATAATCTGATCACAAATCCACAATTCATCGGATCTCGACAAACACACCGCCAAACAGGATTACATCGGATAGATCTCCATGAAGATCATGGAGAACTTTGTATTGAAGATCCAAGAGAGAGAAGAAGCCATCTAGCTACTAACTACGGACCCGTAGGTCTGAAGTGAACTACTCACGAGTCATTGGAGGAGCGATGATGTTGATGAAGAAGCCCTCCAACTCCAAAGTCCCCTCCGGCAGGGCACCGGGAAGGGTCTCCAGATGAGATCTCACGGAAACGGAAGCTTGGGACGCCGGAAAAGTATTTTCGTGCATCCCCTGATTTTTTCTGGATTGTTAGGGAATTTATAGGCCAAAGACCTAGGGTGGGGGAGCGCCAGGGGGGCCACAAGCTTGGTAGCCGCGGCCTCCCCCCTGGCAGCGGCAACAGGGCTTGTGGGCCCCCTGTGGGCCCACTTGCTTGGCCCTCAAGCCTCCCGATCTTCTTCCATTCTGGAAAAATTTATTTCGGGGATTTTATTCCGTTTGGACTCCGTTCCAAAATCAGATCTGAAAAGAGTCAAAAACACAGAAAAAACAGGAACTGGCACTTGGCACAGGATTAATAAGTTAGTCCCAAAAAAGATATAAAAGGTAAACAAAACATCCAAAGTTGACAAGATAACAGTGTGATACCGTAAAAAATTATAGATACGTTTGAGACGTATCAAGCATCCCCAAGCTTAACTCCTGCTCTTCCTCGAGTAGGGAAGTGATAAAGAATGAATTTTTGATGCTTTCATGCTACCTAGTATAGATGTCCTTTGTAACTCCTCTTATGTGACGTGAATGTTCAGATCCATTAGATCCAAAACAATAGTTTGCTATTGACGTGGAAACAATAATACTTCAAGCAAACTAGCATGGTAATCATGAACTTTCAAAATAACAAGGCCAAAAGAAAGTTATCCCTACAAAATCATATAGTCTGGCTATGATCTATCATCATTGCACAATGAATTTAAATCATGCACAACCACGGTATTGTCCAAGTAATTGTTTTCACACGTTTACTTTCTCAAACCTTTTCAACTCTCACGCAATACATGAGCGTGAGCCATGGTTTTAGCACTATAAGTGGTGTGGAGTGTGGTGGAGGTTCCAAAACAAGGAGAAGATGGTCACATTGACTAGGCATATCAATGAGCTATGGAGATGCTCATCTATAGATATCAACATGAATGAGTAGGGATTTCCATACAAATGATGCACTAGAGCTAAGAGTATGTGAAAGATCTTAAAGAAAACTTGTGGGTGTGCATCCAACTTGCTTGCTCACGAAGACCTAAGGCAAATTTGAGGAAGCCTATCATTGGAATATACAAGCCAAGTTATAAAATGAAAATTTCCCACTAGATATATGGTGGTGACAAAATGAGAGATTCTCAATCATGAAGATCATGGTGCTTAATATGCACAAGGGTGGAAAGGTGGTAGCATTGTCCCTTCTCTCTTTTTTTGGATGGGCTCTTTGGCCTCTTTTTTTATTTTGGTGGGCATGTTCGACCTCTTTTATTTCCTCACAAGGTACAATGCTGCATCAATGATGATCATCAAACTTACAACTCAAAACTTAGAGCAATGATGACACTATATGGAATGCCTTCGGTAGTGTACCGTGACAATGATCTAGCATGGGATAGACATTAATGGAAACACCATGCTAGCTATATTACGATCATGCAATGGCAATGTAGACGTGGTGGCACGTGTCATGGTGGTAGTTGTATGGCAATATATCTCGGAATGACTTTGAGAAAGCCATAGTAGGTAGGTATGGTGGCTGTTTTGAGGGAGGCTAATGGTGGGTTTTGTGCACCGGCGAAAGTTGCACGACACTAAAGAAGATAGTGATGGTGGAAGGTGAAAGTGCATCCACTACTGGAAAACAGTTATTTGCCATCTGCTGCTTCTTTGTTGTCTGCTAGCTCATGGCAAAGACCCTCTTTGCCATCAGCTACACGAAACCAGACGGCAAAGAGCAGGCTGATGCCAAAGGTACTATTTGCCATCAGCCAGCTCTTTGCCGTCTGCCAGCTCACGGCAAAGAGCATGCATGCAGACGGCAAAGAGCATGGGCGGCCCACCCCGCATCCCCTCTCTCCCCCCTAACGACCACTTTCTTTGCCGTCTGCCTGCATGCTCTTTGCCGTCGGGAGGCGGACGACAAAGAGGGTTCCCCCCTAACGGCCGTTAGCCCCACCCCCACGCGCCTCTCTCTCCCCCTAACGGCCACCCGACTCCCCTCTCTCTCACCCCCGACACCACCACCGCCGCCGCGCCATCCTCCGGCCTCCCTGCGCCGCCCTGCGCCCTCCTCCTCCCCGGCCGCCCTCCTCCTCCCCAGCCGCCCTGCACCCTCTCCACCGCCGCCCTGCGCCCCATCCTCCACCCCGGCCGCCCTGCACCCTCCTCCACCGCCGCCTGCGCCCCCTGCTCCTCCCCGGCCGCCCTGCACCCTCCTCCACCGCCGCCCTGCGCCCCCTCCTCCACCCTGACACCCTTCTCTCTCACGCCTAACACCACCACCGCCGCCGCGCCCTCCTCCGGCCTCCCTGCCCCACCGTCGCCGCCGCCGATGCCACCCCCACCCCAGCACCCCACCCCACCGCCGTCGCCCTCCTCGCGCCCCTCACCGTGCCCCTCCTCCCCCTGCTGCCCTCCTCCCCCTACAGCCTCTCCTCCCCCTAAGGCCCTCCTCCCCCCGATTAGTTTTCTTTCTTCTTTTTCTTAATAGTTTTTGTTTAATTAGTTATATGTTTTACTGAGGTTTTGTCTTAGTTTTAGTTTAGTTTAGGTTCAGTTTTAGTTTAGATTTAGTTAGGTTAGTTTCCTGTTTAATAAAGGAGAAAAGGAGAAGAAGAAGAAGAAGAAGGAGAAAGGAGAAGAAGAAGAAGGATAAAGAAGAAGAATAAGAAGGAGAAAGGAGAAGAAGAAGCAGGAGAAAGGAGAAGAAAAAAATAAGAAGAAGAAGGAAAAGAAGAAGAAGGAAAAGGAAGGGAAGGAGAAGAAAGAAGAAGAAGAAGAAGAAGAAGAAGAAGAAGAAGAAAAACAGGAGAGGAAGAGAAGAATAAGTGGAAAAAAGAAAATAAGAAGAAGAAGAAGAAGAAGAAGAAGAAGAGAAGAAGAAAACAAGAAGAAGGAGAAAAAGAATAAGAGGAAAAAAGAAAATAATAATAATAATAATAATAATAATAATAAGAAGAAGAAGAAGAAGAGAAAAAGAAAAGAAGAAGAAGGAGAAGAAGAATAAGAGGAAAAAAGGAAAAAAGCAAATAAGAATAAGAAGAAGAAGAAGAAGAAGAAGAAGAGAAGAAAAGAAGAAGAAGGAGGAGGAGGAGGAGAAGGCCAAGGACCTTCTAGTCCTTCTCCTCGTCCTCCTTCTCCTCCTTCTTCTTGATTTTTTCTTCTTCTCCTCCTCCTCCTCTTTCTTCTCGTCTTTCATATTATCCTTGCTTTAATTTCACCAAAAAGACATAATTAGCCCATTTAGCTCCAAAATGCCATAATAACCTCAAAATGGCATAAGAACCTTGGTTAGCTCATGCATATTATATACTTAGCTCGTTTTCCTCTAAAATGAGATAATTAGCCCATTTAGCTCCAAAATGACATAATTAGGTAATTTAACTCCAAGAAGAGGAGAAGAGGAGAAGAGGAGAAGAAATAGGAAAAATGAAAAGAAAGAAGAAGAAAAAGAGAAGAAGGAGAAGGAGGAGGAGGAGGAGAAGGAGGAGGAGAAGGCCAAGGACCTTCTAGTCCTTCTCCTCCTCCTCCTTCTCCTCCTTCTCCTCCTTCTTCTTGATTTCTTCTTCTTCTCCTCCTCCTCCTCCTTCTCCTATTTCATATTATCCTTGCTTTAATTTCCCCAAAAAGACATAATTAGCCCATTTAGCTCCAAAATGCCATAATAACCTCAAAATGGCATAAGAACCTTGGTTAGCTGATGAATATTATATACTTAGCTTGTTTTCCTCTAAAATGAAATAATTAGCCCATTTAGGTCCAAAAAGGCATAATTAGGTAATTTAGCTCCAAGGAGAGGAGAAGAAATAGGAAAACTGAAAATAAAGAAGAAGAAGAAAAAGAAGAGAATAGGGAGAAGGAGGAGGAGGAGGAGGAGGAGGAGAAGGAGGAGAAGGCCAAGGACCTTCTAGTCCTTCTCCTCCTCCTCCTTCTCCTCCGTCTCCTACTTCTTCTTGATTTCTTCTTCTTCTCCTCCTCCTCCTCTTTCTTCTCCTCTTTCATATTATCCTTGCTTTAATTTCCCCAAAAAGACATAATTAGCCCATTTAGCTCCAAAATGCCATAATAACCTCAAAATGGGATAAGAACCTTGGTTAGCTCATGAATATTATATACTTAGCTTGTTTTCCTCTAAAATGAGATAATTAGCCCATTTAGCTCCAAAAAGACATAATTAGGTAATTTAGCTTCAAGAAGAGGAGAAGAAATAGGAAAAATGAAAAGAAAGAAGAAGAAGAAGAAGAGAAGAAGGAGAAGGAGGAGAAGGAGTAGGAGGAGGAGGAGGAGAAAGAGGAGAAGGCCAAGGACCTTCTAGTACTTCTCCTCCTCCTCCTTCTCCTCCTTCTCCTCCTTCTTCTTGATTTCTTCTTCTTCTCCTCCTCCTCCTCTTTCTTCTCCTCTTTCGTATTATCGTTGCTTTAATTTCCCCAATAATGACATAATTAGCCCATTTAGCTCCAAAATGCCATAATAAGCTCAAAAATGGCATAAGAACCTTGGTTAGCTCATGAATATTATATACTTAGCTTGTTTTCCTCTAAAATGGGATAATTAGCCCATTTAGCTCCAAAAAGACATAGTTAGGTAATTTAGCTACAACAAGAGGAGAAGAGGAGAAGAAATAGGAAAAATGAAAAGAAAGAAGAAGAAGAAGAAGAAGAAGAAGAAGAAGAAGAGAAGAAGGAGAAGGAGGAGGAGGAGGAGAAGGAGAAGGCCAAGGACCTTTTAGTCCTTCTCCTCCTTATCCTCTTTCTTCTTGATTTCTTCTTCTTCTCCTCCTCCTCCTCTTTCTTCTCCTCTTTCATATTATCCTTGCTTTAATTTACCAAAAAAGACATAATTAGCCCATTTAGCTAAATTAATTTCACCAAAAAGACATAACCTGAAGAAGAGAAGAAAAGAAGAAGAAGAAGGAGAATAAGAATAAGAGGAAAAAAGAAAAAAGAAAATAAGAATAAGAAGAAGAAGAAGAAGAATAAGAGGAAAAAAGAAAATAAGAATAAGAAGAGTTAGGTCACATATTTTTTGATTATCTTATAAAAACATCATATTTGTGTTGATCGGGTGAATTTCAATGTGCAGTTGTTCGACGACCTCCACGTGCGTTGGACGAGCTCCGCCCCTACGTTTGTTGGTGAGCATAAATGACTTCTCCTCCTACCCCCTTAATTTGCTTTGTCCCGGTCTTCGTGCCGATGAAACTTGCTAGCTATATATAGGTTTAGTCAATCATGAGTATGCGTGACCAGTATGCGTCTCCCGTTCGAAAGGGCGACATCTATAAATATGCATGTCTTTGCATATTTATAACCGACATCCTTTCGAATTGTCCAACATTATCCATGGACAACCCGAGTATGTGTAGATTGGGTTCGTTTTCCCGTATGCTATGCTCTGGATCCGATGCAGAATTTTGTCAGTGCCTCCCTGTTGTTCTCCGGATGCACATCCTCTCTGTTTATTGCGGAGACGTGTATCAGGAGAACAACGGGGAGGTGCTGCCGAAATTTTGTGTTGGATCCGGAGCAGAGCATGGGAAAACGAACCCAATCTACACATACTCGGGTGGGATTATGACCTATCTTTACCTATTAGCGTGTAGGTTGCCTAGACGTAATAAAAATGGCGAACCTGATTAACCGATGAATATAAATGCTAAATTTTATATAAATATATTACTTCTGTCTTTAGTAGCTACGCAAGATGAGTGATCGTGCGTGGATGTATACCGGTCACCCTAGTCAGAAAGAGATGACGAAAGAATGGTTTGTAAAAACAAAGGAATTTGTGAAAGCCGCATTCGCAAATGGCCAGGAAAGAAACTATTGCTCCTGTCCTGGATGCGACAACTATAAAAAGACGACAGAGGCTGTAATGATTAAACACCTGCAGAGGAGGGGTTTTAAGCCTAATTATGCGATGTGGACATTTCATGGTGAGTCTATACAACGCACAAGAGCTGAGGTGGTCCGTCGTCACACGAACGAGCATGGTACCGGGATCGAAGACATGGTGCAAGACTTTGATGATGCTCGGGATTCAGAAGATGAGATGGAGGAATCTGCAAAGGCCTTTTATGAAATGTTGGAGTCTTCAAAACGTCCTCTCCATGAGCACACTGAGCTCTGTCAGCTGGATGCAATTGCACAAGTAATGGCTCTGAAGGCTCAGTTCAACTTGGGAAGAGAAAGCTACGACGCAATGATGACACTATTTGGACGTTTCCTGCCCAAAGGCCATGTCATGCCTGCAAACCTGTACCAGTCGGACAAAATACTTCCGGTACTTAAGATGCCCTATGAGAAGATAGATGCATGTGAGAAAGGATGTGTCTTATTTAGGAAGGAGTATGCACACTTGGACTATTGTCCCAATTGCGAGTCTTGCAGGTATCTTGTGGTAGACAACGTTATGGGTGAGAAGAGGCAGACCAAAATCACAGTTAGTGTTCTTCGATATACGCCAATCGTACCAAGACTTCAACGTCTTTTCATGGTCGAAGAGACAGCCAGACAGATGACATGGCACAAATTGGGCAAAAGAACCGAACTAGATGCGGATGGGAATAAGATGATGGTACACACATCGGATGGGGAAGCGTGGAAGCATTTCGATGGATTGCATCAGGATAAAGTAGCAGATCCAAGGAATCCTCGAGTCTGCGCCACCATGGATGGTTTTAATCCCTTCGGCATGACGGCAACCCAATACAGTTGTTGGCCTATATTTTTCATTCCACTCAATCTCCCCCCCGGGCAGATTATGCAAAGAAAGAACATATTTCTAACGTTGATAATTCCAGGGCCCAATTATCCGGGGAAGAATATGAATGTGTACCTGCAACCGCTTAAGGATGAATTGGAAGAAGCTTGGGATAATGGGGTCAACACATACGATGCCGCTAGAAAAGAAAACTTCAAAATGCATGTGTGGTACATGTACTCTATGCATGACTTGCCAGCGTATACGCTATTCTCTGGATGGTGTGTGCATGGAAGGTTCCCCTGCCCCCAATGCAAGGAAGCTCTTCAGTTTCATTGGTTGTAGGAGGGTCGGATGTATTCTTGCTTTGACTTGCATAGACAGTTCCTAGATCCTGACCATCAGTTCAGAAAAGACAAGAAGAACTTTACGAAAGGTAAAGTTGTCAAAAACTTGGCACCACCTGCGTTCACAGGCCAACAGATCCTGGATCAGTTAAACGCCCTCGAGCCTGATCCAGAGCGGCCAGAGTATTTCAAGGGGTATAATTCAAAACACGGCTAGACTCACAAGCCATGCTTCTGGGATCTGCCTTACTTCAAAGACCTCCTTCTTCCACACAATATCGACATGATGCACACTGAAAAGAATATCGGAGAGGCTATTTTTGGTACATTGTTCGACATAGATGGGAAGACAAAGGATAATATTTCGGCTAGAGTTCATCAAGAGACACTATGTCATAGACCGTTACAAAACATGCGAGAAGGCAAAGGAAAGCAGAAGTGGTCTAAGCCAAAGGCCTGGTTCAATCTTGGAAGGCCAGTTATGAGGGAAATTATCTTGTGGGTCAAAATGCACTTGATGTTCCCCGATGGGTATGCAGCGAATCTAAAGAGGGGAGCGAGTCTTGAAAAATTAAAAATCTATGGTCTCAAGAGTCATGATTGGCACATATGGCTAGAGCGGGTAATGTCGGTGATGTTACGTGGCTTTATTCCTGAGGATGAATGGCTAGTACTGGCGGAGCTGAGCTATTTCTTTTGTGTTCTTTGTGCGAAAGAATTGTCGCCTGGCGTGGTAGAAGACATGGAGGAGTTTGCACCGGAGTTGTTGTGCAAGTTAGAGAAGAACTTTCCACCGGGCCTCTTTAATCCAATGCAGCATTTGATTTTACATCTACCGACCGAGGCAAGATTGGGTGGGCCCGTGCAAGATCGTTTGTGCTATGCAACTGAGAGGATGCAGAAGACCCTTCGAGCTAAATGTAAAAATCAGCGTAGAATTGAAGCATCGATGGCTGAGGCATTCATTACCGAGGAGGTGGCAAACTTTGTGACAACACACTACGAAGCCAAAAATCATCATTTGCATAATCCGAAGCCTCGACACAATGATGCAGACCCTAAAAAAGGTGGGTCCAACCTCAGCCTATTCAAAGGGAAGCTCGCACCAGCCGGTGCTTCGAAACCAATAACGTTGGATGTCGAAGAATGGCGGAACATTTCGTTGTATATCTTCAACAACCTAACAGAAGTGCGGCCGTACATCGAGTGAGTTCTCGGCACATTTTCCCGTAACTTTTAATTCATTTGAACTGCTCTTATTCCCGTATATTTCAAACAGCCGTTATGTCGCCAAATCCTCGGGTGGAGCGATGATCGAAAATGATTCCGTCGAAGAGTATTTGCTTCTGTCAAAGACAGGAGGCGGCTATCCCGGTTTCATCTCTTGGTTCAAACAAACGGTAGTTATCCATAATGGACCATTTCATTCTTGGTCTAACTTGCGGCTAATGCAACAACCGTTTCGTATTAAACTTGTAGGCTAATTCAGAGTCTATGGGCGCCGAACTGAGACAAGTCGCTAATGGTTTTGACTATAAGGTCCGTTCATTTGAGAAATACAACATCAACGGGTATCTCTTTCATACCTTTGGTAAAGAGCTATCTATGCCCGACCGGAAATCTACAAATTGTGGCGTCTCTGCTATGGGCGAAGGTGTTATCGAGTATTATGGAAGAGTTGAAGCAATTTATGAACTTCAATTCTATGGTGAAAACCCACCGAACGTCGTAGTCTTCAAATGTTATTGGTTCCAGCCGAAAAAGACTAGAAGGACTCATGAACATATAGGACTAGTCAAAATCAATCCAAACACCAATTTAGATGTTCCCGATGTCTATATTACGGCTCAACAGGCGACCCAAGTTTTCTATCTACCGTGGGCATGCCAAATGGATAAGAATGTGGAAGGTTGGTATGTTGTTTATGAAGTGCCGCCACATGTCAGACCACCTCTCCCGAATGAACAGGATTATGAACCTCACATTAACCCAGACACATGATGGAGAATTCTTCCAAGAAACACGTCTTTCCAAGAAACGTTTCAAGAACGGTCGTGCTTCACCCAAGAACATGGAAGTAGACAGCGACAATGAATCCGACTCCAGCCCTGAGCCGGAACCAGAAGACCTCGAACTCGTAGAGGTTACTGATGCAGATGACCTGTCAATGCTTCAACGATTAAAGGAAGGCCTTTCACAACTTCACGCCGTTGAACCCGACGAGCACGTCATTCATGAAGACATGCGTGATAGTGATGATGATGATGCATTTATTGATGATGATTATTAGTTTCTAAGATTCACAACTTAAATTATTTATATTTTAATCTTTATTATTCATGTACATATTATTATTCATGTCAGTTATTCAATTTTTTTTATGTTGTACTAATTTCTTTTAATCTTTATCATGGCAGGTCACCAGGTGTGGAAAGATGGTGGGCGCTGGTCCAGATTGCTTGGCGAGTTCTTCCCAAGCGCCCCGCACGAGGGGTGGTACTTCCCTTCCACCCCTATCTCTCCGTAGAGCCTTGGCGGACAGTCTATCGACATCACCCGTGGGTTCTTCTTCTTCGGTGGCATTGCCCACTGGGAGAGGTGCTGGTCGGGTAGGGAAGAAGGGGAAGGGTACAGGGAGAAATGGTGGCCGCGGAAGATCCACGAGGACTGTTGAGCCGTCCTTGCCACCACCACCAACTCATTCACCCGAGCATAGGACTACTATGGTCGACCCGTTTGTGGAGGAGGCTATGGGGACTCCGTTCCAGGAGCCTGTTGTTGACGGGCATTCGTCCCATGAGACTCCGGTCCAAGGGTAGCCTCGGGTCAAGGTGAATTCGGCCCAGGAGCAGCCGGAGAAGACTACGGTTCCGGAGGCTTGACCCGACGTGGATAGGCCCGGATGGGAGACCTGGCCGGATCGTACCGAGTTGCCGGATTGGACCGAGGGTCCGGGTGGCTCAGTTGGCGGGGATGGCGGGGAATGGTGTTTCAGGCTGCTCTTCAGAAAGAGAGAGCGGCAAACCAGGCTGCTCTTGAGAAAGAGAGATTGGCAAGCCAGGCTGCTCTTCAGGCTGCTCTTGATGACAGGGACCAGACCACGGCACGATTGATTGAGGAGGAGAGGGCCCGGAATGAGGCAGGTCAACGGGCCCTGTACGAGCTTTTTGTGGTATGTTTTTTGTCACATTAGCCAAATCATGTGTGTAATGTCTGTTTCATTACTAACTAATACGACCCACTCTTCAGGGTCTGTGCGAGAAGAGCGGTCAAGTCCGTCCGCCGATGCCCGTCTTCTCTCCGATTGGCACGGTGAGTTTCATTACAAACTAGTATTAATAATCGAGTGTCATCATGCTAACTGAGACATTGCAAAATTTCTTTTCTGCAGAATAACTCCCGAGCGGCATCGCACGACCCTTCTCCAGGGCAACCATCTCCAAACGAAGCCGCCGCGAGCAACCGTGGTGTTTCTCCTCCTCGATGACCACTACGGTAAGTTTTTCTTCTCCTCTTTCATATTATCCTTGCTTTAATTTCCACCAAAATACATAATTAGCCCATTTAGATCCAAAATGCCATAATAACCTCAAAATGGCATAAGAACCTTGGTTAGCTCATTAATATTATATACTTAGCTTGTTTTCCTCTAAAATGAGATAATTAGCCCATTTAGCTCCAAAAAGACATAATTAGGTAATTTAGCTCCAAGAAGAGGAGAAGTGGAGAAGAGGAGAAGAAATAGGAAAAATGAAAAGAAAGAAGAAGAAGAAGAAGAGAAGAAGGAGAAGGAGGAGGAGGAGGAGGAGAAGGAGGAGAAGGCCAAGGACCTTCTAGTCCTTCTCCTCCTCCTCCTTCTCCTCCTTCTCCTCCTTCTGTTTGATTTCTTCTTCTCCTCCTCCTCCTCCTCTTTCTTCTCCTCTTTCATATTATCCTTGCTTTAATTTCCCGAAAAAGACATAATTAGCCCATTTAGCTCCAAAGTGCCATAATAACCTCAAAATGGCATAAGAACCTTGGTTAGCTCATGAATATTATATACTTAGCTTGTTTTCCTCTAAAATGAGATAATTAGCCCATTTAGCTCCAAAAAGACATAATTAGGTAATTTAGCTCCAAGAAGAGGAGAAGAGGAGAAGAGGAGAACAAATAGGAAAAATGAAAGGAAAGAAGAAGAAGCAGAAGAGAAGAAGGAGAAGGAGGAGGAGGAGGAGGAGGAGGAGAAGGAGGAGAAGGCCAAGGACCTTCTAGTCC
Organism: Hordeum vulgare subsp. vulgare; assembly: GCF_904849725.1. NCBI lineage: Eukaryota > Viridiplantae > Streptophyta > Magnoliopsida > Poales > Poaceae > Hordeum > Hordeum vulgare. The sequence goes on from NC_058522.1 coordinate 388,426,672, forward strand.
TTCTCCTCCTCCTCCTTCTCCTCCCTCTCCTCCTCCTTGTTGATTTCTGCTTCTTCTCCTCCTCCTCCTCTTTCTTCTCCTCTTTCATATTAGCCTTGCTTTAATTTCCCCAAAAAGACATAATTAGCCCATTTAGCTCCAAAATGCCATAATAAGCTCAAAATGGCATAAGAAGCTTGGTTAGCTCATGAATATTATATACTTAGCTTGTTTTCCTCTAAAATGGGATAATTAGCCCATTTAGCTCCAAAAAGACATAGTTAGGTAATTTAGCTCCAACATGAGGAGAAGAGGAGAAGAAATAGGAAAAATGAAAAGAAAGAAGAAGAAGAAGAAGAAGAAGAGAAGAAGGAGAAGGAGGAGGATGAGGAGGAGAAGGAGAAGGCCAAGGACCTTCCAGTCCTTCTCCTCCTCCTCCTTCTCCTCCTTCTCCTCCTTCTTCTTGATTTCTTCTTCTTCTCCTCCTCCTATTTCTTCTCCTCTTTCATATTATCCTGGCTTTAATTTCCCCAACAATGACATATTTAGCCCATTTAGCTCCAAAATACCATAATAAGCTCAAAATGGCGTAAGAACCTTGGTTACCTCATGAATATTATATACTTAGCTTGTTTTCCTCAAAAATGGGATAATTAACCCATTTAGTTCCAAAAAGACATAATTACGTAATTTAGCTCCAACAAGAGGAGAAGAGGAGAAGAAATAGGCAAAATGAAAAGAAAGAAGAAGAAGAAAAAGAAGAAGAGAAGGAGGAGAAGGAGGAGGAGGAGGAGGAGGAGGAGAAGGCCAAGGACCTTCTAGTCCTTCTCCTCCTTCTTCTTGATTTCTTCTTCTTCTCCTCCTCCTCCTCTTTCTTCTCCTCTTTCATATTATCCTTGCTTTAATTAACCCATTTAGCTCCAAAATGCCATAATAAGCTAAAAATGGCATAAGAACCTTGGTTAGCTCATGAATATTATATTCTTAGCTTGTTTTCCGCTAAAAATGACATAATTAGCTGAAAAACATCATATTTTGTTTTTCTTCTGACTGTCTTATTGACATTTTTGCATATTGGATATACTACATGCATGGAAGATGGCATTCATGGAGTTGAATAATGTCGATGGATGAAATTTATATGTATATCATCTAGTTTTCATTTGAGTTGATGAACATATGTATATGTATATATGGATAAACAGTGCAATACTTTGTATGTTGGTTCTTTCGATATATGGGGATGTACATTGATTTATATGTGTATCATACATCTGTGGTGAATTATATATATGTGTTGGCAAGTATATGTGTGGTGAACTATATATCATATATGTGCGGTGAATTATATAAATGTGGTGTCAAATATATATTTATATATATATGTGCTGTGAAATAATATAAAACAAAAAAACAGGTAGTATATGGGCTCTTTGTCGTGTGCCAGCTGATGGCAAAGATCTGTGCCATCAGCTGGCAGATGGCAAAGGTGCCACATGGCACCCAGCTGTCCATCCTGGGGTGTCTATATAGGCTCTTTGTCGTCTGCCTCCATGGTGGGCAGACGGCAAAGAAGAGGGCACAGAGGAGGGGGGAGGAGGAGGTAGATGACAAAGAGTGGAGGGGGGGGAGGAGGAGGTAGACGACAAAGAAAAAGGGGGAGGCAGACGGCAAAGAGTGAAGGGGGGGAGGAGGAGGAGGCAGACGGCAAAGAGTAAGGGGGAGCAGACGGCAAAGAATAAGGGGGAGGCAGACGGCAAAGTCTCCGTTAACCCCTAACGGAGGCAACGCCTGTCGGCTGCCGTCTCGAGCACTTTGCTGACAACTCCTAAGGAAAGCTGACGGCAAAGAGCTTTGCCGTCCGCTTTGGGGGGACAGACGGCAAAGAAGGTCCTATGTCGTCATAGGCTGACGCAGAAATTTTGTCGGCCGTGAGATTCTTTGCCGTCTGTTGTTTTGTCTTTGCCGTCCGGGATTTAGTCTTTGCCGTCTGTGATGGAAGACGGCAAAGAAGCTGATTCCTGTAGTGATCTAAACCATGGACTCAACATTAGTCATGAAGAACTCATATACTTGTTGCAAAAGTTTTATTAGTAATCCAAACAAAGCATTCAACGCATACTCCTAGGGGAAGGGTTGGTAGGTATAAACCATCGCGCGATCCCGACCGCCACACAAAGGATGACAATCATTAGACTAATCATGCTCAGACTTCATCACATAGCGGTTCACCATACGTGCATGCTACGGGTATCACTAACTTCAACACAAGTATTTCTAGATCCACAACACCTTACTAATATAACTCCAATATTACCATAACCACAACTCAAAACTAGTTGAGATGAATCAAACTTCTCTAACTATTCAATGAACATGAAGATGGAAGTTTCCATATCCCTTTGGATAACTACCCCTTTTGAGACTAGTTTCATAGCATAGATCAACTACCAAGCCACGCACCGCCGTGCTTTAAAAGATACAAGTGAAGCACATAGAGCAAAATCAACTAGCTCAAAAGATATAAGTGAAGCACATGTGAGCTGAATTGTCTACCTAAGGATATAAGTGAAGCTCGACAAAATCATGGTGAGTGCATGTCTCTCTATCTATAGGTGTGCAGCAAGGATGATTGTGACACAACAAAAATAAAATACTCCTATGATACAAGACGCTCCAAGCAAAACACATAACTTGTGGTGAATAAAAATATAGCCCCAAGTAACGTTACCGATGGATTGAAGACGAAAGAGGGGATGCCTTCCCGGGGCATCCCCAAGCTTAGGCTTTTACCGCATCCTTGAATCATCTTGGGGTGCCTTGGGCATCCCCAAGCTTGAGCTCTTGCCACTCTTTATCTTTTTGTCCATAAGAACTTCACCCAAAACTTGAAAACTTCACAACACGAAACTTAAACAGAAACTCATGATAACATTAGTATAAGAAAGCAAAACCACCACTTCCTTAGGTACTGTAGCAAACTTAAATTCTACTTATGTTGATGTTGGGTTACTGTATTTTCAATATTCCATGGCTAATATCCCCCGATACTATCCATAGTTTCATCAAAATAAGCAACCAACACAACAATAACAGAATCTGTTAACAGCAGACCAGTCTGTAGCAATCTGTATACTTCGTATACTTCTGGTACTTCAAAAATTCTAAACAGTTACGACAGTCTGAAGAATTCGCGTTGCAATCAGCAGCAAAAAGAATCAACTCAAAAGCACTTACAGAAGAAAAAAAACTTTTCGTGAGCAGAAAGTTTCTGTCTTTTCCAGCAAGATCAAACGATCATCCCCAAGACTAATCATAACGGTTTTGCTTGGCACAAACGCAAAAAGAAACACGAAAAACACAATCATAAAAGAATTATGAAAGTGTGGAAAACACAAAACAGAAATAAAAAGGATAGATTCGTTGGGTTGCCTCCCAACAAGCGCTATGGTTTAACGCCATTAGCTAGGCCAAAGGTGATGGAATCACGTATAGTCATCTTTGGTGGTCAAACCATAAGTAGCCCTCATCATAGACTCATAAGGCAATCTTATTTTCTTTCTAGGAAAGTGCTCCATGCCCTTCTTTAGAGGAAATTGAAATCTAATATTCCTTTCCTTCATATCGATGATAGCACCAATAGTCCTTAGGAAAGGTTTACCAAGAATAATGGGACATGAAGGATTGCAATCTATGTCAAGTACAATGAAATCCATGGGTACATAGTTCTTATTTGCAACAATAAGAACATCATCGATCCTTCCCAAGGGTTTCTTGATCGTAGAATCCGCAAGATGCAAATTAAGAGAACACTCTTCAATCTCATGAAAACCAAGAATATCACATAAAGACTTTGGAATCGCGGAAACACTAGCACCCAAATCACACAAAGCATTGCACTCATAGTTTTTTATCTTGATTTTGATAGTAGGTTCCCACTCATCATGAATTTTTTTAGGTATAAAGACTTCTAATTCGAGCTTCTCTTCAATAGATTTCATCATATATAGCATCTACGATGTGCGCGGTAAAGGCTTTGCTTTGGCTATAAGCATGTGGAGAGTTTGCAATGGATTGCATAAAAGAAATGCATTCAAACAAGGAGCAACTATCATAATTGAATTCCTTGAAATCCAAAGTGGGAGTTTCATTACTACCCAAAATTTTTATTTCTTCTACTCCACTCTCCACACCTTTATCATCAAGATAGGTGGACTCTGAATCATTGGGGCGATTTTCAACCAAAGTGGATTCATATCCAGCCCCTTCATCAATAGGTTTGACACGCGAAAACAAAGATTCAAGAGGAGTCACACCAAGCACTTTAAGATCTTCGTGATTTGCATCACTAGAACGCATCCTTTTAAACCATTCATGCCTAGCGCGAATTTGGGCGGTTCTTTCTTTGCTCTCATTCATGAAGACACGCATAGCTTTCAAAGTTTCATCCAAGTTAACCTTGGGAGGAGCACATCTAACTTTCAAAGCATCAATATCACAAGACATCCTATCAACGCTCTTAGCCAAATCGTCAATTTTGAGTAGTTTTTCCTCTATGGACGCATTAAAAATCTTTTGAGAGTTGATGAAATCTTTGATATTACTCTCTAAATCAGAGGGTAATTTGTTGTGATTTCCATAAGTGTTGTTGTAGGAATTGCCATAATCGTTAGAGGAGTTACTAGGAAAAGTCCTAGGAACATAGGTTCCTCTAAAAGCATTGTTGTTGCCAAAATTGTTCCTACCAACAAAATTAACGTCCAAACTAGCGTTGCTACTCTCAATGAAGGAAGATAGTGGCACGTCATTAGGATCTAAAGGAGCATTCCTACTAGCAACCAAATTCATCAACTCGTCCATCTTAGCACTAAGCGAGTTAATTTCTTCTAAAGCGTGTACCTTTTTGCTAGCAGGTGACCTTTCAGTGTGCCACTGAGAGTAGTTGGTCATGATATTGTCTAGGAGTTTTGTAGCCTCTCCTAACGTGATTTCCATGAACGTTCCACCTGAGGCGGAGTCCAAGATATTGCGAGAAGCGAAATTCAAACCAGCGTAAAAGATTTGTATAATCATCCACGAACTCAAGCCATGAGCGGGACAATTTCTAATCATTAACTTCATCCTCTCCCAAGATTGTGCAACGTGTTCATGATGAAGTTTCTTGAAATTCATAATATCGTTACGTAAGGAGATAATCTTAGCCGGTGGAAAATACTTGTATATGTAAGCATCTTTGCACTTATCCCAAGAATCGATACTATTTTTAGGCAAAGAAGAAAACCAAGTTTTTGCGCGATCTCGCAACGAGAAAGGAAAAATCTTTAACTTAAACACGTCATTATCCACATCTCTTTTCTTTTGCATATCTCAAAGCTCAATGAAGGCATTGAGATGGGATGCGGCATCTTCACTAGGAAGGCCAGAGAATTGCTCTTCCATAACAAGATTCAGCAAAGATGCGTTGATTTCATACGGTTCCGCACTATGGCGGGAGCAATCGGAGTAGTAATAAAATCATTTTTATTGGTACTCGAGAAGTCGCATAGTTTGGTGTTTTCAGCCATGATGACTTCAACAAACAAACAAGCACACAAGCAAGCAAGAAAACCGGGAAAAGAAAATGACAAAAAGGCAAAAGGCAAAAGAAAACGGCAAAGGAGAAAGGCAAATGAAAACGGCAAATGCGAAGTGGGGAGAGGAAAATGAGAGGAAACTGGCAAAAAAGTAAATGCAAGAGATGAGTTTGTGAGACCTACTTCGATAGATCTCTCCTTCCTCGGCAACGGCGCCAGAAATACTTCTGCTACTACAGCAAAAGACCTTCCAACGGCGCCAGAAACAAGCGTGTTGACTGGAGACTATTCTTGTCTTGATACTCCTCAGCAATGGCACCAGGAATCCTTCTGCTACGGCTACGCCTTTAGGGACTTCCTTGGCAAATATGCAAAGGATTCCCGCGTGGCCTTGGAGCCATGCGTTGGTGTTCCCTCGAAGCAGAAAGGGTGATGTAGCACAACGGTGGTAAGTATTTCCCTCAGTTTTGAGAACCAAGGTATCAATCCAGTGAAGGAGTGTCACAAGTACCTGGACAAACACAAAGAGCTTGCACCCAACGCTATGAAGGGGTTGTCAATCCCTTATAGATTATTGCCAAGTGAGAACTGAAAGCAAAAAGAAAAAAAGCAAAGTAAAAGCGAAAGTGGAAACGATAGGTGTGAATAGACCCCGGGGCCGTAGTGTTCACTAGTGGCTTCTCTTATGAAAGCAAGTAGTCGGTGCGTGAACGAATTACTGTCGAGCAATTGATAGAACCGTACAAAGTCGTGACGTTATCTATGGCAATGATTATATCTATAGGCACCACGTCCAAAACAAGTAGACCGATGCTTTCTGCATCTACTACTATTACTCCACACGTCGACCGCTATCCAGCATGCATCTAGTGTATTAAGTTCATGAGAACAGAGTAACGCCTTAAGTAAGATGACATGATGTAGATGGACAATCTCATATCTACGATAAAAGCCCATCTTGTTACCCTTGATGGCAACAACACGATGCGTGTCTTGCTGCCCCTTCTGTCACTGGAAAAGGTCACCACACGGTATAAACCCAAAACCAAGCACTTCTCCCATTGCAAGAATCATATAGTTGGCCAAACAAAACCCAAGACTCGGAGAGACTTACAAGGATATCAAATCATGCATATAAGAAATCAACAAAGACTCAAATATATATCATAGATAATCTGATCACAAATCCACAATTCATCGGATCTCGACAAACACACCGCCAAAGAGGATTACATTGGATAGATCTCCATGAAGATCATGGAGAACTTTGTATTGAAGATACAAGAGAGAGAAGAAGCCATCTAGCTACTAACTACGGACCCGTATGTCTGAAGTGAACTACTCACGAGTCATTGGAGGGGCGATGATGTTGATGAAGAAGCCCTCCAACTCCAAAGTCCCCTCTGGCAGGGCACCGGGAAGGGTCTCCAGATGAGATCTCGCGGAAACGGAAGCTTGCGGCGGCGGGAAAGTATTTTCGTGGATCCCCTGATTTTTTCTGGATTTTTAGGGAATTTATAGGCCAAAGACCTAGGGCAGGGGAGCGCCAGGGGGGCCACAAGCTTGGTTGTTGCGGCCTCCCCCTCGCCGCAGCAATAGGGCTTGAGGGACCCTATGGGCCCACTTGCTTGGCCCTCAAGCCTCCCGATCTTCCGTTCTGGAAAAAATTATTTCGGGGATTTTATTCCGTTTGGACTCCGTTCCAAAATCAGATCTGGAAAGAGTCAAAAACACACAAAAAACAGGAACTCGCACTTGGCACTGGATTAATAAGTTAGTCCCCAAAAAGATATAAAAAGTAAACAAAACATCCAAAGTTGACAAGATAACAGCGTGAAACCATCAAAAATTATAGATACGTTTGAGAGGTATCAGTCCCTCTATTGATTATTGACCGAGGAGTGTCTCAGGTCTTGTCTGCATAGTTCTCGAACCCGTAGGATCTGCACACTTAAGGTTCGGTGATGTTTCGGTATAGTTGAATTATAGGTGTTGGTGACCGAAGGTTGTTCGGAGTTCTGGATGAGATCTAGGACATCATGAGGAGCTCTGGAATGGTCCGGAGGTAAACATTGATATATAGGAAGTCCTGTTTTGGTCACCGGAAAAGTTTCGGGCTCATCGGTAGTGTATCGGGAGTGCAAGGAGGGTGCCGAGGGACCACCGGGAAGGGTGTGATGACCCAAGAGACTAATGGGATATGAGAGGAGGTGGACTAGCCCCTTGTGGGCTGGCCGAAGTCTCTCTCAAGGGCCCATGCAAAAAAGGATAAAGGAAAAAGGCAACAAAGGGCCAAATTAGGAAGGAGTCCTAATAGGATTCCACCTCCCTTGTGGGAGGTGGATTCCTCCCTTGTTGGCTCGGCCGAACCTCCTTGGAGTGGAGGCCAAGGCTGCCTACTTTTCCCTCCACCTCCTATATATACTAGAGGTTTTAGAGGTGAGGGCTAACCCTAATTGCCACATGCTCCCTCTACTTCTCTCTAGATATGTTTCTCCTCTAGTCTAGTTCGGCGGTGCTTAGGCGAAGCCCTCCTAGATTAGTTCACCACCACCTCCACCACGCTGCCGTGCTGGAGAACTCATCTACCTCTCCGCCCCTCTTGCTGGATCAAGAATGCGGGGATCGTCATCGAGCTGTATGTGTGTGATACGTCTCCAACGTATCTATAATTTTTGATGGTTTCATGCTATTATCTTGTTAAACTTTGGATGTTTTGCATGCCTTTTATATATTTTTTTGGGACTAACTTATTAACTCAGTGCCAAGTGCCAGTTCCTGTTTTTCCATGTTTTTGACCCATTTTAGAGGAGGATTTTGAACGGAATACAAACGGACTGAAACTGCCAAAAAGATTTTTTTCCAGAACAGAAAAAGATCGGTAAGCCGGAGAATCAGGGTAGGGGGCCACCAGGGACCCCACAAGCCCTCATGGCGCGGCCAGAGGGGCTTGCGCCCCCTGGCTTGTGGGCTCTCTGAGGCTCCTTTGCCCTAGGTTTTGCGCCTATATATTCTCTAAAATCCCATAAAAAATCAGGAGATCATCGAAAGTACTTTTCCGCCGCCGCAAGCTTCTGTGTCCGCAAGATCCCATCTGGAGCACGTTCTGGTGCCCTGCCGGAGGGGGATTCAGATACGGAGGGCTTCTTCATCAACACCATGACCTCTCCGATGATGCGTGAGTAGTTCACCATAGACCTATGGGTCCATAGGTAGTAACTAGATGGCTTCTTCTCTCTCTTGGATCTTCAATACAAAGTTCTCCGTGATCTTCATGGAGATCTATCTGATGTAATCTAATTTTGCGGTGTGTTTGTCGAGATCCGATGAATTGTGGATTTATGATCAGATTATCTATGAATCTTACTTGAGTTTCTTCTGATCTCTCTTATGCATGATTTCATATCCTTGTAATTCTCTTCGAATTGTGGGTTTTGTTTGGCCAACTAGATATATGATTCTTGCAATGGGAGAAGTGCTTGGTTTTGGGTTCATACCATGCGGTGACCTCACCCAGTGATAGAAGCGGTAGCGAGGCATGCATCATGTTGTTGCCATCAAGGGTAAAAAGATGGGGATTTCATCATTGGTTTGAATTTATCCCTCTACATCATGTTATCTTGCTTAAGGCGTTACTTTGTTCATCATGAACTCAATACACTAGATGCATGCTGGATAGCGGTCGATGTGTGGAGTAATAGTAGTAGATGCACAAAGTATCGGTCTACTTGTCTCGGACGTGATGCCTATATGTATGATCATTGCCTTAGATATCGTCATTACTTTGCGCGGTTCTATCAATTGCTCGACAGTAATTTGTTCACCCACCGTGATATTTGCTATTTTGAGAGAAGCCTCTAGTGAACACTATGGCCCCCGGGTCTACTCCACACCATATTTTCAGCCTTACACTTTTTACTTCGTTGCATTTTCCGCCTTCAGATCTCACTTTGCAAACAATCTTGAAGGGATTGACAACCCCTTTATAGCGTTGGGTGCAAGCTCTTTTGTGTTTGCACAGGTACTCTGGACTTGACGAGATTCTCCTACTGGATTGATACCTTGGTTCTCAAACTGAGGCAAATAATTACTGCTCCTATGCTGCATCACCCTTTCCTCTTCAAGGGAAAAACCAACGCAAGAAAGTCTCCGTCAACGTGTCAATTTCTGGCGCTGTTGTTTGAGAAGTAGCAGAAGGATTTCTGGAGCCGTTGCCGGGGAAGGACTTTTGTTGCCGTAGCACAAGAATTTCTTGTGGCGTTGCCGGGGAGGATCAAGTCAAGAATTCATCCAAGTAGGTGTCGCAAACTCATCTCTTGAATTTAGTTTGTTTTCCAGTTGCCTCTCATTTTCCTCTCCCCCACTTCTGAAAAACAAAAATTTACAAATTTGTTTTTTGCCTTTTTTGTTCGCCCTTTCTTTTGCTTGCTTTCTGTTTGCTAGTGTTGCCATGTGCCTTCAATTTGCTTGCATCTTCGCTTGCTGAAAAGCTAGTGATATGGATCCTCACCCACTTTCTAATCTCTTTAAGAGAGCCAATTATGTTGATCCAATTGCTAGTGAGTTGAGTGAACTTGACTATCTTTATGGAGTTTTGCTTGAGATGCGTGAATCTGAAAATTGTGAGGAAGAAATTTATGAAGTGATTCACGAGGGCTCCTTGGATGAAAAGCATGATTGTAATGATTTCATTATAAATTCTATTAATGACAATCATGCTAAAAATATGCAAAACCCTAAGCTTGGGGATGCTAGTTTTGCTATGTCCACTAATTGTTGCAATGATATTTGCAATAATATTGAAAGTGGGTGAGAAGTCATGACTTTAGTTGATGATAATCCCACTATTTTTTAAGAGCGTCAACTTTGCATGCATGTGGATCATGAAAAGAATGTCCTTTGTGATAGCTATTTTGTTGAATTTGATTATGATCCCACATGTAATTGCTACGAGAGAGGAAAATATTGTGGTAGAAACTTTCAAATTACAAAATCACCTCTCGTTATGTTGAGATTGCTATTGTCTCTTCCTTCTTCCTTGCATATGGTAACTATTGGTTGTGTTGACAATCTGTTTTCCTATAAAATGCCTATGCATAGGAAGTATGTTAGACTTAGATGTGGTTTACACATGCTTTATGATGCTCTCGTTGTGTTTCAATCCTTGTCTTTTGTGTGAGCATCATTGAATTATCAATGCCTAGCTAAGGGTGTTAAACAATAGCGCTTGTTGGGAGGCAGCCCAATGAATTTATCTTTTTCTTTCTGTTTTGTTGCGTCCACACCATCATAATTCTGTTATGATTGTGTTTTTTGTGTTTCTTTTTGTGTTTGAGCCAAGCAAAACCTTTATGACCAGTCTTGGTAATGGTTGTTTGATCCTACAGAAAAAGACAGAAACGTTTTCGCTCACGAGATGATTTTTTATTTTTATTCAGAAAGAGCTTTTGAATTGATTCTTTTTGCTGCTGGTTTATATGCCTTTTGCCCAGGCAGTTGTAATTTGTTGGAATATTTGATGTACCAGAAGTATAAGAAGTATACAGATTGCTACAGACTGGTCTATTTTTGACAGATTCTGTTTTTGTTGAGTTGGTTGCTTGTTTTGATGAAACTATGGATAGTATCGGGGGTACTAGCCATGGAAAAGTGAGAATACAGTAGCCCAACACCAATATAGATAGAATTCAAGTTTTCTACAGTACCCAAAGAGGTGGTAGTTTGTTTTCTTGTGCTAATGTTATCACGAGTTTCTGTTTAAGTTTTGTGTTGTTAAGTTTTCAAGTTCTGGGTGATGTTCTCATGCACAAAGAGATAAGGAGTGGAAAGAGCTCAAGCTTGGGGATGCCCCGGGAAGGCATCCCCTCTTTCGTCTTCAATCAATCGGTAACATTACTTGGAGCTATATTTTTATTCACCACATGATATGTGTTTTGCTTGGAGCGTCTTGTATCGTAGGAGTCTTTTCTTTTTGTTGTGTCACAATCATCCTTGCTGCACACCTTTAGATAGAGACATGCACTCATCGTGATTTTGCTAGAATGCTCATAGTGCTTCACTTATATCTTTTGAGCTAGATAATTTTGCTCTTTGTGCTTCACTTATATCTTTTAGAGCACGGCGGTGCGTGACTTGGTAGTTGGCTTATGCTATGAAAGTAGTCCCAAAGGTGATAGGTACCCAAAGAGGATACAAAAACCTCCATCTTCATGTGCATTGAGTAGAAAGAGAAGTCTTGATTCCTCTCAATTAGTTTTGAGACGTGGATTCGGTAATACTAAGAGCTATGTTAGTAGGGTGTTGTGAATCTAGAAATACTTGTGTTGAGGTTAGTGATTCCCGTAGCATGCACGTATGGTGAACCGCTATGTTAGGAAGTTGGAGCATAATTGATCTATTGATTGTCATCCTTTGTGTTGAGGTCGGGATCGCGCGTTGGTTAACACCTACCAACCCTTCCCCTAGGAGTATGTGTTTAGCACTTTGTTTCGATTACTAATAAAAACTTTTGCAACAAGTATGTGAGTTCTTCATGACTAATGTGAGTCCATGGTATAGATGCACTTTCACCTTCCACCATTGCTAGCCTCTCTAGTGCCGCGCAACTTTCGCCGGTGCACAAACCCACCATATGCCTTCCTCAAAGCAGCCACCATACCTACCTACTATGGCATTTTCATAGCCATTCCGAGATATATTGCCATGCAACTCCCACCGTTCCGTCTCATGACTGGTGCTGCCACTCTCATATTGCCACTGCATGATCGTAAGATAGCTAGTGAGATGTTTCAACGTCATACACCAAGCTAGATCGTTGCACATCCCGGTACACCACCGGAGGCATTTCCTATAGAGTCATCCTTGTTCTAAAGCTTTGAGCTGTGAGTAAATAAAAGTGTGATGATCATCATTAGAGCATTGTCCCATGTGAGGAAAAAAAAGAGGCCAAAGATCCCCAAAATAAAAAAAAATAAAAAAAACATAAAAGAGAAAAAAGAGGCCTAAGAGCCCAAATAAAAAAAAGAGAAAAAGAGAGAAGGGACAATGCTACTATCTTTTTACACACTTGTGATTCATAATGGCGCCATGTTCTTCATGATTGAGAGCTTCTTGCTTTGTCACTACCATATGCTAGTGGGAATCTTCATTACATAACTTGGCTTGTATATTCCAATGATGGGCTTCCTCAAAATTGCCCTAGGTCTTCGTGAGCAAGCAAGTTGGAAGCACACCCACTAGTTTTCCTTTTGAGCTTTCACATACTTATAGCTCTAGTGCATCCCTTGTATGCCAATCCCTACTCATTCACATTGATATCTATTAATGGGCATCTCCATAGCCCTTTGATACGCCGAGTCAATGTTACCATCTCCTCCTTTTTGTCTCACAACCACCACCACACTCTATTCCACCTATAGTGCTATATCCATGGCTCAAGCTCATGTATTGCGTGATAGTTATAAAAAGTTTGAGAAAGTAAGAGTGCGAAAACAATTACTTGGCCAATACCGGGGTTGTGCATGATTTACATTAGTTGTGTGAGGATGATGGAGCATAGCCATACTATATGATTTTGTAGGCGTAACTTTCATTGGCCTTGTTACTTTGGACGTTCATGATTACCTCGCTAGTTTGCTTGAAGTATTATTGTTTTCATGTCAATAGCAAACTATTGCTTTGAATCTTACAGATCTGAACATTCATGTCACGTGAAAGAAGTTGCAAAGGACAAGTATGTAGGTAGCATTCCACATAAAAAAATCAGTCTTTATCACTTCCCTACTCGAGGACGAGCAGGAGTTAAGCTTGGGGATGCTTGATACTTCTCCAACGTATCTATAATTTTTGATGGTTTCATGCTATTATCTTGTCAAACTTTGGATGTTCTGCATGCCTTTTATATATTTTTTTGGGACTAACTTATTAACTCAGTGCCAAGTGCCAGTTCCTGTTTTTCCATGTTTTTGACCCCTTTCACAGGAGGATTTTGAATGGAGTCCAAACAGAATGAAACTGCCAAAAAGATTTTTTCTGGTATGGAAAAACAACGGGAAGCCGGAGAATCAGGGCAGGGGGCCACCAGGGACCCCACAAGCCCTCATGGCGCGGCCAGGGGGGCCCGCGCCCCTGGCTTGTGGGCTCCCTGAGGCTCCTTGGCCCTAGGTTTTGCACCTATATATTCTCTAAAATCCCATAAAAAATCAGGAGATCATCGAAAGTACTTTTCCGCCGCCGCAAGCTTCTGTCTCCGCAAGATCCCATACGGGGCACGTTCTGGTGCCCCGCCGGAGGGGGATTCGGATACGGAGGGCTTCTTCATCAATACCATGACCTCTCCGATGATGCGTGAGTAGTTCACCATAGACCTACGGGTCCATAGCTAGTAACTAGATGGCTTCTTCTCTCTCTTGGATCTTCAATACAAAGTTCTCCATGATCTTCTTTTGCGGTGTGTTTGTCGAGATCCGATGAATTGTGGATTTATGATCAGATTATCTATGAATCTTATTTGAGTTTCTTCTAATCTCTCTTATGCATGATTTCATATCCTTGTAATTCTCTTCAAGTTGTGGGTTTTGTTTGGCCAACTAGATCTATGATTCTTGCAATAGGAGAAGTGCTTGGTTTTCAGTTCATACCGTGCGGTGACCTCACCCAGTGACAGAAGGGGTAGCGAGGCACGCATCGTGTTGTTGCCATCAATGGTAAAAAGATGGAGTTTTCATCATTGGTTTGAGTTTATCCCTCTACATCATGTCATCTTGTTTAAGACGTTACTCTGTTCGTCCTGAACTCAATACACTAGATGCATGCTAGATAGCGGTTGATGTGTGGAGTAATAGTAGTAGATGCACAAAGTATCGGTCTACTTGTCTCGGACACGATTCCTATATGTATGATCATTGCCTTAGATATCGTCATGACTTTGCGCGGTTCTATCAATTGCTCGACAGTAAATTGTTCACCCACCGTGATATTTGCTATTTTGAGAGAAGCCTCTAGTGAACACTATGGCCCCCGGGTCTACTTCACACCATATTTTCAGCCTTACACTTTTTACTTCGTTGCATTTTCCGCCTTCAGATCTCACTTTGCAAACAATCTTGAAGGGATTGACAACCCCTTTACAGCATTGGGTGCAAGCTCTTTTGTGTTTGCGCAGGTACTCTGGACTTGACGAGATGCTCCTACCGGATTGATACCTTGGTTCTCAAACGGAGGGAAATACTTATTGCGCGTGTGCTGCATCACCCTTTCCTCTTCAAGGGAAAAACCAACGCAAGCAAGTCTCCGTCAACGTGTCAATTTCTGGCGCTGTTGTTTGAGAAGTAGCAGAAGGATTTCTGGCGCCGTTGCCGGGAAAGGACTTTTGTTGCCGTAGCAGTGTGCTGAACACAGAGGTGTCGTCCGTTTGGCACTAGAACGAGATGAATCGTGATGGGATCGCGGGATGGATCATGATGAGATCGCGGGACGGGCTGCGATTTGGATCTCGAAGATGTTCCACTACATCAAGCACGTTATAGAAGCTTCCGCTTAGCGATCTACAAGGGTATGTAGATTCACTCTCCCCTCTCGTAGATGATCGTCACCATGGTTAGTTATTGCGTGTGCGTAGGAATTTTTGTGTTTCCCATGTTATGTTCCCCAACACTATGATGCTCCATGAATATAAAGTTCGTACTACATGGTTACAAGATTTTGAACTGCATGGGTATGAGATGAGCACTACCAGCTTGTACATTTTTCCTTCACGAAGTGCATCCCTATTAAAAAGAGCACTGCAATTTGGCATGCTCCGCATTGCATGTACCTCCCTTACATAAGAGGATCGGGGAACTTTGTGTGCGTTTTATCTGTACTGGTTGTTAGTCTGTTTTTGTAGTGCTGTGTGTGCAGGGTTGTTTCTTTTCTGTGCACAAATATGAGAATTGTGCTGCTAGTATCGTCTTCTAATGGTTTTATTATTTTTTTTTGCAGAAAATCCCCGAATGAGTTGTTATGTATCTCTGGCATAAGAAGAAGGGTATTCTACATGTTGTTCTCGACAATGGACACCCGAGTCCAGTCAAGTATCGTGTAGGTGTTGATGGGCGGCTGTATCTGCAAAAAGGCTGAAAGGAATTCATCATTCAAAATGACATATAGTCTCAGCAAGTTGTCGTCTTGAACTTTTTTGAACCCGAGGATCATTTATTTGAAATCACGTTTGACGTGATAGGTTAAAATTTATGAGGTTGATTTCTAATAAGTACTTTTGCATATCAAATGCTTTCATCTTGTTAATGCGATTTGTAATAAGTATTGTTGTTATCTGAACCTACTCGCATATATATGAGAAAATTTGTGTTTTATGTGAGGTAACTACATTGCTTTTTTCTGTTTTTTTGTATATCAAAGTGTGCCAATACTTAGCGCAGAATACTACATATATGGTTTTCTGCATACATCATTTCTCTCCGATGGTTTAGTGGAAGAACTCACGACAAAAGTCTTACACATGCGAACTGCTATACATATGATTAATTTATTGAACTGTATCTATTTTTGTCGTTAACGTGCTGCTTCTTTCCGGTGACTGGATTGCGTTCAATGTTGCAATTTGTCTTCCTTTCCATGGCGGTGTTGCTGCTTCTGGTCTTTTCACCGTTTTATTTGTAACCCTTTGCCTCATTGTCGACTGTTTGTTTTTGTTTTCCAGCACTGTGAACTGCAATCATCTGTGGTTCTCGTGCTCTGGTTGTTGGCGTTTATTTGCAGCACTGTGAACTGCATCCTTTCGTGCTCCTATCTTGTTTTTTGTTTGTGGTGTCGTTCTTAGTTTCTATATGGTAGTATCCCCTTATGTTTTCTGTTTCTAGTTTGGTGGTCTTTTGGGCATTGTTTCTTCATGTTCTTCGTCCTCTTCACTCTCTTCTTCTTCCTTCTCCTCTGCTTTGTCTGGTTCTTCGTAAGACACCACTTCTTCTTGAGTCGTATCACCATCTTCCACCATGATTTCATCTTCTTCGTCTTCCTCTTTTTTATTATTCTATCGAGGCAGGTTCTTGCATTGTGTCTCTCCCTCTTTTTGCAGACACTACAAAGTCTCGGTTCCGTCCATTTCTTAGTGTCCTGAGTGTAATCTTTGTTTGGTTGTGCATCACCATGGCCATGGTTTTCTTGTTCATGCTTTCTTTTAGATGTCCTGGAATTATGGTCGTTGATTGTATTACAGGACTTGCACCTTCTTGTTCCTAGTGGCCGACCATCAATGTCCAGCTCAGGTTGTGGTTTACTGTTTTTGTCATGATTTTTCTCCTTGCAGGCAGCCTTTTTTTACACTACAAGAAATATACTCATACATGACGTTATTTAAGATGTCGTTGATGATTTCGTCATAAATCTATGATGATTTCATCCGAGATTGTCGTAAGCCGTTTGAGGAGTTCAAATCTACATATAAATTACGACGATGTGAGTCAAAAATGTCGTAACCTCATAAGATGAGATCGTCATAACTTTTACGACGATTATAAAAATGTCGTAACATGTTCTAACTATATTGACATGTCACCCGATGGATGACATGGCGCCCATCCATCCATCCATCCATCTATCTCACCATCTTACATCCATCCAAACCTGGCCAAACGGGTCGTGCCGGTCGGGCCGGCCCGACTTCCCGCAAGCCAGGCACGACACGGGCCGGGCCCAGCATGGACTAATCGTGCCCGGGCCAGGCACGAGCACGCCATGGGTCGTGCCTGGGCCGCGAGACCCAACCCGCGTGCCAGCCCGACACGGCACGATTAGGCGGGCGCAAGACGAGCGAGTACAGCGAGGCAGCGATTCACTCATTCACAGGCGGGGCGGGCAGGAAACGCGGGAGATTTGAGGGGGCCAGGCGCGGGACGATGGGAGACCGAGGAGATTTGAGGGGGGGCATGCGCGGGAGACGCGGTCACGCGAGAGATTTGAGGGGGGGCAGGCGCGGGAGAGGCGGGAGACGCGGGGCTCGAGGGAGCGGGCAGGCGTGGGAGAGGCGGGAGACGCGGGGCTCGAGGGAGCGGGCATGCGCGGGAGTTTTTTCAGCGTTTCTTCGTGAGGCGCGGGAGTTTTTTTAGTGATGGAAGATTAGCGTGCCGCGGGCCGGCACGATTAGGCAATGTGCCGTGCTTGGGCCTGGACACCGGGAACGCGGGCCGGCACGGCATGGCCCGTATATTAATCGGGCCCAGACGGGCCGTGCCGTGCCTAGCACGATTACGGCGGGCCGGGCCGTGCCGTCCCGGGCCGGCCCGTTTGGCCAGGTATGCACCCATCCATCCATCCATGTATCTACAGGAAAAAAAACATAACACCACCCGCAGCCCAAACCCTAGCTCACACCCCTCCCTCCTCCCCATCTCCTCGCCGCCGCCACCTCCTCCCCGTACCCGCCACCACCATTCCACTTCCCATCACTGATCACCACCAACAACACCCTCCCCAGATCCTGACCCCATCGCCCGTCCATGGTGACCGCCTTCGACTCGCCGACTTCCTCCCCGGCCGACGCGCCCTTCCACGACGACCCCTTCCTCAGCTTCGCAGATGGCGGAGCCCCGACGGCCGACATCCACGTCTCTGGGAGCAGCGGCGACGACTTCCCGGCCTCCCTCGACCCCTACGCCTTCCGCCACGACTTCGCCGCTGCGCACGCCTTCGGCATGCCCGACTCCAACGGCAACGGCACGACGACGGCCTCTTCACCGACTCCGACCTCGTCCTCCCCGACCCTTCCCAGATGGGGGCCGATGACGGCAACCTCCTAAGCGAGTGGCGCCGGTACATGCGCTCCCTCTCCTTGCTCCTCTCGCCTAGATCTGATCGATCTGGCCCAGCTCAGCTTGCTGTAACTTGTCACGGTTAGCTACACTTGAGACATGCTAAGTAGGTAATTTAAATCTGGGATTTAGTAGTGGGTGTTGTCGAAACAACAAAGTGCAGTTGGATTCGCATGATCAAGTCCCAATTTTTATAGCGTGGGACTCTCTGAGTGTAACTACAACATTAGGTTTAACCAGTAGGGAAATGAAATTGCCATAGATTTGATGTGATTCATGGTCTTTGCAGCTTCAGTAGTACACTGGGATTTTAGCTGAATAATAATAAATTATTGCTTGCAATCCAGTGCATGTGCTGTCGTATTGTATGATGGTGTGACTCAGTGCCTTTGCAGCTTCAGTACACTAGGATTTTAGCTGAATAAAAGCAAATGATCGCTTGGCATTTTAACATACGATCCGCCAGGCCTGACGCCGCTCGTCTCTTCGAAACTTTGCACGGCAGTCTCGGATGGGCGCGCGCGGCTGAGCCCACCGGGTGCGGGGCGTCGCTGTCACCGTCGATGACGCGGTTCGGGATCGCCGCGCGCTTCAATGCCACCTCATCGGCCGTGTCGGAGGCCGCCGCCGCGTCGCCGTGCGCCGTCCATGCGGTGCCGCGGACCAAGCCCGTCGTGTCCGCCGAGTGGCTGCATGCCAACCTCAGGGACCCCGATGTGAAGGTATATATAGCACTTGCTGTTGTGTTGCACCTGCCCTCTGAAATCTGAATGTCGGTTGTACAGATAGTATATGGGTGCTCCGTCTGACTGGGATTCTGGTGCCGTGGCAATTTCTTCAGGCATTGCTACAAGTGATAAATCTGTTTGCTAAACTAGTGGTGTTAGCTAGTACGTGAATTGGTATTTTTAGCTGAAAGAGGATTTTGATGGTCGTTGTTTTAGCTCTAGTAGTAATCCCAAGTCTTTAAAAAACAATCGAAGTGCCTATATTACAGTTCATGACGAAAGTTAACGCCCTTCGGTTGCTATTTTTCGTCTGCACAATTGACACTGCATTCGCATTACGGATAAACCTATTTCTGAAAAGAACATCTTTGTTACTGAAAAAAGGGTACAATTTGTCCCACCGTAATATTGTTGTTGAATTGGGGCTGAAGTTTAGATTGGATCTATGGATTAGTTTGGAATCCCACGCTCAACAGCCAGTACCTTGTGGGTGACCTACAAATATTAGCAAAACCTAATGGGTATACATGGCATCAGTTGTAGTTGTCGTTAACTTGAAAACTTTCATGTTGTTTGTGATTTAATGTTACTGTTTAGTTTTTCTCTCTGAGAAATATTTATTTTACTGAATTTCCTGTTGTTCCTTAATCTTCAGAGAATAATACAGTGTTGGGTTAGAGCGCCTTATAGAAAAATCTGTTTATAATCTCCTAAAGAAGATCATTGTTGTGTGTTTGTAGGGACACCTCTGATTCCATTGACATATATCAGCAACCAAAAAAGTCAAGAATTAAAGAAAATACAACTTTCGTAACTCGCAATGAGGAGGGCCCATCACCTATTCCATACAATTGTTAGTAGGTAATGATCAAGAGATATCGTTGAGGTAATATAGTTGTTCCGGATGGCATGACTGATTACGGAGTAGCATATACCTATTTAGGACAATTTAGGACAGTAAAACTGAGCCCAAAGGGAGCTCTCTCACGCCCCAAATGTTAGCCATCGCATTTCGTCACCGCCATGGACGCCCTCGCCGACACCGAGCGCAGCGTCGTGCTCCTCGGGTACCAGATCCGGTCCCCCGAGGCACACCAGGCCTTCTGGGACGCAGTGCCTGCCTCCTTCCCGGTGATCGAGAAGGTGTCGCTGGAGCACCTCGACCCGGAGTATGCCTTCGAGGAATCCGACGTGTTCGTGCTCCGTAGGAGGCCGCGGCACTGAGATTTTTTCTCTATTGCGTCAGGCATTTACATAGCAGGTTTGCAGGAATTTCTTATTTCAGTTCAAAAGCATGAGCATTTAGTTGTGATGGCTGATGAAGGCCGCTGATAGGAAGTGATGAATGTTTTGGCTTCCATGGGTTAATGTTTAAGTAGCATGTTAAGTTTCACCTATGTTTTGTGGTGTAAACATGTCGGATTTTTCATGTTCATGATCGTATTTGTTCGTTGCATTGGGTGATCGACAAAAAAGAAATCCACTGTGTAGACTTAATGGAATTGTGGTCATTATGCATCTTAACACTCAACTTCTGTGTTGAAATTAAATCTTCTTGTGAGTGATACTCTGTCTTGATGAACTGATGAAATGCCCCTCTTTCCAACTAGGGTAAGAGATTAACTGAATGTGACTTTAAATTAAGAGATAATTGGTTCAACTTCTGTGTCGAAGTCAAATCATAGTGACACTCTGTTTTGATGAACTGATTGTAAACTGGAAATGTCCCTCCTCCCAACTAGGGAGAGAGATAATGGAATGCGACTCCTCGGGTATGCAAAATTTAGCTGAGTACACTGAGAGGATTCTGCCATGTACTGTATAACTGTAGTACACAGTACACGTACCTCTGGTTTCATTGAGCATGGTGTATATCCAGAGAATGTGTCTATGCCTTTTCACATGGTAGTATGATTGTGTACTTAATACTCCCTCTGTCCCAAAATTCTTGTCTTAGAGCATCTTCAACCTAAAAGTAGGGGCGTGCTGAAAAAACCGCTAATTTAGCGCGGGGGAGAAGAAAAAAGCCTTGCGTTCAGTTTCTTGTCAATTGTTTGATGCCTGAACCTGAAAATCTTCACCATTTTAGATCTGACAGACTTCCTATCAGTTATCTCTTTTGCTAATTTATTTAGTACGTTCATGCTAGTTTATCAGTCATCCTGCTTGCTGATTTTACTACCACAATGCACCATTGTCCTGTGAAATAGACTCTGTCCTTTTTTTCACTAAATGTAAAATGCAAGAAGTGTGCTGATGACTATTTTACTAAATAAATGGTTCAGGATGTTCTGATGGCCTACTGTTTGGCATTGCTGACTCGGTGGGAGCGGGTGTTCTGATGGTGTACTCTGTCTCAAAATGTACGGCCTTTTTTAACACTATGGGAATAGCGGCAAATTAGCACAACACTCGCACATTCATTCGGTTCTTGTGTTCCTGGAGTTTCTTTGCTCCAAAACTATAGGGCTAGAAAAAGAAACACATAAATAATACATGGTTGCACATGCAAAACAGAGGATTGCGAAAGCATGAGAACTTTGGGTGGTTGATTCAAAGGAACACATGAATCCTAAGATTATAGCCAAATCAGGGTCAAAACACATGATTGGAATCCCTTCTTCACTCACGCTAGGTAGTAGGCTATAGTGGCTTCCATTGACAAACTGCTTACTCAGTAAAAATGTGTTCCTTCTAGTTACATGTAAGGTATGTCATGAAGTGCTATAGCTTTGTCTATTGGAAAAGCTGATTATTGTAGTCCACGTTCAGGCTATTGCTTTTACAACCATGTTTAGAGTTCCTTTACGTAATGGATTTGAGATGAGCACTGCCGCTGTTTGTTCCATGTTTCCCATTTGCAAATTTGCATCAAGGAAAATGATATATTGCCGCTTTCTCTATATTTGGTTCGGATGCACTGGCATTGCATTCTATATCAATCTCTGTGCCAAGCATACTTGTCTTTCTGTCTGTTGCTTAATTAAATACTATCATTCTACGCAACTATGAACATACCTTTCTCGCAACTAGTATTCAGTAGGAAACTACATGCACAAGTTATTCATTTGAATAGAAGCAAGTAATATATTCGGTGGTGATTGATTTAATGTGTTGGTATGCTTTGTTCTATTTTTTCATTACTTATTTTTCCCTACCAAGTGGCTATATGTATATTAGTTGATCATCATATCCCTCATTATTTTGTTCTCCAAATCTCAGGCTGCCCCCCCCTCCTGCTCTTATCAAGGCTGACGTACCTTGGTCAGCCCGGAGAGGCAATCTCTCAGAATCCTGTCGCATCTCGAGCATGCCTCATAGGAGAGAGGAATGAAGTCCATTGTACTATTGGGACAGTAGCAGATGTGTCATTGTTCTATTGTGCAATTTTGTTCATTCTTGCTATATTCCTGTGTAAGAAAATATATTCATGAGATGATTTATTGTGTTATGTAAACTTGGGATATGTATTTTGTGATGTTATATGACGGATGATTTTCATTCGACATAGAGTTTTCTTGATTTGAATATGAAATAGTGTTGGATTTAATACTGGACAAATAATTGGGTTGAAAAGGCCCAACCAATAGAAATGAATACAAATTCACGAACAAAAAGTTGCTGAATTCAAAAATGAAAACAAGGCTAAAACTGAAACCCAAATTAGAATGATAAATTTTTTTTGAAAAAAACTAAAGTGGCTGTAAATAGGCCAAGGCCCAAAAAGAAGCCCAATAAGAAAAGCCCAAAAAAATAAAACGAGCCCATGTGATCAATTGAAATGGGTTGGGCTGATTTCAACCATGACGTTTTGATTTCGTCGTAATATTGCCACGTAGGACTGCCACGTAGGACTGGGTTGGATTGCCAACGACGATTTAGGATCGTCGTAAAGGTTACGACGATCCAGGAATCGTCGTACAGGTTACAATGATTTTGATCAAAACATCGCTGCTATTCATTTGTGACGCTCCGTTTTTGACGTTTGGTTTTTCGTCGTGAGATCGTCGTAAACTAAAAACCGTGACGATGTAGCGACGAAAATATAGCGTCGCGTATTAGCATATTCCTTGTAGTGTTAGTTGCATCGCCTTTTTTCTTCCTCCCTCTTGTGTTTGAAACAAGAGGTGGAAGAATTGTTTCCTTTTTTAATTGTAGGAGTAGCGCTGTGTTCGACATCTTCTTCTTGATTGGTATTGTTGTCATGCTTGGAATTCTCTGCTAATTTTATTTTTGCTGCTGCTTCTCCTTCATTGAGCACATCAACTTCCTCGACCAGTGACCTCATACCAAACAACGCCCTGTGGTACCCCGCATCGGACCTCGTCCCTCTTTTTGCAAGGTCCATTGCTATTTATGACATCAATCTTCCACGACAGAACAACGAACTACCATCTGGCGCTGTTTGTTCGTAGTCTCTTATGTCAAACGTTGGATTTCATCTTGCATTTGTGGTGTATCTTTTCAAGCTGTACATCTCAGAAATCCTGTCTACTCTCAGGTGATGGAGTATGCATACCACATGTACACAAAGAGCCCTAGAGACAACACATGTTTTCTTTGTTTTGTAAGTGAACCGCATGAAATTAGTAAACATGTGGTTTTTTTCATTTTTTGAGGAAGTGAACTTCAATGAAAAAGTGCATAATATCCAATCTTTTCGGTAAGTGAGCTTCATGCATAACTTTCAGAAATTAGGATTTTTTTGTGCTAGCGAGCCGCACATCTGTGTGTCCGGAATTTGCATTCCCATTCGTAGACACCGTTCTTTTCATCACTGACAACTTGGAATTCATGCCTTGCCCAATCAAATGCAATCGGTCTGTTGTAGTGGTGAATGAGGTACTTTGCGGGGTTCTCAACGGCATTGAATGCAGTGTTGCGGTAGAGTGTTTCTTTGAAACCTGCAAAAACTGCCCTCGTGTATACTTTCGATAGTTGAACTTCGAACCCAAACTGGGTCGTTGTCTTCACCTCTAACTACACTATAAGCAAATGCAAAGTTATGCATCAGAGAATGGAAAATATTGTTTGTTTTTCTAGTTATTTATCAGTTTTTATGGACATTTTATTTTACCTCATTTGCAACTATCTCTTCGTGCTCGACGGCCTTCCTGGCCTGAATGCAGTTGTCCACCTACTGAGCAAACATATGTAGATCATGCTTTTCTCTGACAAAGCTTTTATTCAATATATGGTTCATGCTTTCGCTTCTGTGCGTGGAAGTCATCCGAGCATAGAAAATTTCCTTGTAATAAGCTGAGATCCACCCGTGCCTGTCATACCGCTGTGAATGCATCACTTTATCATCTTGCAGGTTGTATTTCTCCATTAGGTCCTTCCATGACCATTCAAATTCTGACGACATTAGTGGGTAGTTTAGTACTGCAGTGAGTTCATCCTTGAGATTCTCGTGCACCTTATACAGCAAGGCGAGGTGCTCTTTGTACTTCTTCATAATGTGCCACCGACACAACTTATGTAATGTATCAGGGAGGCTAGTTTTCATTGCTTTCGTCATCGAAGAACACTATTCCTAGAGACACAAGTAGCGTATTTTTTACCTGTGAGCAAGACGGAAGAAATAGAAGTGTACCAAATAAATGTAAGTATACGTGTGTTTGTATTTTGTACTTGTGAGCATGCAGATTGGTCGCTTGTACTCCATACATCTCAAGAATGTTTTGAAAACCTACTCGAACGATGGAATTGTTTCATCGCACACAAGGGCGACAATGAATATGGTGCTCTAGAGATGATGGTTCACTCCCACGAAGACTCTCAGCGACATGTGGAATTTGTTAGTTTTATATGTTGTGTCATATGTAACGCAGTCTCCGAAATCTTCGTATGATCCTCTATAGCTTGCGTTGGACCAAAAGATGTTTTTCACATGTTTATCGGCATCCACGTTGTAATCATAGAAGAATTCTCGGTTGGTCTTCTTCATCTTCTTGAAAAATTCCATAAGTTTCTTGACGTCATCTTCAGACTCTTCTCTTGCAAACTTCTGTTTACTGCATTTCAAAGGCAATGCAAACTCATCTTAAAAAATAGAAAATAATTACCCCACAGAATGTTGAAGCGATATGTTATGTCTTGTTCTTACTTGTTGACCCAATCCCGGCTAGTGTGTCCCATGAACTGCCGACCGCCGGACAAACGCGATAGTGTTGCCATCATTTGTGTGTGTGTGTGTTGTGCTCCAGCTGCATGTCCTTCACCAACTGGTCAACCAAAGGATCGTCTCTCTTGTGTGAGTGCATGTGAAAAAGCATCCCGAGGCTTTCTAGCATCTTGTGATTGTGGTTGAGCTCAACCCTTTCTATCCCAAAAGTCCTATTGTTCCTCTTTTTGATTATAATCCCTGCTGTGCAGCCAATCATTTTGGGTGTCTTCTCGGGTTTTCGGTCATAATCTGCCACGCTCTGACTTTTTGCGTATGTCAAACCCTGCACATCTTGCATAAGTGTTGTAAAAGTCTCATGCACTATCCTACAATGTGAACTTCATTCCAGCGGCAGGTATGAGTGTTGACGGCATGTTTTTATCCTGCAAATTTTTTTGCATTTCTCTTTGAGACAAAGTGCAATGTTCTATTAAAATACAAGGACTGCATACGAGTTAAGAAAGCACTGCAGTGTTACTAAGTTTTCGGAAGAGTCGACTCTATTAGATGTTAGGCTAAACTTCACATTAAATGTGAGTGTGCACTTCAATGTTATCTCAATGTGTTGCAACTATTTTTTTCACGACATGAACTTACATGTGTAATGTCGTTCATCCATTGGTGTTTGCATCTCGCCTGGTTGTATTGGACCTGGTGGGGTTATAGCAGATATGTGTAGTTGAGGATATCATGGTGCGAGTAGTGAGGACGACTTGTACGTGTCGTTGACTTTTGATCGAGGCACCCTTGTTGTTTGAAGTGTTTCACTTATTTCAGCAGAAGTAGGTTCATTGAGAGCTACGTTTCTCGGTCCAGTAGGTGCACGCTGAGCTGTGTTTTGGGGTGCAATAGGTGGACGTTGAGCTCTGTTTTGGGGTACAACAGGTGGACGCGGTGGTAATCCAGTGTTGTGCTGATGTCTCAGTGGATCTATTATATTATTAAAACGATAGAAAATGAACGGTGATGATTTACAATTCTAAAGTTAAGTTATTTGAACGGCTTAGATTCATCCATCCCATCTGAAAAATCAATCGACTAGACATGTATATATTGTAATAAGTAAAAAAAAAGATCATGCTTCGTACACTAGAGTCCTGCTGGAATTTGAAGAGGGACACCTCACACGTGCGTTCCTGGCCAGGAAGGCAAAAGATATAAATATATTACTCAATTATACAAGATGTCAAGAGTCGTAGTGTGCCCTAGAAAACAAGAGTCCAATCTCTCCCTAATAATAAATCAAATAGGGTTTCTGGTCGTCCGTCATCGAAATTACCCCTAAAGTTTGCATAAATTACCCACCATGCCACCGGTAAGTAATAGAAAACGTTTCACAAAGCAATAAATCTTGGACTGGGCCGACCCATGTAAAAACCTCCTATATTACGCTTTGCACGCTGGGAGAATATCCAGCACACCGTAAGGGCCGACCCATGCACAGGCGCCTGCTTTTAGTTTCGTTTATTTATTTATTTTCAGTTCCGTTTTATTTTTTTATTTAAAATAATTTAGAACTTCAAATAATCTTTAAAATTTTAATAAACTGAAAATTATAAATCAATATATTTAAAAAATAAAATGTTTGTGACTTCAAAAACTGTCCGGAGTTTTGTATAAAATGCTCGCATATACAATAAAATGTTGCAATTTTAGAAAAATATTTGTACAATAAGAAAAGTCAATGATTTCAAATACAATTCCATGTATTCAAAATTATTAAAGGCATTTAACAAAATGCTTTCTAATTGAAAATATGTTAATGCATTAAAGAAATGTCCTAAAATTTTAAAAATAGCTAATGCCTGTTTTGATAGTTTATTTTTTTTATTTATAATTTTCCATTCCATTTTTGTTTATTCATAATTTAAATAATTTAGAATTACATAAACTTTTGCATATTAAAAATATCAATTTTGAAATAAAATGCTGACGAAAACATAATGTCCATGAATTTAATAAATATATTACTGATTTATAACATTGTCCATGAATTTAATAACTATATTAATGATTTATAAAAATGTTTGTTTATTTAGAAAAACTTCAGGCGTTTCAAAAAATGTTTGTGAATTTAAAATAAAATCCTCCAACATAAAAAATTATGTTCGACTTTTCTTGAGTTGGTCGCCAATTCAAAAGAAAATATTTAAACCCGTTCGAAATATAAAAAACATTCACGATTTTTAGTAAATGCTTGCAAATTGTAAAAAATGTTCTTGATTTTAAAATTGTTCCCATATTTGTAAAATTGTTCACGAAAGATCTAATGTATGTAGTTAAACATTAATGCTTCTAAGTCTTTGTGACAATATAACTGTGTGAATTTTGAAGAATTAACTGTTGGATGGATCGAATTATTATTGTATGTTTTGTAATTTTTTTTATTGAAATTCAGAATAAATCTTTGAGTTACCAAGATTTTTGACAACCATGATATATATTTTTTGAAAATGTAAAGATCGCTTCAACTTGTGAATAAATTTAAAAGAAGAAACATTTTCTTGTACTTTTGCATAAAATTTCAAAATCAAACGATGATATGTCAACATAATGTAGTCACCATCGTTGAAGATTATGTTTTTTTTCGTGGCAACGCACGGGCCATTTTGCTAGTAAAAATAATGTTGACATATATACACATCTATGAATCCAATACATGTAGGAGAAGGAACGGCTACACATGTGGTCGGACAGAACATAAGGAAAGAAAAAAAATTAAGTGTTGCCCCGTACGTACTACAAGAGAAAGAACTTTAGTGGGAAAGAATCCATGCCAGATACGTATTTTCTCATCATCTCTCTTTGAATTGGATAAACTAACAGACATAAAATTAGATTTCATTTTTCCCTTTGACTCAACATGCACCATGCTAGGTCGCACCAAATGAGCCTGTATACAGCTGATCAATTGTGAAAATTTTGCATCTGAATATGTTAGTACATCAATATTAAGTACACATCCTTTTGTAAATAGAGAACATCTAACATATGCCAAAAAAATTTGCAGGACTTATATAGAATAAACAATTTTCAAATATGAATTAAATTAATATTTTCTATATATGCTCAAAGTTAAAATATAGAAAATTGAACTAACAACTCACTGTTATGCCATCCTACTAATATAAACAGGCATGTGCGTGTTTAATCTCTCGCAAGCAAGTAAGCCAGTAATATTATAAGTAATCATGATGACCACTTTGTATATACACGCTTGCAAAGACCGAACGGACATATATATGACGGCTACAAGGGATAGCATCCAAAGTAGCAATAACTGAGGCAGGGCAAGCAAATATAACTATTAAACAATAATAAAAAATTAATGGCCTAATAATGCCTAAGCCCATATAGGCTCAATATCTAAGTCGACGAGGCAATGACTATGCGGGACATATTATAATGGAAGAAAGAATTTGTTATTTGTACGAAATTATTATTTTAAATCCATATTATTTACCGGAATATAAATTTTATTTTCCGGGTAAGCAACCCATGACTTTCCTATAGCGCAATCAGCATTACAAACTAAAATGATTAAAAAACATTGTATGTGCTCCATATGATATCATAAATAACAAAGTTCAAAAAAAATATTTGCAAAATATTCTTATATGGTGAATAAGAACATAAATCTATTTTGTATGCCACAAAAATTTGAACTCATTAGCTCTGAAATCATATAGCTAGCATAAAAACACTGATATTTAAGTTTGTAGTGAATTTTTTTACATGGATACAATAAAGTGGTTTTTATATTGACTTGAAACAAGAAATATAAGGAAAGTATGGCATTGGTTTCTATACCATGTCCATGTAGATTCCATAATCTTAGCACAATTTAGGAATATATGCATAGGAGAATTATCAATTTTACATAGAGAAAGGTGATGTATGAGAATTTATAATTTGTCTCTTTGCTATTTTTCGAAGGAATATATAGTGAGGGCGCTTATATTTATAAGAACTAGGAACATAAATTTGACTCCACGAGAAAGTGATTCAACCAAGGTAATAACATTGAGAATTCACTCCATACCCGAGTATGATGAAGTGAGATTCTTTTAGCAATATGTATGTAATGAGACTTATAGTCATGTTAAAGATGCACAAAAATATAACTATGATCACAAACACAATATGCAATATAATGGTATTAGATATAATATAATAAAAGGACAAGTGTCAATTATAATAATACATACTGAATCTAGCCGCGCAAATGCGCGGGTAACCTTTGTTAGTTTGTTTGAAATTGCTAGAGCGGTGGCACATGATCCTAATCATCCTATTCTACATCATCATGGTCAACAACATCATCGTTGTCTGTTCGGACATGCTGTCCAAATGTATTGAAGTCATGTTTGTACTCTGGTTCGAGAACTGTTATTGCCTCCTCTTCAGTGTCAAAGTCTTCATCATTATGTTGGTGAGCGCCCTCCCACATGATGGTAACATGGTCTCCATCTTCGTCTGCCTCTTCTTCCTGGAAGAAATCTTCTTCCGGAGAGCTGCACCGTGTTTGTTGTCGTGAAGAATCCTCGAGGTATCTCAGGGGTAACCCAACCAACATAATTTCCTGTACTTAGTTTCTGGATGATCCCTGGGGTGTCAAGTATGTGCGGCAGTTTGTTTTTGGTGAACGTCATTTCCTGCACAAAAACAGCCGAGCTGCATTCTTAGGTAGAATGAATTGAATCGTAGGAACAACATTTTATTTAAAAGGGCACTCCGAACTAATGCACTGGCACTGCCTCATCCAAAATGGTGAACTTAAGTAACCGTACTGCTTTGTTGTGAATAGTGAACCCACACAATCGTACTGCATAATCGAGCAACTGCATTGTCAGGAAGAAAACTCAATCGTAGGAACTGCATTTTTGTTTATAAGACACTGTGAACTAATGCACACGGATTGCATCGTCCTGAAGGATGAACTGAAGTAACCGCACTACTTACCTCTCGTTGCAGTGCTTCCTTCGCGGTCGTCTGAAGTACACTTGTGTTCACTCGTGCAGTTCACTTGCCCTTCAAGAGTTCATGGACGTCTCTGACATTGCTCACTATGAGTGGAGACGAAAGGATTTGTGATGTAGGTCGTCATAGCCTTCATCCAGGAATCTGCGATGGATGAGCGATCCTTGCACACAATTCTCCTTTGCCGAACTGGTGCTACATCGAGGCAACACCAATTCACATCTGATGAAGTGCACTTAACTGGAGATGCAGTTCCCAACATTGTGGAAGAAGGCGTGGAGGAGATCGGCACCAGCACCACCAGTATGCGAGCGGGAGAAGGCTGTCGCCGCGGGAGAAGGGCTGGAGGAGAGGGTGGCTGTGATCCCAGGCCGCCATCTCCGCGTCAGAAGGCCGAGAGGGGTACGACGGCATCACTCACAGGCCATCGGCGCTGGAGAAGGCCGGGAGGGAAGGTGCAGCGGTGCCCCCAGGTCACTGCCATTGTAGAAAGCCAAGAGGGGAGGGGCGGCGGTACTTCCATGTTGCCGCCACGAAAGGAGGCGGAGAGGGAGGTGCGGCGACGCTGTAGAAGAAGGCGGGGAGGGGAGGGGCGGCGGGGCCCCCAGACCATTGCCATGGAAGAAGCTGAGGAGGGGAGGAGCGGCGGCTGTGCGAGTCTGCCGCGTGTGCGGAAGAAGGCGGGGATGGGAGGTGCGTCAGTGATTTGGTGGGTGTTTTGAGAATAAGGTTGTTCGTGTGCATAATAAGTTCTTAGGGGGTGTTCGTAGAATAGACCCATCCTATATATATATATATATATATATATATATATATATATATATATATATATATATATATATATATATATATATAGAGAGAGAGAGAGAGAGGGAGAGAGAGATTAAATGAAAAACTCATGTTGAAAAAGTTTGAATAATTTGAACTTTTTTTAGGAATTTGAAAACTTGAGGAATTTGAAAAAAATGAAGAATTTGCAGAAATCTCAATGTTGAAAAATTTCAACTTTGGTTGGTGACGTGATCCACCATATAAGAATGATGATTTGACACACCGCGTACAATTGTCGTACGGTTTTGAGAATCAAATTCTTCATTAATTTATTCACACTTAGTTGGTTAGTCTTCATTGATTGAAGAAAAATGTTACTTCATGTGTTGCATATCTAAGTCTTCAATTATGCATAAGAGTTAGGATGTCTGTACTTTTAGAAAAAATTGAAAGATTGTAAGATATTTAGCTCACACCCCAACTTGCAAAATCTCTTTTCATCCAAAGGCTTAGTGAAGATATGAGCTAGTTGTTCTTGAGTCTTCACGTGGTCGATGAAGATGTCGTCCTTGAGTACACGATCGCAAAGAAAATGATGACAAAGTTGGATGTGCTTGGTCTTTGATCGTTGAACTGGGTTGTGAGCAATCCTGATTGCACTCTCATTGCCGCAGTAGAGTGGGATATTCTTCACTTTGATGTTGTAGTCCTTGAAGCTTTGCTTCATCCACAACAATTGAGCATAGCACGAACCAGCAGCAATGTACTCAACTTCAACAGTGGAAAGTGACACGCGGTTCTGCTTCTTAAAGGACCAGCAGACTAAGTATTGTCCAAGGAAATGGCATGTGCGTGATGTTGACATGCGGTCCACGGGATCACCAGCATAGTGAGAGTGAGAGTATCCAACGAGATGAAGACTTGAGGTCTTGGGTACCATAATCCAAGCGTTGGTGTGTGATCTAGATATCGAAGAATATGCTTCACGACCTTATGGTGTGATTCCTTTGGTGTTTCTTGGAAACGGGAATACATGCAAACACTAACCATAATATCTGGCCTCGATGCATATAGGTACAACAAGGAGCCAATCATGGAGTGATTTACCTTCTAATCAAAATCTTTACCACTTCTTCAGTGTAGAGGTCATCGTTTGTGGGCATTGGAATCTTGACGCCATTGCAATCTTGCATGCCGAATTTATTGAGGACATCCTTGAGGTATTTCTCTTAAGAGATAAAGATGACATTGCGTTGTTCACGAATTTGAAGACCTAGGAAGAATTTCAACTCCTCCATCATGGACATTTGATATTCCTCACTCATCATAAAGCCAAATTCGTCACTGTAACATTTGTCAGTACAACCAAAGACGATACTGTCGTGGTTTTGTCACGGCAGACGTCCTTGTGAAAGGACTTAAGGATGGAGCCATCGCACCTTGGTGACGACTCAAAGGGGGTGAGCGAAAGTGAGACTCAGATTTACCCAGGTTCGGCCCCTCGTGTGGAGGTAAAAGCCTACGTCCTGCTTTGTGTAATTTGATGATGGTTTCGATTACAAGGAGGGTGTAACTCGCCTGACCTAGCTCTCGATGATTTCTAACTTACCCCTATCTTTCCCAGGGACTCGCCTTTATATACAGATCGAGGCCCTAGGATTTACAAGAATCCTGGCTATGCTACAAATCATAGCTTTCCCTATCTCTAAGTCGCCGTGCTTTCCAAGACTGGAAACCTCCTTGCTGGTCCATCCTCTGTATAGCTCCTGAACAGCCATCCGGCCCCTGGGCCAAGGCCTGTATTACCAATGAATGAGTCGCCCCTTTAGTGACCCAGCCCAGCTAGGGTGGGTTACACCGCAGGTAATATCCCCAACATTAGGCCCCGGATTGTCTTCAATTTATTCACGCTAATAAACTTTCACTCATTTTGGGGCGACTTCTATCACTCCTACCTTTTGACGGACAATAAGCCGCCATCCATCATGAATTGTTTGAGCCGCCATGGAGTCTCTCATGACATCACCTTATCCCCTCAATTTCAGAGTTTTAATGCCGTAACCACCCAATGGATCTTTTGCACCGCCATTTAGTTATTCCGAAAATCCAGGCGCCATCATTGGAAATTTTCAGTTTGTCGCCTCTATTCCCGCGACTGCCGCCTCGATTTCAGCTTCGGTCCTTTAAATAACCACAGGGGGGAGTGGGGTTGTCGTCACCTACCCCCACTTAGGCTTCCTTGCGTCCTTCATCTTCCTCGCTCCGGCGCCTCAGCCTCCTCGCCGTTCCCCGAAGCTCCGTCGCCAGCTAATGCATCCTGGGCGTCTCCGGGCCAATCGAATGCGCGAAGCTTTCCGCGTCCATCTCCGGCATCGTCCTCCTCTCTCAGGTAAATGCCCTTCTCCATTAGTGTTAGACTGAGGACCCCATTGTTCTTGTAAGTTAGCTCCGGAATACAACGAACACCCCTCTTTACTCTAGATCTGCTTAATACGTTCTAGTAGGTCCTTTGTATCAGCAAACCGCGGTAGTTTTGGTTGCATCTCTCGGCCATTTTAGGTTTTACTTCGTAGATCCAGATGATATCACTATAAAATTCTTGCATTCATAGCCTTCGCAATTTTTCCAAGTATTATCTTTTAAATTCGATCCACCCATAGATCCGTAATTCACTGCTCGTTGTTAGAAACATGTTTATCCTTCTCCCGGGAATATCCCTAAGGAAAAAATCCTTTGAGAGTCACCGCTCACCTTCTTCCACCATGGCGAGTTAGATTATCACCATAGCTATGCCTTTTCTCGATCAAGGGGCGAGTCATAACACCTTCGTAGTCATAACATAAATCGCTCAGCTGGCGAGTTAGAATGCCTTCATATCCATACTTTTAGTCACCTAATGGCGAGTCATAAGGTCTTTACAGACACATCGTAGATCTCCAACTGGTGAGTTACCATATTTCATGGTCCTCACTGAACCGCATTGTTTCCTTGTTTTGTAGTCATGGTCGTCTTCTCGAAATGCGATTGTTTACCAACCAAGATTGATGACGCTATTATTGAGAAATTTATCAAGTCGGGTCATCTCGACAGTAAGGTAGTTATCGGTTGGTGAACCGCCCCAAGCAAGGTGATCCCCAACCCTGCCGAAGGGGAAGTAGTCGTTTTCGCTGATCATCTTGAACGAGGCTTCAAACAGCCCGGGTCAAAGTTCTTCAGAGGCACTCTGTATTTCCTCAACGTTCATCCTCAAGACCTGGGACCCAACTCCATCAGTAATCTCTGCCAGTTTCAAGTATTTTGCGAGGTATACCTGCAAAGAGAGCCCACAACTCCATTATTTTGGAACTTCTTCCATCTGAATCGCCAGACCGAATTTTCCAACTGGCCCAATCATGAACTCGGAGGAGTCAACATCCAGTGGTGCCGCGAACGTGGGTTTCCATCTGTCCTTCTGCCCAGTCGTCCCAAAGGCTGGGCCAAGTCTTGGTTTTACTGTCGTGACACTTCTCCTCCTGGTGAGAACCCACTTCCGGGATATAGAGAAGATTGCCTGCCCATGGACTTCAAGCTGCCCGAGAAGCTTACAAAAGAAGAAGCATCTAAATTCATCCCTATCTTCTCTGAGTTGCGGTCTCTTACCAATAACGGGCTCACCGGGGTTGATCTATTCCGTTGCTGGGTGGAATGGAACATTCTTCCTCTGAGTCGACGGGGTGGTCTGATGTGCGAATATGATGGTAGCGTGAACCATCCGCAATGCTTCCACCATAAAAAACTCTCAAAGAAGGACACTGTTGGGATAATCAAGAAGTTAACCGGCGAGTCTTTGGAAGACTGTGCCAAGATTGGGCTCAAGCCCTTGTGTCGCTCCAACCCGGCTCCAACGGTAATAATCCAAGCCGCCTTCCTTTACCTTTTAAATATACGTGCCAATGCTCCGGGTTTGAAATTTTATTCTATCCACCAGAAAGGTGATCCCTTTTGGTGAAGGGGACCAAAGGTGACTGCCCAAAAAACAACCAAACCGCCACCGAAGAAGAAGAAGAAAACAAGCAAAGGCAAAGCCACTGTCAAGGATTCATCCGTCGTCGGCGAGTCACAAGCCGTCGAAGAACAATCAGAGGTAAAAACTTCCCCTTTACTTATCATCCTCATGTTCCGACTCATGCTTATACCCTGCGCCTTTATGCGTAGGGTGATGACTATGAGAGCCAAGATGCGCGGTTGAGGTAATTTCTATTTCTTCCGACTCAACTTCCTCTTCACCTAGGCCAGCCAGGCGGATTTGTGGGAAAGTTCCCATGCGTCACCCAAATGCTTATATGGACCCTGATTTCCTTTTGAAGATGGCGAAATATACTCCCAAGCGTAAAACCCGGAGCCGCTCTGGCGACTTAATTTCCGGGTTGCCTGAAAAGACAACCGGTCGGAAGCGCCCGAGCGAGGTATGCTCTTGTTTAAACGCACTCTCTTCCTTGTAGAAAATGTGATTCACAACTCCCTCACTCCTTGAACTTTTATTTTTTTCAGGCTTCTCCTCCTTCATCTGGCAACTCAGCATTGTCAGCTCTTCCGCCAATGATTCGTGTACAGGGGTGAGTCCTTTTATTAACCCTTTCTCTTCCCAATAATGATATTTGCTCTAATTTTGACGTCTTCATTTCATAGCACAAGCAAAGAAGAGAAAAACTGGCGACTTGTCTTCCGCTCCTAAGATGACTGAGGCGTTAGTCACGAGCACCTCTGCCCTGCAACTTGACGAAGACCAAGTGGCGGCTCAGGATGTTCCTGCGGATGACATCCCTGACGTCCGGGGCGACTCTCTAGGCTCCTTATAGGAAACCACTGGCAATGTTAACCTGCCGAGCTCTCCAAGGGCGACTGAGGATCCAGATGCCGTCATTATCACTAGTATTGGCTACTCCAAACCCGCAGCGGCGGTGTTATCTAAACACACCTCAAAGGAATCCCATCCTTCCACAGAACAAGATGTCAGTAAGTTGAAGCTTCCCCATTATGAGAACCTAGAATTTGATCAACTCTGCTCTGGCTTCGCAAGTCTCCTACAGACGAGTTATGAAATGAATAAAAGCTTGATCCACATGATGAGAGTAAAACATGAGGTACGTTCTTTATTATGTATACTCTTCCACCCATTAGCCTTCCAATAGACTAGTCTTGCTTGATGAAATAATTTTTGTTGCAATGTCTGTTAGACCCGTATCTGTCCATAGCCCCCAAGGGCCAGGTTATCTTTTGAAAGATGAGCCGGGTCTTGTATTTAGAGAAAAACTTCAACCTGTAGCCCCCAAGGGCCGGGTCATCTTTTGAAAGATGAGCCAGGTCTTGTAGTTAAAGAAAAACTTCAACCTGTAGCCCCCAAGGCCCGGGTCATTGATACGTCTCCATCGTATCTACTGTTCCAAACTCTTTTGCCCTTGTTTTGGACTCTAATTTGCATGATTTGAATGGAACCAACCCGGACTGACACTGTTTTCAGCAGAATTGCCATGGTGTTGTGTCTGTGTGCAGAAATGGAAGTTTCTGGAGTCCGTTTTGGGCTCCGGATCAAGGATATCGTCGCCATCGTCATCATCGACCTTCTTCCCTCTCCAATTCCATGAAGCTCTTCATTGTTCGTGAGTAATATATTTGTAGGCTCGCTGGGCGGTGATGAGTAGGATGAGATCTATCATGTAATCGAGTTAGTTTTGACGGGGATTGATCCCTAGTATCCACTTTGTTCTGAGATTGATGTTGCTACTACTTTACCATGCTTAATTCTTGTCACTAGGGCCCGAGTGCCATGATTTAAGATCTGAAATTTTTATGTTGTCACCAATATATGTTTGTTTTAGATCCGATCTTGCAATTTGTAGTTACCTACTATGTGTTATGATCCAGCAACCCCGGAGTGACAATAACCGGAACCACTCCCGGTGATGACCATAGTTTCAGGAGTTCATGTGTTCACCAAG
The DNA here is from genome assembly GCF_904849725.1 of Hordeum vulgare subsp. vulgare. Taxonomy (NCBI): domain Eukaryota; kingdom Viridiplantae; phylum Streptophyta; class Magnoliopsida; order Poales; family Poaceae; genus Hordeum; species Hordeum vulgare. The sequence continues at coordinate 388,463,659 of NC_058522.1, forward strand.
TGCTAATGCGTTGGTCGAGTTCTTTATTAAAAGGAGAACCTTAATATCCCGTAGTATCCATTTGGACCCCGCTGCCACGGGAGGGGTGGACAATAGATGTCATGCAAGTTCTTTTACCTAAGCACGTATGCCTACACACGGAATGCATGCCTACAACACATTGACGAACATGAGCTAGCCACATATCTCTCCGTGTTATAACTGTTGCATGATGAATGTCATCCAACAAATCACCGATCCATTGCCTACAAGTTTGTCCCACTGCTGCAGTTACTTGCTTTGCTCCGCTGCTGTTACTACTGTTGCTGCTACTGTTACTTGCTTTGTTGTAACATCCCAAAATTATAAATTTTGGAATGTTAATATAATTATTAGATTGATTGTTTGTTTGTTTGGTGAGTGATTGAAACTTGTGTGAAATTTGAAACTTTTCGAAACTTTTGAATGAGAGGGAATAAAATGACTTTCCCCTTCTTCGGTGAATTCAAATTCAAGCTTTTAAAAGCAAAGAGAGAAGATGACATGACTTCTTCAACTATAAATAATTTGAACGGAGATATTTGCATTTGAATTCTCTTGCATTTTATTTGTTTTCTTCGTGCAAGAAATGCCGGGAAATATTTTCTGTCAAACAGAAAAAAGAGGAGGAACATGACCCTCGAACCCACGGGCATTTTGAAAGTTATTTGAACCCTCAAACTTAGAGGATCATTTGAAAATTACTTGCGAAAGAAAATAAACCTTTTAGGCAATTTTGTGAAAATAATTTTTTCTGAAGTTTTTATTTTTGCCGTGGAAAAATGCCCATCATTTATATTTTATTTTTCTGATAATTTTAGTATATAAAAACACTTTATTCCGAATTGATTTGATTTCCTTTTTATCGTTTTAGTTTCCTAGTTTTGAAAATAGGAAAGAAATCGTTTTTATTAGGAAACCCCAAGTGGCCCATTAAGAGCTTTCCAAATTTGGCCCAACAGAGGATCATCTCCTACCTCTCTCTCCCTCACGTTACAGTAGCTTTCCATCCATGGAGGAAAGAATCCCCTCCTTCTAGATCTTCCTCCTCCTTCCTTCCGGACGCCATCCGAGACCGCCTATAAATTCCCACCGTCCTCCTCTCTTCGTTTTCCCCTTTCCTAACCCCATATCCCCTGCCGCGGCGCCCCGCCCAAACCTCGTCGGAGCCACTGCCAAGACACAACATTAGCTTTTCACCTCGCCCCCCCTGCACCCTCCTCCACCTCGCCTCCCTCCACCGTGCCACCCCACCCTTCGGCCCCCTGCCACCCCACCCCGCCACCCCTCCACCCCCTGCTGCTCCTCCCCATCCCCATCACCAGCGAACAGCAGCACCACCAGCAGTTTTCCTCCTCCACCTCGCCCCCCTGCAACCCCCCTCTCCACCTCGCCCCCCTCCCCTCCCAGGAGCACCCCACCCCTTCGGCCCCCTTCCCCACCCCTCGCCGGCCCCTCCCCACCCCACCGGAGCTCCACCACGACCAGCCCCATCGGCCACTAGCACGGGAGCAACCTCCCAGCCACGGTAAGGCTTCATCCCCCTCCTATTTCTTTTTTTTATGTAGTAGCCCTTAGATCCATAATCTACGGTATAGATTAGAAAACCAGCGGTTTTAAATTCACTTATGTTTTAACCAGCAAGTTTTGTTAGCCTCAGCCGTTTGCTCCAAACGTTGCAACAAACACACCCCTCGGCCTATCGTAGCACGCCACGTGTACCCCCTATTTGTTAGCTAGTCAACTTCAGTTTTTCTGTCTAAATTGCAAAAACAGAAAGTTTCTGTTTTGTTTTGGCCACAACTTTTGATCCCGAAGTCCAATGATAGTGATTCTTTTTCCAGTAGCTCACAAATTTCCTGTAGTTTTTAAAAACATATAATGTGTCTATGTCTGAAATTTTCAATTATAAGTTAGATCAGATTTAGTTTAAACCTTGTTTTGCTTATTCCAGGAGTTTAAAAATAGATTTTAATTTGATTCCTTTTGGTACTGATCACTAGTGATCTTATGTATCAGTGGTAGAAATTTCAGATTTGTTTGAGTATTTTAGCTCACTGTTTCATGTGAAACAATTTCTGTTTCACCTCTTTTTAGGATTTCGGCTAGTTCCTTTTCTAGAATTGTTTTTAACATATTTTATTTATTATTTCAGAAAGATTATTATGTTTTGTTTATGTTAGTTAACAGTAGTTTTGCAACAAGTTTTTATTTTATATTTATTTGTTTCATGAAATCAATTTTAGTTCCTTAGTAACTTGCAATTGGTTTCCGCATTGTTTCAAATCCCGTTTGGGAATACTTTCAAAAAGTTTTGTGAAAAATACTTTATTTTATCTTAGTTAAATTTTTATCTTAGTTCCTTGTTATTATTTTCTGTTAGACAAAAACTATTTAGTGTTTGACGTAGTAGAAGACTCCCTAGTCTTATTTGAAGTTTCTTCCGGTTTCCTATTTCGCTCTCTCTTTTGTTTTGATTGTTAGAATGATTGCTAGTATGAGTGCTTATGTGAATGATATGTTTGCTATATAGATTTCATCGGAGAGTGACGAGTAGTCTATCAAGTTATTTTCTCGAGAAATTCTTCTTCGTCAACATCACCAGGCAAGTCACTTTGATCATACTATCACCTATGTTTTATGCATCGTAGTTCTACCATCCTATGCCCAATTGCATGCTGAGTAGGTACTTGGAAATTTTAGTATAGATTGTAGTATCATGTGGTAGGCACACAACAACCCCGATACTTGGCCCCGGGACGACAAATTTCATATTGCTATGCTTGAGTAGACGGGATTTCGGTTGAGTGCATAACACGAGTGATGCAAGGTTGATTAAATAATCAAGACCGGTTAAGACAAGATTTTCAAGAGAACCCAGTGGATGACCCGGGATGCAATGCAACTCTGGGTGAAGGACGGTTGATCAGCTCCCTAGAGAACCCAGTGGATGACCCGGGATGCTGGAGAGGCCATGACATCCTGCGGAAAGCTTCACCCAGGCTCAAAGGGACGGACGGATATTTTCAAGACCCAAGGCTTACCTGCACAGCCACAAGTCATTATGGGCTCTGGCTTGGTTGGACAATGCGGCGACTCTGGACAGGCGGTGCTAGCAGATGTAGAAGAACGGTAGGATTGGATGGGCACCGACAGGGATTCAGAGGGACCCGTTGAAAGACCATGTTTTGATCATCCGGTCTTCAAACACCCTGAAGTGCGAGGACATACTCGGAGGCGATCAAATCTTGTGGGGAACGTGTGCAAAACTCTGTAGAGTACTCAAACCTAATCGATTAGCCGTGTCCACGGTCATGGACAACTTGAGCCAAAGGAACTGAAGTTATCTGGATTTCTCAACACCATTAAATATATTTGATGAGCGTAATTATTGACAACTCGGGTATGAGAACTAGTTGGCGGAACCATCTCATTAACAACCAACAACGTAGTAACATTTTTCTTTTAGCCCTCTCTTGTTGTAGGAGAAAATTTTGCTTTACGCTAAAACTTACAACCCCACCTGCCATATATGCATATAGTATAGATGATTATTTTTCATCTCTCTCTTATGTGACTTGCCGGCATATTCAATATGCTGATCTACAAGGCTACAACGTCTTAAGTTGCAGATATTTTTCTACGAGTAAGAGTACGATTCAGGGTTACGGTCTACACTCAACTTGTCGTTGGTGTTTATTGGGACTCCACTCCCTTGACTGCTTCCGCTGAGATTTTAAGGTATATATCAGTTTTACGCTATTTACTTGTGATTGCACTTTGATATATACATTGATGTACTGTGTGTGCCAGCATACTGATCTAGGGATGGCACAGAAACACAGAGGCTTGACTCGTTTTTGAGTCGGGTGGCTACATTTGTCCTGTTGCTGCTGCCACTATTGTTGCTACTACTGTTACTTGCTGCTGCTACTTGCTACTGTTGCTACTTGCTACTGCTGTCACTACTGATGTTCCTTGCCACTGCTGTTACTCGTTACACTGCTGCTACCTGCTACAATACTTTTTCTGGCACCGTTGCCGGGAAAGAATATTTCCCGTCCACGGGCAACTTACTGGCGCCATTGATACAACAATTAGGAATAGTCTGCAGTCAACAGATCATTTCTGGCACCGTTGTTATCATACTACTTTGCTACTAATACTTTGCTTGCAGACACTAATCTTTCAGGTGTGGTTGAATCTGACACATTCAGGTGCCAATACTTGAGAATATTCTTTCGCTTCCCGTCGTGCGAACCAACATATTTGGGTTGAATACTCTACCCTCGAAAACTGCCGCGATCCCACACGCTGGTGGGCCATTGCAAGACAATTGCTAATTGTTGAGCAACTCGAAGCAATTCTTTTCTGGCGCCGTTGCCGGGGAGGCATCAAGTCAGGAATAGTTGGACGTCAACAACATTTTTCTGGCGCCGTTGCCGGGGAGGCATCAAGTCAGGAATAGTTGCACGTCAACATCATTTTTCTGGCGCTGTTGCTGGGGAAGGATAGCTATATTCTCTGAGTCACTTGGGATTTATATCTGCTGATCACTATGAAGAATCTGAAAGATCCAAGAATCAAAGTCTTGCCCTCAACTACGAGGGGAGGTAAGGAACTGCCATCTAGCTCTGCACTTGATTCACCTTTAGTTATGAGTAAGTTTGCGACCCCACCTCCTGCTAGAAATCTTGATATCTCACATGTGCTTGATGATGCTTATGATGCTACTATGCCTGATACTGCAAGAGATACTATGCTTGATACTGCTAGAGATGTTATGCCTGATACTGCAAGATATGCTATGCATGATACTGCTAGAGATGCTATGCCTCATACTGCTAGAGATGCTATGCCTGATACTGCTAGTGATGCTATGCTTGATACTTCTTTGCCTGATGATGCTAGAGATGCTATTTTGCTCGATGATGCTATGCTTGATACTGCTAGAGATACTACTTTGCGCGATATGCCACTAGGGGTATTCCTTGATGCTCATATTGCTAGAGTTACTGCCAATGCTCGTGATGCTTCTGAAACTGTTGATACTATTGAGATAGAACCTGGTTTTGCTCCTGCTAGATCTAGCTCTCCTAGATATGAATTTCCTGATATACCTGAGGGTTATGTTATGGAGGGAGAGATAGCTGAGGATTTTCTTGCGTGTAAGGATGCCTATGACGCTGAGAAATTACTTCTCCATTGGAAGGAAAAATCTCTGAAAGCTAGGATGAAATACGACCCGAAGTTTGCCACTTCACCTATCTTTATCACCGATAAGGATTATGAATTCTCTGTCGACCCTAAGATAATCTCTCTAGTCGAATCTGATCCTTTCCACGGTTATGAGTCTGAGACGGTCGTAGCCCATCTTACCAAACTACACGATATAGCCACCCTTTTCACTAGTGAGGAGAAGATCCGCTACTACTATATCCTTAAGCTGTTCCCTTTCTCTCTAAAGGATGACGCTAAAGCCTGGTTCACTTCTCTTGCTCCTGGATGTGTGAGTAGTCCCAAGAATATGGTCTATTACTTCTGTGAGAAATATTTCCCTGCCCATAAGAAGCAAGCTGCCTTGCAGGAAATATACAACTTTGCTCAACTCAAAGAAGAGAGTCTCCCACAAGTTTGGGGGAGGCTCATCCAACTACAGAATGCTTTGCCTGATCACCCTCTTAAGAAGAACGAGATACTTGATATAACTATAACGGACTTACCGATGCTTCTAGAGACCATCTAGATAGTTGTGCCGGTTGTGTTTTTAGGGAATGAACTATAGAACAAGCTGAGATTCTACTGAATAACATCTTGATCAACGATAATGCTTGGAGTATTCCCGAACCACCTCCTAAGCCAACGCCTAAGAACATAGGTATTCTATTCCTTTGTCCCGAAGATATGCAAGAAGCCAAGAAATCTATGCAAGAGAAAGGCATTAGATCCGAAGATGTCAAAAATATACCACCTATCGAAGAGATCCATGGTCTTGATAACCCGATACACGTAGTAGAGGTGAATTCTCTGCGTAGATTCAATGAGAGTGATATTCCTTTTGACAAACCTGCTAGCCTATGCTTTGATGAATTTGACAACTTTGTTGCCAAACAACAGAGTTTCAATGATTATGTTAGCAGACAATTGGAACAAAGTACTCGTATGCTTAGTCATTTAAGTGCTTGTGTAGACAAAAATGACAATGATCTTAAGCTTGTGAGTAAACATGCCTCTATGATTACTACTCAGGTAGAAGAAGTACTTAAAGCTCAGAATGACTTGCTCAATGAATTAAATGACAACTTTGTCAGAGTCATTACTAGAGGAGGCAAAATGACTCACGAACCTTTGTATCGTGAAGGCCATCCTAATGCTGATACACCCACTCATCCTAAGAAGAAGAAGAAGGATGATAGAAACCTACATGTAAGTTCACCAAATACTGTCACACCTGAAGAACCAAATGATATTTCTGCGTCTGATGCAGAAACACAATCTGGTGATGAACATGAACCCGGTGACAATATGGACAACGATGTTCATAATAATGCTCAACCTAGCAATGATAAGGATGTGGAGATTGAACCTACGGTTAATCCTAATAACCCACAACCTAAGAGATACGATAAGAATGATTCACTGCTAGGAAGCATGGTAAAGAAAGGGAGCCATGGGTTCAGATACCTATGCCCTTTCCTCCTAAGCCATCCAAGAAAAAGGATGATGACGATTTTGAGCGCTGTATTGAAATGTTGAGACCCGTCTTTCTGCAGATGCGGTTAATTGATATGCTCAATATATCTCCATATGCCAAGTACATGAAAGATATCGTGACCATTAAACGGAAGATACCATATCTTGATATCTCCACCATGCTTGCCAATTACACTTTCAAAGGTGGAACTCCTAAGAAACTTGGTGATCTCGGAGTGCCCACTATACATTGCTCCATTAAAGGAAACTACGTAAGAACTGCCTTATGTGACCTTGGAGCCGGTGTTAGTGTTATGCCTCTCTCTCTTTATCATAGACTTGAACTGGAAAAGTTGACACCCACTGAAATTTCTCTGCAAATGGCCGACAAATCAACTGCTTTCCCTGTCGGCATTTGCGAGGATGTGCCTGTTGTGGTTCTAACACCACTATCTTAACAGACTTTGTTATCTTGGATATTCCCGAGGACGATGCCATGGCTGTCATCCTCGGAAGACCCTTTCTAAACACAGCAGGGGGTGTTATAGATTGCAACAAAGCCAATGTCACTTTCCATGTCGACGGTAATGAGCATACAGTGCACTTTCCGAAGAAACGATATCAAGTACATTGCATCAATGCTATAGAAAAAACTTCATTGATTCTTATTGGGAGCTTTGAATGCCCTATTCCTCGTGTCAAGATGAAGTATGATTTGCTTGTTTGGGAGATTCATATCCCCATTGAGGTGGCTTAGTGGCTATTCGACAATTCTCCGTTTCCTTTTGCGATTCGAAAAAGTTTTGTCATGAGGATTTGATCAACCCCATTGACGGATTTCTTTCGATGACCATGAAATGGATGAATCAAAGAGTCACATACCTCTGTTTTAAGCTTTCACTTTATGTTGCTTAGAAGAAAAATGATAGATTTAGTTTAGTTTTCCATGTTTCCTGTTTTAGCGTCCCGTAGAAAAGTACCCCGAAAATAAAAGTTCTCCGATGGTCCTCAAAATCAAATATGATTTTTTCTGGAGTTTTTGAAAAATACTAGGACTCAGAGCTGGACTGGGGGCCACACCAGCGGGCCACAAGCCCTGTAGCCGCGGCTTCCCCCCTGGCCGCGGCCACCAAGTTTGTGGGGCCCACAAGGACCCCCTCCACTCATTCCACCTCCCATCCTCTTCTTCTACCTCCAGAAAAAATCGTTTCGCAGCTCAAATCGATGTTCTTGCTCATTTGGCTGTGATTTTTGATCTCCTTGCTCAAAGCACCATTCTCCGAACCATTTTGGGGAAATTACTCCTTGGTATGTGACTCCTCCATTGGTCCAATTAGTTTCTACTCCAGTGCTTTATCCTTCGCGTATTCTTGCTACCTTCGTGACCCTGTTCTTGAGCTTGAAATGTTGATTTTAGCTGGTCCCAAGTAGTTTTAGCGCGTGCTACAGTCTCTACGCACTAGTAGGAGTAGTTGCTACGAGTTGGGTTAATCCTTACTCACTTTTCTTTCGAAGTCTCTAAAAACTTCATAATTTTTCAGAGTTAGAAAAGGGAAAAAGATGAGGAGGTTCTTGAGAGGCTCTTCAAGCCGTAACCCCAAGGAGGATGAGAAGAACCACCCCAAGTACGTGGTTCCTCGAGTCACAGAAGTTCGAGCGTGCGAGTGGCCAAGTGATGATTTTTTGTGCGCCGTTGGGCTTTATGAAGACTTCTATTACTTGGTGGAGAACGCAGGTCTTACCGCGTTCGTTGAAGATAAGTGCCCACAATACCTCCTCCTCACCAATATTTTCGTTCAAAGCTTCAACTTTTATCCAAGGAAGAATCCTCCTATGGTTGAGTTCATGTTATACGATATCCCCCAGCGCATGACACTACAGGATTTTTGCAATGTGTGCAAATTACCTTATGTTGGGGATATTCATGATCCTCGTCCATGGGACTTGGAGGCTTTCATAGGTTTTATTGCTGTTGGAGAGGAGAGAGGAGTGTCTCGCGCTAGAATTGCTAGAATACATTTTCCTGTGCATCGGTACTTCTCATTATTTGTGGAAAAATGTTTGATTGGCCGTGGGGAGGCTGGATCACATAGCTCTCTAGACCTTGCGGTTTTGCGCGAAGGCCTTTATAACAATAAGAGTTATAGCCTAGGTGCTATAGTAGCTCAGCGGTTGAACACAAACCGTTCCAAAGGTGTCATCTATGGAGGTATCTATGCTACCCGTCTTGCGAGACACTTTGAGATACCTATTAGACTTCGCGAAGAAGAAGAAATGCTTCTTCCTGAGAAATATCTGGATTATGACAGCATGGTTCGCCATGATTTTCTGGATAGAGATGCTAGTAGACGGATGATTTTTAACCTGGTATTTAGTCAGGGTACTTGAGAGACTATTACTTGGCCTGCTCCTTCTTTGTTCAACCTTTATGCAGGCAGGTACATTATTATGCCCTCGGCCATCTATGCGTATTGGGGCTTGGCCCAACCACAAGTGCCCATGCCCGAGCCGCCAGTCGAGTACTGACGTCAGCTATGCTTCCCTCGCAATGGCTCCAGAAAAGTGTTGATCCTGCAATCCCTAGTGCTAGCTAGACGAATGCTTATGACAACGAACCTTCTCCAGCAATGGCACCAGAAGAATGCTGCTAGCACTCCCCGGCAATGAAACTGTAAGAATGTTGTTGATGGCCCACCAGCGCGTGGGTTCGCAGGAGTTTTCGAGGGTAGAGTATTCGACCCAATTTCTTGGTTTGCATGACGGGAGGTGAGAGTATACTCTCAAGTATTAGTAGCTGAATTTGTCAGATTCAACCACACCTAAAAGATTAGTATATGCAAGCACAGTAGTAACAACAAAGTAGCGAGTAACGGCAGTGTAACGAGCAATAGAGGTGGCAAGGAACAGTAGTAGTGACAGCAGTAGCAAGTAGCAACATTAGCATGCGACAGTAGTAGCAACAGTAGCAGCACAGCAAGACAAGTAACAACAGTAGCAACAGTAGTAGTAGCAGCAGCAGAGCAAGACAAGTAACAGCAGTAGGACAAACTCGTAGGCAATGGGTCAGTGATTTGTTTGGCTGATATTCATCATGCAATAGCTATAACATGGAGAGATATGTGGCTAGCTCCTGTTCATCAATGTGATATAGGCATGCATTCCGTGTGTCGTCATACGTGCTTAGGGAAAATAACTTGCATGACATCTATTGTCCATCCCTCCCGTGGCAGCGGGGTCCAAAAGGAAACTACGGGATATTAAGGTTCTCCTTTCAATAAAGAATCGGACCAACGCATTAGCACTTGGTGAATACAGGAACTCCTCAAACTATGGTCATCACCGGGAGTGGTTCCGGTTACTGTCACACCGGGGTTGCCGGATCATAACACATAGTAGGTAACTACAACTTGCAAGATTGGATCTAAAACACACATATATTGGTGACAACATAATAATTTCAGATCTGAAATCATGGCACTCGGCCCTAGTGACAAGCATTAAGCATGGCAAAGTAGTAGCAACATCGAATCTCAGAACATAGTGGATACTAGGGATCAATCCCCATCAAAACTAACTCGATTACATGATAGATCTCATCCTACTCATCACCACCCAGCGAGCCTACGAATAGATTACTCACGAACGACGAAGAGCTTCATGGAATTGGAGAGGGAAGAAGGTTGATGATGACGATGGCGATGATTTCCCCTCTCTGGAGCCCAAGACGGACTCCAGATCTGCCCTCCAGATGAAGAATAGGAGGTGGCGGCGCCTCCGTATCGAAAACGCGATGAAAACTTCTATTTTTTATTTTTTTTCTGGGACGAAAGACAACTTATAGAGCTGGAGTTGGGGGCGGCAGGTGCCTGTGGGCCCCACAAGCCTGCCCACCGCCACCAGGGGGGTGGTGGAGCAGGGGCTTGTGGCCCACTGGCCCACCCCCTGAGGTGGAACTTGGCGCAGATATGTTTGATATTTTCCAAAACTGCTCCCTGTAAATTTTGAGAATGTTTGGAGAACTTTGATTTCTGCAAAAAATAACACCAAGGCAATTCTGCTGAAAACAGCGTCAGTCCAGGTTAGTTCCATTCAAATCCTGCAAATTATAGTCCAAAATAAGGGCAAAAGAGTTTGGAAAAGTAGATACGTTGGAGACGGATCAACTCCCCCAAGCTTAAAACCTTGCTTGTCCTCAAGCAACTTAGTTCACAAACTGTGAGAGAAAGAAAAACTTTGACAAACTCTCTTTGATCTTGTTGTTGCAACTATGTCTAACTCATAACCAGAATTTCAGCAAGATCACAAGTTAACCACATAAGCAAATGACACAAAGGTCTCACGGTAAACTAATATCAATGGCATAATCAGCTAACGAGCAAATAATAATGATTTTCAAATACCAACACTTCAATCAAAGCAAGCATGAAGCAATGTGAATAGGTGGTATCTCGCTAGCTCTTTCTGAGACTGCAAAACATAAATGCAGGGCACTCTCAAAGATCAAGGGCTGACTAAACATTGTAATTCATAGCAACGAAGATCCAGTCATAGTCATACACAATATCAATCAAAAGCAAAGCATAAAAATGACAGAGGTGCTCTCTAATTGGTGCTTATATAAGAGGAGGATGACTCGATAGGAAAATAAATAGACAGGCCCTTTGCAGAGGGAAGCATTGGTTTGCAGAGGTGCCAGAGCTCAAGCTTTGAAAACAGAGATAATAATTTTGGGTGGCATGCTTTCATTGTCAACGCAATGACCAAGAGTTCTCAATATCTTCCATGCTACACATGCTATAGGCGGTTCCCAAACAGAAAAGTAAAGTTTTATCTCCCCCACCACCAATCAATCACACTCCACGGCTAGCCGAATCCTCGGGTACCGTCCATACTAACATCAATCCGGGTGGAGTCTTGTTTGACAGTTATGTTTTCGATTTAAGCATGGAACTCTGCATCCAAAATACCGGCCCCTTTCTCGTGAATGACTGTGAATAAACACATGTCGAGGATACGACTCCTAGCATGGAAGATACCAATAGCCCTCTGTCACCACATGAGCGGTTCGGGCATGCAAAACATATTTATTTCTTGAAGGTTTAGAGCATGGCACATGTAAATTTACTTGTAACGGCAGGTAGATACCGCAAATAGGTAGGTATGGTGGACTCTCATGGAAAAACTTTTGGGTTTATGGAAGTGGATGCACAAGCAGTATTCCCACTTAGTACAAGTGAAGGCTAGCAAAAGACTGGGAAACGACCAACTAGAGAGCGACAACAGTCATCAAGATGCAATGAGTTTGACTAACATTAAATGCAAGCATGAACAAGATATAAATCACCATGAATACGAACATCATAGAGGCTATGTTGATTTTGTTTCAACTACATGCATGAACGTGCGCCAAGTCAAGCCACTTGAAACATTCAAAGGAGAATACCATCCTATCATACTACATCATAGTCATCTAAAAATCTATGTTGGCAATCAATACAAACCATTATAAGCTCTCAGCTAAATAAACATGGCATCAGAAACTATGATATCTAAGTTGTCATTGCAAAGATGGTTCTCTCACAACAAAGCTAAATGTGGGTCGACAAGCTAGTCATATTTACAAAAACAAAATAGATAGAGTTCATACCAGCTTTTCAGTCTCAGTCACTTCATCATATACCATCATTGTTGCCTTTCATTTGCACTATCGAATGATGAAAACGATAATAAGCGCATTGGACTAAGCTGAATCTGCAGGCAAACACAAAGGAGAAGACAAAATAATATGGCTCTTTGAAAGCTGAACAGGTAAGCATGTAAGAACCACTAAGCATTGTAACCAATATCTTCTACCTTGACACAAAGAAATAGAAAACTATTTAGACGGGAAATCTCCCAACAAGCAAAAGAAGAAAGAAAAATCTTTTTGGGTTTTCTCAAAAGGACACAAAGCAAGAAAACGAAAAGAAACTAGCATGGATAATACAGTGGCAAAGTGTAAACATCGGCTAACAAGGTGAAAGCATAAGCATGAATGTAAAGTCGGTGAAAACACGTACTCCCCCAAGCTTAGGCTTTTGGCCTAGCTTGGTCTACTCCCATGGTGGGAAATAACCAGCTCCAGCATACTCCGGAGAAGACTGCGGATGCCACTGCTGTGTGAGCTCCTCTAGATCCCATTGATAAACTGGCGTCTGGTACACGACTGGCGGCTCGGGCACGGGCGCCTGTGGTTGGGCCAAGCCCCAATATGCGTAGATGTCCGTGGAATAATAGTGTACCTGCCTGCATGAAGATCAAACAGAGAAGGAGCAGGCAAAGTAATTGTCTCTCGAGTACCCTGACTAAACACCAAGTTATAAATCATCCGTCTACTAGCATCTCTATCCAGAAAATCATGGCGAACCATGCTATCATAATCCAGATATCTCTCAGGGAGAAGCATCTCTCCTTCCTCTCCCAGTCTAATCGGTATCTCAAAGAGTCTCGTAAGACGGGTAGCGTAGATACCTCCATAGACGACACCTTTAGAGCGGTTCAGGTTCAACCGTTGAGCTACTATAGCGCCCAAGCTATAAGTCTTATCGTTAAAAAGGCCTTCGCGCAAAACCGCAAGGTCTGGAGAACTAAGTGATCCAGCCTCCCCACGGCCAATCAAACATTTTCCCACAAATAGTGAGAAGTACCGAAGCACAGGAAAATGTATGCTAACAATTCTAGCGCGAGACACTCCTCTCTCCTCTCCAACAGCAATAGAACCAATCAAATCCTCCAAGTCCCGTGGACGAGGGTCATGGATATCCCCAACATAATGTAATTTGCATACATTGCAAAAGTCCTGTAGCCTCATGCACTAGGGGACATCGTATATCATGAACTCAACCATGGGAGGATTCTTCCTCGGATAAAAGTTGAAGCTTTGAACGAAAATATTGGTGAGGAGGAGATATTGCGGGTACTTATCTTCAACAATCGCAGTAAGACATGCGTTCTGCACCAAGTAATAAAAGTCTTCATAAAGTCTGGCGGCGCGCAAAAATTCATCACTTGGCCACTCGCATGCTCAAACTTCTGTGACTCAAGGGACTACATACTTGGGGTGGTTGTTCTCATCCTCCTTGGGGCTACGGCTCGAAGAGCCTCTCAAGAACCTCCTCATCTTTTCCTTTTTCTAGCTCTGAAAAAATTCTGAAATTTTTAGAGACTTCGAAAGGAAAGTGAATAGGGATTAACCCAACTTGTAGCAACTACTCCTACTAGTGCCTAGAGACCGTATCACGCGCTAAAACTACTTGGAACCAGCTAAAATCAACTTTTATAGCTCAAGAACAGGGTCACCAAGGTAGCAAGAATTTGCAAAGGATAAAGCACTAGAGAAAAAACTAATTGGACCAATGGAGGAGTCACTTACCAAGGAGCAATTTCCCAAAACAGTTCGGAGAATGGTGCTTTGATCAAGGAGATCGAAAATCACAGCCAAATGAGCAAGAACACGGGTTGGAGCTGCGAAACAATTTTTTCTGCAGGTGGAAGAAGAGGCTGGGAGCTGGAATGAGTGGAGGGGATGCCTGTGGGCCCCACAAGCTTGCACCCGGCCACCAGGGGGTAGGTGGCGGTGGGGGGGGGGCTTGTGGCCCACTGGTCAGGCCCCCTGACCAGCTCTTAGGCCCAGAAATTTTCAAAAATTCCAGAAAAAATCATACTAAAGTTTCCGGACCATGAGAGAACTTTTATTTTCGAGGTATTTTTCTCCGGGACACTAGAAGAAAAAACAGGAAAAGCTAAACTAATTCAATCATTTTTCTTCTAAGCAACAGAAAATGAAGACTCAAAACAGAGGTATGTGACTCTCTGATTCATCCGTTTCATGGTCATCGGAAGAAATTCGTCAATGGGGTTGATCAAGTCCTTATGACAAAACCTTCTCGAATCGCAAGAGGGAACGAAGAATTTTCGAATAGCCACTAAGTCACCTCAATGGGGATACGAATCTCCCCAACAAGCAAATCATACTTCATCTTGACACGAGGAATAGGGCATTCAAAGCTCCCAATAAGAGTTGATGAAGTCTTTTCAATACCATTGATGCAATGTACTGGATATCGTTTCTTCGGAAAGTGCAATGTGTGCTCATTACCGTTGACATGGAAAGTGACATTGCCTTTGTTGCAATCTATAACAGCCCCTGCGCTGTTTAAAAAGGGTCTTCCAAGGATGATAGCTATGGCATTGTCCTCGGGAATATCCAAGATAACAAAGTCTGTTAAGATAGTGGTATTAGCAACCACAATAGGCACATCCTCGCAAATGCCGATCGGGAAAGAAGTTGATTTGTCGGCCATTTGCAGAGAAATTTCAGTGGGTGTCAACTTATCCAACTCAAGTCTATGATAAAGAAAGAGTGACATAACACTAACACCGCCTCCAAGGTCACATAAGGGAGTTCTTACGTAGTTTCCTTTAATGGAGCAAGGTATAGTGGGCACTCCGGGATCACCAAGTTTCTTAGGAGTTCCACCTTTGAAAGTGTAGTTGGCAAGAATGGTGGAGATCTCAAGATCTGGTATCTTCTGTTTATTAGTCACGATATCTTTCGTGTACTTGGCATACAGAGACATCTTGAGCATATCAGTTAACCGCATCTGCAGAAAGACGGGTCTTATCATCTCAACGAAGCGCTCAAAATCCTCATCATCCTTTTTCTTGGATGGCTTAGGAGGAAAGTGCATATGTCTCTGTACCCATGGCTCTCCTTCTTTACCATGCTTCCTAGCAGTAAATTCATTCTTGTCGTATCTCTTAGGTTGTGGATTATCAGGATTAACCGTAGGTTCAATCTCCACATCCTCATCATGGCTAGGTTGAGCATTATTATGAACATCACTATCCACATTGTCACCAAGTTCATGTTCATCACCTGATTGTGGTTCTGCATCAGACGCAGAAATATCATTAGGTTCTTTTGGTGTGACAGTATTTGCTGAACTGGCGTGCATGTTTCTATCATCCTTCTTCTTCTCCTTAGGATGACTGGGTGTATCAGCATTGATTCCTTGAGAATCTTGATCAATTCTCTTAGGATGACCTTCAGGATACAAAGGTTCGTGAGTCATTTTGCCTCCTCTAGTAATGACTCTCACAAAGTTGTCATTCAATTCATTGAGTAGGTCATTCTTAGCTTTAAGTACTTGTTCTACCTGAGTAGTAATCATAGAGGCATGTTTACTCAGAAGCTTCAGAGCATTGACATTTCTGTCTACACAAGCACTTAAATGGCTAAGCATACGAGCACTTTGTTCCAAATGTCTCCTAACATAATCATTGAAACTCTGTTGTTTGGCAACAAAGTTGTCAAATTCATCAAAGCATAGGCTAGCAGGTTTATCAAAAGGAATATCACTCTCGTCAAACCTACGAAGAGAATTCACTTCTACTACCTGTATCGGGTTATCGAGACCATGGATCTCTTCGATAGGTGGTAGATTTTTGACATCTTCAGATCTAATGCCTTTCTCTTGCATAGATTTCTTGGCTTCTTGCATATCTTCGGGACTGAGGAATAGAATACCTCTTTTCTTAGGAGTTAGCTTAGGAGGTGGTTCGGGAATAGTCCAAGCACTATCATTGATCTAGAGGTTATTCAGTAGAGTCTAAGCTTGTTCTACAGTTCGTTCCCTAAAAACACAACCGGCACAACTATCTAGGTGGTCTCTAGAGGCATCGGTAAGTCCGTTATAGAGGATATCAAGTATCTCGTTCTTCTTAAGAGGGTGATCAGGCAAAGCATTCTATAGCTGGACGAGCCTCCCCCAAGCTTGTGGAAGACTCTCTTCTTGGAGTTGAGCAAAGTTGTATATTTCCTGCAAGGCAGCTTGCTTCTTATGGGCAGGGAAATATTTCTCATAGAAGTAATAGACCATCTCCTGGGACTATGCACACATCCAGGAGCAAGAGAGGTGAACCAGGCTTTAGCATCATCCTTTAGAGAGAAAGGAAACAACTTAAGGATATAGTAGTGGCGGATCTTCTCCTCATTAGTGAAAAGGTTGGCTATTTCGGATAGTTTGGCAAGATGGGCTATGACCTTCTCAGACTCATAACCGCGAAAAGGATCAGATTCGACTAGAGAGATTATCTGAGGGTCAACAGAGAATTCATAATCCTTATCGGTGACAAAGATAGGCGAAGTGGCAAACTTCGGATCATTTTTCATCCTAACTTCCCGAGATTTTTCCTTCCACTTGAGAATTAATTTCTCAGCATCATAGGCATCCTTACATGCAAGAAAATCCTCAGCTATCTCTCCCTCCATAACGTAACCCTCAGGTATATCAGGCAATTCATATCTAGGAGAGCTAGATCTAGTAGGATCAAAAGCAGGTTCTATCTCAATAGCATCGGCAATTTCAGAAGCATCACGAGCATTGGCAGTAACTCTAGCAATATGAGCATCAAGGAAAACTCCTAGTGGAACATCAGGCAAAATAGCATCTCTAGCATCATCAGGCAAAGCAGTATCAAGCATAGCATCTCTAGCAGTATCAGGCATAACATCCCTAGCAGTATCAGGCATAGTATCAAGCATCGCATCTCTAGCAGTAGTATCAAGCATAGCATCTCTAGCAGTAGTATCAAGCATAGCATCTCTAGCAGTAGTATCAAGCATAGCATCATCAGGCATAGTATCACAAGCATCATCAAGCACATGCGACATATCAAGATTTCTAGCAGGAGGTGAAGTTGCAAACTTACTCATAACTGAAGGTGAATCAAGTGCAGAGCTAGATGGCAATTCCTTACCTCCCCTCGTAGTTGAGGGTAAGACTATGGCCTTTGGAACCTTCAGATTCTTCATAGTGATCAGCAGATATAAATCCCAAGTGACTCAGCGAATATAGCAATACCTCCACGGTAACGGCGCCAGAAAAATGCTGACGTCACGTGTGTCTCCCTCGCAATGGCTCCAAAAAAGTGCTGACCCTGCAATCTCTATTGTTAGCTAGAGAAATTCTTATGACAACGAACCTTCTCTTGCAACGGCACCAGAAGAATGCTGCTAGCACTCCCCGGCAATGAAACTGGAAGAATGTTGTTGATGGCCCACCAGCGGGTCGGTTCGCAGCAGTTTTCGAGGGTAGAGTATTCGACCCAATTTGTTGGTTTGCATGACGGGAGGTGAGAGTATACTCTCAAGTATTAGCAGCTGAATTTGTCAGATTCAACCACACCTGAAAGATTAGTATCTGCAAGCACAGTAGTAACAACAAAGTAGCGAGTAATGGCAGTGTAACGAGCAATAGCAGTGGCAAGGAACAGCGGTAGTGATAGAAGTAGCAAGTAGCAACAGTAGCAAGCGACAGTAGTAGCAGAGCAAGACAAGTAACAACAGTAGCAACAGTAGTAGCAGCAGCAGTAGAGCAAGACAAGTAACAGCGGTAGGACAAACTCGTAGGCAATGGGTCGATGATTTGTTTGGATGATATTCATCATACAACAGCTATAACACGGAGAGATATGTGGCTAGCTCCCGTTCGTCAATTTGATGTAGGCATGCATTCCGTGTGTCGTCATACGTGCTTAGGGAAAAGAACTTGCATGACATCTATTGTCCATCCCTCCCGTGGGAGCGGGGTCCAAAAGGAAACTACGGGATATTAAGGTTCTCCTTTTAATAAAGAACCGGACCAACGCATTAGCACTTGGTGAACACATGAATTCCTCAAACTATGGTCATCACTAGGAGTGGTTCCGGTTATTGTCACTCCGGAGTTGCCGGATCATAACACATAGTAGGTAACTACAACTTGCAAGATCGGATCTAAAACACACATATATTGGTGACAACATAATAATTTCAGATCTGAAATCATGGCACTCGGGCCCTAGTGACAAGCATTAAGCATGGCAAAGTAGTAGCAACATCAAATCTTAGAACATAGTGGATACTAGGGATCAATCACCATAAAAACTAACTCGATTACATGATAGATCTCATCCTATTCATCACCGCCCAACGAGCCTACGAATAGATTACTCACGAACGACGAAGAGCTTCATGGAATTGGACAGGGAAGAAGGTTGATGATGACGATGGCGACGATTTCCCCTCTCCGGAGCCCAAGACGGACTCCAGATCTGCCCTCGTGATGAAGAACAGGAGGTGGCGGCGTCTCCGTATCGAAAACGCAACGAAAACTTCTCTTTTTTATATTTTTTTCTGGGATGAAAGACAACTTATAGAGATGGAGTTGGGGGCGGCAGGTGCCTGTGGGACCCACAAGCCTACCCACCGCCACTAGAGGGGTGGTGGCGGAGCAGGGGCTTGTGCCCCACTAGCCCACCCCCTGAGGTGGAACTTGGCACAGATATTTTGATATTTTCCAAAACTGCTCCCTGTAAATTTTGAGAACGTTTGGAGAACTTTGATTTCTGCACAAAAAAACACCAAGGCAATTCTGCTGAAAACAGCGTCAGTCCAGGTTAGTTCCATTCAAATCATGCAAATTATAGTCCAAAACAAGGGCAAATAAGTTTGGAAAAGTAGATACGTTGGAGACGTATCAAGTACCAAACGCGAGTTCATCTGTGGGAGCTAGAGGAGCTCACACAGCAGTGGCATCCACAGTCCGATCCGGAGTATCCCGGAGCTGGTTATTTCCCTCCTTGGGAGTAGACCAAGCTAGGCCAAAAGCCTAAGCTTGGGGGAGTACGTGTTCTCACCGACTTTACATTCCTACTTATGCTTTCACTTTGTTAGTCGGTGTTTACACTTTGCCACTATATTATCCATTCTAGTTTATTTTCGTTTTCTTGTTTTGTTTCTTTTTTGAGAAAACCCAAAAAGATTTTCCTTTCTTCTTTTGCTTGTTGGGAGCTTTCCCGTGTAAATAGTTTTCTTTTTCTTTGGGTCAAGGTAGAAGATATTGGTTACAATGTTTAGTGGCCCTTGCATGAATACCTGTTTAGCTTTGAAAGAGCCATATTACTTTGTATTCTCCTTTGTGTTTGCCTGCAGATTCCAGCTTTAGTCCAATGCATGAGCACTCTTATTATTGTTCACATCGTTCGATCGTGCAAGTGAAAGGCAATAATGATGATATATCATGAAGTGACTGAGACTGGAAAAGCTGGTATGAACTCTATCTATTTTGTTTTTGTAAATATGACTAGCTTGTTGTCCGAGATTCAGCTTTGTTGAGAGAGAACCATGTTTGCAATGACAACTTAGAGATCATAGTTTCTGATGCCATGCATATTTAGCTAGGAGCTTATAATGGTTTGTCTTGAATGCCAACACAGATTTTGAGATTACTATGATGTAGTATGGTAGGATGGTATTCTCCTTTGAATGATTCAAGTGGCTTGACTTGGCACATGTTCATGCATGTAGTTGAAACAAAATCAACATAGCCTCTATGATGTTCGTGTTCATGGTGATTTACATCCTGCTCATGCTTGCACTCAATGTTAGTCAAACTCATTGCATCTTGATGACTGTTGTTGCTCTCTAGTTGGTCGCTTCCCAGTCTTTTGGTAGCCTTCAGTTGTACTAAGCGGAATATTGCTTGTGCATTCACTTCCATAAACCCAAAAGTTTTTCCATGAGAGTCCACCATACCTACCTATTTGCGGTATCTACCTGTCGTTCCAAGTAAATTTGCATGTGCCACTCTCTAAACCTTCAAGAAATAATCTGTTTTGCATGCTCGAACCGCTCATGTGGTGACAGGGGGCTATTGGTATCTTCCATATTAGGCGTGTTATCCTAGTCATGTGTTTATTCACTGTCATTCATGAGAAAGGGGCCGGTAATTGGAATGCCCAGTTCCACGCTTAAATCGAAAACATAACTGTAAAACAAGACTCCCCCACGATTGATGTTAGTATGGACAGTACCCGAGGATTCGGCTAGCCGTGGAGTGTGATTGATTGGTGGTGGGGGAGTTAAAACTTTACTTTTCTGTTTGGGAATCGCCTATAGCATGAATATCATGGAAGATATTGAGAACTCTTGGTCATTGCGTTGACAATGAAAGCATGCCACCCAAAATTATTACCTTTGTTTTCAAAGCTTGAGCTCTGGCACCTCTGCAAATCAATGCTTCCCTCTGCGAAGGGCCTGTCTATTTATTTTCATGTTGAGTCATCCTCTTCTTATATAAGCACCAATTAGAGAGCACCTCTGTCATTTTTATGCTTTGCCTTTGATTGATATTGAGTATGACTATGACCGGATATTAGTTGCTATGAATTACAATGTTAGTCAGCCCTTGATCTTTGAAAGTGCTCTGCATTTATGTTTTGCGGTCTCAGAAAGAGCTAGCGAGATACCACCTATTCATATTGATTCATGCTTGTTTTGATTGAATTGTTGGTATCTGAAACTCATTATTATTTTCTCGCTAGCTGATTATGCCATTGATATTAGTTTACTGTGAGACCTTTGTGTCACTTGCTTATGTGGTTAACTTGTGATCTTGCTGAAATTCTGGTTATGATTTAGACATAGTTGCAACAACAAGATCAAACAGAGTTTGTCAAAGTTTTTCTTCCTCTTTCAGTTTGTCAACTGAGTTGCTTGAGGACAAGCAAGGCTTTAAGCTTGGGGGAGTTGATACGTCTCCATCGTATCTACTTTTCCAAACTCTTTTGCCATTGTTTCGGACTCTAATTTGCATGATTTGAATGGAACTAACACGGACTGACGATGTTTTCAGCAGAATTGCCATGGTGTTGTTTTTGTGCAGAAATGAAAGTTCTCGGAACGTCCTGAAAATTTACGGAGAATATTTCTGGAAAATATGAAAAATACCTGCGCAAAGATCCACCAGAGGAGGTGAGCCAGTGATCCACAAGCCCTGTGGTCGTGGCCACCCCCCAGGCTGCGCCGTCAGGGCTAGTGGGGCCCACAAGACTCCGCCACCTCCAAACTCAGCTCTATAATTCCCTTTTGTCCCGAAAAAATCAAGAGAGAAGATTTCATCGCGTTTTTGATCCAGAGGCGCCGCCACATCCCGTTCTTCATCTGGAGGGCAGATCTGGAGTCCGTTTTGGGCTCCGTATCAAGGAGATCGTCGCCATCATCATCATCAACCCTCTTCGCTCTCCAATTCCATGAAGCTCTTCATCGTTCGTGAGTAGTCTATTTGTGGGCTCGCTGGGCGGTGATGAGTAGGATGAGATCTACCATGTAATCGAGTTAGTTTTGATGGGGATTGATCCCTAGTATCCACTATGTTCTGAGATTGATGTTGCTACTACTTTGCCATGCTTAATGCTTGTCGCTAGGGCCCGAGTGCCATGATTTCAGATCTGAAATTATTATGTTGTCACCAATATATGTGTGTTTTAGATCCGATCTTGCAAGTTGTAGTTGCCTACTATGTGATATGATCCGGCAACCCCGGAGTGAAAATAACCGGAACCACTCCCGGTGATGACCATAGTTTGAGGAGTTCATGTGTTCACCAAGTGCTAATGCATTGATCCGATTCTTTATTAAAAGGAGAACCTTAATATCCCGTAGTATCCATTTGGACCCCGCTGCCACGGGAGGGATGGACAATAGATGTCATGCAAGTTCTTTTCCCTAAGCACGTATGACTACACACGGAATGCATGCCTACATAACATTGACGAACAGGAGGTAGCCACATATCTCTCCGTGTTATAACTGTTGCATGATGAATATGATCCAACAAATCACCGATCCATTGCCTACAAGTTTGTCCCTCTGCTTGCTACTGTTGCTACTTGCTACTGCTGTCACTACTGCTGTTCCTTGCCACTGATGTTACTCGTTACACTACTGCTACCTGCTACAATACTTTTTCTGGCACCGTTGCCGGGAAAGGATATTTCCCGTCCACGGGCAACTTACTGGCGCCATTGATACAACAGTTAGGAATAGTCTGCCGTCAATAGATCATTTCTGGCACCGTTGTTATCATACTACTTTGCTACTGATACTTTGCTTGCACACACTAATCTTTCACGTGTGGTTGAATCTGACACATTCAGCTGCCAATACTTGAGAATATTCTTTCGCTTCCCGTCGTGCGAACCAACAAATTTGGGTTGAATACTCTACCCTCGAAAACTGTCGCGATCCCACACGCTGGTGGGCCATTGCAAGACAGTTGCTCATTGTTGAGCAACTCGAAGCAACTCTTTTCTGGCGCCGTTCCCAGGGAGGCATCAAGTTAGGAATAGTTGCACGTCAATAGCATTTTTCTAGCGCCGTTGCCGGGGAGGCATCAAGTCAGGAATAGTTGCACGTCAACAGTCATCTTTTGAAAGATGAGCCGGGTCTTGTATAAAGTTAAAATCTTCAACCTGTAGCCGCCAAGGGCCGGGTCATATTTTGAAAGATGAGCCAGGTCTTGTATTTAGAGAAGAACTTCAACCTGTAGCCCCCAAGGGCCGGGTCATCTTTTGAAAGATGAGTCGGGTCTTGTTGTTAAGGAAAAACTTCAACCTATAGCCCCCAAGGGCCGGGTAATCTTTTGAAAGATGAGTCGGGTCTTGTCGTTAAAGAAAAACTTCAACCTGTAGCCCCCAAGGGCTGGGTCATCTCTTGAAAGATGAGTCGGGTCTTGTATTTTGTATGACTTCGAATAGAATCATGCATTAGCCCCCAAGTGTCAGGAATATTGCTTGCAGTAGTTTTGAGACTTGTCTTCCCAAATTTTGCTTTGCAGGAATCCGTGACCCAAGCCGAGTCATCCCTAGCTGATTTAAGGACAAATTTAGCCGAACAACACAATGCTCGGTCTGAGTCTTAGAAGGAGTATCAGGTGGTCCTGGCTGAAATAGAAAAAAGGAAGGCTGATCACCAGAAGCTTGAAAAGAAAGCCAAAGCTGACCAAGCCGCCATCCTGAAGCGGGCTGAGCAAGCCGAGGAGAAACTAGAAGCCGCCCAGCAAGAGTTCTCCGGCTTGAAAAAACACATCTCCAACATGACTCAAGCCATGTTTGGTAAGGATCAATTCCCTTCATCGAAAAATCAGTCTAGTTTGCCAAGACTAACAAACACGGATTTATCTTTTGTAGGTCCACGAGCCACCAATCTCCAAGATGACTGCATGCTGAAACTAAAGGCGATCTATACCTTTACCGAGTAGTTGTATACGGGGAGCATGCTGACGATAAAAGCAGAGTCCATCAAGAGCATGCTTGCCTACCTGTCTACGTTGCCTCCTCAAGTGGAGGAGCTGAAGAGATCAGACGCCCAGAAGGGAGCCCTGAATACCCTAAGCCGGTGCTTGGCCTATGCTCCCAAGCTGAAACCAGAGGAGGTAACTGCTGGCTATCCTGAACTGAAAGACGACGGGTCAGAGTTCACCGAAGACGACTACCATCGATTAATCAAAGAGTCCCGCTTTGTGGCGACTCAACTAGCAGCCGGCTTGGATTTAAACAAGCTGCATATGATGATAATAATAAGAGGGTGACTCCTCCGTCGTATGAAACTACCAGCCTGACTCCTCGCCGGCCCAAGAATCCCTTTGACTTCAAAGCAGATCTATCTACCTTTCTTGACGATAAAGATGAGTTCGTCGCCTTGGCCAAGTGTAACTGGAAGCTGGGCGACTTACAAATTGAAGGTGGAGAAAGCTCGAGGCAAGGCGAACCGGAGGAAGCTTGAGTCTTCTTAGGATGTAACCATTGCTTTAAGAAAAACAATCTTATATCTTCTTGATCGGGAGATGACGCCCGACTTGGCCGTGTGAGCCATGTAATAGTTTGTTAGATTGTAGGAAAACAGTCTTCCGCCCATGCCTTTTGCTTGACATTGCTGCATAATTTATTCTTTATGCGAATCGTGAATCGCCTTTTACAATCCTTCTGCTTGATAAGCGAGAAAGTGTCATAGTTTGACATAAAAATCTTCAACCTAAGTGTCAGGAAAATTCACCACAAGCCGACTCAGTGAGTTATGGCAGAAGATAAACCAGCCCCCTGGGTCATGGCAAATAATAGTTAAAAACCGGCCCAATGAGTCGTGGCGAGTTATGAACAAAGGCCGGCTCAATGAGTCACGACGAGTTATACAAGGGTGTTATGAAACCTTGTGGCCGTGCCATCAAGATATAAAATCCGTCGGCTCAATGAGCTGCGACAAGATAAGACGAGTTTGCAAAACTCTAGTGTTACCCCAAGAAGGCTTTTGTAACAGCCCATATTGTTTAGACCGGCTGATCAGGTGCTAGTCAAGCTTCAGTGAAGCAGGTTCAGTGAACCAATGGTTTCTCTATTTGCCATGTGTGGCTCCGGCCAGTACCTTTTATGTTTTAACCAAGGCGAGTTCAGGGTCCAAATAACGAATTGACTCGCCCAGAGTACATAGGTCCATGTGGCGACTTGTCCAACACATAGTCCGGTATAACCATTTGTAATGCAGTAATTTTTCGCTAGCCAAGAGGGTATTCAGGCTGAACTCAGTGAGTGGAAGCCCCCAAGTGACCTATGATTGGGGAAAAGTCGGACATAGGATTGCATAAGAGCGTACGCTCTTACTGCAAAACGACTTGGGAACTTGTAGCCCCCAAGTAAGCCATCTTAATTCTCAAAATCGTATAAGGCGCCTATGTTTGAACCGTGCAACGTGGCGAGTGGTCCTCTTTGGCTTATCAGTACCCAAGTTTGAAATAAGTGCAGCATGGCGACTTATGCTCTTTGGCACTAATAGCATCCATGTTTGGACGACTCATAGAACAATAAAGACTCATGCTTTCCAGAAGCTGAAACGGCAAAGGACCCTGAAGTTCGTGGGTGTCGGCTTTATTGCTTTATAAAAAAGGATTACAAGTTCTAATATTTTTAAAAAAGAAAGGAGCCCATGGCTCTAGGTGTAGTACGGCCGCAGGTGGGCTATATTCCAGGGGCGAGTTGTCTCAACCTCTGTAGTTGGCCGATCTGGGCAAAGATCGACCAAGTAGTACGAGCCATTCCGAGAATTCTTCCTGATGACAAACGGTCCTTCCCATGGAGCTGATAACTTAAGCATACCAGTGTGATCATGAATCAACCGGAGCACTAAATCGCCCTCTTGAAAAGTGCGGCTCTTGACACGGCGGCTGTGGTAGTGTCGCAAGTCTTGTCGATAGATCGCTGATACGTCTCAAACGTATCTATAATTTTTGATGGTTTCACGCTGTTATCTTGCCTTCTTTATATGTTTTATGTACCTTTTTATATATTTTTGGGACTAACTTATTAATTCAGTGCCAAGTGCCAGTTCTTGTTTTTTCCGTGTTTTTGACTCTTTTCAGATCTGATTTTGGAACGGAGTCCAAACGGAAGAAAAACCCCAAAATGATTTTTTCCCGAACGGAACAAGTCCACGGGGCTTTTGGGCCAAGCCAGGTGGGCTCCAGGGAGCACACAAGCCCCCACTCCTCCACCAGGGGGGAGGCGGCGGTGGGCAGGCTTGTGGCCTCCTTTGCCGCCCCCTGACCTAGGTCTTTGGCCTATAAATTCCCAAATATTCCGCAAAAAATCAGGAGAGCCTCAAAAATACTTTTCCGCCGCCGCAAGCTTCCTTTTCCGCGAGATCTCATCTAGAGACCCTTCCCGGCACCCTGCCGAAGGGGACTTTGGAGGTGGAGGGCTTCTTCATCATCATCATCGCCCCTCCAATGACTCGTGAGTAGTTCACTTCAGACCTACGGGACCATAGTTAGTAGCTAGATGGCTTCTTCTCTCTCTTGGATCTTCAATACCAAGTTCTCCATGATCTTCATGGAGATCTATCCGATGTAATCTTCTTTTGCAGTGTGTTTGTTGAGATCCGATGAATTATGGACTTGTGATCAGATTATCTATGATATATATTTGAGTCTTTGCTGATTTCTTATATGCATGATTTGATATCCTTGTAAGTATCTCCGAGTGTTGGGTTTTGTTTGGCCAACTAGATCTATGATTCTTGCAATGGGAGAAGTGCTTGGTTTTGGGTTCTGCCATGTGGTGACCTTTCCAAGTGATAGTAGGGGCAGCAAGGCACACATCAAGCAGTTGCCATCAAGGGTAAAAAGATGGGGGTTTTATCATTGGTTTGAGATTATCCCTCTACATCATGTCATCTTGCTTAAGGCGTTACTCTGTTCTTATGGACTTAATACACTAGATGCATGCTTGATAGCGGTCGATGTGTGGAGTAATAGTAGTAGATGCAGAAAGTATCAGTCTACTTGTTTCGGACGTGATGCCTATGGAAATAATCATTGCATAGATATCATCACGACTCTGCACAGTTCTATCAATTGCTCGACAGTAATTTGTTCACCCACCGTCTACTTGGTTTCATGAAACTATGGATAGTATCGGGGGGTATTAGCCATGGAAGATTGAAAGTACAGTAACCCAACATCAGCACAAGTAGAATTTAAGTTTGCTACAGTACCTAAGGAAGTGGTGGTTTGCTTTCTTGTACTAATGCTATCATGAGTTTCTGTTTAAGTTTCGTGTTGTGAAGTTTTCAAGTTTTGGGTGAAGTTCTTATGGACAAAGAGATAAAGAGTGGCAAGAGATCAAGCTTGGGGATGCCCAAGGCACCCCAAGAGATTCAAGGATGTCGTAAAAGCCTAAGCTTGGGGATGCTCCGGGAAGGCATCCCCTCTCTCGTCTTCAATCCATCGGTAACGTTACTTGGGGCTATATTTTTATTCACCACATGTTATGTGTTTTTGCTTGGAGCATTTTGTATCGTAGGAGTCTTTTATTTTGTTGTGTCACAATCATTCTTGCTGCACACCTAGAGAGAGACATGCACACACCGTGATTTTGTCGAGCTTCACTTATATCTTTTGGTAGACAATTCAGCTCACATGTGCTTCACTTATATCTTTTGAGCTAGATACTTTTGCTCTATGTGCTTCACTTATATCTTCTAGAGCACAGCGGTGTGTGGCTTGGTAGTTGATCTATGCTTTGAAAGTAGTCTCAAAAGGGGTAGTTATCCAAAGGGATACGAAAACTTCCACCTTCATGTGCATTGAATAGTTAGAGAAGTTTGATTCATCTCAATTAGTTTTGAGTTGTGGTTATGATAATATTGAAGTCATGCTAGTAAGGTGTTGTGGATCTAGAAATATTTGTGTTGAAGTTAGTGATTCCTGTAGCATGCACGTATGGAGAACCGCTATGTGATGAAATGTGAGCATGATTAGTATATTGACTGTCATCCTTTGCGTGGCGGTCGGGATCGCGCGATGGTTTATACCTACCAACCCTTCCCCTAGGAGTATGCGTTGAATGCTTTGTTTTGTTTACTAATAAAACTTTTGCAACAAGTATATGAGTTCTTCATGACTAATGTTGAGTCCATGGTTTAGATGCACTTTCACCTTCCACCATCACTATCTTCTTAGTGCCGCGCAACTTTCGCCGGTGCACAAAACCCACCATTAGCCTCCCTCAAAACAGCCACCATACCTACCTACTATGGATTTTTCAAATTCATTCCGAGATATATTGCCATGCAACTACCACCATGATATGTGCCACCACGTCTACATTGCCTTTGCACGATCATAAGATAGCTAGCATGATGTGTCCATTGATGTCTATGCCATGCTAGATCATTGCCACGGTACACTACCGAAGGCATTCCATATAGAGTCATAATTGCTCTAAGTTTTGAGTTGAATGTGTGATGATCATCATTATTGGAGCATTGTCCCATGCGAGGAAATAAAAGAGGCCAAAGAAGCCCATAAAAAAAGAGGCCAAAGATCCCACCATAAAAAAGAGAGAGAAAAAGAGAGAAGGGACAATGCTACCACTTCTTCACACTTGTGCATATTGAGCACCATGATCTTCATGATTGAGAGTCTCTCGTTTTGTCACCACCATATAGCTAGTGGGAAATTCTCATTATATAACTTGGTTTCTATATTCCAATGATAGGCTTCCTCAAAATTGCCTTAGGTCTTCGTGAGCAAGCAAGTTGGATGCACACCCACTAGTTTTCTTTAAGAGCTTTCACATACTTGTACCTCTAGGGCATCATTTGTATGGCAATCCCTACTCATTCACATTGATATCTATTTATATGCCTAGTTAATGTGACTATCTTCTCCTTTTTTGTCTTGCAACCTCCACCACATTCCACACCATCTATAGTGCTATAACCATGGCTCACGCTCATGTATTGCGTGAGAGTTGAAAATGTTTGAGAAAGTAAAGGTGTGAAACAATTACTTGGCCAATACCGGGGTTGTGCATGATTTAAATTCGTTGTGCAATGATGATAGAGCATAGCCAGACTATATGCTTTTGTAGGGATAACTTTCTTTTGGCCTTGTTATTTTGAAAGTTCATGATTACTTTGCTAGTTTGCTTGAATTATTATTGTTTCAACGTCAATAGCAAACTATTGTTTTGTATCTAATGGATCTGAACATTCACGTCACATAAGAGGAATTACAAAGGACACCTATGCTAGGTAGCATGAAAGGATCAAAAATTCATTCTTATCACTTCCCTACTCGAGGACGAGCAGGAGTTAAGCTTGGGGATGCTTGATACGTCTCAAACGTATCTATAATTTTTGATGGTTTCACGCTGTTATCTTGCCTTCTTTGTATGTTTTGTGTACCTTTTTATATATTTTTGGGACTAACTTATTAATTCAGTGCCAAGTGCAAGTTCCTGTTTTTTCCATGTTTTTGACTCTTTTCAGATCTGATTTTGGAACGGAGTCCAAATGGAAGAAAAACCCCGAAATGATTTTTCCCGAACGGAAGAAGTCCAGGGGGCTTTTGGGCCAACCCAGGTGGGCTCCAGGTAGCCCACAAGCACCCACTCTGCCACCAGGGGGAGGCGCCGGTGGGAAGGCTTGTGGCCTCCCTGGACGCCCCCTGACCTAGGTCTTTGGCCTATAAATTCCCAAATATTCCGCAAAAAATCAGGAGAGCCTCGAAAATACTTTTCCGCCACCGCAAGATTCCGTTTCTGCGAGATCTCATCTGGAGACCCTTCCCGACACCCTGCCGGAGGGGACTTTGGTGGTGGAGGGATTCTTCATCATCATCATCACCCCTCCAATGACTCGTGAGTAGTTCATTTCAGACGTACGGGTCAATAGTTAGTAGATAGATGGCTTCTTCTCTCTCTTGGATCTTCAATACAAAGTTCTCCAAGATCTTCATGGAGATCTATCCAATGTAATCTTGTTTGGCGGTGTGTTTGTCGAGATCCGATGAATTATGGACTTGTGATCAGATTATCTATGATATATATTTGAGTCTTTGCTGATTTCTTATATGCATGATTTGATATACTTGTAAGTCTCTCCGAGTGTTGGGTTTTGTTTGGCCAACTAGATCTATGATTCTTGCAATGGGAGAAGTGCTTGGTTTTGGGTTCTGCCATGTGGTGACCTTTCCCAGTGACGGTAGGGGCAGCAAGGCACACATCAAGCTGTTGCCATCAAGGGTAAAAAGATGGGGTTTTTATCATTGGTTTGAGATTATCCCTCTACATCATGTCATCTTGCTTAAGGCGTTACTCTATTCTTATGGACTTAATACACTAGATGCATGCTTGATAGCGGTCGACGT
Organism: Hordeum vulgare subsp. vulgare; assembly: GCF_904849725.1. Taxonomy (NCBI): domain Eukaryota; kingdom Viridiplantae; phylum Streptophyta; class Magnoliopsida; order Poales; family Poaceae; genus Hordeum; species Hordeum vulgare. The sequence goes on from NC_058522.1 coordinate 388,493,937, forward strand.
GTGGAGTAATAGTAGTAGATGCAGAAAGTATCGGTCTACTTGTTTCGGACGTGATGCCTATGGAAATAATCATTGCATAGATATCGTCACGACTCTGCACAGTTCTATCAATTGCTCGACAGTAATTTGTTCACCCACCGTCTACTTGGTTTCATGAGAGAAGCCACCGTCTACATCCATTGTTTACATCTCCGCTTTTACTTTGCTTTGTTACTTTGTTGCTTTCAGTTCTCACTTTGCAAACAATCTATAAGGGATTGACAACCCCTTCATGGCGTTGGGTGCAAGCTTTTGTGTTTGTGCAGGATCTTGAGATACTCTTCCGCCGGATTGATACCTTGGTTCTCAAACTAAGGGAAATACTTACCGTTGCTGTGCTACATCACCCTTTCCGCTTCGAGGGAACACCAACACAAGGCTCCAAGGCCACAAGGGAAATCCTTTGCATACTTGCCTAGGAAGTCCCCTAAGGCGTAGCCGTAGCTGAAGGATTCCTGGTACCGTCGACACAACTATTTCTGGCGCCGTTGCAAGGGATACACAGCAAACATCAATCGCCGATCGCGACGCAGCCAAGTCTCGCTCTTCCTCCAAAGCGTCCAACGAATCTTTTCGTGCCAACTCGTTGTCCTGTTCCACATAGGCGGCGACTCGCGGTGAATCGTGTCGGATGTCACTTGGCAACACCGCCTCTACCCCGTAGACCAGAAAGAAAGGAGTAAAACCCGTGGAGTGGTTGGGGTGGTCCTGATGCTCCATAATACTGAGGGCAACTCTTCCACCCAACATCCTGGAGTACACTCCAAAGGCACCATAAGCCGGGGCTTGATTCCTCACAGTATTTCCTGATTCGCCCTTTCTGCCTGCCCATTAGACTGGGGATGTGCGACTGCGGAAACGTCAAGCTGGATATGCTCTCGACCGCAAAACTCTTGCATTGAGCCCTTTGATAGATTAGTACCATTGTCAGTAATGATACTATGAGGGTATCCAAACCGGAAAATCAGTTTTTCATGAATTTGACAGCCGTATCTGCATCACAGCTACTAACGGGTTTTGCCTCAACCCACTTAGTAAACTTGTCAACCGCCACCAATAGGTGAGTCTTTTTATTGGATGACATCTTGATAGGACCAACCATGTCCAGCCCCCAGACTGCAAACGGCCAAGTGATTTGGATCATCCGCAACTCCTGAGCCGACACGTGCATCTGACATCCAAATTTCTGACAACCATCACATTGGTGAACTATCTCTTCCGCATCTGCATGAGCCATCAACAAATAAAACCCGTGTCTAAAGGCCTTTGACACCAAGGAGAGTGTCTCGGCATGATGACCACAGTCGCCTCCATGAATTTCATTGAGGATCATATATCCTTCCTCAGAAGAGACACACCTTTCAAATACCCCTGAAGTGCTTCGCTTGTGCAACTCGTCGTTGTGTATGACCATGGATTTGCACGGACGGACGATTTGGCGAGCCAATAACTCATCCGCAGGTAACTCGCCTCGTGTGAGATACGCCATGTAGGGAATCTCCCAATCCGGGGTGGCACGAAGAGCCGCCACAAGTTGAGACTCGGGGTCCGGCACCGCCAAGTCTTCCTCTGAAGGTAGCCTCACCGAAGGGTTATGTAATACATCCAAAAAGACATTGGGAGGAACCGGCTTACGCTGTGAACCAAGATGGGAAAGAGCATCTCCTGCTTCATTGAGTCGCCGGTCGATGTGGTCCACTTGATAACCATGAAAGTGACCCGCTACATCCGACCCAGCTCGCCTGTAAGCCGCCATCAAGGGATCTCTAGAATCCCAGGTGCCACAAACCTGGTGTGCCACCAAATCTGAGTCGCCTACACATCTGAATCGTGTGAGATTCATCTCTTTGGCGAGTCGCAATCCATGGAGCAAGGCTTCATACTCTGCTGCGTTGTTGGTACAACGAAACATGAGCCGGAGGACATAGCAAAATTTGTCACCCTGAGGCGTGGTTATCACCACACCATCCCCCGAGCCTTCCAACTTCCTGGATCCGTCGAAATAGATGGTCCAATATGTGTGATCAGGCCTATCCTATGAAATTTGCAACTCGGTCTAGTCGTTGATGAAATCCATTACTGCTTGAGACTTAATGGCCGTACGGGGAGTATATCGCACGTGATGAGCCCCCAACTCAATGACCCACTTAGCAATCCGTCCTGTTGCTTCTCGATTTTGTATAATGTCACCAAGGGGGGCAGAACTGACTACCGTGATGGGATGCTCTTGGAAGTAGTGCTTCAGCTTCCGACTCGCCATAAACACCCCAAAGACCAGCTTCTGCCAATGCGGGTAGCGTTGTTTGGAAAGGGTTAGGACTTCGCTGTTAAAATATGCTGGTCACTGAACCGGGTATTCCTTTCCTTAATCCTTCCGCTCAACAACCACTGCCACACTCACTGCTTTAGAATTGGCCCCGATGTAGAAAAGCATAGGCTCCTTGTCCGTCGGAGCCGCCAGCACTGGCGGCTTAACCAATTGTCACTTCAAGGCTTCAAAGGCTTTGTTGGCTTCGTCCGTCCATAGGAATTGATTAGCTTTCTTGAGCAGCTGATAAAGAGGGATGGCCTTCTCCCCAAGGCGACTTATAGAACGACTTAGAGCCGCGATACGACCCGCCATGCGCTGGACTTGGTTAATATTAGCCGGCTTTCCTAGCGAAGTAATCGCTTCAATTTTGTCCGGGTTAGCTTCAATGCCGCGTTCTGACACTAGAAAACACAATAACTTTCCTGCAGGAACACCAAACACGCACTTGGTGGGGTTAAGCCTCATCTGGTATATGCGCAAATTGTCAAAAGTCTCCTTGCGATCCTCCAGGAGTGACTCTTTCTTCTGAGATCTAACTACGATGTCGTCCACATAAGCATGGACATTACAACCGATCTGGTTACGCAAAAAATTTTGGATGCAACGTTGATGAGTCACCCCAGCACTCTTGAGCCCGAACGGCATAGACACGTAGCAGAAGGCTCCGAAGGGGGTTATTGAGGACATTTTCTGCTGGTCTGCCACCGCGATCTTGATCTGGTGGTATCCTGAATAAGCATCCAAGAAACACAAATGCTCGCAACCCGCCGTTGAGTCAATGATTTAATCAATGCGGGGAAGGGCGAAGGGATCCTTCGGACATGCTCTGTTGAGGTCGGTGTAGTCGATGCACATGCGGAAAGTGCCGTTCTTTTTTAGCACCAAGATCGGGTTAGCCAACCATTCAGGATGAAAAACCTCGATGATGAACCCGGCGACCAATAGCAGGGCGACTTCCTCGCCAATCACCTTACGTGGCTCCTCGTTAAACCTTCAAAGGTACTGCCGAACTGGCTTTACTTTGGCGTCAGTATTAAGATGGTGCTCAGCGAATTCTCTCGGTACTCCTGGCATGTCAGAAGGTTTCCACGAGAAGATGTCCCCATTCTCACGGATGAATTCGATGAGCGCAGTTTCCTATTAGGGAGCGCGCTCCTCCCTGATTTTTTTCTGGACGAAACCCTTCATATAGCAGAAGAGGAGGGCCAATGGGCCAGCAGGCTGCCAACAAGCCCTCATGGCGCGGCCTGGGGCGGTGGTTGCGCCGTGCAGGCTTGTGGCCACCTGCACGCACCCCTTTGGCACTTCTTCGGCCCAGTATTTTTATAAATACGGAAAAAAATCCTCGTTGATTTTTACGGCGTTTAGAGTTGCGCAGAATAGCTATCTCAACTTTGCTCCACTTTCAGGCTAGAATTCCAGCTGCCGACATTCTCCCTCTTCATGTAAACCTTGCAAAATAAGAGAGAAAAGGCATAAGAATTGTACCGCGAAGTGAAATAAGAGCCCAAGAAGCGATAAATATCAACATGAAAACATGATGCAAAATGGACGTATCACCCGTCCCAATAGTGAACTGCTTGGTTGAGTCGCGAGGCATGAAGTCTATAACCTTGGTATCATCTGTTGGTTTAAATTTGAGGGGCGGCTCAGAGTCGATTGTTGGCCTCTTGAGTGGCGTCATGTCTGCTGGATCAACATTGGCTTGGTGAAACTTGAGCTCCTCGGCGGCGCAGCCGTCTCGGCATAAGGTGTGTCTCCTTCTTCGCACTCTTGGGCTATCTTCATGTCCCCGCTAATTGTGATAGGCCCCTTAGGACCAGGCATCTTGAGCTTGAGGTAAACATAACATGGGCGAGCCATGAATCGGGCGTAAGCCGGCCTTCCAAACAATGCATGGTAAGGGCTTTTGATTTTTACCACCTCGAACATGAGTGACTCACTCCTGTAATTAGACTTTGTGCCAAAAGCCACGTTAAGTTTAATCCGCCCAATTGGATATGCCGACTTACCTGGAACAATATCGTGGAAAACCGTGGACGATGGCATCAAGTCTTTCTCCAAGAGATTCATCCTTCGAAAGGTATCGAAATATAGGATGTTAATGCTGCTGCCTCCATCCATCAGGACTTTGGAAAGGCTGTATCCTCCGACTTGGGGAGCCACGACCAGAGCTAAGTCGCCAGGGTTATCAACTCGGGGCGGGTGATCCTCCCTACTCTACATTATGGGATGTTTAGACCAGTCAAGGTACCTGGGGAGCGCCGGCTCCGCCACACTGAAAGTTCTATGTTTCACGTTCTGATCCCGTTTGCAGGTGCTGGTGGTGAACACATGATACTGCCCACTGTTCAGCTGCTTAGGGTTATTCTTGAAACCACCACGATCATCCTGGCGCTGGAGATCCCCTTGCGGGGGTGGTTGCCGAAACACTCCCGGCGGGTTATACTGCTGTTGGTTGTGAACTTGCTACTGTCCGCTGTTGGGTTGTGACCCGCCCTGTGGACCCAGGTTAGGGAAATTGCCGAACGGGCTTTGGCGTGACCTGGGCGTGCCGAACTGTTCCTGTCGCTGGCTCTGATCACCTCCTTGGCCTTTCTTGAGCGCCTCAGCGCGAACTCCTACATCACATAGCAATCCTCCCAAGAGTGGGTCGCCAGCCCCTCAGCCGAAGCATGCTGTGGGCAGAGCCTTTGAGCATCTCGTGATAGTTGTGCGACTTCTTCCCATTAAAACCCCGCTTCTTCTGGCGCTGGTTTCTATTGCCGGTATTGGTATTAGCAATGAAATCTGTGGGACCTTCCTGTTGTCTCATTTTACCTTGCCCGCCATGGTGGTGGTTACCCCGGCGTTGAAACTGAGAGTGACCCTTCGACGGATCGCCTCTGCTGGCGGTGCTAGCCTTGTCATCATCCTCTCCAGGATCCTTGGTGTCATCTGACTCGGCATATCTGGTGAGGGTATCCATCAACTCGCCCATGTCTCGCACTTTACGCTTAAGTCGCCCCAGCTTCAGCACCAGAGGCTCGTAATGGCAGTTTTTCTCTAGAATCAACACTGCCTGAGCCACCGAGATGCCATCTGATGAATGAATAACTTCCGCGACTCGCCGAGTCCAGTGATGGGCCGACTCATTCAGTCGCTGGACGCAGTGTTGTAGGTCGACGATGGTCATCGGGCGTTTGCAAGTCCCTCTGAAATTTTTTATGAAGCACTCCTTTAACTCTGCCCAAGTGTTGATGGAGTTAGGCGGCAAGTTTTTCAACCACGCATGCACCGTTCCTTCAAGCATCATAGTGAAATACTTGGTGCAAACCGCCTCGTTTACGTCGAGCATGTCCATTGCAAGCTCGTAGCTCTCAATCCATGACCCTGGTTCGAGATCTGGTGTGTAATTGGGCACCTTCCTTGGTCCTTTGAAATTCTTAGGCATTCGCTCATTGCGTAGAGCGGGCATGAGACACGACACCCCAATGTTCTTGCCTCCGGCATCGAGCGGTGCGGGAGGTGTATGGGTATAAGCCGGATAACCCTGACCCTCCGCGGCTGCCGTCTCCATCTGACGCCCGGCTCGCGCTGCATCCACAGTGTCTTGGGCTTGCGTATCGGGCATCCCGAGCGGGTTTGTCTGAGGAAAACGTCATTGGTCACTGCGGGTTGGTCCTCGTGGTGACTCCTGGTGTGACTCGCCTATGGCGTAGAGTGTAACCGGTCAAGGCTGTGTGAATATTGCGCATGCTGGACCACTGGTGTTTTCAGCATCTCGATGGCGTTTCTTGCTTCTACCTCGGCCGGGGAGTTTCCGTAGATGGGGAGGGACTCCAGATGGCGGGTTGCCGCCAACACATTATCCACGGGTTTGAGAAATGGCCTCGTGGTGTCTGGAAGCGCGTTGCATGGGCATCCATCGGTTGAGGCGGTGGAGGGTTAGGTTGAACTGGACCTCCCCCTGGAGCGGCTTGCAAAGGTCGATCAGGTCCCGCCCCAGGAGTGCGCGGGGTGTCAAAGAGGCGAGTTGGACGTAAGTCGGCCGGGAGGTGCCCGTGATGCCTCCTTTGGTGAATGGCATCGGACGCACGATGTTGTCTCTCGAGTCGCCAGCCTTCGGTGTTCAATCATTCCATCTCTGCAGTGATCATGGCCTGCTGCGTCTCCATCCTGGCGGCTTCTGCTTCCACGTCTCGCTGGGCCTTGGCCATCGCCTCCCACAGCTTCACCAGCTCGGCGTTGATCGATTCCTGATTCTCCGTCTTCACAGCGGTTGTCATGAGCCTGGTGACCTCCACCGTTAAATCCGCCATGGCTTGAGCCGGGGTTTTCGACGTCTCGCCGGTCTCATTGTTGCTGGCCGGGTTTTTTTGAGGTTGTGCCGCCCCTGCCATATAGATATGCGATTTTTCGACGAGATCTTTCAAGAATCTCGGGGTCCATTGCTAGTGACAACCCTCCAAGTTGTCCTTCGTGAAGGGGATGGATTGTATCTGTCTCGCCCATGGATGAATCGCCATCAGAATTGACGGGGGTGACCTCCTGGATCGCCGGTTATTCTTGTACACTTGTTCCCTGCGTAAAACCAACAAAAACGTGGCGTCTCTCATCCCGTCGTGTGATGGGGAGGACGTACCTGGCCGGCTCAACGATGTCGGTGGAGGTGTCCGGCTCAGGCACGGGCGTTTGAATCATGCCGATGAAGATGTTGATCTTGCCGAAGGGGACTGTGTAACCAGATTTGATTGAATCGGCTTCTGGACCCCACAGCGAGTTGTCTATATAGTACCTTCCGCGCCGCCTCTTCGTCATGATGCCGACCGCATAGCTTTCTGACCCAGGTAGGGCTCCCTTTGAGAACTCAACTCCACCGTGCGCTAGCCCCACGGTGGCCGCCAACTGTCGTGGTTTTGTCACGGCAGATGTCCTCGTGAAAGGACTTAAGGATGGAGCCATCACACCTTGGTGGCGACTCAAAGGGGTGAGTGAAAGCGAGACTCAGATTTACCCAGGTTCAGCCCCTCGTGTGGAGGTAAAAGCCTACGTCCTGCTTTGTGTAGTTTGATGATGGTTTCGATTACAAGGAGCGCATAACTCGCCTGACCTAGATCTCGATGATTTCTAACTTGCCCCTATCTTTCTCAGGGACTCGCCTTTATATACAGGTCGAGGCCCTAGTATTTACAAGAGTCGTGGCTATGCTACAAATCGTAGCTTTCCCTATCTCTAAGTCGCCGTGCTTTCCAAGACTGGAAACCTCCTTGGCGGTCTATCCTCTGTATAGCTCCTGAACCGCCATCCGGCTCTTGGGCCAAGGCCTGTATTACCAATGAATGAGTTGCCCCTTTAGTGACCCAGCCCAGCTAGGGCGGGTTACACCGCAGGTAATGTCCCCAATAGATACCGTCTATAAAAATTTGGGACACGAATAGGTCATTGTCATAAGATTTTATGAAAAGAGTGGGATAAAGTGGACCAGGTTTGAAGCCTTTCTTCATGACTAGTTCCTTCAACATGTGATAGCACGCCCGAGGGACCTTCTTAAGGCCATAGAGAGCATTGTTGAGTCCGAAGACTTTGTTAGGATGCTTTGGGTCTGCAAAACCTGGGGGCTAAGAAACATATACTTCTTCCTCAAGCTTACCATTGAGGAATGCAGGTGATATTGTGATGGTTAGCATAAGCAAGCAATATACGAATAACTTCAAGTCTAGCAACAGGTGCAAAAGTTTCACCGGTCAATTCCCTCAATCTCCGTGTAGCCCTGTGCTACAAGACAAGCCTTATTCCTCACTACCTGACCATTTTCATCTTCCTAGTTGCGGTAGATCCACCTCGTACTAATGATATTGTGCTTGCAAGGATCAGGCCGGCTAACAAGTTCTCTCATGTTGTTGAGCTTGAATTTATGTACCTCCTCTTGTATTGCTTGAATCCACTCAGGCTCCATAAAGGCTTCATCAACCTTTGAGGGTTCTGTGAAATACACAAAAGAATAGTGCCCACAAAAGTTAGTTAAGTGTGAATCTTTTGAGTGTGTGAGGGGACCTGGTGCATTCTGTCGTCAAGGATTTTTTCAGTCTACACTTCATTCACCACCCTAGGATGAGCAGGTTGACTACATTATTGAGGTTGAGGATTTTCATGAGCATCAACTTCCTCAAGTGAACCATTATGGATTTCTTCATTGTTCGGGGTGACTTCCACGACACGCAGAGGTTCTTCAGTGGGTATTATATCTTCAATAGACTTGAACCTAATGGATTCCTCAAGAGGCATTTGATGTAGCATAGGAGGTTGATGCTCTCTTTGCGAGCCGTTAGTTTACTGAACCGCACATCTACAATTTCAAAAACTTTGTTGTGGTAGTTCTTGGAGACCCTGTAGGCATGCGAGTCCTTTCCGTAACCAAGCATAAACCCCTCATGTGCTTTCGGTGCAAAGTTAGAACTCTGGTGAGGATGTCTAATCCAGCATCTTGCACCGAAGACTTTGAAATAGCTTACATTTGGTTTCTTGTCGGTGAGGAATTCATATGAAGTCTTCTTGAGGAATTTGTGAAAATATACCCAGTTGATGATGTGGCAGGCAGTTTTGATTACCTCAGGCCAGAACCGATGAGGGGTCTAATATTCTTCAAGTATAGTGCAAGCTATCTCAACAAGAGTGCTATTATTCTCGCGCTCCATGACTCCATTCTGCTAAGGACTATATGGGGCAGATATCTCATGACTAATACCTAGTTCATCAAGATAATCATCAAGACGGGTGTTTTTGAACTCAGTCCCATTATCACTCCTGATGTGCTTGATCTTGACACCAAAATTCAATAGTGTCCTTGAGGAAAATCATCTGGAGACTCCCCGCACTTCAAGTTTGTAAAATATGATACGCACCCAAGTGTAACAAGAATAATCATTAATAATGAAAAAGCCATATAGTGATGCGGCATTAGTTAGTGTGGCCTAATGAGTAGATCCAAAGAGGTCCATGTGAAGCAATTCTAAGGGACGAGTGGTAGTTGTGATAGTCTTCGAGGGATTCTTGGATCTGGTCATCTTTCTAGACTCACAAGCCCCACAAAAATGGTCCTTTAGGAATTTGACATCCTTGATGCCAATGACATGCTTCTTCTTCACAAGAGTGTGCAAGTTCCTCATGCCAACATGAGCAAGTCGTCGATGCCATAGACAACCCTTTGAGGACTTTATAAGTGGACACGTGGCCGGGTGTGGACTTGTAGAGAAATCAACAATATACATACATATCCTCTCCTAATGCCTTTGAAGACTTTGGATTTGCCCGATTCCATGACGACTACACACTGGTATTTGCCAAAGATGACAATCATATCAAGATCACAAAGCATTGAGACTAACATGAGGTTGGATCCAAGGGATTCGAGAAGCATGACTTTGTCCAGGTGTTAGTCCTTAGAGATTGCAACCTTATCGAAGCCCAATACCTTGATTTTTTTTCCTTTCTGTGCATAGGTGATATGCTTCAGGTGCGATAGAGTTAATGGAATGTCCATCAATAGATTCTTGTCACCAGTCATGTGATTAGTACATCCACTATCGAGAACCCACTGAGTGGCTTTAGGGGTATCGTCCTTCAGATGAATTAGTACAACTTACCATCTCATATGCTTCAGAGTGAACAATATGATATCAAATTCATCAGACTTGAATTTTATCAAAGAGTGTAGATTTAAGATAACATGAGGACATGTGAAGTGATGATCATTTCATCATGATTAGCTTCCGTCATTTCAAGCATTTCCTCGGGTCTCCACCAAATTCACCAGTTAAGTTTGTCTAGAGACCTCACTTGTATAAATGGTTAGTTCAATTTCTTCACCACCCACATCCGAAGGGGGTGGCAAAGAGTTCATCGTTCCGCGAGCACCATATGAAAATTTAGGCATCGAAGCTAATGCACTTTGTTTCACAATATGGGTTAGTTTACTCAAATGCATATGCAGAGAAATTCTTCGAGGATTTATTAACATAATGATTTGAAGAAAATGCACATATTCATGACCCTTGTAGTTTCCGTGCATAAAAAAGCATTAGCACGAGCATAAGCATACTTTTGACCATATGAGGATTTTGATCCTTGTGAATACTTTGGTCCCCTTGAGGAATTTGATTTGGGGTTCATGTTATTTATAGGCAGTGTCATGGGGACATTCACAAAAAGATTTTTCCAATCATCTTTTGGGAACCCAAATCTTCCTCAAGGAAGATCCATTCGTGCAGTTAGTTCCAACATATATTGCAAATACTTCGCCATTTTGGTTTCTGAATAGTTTATAGTTGGAGTCAAATGACTCATCAGAGGAATATGAAGATTCACATCTAAAGCCAGATAATGTAGATGGATCTACACGAGGTCTTTTCGCAGCAACCCATCAAGTTTTGGGATACTCCTCAGGTTTCCAGTATGATCCATCGTAATTCAATTTTTTCTCAAATGCAATACCCTCTTTCCTAGGGTTTCTATTCCGAATGTGCTTTTTGAGCACATCGCAAAGAGTTTGATGCCCCTTGAGACTTTTGTATATGCATATCGCATACAATACATTAAACATTGCATTTTCGTTACTGACATTTGTGGGTTCCTCAAGTGAGGAATTTGTGACCACTGATATAGTTGAAGAATTTGTAGCACTAGAAGCATTTGAATATTCAGGTGAATAATTAGCAATTTTATGATTAATGCATTTCAAACATGGTGGAATGAATTCTTCCTGAGTGAAACTAATCTGTTGAGCGAGCAAAGAATCATTTTCCTTTTGAAGATCATCATGAGACATTGTTAGTTTTTGAAGATCTTGCTTTCTATGAAGAAATTCATAAGATAGTTTCTCATGATCAGCTAAGAGTGTTTCATGACGACTTTCAAGGCTTCCAAACTTAGATTAAAGACGTTGAAAGTTGTGAGTCAGAGTTTGTGTCCTATCCATTTCCTTGTTCAACAGGTCATCCTTTTTGTCTAGCCGTTTCTGAAGCTTTTCAATAGCACTCTGTTTCTTAGTGGCAATATTATTAAGTTTGTAGTAGGTGGGTTTCTGATAATCATCAGGTCCATCACTTGAATGAGACAAGGAAGCACGATTGCGTTCCTTGGCACCTTTTGCCATGAAGCAATATGTGGGGGTAGAGTCGTCATCACAATCATCAGTGTCATTGATGAAATCATTTTCTTCAATATTGAAGATGGACTTGCTGACGAATGTGGTTGCAACAACTAGGCTGGCCACACCAGACTCTGACTCCTCCTCAGATCATTCCTCTTCTTCACATTCTTCTGATTCTTCCTCAGAACCCCTTTCCTTGCCAATAAGACCCCGAGCCTTTCTGTAATTGCTCTTCTCGTGTGATGAGAACTTTCAAGATGAAGACTTTGAGGATTTCTTCTTTTTCTTTGAGTCATCAGAACTATGATCTGTGTACTTATTCTTCTTTGATTCATTTACCGAGAAAGTACAATCAGCAATGTAATGGACGGATTTCTTGCATTTGTGACAGGTTCTTTTCTTGTAGTCCTGAGATGAATATTCTGATTTCTTAATGTCTCTTCTTGAAGATTTTCCAAACTTACCTCATCTAGAGAACTTCTGGAATTTCCTCACAAGCATTGCAAGTTCCTGACCAAGTTCTTTAGGATCACCAAGACTGCAATCATATTCTTCTTCTTTAGATGAGGAAATTGCATTTGCCTTCAGTGCACGAGATCTTCCATAGCTTGGACCGTAGAAATATCTTTTCTCAGATTTTTGGAATTCTTGAGTATTGAGTCCCTCAAGAATATCAGCAAGATCCAGTGACTTGTAGTCTCCATGCTCTTGAATCATCAAAGCTAGTGTATAGAATGAGGAATCAAGATATCTCCGCAAATTTCTTCACCACCGCATGATCGGTGATGTCACTGGCCCCAAGAGCTTGGAGCTCATTGGAGATATCACTGAGGCGATCGAAAGTTTGTTGAACATTTTCGTTGTCGAGTCTTTTGAAGCGATTGAACAGATTGCGAAGAACATCAACCCGAGAGTCAAGTTGAGTTGAGATTCATTTGTTGACCTTGTACACCCTGTCCCAGATGAGCTTTGCAGATCCCAAAGCAGTCACTCTACCATACTGACATTTGCTCAGATGGCCACATATGATACTTTATGCTTGAGAGTCGAGTTGCTTGAATCTCTCCACATCAGCAGCGTTGATAATTGGGCATGACGGAGGTAACACCATTTTCCACAACATACCATAGATCGTTGTCAATTGCTTCAAGATGAATGCTTATATTGTTCTTCCAGTAGGGGTAGTCCGTCCCATCAAAGGTAGGACAACCCGCAGATACCTTGATCATATGTGTAGCCGACATAAGTAAAACAATAGATGGTTAAAAGAAACTCACACAGAACAAGGGAGTACCTTGCTCTGATACCAATTTAAAGTGTGTTATATCGACTAGAGGGGGTTGAATAGGCGATTTTTACAAATTCGTCACTCGGGAATTACTTGTTGAGGAAATTGCTAAGCGATGAAACACTAGCAGCAGAATAGGTACTCAATTGCATGGGAAACATAGCAGCAACATATTGATCGTGATGAAATGAAATATACACGCAACACAGGTAGCGTGTAACTAGGATAAGAAGGTGAAGAATAAGGTGACTTAAGAATTTGAGATGAGGAAATTGAGAAAGTCTTGTGTCAAAGTCTTCAAACAGCAACGATCAATTTGATCGGTAAGTACTTGCGGAAATAGATGAGTTGAGAAAATAGAACGAGGAGTTCCAGGAAGACAGTGATTTGATGACCCAGTTCCAACTGCTGTGATTGTCGTACGTATGGTTTGGAGCTGCTTGGTATTTTAACCAAAGGACACATAGTCCCAGGACACAGTCCTTAGTGTATTTTCCTTAACCAAAGGTCACACAGACCTCTCCCAACTCTCATGGTAAGTCTTTAGGGAAGACTTCCAAATCCCTAGAAACTCGGTCACCCGACAATCCACAGTTTACTGCTGGATGCTCTAGACCATTGATGCCTAACCGTTTGGAAGATATAAAATCTTCAAAGGTAGAAAGCATCGGTTCCGCACATGAACAATCTCTTCAGTGATGCTCAATCACTTTGGGTTTTGGTTTTGGTTCGGGTGTTTGGGTTTTTCCTCGTTGACGATTTCCTCTCAAAGTCCTCACAGGATGGGATGCTCTCAAATGACAAGTGGCATGTTCTTTCTTGGAGCACCGAACCAGCTAGTGTTTCTAGGGGGCATCTAATTATAGCCAAGGTGCAATCCCGACATGATATGACATAAATGCCCCCTAATGATATGACCGTTATGTGGATAAGGTTTTGGGGACAGCTCGCGCAAAGCATAGCAATGGTCGGAATTTTCGAACTATGAAAATCCTCGGATCTATAATGTTCCTCACTTGTATGCAATTCATACTGGCAAAATCCTAACTCCTTAGCCAGAACAATTTCCTCAATGACCACAAGAACTTCGTATCTGTTACTGAAGAAACTGACTAAACTACAAAAGATTTCCAAAGGCTTCACTCAAAGGATTGGTTATGTGTAGGCTTTGAGATGAGCATCACCTGGAATTTTTTCCTTAGTATTACCTCAACGCCCTTTAATAGTACGATGTTCCTATGACTCAAAAGAAAGGAAATGAAACTACAAAAACAAAAGTCCTCATGATTCCAAGTCCTCTCATCGATATCTTCAAGGACATACCAATTTCCTCACTTTCAAAATCTTCAGGAAAGTATCAGAGTCTTCAATTTAAGACATTCATTTTTAGGGGTCGACATTCTTCGAATATATCAAACTCCTCAGCGACATATAGAGCATGTGTGCACTCACAAATATATTAGTCCCTTAACCTATAAGTCCTCAATACACCAAAATCACTAAGGGGTATTAGATGCACTTACATAGAATTTGTAAACTTATAAGTGGATAGACCCGAGGGCCGTAGTTTTCCCTAATGGCATCTCTCATGTAGTAGGCGTATGATGGGTAAACAAATTACTATTGGACAATTGATAGAAAAGCGCATAGTTATGTGATATTCACGGCAATGATCATGTATATATAGGCATCACATCCATAAGCAAATAGGCAAACCCCTACCTTCACATATTACTATTACTCCACCCATCGACCGCTGTCCACCATGCATCTAATGTATTAAATAAAACAAAGTAATGCTTGGAGAACAATGACATGATGTAGACAAATAGAACTCAATCAATATGAATTAACCCCATTATTTTATCCTTAGTGGCAACAATACACAGACGTGTCCTTGTCCCTTTCTCTCACTAGGATATAGAACTCCGCCAGATTGAGCCCACTACAATGCACCCCTATCATTGAAGAAATATCAAATTAGTTGGCCAAACTATTTTAATGAATCGGGGAGATTTACGAAGCTATAATAATCATGCCAATAAGAATCATAATAGAATCCAAAGAGGACTCAAATCTTTATCACGAATAATCTGAACATAAACCCACAATTCATCGGATCCCAACAAACACACCGCAAAAAAGAATTACATCGGATAGACCAAAGTGAATATGCCATGATCATTGTATTGAAGATCAGGATAGAGATAGCCATCTAGGTACTAACTACAGACCTGTAGGTCTATGGTAAACTAGTCACACATCACCATGGGAGAAACAAGATTGATGTAGAGGCCCTCCTTGATCGAACCCCCCTCCGGCAGGGTATCGGAACAGGTCTCCAGATGGGCACACGACGGAACATAGACCTGAGGCAGAGGAAAAAGTGTTTTTGATGGCTCCTGTAGGGTTTTGGGATCTTTTAGAATTTATAGGCCAGAGAGGGACGTCAGGAGGCGCCAGGAGGTCCCACCACACATCAGAGCGTGTCAACCGCCCTAGGCGCGCCCTGATATGTTGTGGCTCCCTCATGTGGCCTCTGGTCTCATCCCAAAGCTTCCAGATCTTCGTTTGGTAGTGTAAACGTGAAAATCCAAAAATATGCAGAAAACAAGAACTCGCACTGAACATTTGGTTCATATGTTAGTGCAAAAAAATAATATTAATTGGTATATAAACACCTTAAAAGAATCCTAGAATGATAATATTATCGCATGGAACAACCAAAAAATATAGATATGTTGGAGACGTATCGAAACTACACCTCCAGTGTATCACATCCATCAACACATAACGAGAGAAACCATGGAAACTCATCTACCTCAGACCCTCGTAATCACAATGATACCAATTATAGTAGTACACCTGGACGCTATCCCTAGTACTGGGTGACGCCAAACTCCTCTTGCCAATAAGAGTATTGAGGCAATTTCGAAGATCCTCGTCCTGAGATACTAAGGAAACTTCTAGCCCAAATTGACAGGAGGCACTAGGAACAAAATCCCCTGGAGCTCAACTCCCTAGGACACTTCTACCCCAAATTGACAGGAGGCACTAGGAACAAAATCCCGGCCACGATGACATCGTAGAGGTTCCAAAATTCGTGTGATCCTACAAAATTTGAGTGAGAAGAGGGGAAGAATTAAAATTCTTATGTCACGATTCCTTACAAGAGCTCAACTCCTCTTGCCAATAGTGAGGGTGACAAGAATCCCCTGGAGCTCAACTCCCTATGACACTTCTACCCCCAAATTGACAGGACGCACTAGGAACAAAATCCCTTGCATTGGCGAGGCAGGAATGGAAGTACCCATCCCATCACCCGCTGACGAAGAAGGAGCTGCGGGGTGCTTTTGACCCTTTCCCACCATCTTTCAACACCTGTCATGACAAAGAGTAAATGAAATTAGTACAACATAAATACCAACATGAGTAATAAAATGTATATGATTTAAGTGTATCATCGTCATAAATACCAACATGACTAATAAAAATTGAATACCTAACATGAACTCAAAATTTATATATAGTATAATAGTTGAATACCTGACATGAAGTAATAACAATCGTGCTCGACTATATATGCTTCGGGGTCAATAAATGCATCATGATCATAACTATCATCAATAAATGCATCATCATCATCATCACTATCACGAAGAACATGTGGAAGGCCACCATTATGTAATGGGTCAAGAAGTGACAGGTCATCCGCAGCAGTAACCTCTTCTTCATCCAGCTCTTCCTATTCGGGCTCAGGGGTTAAGATGGATTCACTGTCGCTCTCTACTTCAATGTTCTCGGGTGAAGTAGAGCGGTTCTTGAAACGTTTCTTGGGCATACGTGTTTCTTGGAAGAATTCTCCTTCATATGTGTCTGGGTTAATGTGAGGTTCGTAATCCTCTTCATTGAGGGTAGGTGGTCTAAAATGTGGTGGCACTTCATAAACGACATCCCAACCTTTGAGATTTGGATCAGTTTGGCAGGCCCACGGTAGATAGAAAACTTGTGTAGCCTGTTGAGCCGTAATATAGACATCGGGAACATCTAAGTGGGTGTTTTCGTTGATTTCGACTAGTCCTATATGTTCATGAGTCCTTCTAGTCTCCCTCGGCTCAAACTAATAACATTTGAAGACTACGACGGTCGGTGTAGTTTTCACCATAGAATAGAAGTTCATAAATTGCTTCAACTCTTCCATAATACTCGGTGCCTCCTTCGCCGATAGCAGAGACAAAACAATTTGTAGTCTTTAGGTCGGGCATAGATAGCTCTTTGCCAAAGGTACGAAAGTGATACCCGTTGATGTTGTATTTGTCAAATAAACGGACCTTATAGTCAAAACCATTAGCGACTTGTCTCAACTCGGCGTCCATAGACTCTACATCAGCCTACAAGTTTAATACGAAAGAATGGCTGCATTAGCCGCAAATTAGACCTAGAAATCAAATGGGCCCTTAATGGTAATTAATTACCATTTGTTTGAACCAAGAGATGAAACCGGGATAGTCGCCTCCATGCTTTGCGAGACCGCTGCATCCGAGAATTCTTCGACGGAATCCTTTTCGATGACCGCTGCATCCGAGAATTTAGCAACGTATCGACTATATCAAATATCTGGGAATAAGAGTAGTTCAAAGCAATTAGAAGTTGCGGAACAATAATTTACCAAGAACTTACTCGATGTACGGCCGCACTTCTGTTAGGTTGGTGAAGATATACAATGAAATGGTCTGCCATTCTTCGACATCCAACGATTTCCCTTTCGAAGCACCGGATGGTGCGAGCTTACCTTTGAATAGGCTGAGGTTGGATCGAACTTTTTTTGGATCGCCATCATTGTACCGAGGCTTCGGGTTATGCAAATGATGATTTTTGGCTTCGTAGTGTGCTGTCACGAAGTTTGCCACCTCCTCAGTAATGAGTGCCTCGACCATCGATGCTTCAATTCTACGTTTATTTTTACACTTAGCTCGAAGCTTCTTCTACATCCTCTCAGTTGAGTAGCACCATCGATTTTGAACAGCCCCCCCCCCCCCATTCTTGCCTTGCATTGGATTAAAGAAGCCCGATGGAAAGATCTTTTCTAATTTGCAGATCAACTCCGGTGCCAACTCTTCCATTTCATCTAGCACGCCGGGCGATAGTTCTTTCGCACAAAGAGAACGGAAGAAATAGCTCAGCTGTGCCAGTACTAGCCATTCATCCTCAGGGATAAAGCCACGCAACATCACCGGCATTACCCGCTCAATCCATATGTGCCAATCATGACTCTTGAGACCCAATATTTTGAATTTCTCAAGACTCGCTCCCCTCTTCGCAGCATACCCATCGGGGAACATCAACCGCATTTTCACCCACAATAGCATTTCCATCACAGCTGGCCTTTCAAGATTGAACAATGCCTTTGGCTTCGCTATGCTTTGCTTTCCTTTCCGTTGTCGCAAGTTTTGCAACGATCTATCACATAGAGCCTCCAGGTCGATTCTAGCCTTAGGATTATCTTTTGACTTCCCCTCTATGCCGAACAATGTACCAAAAATGGCCTTCGCAATATTCTTTTCAGTGTGCATCACGTCGATGTTGTGTGGGCAAAGGAGGTCTTTGAATTAAGGCAGATCCCATAAGCATGACTTGTGAGTCCAGGCGTGTTCCGTATTATACCCTTTGAAGTATCCTGGACGCAAAGGATCAGTCCCGAGAGCGTTTAACTGATCAAGGGTCTGTTGGCCTGTCAACGCAGCTGGTGCAGTGTTTTTTACAACTCTACCTTTGATGAAATTCTTCTTTTCTTTTCTGAACTTATGGCCAGGATTCAGGAATTGTCTATGCATGTCGAAGCAAGAATACTTGCGACCAGCCTGCAGCCAACGGAACCGAAGAGCTGCCTTGCATGTGGTGCACGGGAACCTTCCATGCACACACCAGCCAGCGAATAGCGCAAACGCCGGATAATCATGCGTCGAGTACATGTACCACACATGCATTTTGAAATTTGTTTTGGTAGCTGCGTCGTAGGTCTTGATCCCATTATCCCAGGCTTCTTGCAACTCATCCTTAAGCGGCTCCATGTACACATTCATATTCTTCCCCGGATAGTTGGGCCCTGGAATTATGAACATCAGGAAAATGTTCTTTCTTTTCATAATCTCTCTGGGCGGCAAATTTAGTGGAATGAAAAATACAGGCCAACAACTGTATTGTGCTCCCGTCATACCATACACATTGAACCCATCCGTGCTGATGGCAACTCTATGTTGCCTTGGATCTTCCGATTTATCCTTACGTAATGCATCGAAGTGCCTCCATGCAAAACCATCTAAAGTGTGTACCAGCATCCTGTTCCCATACGCATCTAGTTCGGTTCTTTTGCCCAATTTGTGCCATGTCATCTGTCTGGCCGTCTCTTCGACCATAAAAAGACGTTGAAGTCTTGGTACGATTGGCAGATACCGAAGAACACTAATGGGGATTTTGGTCTGATTCTTCTCACCCATACCGTTGTCTACCACAATATGCCTGGAAGAATTGCAAATGGGGCATTAGTTCAAGGCCGCATACTCAAGCCTAAATAAGGCACATCCATTCTCACAGGCATGTATCTTCTCATAGGGCATCTTAAGTACACGAAGGATTTTCTCTGACTGGTACAGGTTTGCAGGCAGTACATGGCCTTTGGGTAGAAAGCGTCCAAATATCGTCATCATCGTATCGTAGCATTCTCTGCCTAGGTTGAATTGAGCCTTCAGAGCCATTACTTGCGCGATGGCATCTAGCTGACAAAGCTCAGTCTTCTCGTGGAGAGGACGTTTTGAAGACTCCAACATTTCATAGAAGGCATTTGTAGATTCCTCCATCTCATCGTCCGAATCCCGAGCATCATCAAAGTCTTGCACCATGTCTTCAATCCCGGTACCATGCTCGTCGGTGCGACGACGAATCACCTCAGCTCTGGCACGTTGGTCAGACTCACCATGAAAAGTCCACACCATATAATTAGGCGTAAAACCCCACTTCTGCAGGTGTTTACCCATTTCAAACTCTGTCTGCTTTTTCCAGTTGTCGCAGTTGGGACACGGGCACCATGTTTTTTGCTGGCCATTTGCAAATGCGGCTCTCACAAACCCCCTGGTTTTTGTTAACCATTCATGGGTAATGTCGTTCTGAGTAGGGTGACTAGTGTACATCCAAGCACGATCACTCATGTTGCCTAGCTACCTATGGGGGCACAAGAAAAAAAAATATAATTCATAATTTATATTCATACGCTAATCAAGTTTGTTAGTTTTATTACGTCCATGCAACCTACACGCTAATAGGTAAAGATAGGTCCTAATCCCACCCGAGTATGTGTAGATTGGGTTCATTTTCCAATGCTCTGCTCCAGATGCGACGCAGAATTTCGGAAGCACCTCCCCGCTTTTCTCCTGATACACGTCTCGGAAATAAGCAGAGAGGATGTGTACCCGGAGAACAACAGGGAGGCACTGACGAAATTCTGCATCGGATCCATAGCACAGCATACGGGAAAACCGACCCAATCTACACATACTCGGGCTGTCCATGGAAAATGTTGGACAATTCGAAAGGATGTCGGTTATAAATATGCAAAGAAATGCATATTTATAGATGTCTCCCTTTCGAACGGGAGACGCATACTGGTCACACATACTCATGATTGAAGAAACCTATAGCTAGCAAGTTTCATCGGCACGAAGACCGAGACAGAGCAAATTATGGGGGTAGGAGGAGAAGTCATTTGTGCTCACCAACAAACGCAAGTGCGGAGCTCGTCCAACGCACGTGGAGGTCGTCGAACAACTGCACATTGAGATTCACACGATCAACACAAATACGATGTTTTTATAATTAACATAACTATGTGACCTAACTCATAACTATGTGGGTCAGTGTCGTCGGGGGTCGAGGGTCACTAGCGTCGGGGGTTGGGGTCTTTTCGGTCAACAAGAGGCCGAAGAGGTGTCGGGGCTCGGGAGTTGGGGGTCAGTGGCGTCGGGGGTCGGGGTAGGGGGTCGGTGGTCGAGGGTGAGTGGCGTCGGGGATTGTTGAGAATATTATGGTTGACAGGGATGTTTCAAAATTTTATTGTTTTGTCCGGTGGAAGCGCACACACCACAACATATTACACCGGTTAATTTGACCTCCCACTAATTAACTAACCTACAGAATCTACCACTAAGTAACTAAAAAAGAATCTAGCTACCACTAATTATCAAAACAGAATCTACCACAGGGTGTGAAGAAGGTATCTAAGAAAATGCTTAAGTTCCTTATGATGACTTTCCCTAGGGGGAGACTGAAGTCTTGCACAAATCCCTACACTTAACATGATGTGTGGTCTAGATGCACAAGTATAAAGCAATGAACCAATCATAGAGTGGTAAGGAGACGGGTCAATTGGAATACCGTTTGTGTCTTCGTTAAGAGCAAGTGTGGTTGGCATGGGCGTCTTGCATGAACCGGTGTTTCTCATTCCAAACTTTTCAAGGATGCCCTTGATATACTTAGGTTGAGACAAGAAAATTCCTTATTGACATTTTTGAATTTGAAAACCGAGAAAGAACTTCAAGTCTGCATTAAGTGACATCTCAAAGGTCTTTGTCATGGATTCCACAAATTTCTTGCATAAATGGATGTTAGGAGAACCAAAAATGATATCATCTAAGTAAATTTGGCATAATATAAAATAATCCTTTTTCCTGTTGGTGAAGAGAGTAGGGTGAATCACTTGTCTCACAAAACCATCATCGAGTAGAAACTTCTTAAGATGATCAAAGCAAGCATGAGGTACATGTTTGTGGCCTTATAAGGCCTTGTGAAGTTTGTACACATAGTCTTTGTGATGGGGGTCAATGAAATCGGGTGGTTGTGATACATATAATTGCTGTTGTAGAGGATCGTTAAGAACATCGGTCTTCACGTCCATTTGGTGTAAAGTAAATCCATTGAAAGCACCGTAAGGAAGTAAGATGCAAATTGATTCAAGTCGGGTAACGGGGGAAAAGGTCTCATAGAAGTCCAAACCTTCAACGTGTGATTAACCTTGTGCCACTAACCTTGCCTTTTTCTGATGATTACGCCATTTTCATCTTGTTTGTTCTTGAAGATCAATTTTGTTCCAATAACATTGTGCTCCTAGACTGGCCTTTTGACTAAAGACCACACTTTGCTACTCTTGAAGTTTTTCAAATCTTCTTGCATAGCAACAATCCAGTCATTGTCCGTCAACGCATCTTGTGCCTTGAGCGGCACAACACTAGGGAGAAATGAAAAGTTAGCACAAAAGTTTGTCAATTGTTTACGAGTGGCTCTACCTTCCGATATCTTGGTAAGAATTCGGTCAATGTCAACACAACTGGCCACACGAGGCACGATGGAGGTTAAGCTTTCAGGAAGTTCAACTTCGTTCCCATCACGAGCATCTTCAACATAAGGATCTATAATGTGTGGAGGTAGATCTTCGTCTTCATACATCATTTGTTGAGGTGCATGATCATTAGAAGGTTCGTCATCATTGACATGTGCATGTTCTTATTCTTGTACTTGATGATGGACTTGTTATTGTTCTCGTACTTGATGATGAACATGTTCTTGTTCTTTTACTTGATGGTGAACGTCTTCTTGTTCTTGAATTATGGACTCCACTTTAGGGGTGAGATCTTGTGGTGATGAAGGCATAGTACTTGGTTGAGCATAAGTAGTTCTTGTGTCCTCATCTTCACCTTCACATGGAACATGTTCAATTGGAAGGAGAGCACCTACACCCATGGTCAAAATGTCTTGCGAAGGATCTTCATCACCTGCATCGCTTAGATTAACTTGCTCCCCATGGGACCCATTAAATTCATCAAACACCACATCACAAGTTTCTACAATGCATCTCGTGGATTTGTTGTACATCCTATAGGCATGAGAATTTGATCCATAACCAACAGATATTCCTTCGGTTGTTTTAGATTGAAATTTTCCTAACCGTTCTTTCTTGTTGAGAATGAAACATTTGTAGCGAAATACCCGGAAATACTTAACATATGGCTTGTTTCTAGTTATGATCTCATATGGGGTCTTCTTCATGATCTTGCAGAGGAAGAGACGATTTGATAGATGGCATGCAGTGTTTACGGTTATTGCCCAAAATCTATGGCGATACTTGTACTCATCCAACATGGATCTAGCCATCTCCACAAGAGTGCAGTTCTTCCTCTCGGCTACACCATTTTGTTGTGGGGTATATGGTGCGGAGTATTGATGTTCAATTCCTTCATCACCAAGGAACTCTTTGAGGGTGTAGTTCTTGATTTGGATCCATTCTCACTTCTTATTGCCAAGATTTCTTTGTCAAACTTGCGTTGAACTTGTTTCGCAAAATCAATGAAAGTGATCTTTGTCTCATCCTTGGATTTTAGAAAGAACATGCATGTGTATCTTGAGTAATCATCAACAATGACAAAGCCATACTTCTTCCCACCAAGACTATCCCATGAAGGAGGCCCAAAAAATCCACATGAAAGAGCTCTAAAGGTCTTGAAGTTGATACTATATTTCGTGCGGTGCTTTTATTGATGTTGCTTTCTAGCTATGCATGCACAACACACACGATCTTTCTCAAAGGATACATTGGTTCGTCCAAGGATGTGTTCACCCTTTCAGAGATCT
Source organism: Hordeum vulgare subsp. vulgare (assembly GCF_904849725.1). Lineage (NCBI taxonomy): Eukaryota > Viridiplantae > Streptophyta > Magnoliopsida > Poales > Poaceae > Hordeum > Hordeum vulgare. Next base: position 388,517,382 of record NC_058522.1, read on the forward strand.
TGGAGATTTCTCATGCCGACATGGACTAGCCGATGATACCATAGCCATCCCTTGTCGGTCTTGGCCATGAGGCAAGTTGCATGGAATGTGCTCTATTTCGAGATATCAACCGTGTAAAGGTTGCCATCCAACTCGCCCACAAAGGCAACTTCAAGAGTATCTCTCTTAAAGACTTTTACATCTATTAGTCCAAATAGTGTATCATAACCAACATAAGCCAAGTGACGAACAGAAAGCAAATTATATTTAAGGGATTGGACGAGCATGACATTTGCAAGTGACATGTCATTGGTGATAGCCACCTTACCAAACCAAGTACATGTCCTTTAAACCCTCTAGCAAAGATAATGCTCATAAATGGTCGAATAGCTTCCATGAAGTCCATGAGCAATGTGCCATCCCCGGTCATATGATTTGTGCATCTTCTATCAATCACCCATTTCACTCCACTGGAGAAAGCAACCTACACATATTTCAAGTCTTGGTTAGCGGCACCGATCTTATAATGGGACCTCTCAAATTAGTAACAAGGGTCTTAGGAACCAAAATTGCATATAAACGAAAAGCATTTCGAGGCCCAACAAATTGAGCATACACATCTCCATATTTTACCTTACGAAGCACATATGATGGAGGCATAAATTCTTTTGGTTTGTTGGGAGTAGGCTGGCCCCTTGTAGCCTTCCTACTCGCAACCTTCCCAATGTTACCCATTTCTTTCTCCTTCTGCCCTTCTTGCACAAATATCTCCTTGAGGGGAGTTGTGTACTTGTGTATCGCCACTTTATTCTTGCTTGTGGTTGGATCAAATTCAAGACCTTCCTTAGCCGCTACCTCCTTGTGTTGACACAAAACTTCATTGAGGTTCTTTTGTCCTTGGGAACATGACATGAGCCCCTTTTCAATTTGAGCTTTTAGAAACCGCTTCTCCTCAAGTAAGCTAACTAGGTCACCATTCAGGTTAGCAACATAAGCATCAACATTTATAATAGGAGAGGAGTAATCTTTGCCAAGAATGTTAAGATAGGTAACCTTGAGTTCATCAAGCTTCTTTGTAATAATTTTTATCTCTTCTTCCTTTGTCTTGAGAGACAAATGTAAGAACTCACAATCCTTAGAGAGAGTAGCATGAGACTCTTCAATCTTACACTTGTCATTTATTAACACATTATAAGCATTTTTATCATTCTCAAGGAGGCAAGTTCTTTAGTGTGCTTATTAATGTTAGCACCTATTTTTAAACACATTTCTTCATTTTAGCAAACATAGAATCACTTATTTCAGATTCATGCTCATGATCTTCTGCATCAAGATATTCCTCACTAGATGTGGTAGAGGTGAATAGAGGAGGATTAGGTCGTGGAGTTACCTTGACCTTGTCCAGAGATGCTTGACCCTCATCATCTTCTATCACACCCTTTTCCATGAGACATTTTTGTGCGTTACCATTGTAGTCTTTCATGTAGTTGTAGGTAACAACATCATCACTTTCGTTGATAAGTCTCAATGTGGTTTGAGTCTCTTGGGCTAAACCTGCAACACCCCCAACATCATCAGGGCTAGAATCATCTTGAGCCACCATTGCCTTCCCATCTCTCTTCTTGAACTTGGAGTTTAATGGGTTGGGCAACTTCTTCTTTACAAAAGTCTTTGGAAATCTTGATTTTTCTTCTCTCTTCTCATAGGGGCACTCGTTTGAGAAGTGGTTGGTTTCTTAAAAATGATAGCAAGTTCGTATCTTCTTCTTTTGGAATCTTCCCTTGAATTTTGCTGCACTAAACTTGTTCACAAAGAGGTCCATGTCTTCATATGAGAGCCCGTCATCTGAGTCATCTTCATAACGTTCTTCTTCATCTTACTCTTCTTCTTCACTAACATCATTATCCCTGACATGCTTGGCCTTCAAGGCAAGATTTGTCTTGGGTGATGAGGAGCCATGCATAGCAAGATGTCTTATAGCATTGTCATCTTTATAACCTTCTTCTTCATCTTCCTCTTCTTCTTCACTAACATCATCATCCTCACATGCTTTGCCTTCAAGGCAATATTTATCTTGGGTGATGAGGAGCCATGCATGGCAATATGTCTTGTAGCATTGTCATCTTCATAACCTTCTTCTTCATCTTCCTCTTCTTCTTCAATAACATCATCATCCTCACATGCTTGGCCTTCAAGGCAGGATTTGTCTTGGATGATGAGGAGCCATGCATGGCAAGATGTCTAGTAGCGTCGGCCTTTGATTCTTCAAATGATTGGAAGGTAGAAATGAAATAATTGGGAGACATGTCCTTAAAACCATCCTCTCTTCTTATGTCACATACCAGTTGATGGTGATATGGAGCAAGAGCATTTAGCAGTTTATCCACAAGAAACCATTTGGTCAAATTGAATCCATCTTGGCTCTTGTCATCATCATATTATTCTATGTCGCCAGCAAGTGTCATCAATCTCTCAAGAAGATGCTTGGGGTTCTCACCCTTTTCCATGCAAAAATATTGCAATGCCCCTTTTGCAATCTCATATTATGCAGGACGAAGATAAGACGTTCCCGTCTTGGTCATGACAATGCTATCCCAAATTTATTTTGCATTTGATACACTACTGGAAAACAATTTTTTGCCATCTACTGCTTCTTTGCCGTCTGTTGGCTGATGGCAAAGACCCTCTTTGCCATCAGCTACCAGAAACTAGACGACAAAGAGGAGGCTGATGGCAGAGAGGGTCTTTGCCATCTTCTGCTTGTTTGTCGTCTCCTGGCTCACGGCAAAAACGAGTCAGGCTGACGGCACAGAGCTGGGCTCACGGGAAATATCACTTAGGCAGACGGCAAAGCGCTCGGCTGGCCCACCCTGCACCCCCTCTCTCCCCCCTAACGACCTCTCTCTTTGCCGTCCGCTTTTCTCCTCTGTGCCGTCGGGAGGCGGATGACAAAGAGGGTGCGCCCCTAACGGCCGTTAGCCCCCCCCCCACGCGCCTCTCTCTCCCCCTAACGGCCACCCCACACCCCTCTCTCTCACCCCTGACACCACCACCGCCGCCGCGCCCTCCTCCGGCCTCCCTGCGCCACCGCCCCTCCTTCTCCGGCCTCCCTGCGCCCCCTCCTCCTCCGGCCTCCCTGCACCCCCTCCTCCTCCCTCCTCCGGCCTCCGGCCTCCCTGCGCTGCCTCCCCCTCCTCCTCCGGCCTCCCTCCGCCCCCTCCTCCACCACGCCCCCTCCTCCTCCCCGGGACCTCCTCCTCCACCACCGCCGTCGGAGCACACCCCTTCTCCACCACCACCCCCTCCGCCACCATCGCCGTACCCTCCTCCTCCCCGGCCGCCCCCTCCGGTGAGTCTTTTTTTCTTTCTGTTTTTGCTAATTTACAGATTTAGTTTTGTTTTGTCAATTAGTGGTAGCTAGATTATTGTTAGTAGTTTTAGTGGTAGATTTAGTTAGGTTAGTAGTTTTAGTTAGGTTAGTTAGTTAGCTTGGTAAGTTAGGTAGAGGAGGAGAAGAGGAGGAGGAGGAGGACGAGAAGAGGAGAAGAAGAAGAGGAGTAGGAGGAGGAGGAGGAGGAGGAGAAGAAAAATAAGAAGAAGAAGAGGAGAAGAAAAAAATAAGAAGGAGAAGAAAAAATAAGAAGGAGAAGAAGTAAAGAAGAAGAGAATAAGAGAAAAATAAGAAGGAGAAGAAGAGAAAAAAGAAGAATAAGTTGGTTTTTTATTGTTTGGTATTTAGTGGTAGCTAGATTCTTTTTTAGTCAGTTAGTGGTAGATTCTGTTTTTTTGTTGTTTAGTGCTATCTAGGTTTAGTGATAGGTTTAGTTAGCTTGGTTAGTTAGGTTAGTTATTTAGTTAGCTTAATAGAAAGAATAGGAAAAGAAGAAGAGGAGGAGGAGGATAAGAGGAGAAGAGGAGGAGGAGAAGAAGAAGAAGAAGAAGAGGAGAAGGAGGAGAAGATAAAAATAAGAAGGAGAAGGAGGAGAAGATAAAAATAAGAAGGAGAAGAAGAAAAGAAGAAGAGAAGAAGAAGAGAAGAAGAATACCTTCTCCTCCTGCTTCTTCTCCTCCTTCTTCTCCTCCTCCTCCTTCTCCTTCTTCTTGATTTCTTCTTCTTCTTCTCCTCCTCCTCTTTCTTCTCCTCTATCTTATTCTCCTGACCTTATTTTCCCCAACAATGAGATAATTAGCCCATTTAGCTACAAAATGGCATAAAAACCTTGGTTAGCTCATGAGTATTATATTCTTAACTTTTTTCCCTCTAAAATGACATAATTAGAATATTTGTGTTGATCGGGTGGATTTACATGTGATAGTTGTCTCTTCGCTGTGAGGTCTGCTGTGCGAAGACCTGCCCGTGCGTTGTACGAGCTCCGCCCCTGCATTCGTGGGTCAATACAAATTTCATCTCCTCCCCGCCCCTTCATTTACTGTGGCTCGGTTTCCGGATGAAACTTTCTAGATTTTGGTAATTAAATTAATTTATCAGTATGCGTGACCAGTATGCGTCTCCCGTTCGAGAGGGCGACATCTGTAAATATGCATGTCTTTGCATATTTATAACCGCCATACTTTCGAATTGTCCAACATTATCCATGGACAACCCGAGTATGTGTAGATTGGGTTTGTTTTCCCGTATGTTGTGCTCTGGATCCGATGAGGAATTTCGTCAGTGCCTCCCTGTTGTTCTCCGGATACACATCCTCTCTGTTTATTGCGGAGATGTGTATCAGGAGAACAGCAGGGAGGTGCTGCCGAAATTTTGCGTTGGATCCGGAGCAGAGCATGGGAAAACGAACCCAATCTACACATAGTCGGGTGGGATTAGGACCTATATTTACCTATTAGCGTGTAGGTTGCCTGGACGTAATAAAAATGGCGAACCTGATTAACCGATGAATATAAATGCTAAATTATATATAAATATATTTCTTCTGTCTTTAGTAGCTACGCAAGACAAGTGATCGTGCGTGGATGTATACTGGTCACCCTAGTCAGAAAGAGATGACGAAAGAATGGTTTGTAAAAACAAAGGAATTTGTGAAAGCCGCATTCGCAAACGGCCAAGAAAGAAACTATTGCCCCTGTCCTGGATGCGACAACTATAAAAAGACGACAGAGGCTGTAAGGATTAAACACCTGCAGAGGAGGGGTTTTAAGCCTAATTATACGGTGTGGACATTTCATGGTGAGTCTATACAACGCACAAGAGCTGAGGTGGTCCGTCGTCGCACGGACGAGCATGGTACCGGGATCGAAGACATGGTGCAAGACTTTGATGATGCTCGAGATTTGGAAGATGAGAAGGAGGAATCTGCAAAGGCCTTTTATGAAATGTTGGAGTCTTCAAAACATCCTCTCCATGAGCACACTGAGCACTGTCAGCTGGATGCAATTCCACAAGTAATGGCTCTGAAGGCTCAGTTCAACTTGGGAAGAGAATGCTACGACGCGATGATGACACTATTTGTACGCTTCCTACCCAAAGGCCATGTCATGCCTGCAAACGTGTACCAGTCGGACAAAATACTTCATGTACTTAAGATGCCCTATGAGAAGATAGATGCATGTGAGAAAGGATGTGTCTTATTTAGGAAGGAGTATGCACACTTGGACTATTGTCCCCAATTGCGAGTCTTGCAGGTATCTTGTGGTAGACAACGGTATGGGTGAGAAGAGGCAGACCAAAATCGCAGTTAGTGTTCTTCGGTATATGCCAATCGTACCAAGACTTCAACGTCTTTTCATGGTCGAAGAGACAGCCAGACATATGACATGACACAAATTGGGCAAAAGAACCGAACTAGATGTGGATGGGAATAAGATGATGGTACACACATCAGATGCGGAAGCGTGGAAACATTTTGATGGATTGCATCAGGATAAAGCGGCAGATCCAAGGAATCCTCGAGTCTGCGCCGCAACGGATGGTTTTAATCCCTTCGGCATGACGGCAACCCAATACAGTTGTTGGCCTGTATTTTTCATTCCACTCAATCTCCCCCCCCCCCGGGCAGATTATGCAAAGAAAGAACATATTTTTTACGTTGATAATTCCAGGGCCCAATTATCCGGGGAAGAATATGAATGTGTACCTGCAACCGCTTAAGGATGAATTGGAAGAAGCTTGGGATAATGGGGTCAAGACATACGATGCCGCTAGAAAAGAAAACTTCAAAATGCATGTGTGGTACATGTACTCTATGCATGACTTGCCAGCATATGCGCTATTCTCTGGATGGTGTGTGCATGGAAGGTTCCCGTTCCCCCAATGCAAGGCAGCTCTTCAGTTTCATTGGTTGCAGGAGGGTTGGAAGTATTCTTGCTTTAACTTGCATAGACAGTTCCTGGATCCTGACCATCAGTTCAGAAAAGACAAGAAGAACTTTACCAAAGGTAAAGTTGTCAAAAACTTGGCACCACCTGCGTTCACAGGCCAACAGATCCTGGATCAGTTAAACGCCCTCGAGCCTGATCCAGAGCGTCCAGGGTATTTCAAGGGGTATAATTCAAAACACGCATGGACTCACAAGCCATGCTTCTGGGATCTGCCTTACTTCAAAGACCTCCTTCTTCCACACAATATCGACATGATGCACACTAAAAAGAATATCGGAGAGGCTATTTTTGGTACATTGTTCGACATAGATGGGAAGACAAAGGATAATACTAAGGCTAGAGTCGATCAAGAGACACTATGTCATAGACAGTTACAAAACATGCGAGAAGGCAAAGGAAAGCAGAAGTGGTCGAAGCCAAAGGCCTGATTCAATCTTGGAAGGCCAGCTATGAGGGAAATTATCTTGTGGGTCAAAATGCACTTCATGTTCCTTGATGGGTATGCAGCGAATCTAAAGAGGGGAGCGAGTCTTGAAAAATTAAAAATCTTTGGTCTCAAGAGTCATGATTGGCACATATGGCTAGAGCGGGTAATGCCGGTGATGTTACGTGGCTTTATTCCTGAGGATGAATGGCTAGTACTGGCGGATCTTAGCTATTTCTTCCGTGTTCTTTGTGCGAAAGAATTGTCGCCTGGCGTGGTAGAAGACATGGAGGAGTTTGCACCGGAGTTGTTGTGCAAGTTAGAGAAGATCTTTCCACCGGGCTTCTTTAATCCAATGCAGCATTTGATTTTACATCTACCGACCGAGGCAAGATTGAGTGGGCCCGTGCAAGATCGTTGGTGCTATGCAACTGAGAGGATGCAGAAGCCCCTTCGAGCTAAATGTAAAAAATAAGCGTAGAATTGAAGCATCGATGGCTGAAGCATTCATTACTGAGGAGGTGGCAAACTTTGTGACAGCACACTACGAAGCCAAAAATCATCATTTGCATAATCCGAAGCCTCGGCACAATGATGTAGACCCTAAAAAAGGTGGGTCCAACCTCAGCCTATTCAAAGGGAAGCACCAGCCGGTGCTTCGAAACCAATAACGTTGGATGTCGAAAAATGGCGGAACATTTCTTTGTATATCTTCAACAACCTAACAGAAGTGCGGCCATACATCGAGTGAGTTCTCGGCACATTTCCCGTAACTTCTAATTCATTTGAACTGCTCTTATTCCCGGATAATTCAAACAGCCGTTATGTCGCCAAATTCTCGGATGGAGCGGTGATTGAAAATGATTCCGTCGAAGAGTATGAGCTTCTGTCAAAGACAGGAGGCGGCTATCCCGGTTTCATCTCTTGGTTCAAACAAACGGTAATTATCAATAATGGACCATTTCATTTCTTGGTCTAACTTGCGGCTAATGCAACAATCATTTCGTATTGAACTTGTAGGCTAATTCGGAGTCTATGGACGCCGAATTGAGACAAGTCGCTAATGGTTTTGACTATAAGGTTCGTTCATTTGAGAAATACAACATCAACGGGTATCTCTTTCGTACCTTTGGAAAAGAGCTATCTATGCCCGACTGGAAATCTACAAATTGTGGTGTCTCTGCTATCGGCGAAGGTGTTATCGAGTATTATGGAAGAGTTGAAGCAATTTATGAACTTCAATTCTATGGTGAAAACCCACCGAACGTCGTAGTCTTCAAATGTTATTGGTTCCAGCCGAAGAAGACTAGAAGGACTCATGAACATATAGGACTAGTCGAAATCAATCCAAACACCCATTTAGATGTTCCCGATGTCTATATTACGGCTGAACAGGCGACCCAAGTTTTCTATCTACCGTGGGCATGCCAAACGGATAAGAATCTGGAAGGTTGGTATGTTGTTTATGAAGTGCCGCCACATGTCAGACCACCTCTCCCAAATGAATAGGATTATGAACCTCACATTAACCAAGACACATATGATGGAGAATTCTTCCAAGAAACACGTCTTTCCAAGAAATGTTTCAAGAACCGCCGTGCTTCACCCAAGAACATGGAAGTAGACAGCGATAATGAATCCGACTCTAGCCCTGAGCCGGAACCAGAAGACCTGGAACTCGTAGAGGTTACTGATGCGGATGACCTATCAATGCTTCAACGATTAAAGGAAGGCCTTTCACAACTTCACGCCGTTGAACCCGACGAGCACGTCATTCATGAAGACATGCGTGATAGTGATGATGATGATGCATTTATTGATGATGATTATTAGTTTGTAAGATTCACAACTTAAATTATATATTTTTTAATCTTTGTTATTCATCTACATATTATTATTCATGTCAGTTATTCAATTTTTTACGTTGTACTAATTTCTATTAATATTTATCATGGCAGGTCACAATGTGTGGAAAGATGGTGGGCGCTAGTCCAGATCGCTCGACGGGTTCTTCCCAGGCGCCCCGCACGAGGGGTGGTACTTCCCTTCCACCCCTATCTCTCCGTAGAGCCTTGGCAGACAGTCTGTCGACACCACCCGTGGGTTCTTCTTCGTCGGAGGCATTGCCCACTGGGAGAGGTGCTGGTCGGGTAGGGAAGAAGGGGAAGGGTACAGGGATAGGTGGTGGCTGCGGAAGATCAAGGAGGACTGTTGAGCCGTCCTCGCCACCACCACCAGCTCATTCACCCGAGCATAGGACTACTATGGTCGACCCATTTGCAGAGGAGGCTACGGGGACTCCGTTCCAGGAGCCTGGTGTTGATGGGCATTCGTCCCTTGAGACTCCAGTCTAGGAGAAGCCTCGGGTCGAGGTGCATTCGGCCCACGAGACTACGGTTCCGAAGGCTTCACCCGACGTGGAGACGCCCGGATGGGAGACCTGGCCGGATCGTACCGAGTTGCCGGATTGGACCAAGGGTCCGGGTGGCTCAGGGGGCGGGGATGAGCTTACGGATAGTGAGGGCGATGTGCAGGTGGACGGGGCCATCGTGTACAAGCGTGGTAGTACACGTCTCCCGGTTGCGCCGGCTACCCGCGAGCAGAGGCCGGTGATTAAACCTGAAGGTGATAGGTAAGTACATTTACTCTTTTTTTAGCTTTTTCCTTCAAGTTTGTTCAAATATCTAATGCGTTGACCTTATCATACTGCAGGGGATGGGTACACCCTCTTGGAGTCCGCAGGCCAAACTCCGTCCTTGGTGTGCTTTGCCGGACAAATTTCCCGGGGTTTGTCACGTTGCCTGGTGAGGGTCAGGTTCCTACACTAGGATTTTCCTGGGAGCACTACCAGGCTGCGCAGGCCCCGCCGGAGGAGATTATAGATGGTGTCTTGTGCCACAAGAGGGCCGAGATGGTGATCAAGAGCTTTTGGGTAAATTATCCTTTTACAGAATCTAAAATTAACAATATAGCTAATTATTGTACTAATCGGTGTTTTCACGTTTGATTGCAGACCTTCTATAGGTGTGAGGATGGATATGAGGAGGAGGCGGCCAGGGCTCTCGAGGCCGAGTGTAGGCGGTTACTACAGAACTTGCGCCACGAGGCTCGGCCGCAGGCTATTCGAGATTACTAGGCCACACGTGGTATTAAGAAGTAGAAGAAGGATTGCCGCAGAAAGTTTCTGAAGAAGGAGTAATACATGAAGGTAATTACCTATTCTTAAGTCCTTCTACCTATTTTTCTTGATTTCATTAATAGGTGTAGCGCTCAAAATTCTTTCTAATAACTTATAGGTGCCCCCGAGATGGTGTGCGGATAAGATGGATTGTTGGGAGGCATTGGTTGATGAGTGGTGCACGGGCAGCTGGCGAGCCATCCACGAGAATGGGAAGGATCGGCGTAGCCAAATGGTTGGTGTGCCACATTATCAAGGCAGCGCCAACTTACTTCAGTTCGGACGAAACTGGGTATGTGATTTGCTTCATGATTCATGCAATTCATTCTTCATGCTAATATTTTGTTCCTCTCTTTTAGGCGCACCACAATAAGACGGAGATGCCACACTTGTACGACCTTTATGGCATGGCCCATACTGCCACGTACAAGAAGGCGAAGGCATTCTCTGAGTCTGACCTGGATGATCCCAATAACTTCACCAACATATCATCCCACCAGAAGCTCGTGGTATACAGGGACGCGGGGAAGGCTACGAAAGGGGATGACTTTAACCCTAGCGAGGAACCTTTGGATCCAGAGCTGGTGATGATATCTGGTGGCGGGAGGCCCCATGGCTCGATAGCCATTGGAGATGGGATAATACGTTGTCCACTCACTCTCTCGGAGATCAAGGTGCGCCAATTTTGCAGCTGTCCTGAGATAATGCGTCGTCCACGGCTAGTCGATCTTGCCATCGAGGTTAGTTGTATGGACTAAGAACACTTTCATCCATTTCATTATGTGTGTCACCATAGATCATTACTCTGGTAACGAGGAATGGTGTTTCAGGCTGCTCTTCAGAAAGAGAGATTGGCAAACCAGGCTGCTCTTGAGAAAGAAAGATTGGCAAGCCAGGCTGCTCTTGAGGCTGCTATTGAGAAAGAGAGATTGGCAAGTCAGGCTGCTCTTGATGAGAGGGGCCAGACCACGACACGATTGATTGAGGAGGAGAGGTGCCGAAATGAGGCGGGTCAAAGGGCCTTGTACGAGCTTTTTGTGGTAAGTTTTTTTTCACATTAGCCAAATCATGTGTGTAAGGTCTGTTTCATTACTAACTAATACGACCCACTCTTCAGGGTTTGTGTGAGAAGAGCGGTCAAGTCCCTCCGCCGATGCCCGTCTTCTCTTCGATTGGCACGGTGAGTTTCATTATAAACTAGTATTAATAATTGAGTATCATCATGCTAATTGAGACATTGCAAAATATCTATTATGCAGAATAACTCCCGAGCGGCATCGCACGACCCTTCTCCAGGTGTTTCTCCTCCTTGATGACCAGTACGGTAAGTTTCTCTTCTCCTCTGTCATATTATACTTGCCTTAATTTCCCCAACAATGACATAATTAGCCCATTTAGCTCCAGAAAGATATAGTTAGCTAATTTAGATCCAAGAAGAGGAGAAGAAATAGGCAAAATGAAAAGAAAGAAGAAGAAGAAGAAGAGAAGAAGTAGGAGGAGGAGAAGGAGGAGAAGGCCAAGGACCTTCTAGTCCTTCTCCTCCTCCTCCTCCTTCTCCTCCTTCTTCTTTATTTCTTCTTCTTCTCCTCCTCCTCCTCCTCTTTCTTCTCCTATTTCATATTCTCCTTGCCTTAATTGCCCCAACAATGACATAATTAGCCCATTTAGCTCCAAAATGCCATAATAAGCTCAAAATGGCATAAGAACCTTGGTTAGCTCATTAATATTATATACTTAGCTTGTTTTCCTCTAAAATGAGATAATTAGCCCATTTAACTCCAAAAAGACATAGCTTGGTAATTTAGCTCCAAGAAGAGGAGAAGAGGAGAAGAAATAGGAAAAATTAAAAGAAAGAAGAAGAAGAAGAAGAAGAGAAGAAGGGGAAGGAGGAGGAAGAGGAGGATGAGAAGGAGGAGAAGGCCAAGGACCTTCTAGTCCTTCTCCTCCTCCTCCTCCTTCTCCTCCTTCTTCTTTATTTCTTCTTCTTCTCCTCCTCCTCCTCTTTCTTCTCCTATTTCATATTCTCCTTGCCTTAATTTCCCCAACAATGACATAATTAGCCCATTTAGCTCCAAAATGCCATAATAACCTCAAAATGGCATAAGAACCTTGGTTAGCTCATTAATATTATATACTTAGCTTGTTTTCCTCTAAAATGAGATAATTAGCCCATTTAGCTCCAAAAAGACATAGTTAGCTAATTTATCTCCAAGAAGAGGAGAAGAAATAGGAAAAATGAAAAGAAAGAAGAAGAAGAAGAAGAGAAGAAGGAGGAGGGGGAGGAGGAGGAGAAGGAGGAGAAGGCCAAGGACCTTCTAGTCCTTCTCCTCCTTCTTATTTATTTCTTGTTCTTCTCCTCCTCCTCCTCTTTATTCTCCTATTTTATAATCTCCTTGCCTTAATTTCCCCAAAAATGACATAATTAGCCCATTTAGCTCCAAAATGCCATAATAACCTCAAAATGGCATAAGAACCTTGGTTAGCTCATTAATATTATATACTTAGCTTGTTTTCCTCTAAAATAGGATAATTAGCCCATTTAGCTCCAAAAAGACACAGTTAGCTAATTTATCTCCAAGAAGAGGAGAAGAGGAGAAATGAAAAGGAAGAACAAAAAGAAGAAGAGAAAGAGAAGAGAAGGAGAAGGAGAGGAAGGAGGAGGAGAAGAAGGAGAAGGAGGAGGAAAAGGAGGAGAAGGCCAAGGACCTTCTAGTCCTTCTCCTCCTCCTCCTCCTTCTCCTCCTTCTTCTTTATTTCTTCTTCTTCTCCTCCTCCTCCTCTTTCCTCTCCTCTTTCATATTCTCCTTGCCTTAATTTCCCCAACAATGACATAATTAGCCCAGTTAGCTCCAAAATGCCATAATAAGCTCAAAATGGCATAAGAACCTTGGTTAGCTCATTAATATTATATACTTAGCTTGTTTTACTCTAAAATGAGATAATTAGCCCATTTAGCTCCAAAAAGACATACTTAGCTAATTTATCTCCAAGAAGAGGAGAAGAGGAGAAGAAATAGGAAAAATGAAAAGAAAGAAGAAGAAGAAGAGAAGAAGGAGAAGGAGGAGGAGGAGGAGGAGGAGGAGAAGGAGGAGAAGGCCAAGGACCTTCTAGTCCTTCTCCTCCTCCTCCTCCTTCTCCTCCTTCTTCTTTATTTATTATTCTTCTCCTCCTCTTCCTCTTTCTTCTCCTCTTCCATATTCTCCAAGCCTTAATTTCCCCAACAATGATATAATTAGCCAATTTATCTCCTAAAAGACATTATAAGCTCAAAATGGCATAAGAACCTTGGTTAGCTCATTAATATTATATACTTAGCTTGTTTTCCTCTATAATGACATAATTAGCCCATTTAGCTCCAAAAATACATAGTTAGCTAATTTAGCTCCAAGAAGAGGAGAAGAGGAGAAATGAAAAGAAGGAAGAAGAAGAAGAAGAACAGAAGAAGAGAAGGAGAAGGAGAAGGAGAAGGAGAAGAAGAAGAAGGAGGAGGAGAAGAAGAGAAGAAGAAGGATAAGGAGGAGAAGAAGGCGAAGGATCCCTCCTTCTTCTCTTCCTTCTTCTCCTTCTCCTTCTCTTCTTTTTTCTTCTTCTCCTCCTCCTTCTCCTTGCCTTCCCCTTCCCCTCCTCCTCCTCCTCCTCCTCCTTCTTGTTTTTCTTCTCCTTGTTCTCTTCTTACTTCTTCTCTTCTTCAATTTAGCTTATTTGTCATATATATGTTGTTGTTCTTCTTCTGACTTTCTTATTCCCATTTTGCACATTGGATGTACTACATGCATGGAAGCTGGCATTGGAGTGCTTTAGTTTTCGTTTTTATTTGAGTTGATGAACAATGTGGAACTATATGTATATGTATATATGGATGAACAATATGTGTGCAACTATATGTATGTATATATGGATGAAACTTTGTATGTGTTGGTTCTTTTGATATATGGGATGTACGTTGATGAACAAATGGCATTGATGAGCTTTATATGTATATCATGTATGTGTTGTGACCTATTTATCATATATGTGCTATGAATTATATGTATATGTGCTGTGAAATAGAAAAAATAAACAAAAATGTGACAATATAGGCTCTTTGCCATCTGCCAGCTGATGGAAAAGGCCTTTGCCGTCAGCTGGCCGATGGCAAAGGTGCCACGTGGCGCCCAGCTGTGCAACCTGGGCAGTAGCAGCTGGCCATATAGTATCTTTGCCGTCTGCTTCCAGGGGGCTAGACGGCAAAGAAGAGGGCACAAAGGAGGGGGGAGGGGTAGGCAAACGGCAAAGAGTGGATGGGGGAGGAGGAGGAGGCAGACGGCAAAGAAGAGGGGGGGAGGAGGAGGCAGACGGTAAAGAAGAGGGGGGAGGCAGACGGCAAAGCCTCCATGAGCCCTAACGGAGGCAACGCCTGTCGGCTGCCGTGTCGATCACTTTGCCGACTGTTCCGATGAAAAGCTGATGGCAAAGATCTTTGTCGTCCGCTTTGGGTAGACAGACGGCAAATAAGGTACGATGCCGTCGTAGGCTGACGCGGAAATTTTGCCGGCCGTGAGATTCTTTGTCGTCTGTGATATTCTCTTTGTCGTCCGGGATTTACGCTTTGCCGTCTGTGATGGCAGACGGCAAAGAAGCTGATTCCTGTAGTGATAGGTGAATGTAGGGCCTTTTCTGCTTATCAGGCATGCCCTTTCATATGAGCATGATCGCGTTGTCATTGAGGTGCTTGTCATATACTTAACCCGGTGTGAGATCCTTGGGGTTCACGGGGTTGTAACCTTTCTCCAAGATCTCCAGCAGCTCATCATTGGCAAACCTAAGATGATCCTACATACCAACTCTCCACAAAGAAAAATCAGCAGTGTCATCAAGTAAAGGAGGGTTCCCCCAGCGTTATACTTTGGTTTCTCCACTCTAGGTTTTTCATATAGCCATGGAACACCGATGTTGTCACCAACTTGGGGTTGTTGGCCCAAATTAGGGAGAGATGCATTTGGTTGTTTTATCACACCCATTGAGTTCTCTAGTGGTGGATTTCTTGCACCTAATGCATCCAACCTCATTTTGACCAAGGCCTCAATGGAAGCATAATGATCGTCCTTCTGCTTATCAAGGGCTCTTTCAAGATCCTCAAAAGTGAAGGTATCCTTTCATCCGTAGATGAGGACCCTCTCTCAAGAGGAAGTGCAGTCAGAGGTTTCCCATCCTTATCCATCTCGCTCTAGGTCGGTTAAGCCACACGATTAGAGCACGAGGCTCTAGGCGTTGGGGAAATGCACACAACAGGCAATTCACTCTCTCTCATCACTGGTGGCCATCTTCATCATCACGGCAGTTTCCATGATGAGGAGGGAGTAGTTTATCCTCGGGGCTGAGGGTATGTCCCAATAGCTTTGTGTTTTATCTCTCTCTCTCTATCTGTCTCTCTCTCATGTTCTTGAGATGTCCCGATCTTTCTTGATGTATGACGAGCTTTGTTAATATAGTTGGATATCATATGGTGTTTCTCCCTTGCTATCTGGATGTGATGAATTGAATCTTTCCCTTTGAGATTTTGTTGTGTTGTATTTAATATTTAATTTAAGATCACTTGATGTATGTCTTGCATGTGGATACCCGTGCTGATAATGGGGTGATCTATGGATATGGGTTGATACACGTTATTGTTCTACTTTCTCTGGTAGAATTCTTGGGATACTCTTTGAAGTTATTTGTGTTGGATTGAATATGATGAATCTGAAATTGTTTGATGTGTGTCAAATAATTAACCCACAAATATTTGAGGTGACATTGGAGTATCTAGGTGACATTAGGGTTCATTGATGTGTATCATAGGTGTTATTCTAGTACGTACTCTAGGGCTGTTTGTGACACTTGTAGGAATAGCTCAATAGATTTATCAGAAATTATAGCTTTAAGGTAGATCTACTACCTAAAACATTTTCATCTTATGTTCTCCTCTACTTATGAACTTTGGAGTAATTCTTTGTTGCACATTGAGGGATGATAATATGGTTATATTATGTTAGCATTGTTGAGAGATTGCACTAGTGAAAGTATGAACCCAAGGCCTTATTTCCAAGAATTTATACAATGTTTTGCTCGGCGTTTGTCACTTGTTACCTTGCTGTTTTTGTACTTTTAGAACACAAAAAGCTATATCTACTATCCATATTACACTTGTATCATCATCTCTTTGCCGAACTAGTGCACCTATACAATTTGCCATTGTATTGGTTGTGTTGGGGACCCAAGAGATTACTTGTATTTGATTGCAGCATTGTTTGAGAGAGACCATATTCATGCTACACCTCCCACAGATTGGTAAACCTTAGGTCATCCACTTGAGGGAAATTTTATACTATCCTACAAAACTCTGCGCTTGGAGGCCCAACGGAGTCCACAAGAATAAAGTTGTGTAGTGGCATCATGAAACTCGATCCCAAGTGGATGTTATCTCTCTTAATTTATTTATTGCATAGCGTAGGATTATTCATCATTTCTGTCCCTTAATTTCTTTATTGTGTAGAGTAGGATAATTATTTGTTAGTGTCCATGCTATCGTCGAAACGGATCAACATGCCAAAATGTTACATGGACGCCATCGCATAAGTACGAAAACGTTCTCATAGCGGGTCGTTATTGGTATCTCCTACTAATAATGAGTGGACCCTAATCTATCAAGGCCCATAGTAGCTCATATGGTCCAGGTTAATAGGTCTGTAACAATCTTGGGACTTTACACGACCGAAATGGAGTGTGCGCCCATCCCAACAAGGGCCCTTAACTAGTCAAAATATCGATTGGGACAATAGCAGGTCAAAATAAAACTCAGTTAACGCTTGACCCAATTTTTTGGTAGTTGAAAGGATCGAGATGGACTTAGAGGGGGGTGAATAAGCACAATTACAAATTTTAGTTGTTACTTAGCAATTTTAGGCAATAATGCGGAATATGAATTGTAGCCTAACAATTGCAATGGTGATAAGGTGACAAGTATGATATACAAGTTAACCACCTAAACAGATCAACAAGCAACAATATGAAACATGTAAGGATACAAATAACCACAAGTAAGGAGCTAGGGTTAGGAATAACCGCAAGTCCAAGAGACGAGGATGTATCCCGGTGTTCACTTCCTTGGAGGGAAGCTACGTCACCGGTTAGAGAGGTGGATGTTACCATGAAGGAACACCAACGCCACGAAGGCTCACCCTATTCTCTCCTTGAGACAACACCACAAAGGCATTTCTCAACCACTAGTGGTAGTCCTTGAGGTGTGTTCCAAACCCTCACAAACTTTCCGGGGGAAATCAAAATGAATTATTCCTCACCGGAGTACTCCTACTGCCTAGGAGTCTCCAACCTTCAAGAGTAACAAGATGTAGCACGAAAACAAGGGGGATTCAACTTTTGCATTGGTGTATGTGCAGATGAGGAACTCCTTCTTCACTCCTCAAAAGGTAAAGAGCTCTGGTTGGCTAAGGAAGGAGAACTCCAAGAAATCTAGGTCTGAAAATGGTGGAGAGAGAAATGAAATCGTCACCTTCTTCGTGGGGAAGAAGAAGACTATTTGTAGGTGGGGACCGAATCCAGTCGTTGGAGCCAGATTCCTGCGAAGACCAAAAGTTCCGGATATGCACGGAAGTTCTGGACCACGGAAGTTCCGGCCAAGTTCCGGGCTATCCAAAGATTTTTCCTCCTCCCTGGGGTACCACGGAAGCTGCAAGGACTGTGGGCGGAAGTTCCGCGGCCCGGAAGTTCCGGAGGATGGATGTTTCGGCCAGGTTCCGGGAAAAACAAAGAGTTTGCACAAAAGTGCAGTTTTTCTAGGTGACCCGGAAGCTTCCCGGAACCATCCAACCCTTCCCGTCCCCGAAAGTTCTGGTTGTCCCGGATGATCCATCCTTATCAGAACCATTACACGAGTATACTATTTAGACCACTTTTGAGAATTGGTTATGTCAAATCATATGTGTACGTGAAGTTGAATCCCATATGTTTTCATGATGCACCCCCTCTTAATAGTGAGGCCGCCCTAAAGGACTCAAGAGAGAAGAAAACACTATGGCACATGCTTTTTACCTTTTCTGAGTAGAGGGAGAATAACAATCCATGCTTCACTTCAGATTTGACGGTGTTGTTTACACTAGAGCATGTGGCTAGAAACACAAATGAAATTGTCATGGATGTCAAAAAATGGTAAGGGAAACAATGCACTTTTAGTACTTCGTTAACAAGACAAAATCAAATTGGGCGATAATAGGTCGCTACTGAATGCGGGCCTTTAACACACCGAAATTCTGGTTGGGCTAGAATTGTGCAATTGGGGACATGAACTGTTAATGGACCAAAAGTTAGAAAGGACCGTTTATGGTGTAATAGTTTTGTGGGCCATCAAAAGGTTGAAAGATGCACGAGGCTGGAATTTGGCCCAACTACATACAGGGCCGCTAAAAGGTCCAAAGTTCTAGAGCATGGCAATTGGTCCATCTCTAGAATGGGAAGATAAGAGGCCGAAAGGACCTTGGGTCGCAAATGGGCCCAAAGAAAAAGTGGACTATTAACGGGCTTGAATGGGCGATGGGTCACAATGGTGTCAAAACATTAACCGACCACTGACGGACCCAATTGGGTGGACCCATATGAACCGTGGTTGTAAATGGGCCAGGCACAAGTAGACCCTTAGCGGGCCAACCCAATAATATTGATTGGAAAATGAACTGTTGTTGGGTTGTGCGATGTGTCAATGTATCATAGGCGCATCGTATCCATTGGCTGGTTGACATCTCTCCCAACATAGAGCCGACACATGGAGCCCCTCGCGAATCAGAAAATGACACATGGAAAATCATCATTAGTCGGGGTTGTTAACGGGTATCAGATACAAAACCGGCACCCGATACCTTAACGGCGACCCATTATGGTGGCTGCCACATATCGTTTACCCTTGACGAAATCACTTCTACGATGCTCCATTTGTCGTCATGAAAGTGAACACTTCCGTGATGATAATTTTATTATAGTCATGGCACCTACAACACATGTAAGACTATCTTCATTCTGTCATAAAATTGTCATGGATTTACATGCGTGACCAAAAACGTGACCTACCGTGACAAACATGTATTATCGTGGACGTGTTTTTTGGTAATGATACCTTTCCTAATCAGTAAACCTAGCACCTTTTTTAGTCTAAACTATTGTAAGTTTGTACCCGTGCATCGTATAAGAATGTTCCATATATATAATGATCTACTTTTTGTGTACTACATAATGGTGGCATTTGCCTCCATGAATAAAATTGTGAGCATGAAATCTGTGTTGCAAAAGTGCATCATGATTTAAACTACAAAATCTATTAACACTTTCATATTTTCATGATGTTTCCCATTGATCTATATCTCATATTCTTATGGCTCCAACATGTATTTTGTCTACATAATGTGTAGTTTCATTACATGTCCTTGGTTTCCATGTGAAACATCTCTAGCATATTAATTTCTTGCATATAGTTAATAGAAAGTTCCATTTTATAATAGTCATAATAATTAACCCATGCATCATATCAATTGGTACCATTGGAGTAAAATGAACATTGCCATGTTTAATGCATGTATATATAATTTTCATAGATATTAAAATTGGTTTACTTTATGTTTGTTGCCTCCGAAGTTAGCATCATAATGTTACTGTTTTGCAGACTCCATATTTTCACGAAGTCCCTAAACTTTAACATGACATTGCATTTCATGAAAATCATATTAAATTATGTTGATTCCTATGAACCTGAACCTTATACAAACTTTGTAGCATGTAGTCTCTAATGTAAGTGCATATCCTTTTCTTACATTTTAGCATAATGCATATTGATGTTTTCTTGCTCCTAAGTAGGCATCGTAGTGTTTTGGGCAGATTATAATTAAAACTTGTGTTAAATGTAATTTTTGATCCATATCTCCATTTTGATCATGTCATATATGAAATTTTCTTAGAATTGCATGTAGTTGCATAATATTAACTCTCATCCATGGTTAAAATATTTGTAACTATTGTTTGCATGTATTTTTACATTCATGGTTTGCTAAAGTTTGGTACATATCTATTGAAATGTAGCTCCAAATTAAATGAACTATATGTATACATTGCTTAGAAAAAATGTGTATAATAACATGGTGCACTACATTTTCCTGTTTAACAAGTATAATATTGTGTATAGGGCATAACAGTACCAAATTCAAAAATTGCACACGGGGTCGTTCAAAAATGCTATATGTTATTTCTGGACTCATTTTAATTCTTAGTGAATAAACGAGAGTGAAGTAAATAACTAGAAAATGGAGTTTAATCAATATGCAATTCAGTTAATGTGTAGCATTTGATTGTTGCACCTTGCCATGACATGCATCATTAAAAGGACATGCATCATACTCGATTATGCATCATGTCGTGATTATGCATGTTCGTCTACCGTGTGCTATTTTCTTTTTTTGATTTCACTTCTTCTCGATAGAGTTCCAATAAGCATATAACCTCATGTATCCTAACAAACTGTTGTTTGGCTATTTTACCGCTTTGCTCAACCCCTCTTATAATGTTGCAAGTCGCAAGTATAGTTGTAGGTTGTTTCATGTTGGGACATGGATATCATGGGATATCACACTATCTTGATTATTTAATCAATGCATCTATACAATTGGTAAAGGGTGGAAAGCTCGGCATTTTGCTTGGTGTTTTGTTACACTCTTGTCGCCCTAGTTTCCGTTATACTCGTGTTATTTTCCTTGATGAGAGATCATAGCATGTTTGGGGTTTATGCGACCCTCTTCATAATTCCTCTTTGAATAAAACTCTTCCAGCAAAGGCCAACATTGGTACTATTTTCCTAATAATAAATTAAAATTTCTTAGGGACTTTTCGGTCCCCGTGGACTTTTAATAAAATAGGCATGTGCTCCTCATGAGTGTTGGTCCAAAATAGAGCCACTTGAAGTGCCACCTTAGGGAAATTCGGGTTTTTTGTTGTTGTTGGTAGTGCTCATTTGCTCGTGTCCTTGGAACGAGATATGTGTGACTCCTATCGGGATCGTCGACACGCCGGGAAGTCTTGTTGAACTTGTTTTACCTTAGTCGAATGTCTTGTGCACCGGGATTCTAAGGACTAGTTGGTTATGCTTGTTCGTCTATCGTTATCCCAAGGTTGAGGTCTTTCAACATAGCTTGTGATAATTTATGATTGACTAGTTGGACCATCCCTGTGAGGTTAAATCTTTCAGGAAGTTGTGCCTACGGTTATGTGGCGACTTGAAAAGTTTATAATATCTTGTTGTAGATAACTTCAAACTAATTCAATTAAAATACATCAACCGTGTGTGTAATCGTGGTCATATATTCTTGTGGGGATTAAAAAAAAAGTGAACATGACGGGGTTATGATTGACTCGTAAGTAGGTCTCTTCAGGATCACTTCTTAATCATTACTAGTTCATATCCGATTTTGCATAGATCACTCTTCTTATTCTTGTACTCGTAAGTTAGTCAGATATAAAATGCTTAGTTCTCGATGCAGCCTTATCACTAAACATTCCTCACCCATTAAGATTTACCAGTTTTGATACTTATGGTCAAGAGATTGTTGAATCTCGTAAAGGCTCATAAATTACTACAACAATAGGTGCATGTACATGTAAAGTTATGCTTTAACATGAGAGAGATGCTTATTCTATTTGGGGTTCTTCTTATTCATAGGATGGATTCCCGCTTGGCAACTTGGATTAGCAGGGTGGATCTACATTTGCCAATCAAAGGGCACACCCGCGTACATCTCACATCGCCTCCCCGAGCGACGCGACCGGGGCGGACCCTACCTCCCCCGTCGCCAAACCTTCCCTTCCTCCCTCCCTCTTGCCACTGCCATCGGCGCGCGTGGTCGGGTGCTTGCCCGCACGGCGCCGTGAGGCCGGTGGTGGCGGACCCTGCTTAGCAGTCACCGGCTACGTCACTAGAAGAATGTTGTTGACGAGTCCCTGAGTTGATGCCTTCGCGACAACAGAGCCAAAATTGCTCCCAGTTCCTCAACAATTAGCAATTGTCTTGCAATGGCCCACCAGCGCGTGGGTTCGCGGCAGTTTTCGAGGGTAGAGTATTCGACCCAAATTTGTTGATTCGCCAATCAGGAGGTGAGAGAATACTCTCGAGTATTAGCAGCTGAATGTATCAGATTCAACCACACCTGAAAGATTAGTATCTGCAAGCAAAGTATCAGCAGCAAAGTAGTATGATAACAACGGTGTCAGAAACAATCTGTTGACGACAGACTATTCCTAACTGTCGTATCAATGGCGCCAGAAGTTGCCCGTTGACGGAAATTGTCTTTTCTCGTCAACACCGAGCGAACGAGAATTGTAGCAGGTAGCAGCAGTGTAACGAGTAACGGCAGTGGCAAGGTACAGCAGTAGTGACAGCGGTAGCAAGTAGCAACAGTAGCAAGCAACAGTAGCAAGTAACAGCAGTAGCAAGTAGCAACAGTAGTAACAGCAGCAGAGCAAAACAAGTAACATCAGCAGTGGGACAAACTCGTAGGCAAT
The DNA here is from genome assembly GCF_904849725.1 of Hordeum vulgare subsp. vulgare. Lineage (NCBI taxonomy): Eukaryota > Viridiplantae > Streptophyta > Magnoliopsida > Poales > Poaceae > Hordeum > Hordeum vulgare. The sequence goes on from NC_058522.1 coordinate 388,539,872, forward strand.
GAGTCAGTGATTTGTTTGAATGACATTCATCATGCAACAGTTATAACACGGAGAGATATGTGGCTAGCTCCCGTTCATCAATGTGATGTAGGCATGCATTCTGTGTGTAGTCGTACGTTGTTAGGGAAAAGAACTTGCATGACATCTATTGTCCATCCCTCCCGTGGCAGCGTGGTCCAAAAGGATACTACGGGATATTAAGGTTCTCCTTTTAATAAAGAACCGGAACAACACATTAGCACTTGGTGAACACATGAACTCCTCAAACTATGGTCATCGCCGGGAGTGGTTCCGGTTATTGTCACCCCGGGGTTGCCGGGTCATAACACATAGTAGGTAACTACAACTTGCAAGATCGGATCCAAAACACACATATATTGGTGAAAGCATAAAAATTTCAGATCTGAAATCATGGCACTCGAGCCCTAGTGACAAGCATTAAACATGGCAAAGTAGTAGCAACATCAATCTCAGAACATAGTGGATACTAGGGATCAATCCCCATGAAAACTAACTCAATTACATGGTAGATCTCATCCTACTCATCACCGCCCAGCGAGCCTACGAATAGATTACTCACAAACGATGAAGAGCTTCGTGTAATTGGAGAGGGAACAAGGTTGATGATGACGATGGCGACGATTTCCCCTCTCCGGAGCCCAAAACGGACTCCAGATCTGTCCTCCAGATGAAGAAGAGGATGTGGCGGCGCCTCCGTATCGCAAACGCGATGAAATCTTCTTTACTTTTTTTTTCTGGGCGAAAGTGAATTTATAGAGCTGAGTTTGGGGGCGGCACAGCCACGTGGGCCCCACAAGCTTGGTTGCCGCGGCCAGGGGGTGCCGTGGCAACAGGGCTTGTGGCCCACTGGCCCATCCCCTCCGGTGGATTTTTGCGCAGGTATTTTTCATATTTTCTAGAAAAATTCTCCATAAATTTTCAGGACGTTCCGAGAAATTTCATTTCTGCACAAAAACAACACCATGTCAATTCTGCTGAAAACAGCATCAGTCCGGGTTAGTTCCATTCAAATCATACAAATTAGAGTCCAAAACAAGGGCAAAAGAGTTTGGAAAAGTAGATACGACGGAGACGTATCAACTCCCCCGAGCTTAAAACCTTGCTTGTCCTCAAGCAATTTAGTTGACAAACTGAAAGAGAAAGAAAAACTTTGACAAACTCTGTTTGATCTTGTTGTTGCAACTATGTCTAACTCATAACCAGAATTTCAGCAAGATCACAAGTTAACCACATAAGCAAGTGACACAAAGGTCTCACGGTAAACTAATATCAATGGCATAATCAGCTAACGAGCAAATAATAATGAGTTTCAGATACCAACAATTCAATCAAAATAAGCATGAAGCAATATGAATAGGTGGTATCTCGCTAGCTCTTTCTGAGACCGCACAACATAAATGCAGAGCACTTTCAAAGATCAAGGGCTGACTAAACATTGTAATTCATAGGAACGAAGATCCAGTCATAGTCATACTCAATATCAATCAAAAGAAAAGCTTAAAAATGACAGAGGTGCTCTCTAATTGGTGCTTATACAAGAGGAGGATGACTCAACAGGAAAATAAATACACAGGCCCTTCGCAGAGGGAAGCATTGATTTGGAGAGGTGCCAGAGCTCAAGCTTTGAAAATGGAGATAATAATTTTGGGTGGCATGCTTTCATTGTCAACGCAATGACCAAGAGTTCTCAATATCTTCCACGCTACTCATGCTATAGGTGGTTCCCAAACAGAAAAGTAAAGTTTTAACTCCCCCACCACCAATCAATCACACTCCACGGCTAGCCGAATCCTCGGGTACCGTCCATACTAACATCAATCCCGGGGGACTCTTGTTTTACAGTTATGTTTCCGATTTAAGCGTGGAACTGGGCATTCCAATTACCGGCCCCTTTCTCGTGAATGACAGTGAATAAACACATGTCGAGGATAACACGCCTAACATGGAAGATACCAATAGCCCTCTGTCACCACATGAGCGGTTCGCGCATGCAAAACAGATTATTTCTTGAAGGTTTAGAGAATGGCACATGCAAATTTACTTGGAACGGTAGGTAGATACCGCAACTAGGTAGGTATGGTGGACTCTCATGGAAAAACTCTTGGGTTTATGGAAGTGGATGCACAATTAGTATTCCGCTTAGTACAAGTGAAGGCTAGCAAAAGACTGGGAAGCGACCAACTAGAGAGCGACAACAGTCATCAAGATGCAATGAGTTTGACTAACATGGAATGCAAGCATGAACAAGATATAAATCACCATGAACACGAACATCATAGAGGCTATGTTGATTTTGTTTCAACTACATGCATGAACATGCTCCAAGTCAAGCCACTTGAATCATTCTAAGGAGAATACCATCCTATCATACTACATCATGGTCATTTCAAAATCTATGTTGGCATTCAAGACAAACCATTATAATCTCCTAGCTAAATAAGCATGGCATCAGAAACTATGATCTCTAAGTTGTCATTGCAAACATGGTTCTCTCACAACAAAGCTTATTCTGGGACGACAAGCTAGTCATATTTACAAAAACAAAATAGAGAGAGTTCATACCAGCTTTTCGAGTCTCAGTCACTTCATCATATATCATCATTATTGCCTTTTACTTGCACGATCGAACGATGTGAACAATAATAAGAGTGCTCGTGCATCGGACTAAGCTGAATCTGCAGGCAAACACAAAGGAGAAGATAAAGTAATATGGCTCTTCGAAAGCTAAACAGGTATGCATGCAAGAGCCACTAAACATTGTAACCAATATCTTCTACCTTGACCCAAAGAAAAAGAAAACTATTTACACGAGAAAGCTCCCAACAAGCAAAAGAAGAAAGGAAAATCTTTTTGGGTTTTCTCAAAAGGACACAAAAAACAAGAAAACAAGAAAACGAAAATAAACTAGCATGGATAATACAGTGGCAAAGCGTAAACACCGACGAACAAAGTAAAAGCATAAGCATGAATGTAAGGTCGGTGAGAACACGTACTCCCCCAAGCTTAGGCTTTTGGCCTAGCTTGGTCTACTCCCAAGGACGGTCCTGTCGAAATCCAAAATCATAATCGGGGTTATACGGGAGCGTTGCAGCCACTACCTGAATAGCTGCCTCACGAAGACGAGCAGCCGTCGCCTCCCTCTGATACTCCTCTACCTCTCCTATGGTTATGTAGTATCTCCGTTTTACCTGAAAGTCAAAGAAAGTAGGAGCAGGAGGGTAATATGGAATACACGCTGCCAGTTAAATATCAATCGGTATAGGAGGGATTCATCATCCCTCTCAAGAAACTGGTAGCGTGTCAAAGCGACGCGGTCAAGGAAAGCTGTATGGAGCGGGGGATCTCCTCTGCGGATGGGTACTCCAAGAAAATTTGCTATGCGAGTGGCATAGATGCCGCCAAAGAAATCTCCCTCAATAGTGTTCTTATTTGACCTCCTTGCTATAATAGCTGCCATGTTGAAGCTGTTGTCACCCGTAACTGCGCTCTTAAGGATACTAAGGTCAGATGCGCATAGGTGACAATGTTCAACCTTACCGTTAATGCATCTACCTATGAAGAGGGCAGAGTAGTGCAAGGCTGGGAAATGAATGCTTCCTATGGTAGCTTGCGTGATGTCTCTAGTTTCTCCAACAGATATACTAGAGAGAAAAAATCTCTAACCGAAGATTTAGCAGGATCTTTAAGATTACCCCCATCCGGTATTTTGCAAATCCTATTAAAATCCTCCAAATCCATGGCATAGGATTTATCATACAGATCAAACAGTATGGATGAGTCACGGCCAACTAAAAATTTAAATCTACACACGAAAGAGGCAGTGAGCATAGCATACTGTTCACACTTATGTGAGAGGAATTCTTCTAACCCGGCATTGCGGACAAGTGTATCAAAATCATCCTTGAAGCCTGTTTCGATCATGAACTCATCGGAAGGCCATTCACATGGTTGTACCGGTGCGTCCCTTAGTTGATAAGGAGCGGGCTCCCGAATGGAAAGACGGGGACCCTTCTTACTTTAGGAACCACCATGAAACTTCCTCCTGAACATAATTTCTCTTTGCTGAAATTTTGAAGTTCACGAGAAAAGTGAATAAAGACCAATCACACCTTGTAGCAACTACTCCTACTAGTGCCTAGAGACCGTATCACGTGCTAAAACTACTTGGGACCAGCTAAAATCAACATTTCAAGCTCAAGAACAGGGTCACCAAGGTAGCAAGAATACGCAAAGGATAAAGCACTAGAGCAAAAACTAATTGGACCAATGGAGGAGTCACTTACCAAGGAGTATTTTTCCCAAAACGGTTCGGGAATGATGCTTTGAGCAAGGAGATCGAAAATCACAGCCAAATGAGCAAGAACACGGGTTTCAGCTGCGAAACAATTTTTCTGGAGGAAGAAGAAGAGGATGGGAGCTGGAATGAGTGGAGGGGGGCCCTGTGGACCCCACAAGCTTGCTCCTTGCGGCCAGAGGGGGTGGCCGCGGTGACAGGGCTTGTGGCCCACTGGGGTGGCCCCCAGGCCAGCTCACAGTCCCAGTATTTTTCAAATATTCCAGAAAAAATCATACTAGATTTTCAGGACCATCGGAGAACTTTTATTTTCGGGGTATTTTTCTCCGTGGCGCTAAAACAAAAAACAGGAAAAACTGAACTAAACCTATCATTTTTCTTCTAAGCAAAAAGAAAGTGAAAGCTTCAAACAGAGGTATGTGAATCTTTGATTCATCGATTTCATGGTCATCGAAAGAAATCCGTCAATGGGGTTGATCAAATCCTCAAGACAAAACTTTCTCGAATCACAGAAGAGAATGGAGAATTTTTGAATAGTCACTAGGTCACCTCAATGGGGATATGTATCTCCCCAACAAGAAAATCATACTTCATCTGGACACGAGGAATAGGGCATTGAAAGCTCCCAATAAGAATCGATGAATTTTTTTCGATAGCATTGATGTAATGTACTTGATATCGTTTCTTCAGAAAGTGCACGGTATGCTCATTACCGTTGACATGGAAAGTGACATTGCCTTTGTTGCAATCTATAACAGCCCCTGAAGTGTTTAAAAAGGGCCTTCCGAGGATGACAGCCATGGCGTCGTCCTCCGGAATATCCAAGATAACAAAGTCTGTTAAGATAGTGGTGTTAGCAACCACAACAGGCACATCCTCGCAAATACCGACAGGGAAAGCAGTTGATTTGTCGGCCATTTGCAGAGAAATTTCACTGGTTGTCAACTTATCCAGTTCAAGTCTATGATAAAGAGAGAGCGGCATAACACTAACACCGGCTCCAAGGTCACATAAGGAAGTTCTTACGTAGTTTCCTTTAATGGAGCAAGGTATAGTGGGCACTCCGGGATCACCAAGTTTCTTAGGAGTTCCACCTTTGAAGTGTAATTGTCAAGCATGGTGGAGATCTCAAGATCTGGTATCTTCTGTTTATTGGTCACGATATATTTCATGTACTTGGCATATGGAGACATTTTGAGCATATCAACTAACCGCATCTGCAGAAAGACGGGTCTTATCATTTCAATAAAGTGCTCAAAATCCTCATCATCCTTTTTCTTGGATGGCTTAGGAGGAAAGGGCATAGGTCTCTGAACCCATGGCTCCCTTTCTTTACCATGCTTCCTAGCAGTGAAGTCATTCTTATCATATCTCTTAGGTTGTGGGTTATCAGGATTAACCGTTGGTTCAATCTCCACATCCTTATCATTGCTAGGTTGAGCGTCATTATTAACATCACTGTCCATATTGTCACCAGGTTCATGTTCATCACCAGATTGTGTTTCTGCATTAGACGCAGAAATATCATTTGGTTCTTCAGGTGTGACAGTATTTGGTGAATTAACATGCAAGTTTCTATCATCCTTCTTCTTCTCCTTAGGATGACTGGGTGCATCTGCATTAATTCCTTGAGAATATGGATCGATTCTCTTAGGATGACCTTCAGGATACAAAGGTTCCTGAGTCATTTTGCCTCCTCTAGTAATGACTCTGACAGAGTTGTCATTTAATTCATTGAGTAGGTCATTTTGAGCTTTAAGTACTTGTTCTACCTGAGTAGTAATCAAAGAGGCATGTTTACTCAGAAGCTTCAGATCATTGACATTTCTGTCTACACAAGCACTTAAATGACTAAGCATACGAGTACTTTGTTCCAAATGTCTGCTAACATAATCGTTGAAACTCTGTTGTTTGGCAACAAAGTTGTCAAATTCATCAAAGCATAAGCTAGCAGGTTTATCAAAAGGAATATCACTCTCATCAAACCTACGCAGAGAATTTACTTCTACTACCTGTATCGGGTTATCGAGACCATGGATCTTTTCGATAGGTGGTAGATTTTTGACATCTTCAGATCCAATGCCTTTCCCTTGCATAGATTTCTTGGCTTCTTGCATATCTTCGGGACTGAGGAATAGAATACCTCTTTTCTTCAGAGTTGCCTTAGGTGGTGGTTCAGGAATAGTCCAAGCATTATCGTTGATCAAGATGTTATTCAGTAGAGTCTCGGCTTGTTCCACAGTTAGTTCCCTAAAAACACAACCGGCACAACTATCTAGATGGTCTCTAGAAGCATCGGTAAGTCCGTTATAGAAGATATCAAGTATCTCGTTCTTCTTGAGAGGGTGATCAGGCAAAGCATTCTGTAGTTGGACGAGCCTCTTCCAAACTTGTGGGAGACTCTCTTCTTGGAGTTGAGCAAAGTTGTATATTTCCTGCAAGGCAGCTTGCTTCTTATGGGCAGGGAAATATTTCTCACAGAAGTAATAGACCATATCCTGGGGACTACTCACACATCCAGGAGCAAGAGAAGTGAACCAGGCTTTAGCGTCATCCTTTAGAGAGAAAGGAAACAACTTAAGGATATAGTAGTGGCGGATCTTCTCCTCACTCGTGAAAAGGGTAGCTATATCGTGTAGTTTGGTAAGATGGGCTACGACCGTCTCAGATTCATAACCGTGGAAAGGATCAGATTCGACTAGAGAGATTATCTCAGGGTCGACAGAGAATTCATAATCCTTATCGGTGATAAAGATAGGTGAAGTGGCAAACTTTTCAGGTCGTATTTCATCCTAGCTTTCAAAGATTTTTCCTTCCACTTGAGAAGTAATTTCTCAGCATCATAGGCATCCTTACGCGCAAGAAAATCCTCAGCTATCTCTCCCTCCATAACGTAACCCTAAGGTATATCAGGCAATTCATATCTAGGAGAGCTAGATCTAGCAGGAGCAAAAGCAGGTTCTATCTCAATAGTATCGGCAGCTTCAGAAGCATCACGAGCATTGGCAGTAACTCTAGCAATATGAGAATCAAGGAATACCCCTAGTGGCACATTAGGCAAAGTAGCATCTATAGCAGTATCAAGCATAGTATCATCAGGCAGAATAGCATCTCTAGCATCATCAGGCAAAGCAGTATCAAGCATAGGATCTCTAGCAATATCAGGCATAGCATCTCTAGCAGTATCAGGCATAGCATCATCAGGCATAGTATCAAGCATAGCATCTCTAGCAGTAGCATCATAAGCATCATCAAGCACATGCGACATATCAAGATTTCTAGCAGGAGGTGATGTCGCAAACTTACTCATAACTGAAGGTGAATCAAGTGCAGAGATAGATGGCAGTTCCTTACCTCCCCTCGTAGTTGAGGGCAAGACTTTGGTTTTTGGATCCTTCAGATTCTTCATAGTGATCAGCAGATATAAATCCCAAGTGACTCAGAGAATATAGCAATACCCCCCCCCCCCCGGCAACGGCGCCAGAAAAATGATGCTTAGCAGTCCCCGGCAATGGCACTAGAAGAATGTTGTTGACGAGTCCCTGAATTGATGCCTTCGCGACAACATAGCCAGAACTGCTCCCAGTTGCTCAACAATTAGCAATTGTCTTGCAATGGCCCACCAGCGCGTGGGTTCGCGGCAGTTTTCAAGGGTAGAGTATTCGACCCAAATTTGTTGATTCGCTAGTCAGGAGGTGAGAGAATACTCTCGAGTATTAGCAGCTGAATGTATCAGATTCAACCACACCTGAAAGATTAGTATCTGCAAGCAAAGTATCAGCAGCAAAGTAGTATGATAACAACGGTGTCAGAAATGATCTGTTGACGGCAGACTATTCCTAACTGTCGTATCAATGGCACCAGAAGTTGCCCGTTGACGGAAATTGTCTTTTCCCGTCAACGTCGAGCGAACCAGAATTGTAGCACGTAGCAGCAGTAAAACAAGTAACAGCAGTGGCAAGGAACAACAGTAGTGACACCGGTAGCAAGTAGCAACAGTAGCAAGTAACAGCAGTAGCAAGTAGCAACAGCAGTAACAGCAGCAGAGCAAAACAAGTAACAACAGCAGTGGGACAAACTCGTAGGCAATGGGTTGGTGACTTGTTTGAATGACATTCATCATGCAACACTTATAACGCAATGAGATATGTGGCTAGCTCCCGTCCGTCAATGTGATGTAGGCATGCATTCCGTGTGTAGTCATACGTGCTTTGGGAAAAGAACTTGCATGACATATATTAAGGTTCTCCTTTTAATAAAGAACCAGAACAACGCATTAGCACATGGTGAACACATGAACTCCTCAAACTATGGTCATCACCGGGAGTGGTTCCGGTTATTGCCACTCCGGGGTTGTCGGGTCATAACACATAGTAGGTAACTACAACTTGCAAGATCGGATCTAAAACACACATATATTGGTGACAACATAATAATTTGAGATCTGAAATCATGGCACTCGGGCCCTAGTGACAAGCATTAAGCATGGCAAAGTAGTAGCAACATCAATCTCAAAACATAGTGGATACTAGGGATCAATCCCCGTCAAAACTAACTCGATTACATGGTAGATCTCATCCTACTCATCACCGCCCAGCGAGCCTACGAATAGATTACTCACGAACGATGAAGAGCTACATGGAATTGGAGAGGGAAGAAGGTTGATGATGACGATGGCGACGATTTCCCCTCTCCAGAGCCCAAAACGGACTCCAGATTTGTCCTCCAGATGAAGAACAGGATGTAGCGGCGCCTCGGTATTGCAAACACAATGAAATCTTCTCTTCTTATTTTTTTTCTGGGCGAAAGTGAATTTATAGAGCTGAGTTTGGGGGCGGCAGAGCCACATGGGCCCCACAAGCTTGGTTGCCGCGGCCAGGGGGGTGGCCGCGGCAACAGAGCTTGTGGCCCACTGGCCCATCCCCTCCAGTGGATTTTTGCGCATGTATTTTTCGTATTTTCCAGAAAAATTCTTTGTAAATTTTCAGGACGTTCCAAGAACTTTCATTTCTGCACAAAAACAACACCATGGCAATTCTTTTGAAAACGGCGTTAGTCCGGGTTAGTTCCATTCAAATCATGCAAATTAGAGTCTAAAACAAGGGCAAAAGAGTTTGGGAAAGTAGATACGACGGAGACGTATCAGCCCCGTGCCTTTTCCCGTCGCGGTTCCCGGCTTGGGAGACGTGCTCCGGTGGCGGTGGTCCTCGGTGGATGGTGCACCGAGGCTGTTCAGGCTACAACACGGTGACGGCGTGGCCCCTTGGCGGTGGGGCATGGCCGGTGCTACGGCAATAAAAGTCCTTCCCCGGCAACGCCACGAATTCTTCTTGCTACTTCTCTTGTTTGCGTCGGTTTTTCCCTTGAAGAGGAAAGGGTGATGCAGCATAGGAGCAGTAAGTATTTCCCTCAGTTTGAGAACCAAGGTATCAATCCAGTAGGAGAATCTCGTCAAGTCCATAGTACCTGCGCAAACACAAAAGAGCTTGCACCCAACGCTATAAAGGGGTTGTCAATCCCTTCAAGATTGTTTGCAAAGTGAGATCTGAAGGCGGAAAGTGCAACGAAGTAAAAAGTGTAAGGCTGGAAATATGGTGTGGAGTAGACCCGGTGGCCATAGTGTTCACTAGAGGCTTCTCTCAAAATAGCAAATATCACGGTGGGTGAACAAATTACTATCGAGCAATTGATAGAACCGCGCAAAGTCATGACGATATCTAAGGCAATGATCATACATATAGGCATCACATCCGAGACAAGTAGACCGATACTTTCTGCATCTACTACTATTACTCCACACATCCACCGCTATCCAGCATGCATCTAGTGTATTGAGTTCATGACGAACAGAGTAACGCCTTAAGCAAGATGACATGATGTAGAGGGATAAACTCAAACCAATGATAAAAACCCCATATTTTTACCCTTGATGGCAACAACATGATGCGTGCCTGACTAGCCCTTCTGTCACTGGGTGAGGTCACCGCACGGTATGAACCCAAAACCAAGCACTTCTCCCATTGCAAGAATCATAGATCTAGTTGGGCAAACAAAACCCACAACTCGAAGAGAATTACAAGGATATGAAATCATGCATAAGAGAGATCAGAAGAAACTCAAAAAAGATTCATAGATAATCTGATCATAAATCCACAATTCATCGGATCTCGACAAACACACCGCAAAGAAGATTACATCGGATAGATCTCCATGAAGATCATGGAGAACTTTGTATCGAAGATCCAAGAGAGAGAAGAAGCCATCTAGTTACTAGCTATGGACCCGTAGGTCTATGGTGAACTACTCACGCATCATTGGAGAGGTCATGGTGTTGATGAAGAAGCCCTCCATATCTGAATCCCCCCTCCGGTAGGGCACCAGAACGTGCCCCAGATGGGATCTTGCGGAGACAGAAGCTTGCAGTGGCAGAAAAGTACTTTCGATGATCTCATGATTTGGTACTTGCGGCGGACACACAAGCCAGGGGGCCGCGGCACCCCTGGCCGCGCCATGAGGGCTTGTGGGGTCCCTGGTGGCCCCCTGCCCTGATTCTCTGGCTCTCCGATCTTTTTCTATTCCGAAAAAAATCTTTTTGGCAGTTTCGTTCCATTTGGACTCCGTTCAAAATCCTCCTCTGAAAGGGGTCAAAAACATGGAAAAACCAGGAACCGGCACTTGGCACTGAGTTAATAAGTTAGTCCCAAAAAATGTGTAAAAGTCATGCAAAACATCCAAAGTTTGACAAGATAATAGCATGAAACCATCAAAAATTATAGATACATTGGAGACATATCAAGCATCCCCAAGCTTAACACCTGCTCGTCCTCGAGTAGGGAAGTGATAAAGAATGAATTTTTGATGTGGAATGCTACCTAGCATAGTTGTCATTTGCAACTTCTTTCACGTGACATGAATGTTCAGATCCGTAAGATTCGAAACAATAGTTTTCTATTGACATGAAAACAATAATACTTCAAGCAAACTATCAAAGTAATCATGAACTTTCAAACTAACAAGGCCAAGGAAAGTTATCCCTACAAAATCATATAGTCTGGCAATGCTCCATCATCCTCACACAACTAATGTAAATCATGCACAACCCCGGTATTGGCCAAGTAATTTTTTTCGCACTCTTACTTTCTCAAACTTTTTATAACCATCACGCAATACATTAGCGCGAGCCATGGATATAGCACTATAGGTGGAATAGAGTGTGGTGGTGGTTGTGAGACAAAAAGGAGGAGATGGTCACATTGACTCGGCGTATCAAAGGGCTATGGAGATGCCCATTAATAGATATCAATGTGAATGAGTAGGGATTGCCATACAAGAGATGCACTAGAGCTATAAGTATGTGAAAGCTCAAAAGGAGAACTAGTGGGTGTGCATCCAACTTGCTTGCTCACGAAGAGCTAGGGCAATTTTGAGGAAGCCCATCATTGGAATATACAAGCCAAGTTATATAATGAAGGTTCCCACTAGTATAAGGTAGTGACAAAGCAAGAAGCTCTCAATCATGAAGAACATGGTGCTATTATAAAGCACAAGTGTGGAAAAAGATAGTAGCATTGTCCCTTCTCTCTTTTTCTCTTTTTTTTTGGGCACTTGGGCCTCTTTTTTCTCTCTTTTTTATTTGGGCTCTTTGGCCTCTTTTTTTTATTTCCTCACATGGGACAATGCTCTAATAATGATGATCATCACACTTTTATTTACTCACAGCTCAAAGCTTAGAACGATGATGACTCTATAGGAAATGCCTCCGGCAGTGTACCGGGATGTACAACGATCTAGCATGGCGTATGATGTTGAAAACATCTCGCTAGCTATCTTACGATCATACAATGGCAATATGAGAGTGACCGCACAAGTCATGAGACGGAACGGTGGGACTTGCATGACAATATATCTCGGAATGCCTATGAAAATGACATAGTAGGTAGGTATGGTGGCTGTTTTGAGGAAGGCATATGGTGGGTTTGTGTACCCGTGAGAATTGTGCGGCACTAGAGAGGTAGCAATGGTGGAAGTTGAAAGTGCATCTATACCATGGAATCACATTAGTCATGAAGAACTGACATACTTGTTGCGAAATTTTTTATTAGTAATCGAAACAAAGTGCTAAATGCATACTCCTAGGTGAAGGGTTGGTAGGTGTTAACCATCGGGCGATCCCGACCTCAACACAAAGGATGACAATCAATAGATCAATTATGCTCCAACTTCCTAACATAGCGGTTCACCATATGTGCATGCTACGGGAATCACTAACTTCAACACAAGTATCTCTAGATTCACAACACCCTACTAACATAGCTCTTAATATTACCAAATCCACGTCTCAAAACTAATTGAGAGGAATCAAAACTTCTCTTTCTACTAAATGCACATGAAGATGGAGGTTTTTGTATCCTCTTTGGGTACCTGTCACCTTTGAGACTACTTTCATAGCATAAGTCAACTACCAAGTCACGCACCGCCATGCTCTAAAAGATATAAGTGAAGCACAAAGAGCAAAATTATCTAGCTCAAAAGATATAAGTGAAGCACTATGAGAATTCTAGCAAAAATCACATTGAGTGCATGTCTCTCTCTCTCTCAAAAAGGTGTGGAGCAAGGATGGTTGTGACACAACAAAAAGAAAAGACTCCTACGATACAAGACTCTCCAAGCAAAACACATATCATGTGGTGAATAAAAATATACCTCCAAGTAATGTTACCGATGGATTGAAGACGAAAGAGGGGATGCCTTCCCAGGGCATCCCCAAGCTTAGGCTTTTTGGTGTCCCTCAATTTTGCTTGGGATGCCTTGGACATCCGCAAGCTTGAGCTCTTTCCACTCCTTATCTCTTTGTCCATGAGAACATCACCCAAAACTTGAAAACTTCACAACACAAAGCTTAAACAGAAACTCGTGATAACATTAGCACAAGAAAACAAACTACCACCTCTTTTGGTACTGTAGCAAACTTGAATTCTATCTATATTGGTGTTGGGCTACTGTATTCTCACTTTTCCATGGCTAGTACCCCCCAATACTAACCATAGTTTCATCAAAACAAGCAACCAACTCAACAAAAACAGAATCTGTCAAAAACAGACCAGTCTCTAGCAATCTATATACTTCGTATACTTCTGGTACCTCAACAATTCGGAACAACTACGACTCCCTGGGAAAAAGTCATATCAACCAGCAGCAAAAAGAATCAACTAAAAAGCTCTTTCTGAATAAAAAATGAAAAATCATCTCGTGAGCGAAAAGTTTTTGTCTTTTTCCAGCAGGATCAAACAACCATAACCAAGACTAGTCATAAAGGTTTTGCTTGGATCAAACACAAAAAGAAACACAAAAAACACAATCATCATAGAATTATGATGGTGTGGTGATACGTCCATTTTGCATCATGCTTTCATGTTGATATTTATCGCTTTATGGACTGTTATTATACTTTGTGGTGCCATACTTATGCCTTTTCTCTCTTATTTTGCAAGGTTTATTTGAAGAGGGAGAATACCGGCAACTAGAATTCTGGACTAGAAAAGGAGCAAGTCTGAGTCCTCTATTCTGCGCAACTCCAAATGCCGTGAAAATCAACATGGAATTTTTTGGGAATATATAAAAAATATTGGGCGAAAGAAGTGCCAGAGGGGAGCTGCGAGGGGCCAACAAGCCTGGTGGCCGCGGCCTACCCCCGTCGTCGCGGCAACAGGGCTTGTGGGCACCCTGGTGGCCCACTGGCCCCCGTATTTTTCTATATGAAGGGTTTCGTCCGTAAAAAATCAGGGTGGAGCTTTTTCATGGATTCTCCGCCGCCACGAGGCGGAACTTGAGCAGAACCAATCTAGAGCTCCGGGAGGATGATCCTGCCGAGGAAACTTCCCTCCCGGAGGGGGAAAGCATCGCCCTCGTCACCAACACTCCTCTCGTCGGAGGGGAGTCATCTCCATCAACATCTTCATCAGCACCATCTCCTCTCCAAACCCTAGTTCATCTCTTGTAACCAATCTCCGTCTCATGACTCCGATTGGTACTTGTAAGGTTGCTAGTAATGTTGATTACTCTTTATAGTTGATGCTAGTTGGATTACTTGGTGGAAGAGTTTATGTTCAGATACTTGATGCTACTAATTACACCTCTGATCATGATTATGATTATGCTTTGTGAGTAGTTACTTTTGTTCCTCAGGACATGGGATAAGTCATGCTAATAGTAGTCATGTGAATTTGGTATTCGTTCGGTATTTTGATATGTTGTATGTTGTCTTTTCCTCTGGTGGTGTTATATGAACGTCGACTACATAACACTTCACCATATTTGGGCCTAGAGGAAGGCATTGGGAAGTAGTAAGTAGATGATGGGTTTGCTAGAGTTACAGAAGCTTAAACCCTACTTTATGCGTTGCTTTGCAAGGGGTTGATTTGGATCCACTAGTTTAATGCTATGGTTAGACGTTGTCTTAATTCTTCTTTCGTAGTTGCGGATGGTTTCGAGAGGGGTTAATCATAAGTGGGATGCTTGTCCAAGTAAGGGCAGTACCCAAGCACCGGTCCACCCACATATCAAACTATCAAAGTAACGAACGCGAATCATATGGACATGATGAAACTAGCATGACAGAAATTCCCGTGTGTCCTCAGGATCGTTTTACTTGCTATAAGACTTTGTTCAGGCTTGTCCCTTGCTACAAAAGAGATTGGGCCACTTTGCTGCACCATTGCTATTACTTGTTACTTGTTACTTTTCACCTGCTACGTTTCACCTCACTACACCATCACTTGTTACCGCTACTTTCAGTGCTTGCAGTTATTACCTTGCTGAAAACCGTTTATCAGAGCCTTCTCCTCCTCGTTGGGTTCGACACTCTTACTTATCAAAAGGACTATGATTGATCCCCTATACTTGTGGGTCATCCAGACTCTTTTCTGGCGCCGTTGCCGGGAGTGAAGCGCCTTTGGTAAGTGGAATTTGGTAAGGAAACATTTATATACTGTGTTGAAATTTATTGTCACTTGTCACTATGGAAACTGTTCTTTTGACGAATTTGTTCGGGGTATCTTCACCACGAACGGAAGCACGAGGGGTTGCTTCCCAACCTGAGGTACCTACTGAAAATATCTTTTATGAAATTCCTTCGGGTATGCTTGAGAAACTGCTGGCTAATCCTTTTACAGGAGATGGATCATCACATCCAGACTTGCATCTAATCTATGTAGATGAAGTTTGTGGTTTATTTAAGATTGCAGGTTTTCCCGAGGATGAGGTAAAGAAGAAAGTCTTTCCTTTATCTTTGAAGGATAAGGCGTTGACATGGTATAGGCTATGTGATGATACTGGATCATGGGACTACAATCGTTTGAAATTGGAATTTCATCAAAAGTTTTATCCTATGCATTTAGTACATCATGATCGGAATTATATTTGTAGCTTTTGGCCTCGTGACAGGGAAAGCATAGCTCAAGCTTGGGGAGGCTTAAATCAATGCTATATTCATGCCCCAATCATGAGCTCTCGAGAGAAATTATCACTCAAAACTTTTATGCTCGGCTTTCTCATAAAGATCGTACCATGCTTGACACTTCTTGTACCTGTTCTTTTATGAAGAAGGATATTGACCACAAGTGGAATTTATTGGAAAGAATCAAATGTAACTCTGAAGATTGGGAGCTTGAAGAAGGTAAGGAGTCAGGTATGAATTTCCAGTTTGATTGCGTTAAATCTTTTGTTGAAACAAACACTTCTAGAGATTTTAGCGCTAAGTATGGACTTGACTCTGAGATAGTAGCTTCTCTATGTGAATCTATTGCTGCTCATGTTGATCTTCCCAAAAAGAAGTGGTTTACGTATCATCCCCCTGTAGAAGTCAACGTAGTTAAACCCAATCTAGTTGAAGAGAAAGTCATTGCCTATAATGATCCTATTGTTCCTTGTGCCTACACTGAGAAACCACCTTACCCTGCTAGGAAAAAGGATTATTCTAAAGCTCCAACTGTGATACATAGGGGTTACATTAGACCACTTGCACCCCTGAGGAAATTAGAGTGTTGTTATTATCAAAGATCTCTTAGCCGAAGACATAGACGGGCATGTTATCAAATTCTGTGAGGACTCCGCTAGAATTGCTAAAGCTCACGCGAAAGACAAATGCGGACCTGTAGTTGGTCTGCCCATTGTTTCTGTCAAGATAGGAGATCATTGTTATCATGGTTTATGTGATATGGGTGCTAGTGTTAGTGCAATACCCCGGTCCCTTTATGAAGAAATCAAAGATGAGATTGCTCCTGCCGAGTTAGAACCCATTGATGTCACTATTACGCTAGCTAATAGAGACACTATCTGCCCTGTGGGAATTGTGAGAGACGTAGAAGTCCTGTGTGGTAAGACGAAGTATCCTATTGATTTCCTCATCCTTGCTACTGCACAACAAGATAGCTTTTGTCCCATCATATTTGGTAGACCCTTTCTCAATACTTTCAATGCTCATATTTATTGCATTAAACAGACTGTCACTGTTAGTTTCAAGGGTGTGTCTCATGAATTTAACTTCTCCAAGTTTGGAAGACAACCCCATGAAAAAGAGTCGTCTGGTAGGGATGAAATCATTGCTCTTGCCTCTATTGCCGTACCTCCTACGGATCCTTTAGAGCAATATCTCCTCGAGCATGAAAATGATATGCGTATGGATGAAAGAAATGAGATCGACAAAATTGTTTTAGAACAATATCCTATTCTTAAGAATAATCTGCCTATTGAATTGCTTGGGGATCGTCCCCCACCAAAGGGTGATCCTGTGTTCGAGCTAAAACAGTTACCAGATACACGTAAGTATGCCTATCTTGATGAGAAGGAGATATATCCTGTTATTATTAGTGCTCACCTCTCGAATCACGAAGAGAAGAAGTTATTAAAAACTTTGAGGAAGCACCGTGCTGCTATTGGATATACTCTTGATGATCTTAAGGGTATTAGTCCCACTCTATGTCAGCACAAGATTAAAACCGATCCTGATTCTAAGCCAGTTGCTGATCATCAACGAAGATTAAATCCGAGAATGAAAGAAGTCGTGAGAAAAGAAATATTAAAGCTTCTGGAAGCAGGTATCATTTATCCTGTCGCTCATAGTGATTGGGTAAGTCCAGTACATTGCGTACCTAAGAAGGGAGGTATCACCGTCGTTCCTAATGATAAGAATGAACTAATCCCTCAGCGGATTATTATTGGCTATAGGATGGTGATAGACTTCCGGAAACTGAACAAGGCAACCAGGAAAGACCATTATCCTTTTCCGTTTATCGACCAAATGCTAGAAAGGCTATCTAAACACACACACACACTTCTGGTTTCTAGACGGTTATTCAGATTTCTCGCAAATACCTGTTGCACAATCTGATCAGGAGAAAACCACTTTCACCTGCCCCTTTGGTACCTTTGCTTATAGATGGATGCCTTTTGGCTTATGCAATGCACCTGCCACCTTTCAAAGATTTATGATGGCAATATTCTCTGAGTTTTATGAAAAGATTGTTGAGGTTTCGTGGATGATTTCTCTGTTTACGGTTCTTCCTTTGACGATTCCCTCAGCAACCTTGCTAGAGTCTTACAGAGATGCAAAAATACCAACCTCGTCTTGAACTGGGAGAAGTGCCATTTCATGGTTAATGAAGGCATCATCTTAGGACACAAAATCTGTGAGAAAGGCATTGAAGTTGATAAGGCTAAGGTTGATGCAATTGAGAAAATGCCTTGCCCCACAGATATCAAAGGTATACGAATTTTCCTAGGTCATGCTGGTTTCTTTAGAAGGTTCATTAAAGACTTCTCTAAGATTTCTAGGCCTCTTACCAACCTCTTGCAGAAGGATATTCCTTTTGTTTTTGATGAGGATTGTGAGGAAGCTTTCGAAATACTTAAGAAGGCCTTGATAACCGCACCTATTGTTGAACCAGCTGATTGGAACTTCCCTTTGAAATCATGTGCGATGCAAGTGATTATGCTGTTGGTGCTGTTCTAGGACAAAGAGTTGACAAGAAGTTGAATGTCATTCACTACGCTAGTAAAACTCTAGACAGTGTCCAAAGAAACTATGCCACTACGGAGAAGGAATTTTTAGCAGTCGTGTTTGCATGTGAAAAGTTCAGATCTTATATAGTTGACTCCAAAGTCATTATTCACTCTGATCATGCTGCTATTAAGTACCTTATGGAGAAGAAAGAAGCTAAGCCTAGGCTAATCAGATGGATTCTCTTGCTACAGGAATTTGATTTGCATGTTGTTGACCGAAAGGGTGCTGATAACCCTGTAGAAGATAACTTGTCTAGGCAAGAGAATGTCCTTGATGACCCACGACCTATTGATGACAGCTTTCCTGATGAGCAATTGAATGTCATCCGTACTTCACATAGTGCACCTTGGTATGCTAATTACGCAAACTATATCGTAGCCAAATACATACCACCCAGTTTCACCTACCAGCAAAAGAAGAAATTCTTCTTTGATTTGAGACACTACTTTTGGGATGATCCTAACCTTTATAAAGAAGGAGTAGATGGTGTTATTAGACGTTGTGTGCCTGAACATGAATAGGGACAGATCCTGCTGAAGTGTCATTCCGAGGCCTACGGAGGACACCATGCTGGAGACAGAACTGCTCATAAGGTATTGCAATCAGGTTTCTATTGGCCCACTCTCTTCAAGGATGCCCGTAAGTTTGTCTTGTCTTGTGATGAATGCGAAAGAATAGGGAACATCAGTAAGCGTCAGGAAATGCCTATGAACTATTCACTTGTCATTGAACCATTTGATGTCTGGGGCTTTGATTATATGGGACCTTTCCTGAGTTCCAACGGGTACACTCACATCTTAGTTGCTGTGGATTACGTCACTAAGTGGGTAGAAGCTATCCCCACTAAAAATGTTGATCATCACACCTCTATTAAGATGCTTAAAGAAGTCATTTTCCCAAGATTTGGAGTCCCTAGATATCTGATGACTGATGGCGGTTCACACTTCATTCATGGTGTTTTCCGCAAGATGCTCGCTAAGTATGATGTCAACCATAGAGTTGCATCTCCTTATCATCCTCAGTCTAGTGGTCAAGTGGAGTTGAGTAATAGGGAGATCAAATTGATCTTACAAAAGACTGTCAATAGATCTCGAAAGAATTGGTCTTGCAAACTTGACGATGCACTATGGGCTTATAGGACTGCTTATAAGAATCCCATGGGCATGTCTCCGTATAAAATGGTTTACGGTAAGGCCTGTCATTTACCTCTTGAGCTGGAACACAAAGCTTATTGGGCAATCAAAGAGCTCAACTTCGATTTCAAACTTTTCGGTGAGAAGCGGTTGTTTGGTATCAGCTCGTTAGATGAATGGAGGGCCCAGGCATATGAGAATGCCAAGTTGTTCAAGGAAAAGTTTAAGAGATGGCACGATAAAACAATACAAAAACGAGAGTTCAATGTAGGTGATTATGTCCTGCTATACAATTCTCGATTAAGATTCTTCACAGGCAAGCTTCTCTCTAAATGGGAAGGTCCCTACGTTGTCGAGGAAGTATATCGTTCCGGTGCCATCAAAATCAATAACACGGAAGGTAATTTTCCTAGAGTGGTAAATGGGCAAAGAATCAACCATTATATCTCTGGTTCTCCCATAAATGTTGAGACCAATATCATCAATATCATAACTCCAGAGGAGTAGATAAGGGATGTTTATCAGCCTGTTTCAGACCCTGAAAACGAAGAGGTATGTGTTTCGGTAAGTAATTGGACTCCGAAACTTTTCCAGTAGGAAATTTTCTCCGTTTTGGAATTTATGGGAAAATAGAAAAATAAAAAGAAGTCCGGAGAGCGCACGAGGCGGCCACAAGCTTGGTTGCCGTGGCCCCCTGGCCGCGGCAAAAGGGCTTGTGGGAACCTCGTGTGCCTCCCGGACTCCGTTTTCTTGCGGAGCACTCCTTCTCGTCCAGAAAAAAACATTATATATTCGCCCGAGGGTTTTGATCTCCATATCACGCAGTTTTCCTCTGTTTTCGTTTCGAGCCTGTTGTCTGCAGAGATCTAGGTCAAGATGTCTTCTCAGGATTCAGAGGGGGAGAGCTATGTGGCTGATTACCTTGCTAACCCCAAGGTCTATGGGGACTTGGCAACCATATGGTTGGACCACTGACGAGGAAGAGGACTATGATCCCAAGGGGAAGGAACAAACGAGTTCCGATGAAGAGGAGGCTCCTCTACCTCAACCTGGACACACTCATGTGGAGTTCAAGAAGTCAAGCCTCCCAGACCAAAGGAAGAAGCCTAAGACCTTGTTTATCCCTTCTCGTTTCTTGCAGGAGAGTAAGCAGGAACTTTGCCATAGAGTGTTGAAGCTTGAGGAGGAAAATGACGATCTGAGGGAGCAGAACTTTATGCTCAAGTGGAAATTAGACAAGCTCAAGACTGCTTCAACAACTCCACCACCATCACCACCAAAGGAAGACAACTAAGCATTGGTATGGGCAATCCCCTTGGCTTATGCCAAGCTTGGGGGAGTTGCCCTGGTATCGTATCACCTTTATATCTTTTGCTTTTACCTTTGTTTTAGTTCTTTCTTTTTCAGTTTTTACTTTCTTATCTTAGTGGAATAAGTCTTTAGTGTTTAGTTTGAGTCTTTTGCCTTGTGCCTCCCCCGATGTATTCGAGCTTGCAAGCTATATAATAAAGAGTATCTTAGTCAAGGGCTTTGTTTTGTGCCGTGATCAAAAGTATGAAAAGAACGATAGCATGAAAGATCATGAGATGATCTT
The DNA here is from genome assembly GCF_904849725.1 of Hordeum vulgare subsp. vulgare. Lineage (NCBI taxonomy): Eukaryota > Viridiplantae > Streptophyta > Magnoliopsida > Poales > Poaceae > Hordeum > Hordeum vulgare. The sequence goes on from NC_058522.1 coordinate 388,560,973, forward strand.
ATGGAAAGTGATAGCTTCACATATAACAAGTATGATGATTGAAACTTGTTGAGAATAGACCAACATAGACCCAGTCATTGTTGCAATTAATAAGAAGTAATAAGGAAAGAGAGGTTCACATATAAATATACCATCTTAGAAACTTTCTATAATTGTGAGCACTCACCAAACTATTACATGCTTAGAAGTAGATGTTGGACAAGGAAGACAACATAATGAATTGTGTTTGCTTGGCTCTGAACAATGTTATATGATTAGAGATCCCTTAGCATGTGACGATTGCTTCCACCTCATATTAGCCAAAACTTCCGTACTAAGTAGAAATACTACTTGTGCATCCATAAACCTCCAACCCAGTTTTGCCATGAGAGTCCACCATACCTACCTATGGATTGAATAAGATCCCTCAAGTAAGTTGTCATCGGTGCAAACAATAAAAATTGCTCTCTAATATGTATGATCTATTAGTGTGTGGAAAATAAGCTTTATACGAACCTGTGATGAGGAAGACATAAAAGCGACAGACTGCATAATAAAGTTCTTTATCAGAGGAGGCAATATAAAGTGACATTCCTCCGCACTATGAGGACACGCATCCAAACCTCAAAAGCGCATGACAACCTTTGCTTCCCTCTGCGAAGGGCCTATCTTGTACCTTTACTTTTTTCCCTTGAAAGAGTCATGGTGATCTTCACCAATTCCTTGTTTCGCCTTTATCTTGGCTAACGTCATATGCTTGGGAAAGATCTATATTCATATATCAACTTGGAGATGAGTACTTATGCTTTATTACTGTTGACTTTACCCTTGAGGTAAATGGTTGGGAGGCAAAACTATAAGCCCCTATCTTTCTCTGTGTCCAACTGAAACTTTGATACCATGAGTACCACGTGGATTGTAACAATTGTGGAAAACAAAAGAGATGATTGAGTATGTGGATTTGCTTTACTAGCTCTTATTTGACTCTTTCTGATGATATGATAAATTGCAATTGCTTCAATGACTATGGACTGTTGTTGGCTACTTCTCGGTAAGGTTTTTGTTTCATAGTTTGCTTTGTGAAGGAATTGTTACTTTCCCATAAGAATCTTTATGATGTATTGTTGTTCTATGTGTGATCATGATGCCCTCATGTCTGTATTATGTTTTATCGACACCTTCATCCCTAAAATGTGGACATGTTATGGGTCTTGGTTTTCGCTTGAGGACAAGCGAGGTCTAACCTTGGGGAGTTGATACGTCCATTTTGCATCATGCTTTCATGTTGATATTTATCGCTTTATGGACTGTTATTATACTTTGTGGTCCCATACTTCTGCCTTTTCTCTCTTATTTTGCAAGGTTTATTTGAAGAGGGAGAATACCGGCAGCTGGAATTCTGGAATGGAAAAGTAGCAAGTCTGAGTCCTCTATTCTGTGCAACTCCAAATGCCCTGAAAATCAACGTGGAATTTTTTGGGAATATATAAAAAAAATTGGGCGAAAGAAGTGCCAGAGGGGAGTTGCCAGGGGCCCACAAGCCTGGTGGCCGCGGCCTACCCCCTGGCCGCGGCAACAGGGCTTGTGGGCACCCTGGTGGCCCACTGGCCTCCCTCTTTTGCTATATGAAGGGTTTCGTCCGGAAAAAAACTAGGGTGGAGCTTTTTCGTGGATTCTCCGCCGCCATGAGGCGGAACTTGAACATAACCAATCTAGAGCTCCGGCACGACGGTCCTGCGGGGGAAACTTCCCTCCCAGAGGGGGAAATCGTCACCATCGTCATCACCAACACTCCTCTCATCGGAGGGGAGTCATCTCCATCAACATATTCATCAGCAACATCTCCTCTCCAAACCCTAGTTCATCTCTTGTGACCAATCTCCGTCTCGCGACTCCGATTGGTACTTGTAAGGTTGCTAGTAGTGTTGATTACTCTTTGTAGTTGATGCTAGTTGGATTACTTGGTGGAAGAGTTTATGTTCATATCCTTGATGCTACTCATTACACCTCTGATCATGATTATGATTATGTTTTGTGAGTAGTTACTTTTGTTCCTGAGGACATAGGATAATTCATGCTAATAGTAGTCATGTGAATTTGGTATTCGTTCGGTATTTTGATATGTTGTATGTTGTATTTTCCTCTAGTGGTGTTATGTGAACGTCGACTACATAACACTTCACCATATTTGGGCCTAGAGGAAGGCATTGGGAAGTAGTAAGTAGATGATGGGTTTCTAGAGTGAAAGAAGCTTAAACCCTACTTTATGCGTTGCTTCATAAGGGGCTGACTTGGATCCACTAGTTTAATGCTATGGTTAGACGTTGTCTTAATTCTTCTTTCGTAGTTGCGGATGGTTGCGAGAGGGGTTAATCATAAGTGGGATGCTTGTCCAAGTCAGGGAAGTACCCAAGCGCCGGTCCACCCACATATCAAACTATCAAAGTAACGAACGCGAATCATATGAACATGATGAAACTAGCATGACAGAAATTCCCGTGTGTCCTCGGGAGCGTTTGACTTCCTATAAGACTTTGTTCAGGCTTGTCCCTTGCTACAAAAGGGATTGGGCCACTTTACTGCACCGTTGCTATTACTTGTTACTTGTTACTTTTCACCTGCGACGTTTCACCTCACTACACCATCACTTGTTACCGCTACTTTCAGTTCTTGCAGTTATTACCTTGCTGAAAACCGTTTATCACAGCCTTCTACTCCTCGTTGGGTTCGACACTCTTACTTATCGAAAGGACTACGATTGATACCCTATACTTGTGGGTCATCATGTGGACGCAACAAAACAGAAAAAAAAAGATAAATTCATTGGGTTGCCTCCCAACAAGCGCTATTGTTTAACGCCCTTAGCTAGGCATAAAAGCGATAGAATCATGTATCGTCGTCTTTGGTGCTCAAACCATAAGTGGCCCTCATCACGGATTCATAAGGCAATCTTATTTTCTTTCTAGGAAAGTGTTACATGCCCTTCCTTAAACGAAATTGAAATCTAATATTCCCTTCCTTCATATCGATGATAGCACTGATAGTCCTTAGGAAAGGTCTACCAAGAATAATAGGGCATGTAGGATTGCAATCAATGTCAAGCACAATAAAATCCACGGGTACATAGTTCCTATTTGCAATAATAAGAACATCATTGATCCTTCCCATGGGTTTCTTGACAGTAGAATCAGCAAGATGCAAATTAAGAGAACACTCTTCAATCTCATTAAAACCCAGAACATCACATAAAGACTTTGGAATCGCGGAAACACTAGCACCCAAATCACACAATGCATTGCATTCATAGTTTTTGATTTTGATTTTGATAGTAGGTTCCCACTCATCATGAAGCTTTCTAGGGATAGAGACTTCCAATTCAAGTTTCTCTTCAAGAGATTTTATCATAGCTTCGACGATATGATCGGTAAAGGCCTTGTTTTGGCTAGAAGCGTGTCGAGAGTTTAACATGTATTGCATCAAGGAAATGCATTCAATCAAGGAGCAACTATCATAATTGAATTCCTTGAAATCCATGGTAGTAATTTCATTACTACTCAAAGTTTTAATATCTTCTACTCCACTTTCAATGCTTTTAGCATCAAGATAGATGGACTCCGAATCATTGGGGCACTTTTCAACCAAAGTGGATTCATATCCAGCCCCATAATCATTAGGTTTGTCACAAGAAAACAAAGATTCAATGGGAGTCACACCAAGCACTTTAAGATCTTCGTGATTCTTATCACGAGAACATGCCTTTTTAAGCCATTCATGTCTAGCACGAATTTGGGCGGTTCTTTCTTTGCTCTCAAACATGGAAACACGCATAGCTTTCAAAGTTTCATCCATTTTGATCTTGGGAGGAGCGCATCTAACTTTCAAAGCATCAACATCACTAGACATTCTATCAACGCTCTTAGCCAAATCATCAATTTTGAGTAGCTTTTCCTCTAGGGACGCATTGAAAATCTCTTGAGAGTGGATGAACTCTTTGATATTACTCTCTAGATCATAGGGTAATCTATTATAATTTCCATGAGTATTGTTGTAGGAGTTGCCAAAGTTATTAGAGGAGTTACTAGGAAAAGGCCTAGGAACATAGTTTCCTCTAAAAGCATTGTTGTTGCCAAAATTATTCCTACCAACAAAGTTAACGTCCAAGCTAGCATTGCTACTCTCAATCAAGGAAGACAAGGGAATATCAATAGGATCTAAAGGAGCACTTCTAATAGCAACCAAATTCATTAACTCATCCATCTTAGCACTCAACGAGTTAATTTCTTCTATAGCGTGTACCTTCTTACTAGTAGGTGACCTTTCAGTGTGCCACTGAGAGTAATTCGTCATGATGTTGTCTAGGAGCTTTGTGGCTTCCCCTAACGTGATTTCCATGAACCTTCCACCTGAGGCAGAGTCCAAGATATTTCTAGAAGCGAAATTCAAGCCAGCGTAAAAGATTTGAATAATCATCCAAAGACTCAAGCCATGAGCGGGACAATTTCTAATCATCAATTTCATTCTCTCCCAAGATTGTGCAACATGTTTATGATCAAGTTGCTTGAAATTCATGATATCATTACGGAGAGAGATGATCTTAGCCGGCGGAAAATACTTGGATATATAAGCATCTTTGCACTTATCCCAAGAATCGATACTATTTTTGGGCAAAGAAGAAAACCAAGTTTTTGCGCGATCTCGCCACGAGAAAGGAAAAAGCTTCAATTTAATCACATCATTATCCACATCTCTCTTATTTTGCATATCGCAAAGCTCAATGAAGGTATTGAGATGGGATGCGGCATCTTCTCTAGGAAGGCCAGAGAATTGCTCTTTCATAACAAGATTTAGCAAAGCGGCATTGATTTCGTATGACTCCGCACTAGTGGCTGGAGCAATCGGAGTACTAATAAAATCATTATTATTAGTATTCGAGAAGTCACAAAGTTTGGGGTTTTCATTCATGGTGACTTAGGCAGGCAAGCAAGCACACAAGCGAACAAAGACCAAGCGAGAAAAAGGGCGAACGAAAAGGCAAACGAAAAAGGCAAATTGTGAAGTGGGGGAGAGGAAAACGAGAGGCAATGGCAAACAAAGTAAATGCAAGAGATGAGTCTGCGACACTTACTTGGATGAGTTCTTGACTTGATCCTCCCCGGCAACGGCGCCAGAAATTCTTCTGCTACGGCAACAAAAGTCCTTCCCCAGCAACGCCAGGAATTCTTCTTGCTACTTCTCTTGTTTGCGTTGGTTTTTCCCTTGAAGAGGAAAGGGTGATGCAGCAAAGGAGCAGTAAGTATTTCCCTCAGTTTGAGAAGCCAGGTATCAATCCAGTAGGAGAATCTTGTCAAGTCCAGAGTACCTGCGCAAACACAAAATAGCTTGCACCCAACGCTATAAAGGGGTTGTCAATCCCTTCAAGATTGATTGCAAAGTGAGATCTGAAGGCAGAAAGTGCAACGAAGCAAAAAAGTGTAAGGCTGAAAATATGGTGTGGAGTAGACCCGGGGGCCATAGTGTTCACTAGAGGCTTCTCTCAAAATAGCAAATATCACGGTGGGTGAACAAATTACTGTCGAGCAATTGATAGAACCGTGCAAAGTCATGACGATATCTAAGGCAATGATCATACATATAGGCATCACGTACGAGACAAGTAGACCGATACTTTCTGCATCTACTACTATTACTCCACACATCGACCGCTATCCAACATGCATCTAGTGTATTGAGTTCATGATGAACAAAGTAACGCCTTAAGCAATATGACATGATGTAGAGGGATAAACTCAAACCAATGATGAAAACCCCATCTTTTTACCCTTGATCGCAACAACATGATGCGTGCCTCGCTACCCCTTCTGTCACTGGTTGAGGTCACCGCATGGTATAAACCCAAAACCAAGCACTTCTCCCATTGCAAGAATCATAGATCTAGTTGACCAAACAAAACCCACAACTCGAAGAGAATTACAAGGATATGAAATCATGCAGAGATCAGAAGAAACTCAAAAAAGATTCATAGATAATCCGATCATAAATCCACAATTCATCGGATCTCGACAAACACACCGCAAAAGAAGATTACATCGGATAGATCTCCATGAAGATCATGGAGAACTTTGTATTGGAGATCCAAGAGAGAGAAGAAGCCATCTACTTACTATGGTGTAGGTCTATAGTGAACTACTCACGCATCATCAGAGAGGTCGTGGTGTTGATGAAGAAGCCCTCCGTATCGGAATCCCCCCTCCGGCAGGGCACCGGAACGTGCCCCAGATGGGATCTTGCGGAGACACAAGCTTGCGGCGGTGGAAAAGTACTTTCGATGATTTCACGATTTTTTATGGAATTTTAGGGAATATATAGGCGCGAAACCTAGGGCAACGGAGCCTCAGGGAGCCCACAAGCTAGGGGGCCGGGGGGGCCCCTGGCCGCACCATGAGGGCTTGTGGGGTCCCTGGTGTCCCCATGCCCTGATTCTCCGGCTCTCCGATCTTTTTCTGTTCCGGAAAAAATCTTTTTGGCAGTTTCATTCCGTTTGGACTCCGTTCAAAATCCTCCTCTGAAAGGGGTAAAAAACATGGAAAAAACAGGAACTGACACTTGGCACTGAGTTAATAAGTTAGTCCCAAAAAATATGTAAAAGGCATGCGAAACATCCAAAGTTTGACAAGATAATAGCATGAAACCATCAAAAATTATAGATATGTTGGAGACGTATTAGGTGGCAGCGCCATGCTGGCCTAGATTGTTGCACAATAAGCTAGTTTTAGCTAGCGCGGTGTCGATGTTCGTGAGAGAAGCCGCTGCATTTCTTCAGTTTCGTCTGTCCAACAGTGTAGCTAGTTAGTTAGGTTCAGTTAGCGTTTCCTCGCCGGGTTAGTTGCAATCCTCCACAAGACGCGTTCATGTGCGATCTGTGGAGCGATTCTAGGGAGCTGTGGACCTGGCACTCGATCGTGGGATGGCACGATCCTGTAAGAGCGCTAGAGGTGCGACACGAGTGATCTACACTGAGAAATAAAATGAAAGAAGAACAGAAAAGCAGCATGCAAATTCGCTGCGCAAAACCTCTCTCTCGCGACCTGATTCAGAGTGTAAGGAGGTCTACAACTAGCATTAGAGCCATGTCCAAGTCATCGGCGGCCGACGGCGATCAGCCGCGCGGGGACGTGGTGGTGCAGCAGGTAGTGAAGTCGGCGCCCTCGAGCGGGGCACTCCCAATGCTATCGCGCTCGAACTACCCAGAGTGGTCTTTGCTGATGAAGGTTTACCTTCAGGCTCACGACTGGTGGCGGGCTGTTTCGCACGGCGACGCCCCCTACCACGACGAGTGCAACGCGATGATCACCCTCCTCCATGGTCTACCCACGGACGTACTCCTCGCCGTCGACGAGAAGGAGAACGCCATGGAGGCATGGGATGCCATCGCCACACAACGCCTCGGCGCCACACGGGTGCGCGAGGCCAACGCACAAAAGCTCCATCGAGACTTCGTGGGCATCGCATTCCACAACGGAGGAACCATCGACGACTTCTCGCTCCGTCTGTCCGGCATCGTCTCCGGCCTGCGCGCGCTCGCCGACACCCTGGAAGAATCAAAAGTCGTGGAAAAGTTCCTTCGCATCGTACCACCTCAGTTTGCTCGGGTGGCGATCGCAATCGAAATGCTGCTGGACATCAGCGAACTCTCCTTGGACGAAGTCAGCGGCACGCTGCGCATCATGCAGGAGAGACTGGATGATGTACCGGCAGGCACCGGCGGCCAGGACGGGCGTCTGCCCGTCACATGGGAGGAGTGGCAGGCCCGTTCTCATGCCGGCGATCAAGGCTCATTGTCGGGAGGCAGAAACAATCGTTAGAGGGGCGGTGGTCGTGGTCGCAGAGGCGGCCGAGCAGGCGCTCGCAGAGGCAGGCGCGGGGGAGACTACCCCGACAAGAGCGGCGGAGACAAAGAGAAATGCCGCTACTGCGGTTTCAAGGGACACTCGGCCCGGGACTGTAGGAGGAAGAAGAGGGAGGAGGAGGCTCTTCTTGTGCAGGCAGACGAAGAGGCCGACCCGCAACTCCTGCTCGCCGAGGTGGTCGAGCTCGCGCACCCTGCTAAGGAGGCGCCACGTATCTAGGGTCACTCCAATCCGCCGTTGGGCACCGTCTTCCTCAACGAAGAGTAGGCCAACATCACTCCCGCCGTGCAGGGCACCGCCCAAGACCCGGTATAACGCGACCTTCACCGAGCTCGACACAGCGATCACATGATCCGTGCGTTTCGGAGATGGCTCGGTGTTTCAGATTCAAGGGCGCGGCACCGTGGCGTTCACCATCGACGGGGGAGTCCGGCGCGCACTCATGGATGTCTACTACATCCCCAAGCTCAGGAGGAGTGTGGTGAGCCTCGGCCAGCTGGACGAGAACGGCTGCGACATCAAGGTTCACCACGGCATCCTCACCGTCCACGATCGACGCGGTGCCCTCATCATCAACGTGAGGTGATCGCAGAACCGCCTGTACAAGCTCTGCATCCACCCCGTGCGCCCTGTTTGCCTTGCAGCATGGGCGTACAATGTGTCATGGCGCTGGCATGACCTCTTTTGACATCTGCACGTCGATGCACTGCAGAGGATGGTACGGGGAGGACTGGTGCGAGAGCTTCCTGGCATAGAGCACACTGGCTTGCTCTGCCAGGCGTGCCTCACCGGCAAATAGCGACGCGCATCGTTCCCTCAAGCAGCCAAGTACACAGCGGAGTCACCGCTCGATCTGGTGCACGTAGATCTCTGCGGAGCCATCACACTTGCGACACCTGGAGAACGGCGCTATTTCCTCCAGCTAGTGGACGATCACATCCGCTATATGTGGCTAATGCTTCTGACAACCAAAGACGAGGCAGCAACGACCATCAAGAAGTTCCAGGCTCGTGCAGAAACAGAGGCAGGACGTAAACTGGCACACTGCGCACGGACCGCAACGGAGAGTTCACGTCCACGGCACTGGCGGAGCACTTCGCGTCCACTGGAGTCCAGCTCAACTGATGGCGCCATACTCGCCGCAACAGAACGGCGTGGTCGAGAGGCGCGATCAAACAGTGGTGGGCATGGCGAGGAGCATGATGAAAGCCAAGGGCTTGCCAGCTTACTTCTGGGGGGAGGCGGTTACCATGGCCGTCTACCTCCTGAATCGAGCATTCACGCGAAGCATGAACGGCGCAACCCCGTAAGAGGCGTGGCATGGCTAGAAACCAGAAGTGAGCCACCTGCGCGTCTTCGGGTGTGTGGCGCATGTAAAGAGCGCGCGTCCAGGGCTCAAGAAACTCGATGATCGCAGCACGCCGATGGTGCTCATCGGGTACGAGCTTGGCACCAAGGCGTACAGAGTGTATGACAAGGCCGCGAGCCGGGTGCGCGTGTCCCGCGACATTGTGTTCGACGAAGACGTGAGGTGGGACTGGAGCAACGAGACCACGAGTACGGGCGGCACCTTCGTCGTCAACTTCACGACGTACAGTGGCCCCCGGGAGGACGCAGCCACGCCGGCAACAACCCCAGTCTGAGGGACACACGCACCTGCCGCCGGTGGGAATGGACCAGCCACACCCGCGCCGACACATCCTGCCCCCAACACTGAAGCAGGGAGTTCATGAGGAACAGGAACTGCGTCTCCTGTCAGTTCACCAAGGCAGGATGTGCAGTTTGCTACGCCGCCTCCGTTTGATGGGGACATGTACGATGACGACGACGATCCAGACGCCGTCCATCGCTTCCGCCGCCTGGACGAGGTGCTCGACCACGGCGCGGGCCAACCTGTCAGGACGGAGCAACTTCTCCTTCTGCCCAAAGGAGAACCGGCGACATTTGCTGAAGCTGAACCCCATGCGGCGTGGCGAGCAACGATGATGGAGGAGATGGCGTGCATCGAAGCCAACGAGACCCGGTCCCTCTGCGATCTGCCTGCAGGACATCGACCCATCGGCCTGAAGTAGGTCTTCAAGGAGAAAAGGAACGCCGTCGGGGAGGTGATCAAGCACAAAGCCCGCCTCGTCGCCAAGGGTTTTGTACAGCGCGCCGGCATCGACTTCGAGGAGGTATTCGCTCCAGTGACTCGCCTCGACTCTGTGCGCGTGCTACTGGCGGCGGCGGCTCAGGAGGGATGGGAGGTACACCATCTGGACGTCAAGTATGCCTTCCTCAACTGTGAGCTTGAGGAGGAGGTGTATGTGGTGCAGCCCCCCGGATTCGAACAGGCCGGCGCGACAAGCAAGGTGCTCCGGCTGCACAAGGCCCTCTATGGCTTGCGCCAAGCGCCGAGGGCGTGGTATGCAAAGCTAGATAGCAGCCTCAACGCACTCGGCTTCGAGAAGTGCCCCTCGGAGCACGCGGTCTACACGCGTGCCGGCAATGGAGGCCGGCTTTCCGTAGGCGTGTACGTGGATGACTTGATTGTCACCGGAGCTTCCACGACGGCGATCACCGACTTAAAGAGGGAGATGATGGCTCTCTTCAAGATGAGCGACCTGGGGAGGCTGAGCTACTACCTCGGGATTGAAGTGGACCAGAAACCAGGCCGGATCATCATCGTGCAGCCCTCGTACGCCGGGAAGCTGCTGGAGAAGGCCGGCATGACTGACTGTCATCCTGTAGCTACACCGATGCAGCCACACCTCAAGCTCAGTCGGGAGGGGGCCGGCGAGCCTGTGGACGCCAAGCACTACAGAAGCGTGGTCGGGAGCCTACGCTACCTCACCCACACGCGCCCGACATCACCTACGCTGTCGGGTACGTGAGTAGATTCATGGAGACGCCGACAAGCGAGCACTCGGCCACCGTGAAGCAAATACTAAGGTACATCGCTGGCATGCAAAGGCTGGGTTGCTGCTACTCCCAGCAGGCGCACGATGCCGAGCTCGTCGGCTACAGCGACTCCGACCTCGGAGGAGATACGGATGACCGCAAGAGCACAAGCGACACTATCTTCTTCCTTGGTGGGAGCCCGGTGTCATGGCAGTCGGCAAAACAGAAGATCGTGGCGCTCTCCTCATGCGAGGCAGAGTGCGTTGCCGCGGCAGGAGCCGCGTGCCAGGGTATCTGGCTCAGGCGGCTGATCAGAGAGCTGCTTGGGCGCGAAGACGGTGCCACCAAGCTCTGCATTGACAACAAATCTGCAATTGCACTGAGCAAAAACCATGTCTTTCATGACATGAGCAAACATATCGAGCTGCGTCACCACTTCATCCGTCAGTGTGTCGAAGACGGCAGCATCGACGTTCAGTATGTGCGCACCGGCGATGAGCTCGCCGAAGTACTCACAAAAGCGCTCGGACGAACCCAGTTTCAGGAGATGCGCGATCATGTGGGAATCGTCAAGTATCAGGCAACCTAGCTTAGGGGGAGTTTGTTGCACAATAAGCTAGTTTTAGCTAGCGCGGTGTCGATGTTCGTTAGAGACGCCGCTGCATTTCTTCAGTTCTGTCAGTCCGTCAGTGTAGCTAGTTAGTTAGGTTCAGTTAGCATTTCCTCATCAGGTTAGTTGCAAGCCTCCACAAGATGCGTTCATCTGAGATCTGTGAAGCGATTTTAGGGCGCCGTGGACCTGGCACTCGATCGTGGGATGGCACGATCCTGTAAGAGCACTAGAGCTACGACACGAGTGATCTACACCGAGAAATAAAAGGAAAGAAGAACAGAAAAGCGGCATGCAAGTTCGGTGCGCAAAACCTCTCTCTCGCGACCTGATTCAGAGTGTAAGGAGGTCTACATAGATCTGGGCCCTTAGGGCCTAGATCTGGGTCGGGGTGGGCCGGTTCGGTCTCCGACGACGGTTGGTCTGGCACGATACGGGCGATGGGGGCGGCGGCTGATGTGTTGCTTCTCATGCAGCGCAGCGGCGGGCGCTTAACGGGCCCGATCTGGGCCCGGCTGGGCAGGTGGTTCGACATGCCCCTTCTCCTGCGTCCGATCTGCTACCGCTGGAGCCGGTCGAGGTTGTCCCCTCCCACACGGGTGTGGTACTATCGGTCCCTGTCTACAGTGGCTATGTCTTAGTCCAGCCGGCCTCGTTGTGTTTGCTATGGTGAGGCGACGGTGGTGTCCTCGTGACTGTGGTGGCGCATGTTGGTGGGTAGTTGGCATGGTGGAGCTATCGTAGGACTTGACCGGGCAGCCGCGTCATCGTCGTCGCGGTCCTTCTTGAATGTGTTGCCTGGCACACGACAATCCGATGGCACTAGAGTGTGGTGGAATTATCTGCTGGGCGCAACAGTGGGGGGACACTACAACTTTCGTTGATCCGGCGCTGCTCGCATTTTTCTCTTATTTTTCTTTTATCCTTCTTTTGGGCATGATTGTGCTATCTGTCCCAGCAACTATCATTGGTTGTATCGGTTGGTTGCTCTATAATACAAAGCGGGGGGGGGGGGGGGGGGGGGGGGGGGGGGCTTTTTCGTCCTGGGATTAGCAGGGTGGACGTGATCTTGTTTCGTTTGATTTTATACATAGTCAGATCCTGCACTTCTGATGTTTGAGATGTATTGATGTATTGAGATATTCATGTTCTAGCTTGTCGTGAGTGTAAGCCTATATCTTGTATTCTTTTCTCTTCAGTACACGTATTTATGTTGATATCCACCTTATTAAAGCGTCTCCGAAATGTGCTCTATCCTTTTTGAGACTTTGAAATTTCCGTGGGAATAGAACCGCATATTGGACGTTACATTAGTCCTTATAGGGACACATGCAGGAAGATTTTCCGGCTGTCATCGACAAAGTCAGGCTCCGATAGGGGGGCAGCGACAGTGGCGTGCTGGCGGCTCATTGTAGCGGCAGTGGTGCTTGATCGGTGGTTGCAGAATCACGATGTAATTTTTATTATGTTTGAGATGTTTTTTAACTCCAGTGAACTTTTATAATAGATTTGATGTTTTCTGAAGGAAAAAAAAAGGGAAACCAGCCTTCATGTTGAGTTTAGTCGAAGTGCCTGGTTTCATCATGATCCTTTTGACAACTACTCTATATTACATGAAAATAGGGGAAGGGTGAAACACTGAATGCAGTCTCGTCTGTGCTCTGCCCCTTTAAATTTATAGCAATGGTCACCGTACTTTAGTTCTTATAAACAAAGTGGGTTTTTAATTGGAAGTCAAACTGTCCTTTTAGATTTTCAGATCGACAAGGTATGTGATCGTCATCTTCGAATGCCGGTGTAACACATGTAGTGTCATTATGTACGCTATAACATGCACGTGCGCTGCTGCCTATTTGTTGGAAGGTTTGACATTTTCATTACGAACAGTCCGCCTTTTAGAGCTTCATTTTTTTTTGAAAAAAACAACACTCACTTGTCGATTTTGGCTAGTAGAAGCCCACTGTACATCCACTTGTTTACCCACTGGGTCCGTTTACTTTCAAAAATAAAAATAGAGACCTAGCTAGACTGATGAGATGCCGTCAACCCAATGTATAGCAGTGTTAAAAAGCAGTTCGCTTATACTGAGGAAGAACAGTTCTTTTTTCTGTAAAATGGAAGGAACCCAAAGGAGCAACATCACTGATCTGTACACAAGAGAAGTTTGGCCTCCATCAGCTTGACCATCTCGAGGATTCCGTGCTGAATTGGTGGATTCGCAAGGCTGACTCGAGGGTTCCCGATAAGAAGGCAATGGCTTCCTTCATCATGCTTGTCTCATGAATTGTGTGGAATGAGAAAAATGCTTGGGTCTTTCGACACAAGAGCGCCCCGCCTCCCATCCTTTTAAAAACATTGATCAAGAGGCAAACCTCCGGATCACCGCAGGGGAAAGAACTGGGTATCCTCGTCATGCGCGAATAGTCCCGTATGCCGTGCATGGATGATCCGTTTGTAACAAACATATGTCCACTTTTAATCGATATAAGAGTCAAATCTTTTGCCTCCGCTTGAAAAAAATTTGATCTATACATATGTAAGACTTTGGCAAAGACATGAAAGATTTTTAAAATTTTATAGTGGTAGTTAACCGTTCAACAGACATCTCATACAAAATCAAGTTTGAATCCAGTTTGCTCTAATTGAACTAAAAATAAGGTCACTGTGAATGTTCAAATCTATATATTTTTTTCTGTAAGTTTGATCTATAGGGTATAAGGATCTGTTTTCATTTCGAGCCACAAACAATGAATTTGAATTTAACTTTTTTCTGGATGTTCAAAAACTCAATTATTCACCATATGGACACACTCATCCGATATGTTATCCTAGAATGTTATATGGTACATATATCTTCTCCTGGGTCCACCTATCGGCCCCTTATGGGGCTGTTAGTACGTATCTGTAATGTTTCTTAGGGCAAGTCAAAGGAACCTTCCAGTTTTTAAGTGCTAATATTAGCTTTCGCATGCCTATATAGATCATACTTAGATACAAGCTCCAGCTTCTTCCCGGCCACAACAGTCAGCGGAGCTACACACCATGGGTAAGCCCCTAAATTCTTGGTGATGTCTTTTCATACATAATTGCATAATTAGGTCTGGCGTAATTTATAGCTTTACTTGCTAATGTAGTCATCTTCTATTTTATTTTTCTGCAAGCTATGACTCCAGTCGAATATAAGTTTGAAAGGCATGAACACAAGCGTAAAAAGAAGGAAGATCAACCAGCTCTTGACGTGAACCCTAAAAGAAAACAAGTCGAAGGTATGCCTCGAGTGTTAACTTCTCAATACGATTTGAACATACATGTTTGTTAGAATAAATATTTGTCTTAGTGCTGGAACACTATGCCATGCGGATTTCCTGTATAGATTAGTGCGGAAGATTTCGACTGTCAAATTGAACAATTTAACACTAGCAAACTTCCTTTCCGGTTGTATCACACAGTAGATCTGCCTCATTATACTGTCATAGAGATGAAAGAACAAAGCCGGCCGTTCTCGAAGTGCCAGGCTCTTAGAGGTAGAAGTTATGTTTTTTTTACAGGAGGGAACACTCTTGGCCTTTGCAATTATAACAAAGCAACGCCAAAACCATCTGAAATGTTATATAAGTGACCGAACAGCCAACATAGTGGATCGACGATAATATGACATGACGCAATCACAAGTCCTACATACTATTAGGGGATTGTGATAAGGCTTCCTCCAGTGCAAAGGTGTTAAGTGAGGTGCTAAAAGCATCTTTAATGAATTGATGCTTAGTTTGTTGTTGCTAAGGTTGCCTCATTTAATTGTTTAGCAACTAAAGTCTTGCATGCATAGGCTAGTTCCCTTAATCCCTTCATTTTTTAATGTTTTGCATAGGTTCCCGTGACTAGCACCGTTTTCTTCGAAGACACCAAACTTCTCTCTCTCTTCTTAATTAGATTGCCACATAAATTTTTTTACCTTGTTGACATGCTTAGCACCTATTCAAAGTGAAGCATTAGGAGCAGCCTAAATTGAAGATAACCCATTCGATCGTCTACTATTTATTGCACCCAATAGCAATGGACGCCTAGGGCTAGCTCTCTGGTGGACACCACACAACTAGTATTTCTGTACTATAGGAATTTCTGAAAAGTTATACTAACATATTTCTCTGTCCTATAGATTGTTTGTTGTCTTAGGTTATACGTGTCTTTAAGCAGTCATAAAACAACAACGATATATAACTTTTGCATGACCGACGACTATATATGTAACTGTGTTTGTACGTGGCTAGTGAACATTCAGTTGCATGCAACGGTGTGCAACAACGATTGCACGCGTCTGGTAGACATGTAGTTGGCGTATGAGGGCATGTACATTAGTCTGATAATATTTGTCTATAGTAGCTCTGTAGACATGTAGTTGGCGTATGAGGGCATGTACATTAGTCTGATAATATTTGTCTATAGTAGCTCTCTAGGTCATCTGCAGACATCGGTAAAGACGGCTTATACAACATGTTGGTTTTTTAGCTGTCTGTAAAATCAAAATGGAAACTCAACGAAAACTGTCCATGTACGCGTCGATCCAAGTCCCCAACAAAAACGTTGCTGTATGCAGAAATCAACAAAGAAGTGCTATGCGGAGACTCGTGCGACCATACGCAATTAGCATGTCCGTTTCACGCGGCGGCTGCAGGAAGCTTGCAGCGTGAAGAGACGAAGATTTGGATAGAAACAGATACAAGGATAGATCAATCAGATCACCTAATCACTAGATCGGCCCAAATTATTCACATTACACATAGGCATGAAAGTAGGAGAGGACGTCGTGGATTTCCCATAGTTTTAAATAGCCGGGGCTATAGTCTTTTCAGTAGAAAGCCGCTAAATGGTATCACATACAAATATGCCGCTATAACCCGATATAGCCCGCTATAGCTTCGCTATAGCTGATTTTCAGGCCTGCCGCTATTTGCCATAGCCGATTTCCTAATGAACTCTGACATTCTCACGCTTGCATCATGGTGCCGGTCAAGCACCACCGGGCTGCTTGGCACAACCTCCGTCGATGAGGAACACAGGCTGACATGCCGCCCGTCATGGTGACGATCAGAAGTTTCTCATCAGCAACCATTGCAGGCTTCAACAGCAACTCGCCGCGTGATCTTTTCGCAACGGTAATAGGCCATGGATAGGTGTCGATATTTCAAGGCTATAGACCGTCTGTATTTTTAGCGACAGAATTATTCTCTCTCCTCCCCTTTCCTCTTCCACCTCATCAAAAATCTTAGGTGAGAATTTTTAGAGATAGCTGACTGGATACCATTGTAGATGCCCTTAGTGCGGGCGTGCAATTGCAGTTACATGTACGTTCCCATTTCACATGCAGTCTCCGTAGATGTGCAGATGTGATCGTGGACATGCAGTTGCGCGCAGCGGCGGGTGTGCAACTACGTTTACACACCGGTTGAAGTACACATTACCATGGTACGTGCAACTGTAGTTGCGTGCCAGGACATGCAACAATAGTTGCGCGCAGGTGTGCTGATGTTCAACTTCAATAGCGGCTGGCCGGATGTGCAACTGAATTGTGTGTGTTATTAAAATAATAAGTAAACTACTCACACAATAAAGATTTTTTTTCCATGAATATCCACGTAAAGGTAAATGGTGTAGAAGTTTGATGTGACTTTGTTAACTCTCATTGATGGGTACCCCTTCGTTTCATAATTAGTGTCGTTGTTTTAGTTTAACACTATACTAAAACAACCACAAAAATAATGAAACGGAAGTAGTAAAACAAAAGTTTGCAGTGCTTGTATTGGCGTGGAGAAATATTAGAATGAGTTATAAATATATGGGAAAATAATTAGGCGATCTTATAGTATCGGAGGTTCGTGCATGCAGATCTTATTTCGGCAGCGGCCAATGCGATCAAAGTAGCCATAGAAAGTGAAAAGGAGGTCCAGCTGGGTGGCAACGCCTCTGAAGGTGAGACCGTTCGCTTGGGAGCACTTACGGTCTCGTCTCTTGTCGCTAACATTGAAGTTGAGACCTCAGGGCCCGGCAAGGTGAGCCTACGTCGCCATGCATCATCACCTATTATTTACAGTGAACACTGAGTAGCACGTAACTGATGTCGTCGTCTGCTTGCTGTGTGCAGGAAGTTGAAAAACACCATCTGAAGATTAGTTTGAGCGGGAAACCTATGGACTCACCAACAGTGGAATGGAGTTACCCTGGTAATGGTCAAGGGATGCATTCAAAGGTAACTGTACTGGCCGATGTCCCAAGTGATGTCAAGAAAGGGCCGCAGAAGGCTGACGTCTGAACTTTTGTTTTTTAGAAGGCTAACGTCTCAACTGAGGCCAGTAAAATGGAGGGTTCCACCTCTTCCCAAGCGGAAGGAAAGGAAAAACACAAGGACGCCCCGAATGCCCACCTGGAGGACATGAAATGATGCCGGGCTTCAAACTGCGCTCTGAATTTTGCCCCTTCACTTACAATGTGCTAATAAGCCAGCGTGCATGCATGATCAAGCAAACCAGTACTTGTATTTATAGTTTTGTCAACCCCCGCCATTCAACTTTGTCAACTCCTCGATACAATGATGCTTGGCAAGACTTGATTCAATCAATATGTTCTTGTGGTTTGCTTATTACTTTCTCGTTTGTTATTTCGGGGACATTTTTTTTGGGGGGGTCAACACTTCTCATATGGTCCTGCCTTGTTTATCGTAAAGTTTGCAATGACAGATCCATGAGTACTACTCGCATAAGGCTGTGTATGGTTGAGCTGCAGATTCTGAAAAAACTGTTGTGAAAACGCTGATGTGAAAAAGCTGTTGTGTAAAAGCTGAAAGTTGAAAAGTTAGGATACCGCAAACTTTAAAATTTACACTACAAAAAAGCTACGGATTCTCAAAAACTGTTTAGAACAATTACCCGTTTAATTAGCTTTTAGCTTCTCAAAACAAAAGTTGATAAGAGAAGCTGAACCAAATACAGCCTAAATTAAATGTCCATGCATCATAACAAAAGATATTGTTACATGCTTCATGCCTTCATTTATTTTCGTCCGTCCTCGTCTCAGTCCATGGCACACCTTGGAAATGGTATTTTGTAAAAATAATAATCAGTATGGCCAAGTGATAATCAATAATGGTCATCAAAACATTTTCTTATAATATGTGTGGCAGTCCACACCCCCCTTGATGTCCGCGTGGCGGCCAAATTCACTTATTAAAAAAGTCAAACCGGATCTAACCTCAGTTGAAAAAAAAATCAGATGTGACCCTTTTGCCACCGTAAGAATCCTTAGCGATAGAGTATAACAACCTACCGCCGTGGCTCCTGATGATAGGGTTGCACGCCTAGCGTAAAAGAACGTCTAAATTGGAGATCCAATGCACGCGAGTGCCTACCGCCGGGCCCCTTGACGGTAGGGTCACATGCGGTACCGCCAGACACCCTGGAGGTAGGTCATTTTCCTACTGTCAGGCACCTCGACGGTAGGTTGTTATACCCTACCGTCAAGGTCTCTGATAGTAGTGAAAGGGTTAGATTCGGAAAAAAAAAATCCAGCCAAGGTTAGATCTAGCTTAACTTTCAAAAGAAATCAAAACAGTGAAATTTGCCCCGTGTGGCCGCCGCCGTAGTCGAATTGCTCGACAATGAGGCGTGACATCGCGCAATGATGAACCACCGAAATCTGCTGCTGGGATATCGACGAGTATAGCCAGTTTCTCGGGATGGTTGAGTTGTACATGCTCGTTCATGGTGGCTGCGAGAACGTCATAGGTTTGTACTCGTACCGTGGAAACGGGGTTCCTTATCCAAGCTCGTCGACACGTTAATATTCCTTGCACGTCTTTCTGAATTTATTTCCTTCTTTATTCCTCTTTGTTTATTCACTACTAGAAATACTATCTTTAGAAAAACTACACTTCCGCTGCAGAACTCTTAAACACACTAGTAAAGTGTTCATGCGTTGCCACGGGCATTTTCAAGAGTTTACTTATTACATATATATATATAGGCATAAGGCATGTCAAATTTTACATGTATAGAAAAAATAGCAAGACAGAAAATAGTTGAAATCCACTTTATTTACAATTGATTTTGATTTTTTAATTTGATAATGTATACTATCACATCTCATGCATAAAATAAAAAAGTATGAAAATATATAACTATATTGTGTGTAATGCCTTACAAATGGTAGATAGCACCTTCTTTGTGGAAAAGACCCAGACATATATTAAAGAACATCAATGGTATGAAAGAACATTTGTGGAGTCCTTGGGTCTTCGACCCACCACAAACTCCGTTGCGGGCTGAACGCATGCCGTCGCGCCGCCACCACTCCTCCAACATGAAGCCAGTGTGACCTTGTAGATTGCGGATGGGTTCTTCATGGCCGGGAAGTCATCAACATAGGCCAGTAGGATCAACATGTGAGAGATGCAACCAGACGAAGAACCACCAGGGATGAGACATGACGGGATCTGGCACTGCTCCAACTCCAGAACAAGATTCCTAGGATCCACGACAAGGACAGAGCACGCCCAGCCCAAGCGCCATGGGGATGAAGCCAGAAATCTCGATGGCCATGCCCAGAAAAACCAAAGCTCACCAGATCCAATGGATCCCGAGGACACAAATCTGCACGCACCCCGTCAAGGCCCGGATCCAATGGATCATGAGGACACAAATCTACACGCACCCCCGCCAAGGCCCAAAGGATGACGACACGGAGGGGAAGGAACAACATCAACTTTATTTGCAACGGCAACATCTTCGTCTTCTGAGTTGTCAGGATACAGAGTCCTCTGATCTGGTTCCTACGTCTTACATCCAATGGCTAGCGTTCATGCATGGGAGTAACTTTCACTAATCGTTGATTGTCTATCCTACGGCTGTTGAGCCTCGTCTTGTTCTATAGCACGAGCATGTGCTCCTTTGCTTTTAGCTTCTACTTTCCAGCTATGGCTTTATAAGCCCTGCCCAACCCCTTCGGTGGAGGCATGTAAAAGATATTTGGGTTCCTACCCTAGCCGCCGGTGGTGAGCTACACCTTTCCCCTTTGCTCAATACAAACCCTAGCTCCCGAAACTACCTCAATTCTCTACTTTTTAGCTATGATCAGTCCCCTGTTATTGTTCAAATTACTTCCGGTCCTCACAAGTGGTATCTAGAGCCAATCGGTTCTTGGTAGAGGCGTGGATCCTACGGTGGAGGCGGAGATCGTGGAGACAGCCGGAAGGATCGAGCTTGCTGCGAAGGAAGCCTGCGACTTCTTGTGCCAGTGTCTTGCAGCACAGGTTGATCGGAAGAGGTGACTTTCAATTCCCTCCCTTCCCACCATGTTTCTTCACTCTGTTCGATCCAGGTGCTGCCATGTCAAACCCAGTGGATTCAGCCGATATAGCAGGGCTGCAGCTGCAGTCTCTGGAACTTGATATGAAAACATTACAGCGCTATAGAGACGAAGACATGAAGGAGTTCAAGGATTTCCAGACTCTGGTAACGAGAAATTTGTCACCATGCAAAAGAATTTCGATAAGATCCAGGAAAGCTTCAAACTTTTGTTGATTGATTCGGATCAAGAAGAAGTGTTAGATGAATACTCAGCTCAAGGTATTGTGCAACCCAAGCAACACCAGAACCAGGGCCAAGTGATTCAGCCTGGTCGACCTAAGCAGCTTCAGGCTAGTACACCTCCTTCAGTGGGAATGCCTGACAAACTGGCAAATCAGGTGGTTGGAACAGCTGTGTTGAGAGATGGGGATGGCAAATAGTTAAAACTTGGATGGCACACCTAAGGCCCCTTACAGACATCCCAATTTTGGTACTGCAAAGCACTTAGCCCCTCAGCAAGCACCACTGTTAGTTCAACAACATCAACAACCTGTGGTGGAGAATATGGCTCGGGAAGAATGGCCTGATGGGGGTGACAGAAGAGGCAGACCTACTTCTCCTTATGATAACAGAAGAAATGTGCTAACTGTGAAGCCAGCAAAATTGAATATTTCTGAATTTAGTGGGAGTGACCCTGAATCTTGGATTCAGAACTTGGAGCAATATTTTGTAGCAGCCAGAACCCCATTGGAGCACAGGACTGAATTAGCAGTGTCTTACTTGCAAGGCCCATCAGTGCAGTGGTGGAGAGGTACTGGATTTTCTCCATAGAATGTGCCCCGGCATAGGTTTTGTTCTTATATCTCTGAAAGGTTTTCCTTGGATTATGTATGTGACATTGTGAATTCATTCCATGCTGTAACACAAACATCTACTGTGGTTGTCTATGTGGAGAAATTTGAATAGCTAGTGACGGGGGGATAACCCTGGGGTAGGCTCATCGAGCCTACTCCTTTGCATCCTATCTTGAAGGAAAAGCACAACTCCCTCTGGCCGGCTAGGAAGCCCCTGTCGGCTAAAGGCGAGACGACCAACTCCCTCTGGCCGGCTAGAGGCAAGACGGCTACATTCCTCTGGCCGTCCAGGACGCGCTGGCCGGCTAGGGGCGAGACGGCCGTTCCTAGGGCCGGCTAGCAAGGCTGCTCGCCGGCCTGGGAGCCCAAGTCACATCGGACCGTAGGTCATGACAAGACCCTACGATCAAAGTTGCGTATTTGTCAGCACGAGTACAGGTTTCGAGCGCACGGCAGGTAGAACGTCGGCGGCCATGCCGCTGACGTACCCCGACTCTGATCCATCATCCTGCACAGTGTCGGCCCGTCAAACTCCCACTCCATTACCACACTCGGCGTGGGAATAGTGGAGACGGCCGTACTGGCTACCCATGGCGAATCTCGCAAGACGACGCCGGACGTACAACACGTGTCCTGCGTCGGCCTTACGCGAGAGTCTCATTGGCTAGCCGGCGGGTCCCATAGCCAGATGGGACCTCGCAGCCGGTGGGCCCCTCCAGCGACAAGACAAGACCCCTGTGGACCCTCTGGTCAGCCGGCGAGGCCACCAGCCGGGTCCCACTCATGTACTTTTATCCTTATTGTAGGTGAGTGGGTTCGTCTATGTAACCGTGTTTCTTAATGCTACCGTCGTTCTAAGCAAAATAAGGTGCATAAAAGGATTAACATCACATGCAATTCATAAGTGACATGATATGGCCATCATCTTGTGCTTCTTGATCTCCATCACCAAAGCACCGGCATGGTCTTCTTGTCACCGGCGCCACACCATGATATCCATCATCATGATCATCCATCATCGTGCCGCCATCGAGGTTATCATGCTATCTATGGTATTACTACTAAAGCTACGACCTAGCAATATAGTAAACGCATCTGCAAACACAAACGTTAGTTTAAAGACAACCCTATGACTCCAGCCGGTTGCCATAGCATCGACGTGCAAGTCGATATTAACCTTTACAACATGATCATCTCATACATCCAATATATCACATCACGTCATTGCCCATATCATATCACAAGCATACCCTCAAAAACAAGTTAGACGTCTTCTAATTTGTTGTTGCATGTTTTACGTGGCTGCTATGGGTATCTAGTATGATTGCATCCTACTTACGTAAAAACCACAATGTATATGTGCAAATTGCTATTTAACCTGTCTCCAAGGACCGCCGTCATAACCAATTCAACTAAAATTGAAGAAACAAGCACCTGCCAGTCATCTTTATGCAACGAGTTGCATGTTAGTCGATGAAACCAGTCTCTCGTAAGCATATGAGTAATGTCGGTCCGGACCGCTTTAATCCAACAATACCGCCGAATCGAGAAAAAAACTAAGGAGGGCAGCAAATCGAACATGAACGCCCACAAAACCTTTTGTGTTCAACTCGATATAACATCTACGCATGAACCTAGCTCATGATGCCGCTGTTGGGGAACGTTGCATGGGAAACAAAAAATTACCTACACACACGAAGACCTATCATGGTGATGATCATCTACGAGAGGGAGATTTGATCCACATACCCTTGTAGATCGCTCAACGGGAAGCGTTAAGAAACACGGTTGATGTAGTGGTACAGCTTCGTGATTCAAATCACCGTCGTCCCACGATCCGTCCCACGATCCATTCCGATCTAGCGTTGAACGGATGGCACCTCCGCGTTCAGCACACGTACAGCTCGATGACGATCTCGACCTTCTTGATCCAGCAAGCGAGATTGAGAAGTAGATGAGTTCTTCGGCAGCGTGACGGCGCGCCGATGTTGGTGGTGATCTATTCCTGCAGGGCTGTGCCCGAGCTCCGCAGATATCTAATCTAGAGGAAGAACTACTAGGTGTAGGTTTGAGTTGCACGTGACAAAAGTTGTGTCTCAAACAGCCCTAAACCTCTAGTATATATTGGAGGATCCAAGGGCTGGGGCAAGCCCTTAGGGCACAGGCCAAGAGGGCCTCCTTGGGTCGGCCGACTTGGGGAAGGGAGGAGTCCTTCTCCAATCCCACTTGGATTAGGACTCCTTCCTTATTTTCCCACCTCTTTTGGATTTTCCACTTTATCCTCATGGGATTTCCTTGGATGACTTTGTCAGCCCATTATACCTTATTGTGCATCCAATAAACCCACGTGGACTCCTTGGGGCATGGTCGGCCCACCCAGTAGGCCCCCGGAACCCATTCGTCATTCTCGGTACACTACTGGTAATGCCCGAAAACTTTTCGGAATCCAAACACCAACTTCCTATATACCAATCTTCATTTTTGGACCATTCCGAAAATCCTCGTGGCATTCGCGATCTCATCCGGGACTCCGAACAACCTTCGGTCACCAACACATATAACTCAACTATACTAAAACATCATCGAACCTTAAGTGTGCAGACCCTGCGGGTTCGAGAACTATGTAGACATGACCCGAGACACTCCTCGGTCAATATCCAATAGCGGGACCTGGATTCCCATATTGGATCCTACATATTCTACGAAGATCTTATCGGTTGAATCTCTGTGCCAAGGATTCATATAATCCCGTATAACATTCCCTTTGTCCTTCGGTATGTTACTTGCCCGAGATTTGATCGTCGGTATCCTTATACCTATTTCAATCTCGTTACGGGAAAGTCTCTTTACTCTTTCTCTAATACAAGATCCCGTGACTCACACTTGAGTCACATTGCTTGCAAGGCTTGTGTGTGATGTTGTATTACCGAGTGGGCTCCGAGATACCTCTCCGTCACACAGAGAGACAAATCCCAGTCTTGATCCATGCTAACTCAATGGACACCTTCGGAGATACCTATAGAGCACCTTTATAGTCACGCAGTTACGTTGTGACGTTTGATACACACAAGGTATTCCTCCGATGTCAGTGAGTTACATGATCTCATGGTCACAGGAATGAATACTTGACACGCAGAAAACAACAGCAATAAAATGACACGATCACATGCTACGTTCATAGTTTGGGTCTTGTCCATCACATGATTCTCCTAATGATGTGATCCCGTTATCAAGTGAAAACACTTGTCTATGGTCAGGAAACCTTGACCATCTTTGATCAACGAGCTAGTCAACTAGAGGCTTACTAGGGACAGTGTTTTGCCTATGTATCCACACATGCATTTGTGTTTCCAATCAATACAATTATAGCATGGATAATAAACGGTTATCATGAACAAAGAAATATAATAATAACTAATTTATTATTGCCTGTAGGGCATATTTCCAACAGTCTCCCACTTGCACTAGAGTAAATAATCTAGTTCACATCACTATGTGATTTTAACGAATCCAACACCCATACAGTTCTGGGGTTTGATCGAGTCTTGCTTGTGAGAGAGGTTTTAGTCAACGGTTCTGAACCTTTCAGATCTGTGTGTGCTTTACAAATCTTTATGTCATCCTATAGATGTTGCTACTACGTGCTACTTGGAAATATTCCAAATGACCACTCTATTATACGAATCCGGTTTACTACTCAGAGTTATTCGGATTAGTGTCAAAGCTTGCATCGACGTAACCCGTTACGACGAACTCTTTAACCACCTCCATAATCGAGAAAAATTCCTTAGTCCACTAATTACTAAGGATAACTTTGACCGTTGTTCAGTGGTTCAATCCTAGATCACTCTTTGTACCCCTTGACAGACTCATGACAAGGCACACATCAGGTGCGGTACACAGGTTGGCATACTTTAGAGCCTACGGCTAAGTCATAGGGGATGACCTTCGCCCTTTCTCTTTCTTCTGCCGTGGTCAGGCTTTTGAGTCTTACTCAAATTCACACCTTACAACACAACCAAGAACTCCTTCTTTGCTGATCTATTTTGAACTCCTTCAAAAACTTGTCAAGGCATGCATTTCATTGAAAGTTCTATTAAGCGTTTTGATCTATCTCTATAGACCTTGATGCTCAATGTTCAAGTAGCTTTATCCAAGCTTTCCTTTAAAAAACTCCTTTCAAACAACCCTTTATGCTTTACTGAAATTCTACATTACTTCTGATCAACAATATGTCAACCACATATACTTATCAGAAATTCTATAGTGCTCCCACTCACTTCTTTGGAAATACAAGTTTCTCATAAACCTTGTATAAACCCAAAAGCTTTGATCATCTCATCAAAGCGTATATTCCAACTCCGAGATGCTTGCACCAGTCCATAGAAGGATCGTTGGAGCTTGCATACTTCTTAGCATCTTTAGGATCGACAAAACCTTCTGGTTGTATCACATACAACCTTTCCTCAAGGAAACCGTCGAGGAAACAATGTTTTGACATCCTATGTGCAATATTTCATAAATAATGCAGCAACTGCCAACATAATTCCAACAGATTTTTAACATCGCTACGAGTGAGAAAGTCTCATCATAGTCAACTCTTTGAACTTGTCGGAAACATCTTTGCGACAAGTCGAGCTTTTTTTAATGGTGACTTTTCACCATCATCATCTGTCTTCCTTTTAAAGATCCATATGTACATAATAGTCTTACGAACATCAAGTAGTTCTTCCAAAGTCTACACTTTGTTTTCATACATGGATCCTCTCTCGGATTTCATGGCCTCCAGCCATTTGCCGGAATCCGGGCCCACCATCGCTTCTCCCTAGCTCGTAGGTTCATAGTTGTTCAACAACATGACCTCCAAGACAGGTTTACCATACCACTCTGTAGTAGCACGCGACCTTGTCGACCTACAAGGTTTTGTAGTAACTTGATCCTGAAGCTTAATGATCACCATCATCAGTTTCTACTTCAATTGGAGTAGGCGCCACAGGGACATCTTCATGCGCCCTACTACACACTGGTTGAAGTAACGGTTCACTAACCTCATCAAGTTTGACCACCCTCCCACTCAACTCTTTCGAGAGGAACCTTTCCTCGAGAAAAGACCCGTTTTTAGAAACAAACACTTTGCTTCCGGATCTGAGATAGGAGATGTACCCAATTGTTTTGGATATCCTAAGAAGATGTATTTATCCGCTCTGGGTTCGAGCTTATCAGAATGAAACTTCTTCACATAAGCGTCACAGCCCCAAACTTTCAAGAAACGACAGCTTAGGTTTCTCCAAACCATAGTTCATACCATGTCATCTCAACGGTAAATATGCAGTGCCCTATTTAAAGTGAATACGGTTGTCTCTGATGCATAACCCATAAATGATAGTGGTAATTTGATAAGAGACATCATAGTATGCACCATATCAAATAGGGCGCGGCTATGACGTTCGGACACACCATCACACTATGGTGTTCTAGGTGGCATGAACTGCGAAATAATTTCCACATTGTCTTAACTGTGTACCAAGAAATAGCTTTGAACTTTTAAATATTTCAGACTTGTGATTCATCAAGTAATTACTCCTGGATCTACTCAAATCGTTAGTGAAGTAAGAACATAACGATATCCACTGCGTGCCTCAGCACTCATTGGACTATACACATAAAAATGTATTGCATCCAACAAGTTACTTTCTTGTTCCATGTGGTATGATTTTGCATGTCTCAAGTGATTCAAAATGAAGTGAATCCAAACGATCCATCCGCATGAAGTTTCTTCATGCCTTTATACCAATAGGTATGGTTTGCATGTCTCAAACGTTTCAAAAATGAGTGAGTACAAAGATCCATCAGCATGGAGCTTCTTCATGCATTTTACGCCAACATGACTCAAATGACAGTGCCACAAGTAAGTGATACTATCATTATTACTTTGTATCTTTTGGCACTAATATTATAAACATATGTAACCCTACGATCGAGATTCAATAAACTATCTATGCTTATACTAATTTGTAACCCATCTAATCATTGATAGTTTTTTTTACTCATAGGGTCCACAATCCTTTAAGTACGTACAGAATCAAAAGTTAGACATAACCAACCGCATCCCCATGTAATTAAAAAATACTACTATATATATATATATGTTCAAAAATAACTACTACTATTGTATCTCTTTTCGACAAAATAAGTTCACGTGGTAAGTTAAAAAATCACGTGCTGCCCAAAGAACAACCACAACACGCAGTTTCTAAGAAAAAGAGCCTCCACAACATGCACGTCTCCTTCTCTAAAAAAACATGCACGTCTCCTCCACCTTCGTTTCTAGGTGCTTCTCCTGTACGTCCTCCATAGATCGCTTATGGTGTAGATGTGCTAGATCAATCAAGTTAGACAAGCATGCAGAGGAAAAGGAAGTTAAGAGCTACTGCTGCCGGCATCATGGCCAAGAATCTCCGACGAAGTCTTCCCCAACACAACGAAGGCCAGCTGCTTCCACCAGCCGCAGAGTTTGCGTGGTGCCTGCCCGGCTGTACATGTGTAAACCACGTAAGGAAAATAGTCTCTCCTTAGCCCAGTGCCCAGCCGGATCTACAAGTACATCACGTATGCATGTCTAGGGAATCAGGTTGTCAGCTAACACTGCCGCCGTCCAAGACGTTGTCTTGGTGTACTACGGACGTGGTGCCAGACAAAAGTTTTTCCCCATAAAACTCCATGGAACAATTATAGGCAAGCTAAAGATTCACAACTCATCGTCCTTTTATTTCTTCATGTTCAACACGATATGGAGCAATTAGATCATCTGAAGAATCCTCGATCTATTTATTTTTCCAATTCACTAGCAGGTTAGCATCATCAATATATAGTCAATTGTGCCTTGGACCATGCCAAAATATAGTTTCGACGTTGCCCAGTTGTGGATCGTTGATCGCAACCATGTACTCACATCTGATCGTAGGAGCACCGAGCATCGTGTAACTGGACATGGACCAGGCTCTAATTCCCAGTGGACTAAGTTAGCAATGGACAATGATGATTTTCGATTATTCTCATGTAAATTTGCATGACTAAGTTCGACTTTCTGATTTACGGTATTAAACTCTTATATTATAAATAGACGTGTGTATGTTTTCACATTTTTAGACAAAAAGAAGCCTAGACAAATATATGTTTGTCAGAATTTTAGGAAGGGAATAATACTCCAAAGTACACAATGATTGATTGATTTTGGTTGTTACCATTGGTCATGCACAAATGCTTTATTGAGTAACTATCTTATCATTCCATCATCGAAGCATCTCAGCCTTCCGGTTGCCTATTCGATTCATCACGCCATGGTCACAAGACCGGCGTGGTTGGGCTAATGGAGGTAAATGAAAAACCTATACTGAATTTTTGGTACCTACATTGTACTAGTAAATGTGTACGTGCAATGCACGTCTAAACTATCATCATTTAATTCTTAAAATAGTAATATGGCATTAGGCAAGAAAATAAATATTGCACGTGCAATATGCATTCCAAATAATATAAATTCAACAAAAAATATGATGCAAAATCATTGTAAAGGTATAATCATTTGGTGAGTGCAAAGTTGAAAGAAACTTAGCTCGTAAAAATAATCCTTCCTTACAAAGTGACAAGTGCTCAAAGCATTTCTTAAGACCATAGCATCCATTAGTTGCTGACCGTGTTCTAATTACATCATCTTGAAGTTATCATACACACCTTCTAGTTTGTATCAAGCACAAAAAATGTAAATGTACTATCGATATGGTCAGAGTCTCAGAGACGAAGTCGGCTGTGTCAGCGTCCATCGTGCTCGTGTGCGTCTGGGTGTGTCACCACCGGCGAGGCAGCGACCAAGATGTTCTGGAAATTTAGTAATGGATCCGAGCCCTTCCTGCCACTCTTCCCCAAGTGCATGTTGTATAGTACAATGTCTAATCCGTTACTTATCTGAAGTAGTTCTGTAGCGATGAAGACAACAACAATATAACTCCAATACATAACGTGAATGCGAAGATCCGAGCTACCCAGATACTACTATAATTACGAAAAGGGAATAGTTTCAACAATAGTGCCTAAACGAAAACTTATGATACGATCTGAAACTAAATTCTGGTGAGTGTGAACCAAATTTTGCTGGCAAAAAATCAATTGGGCTCCGCAATGTGGAAAAATGTTCACATGGCAGATAGCTTCCGAAAAGTAGTTTCCATTTTAAATGAGTATACTTTAATATTATATAGGTATATAAATACTACATACCAGCACATGAAATGAGTTTTGGCTCCGGAGCATGTGAAGGAACAAATGTCTCAGAATTGATTCAGGAGCCCGCTCCATATGAATCGTAGTTAGATTACCAGCCTGGTCATGCAAAAGAAAAACTGAAACAAAAACTGAAACTGGCATTACATGAGGAATTGTTGCAAAAATAGGGAAGATTATAAATGAGAAGAATCCAGAATTTGCATCTACAACCTATCAACGTTTATAGTCAACGATGCTTGACCAAAGACCAATGTTATCATAATGCCTCACTTCTTTTGTGTACATTGATTGCACATTTGCACTGCTACTACATCAAACCTGAAAGACACAATTACGGTGATGCTACATAGCAAATAGTATGCCAACGTTTGACTATAGAACTGAATACAATCATTATGAGATGCAAATACATGGGAATGGGGGATCCTCATGAACTGCCTAGTTGCGGCGGCAAGGAGGAGACAGCAGATGCTGACGAGATAGTGCTTCTGGAAGTCAAACTCGGTCCCAAGAGCATGCAACAAACGACACAACCGGATTCATTCATCATACCTGCAAAAAAGAGCAGCAAGGAGCAGCGGCAGCGGCTACAAGTGCATCCCCACCCATACTCCAAATTGAAACCCCACTCATTGTTCTCGCTTGCGTCCAGCTGGAAGACCTAGCTAGCGCCCCGCTCGGCTCCCACGCCACCGCGCTCAACAACCATGCCGCAGCCTTCTTGGGACCGACTTCCACCGCTGCATCACCCCAGCCTAACATCTCTCCCACGATGTCCCTGTCCACCGCTCCACGGCCTTCCTACCCTTCCCGAGGCGGAGGAGTTTGGGCGTCAGTTGGAGAAGATCTAGGTGGTGGTCTGTGGCGCAAAGGAGATCAAAAACCGCAGGGAAATTGCTAGCTCGGTTATCCCCTAAATCCAGGGCAGTTATTGCATGTCGATTCTTCCCTTGTTTTCTCTTAGGACGGTTCACTAAATCAATTCCCTTCCTCTTGATGCAGAAACTTGCACGTGCAATGCACGTCTCAAGTGCAATCAAATTGTTATGAAAATGTTGGTTTAATACTCCTATTTACAAAGGTTTCCACTTAATAGTGTTTGTTAGGGTGTAAGAGAAACCAAATCACATCCGCAAAGGAAGAAGCTGTGAATAGATTAGAGATAAATGTCTAACCAGAGTCCAAAATATTGCCTCCCAAAATCTAACCAGAGACTAATAAAATACACAGAGAGGATCTGAGAGTTAATAAAACTACGACATATAATCTAAAGAAAACAATATGAATTCTCTTTTTATGTCATGAGCCAAATTTAGACTCCACGCTATCTAATATGCCATCTACTCCCTCCGTCCCATAATATAAGAGCGTTTTTGACACTAATGGTGTCCGGGTGTCTTTAGTAACAGATGTAGTAGTTCATAACCAGCCAATGGACAATACCTGATAACATCACGATAGAACATTAACGTAGGCACCGACAACGAAACCACAAGAACATTCACGGAAGAGATAGCGGTGCCAGGAATAGATCGTACACACTACCCCAAATATATGACTTGTTAGCCGGATCACCTCTTGCTCCTCCCGTAGAAATCACCTTCCATTCTATGTTTCTCCATCTCATCCCTTCAATACAAATAACCACGCATCCCTGAGAGGCAATTCCTCAAACACTTAAAGGGTAGGAAAACAAACTGGTCTGGAGGACGGTTTACTTACATGTCATCCATGCCTGGCCTGAGCGCAACGGATAGGGAATCAACGCCTTCCACACAATCACCGCGGAGGAGCTCCTTGGCTACTCACAGGACGACGATGTTGCTGACCATGATGATGGAATGGAGCGGCAACGCCTATTGCGCGAGGCTGCATATGAAGTGCCTAGCACATCGCCTTGGCAGCCGACTGCCTGCAATTTCCAGAGAAGTGTGCATCCGAGCCTGTTGGCGATGTGTTGGCGATGCACCCGGGCCAGGGGAGGGGGAGGAGGAGGAGGCGGATGGGGAGGGGGAGGAGGAGGCGGACGGCGAGGGGGAGGAGGAGGCGGACGGGGAGGGGGAGGAGGACGCGGACGGGGAGGGGGGGTTGGATGCGGACGGGGCTGCTCCTTTGTCAGTTGGCGATGGCGACGCTGCAGGCCAGGGGAGGGGGAGGAGGAGGCGGACGGCGAGGGGGAGGAGGAGGCGGACGGGGAGGGGGAGTTGGACGCGGAGGCGACGGCGCTGGTGCAGGCCAGGGCGTCTGGCTCCCGTTAATTGTTCCTAAATTTCTGTACTTGATTGGCTCCTTTTTTTTCATGGAGGTGCAACAGTTTTTCGTTGTAGGAGGAGGTGGAGCACGGTCAGCCTTAGTTAATTTGGTAAATGCATACGGTGGTGGTGCACGGATGGTGGGAGGCCGTTAGATTGTAATTTGTAGTCTAATTGTGTGGTGGTGATTGGTGTTTGTTTTTGTGGAGGTAATAGTTGTGTGTATTTAGAGAAGTTTTCGTTTGATCTTTTATTAGTAGTATAGAAAAGAAAGCTTCCAAAGACAATCAGAATAGGTCTGTTCAACTATCTTTAGATTTGGTCTGCGTCCTTAAGGTATATTTTCTACTTATTTATAATACTAGGTTATCTGGATAGCTGCTAGCAATATGTGTCATCGCTCCATGTTTTCAGATATGCAAGTGGCACGTATTATTATCGCAAGGAGTAAAAACAGTATCAATTCTGACATTAGCTAGATACCTTGATGTATGTCTATGGTCACCTCGTACAACTCTGAGGTGGATCTGATTTCCCTATATACTTAATATATAATATGTTGGCACATGTCCAAAATAAATTTTAAATTTCTTTGTATGAGCACGTGAGAGGGCTGCATGGCTTGATCGAATGTTCGCAATATCATGTTACTATAATGGACTAGCGTCATTAAAATGCTTGAATTATTCCCTTCTGTGTAGAAGCTTATATTATATTCTATTCTAAAATAAGCAATTTTATAATAAGCATTTTCTTTTATAAATTTAGATTTCTCTAATAAAAAATATAAATATCATTGTGTTATTTGAAGACTGACTTGCTTTTTTGATTGGCAACGTGTTTGTACTGACTTGACGACAACGTTGACATGCTACTTCGTTGCTTAACTAATAAGTTTTATTCTTAATGATTTTTTATCACCATACGTCCTATACAAATTACACAGGGTTAATAGTACACATTGGTTCATTTGTATACACATGTCCGAGTATGTACTGTGTAGTTCTAAAGTAGGAAATACTTTTTTTTAATTTGCTTTAGTTGTTGTATAATTTATTTGAAGATAATCCGTTATGTTGGGTAAATCCCTCAATATACTCCTAAAAATGCTAGCTTTATTTATCTTCATGCGACTCATGTCCACAAGTGCTAAGTTGTTTTGAGTATATTCTAGAGCGGGTGGAAGGATTATTGTATACATTGTTTGGATAACAAATCTTATGCTTTCAGTAAGCAAGTCTGACCAGTTGATACCTTATTTGGTTATCTGTCACTAAGATACATTTACACCATGACACTCTTTAGCTTAGACTATACAAAGTTATAAACGCAGTTGGACATCCATCGACAAGCAGTATTTGGCTTTCATGTACACCTGTGGAAATGTTATACAGCTACAACTCAAAATATTATATGAAATACCATTTTTGTGTACTAAATAAACTGTGTAGTAACTAGAACAATGCTATATTTCATATATAGTCCTCGGATATATGTGATACAATATGTTTCTTAGTATAACTACTATGATGGCAAGTAGTTAACATGCTCTCTTACCCGTAGGTAGCTGACTTTTCTAAAATCAATTCATGTCCATACTATGAACCCGTCAAAGTGTCCTCTAAAGCTTTGTTCTTCTTAGTGGCAACTCACCAAAGTACCTAATGAATAGATGACATAACACCAACACCGAAGTGCCAACAATATGAACCTATTTATCCTCTAACTCATTATTACCTATAGACACAGTAAAAGTTAAATAAGTTCACCAAACACAATGAAGAATCTTATGTTTTGTTCTGCTACTACGAGTTAATCTAAATCTGCCTTAGAAAAGCAACATTACTTTCACAGATGTAATCTAGGTAAACATTAATTTTCATATAATATATTCACTGCTAATTAAATAGATAAAATGGTTAAGCTTATTATATCCTTAGAAA
Source organism: Hordeum vulgare subsp. vulgare (assembly GCF_904849725.1). NCBI lineage: Eukaryota > Viridiplantae > Streptophyta > Magnoliopsida > Poales > Poaceae > Hordeum > Hordeum vulgare. Next base: position 388,595,016 of record NC_058522.1, read on the forward strand.
TAAATGAATGTCATATGTCATGCTTCTATATTCCAATGAAAAATAGTGTCATGGATCAGCCAAATTAGTATGAAGCGATATCATCCTCTTATATATTTCTACATGTAGTTGATACAAGCCTCAGTTTTATGATTTCCAATAATCTTCTCTCCTTTCGATATCTATATTCACGTGCGTCATATTTCTATAGTATGTGATGACTTTGATACTGCAAAAACATAAATATAGAAAAAATAAATTATAATCATTTTCCCGGGCACATATCGGATATGCAAAGCAGAAAGGTTAATGAAAACAAAATAAAATAAAGGCCAAAGAGTTAGAAGACATTCTACAAATCATATTTTTTCTCTTAGAATTGAACTAATAAAAAAAGGGGAGACACCCTACATGTGGATGGGTGGGTGTTTCACTTTTTTCGTTTCATGATAGCTATTATTTATGCCAAAGTAAATACATAAAACATATTGACTAGCCCGTGCAAATGCACGGGTTGACGACTAGTTGAGGGTAATTATTCAAGGAAATAGAATAACTATTATTCTCTTTAAATGAATAATCATATTGCAATAAACACGATCCAATCATGTTCATGCTCAACGCAAACACCAAATAATTATTATTTAGGTTTAAACCAATCCCGATGGTAGAGGGAGCATGCGATGTTTTTGATCACATCAAATCTTGGAAACACTTCCAACACGTATCGTCACCTTGCCTTTAGCTAGTCTCCGTTTATTCCGTAGCTTTCATTTCGAGTTACTAATCACTTAGAAACCGAACCAGTATCCAATACCCTCATGCTACTAGGAGTACTAGTAAAATACACATCAATATAATGTATATCAAATATACTTCTGTCGACTTTGCCAGCCTTCTTATCTACCAAGTATCTAGGGTAGCTCCGCCTCAGTGACCGTTCCCCTCATAACATAAGCACTTAGTCTCGGGTTTGGGTTCAATCTTGGGTTTCTTTATTAGAGCATCAAGTGGTTTGTCGTTTCATGAAGTATCCCTTCTAGCCCTTCTCTTCTTGAAACTAGTGGTTTTAATAACCATCAACAATTGATGCTCCTTCTTGATTTCTACTTTCGCAGTGTCAAACATTGCGAATCGCTCAAGGATCATCATATCTATCCTTGATATGTTATAGTTCATCATGAAGCTCTAGCAGCTTGGTGGCAGTGACTTTAGAGAACCATCACTATCTCATCTGGAAGATTAACTCCCACTTGATTCAAGCGATTGTTGTACTCAGACAATCTGAGCACATGCTCAACGATTGAGCTTTTCTCCTTTACTTTGTAGACAAAGAATCTTGCCGGAGGTCTCATACCTCTCAACAAGGGCATGAAAATGAAATCTCAATTTCATCTCTTAGAACATCACTTATGTTCCGTGACGTTTCAAAAGCGTCTTCGGCGCCTTGCTTCTAAGCCATTAAGTATTACGCACTGAACTATCACGTAGTCATAAAAAATGTGTATGTCAGATGTTCGCAACATCCACAGACGATGCTCGAGGTGCAGCACACCGAGTGGTGCATTAAGGACATAAGCTTTCTGCGCAGCAATGAGGACAATCCTCAGTTTTACGGACTCAGTCCGCAAAGTTGCTACTATCATCTTTCAACTAAATTTTCTCTAGGAACATATAAAAAATAGTAGAGCTATAGCGCAAGCTACATCATAATTCGCAAAGACCTTTAGACTATGTTCATGATAATTAGAGTTTAACTAATCAAATTACTTAATAAACTCCCACTCAAAAAGTACATCCCTATAGTCATTTGAGTGGTACATGATCCAAATCCTCTAACTCATGTCCGATCATCACGTGAGTTGAGTATAGCTTCAGTGGTAAGCATCTCTATCCTAATAATATCAACTATACGATTCATGCTCGACCTTTCGGTCTCTTGTGTTCCGAGGCCATGTCTGCACATGCTAGGCTCGTCAAGTTTAACCCGAGTGTTCTGCGTGTGCAACTGTTTTGCACCCGTTGTATGTGAACGTTGAGTCTATCACACCCGATCATCACGTGGTGTCTCGAAATGACAAACTGTTGCAACGGTGCACAGTCGGGGAGAACACAATTTCTTCTTGAAATTTTAGTGAGAGATCACCTTATAATGCTACCATTGTTCTAAGCGAAATAAGGTGCATAAAAGGATTAAGATCACATGCAATTCATAAGTGACATGATATGGCCATCATCTTGTGCTTCTTGATCTCCATCACCAAAGCACCGGCGCCACACCATGATCTCCAGCATCATGATCTCCAGCATCGTGCCGCCATCAAGGTTGTCGTGCTATCTATGCTATTACTACTAAAGCTACGACCTAGCAATATAGTAAACGCATCTGCAAACACAAACGTTAGTTTAAAGACAACCCTATGGCTCCAGCCGGTTGCCGTAGCATCGATATGCAAGTTAATATTAACTATTACAACAACATCATCTCATACATCCAATATATCACATCACGTAATTGCCCATATCATATCACAAGCATACCGTGCAAAAACAAGTTAGACGTCCTCTAATTTTTTTGTTGCATGTTTTACGTGGCTGCTATGGGTATCTAGTATGATCGCATCTTACTTACGCAAAAACCACAACGGAGATGTGCAAATTTCTATTTAACCTGTCTCCAAGGACCGCCACGGTCAAAACCAATTCAACTAAAGTTGAAGAAACATGCACCCGCCAGTCATCTTTATGCAACGTGTTGCATGTTAGTCGATGAAAACAGTCTCTCGTAAGCGTACGAGTAATGTCGGTCTGGGCCGCTTCAATCCAACAATACCGCCGAATCGAGAAAAAACTAAGGAGGGCAGCAAATCGAACATCAACGCCCAAAAAACCTTTTGTGTTCTACTCGAGATAACATCTACGCATGAACCTAGCTCATGATGCCACTGTTGGGGAACGTTGCATGGGAAACAAATAATTTCCTATGCACACAAAGACCTATCATGATGATGTTCATCTACGAAAGGGAGATTTGATCCACATACCCTTGTAGATCGCTCAGCAGGAAGCGTTAAGTAATGCGGTTGATGTAGTGGTACAACTTCGTGATTCAAATCACCGTTGTCCCACGATCCGTTCCAATCTAGCGCCGAACGGACGGCACCTCCGCGTTCAGCACACGTACATCTCGATGACGATCTCGGCCTTCTTGATCCAGCAAGAGAGATGGAGAAGTAGATGGGTTCTCCGGCAGCGTGACGGCGCACTGGTGTTGGTGATGATCTATTCCTACAAGGCTCCGCCCGAGCTCCGCAGAAATCTAATCTAGAGGAAGAACTAGGAGGTGTAGGTTTGAGTTGCACGTGGCAAAAGTTGTGTCTCAAACAGCCCTGAACCTCTAGTATATATAGAAGGATCCAAGGGGTGGGGCAAGCCCTTAGGGCGCCGGCCAAGAGGGCCTCCTTGGGTCGGCCGACTTAGAGAAGTGAGGAGTCCTTCTCCAATCCCACTTGGATTAGGACTCCTTCCTTATTTCCCCACCTCTTTTCGATTTGCCACTTTTTCCTCATGGGCTTTCCTTGGATGACTTTGTTAGCCCATTATACCTTATTGTGCATCCAATAAACCCATGTGGACCCCTTGGGGTGTGGTGGGCCCACTCAGTGGGCCCCCGTAACCCATTCGTCATTCCCGGTACACTGCTGGTAATGCCCGAAAACTTTCCGGAATCCAAACACCAACTTCCTATATATCAATCTTCGTTTCTGGACCATTCCGGAAATCCTCGTGACGTCCGTGATCTCATCCGGGACTCCGAACAACCTTCGGTCACCAACACATATAACTCAACCATACTAAAACATCATCGAACCTTAAGTGTGTAGACCCTGCGGGTTCGAGAACTATGTAGACATGACCCGAGACACTCCTCGGTCAATAAACAATAGCGGGACCTGGGTGCCCATATTGGGTCCTACATATTCTACGAAGATCTTATCGGTTGAAACTCTATGCCAAGGATTCATATAATCCCATATAACATTCCCTTTGTCCTTCGGTATGTTACTTGCTCGAGATTTGATCGTCGGTATCCCTATACCTATTTCAATATCTTTACCGGCAAGTCTGTTTGCTCGTTCTCTAATACAAGATCCCGTGACTCACACTTGAGTCACATTGCTTGCAAGGCTTGTGTGTGATGTTGTATTATCGAGTGGGACCCGAGATACCTCTCCGTCACATGGAGTAACAAATCCCAGTCTTGATCCATGCTAACTCAACGGACACCTTCAGAGATACCTGTAGAGCACCTTTAGAGACACCTAGTTACGTTGTGACGTTTTTTATACACAAGGTATTCCTGTGGTGTCAGTGAGTTACATGATCTCATGGTCATAGGAATGAATACTTGACACGCAGAAAACAATAGCAATAAAATGACACGATCACATGCTACGTTCATAGTTTGGGTCTTATCCATCACACGATTCTCCTAATGATGTGATCCCGTTATCAAGTGACAACACTTGTCTATGGTCAGGAAACCTTGACCATCTTTGATCAACGAGCTAGTCAACTAGAGGCTTACTAGGGACAGTGTTTTGTCTATGTATTCACACATGTATTTGTGTTTCCAATCAATATAATTATAACATGGATAATAAACGATTATCATGAACAAAGAAATATAATAATAACTAATTTATTCTTGCCTCTAGGGCATATTTCCAACACCAGCCGGGTCCCACTCATGTACTATTATCCTTATTTTAGGTCGGTGGGTTCGTCTATAAAACCCCCGATCCCCCTCCATGCACAGGGTCGGTCAATCCTTCATACACACACTCATACATGAGAGGTAGACACGAGCCGGCTGCTCCTTCTTCCTCCTCCGCAGAACAGCGCCTCGAACACATTGTAGCCTCATTGGTGCATTATACACTCTGGTTGGATTAGGGGTGTTATCTCTACGGTGAGCCCTGAACCTGGGTACATCGTATGTTCCATGCTTGTACCAACCTCGCCCCCAGCACCCACCGATGTCACTTTGGTTACCACCATCATTAGCCTACCCATGGCATATGTTTTGAGTAAACACTGACATTTGGCGCTCACTGTGGGCCGTCCGCGGCATCGACCGGATTTACGCACTAGACAGGGCCCTTCGCCTACACCCGCCGGATGCTTCGCGTCCGGACCGATCAGCATGGCCGTGGAGCCTGCCCTTGAGGAGGCTTCTGCGATGTTGATCGATGTCCCAATCCATCTCATGTATTCTGATGGGGAGTCTGACGACAAGTCACTCCCCAGCGTCGTCATGTATTTTGCCGCTGTTGCGAACCTCGGCGCTCTCTTAAGTGACTTGCGCCTCGACGGTGGGCCTCGCTACCCCGGCGAGGACGTCGACATCGACGCGTTATGCGCCAGCTTTATTAGGCTCTCCCTCGCGGAGACGCCTGCGCTTGATGAGTACCCCAGCGATGTGCTCGTCTTCGACGGTCCACCGTCATCTACGGGGTGTCTTGCCCCGCATGACGTCACCGTCGTCTCCAACCTCATGGAGGTGATGGTCATTGGCGCCGGCACCAGCAAGGCTCACGGCAAGGCGTTAGCAGATGCTGCTGACATTGCTGTGTATCAGCCGACACGTTTCATGCTGCCCTTGCTGGCTTGAAGATGCCCATTGCCACCTCCACAAACCCCACTGACGCGCGGGCCTCACTGGAGGAGCCTCGCACGCAGATCCTGGAGGAGGGCATTGTCATCGCCGCGGCCAAATGCCGGATGGAGCCCGCGCAGCGCGAGTATAACTCTGCTTACGGCTTCACTCCAGCTGCTGATGGACCTAGCCGGCTTGGCGCGGTCCGAGGCCGCGGCCGGGTCATTGCCAAAATCCTAGTTGACAAGTAGCCCCTCTACGATACCCCTCCGGCCAACTTCTGGGCTGCTCAGGCGGCTATGGCAGAAATGCCAAGTTTGGAGGGCGAGGAGCGCGTCCTTCAGGAGAAGCGGGTCAAGGATCTCCTTGACGCCGCAAATGAGCAGCAAACACTGCTTGTCCCTGGTCAGGCACAGTCGGAATCTCCGGGAGCCGATCCCGGAGCACGCCATAACCCCAGCGGTCGTCATCACGCCGAGGGATCTTCCTCGCATCGCACTTCCGGCCGGAAGGGTGAGGGCAACCAAGACAAGTGTTCTATGCGCCAGAGCGAGCCATATTTTAGCCGGCGTCGTAGGGATGGTGGCGACGAGGGGGATTCGGTGCGTGAGGTTTGATACGTCTCCAACGTATCTATAATTTTTGATGGTTCCATGCTATTATCTTTTATGTGTTTCAGAAAAAATCTTTTTGGAAGTTTCGTTCCATTTGGACTCCGTTTAAAATCCTCCTCTGAAAAGGGTCAAAAACACGGAAAAAACAGGAACTGGCACTTGGCACTGAGTTAGTAAGTTAGTCACAAAAAAGATATAAAAGGCATACAAAACATCCAAAGTTTGACAAGATAATAGCATGAAACCATCAAAAATTATAGGTACATTGGAGACGTATCAAGCATCCCCAAGCTTAACTCCTGCTGGTCCTCGAGTAGGGAAGTGATAAAGACTGACTTTTTGATGTGGAATACTACCTAGCATATTTGTCCTTTGTAACTTCTTTCATGTGACATGAATGTTCAGATCCGTAAGATTCAAAACAATAGTTTGCTATTGACATGAAAACAATAATACTTCAAGCAAACTATCAAAGTAATCATGAACTTTCAAACTAACAAGGCCAAGGAAAGTTATCCCTACAAAATCATATAGTCTGGCTTTGCTCCATCATCTTCACATAACTAATTTAAATCATGCACAACCCCGGTATTGGCCAAGTAATTGTTTTTGCACTATTGCTTTGTCAAACTTTTTATAAGTATCACGCAATACATGAGCGTGAGCCATAGATATAGCACTATAGGTGGAATAGAGTGTGGTGGTGGTTGTGAGACAAAAAGGGAGGAGATGGTCACATTGACTCGGCGTATCAAAGGGCTATGGAGATGCCCACTAATAGATATGAATGTGAATGAGTAGGGATTGCCATACAAAGGATGCACTAGAGCTATAAGTATGTGAAAGCTCAAAAAGAGAACTCGTGGGTGTGCATCCAACTTGCTTGCTCATGAAGACCTAGGGAAATTTTGAGGAAGCCCATCATTGGAATATACAAGCCAAGTTATATAATAAATATTCCCACTAGCATATGGTGGTGAGAAAATGAGAGGCTCTCGATCATGAACAAGATGGTGCTATTATGAAGCACAAGTGTGGAAAAAGATAGTAGCATTGTCCCTTCTCTCTTTTTCTCTCTTTTTTTATTTTTATTTGGGCTCTTGGCCCTCTCTTTTTTCTCTTTTTTTTGTTTGGGCTCTTTGGCCTCTTTTTTTCCTCACACGGGACAATGCTCTAATAATGATGATCATCACACTTTTATTTACTCGCACCTCAAAAGCTCAGAATGATGATGACTCTATAGAAAATGCCTCCGACAGTGTACCGGGATGTGCAACGATCTAGCTTGGCATATGACGTTGAAACATCTCACTAGCTATCTTACGATCATGCAATGGCAATATGAGAGTGACGACACAAGTCATGAGACGGAACGGTGGGAGTTGCATGGCAATATATCTCGGAATGGCTATGAAAATGCCATAGTAGGTAGGTATGGTGGCTCTTTTGAGGAAGGCATATGGTGGGTTTGTGTACCGGCAAAAGTTACACGGCACTAGAGAGGCTAGCAATGGTGGAAGGTGAAAGTGCATCTATACCATGGACTCACATTAGTCATGAAGAACTCACATACTTGTTGCGAAAGTTTTTATTAGTAATCGAAACAAAGTGCTAAACGCATACTTCTAGGGGAAGGGTTGGTAGGTGTTAACCATCGCACGATCCCGACCTGAACACAAAGGATGACAATCAATAGATCAATTATGCTCCGACTTCCTAACATAGCAGTTCACCATACGTGCATGCTACGGGAATCACTAACTTCAACAAAAGTATTTCTAGATTCACAACACCCTACTAACATAACTCTTAATATTACCAAATCCACATCTCAAAACTAATTGAGAGGAATCAAGACTTCTCTTTCTACTCAATGCACATGAAGATGGAGGTTTTTGTATCCTCTTTGGGTACCTATCACCTTTGGGACTACTTCCATAGCACAAGCCAACTACCAAGTCACCCACCGCCGTGCTCTAAAAGATCTAAGTGAAGCACATAGAGCAAAATTATCTAGCTCAAAAGATATAAGTGAAGCACGATGAGCATTCTAGCAAAATCACGATGAGTGCATGTCTCTCTCAAAAGGTGTGCAGCAAGGATGATTGTGACACAACAAAAAGAAAAGACTCCTATGATACGAGACACTCCATGCAAAACACATATCATGTGGTGAATAAAAATATAGCTCCAAGTAATGTTACCGATGGATTGAAGACGAAAGAGGGAATGCCTTCCCGGGGCATCCCCAAGCTTAGGATTTTTGGTGTCCTTGAATTTGGCTTGGGATTCCTTGGGAATCCCCAAGCTTGAGCTCTTTCCACTCTTTATCCCTTTGTCCATGAGAACATGACCCAAAACTTGAAAACTTCACAACACAAAACTTAAACAGAAACTCGTGATATCATTAGCACAAGAAAACAAACTAACACCTCTTTAGGTACTGTAGAAATCTTGATTTCTATTTATATTGGTGTTAGATTATTGTATTCTCACTTTTCCATGGCTAGTACCCCCCGATAATGTCCATAGTTTCATCAAAACAAGCAACCAACACAACAAAAACATAATCTATCAAAAACACACCATTCTGTAGCTATCTGTATACTTCGTATACTTCTGGTACCTCAAAAATTCTGAAAACTTACGACAGTCTGGGAAAAAGGCATATCAACCAGAAGAAAGAAGAATCAACTCAAAAGCTCTTTCTGGATAAAAATGGAAAATAATTTTGTGAGCGAGAAGTTTCTGTCTTTTTCCAACAGGATCAAACAACCAACACCAAACTAGTCATAAAGGTTTTGCTTGGCTCAAACACAAAAAGAAACACAAAAGACACAATCTTAACAGAATTATGATGGTGTGGATGCAACAAAACAGAAAGAAAAAAGCAAAGATAAATTCATTGGGTTGCCTCCCAACAAGCGCTATTGTTTAACGCCCTTAGCTAGGCATAAGGATTTTAATGATGCTCACATAAAAGATAGCAATCAGACACGAAGAGAGCATCATGAAACATGTGAAAATCACATATAAGTCTAACATACTTCCTATGCATAGGCATTTTATAGGAAAACAGATTGTCAAGACAACCAATAGTTGCCATATGCAAGGAAGAAGAAGAGACATTAGCAATCTCCACATAACGAGAGGTAATTTGGTAACATGAAAGTTTCTATCACAATATTTTCCTCTCTCATAGAAATTACATGTGGGATCATAATAAAATTCAACAAAATAGCTATCACAAAGGATATTCTTTTCATTATCCACATGCATGCAAAGTTGACGCTCTTCAAAAATAGTGGGATTATCATCAACTAAAGTCATGACTTCTCCAAACCCACTTTCAATATTATTGCAAATATCATTGCAACAAGTAGTGGACATAGCAAAACTAGCATCCCCAAGCTTAGGGTTTTGCATATTTTTAGCATGATTGTCATTAATAGAATTTATAAAGAAATCACTGCAATCATGCTTTTCATTCAAGGAGCCCTCGTGAATCATTTCATAAATTTCTTCATCACGATTTTCAGATTCACGCATCTCAAGCAAAACTCCATAGAGAAAGTCAAGTGCACTCAACTCACTAGAAATTGGTTCAAGATAATTGGATCTCTTAAAGAGACTAGCAAGTGGATGAGGATCCATATCACTAGATTTTCAGCAAGCGAAGATGCAAGCATATTGAAGGCACATAACACACAAGCAAAGGAAAGGCAAACGAAAAAGGCAATTTTTTTTGTAAATTTTTGTTTTTCAGAAGTGGGGGAGAGGAAAACGAGAGGCAAAAAAGTAAATGCAAGAGATGAGTTTGCGACACTTACTTGGATGAGTTCTTGACTTGATCCTCCCTGGCAACGGCACTAGAAATTGGCACGTTGACGGGAGAATATTCTTGACTTGATCCTCCTCCCCGGCAACGGCGCCAGAAATCCTTCTGCTATGGCGACAGAAACCTTCTGTCGTCTCTTGTGCTTGCATTGGTTTTTCCCTTGAAGAGGAAAGGGTGATGCAGCACAGGAGCAGTAAGTATTTCCCTCAGTTTGAGAACCAAGGTATCAATCCAGTAGGAGAATCGCGTCAAGTCCAGAGTACCTGCACAAACACAAAAGAGCTTGCACCCAACGCTATAAAGGGGTTGTCAATACCTTCAAGATTGATTGCAAAGTGGGATCTTAAGGCGGAAAGTGCAACAAAGTAAAAGAGTAAGGCTGAAAATATGGTGTGGAGTAGACCCGGGAGCCATAGTGTTCACTAGAGGCTTCTCTCAAAATAGCAAATATTACGGTGGGTGAACAAATTACTGTCGAGCAATTGATAGAACCGTGCAAAGTCATGACGATATCTAAGACAATGATCATACATATAGGCATCATGTCCGAGGCATGTAGACCGATACTTTCTGCATCTACTACTATTACTCCACACAACGACCGCTATCCAGCATGCATCTAGTGTATTGAGTTCATGACGAACAGAGTAACGCCTTAAGCAAGGTGACATGATGTAGAGGGATAATCTCAAACCAATGATGAAAACCCCATCTTTTTACCCTTGATGGCAACAACATGATGCGTGCCTCACTGCCCCTTCTGTCACTGGGTGAGGTCACCGCACGGTATGAACCCAAAACCAAGCACTTCTCCCATTGCAAGAATCATAGATCAAGCTGGCCAAACAAAAACCACAACTCGAAGAGAATTACAAGGATATGAAATCATGCATATAAGAGATCAGAAGAAACTCAAATAAGATTCATAGATAATCTGATCATAAATCCGTAATTCATCTGATCTCGACAAACACACCGCAAAAGAAGATTACATCGGATAGATCTCCATGAAGATCATGGAGAACTTTGTATTGAAGATCCAAGAGAGAGAAGAAGCCATCTAGCTACTAGCTATGGACCCGTAGGTCTATGGTGAACTACTCATGCATCATCGGAGAGGTCATGGTGTTGATGAAGAAGCCCTCCGTATACGAATCCCCCCTCCGGCAGGGCACCAGAACGTGCCCCAGATTGGATCTTGCGGAGACAGAAGCTTGTGGCGGCGGAAAAGTACTTTCGATGATCTCCTGATTTTTTCTGCAATTTTTGGGAATATATAGAAGAAAGACCTAGGGCAGAGGTGGCCTAGGGAGCCCACAAGCCTGGTAGGCGCGCCCCCCCTGGCCGTGGCTAGGGGGCTTGTGGGGTCCCTGGTGGCCCCCTGCCTTGGTTCTCAAGTTCCCCGATCTTCTTCTGTTTCGGGAAATATCTTTTTGGAAGTTTCGTTCCGTTTGGACTCCGTTTAAAATCCTCCTCTCAAAAGGGTCAAAAACACGGAAAAAATAGGAACTGGCACTGAGTTAATAAGTTAGTCCCGAAAAAGATATAAAAGGCATACAAAACATTCAAAGTTTGACAAGATTATAGCATGAAACCATCAAAAATTATAGATATGTTGGAGACGTATCGATCTCTTATATGCACAATTTCGTATCCTTGTAATTCTCTCCGAGTTGTGTGTTTCGTTTGGCCAACTTGATCTATAATTCTTGCAATGGGAGAAGTGCTTGGTTTTGGGTTCTTACCGTGCGGTGTCCACACCCCGTGACAAAAGGGGTAGCGAGGTACGCATCGTGTTGTTGCCATCAAGGGTAAAAAGATGGGGTTTATATCTATTGCATGAATTTATCCCTCGACATCATGTCATCCTGCTTAAGGCGTTACTCTGTTTGTTATGAACTCAATACACTAGATGCATGCTGGATAGAGGTCGATGTGTGGAGTAATAGTAGTAGATGCAGACAGTATCGGTCTACTTGTCTCGGACGTGATGCCTATATGTATGATCATTGCCTTAGATATCATCATGACTTTGCGCTGTTCTATCAATTGCTCGACAGTAATTCGTTCACCCACCGTAATACTTGCTATCATGACAGAAGCCTCTAGTGAACACTATGGCCCCCGGGTCTACTACACATCATATTTTCAGCTCTACACTTTTACTTTGTTGCACTTCCCACCTTCAGATCTCACCTTGCAATTAATCGTGAAGGGATTGATAACCCCTTTGTAGCGTTGGGTGCAAGTTTGTTTGTTTTTGCGCAGGTACATTGGTGACTTCCCTTGATACTCCTACTGGATCGATACCTTGGTTCTCAAACCGAGGGAAATACTTACTGCTCCTATGCTGCATCACCCTTTCCTCTTTAAGGGAAAAACTAACGCAAGCTCAAGAGGTAGCAAGAAGAATTTCTGGCGCCGTAGCCGGGGAGTATCAAGTCAAGAATAGTCTCCCTTCAACGTGTCAATTTCTGGCACCGGGGACTATTCTAAGTGAAGCTTATCCAAGTAACTGTCGCAAACTCATCTCTTGCATTTACTTTTTTTTGCCTTTTGCCTCTCGTTTTCCTCTCCCCCACTTCTTAGAAACAAAAATTTACAATTGTTTTTGCCTTTTTCGTTTGCCCTTTTCTTTCGCTTGCTTGTGTGCTTGTGTGCTTGCTGAAGTCGCCATGACTGAGCACACAAGATTGTGTGACTTCTCGAATACTAATAATAATGATTTTATTAGTACTCTGATTGCTCCCACCACTAGTGAGGAATCATATGAAATCAATGCTGCTTTGCTGAATCTTGTTATGAAAGAGCAATTTTCCGGCCTTCCCAGTGAAGATGCCGCATCCCATCTTAATACCTTCATTGAGTTATGGGATATGCAAAAGAAGAATGATGTGGATAATGATGTGATTAAATTGAAGCTATTTCCGTTCTCATTACGAGATCAAGCAAAAAACTTGGTTTTCATCTTTACCCAAAAATAGCATTGATTCTTGGAACAAGTGTAAGGATGCTTATATATCAAAGTATTTTCCACCGGCTAAGATTATCTCTCTCCGTAATGATATCATGAATTTTAAGCAACTAGATCATGAACATGTTGCACAATCTTGGGAGAGAATGAAACTGATGATTAGAAATTGTCCCACTCATGGCTTGAGTCTTTGGATGATTATACAAATCTTCTATGCTGGTTTGAATTTTGCTTTTAGAAATATATTGGATTCCGCCTCCGGTGGAACTTTCATGGAAATCACATTAGGAGAAGCCACCAAACTCCTAGACAATAGCATGACAAACTATTCTCAATGGTACACTGAAAGGTCACCTACTAGTAAAAAAGTGCATGCTATAGAAGAAATTAACTCTTTGAGTGCTAAGATGGATGAGTTAATAAAATTGTTTGTTATTAAAGGTGCTTCTTTAGATCCAAATGATATGCCTTTGTCTTCCTTGATTGAGAATAGCAATGAAAGCTTGGATGTTAATTTTGTTGGTAGGAATAATTTTGGCAACAACAATGCTTTTAGAGGTAACTTTATTCCTAGGCCTTTTCCTAGTAATCCCTCTAATAACTTTTGCAATTTCTACAACAATGCTCATGGAAATTACAATAAATTACCCTCTGATCTTGAGAGTAATATTAAATATTTTATCAACTCACAAAAGATTTTCAATGCGTCCATAGAAGAAAAACTGCTCAAAATTGATGACTTGGCTAGGACCGTTGATAGAATATCTCTTGATATTGATGCTTTGAAATTGAGATGTGCTCCTCCCAAGATTAATATGGATGAAACTTTGAAAGCTAGGCGTGTTTCCATGAATGAGAGTAAAGAAAGAACCGCCCAAATTCGTGCTAGACATGCATGGCTTAAAAGGCGTGTTCTCGTGATGAGAATCACGAAGATCTTAAAGTGCTTGGTGTGACTCCCATTGAATCCTTGTTTTCTAATGTCAAACCTAATGATGATGGGGCCGGATATGAATCCACTTTGGTTGAGAAACGCCCCAATGATTCGGAGTCTATCTATGTTGATGCTAAAAGCACTGAAAGTGGAGTAGAGGATATCAAAACTTTGAGTAGTAATGAAATTACTACCTTGGATTTCAAGGAATTCAATTATGATAGTTGCTCTTTGATTGAATGTATTTCCTTGATGCAATCCATGCTAAACTCTCCACACACTTATAGCCAAAATAAGGCCTTTACCGATCATATCGTTGATGCTATGATGAAATCTCTTGAAGAGAAACTTGAGTTGGAGATCTCTATTCCTATAAAACTTCATGATGAGTGGGAACCTACTATCAAAATCAAGATTAAAAACTATGAATGCAATGCTTTGTGTGATTTGGGTGCTAGTGTTTCCGATATTCCAAAGTCTTTATGTGATGTTCTAGGCTTCAACGAGATTGATGAGTGCTCTCTTAATTTGCATCTTGCGGATTCTACTGTTAAGAAACCTATGGGAAGGATCAATGATGTTCTTATTATTTCAAATAGGAACAATGTACCCGTATATTTCATTGTGCTTGATATTGATTGCAGTCCGTCATGTCCCATCATTCTTGGTAGACCTTTCCTTAGGACTATTGGTGCTATCATCGATATGAAGGAAGGGAATATTAGATTTCAGTTTACATTAAAGAAGGGCGTGGAACACTTTCCTAGAAAGAAAATAAGATTGCCTTATGAATCCATGATGAGGGCTACTTATGGTTTGAGCACCAAAGACGACGATACTTGATTCTATCGCCTTATGCCTAGCTAAGGGCGTTAAACAATAGCGCTTGTTGGGAGGCAACCCAATGAATTTATCTTTGCTTTTTGCTTTCTGTTTTTTTGTGTCCAAACCATCATAATTCTGTTATGATTGTGTTTTTTGAGTTTCTTTACGTGTTTGAGCCAAGTAAAACCTTTATGACTAGTTTTGGTGATGGTTGTTTAATCTTGCTGAAAAAGACAGAAAATTCGCGCTCACGAAATTATTTTTAATTCCTATCGAGAAAGAGATTTTGAGTTGATTCTTTTTGCTTCTGGTTGATATACCAATTTCCCTAATAGTCATGATTATTCAGAATTTTGGAGATACCACAAGTATACTAAGTATATATATTGCTACAGACTGGTCTGTTTTTGACAGATATTGTTTTCGTTGTGTTGATCGCTTATTTTGATGAAACTATGGATAGTGCCGGGGGGGGGGTACTAGCCATGGAAAAGTGAGAATACAGTAATCTAACATCAATATAAATAGAAATTAAATTTGCTACAGTACCTAAAGAGTTGGTAGTTTTTTTCTTGTGCTAATGATATCAGGAGTTTTTGTTTAAGTTTTGTGTTGTGAAGTTTTCAAGTTTTGGGTGATGTTCTCATGGACAATGGGATAAAGAGTGGAAAGAGCTCAAGCTTGGGGATGCCCAAGGCATCCCAAGCCAAATTCAAGGACACCAAAAAGCCTAAGCTTGGGGATGCCCCGGGAAGGCATCCCCTCTTTCGTCTTCAATCCATCGGTAACGTTACTTGGAGCTATATTTGTATTCACCACATGATATGTGTTTTGCTTGGAGCGTCTTGTATTATAGGAGTCTTTTCTTTTTGTTGTGTCACAATCATCCTTGCTGCACACTGATACGTCCATTTTGCATCATGTTTTCATGTTGATATTTATCGCTTCTTGGGCTGTTATTTCACTTCACGGTACAATTGTTATGCCTTTTCTCTGTTATTTTGCAAGGTTTACATGAAGAGGTAGAATACCAGCAACTGGAATTCTGGCCTGAAAGTGGAGCAAGTTTGAGATACCTATTCCGCGCAACTCCAAACGCCATAAAAATCAACGAGGACTTTTTTCCCGATTTATCAAAAATACTGGGCCGAAGAAGTGCGAGAGGGGCGCCAGGGGGTGGCCACAAGCCTGCACGGCGCCCCCCCAGGCCGCGCCATGCGGGCTTGCGGGCACCCTGCTGGCCCACTTGCCCCCCTCTTTTTCTATATGGAGGGTTTCGTCGAGGAAAAAAAATCAGGGAGGACCTTTTTCGTGGTTTTGCCGCTGCCACGAGGCGGAACTTGAGCAGAACCAATCTAGAGCTCCGGCAGGACTATCCTGCCGGGGAAACTTCCCTCCCGGAGGGGGAAATCGTCGCCTTCGTCATCACCAACAGTCCTCTCATCGGAGGGGACTCGTCACCATAAACATCTTCATCAACACCATCTCATCTCAAAACCCTAGTTCATCTCTTGTAACCTATCTTCGTCTCGCGACTCCGACTGGTACTTGTAAGGTTGCTAGTAGTGTTGATTACTCTTTGTAGTTGACGCTAGTTGGATTACTTGGTCGAAGAGTTTATGATTAGATCCTTGATGCTATTCATTAACTCTTTGGTCATGAATATGATTATGCTTTGTGAGTAGTTACTTTGTGTAACGACCAAGATGCGGTCCTTTCCAATCTGGGGGTCGGGGCCCCGAATAGGAAAGAAGCGCATCTAAGCGTTTTGCAAGCAAGTAACATAGCACAAATGATAATAAAAATAGACAATTCGGGATTCAACTGTCTTCTTATTAAACTCAGAGTACAACACAAATACAAACAAGGTAGTTCCTCTACGGACTACAAAACATGGAAAATGCTATGCTACCCTGCTGCAGGCCCACGATCACGACCACGCCTCAGTCCTCTGGATAGTTCACGTAGAGGCTGTCTGTCTCCTCGTCGTACTGCCACGCCAGCTGGGTGACGTCGGGATCATCTGTCTCTGGGGTACCTGTACCTGATGGGAGTTTCGGAGGAATCCGTGAGCCACGGGGACTTAGCAATCTAAGACCTTGGTGCCAGAACTAGTCATGTTATTGGGTAAGGTAGGGGTAAAGTGTATCAGGCTGCAGCATCCTATGCTTGACCAAGTGGCTAACTTACGCAAAGCAGAAGTAAAGGTGGTCTACACTAACGGTCGGATTTACTTGATCACTAAGTGATCCTGAACACCTACCTACGGCATTCATAACCCCACCGTGTTCCTGATCGAAGAGAGGGCTTTGACGGGACAGTCACGGTTACGCACACAGTTGGCAGTTTTATTTATTTATGTTTAAGTTCTCTAATACCGGATGTTAACAAAATATTCCAAGTTGCCACATAACCGCGGGCACGGCTTTCCGAAAGATTAATCCCTGCAGGGGTGCTCCAACTAGTCCATCACAAACGAACACAGGCTGCAAAGGCTTCCTCTATCACGAATCTCGTGATCTCGTCGGATTCCTTAGAGGAAAACCTCAACTCTGGGGAAAACCAAAGCTTCACTGGGATTCCTATACGGAAGATATACCGCTAAGGTAAGACAAGGCTAGCAGGACCTCCCGTCGTGTCGACGACCCTGATAAGAGCCGCGTATCTCCGTCTCAGGACACGATAGATGAGCGACGCATACAGTGGCCTGATAGAAATCTCTCAAGTTGCCCTGAGTTGGCCCCGCACAGTGCTCTGACTTGGACCAACACTCATGAGGAGCACTGGCCCGGGTTGTTGATTAAAATCCTCGGGGTAGCTATTCCCTATGCAGTTTATTATTAGGTGATTAGCAGATTAACACCAAAGTTGGGTCCTGCCGGACAAGTCTTAGCACTACGCGATTTATCAAGGGGGTCCCCATAACAACCCCGAACGTGTTAGGAGCGATCATTATGGAATCAAACACCGGTAGCCGGTAACTAAGGCGACAATAACGGAACAAAGCACCCGGCAAAAGGCTAGGCCTCCTGTCATTTACCAAGTATATAGGTGCATTAAATTAATAACGGAATTTAAGATAATGATATCAAAGCTCATGTTTTCACATGAGGCAAAGCACCTGCAACTAACAAGCTAACATTAGAAGCTGAGCAAGCCTACTTAGCCATACCAGTTTTCTAGGAAGGAGAATGGTGTTTGGGCTCATGGAATATGAAGAAGCAATTTAATTTCAATGGTAGGCAGCGAGCAAAATGACATAGAAACGAAACTAACATAACAAGTCTAGAGATGGAATCAAGGTCATATCATCTTGCCTGTGATATCCTCAGCTTGGAATGGTTCTGGTTCGTCCTGCACGTACTCTCCTGACTCCACGTATTCGTTCTCCGGTACCGGTGCTACACAACATAAGAATAACAGCCAATGAACAGTAGCACCACAAGATGCAACAACCACATGATGCATGAGATGAACTTTGAGCATGCACCACTATTTCTATCACTGGCACCAGCAAAATAATCTACTGCAAGTTTCTGTACAGAACTGAACACTAAGCTATTTTGACATGCATGAGAATGGCATGCACAGATGCAGCTCGTGAAAACGGTGCAAAACCATATAAAGAACATGGCAAACGGAGCTACGGATCAACGGGAATCAACGGAACAAGATATGAAGCTCTACGTGGAAGATTCAATGGCACACTCACAATTGGCACAAATCTGGTATTCCCAGGTTGCCAAGACCTATAACAACCCAACATGAATGGATTGGAGCAAGGAAGAACACCACAACATCAACTAAGCACACACATTGACCAACATGACAAAGCTACATAATCTGCCATAATCTACATCTTAGCTCTTTGGGAGCTGCATGCAACATAGCTACAGGTCTTCAAACATGACAAATAATATATGTGGTATTGCCAACAAAGAACACTACAAGCACCAGCAAGAATCACAGCAAAAGGAATTAAACTCTAGAAGATAGAAGGCCACAAACTTTCCCAAAACCATCAGATCTCAGGGACTTAGTGAAAATTCCTGCACCTGAGTTTCTGTCTCTGTTCTGAAGCTTTTTGACAGCAATCAAAACACAACCTACTGGACTCCAAATGACTTGAAATTTGCCAGGGAGCTTCACAAACATACCAGGTTCAAAATCCTAGCACTGAACTAAGGCTAGTTCCACACAGAATGAGCAGCACATAAGAGAAGAAAATGTTTCCAGCATCCCAGACTTGGTGAAATTTCAGAGTTCACTAATCTGGAATTTTTCAGCCACATGCCCACTTTGCCTAGGCATAGTTTGCACACACATTACACCAAGTGATAATTAACCCCACTATATTGTAGAGCAAAACCCCTATTTTTTTCACACAAAAACTCATGCCCTTGGGCTCCACCTATTCCATGGCATGAAAGATCAAACTTGCAACAAATCTGAATATGCAACTCCATAAAGTATCCTTCTAAGACAACAACTACACAGGTTGAGTTCATGTGCACAATAACAAAGTGACATGGGGGTTTGAACCCCATGTTTGTGTCATGCACATCAACAACACCACTACTTATCACAAGCCAACCCCACACACAACATGCTCTCTCTCATATTAAACATGAGGAGGTGCACAACTTGCAAAGGTGGGAAGGTCCACACTCACACATAAGTCAAGCACATCATACACCACAACATCATGCTCTTAAACCCAAGAACAACATGAGGGGGAGAAATACTAAGCAAGTAACTTGGAAGCATCACCTCTCAAACTCTTTTAGTAGGTACCACAAGTGGTGTGCACCCACAACAAGCACAACTCCATACCTACACCTACTACACATAGCTTGCACCACATGGCAAACATACACACACCATAGGATCCAGCAACTCTATACATACATGCACTCAACAAAAAAATGCACTTCTAAGCATGATAAGGCTACATGATCTCCTACACAGGATTTTAGCTACATGAGCACCCCTAGTGCAAACACACACACATGCATACGACTTGAGCCACAAGCACATGCTTGCAAGCACCCTACACCAACATCTTTGCAAGGTGTGTGGGGGCAAAATCACACACACACACACACTCTCTTATGCACATAAACACCCCTTGTGTGTGTGCCACCATGCACACACTCCATCACAAAACCTTCACCAAGTCTATCACATGCACACACTCCTAAACTAGGCAGGAAAGGAAAAATGGCAAGGAAGAAAAGAAATACCATGCTACAAATTATCATGGCTGCTTAGCTACCAATCAGCAAGGAAGAGAATAAAAGAAAACAAAGGTCAGGCAAAAGGAGAGGTGCTGGGGTCGAACCCCAGACCTACTGGAGGTGCAAACTGCAACCCTTCCACTCTGCTAGGGTCTAGGTACTCGACATAGGAGGATTGATGCAGGGGAACTACTTGCCGCGCTACCCTACTGGCGAAACAGAAAAGGAAACAAAAAAAGGGGGGATGCTCCTGCTGAGATTCGATCCCTGCAACTAACGATATCACAAAGACGCGTCTACCACTACGGTACGCTACGACGACTGACGGAATAGAGGCGATGAGCAAGGTATGCTACCGCTACTGCCTGCTCTCTCCACACGCAGAGTCGCCGGCGACAGGGACTCTGCTGGCACGACCTGCTGTAGCTGCTGCGCTGCAAGGAGGGGAGCGCTACGGCTGCTGATCTACTGCTACGCTGGGAAGATCCCTGCTACGAACGCACACAACACGTCATCGCCCATCTACTGCACCACACACACCACCCTGCTGCCGATCTACTGGCAGAGAAGCACGCGACGGAGAGATCGCCGACTGCCTCCTCGTGCTGCTGCTGCTCCCGGAGGCCGGAGCAAAACGAGGAGAAGGGGGCCCCTAGAGATCCACTGCTACTGCACCTAGCTCTACCTAGACGCCCCGACACGACCACCACCTGCACCTGCTACCGGCTACCTGACAGAGAAGCACGGCGCACCACCACGGCGGATCTAAGACGTAACCGAGGAGGAAGAAGGAAGGGGACGTGATCTGCTCACCTTGAGGAAGGAAGGAGGAACCGATCGGAGGAGGAGGCCGGCCGGAGAGGAAGAAGATGCTCGGAGAAGTCCCTGCCCTGTCGAACCGAACCAGGACGGAGAGACCACCGGGGCCAAGCCGTTGACGAGGTCGAGCTCGTCGGTGAGGACGCTCCTCGTCCTCAGCGACGGCGGGAATGGAGCACGGGGTGCACCCCCGAGCCCTTGGACATGGCGGACTCGCCGGACGGCGACGAAGACAGGGTAGACATGGCGAGCTTCTTCCTCTCTCTCTCTCTGCTTCTAACCTACAAACTTACCAGGAAAGAAGAAGAAGAGATGGAGATGGGGATGGGGAGAGGTGGCGGCGGCGGCTGAGGGGAAGAGGAACCCTAGGAGAGGGGAGGCACGGACGCCAACGCAATTTAAGGGGGGCCTCGACGTTGCTGCTGCTCACGGTGTTAACTTCCTCTCTCTCTCGGCCTGACGGAAAGGCGAGCTGGACGCGACGACTTCAGGAAGTAGAAGAGAAAAAGCCACGGGCCTAGCACGCGAGGGAAAGAGAGAAGTGGGCCGGCCTGTGGTTAGAAGTCCACAGGGTGGCGCGAGATAGGGGAGAGGAACTCCCCTAGCTCTTTCCATTTACAGGAAACAAATAAATGAAAGGGAGAAAACAAAAGCACAAGGAAAAAAAAATACAAGTGCTAAAAAATAAAATAGCACTTGTTCTGGACATGTAAAAACAAGACTTATGTAATAAAAATGAGAACAAGAATTTAGGAGCAAGCATTTATTTAACAAAACAGCCATGGTAGGGGCTGTTTGTAGTTGCTTACCCCTTTTAAACCTTTGATCAAAATCAGCAAATCACACATCTCATCCACCATAATTCTAAGCTAACACATGAGCATTTTCAAAAGAGGAAAGGAAGAAGAGAATCTTGACATAGGGGAAATAGAGAGAGAGGTGATGATGTTTTTTTGAAACCTATGCATATACTATCACATGCATCACCTCACACAAGCTATATATCACATGCACACAACATAAGGCAACACATGGAATCATAACAGCATATTGCAACCACAAGAACACATGGCATGAAACAACATGGTATGCATGCATGCAAGGGAGAGACATTAATAAGGTGACAACACATGAAATCATGGCTCAAAATGACATCATCATAACCATGACAAGGTGGGCCCACTTGCAATAGGTTCCAAATAGGGAAGGTTTACACTTGGGGCATTACAAACTCTCCCACACTACAAAGAAGATCTCGCCCTCGAGATCTAAGACTGAAAGAAATCGGGGAATTCGGAACGGAGGTGATCCTCGTGTTCCCACATTGCCTTTTTATCGGAATGGTGTGACGACTGCAGTTTGAGAAACTTGACAGACTTGTTGCGGGTCTTGCGCTCAGTCGCCTCGAGAACCGCAACTGGATGCTCACGATAAGAAAGGTCAGGCTGAAGATCGATATCTTGAAGATGCACAGTGCGCTCGGGGGTCTTGAAACACCTCCGGAGCTGAGAAACATGGAACACATCATGGACATTTGCAAAGGTTGACAGAAGCTCGAGCTAGTACACGAGGTCGCCTCTCTTGCCAACCACTCTGAACGGACCAACGAAACGAGGCGCAAGCTTGCCTTTGATGCCGACACGCTGCATACCCTTCATAGGCGACACCTTGAGATAGACAAAATCATCAAGCTCATACGACATGTCATGGTGCTTGCTATCGTAATAGCTCTTCTGACAGGACTGAGCTGCTCTGAGGTTGTCGCGAATGATCCGACACATCTCCTCAACTTCTTCTATCATATCATTGCCAAGGATCTAACGCTCGCCTGTCTGGGACCAGTTGAGCGGAGTACGACACTTCCTGCCATAGAGGATTTCAAACGGAGCCTTGCCAGAACTAGCTTGATAACTGTTGTTATACAAGAACTCCGCGAAAGGCAGAAAATCCTCCCACTTCAAGCCGAAAGAGACAACACAGGCTCTCAGCATATCCTCAAGAACTTGATTCACTCTCTCCACTTGACCACTAGTCTGAGGATGGAACGCTGTGCTGAAGCGGATCTTTGTGCCCATAGCAGACTGAAAGGAGTCCCAGAACATGGAAGTGAAGATACTTCCGCGATCTGACGAGATCATCATAGGTACGCCGTGCAACGAGACAATCCTCGAGGTCTACAACTCTGCCAGCTGAGCTGCTGAAATGGACTCCTTGACTGGAAGGAAATGCGCTACTTTACTCAATTTGTCGATGACGACGAAGATAGCATCATTGCCCTTCTTGGACTTCGGAAACCCGGTGAAGAAGTCCATCTCAATGTGATCGAACTTCCACTCCGGAATCGGCAAAGGCTGCAAGAGACCGGCTGGTCTTTGATGTTCTGCTTTCACCCTTCGACATACATCACACTCGTTTACGAATTGGGCAATTTCACGTTTCATACGGGTCCACCAGAAAGTCTGCTTCAAGTCATGGTACATTTTGGAACTTCCAGGATGAATAGAGAGCAGAGAGTTATGAGCTTCTTCCATGATCACCTTCCTGAGATCACCTTTCGGGACGACAAGGCGGTCCTCGAAAAACAAAGTGTCCCTGGCATCATTAGTGAAACACTTATACTTGGGAAGACTCTTTCCCACGCCAATCTTGACCTTCTTCACCATAGCGTCAAGTAGCTGAGCTACTCTGACCTGATCTTCCAAGGTAGGAGAGATCTGAAGGTTCGCCAGAAAACCCTGAGGAACCAGCTGAAGATTAAGCTTCCTGAAAGACTCAGAAAGACCCGGCTGGAGAGGTTGCAGAATCAAATTGTTGCAATATGCCTTCCTGCTCAATGCATCTGCCACAACATTTGCCTTGCCTGGCGTGTACTCAACACTTGGATTAAAATCCTAGAGCATTTCCACCCAACGTGTTTGCCGAAGATTCAAGTTAGGCTGAGTGAAGATATACTTGAGGCTCTTGTGATCGGTGAAAACTCCAACCTTACGTTCCAACAAGAGATGTCTCCAAGTCATCAAGGCGTGCACAACAGCTGCTAGCTCGAGATCGTGCACAGGATAGTTCTTCTCCGCAGGCTTCAGCTGCCTGGAGGTATAAGCAACCACCTTCCTATCTTGCATCAAGACTGCACCGAAACCCTGGAGAGAAGCATCGCAAAAGACCTGGTACGGCTTGGAATCATCCGGAGGAGCCAATACCGGAGTGGAGATAAGCTTCTCTTTGAGTGTATCGAAAGCCAGTTGACACTCTGGAGACCAAACATACTTGACACCCTTCTGAAGAAGACTAGAGATCGGCTTGGCGATTTTGGAGAAGTTCTCAACGAATCTTCTGCAATATCCGGCAAGACCGAGAAAGCTTCGAAGCTGCTTCACATTCTGCGGAGGTTCCCATTCAACAATGGCTTGAACCTTGGATGGGTCAACCTTAATGCCCTCGGCAGAGATAATATGCCCAGGATAAACCACTTCTTTCATCCAGAACTCGCACTTGGAAAACTTGGCATACAGCTTGTATTCTCTCAGTTTATCAAGCACCAACCCGAGATGTTTCTCATGTTCTTCCTCATCCTCAGAAAAGACGAGAATGTCGTCGAGATAGAGCAAGACAAATTCATTCTTAAATGGTGAGAAAATATAGTTCATCAATCGGCAAAAAGTCGGAGGAGCATTAGCCAGACCAAAATACATGACCGTATACTCATACGAGCCAAAACTAGTCCTGAATGCCGCCTTCGGAATGTCTTCCTCGCGAATGCGAATCTGATGATAGCCCATTCTGAGATCAAGCTTGGAGAATACTTTAGCACCTTTCAACTGCTCGAACAACTCATTTATGTTCGGAAGTGGATATTTGTTCTTGATTGTCTTCTTGTTCAATGGACGGTAATCGACACACAGCCGGTCCGAACCATCCTTCTTCTTAACAAACAGAACACCACAACCCCACGGAGACGAGCTTGGTTTGATCAAACCCAAACGCTCCTGCTCATCAAGTTGCTTCTTGAGTTCCTTCAACTCTTCTGGACCCATCTTGTACGGCCGTTTGCACACTGGCTCTGTGCCTGGCTCAAGCTCAATGACGAACTCCACTTCGCGGTGCGGAGGCATGCCTGGCAGCTCTTCAGGAAACACGTCTTGATATTCTCAAACTACTGGAACTTGCTCAATGGGAGTGATCTGACACTTTTCATTCAAGGAGAACAAGCGGATTGTGTCATCGCGCGCCGCGAATATAATCACATCCTCCGAAGAGTGGGTAAGTTTCACTTCTTTAGCTTCACAATTAATTGATGCCTTATTCATGGCCAACCAGTCCATACCAAGGATCGAATCAATGT
This sequence comes from Hordeum vulgare subsp. vulgare, assembly GCF_904849725.1. Classification (NCBI taxonomy): domain Eukaryota; kingdom Viridiplantae; phylum Streptophyta; class Magnoliopsida; order Poales; family Poaceae; genus Hordeum; species Hordeum vulgare. Next base: position 388,620,237 of record NC_058522.1, read on the forward strand.
CGGACTTGCCCAAGACAATAGGTGATGCCAGAAAAGAATAACTGCCTATCTTGACAGAAGCATCCCGAACCACTTTGTTGGCGCTCATAAGAGTACTGGGTGAAACCACACGCAATGCCTTCTTCAAATACTCAGAATCAAAATCATGCTCGGCAAACAATGTTCTAGACATGAACGAATGAGAAGCACCAGAATCAAACAAGACTTTAGCAGGAAAATCATTGACTAAGAGATTACCCATGATCACATCCGATGAATTTTCTGCCTCTGTTGGATTCACCATGTTGACTCGAGCTGATCTGGGGTTGAACTTCACAAGAGCGTTTCTTGGAGGCTTTCCTGGAGGAGGAGGTGGTAGACGGAGCTGAGACGTACATTTGTTGGCATAGTGACCCTTCTGCCCACATTTGTGACAAGTGACATCTGCTGGCTGTCGGAACTGAATCTGAGGAGGCCCTTGCTTCTGATGCTGGTATCTCTGCTGGAAGCCAGGGTTGGGTGGGTGGGAAGAACCACGTCCACCTGAGTGCTTCGGCTGCTGAGAGTGCCGAGGAGAAGGAGGAGAAACCCAAAACCTTTGTTGCTTCTGAACCACCTGAGTCGAGGAAGAGCTGGAATCTCTGAAACGTTTCTTGGAGTTCTCCACCCTGAGCAAGGCTGCCTCTGCTCGGAGAGCTAAGTTGTAGAACTTGTCAAACTCCTCAGGATCGTGCAAAGCAAGTGCTAACTGCAAATCCTCCTTCAAGCCACCCCTGAACTGGTAGATCTTGCTCTTCTGATCCAGAACATCCTGCAGCGCGTAACGGGCTAGCTCGTGGAACTCAACATTGTACTTGTACACAGAATTGCTGCCCTGCTTCAAACGCCTGAAATTCTCACGCATCTCCTCAACAAAACTGGAAGGGATGTAGTGGGACCTGAAGTCACGACAAACTCGTCCCAAGTCATCACCCTGCCACCTCTGGAGTCCTTAAGCTGCTGCCATCAAATAGAAGCCTGCCCCTTCAACTGAAACGTTGCAAACTTGACATAATCCTCCGGACGCACATTGCTACACTCAAAATGCTTGTTCATATCACGGATCCAATCTTCCGCATCAAACGGCTGGTCGCAAGAAGTGAACGTCTTAGGCTGGTTTGACAGGAACTGACTCAGACTGGCGAAGTGATTGCCACCCTGTTGAAAATTGCCCTGCTGATGATTGGCTCTCTCCTGGATCAACTGCAACAGCATCTGCGTGTTTGCATTAGTAGCTGCCATCATCGCCTGCCAGGCATCTGCAGGAGGAGGCGGCGGCGGAGGAGGAGGAGGAGGTGGAGGCGGCATATCCTCACGCGCTGGGGTCTGACGAGTCGGTGGAGCCATCCTGAAGACGGACAGCATATTAGTCCACAGAATAATTGAAGATATTGCTGAATCAAAAGACAGAATATCTGAATAGAATTTAGCATTGCACTCGAACAACATAGCAAGAGTGCATCCTCAAAGTAACAGACGACAAAATTCCGATAAGGGCCACCGCAAACAAGTGTGAGCTAGAACTGCTCGAAACAAACATAAGACCGAGATTTCCCAAACCTCAATCAATCGTTTGTAGGAAGATAGTCCTATAAGATACTACTAGATATCCCACCTATGAATTCCCGAAATAACTGGTCATGCAATCAGGCACACGGATACAAGGAGTATTTCACACAACTCCTAAACTAACCCGTCACCTGTATCACATCCTTCAACACACGACCAGCATCTCAGACCTTCATCTACAACAGATCCTCGTGATCACAACGATACAAAGTGTGGTAATACCCCTGAACAATCTACACCAGTACTGGGGACATTGGGGTTATCTCACCACTACCCGTATTGCAGCAATAACAAACACCCTCGGTTCTTAGATACTCAGAAATATGAATGATGGCGATGTGCGCGATAATCGCTGGAGCTCAACTCCCCTGATACTTAGAGCAGATAGGAGGCACCAGGACATTATTCCGTCACATCGAAATCATATAGATTTCACAAATACCCGCGTGAACCTAAAAAAAATTTGAGCGAGAAAAGGAGTAGAGTTAAAGATATCCTAAGACGGGAACCTCACCGGAGCATAGAAGAGGAGAAAAAAGAAACCTACTCTCCGATATAACTAAGACTCAAAACATTTTCTAGACTCGACTCGGCCAGATACGATCACACAAAGGCTCCTATGGTCGTAAGGCTCTGATTACCAACTTGTAATGACCAAGATGCGGTCCTTTCCGATCTGGGGGTCGGGGCCCCGAATAGGAAAGAAGCGCATCTAAGCGTTTTGCAAGCAAGTAACATAGCACAAATGATAATAAAAGTAGACAATTCGGGATTCAACTGTCTTCTTATTAAACTCAGAGTACAACACAGATACAAACAAGGTAGTTCCTCTACGGACTACAAAACATGGAAAATGCTATGCTACCCTGCTGCAGGCCCACGATCACGACCACGCGTCAGTCCTCTGGATAGTTCACGTAGAGGCGGTCTGTCTCCTCGTCGTACTGCCACGCCAGCTGGGTGACGTCGGGATCATCTGTCTCTAGGGTACCTGTACCTGCTGGGAGTTTCGGAGGAATCCGTGAGCCACGGGGACTCAGCAATCTAAGACCTTGGTGCCAAAACTAGTCATGTTATTGGGTAAGGTAGGGGTAAAGTGTATCAGGCTGCAGCATCCTATGCTTGACCAAGTGGCTAACTTACGCAAAGCAGAAGTAAAGGTGTTCTACACTAACGGTCGGATTTACTTGATCACTAAGTGATCCTGAACACCTACCTACGGCATTCATAACACCACCGTATTCCCGATCAAAGAGAGGGCTTCGACGGGACAGTCATGGTTACACACACAGTTGGCAGTTTTATTTATTTATGTTTAAGTTCTCTAATACCGGATGTTAACAAAATATTCCAAGTTGCCACATAACCGCGGGCACGGCTTTCCGAAAGATTAAACCCTGCAGGGGTGCTCCAACTAGTCCATCACAAACGAACACAGGCCGCAAAGGCATGCTCTATCATGAATCTCGTGATCTCGTCGGATTCCTTTGAGGAAAACCTCAACTCTGGGGAAAACCAAAGCTTCACTGGGATTCCTATACGCAAGATATAACGCTAAGGTAAGACAAGGCTAGCAGGACCTCCCGTCGTGTCGACGACCCTGATAAGAGCCGCGTATCTCCGTCTCAGGACACGACAGATGAGCGACGCGTACAGTGGCCTGATAGAAATATCTCAAGTTGCCCTGAGTTGGCCCCGCACAGTGCTCTGATTTGGACCAACACTAATGAGGAGCACTGGCCCGGGTTGTTGATTAAAATCCTCGAGGTAGCTATTCCCTATGCAGTGTATTATTAAGTGATTAGCCGATTAACACCAAAGTTGGGTCCTGCCGGACAAGTCTTAGCACTATGCGATTTATCAAGGGGGTCCCCATAACAACCCCGAACGTGTTAGGAGTGATCATTATGGAATCAAACACCGGTAGCCGGTAACTAAGGCGGCAATAACGGAACAAAGCACCTGGCAAAAGGCTAGGCCTCCCGTCATTTACCAAGTATATAGGTGCATTAAATTAATAACAGAATTTAAGATAATGATATCAAAGCTCAGGTTTTCACATGAGGCAAAGCACCTGCAACTAACAAGCTAACATTAGAAGCCGAGCAAGCCTACTTAGCCATACCAGTTTGCTAGGAAGGAGAACGGTGTTTGGGCTCATGGCATATGAAGAAGCAATTTAATTTCAGTGGTAGGCAGCGAGAAAAATGACATAGAAACGAAACTAACATAACAAGTCTAGAGATGGAATCAAGGTCATATCATCTTGCCTGTGATATCCTCAGCTTGGAATGGTTCTGGTTCGTCCTGCACGTACTCTCCTGACTCCACGTATTCGTTCTCCGGTCCCGGTGCTACCCAACATAAGAATAACAGCCAATGAACAGTAGCAGCACAAGATGCAACAACCACATGATGCATGAGATGAACTTTGAGCATGCACCACTATTTCTATCACTAGCACCAGCAAAATAATCTACTACAAGTTTCTGTACAGAACGGAACACTAAGCTATTTTGACATGCATGAGATGCGGCTCGTGAAAACGGTGCAAAACCATATAAAGAACATTGCAAACGGAGCTACGGATCAATGGGAATCAACGGAACGAGATATGAAGCTCTACGTGGAAGATTCAATGCCACACTCACAATTGGCACAAATCAGGTATTCCCAGGTTGCCAAGACCTATAAAAACCCAACATGAATGGATTGGAGCAAGGAATAACACCACAACATCAACTAAGCACAAGCATTGACCAAAATGACAAAGCTACATAATCTGCCATAATCTGCATCTTAGCTCTTTGGGAGCTGCATGCAACATAGCTACATGTCTTCAAACATGACAAATAATATATGTGGCTATTGCCAACCAAGAACACTACAAGCACCAGCAAGAATCACAGCAAAAGGAATTAAACTCTAGAAGATAGAAGGCCACAAACTTTCCCAAAACCATCAGATCTCAGGGACTTAGTGAAAATTCCTGCACCTGAGTTTCTGTCTCTGTTCTGAAGCTTTTTGACAGCAATCAAAACACAACCTACTGGACTCCAAATGACTTGAAATTTGACAGGGAGCCTCACAAACATAGCAGGTTCAAAATCCTAGCACTGAACTAAGGCTAGTTCCACACAGAATGACCAGCACATCCTTATCTATAATAGAAGCAAATGTTTCCAGCATCCCATACTTAGTGAAATTTCAGAGTTCACTAATGTGGAATTTTTCAGCCACATGCCCACTTTGCCTAGGCATAGTTTGCACACACATTACACCAAGTGATAATTGACCCCACTATATTGTAGAGCAAAACCCCTATTTTTTCACACAAAAACTCATGCCCTTGGGCTCCACCTATTCCATGGAATCAAAGATCAAACTTGCAACAAATCTGAATATGCAACTCCATAAAGTATCCTTCTAAGACAATAACTACAAAGGTTGAGTTCATGTGCACAATGACAAACTGACATGGGGGTTTGAACCCCATGTTTGTGTCATGCACATCAACAACACCACTACTTATCACAAGCCAACCCCACACACAACATGCTCTCTCTCATATTAAACATGAGGAGGTGCACAACTTGCAAAGGTGGGAAGGTCCACACTCACACATAAGTCAAGCACATCATACACCACAACATCATGCTCTTAAACCCAAGAACAACATGAGGGGGAGAAATACTAAGCAAGTAACTTGGAAGCATCACCTCTCAAACTCTTTTAGTAGGTACCACAAGTGGTGTGCACCCACAACAAGCACAACTCCATACCTACACCTACTACACATAGCTTGCACCACATGGCAAACATACACACACCATAGGATCTAGCAACTCTATACATACATGCACTGAACAAAAAAATGCACTTCTAAGCATGATAAGGCTACATGATCTCCTACACAGGATTTTAGCTACATGAGCACCCCTAGAGCAAACACACACACATGCATACGACTTGACCCACAAGCACATGCTTGCAAGAACCCTACACCAACATCTTTGCAAGGTGTGTGGGGGAAAAATCATACACACACACACACACACACTCTTATGCACATAAACACCCCTTGTGTGTGTGCCACCATGCACACACTCCATCACAAAACCTTCACCAAGTCTATCCCATGCACACACTCCTAAACTAGGCAGGAAAGGAAAAACGGCAAGGAAGAAAAGAAATACCATGCTACAAATTATCAGGCTGCTTAGCTACCAATCAGCAAGGAAGAGAATAAAAGAAAACAAAGGTCAGGCAAAAGGAGAGGTGCTGGGGTCGAACCCTAGACCTACTGGAGGTGCAAACTGCAGCCCTTCCACTCTCCTAGGGTCTAGGTACTCGACATAGGAGGATCGATGCAGGGGAACTACTTGCCACGCTACCCTACTGGCGAAACAGAAAAGGAAACAAAAAAAGGGGGGATGCTCCTGCTGAGATTCGATCCCTGCACCTGACGATATCACAAACACGCATCTACCACTGTGCTACGCTACGACGACTGACGGTACAGAGGCGGTGAGCAAGGTATGCTACCGCTACTGCCTGCTCTCTCCACACGCAGAGTCGCCGGCGACAGGGACTCTGCTGGCACGACCTATTGTAGCTGCTGCGCTGCAAGGAGGGGAGCGCTACTGCTGCTGATCTACTGCTACGCTGGGAAGATCCCTGCTACGAACGCACACAACACGTCATCGCCCATCTACTGCACCACACACACCACCCTGCTGCCGATCTACTGGCAGAGAAGCACGCGACGGAGAGATCGCCGGCTGCCTCGTCGTGCTGCTCCTGCTCCCGGAGGCCGGAGCAAAACGAGGAGAAGGGGGCCCCTAGAGATCCACTGCTACTACACCTAGCTCTACCTAGACGCCCCGACACGACCACCACCTGCACCTACTACCGGCTACCTGACAGAGAAGCACGGCGCACCACCACGGTGGATCTAAGACGGAACCGAGGAGGAAGAAGGAAGGGGAGGTGATCTGCTCACCTTGGGGAAGGAAGGAGGAACGATCGGAGGAGGAGGCCGGCCGGAGAGGAAGAAGATGCTCGGAGAAGTCCTTGCCCTGTCGAACCGAATCAGGAAAGAGAGACAACCGGGGCCGAGCCGTTGACGAGGTCGAGCTCGTCGGTGAGGACGCTCCTCGACCTTAGCGACGGCGGGAATGGAGCGCGGGGTGCACCCCCGAGCCCCTGGACATGGCGGACTCGCCGGACGGTGACGAAGACAGGGTAGACGCGGCGAGCTTCTTCCTCTCTCTCTCTCTGCTTCTAACCTACAAACTTACCAGGGAAGAAGAAGAAGAGATGGAGATGGGGATGGGGAGAGGTGGCGGCGGCGGCTGAGGGGAAGAGGAACCCTAGGAGAGGGGAGGCACGGACGCCAACACAATTTAAGGGGGGCCTCGACGTTGCTGCTGCTCACGGCGTCAAGTTCCTCTCTCTCTCGGCCTGACGGAAAGGCGAGCTGGACGCGACGACGTTAGGAAGTAGAAGAGAAAAAGCCACGGGCCTAGCGCGCGAGGGAAAGAGAGAAGTGGGCCGGCTTGTGGTTAGAAGTCCACAGGGTGGCGCCAGATAGGGGAGAGGAACTCCCCTAGCTCTTTCCATTTACAGGAAACAAATAAATGACAAGGACAAAACAAAAGCAAAAGGAAAAAAATACAAGTGCTAAAAAATAAAATAGCACTTGTTCTGGACATGTAAAAACAAGACTTATGTAATAAAAATGAGAACAAGAATTTGTTGGGGAACGTCGCATGGTAAACAAAAAATTTCCTACGCGCACGAAGACCTATCATGGTGATGTCCATCTACGAGAGGGGATGAGTGATCTACGTACCCTTGTAGATCATACAGCAGAAGTGTTAGTGAACGCGGTTGATGTAGTGGAACATCCTCACGTCCCTCGATCCGCCCCGCGAACAATCCCGCGATCAGTCCCACGATCTAGTACCGAACGGACGGCACCTCCGCGTTCAGCACACGTACAACTCGACGATGATCTCAGCCTTCTTGATCCAGCAAGAGAGACATAGAGGTAGAAGAGTTATCCGGCAGCGTGACGGCCCTCCGGAGGTTGGTGATGACCTTGTCTCAGCAGGGCTCCGCCCGAGCTCCGCAGAAACGCGATCTAGAGGAAAAACCGTGGAGGTATGTGGTCGGGCTGCCGTGGAAAGTCGTCTCAAATCAGCCCTAAGACCTTCGTATATATAGGTGGGAGGGAGGGGACCTTGCCTTGGGGCTCAAGGAGCCCCAAGGGGGTCGGTCGAGTCCAAGGGGGAAGGCTCCCCCCCCCCAAACCGAGTTGGACTTGGTTTGGTGGGTGGGAGTCCTTCCTTCCCTTCCCACCTCCTCTTTTTTTTTCTCTTTGATTTTCTTTCCTAGGCGCATAGGGCCCTTTTGGGCTGTCCCACCAGTCCACTAAGGGCTGGTGCGCCACCCTCAAGGCCTATGGGCTTCCCCGGGGTGGGTTGCCCCCCCGGTGAACTCCCGGAACCCATTCGTCATTCCCGGTACATTCCCGGTAACTCCGAAAACCTTCCGGTAATCAAATGATGTCATCCTATATATCAATATTCGTTTCCGGACTATTCCGGAAACCCTCATGACGTCCGTGATCTCATCCGGGACTCCGAACAACATTCGGTAACCAACCATATAACTCAAATACGCATAAAACAACGTCGAACCTTAAGTGTGCAGACCCTGCGGGTTCGAGAACTATGTAGACATGACCCGAGAGACTCCTCGGTCAATATGCAATAGTGGGACCTGGATGCCCATATTGGATCCTACATATTCTACGAATATCTTATCGTTTGAACCTCAGTGCCAAGGATTCATATAATCCCGTATGTCATTCCCTTTGTCCTTCGGTATGTTACTTGCCCGAGATTCGATCGTCAGTATCCGCATACCTATTTCAATCTCGTTTACCGGCAAGTCTCTTTACTCGTTCCGTAATACAAGATCCCTCAACTTACACTAAGTTACATTGCTTGCAAGGCTTGTGTGTGATGTTGTATTACCGAGTGGGCCCCGAGATACCTCTCCGTCACACGGAGTGACAAATCCCAGTCTTGATCCATACTAACTCAACTAACACCTTCGGAGATACCTGTAGAGCATCTTTATAGTCACCCAGTTACGTTGCGACGTTTGATACACACAAAGCATTCCTTCGGTGTCAGTGAGTTATATGATCTCATGGTCATAGGAATAAATACTTGACACGCAGAAAACAGTAGCAACAAAATGACACGATCAACATGCTACGTCTATTAGTTTGGGTCTAGTCCATCACGTGATTCTCCTAATGACGTGATCCAGTTATCAAGCAACAACACCTTGTTCATAATCAGAAGACACTGACTATCTTTGATCAACTGGCCAGCCAACTAGAGGCTTGCTAGGGACGGTGTTTTGTCTATGTATCCACACATGTAAATGAGCCTTCATTCAATACAATTATAGCATGGATAATAAACGATTATCTTGATACAGGAATTATAATAATAACTATATTTATTATTGCCTCTAGGGCATAATTCCAACAGTCTCCCACTTGCACTAGAGTCAATAATCCAGCCCTCACATCATCATGCGAATTACATTGTAATAAATCTAACACCCATACAGTTCTGGTGTTGATCATGCTTTGGCGGTGGAAGAGGTTTAGTCAGCGGGTCTGCTACATTCAGATCCGTGTGCACTTTGCATATATTCACGTCCTCTCCTTCGACGTAGTCGCGGATGAGGTTGAAGCGTCGTTTGATGTGTCTGGACTTCTTGTGAAACCGTGGTTCCTTTGCTAAGGCAATGGCACCCGTGTTGTCACAGAACAAGGTTATTGGATTCAGTGCGCTTGGCACCACTCCAAGATCCGTCATGAACTGCTTCATCCAGACACCCTCCTTAGCTGCCTCCGAGGAAGCCATGTACTCCACTTCACATGTAGAATCTGCTACGACGCTTTGCTTGGAACTGCACCAGCTTACCGCACCCCCATTAAGAATAAATACGTATCCGGTTTGTGACTTAGAGTCATCCGGATCTGTGTCAAAGCTTGCATCGACGTAACCTTTTACGGCGAGCTCTTCGTCACCTCCATATACGAGAAACATCTCCTTAGTCCTTTTCAGGTACTTCAGGATATTCTTGACCGCTGTCCAGTGATCCACTCCTGGATTACTCTAGAACCTTCCTTCCATACTTATGGCCAGGCTAACATCCGGTCTAGTGCATAGCATTGCATACATGATAGAACCTATGGCTGAAGCATAGGGGACGGAGCGCATATGCTCTCTATCTTCATCAGTTGCTGGGCACTGAGTCTTACTCAATCTCGTACCTTGTAAAACTGGCAAGAACCCTTTCTTGGACTGTTCCATTTTGAATCTCTTCAAAACTTTATCAAGGTATGTGCTTTGTGAAAGTCCAATTAGGCGTTTTGATCTATCCCTATAGATCTTAATGCCTAGAATGTAAGCAACTTCTCCTAGGTCCTTCATAGAGAAACTTTTATTCAAGTAACCCTTTATGCTCTCCAAAAGCTCTACGTAGTTTCCAATCAGCAATATGCCATCCACATATAATATTAGAAACGCCACAGAGCTCCCACTCACTTTCTTGTAAATACAAGATTCTCCAACCACTTGTATAAACCCAAATGCTTTGATCACCTCATCAAAGCGTTTGTTCCAACTCCGAGATGCTTGCACCAGTCCATAAATGGATCGCTCAAACTTGCACACCTTGTTAGCATTCTTAGGATCGACAAAACCTGCGGGTTGTATCATATACAACTCTTCCTTAAGGAAACCGTTAAGGAACGCCGTTTTGACATCCATCTGCCAGATTTCATAATCGAAAAATGCAGCTATTGCTAACATGATTCTGACGGACTTAAGCATCGCTACGGGTGAGAAAGTCTCATCGTTGTCAACTCCTTGAACTTGTGAAAAACCCTTTGCCACAAGTCGTGCTTTATAAACGGTCACATTGCCGTCAGCGTCCGTCCTCTTAAAGATCCATTTGTTGTGAATAGCCTTGCGGCCCTCAGGTAGTACCTCCAAAGTCCACACTTTGTTCTCATACATGGATCCTATCTCGGAATTCATGGCTTCTAGCCATTTGTTGGAATCTGGGCCCACCATTGCTTCTTCATAATTTGCAGGTTCATTGTTGTCCAACAACATGATCGATAAGACGGGATTACCGTACCACTCTGGAGCAGCACGTGGTCTCGTCGACCTGCGTGGTTCGATACAAACTTGAACCGGAGTTTCATGATCATCATCATTAACTTCCTCCTCAACCGGTGTTGCAACGACAGAGGTTTCCCCTTGCCCTGCGCCACCATCTAGAGGGATGAGAGGTTCGACAACCTCGTCAAGTTCTATCTTCCTCCCACTCAATTCTCTCGAGAGAAACTCCTTCTCGAGAAAAGCTCCGTTTTCAGCAACAAACACTTTGCCCTCGGATTTGAGATAGAAGGTGTACCCAACTGTCTCTTTTGGGTAACCTATGAAGACGCACTTTTCCGCTTTGGGTTCCAGCTTTTCAGGCTGAAGCTTTTTGACATAAGCATCACATCCCCAAACTTGAAGAAACGACAACTTTGGCCTTTTGCCATACCACAGTTCGTATGGTGTCGTCTCAATGGATTTTGATGGTGCCCTATTTAAAGTGAATGCAACTGTTTCAAATGCATAACCCCAAAACGATAATGGCAAATCGGTAAGAGAAACCATAGATCGCACCATCTCTAATAAAGTACGATTACGACGTTCGGACACACCATTACGCTGTGGTGTTCCAGGCGGTGTTAACTGTGAAACAATTCCACATTGTCTTAAGTGAGCACCAAACTCGAAACTCAGATATTCGCCCCCACGATCAGACCGTAGGAATTTGATCTTCTTGTTACGATTATTTTCAACTTCACTCTGAAATTGCTTGAACTTTTCAAATGTTTCAGACTTGTGCTTCATCAAGTAGACATAACCATATCTACTCAAATCGTCAGTGAAGGTGAGAAAATAACGATATCCGCCGCGTGCCTCCACGCTCATCGGACCACACACATCGGTATGTATGATTTCCAACAAGTCACTTGCACGCTCCATTGTTCTGGAGAACGGAGTCTTAGTTATCTTGCCCATGAGGCATGGTTCGCACGTGTCAAGTGAATCAAAGTCAAGTGACTCCAAAAGTCCATCAGCATGGAGTTTCTTCATGCGCTTTACACCAATATGACCTAACCGGCAGTGCCACAAAAATATGGCGCTATCATTGTTAGCTCTAACTCTTTTGGTCTCAAAGTTATGTATATGCGTATCGTTATGAAGATTCAATATGAACAATCCTCTCACATTAGGTGCATGACCATAAAAGATGTTACTCATAGAAATAGAACAACCATTATTCTCTGACTTAAAAGAGTAACCGTATCGCAATAAACAAGATCCAGATATAATGTTCATGCTCAACGCAGGCACTAAATAACAATGATTTAAGTTCATCACTAATCCTGATGGTAACTGAAGTGAAACTGTGCCGACGGCGATTGCATCAACCTTGGAACCATTTCCTACGCGCATCGTCACTTCATCTTTCGCCAGCCTTCGTCTATTCCGCAGTTCCTGTTTCGAGTTGCAAATATGAGCAACAGAACCGGTATCGAATACCCAGGCACTACTACGAGAGCCGATTAAGTACACATCAATAACATGTATATCAAATATACCTGATTTTTCTTTGGCCGCCTTCTTATCTGCCAGATACTTGGGGCAATTGCGCTTCCAGTGACCCATACCCTTGCAATAGTAACACTCCGTTTCAGGCTTAGGTCCAGCTTTGGGTTTCTTGGTCGGATTGGCAACAGGCTTGCCGCTCTTCTTTGAATTACCCTTCTTGCCTTTGCCGTTTCTCTTGAAACTAGTGGTCTTATTCACCATCAACACTTGATGCTCTTTACGGAGTTCAGACTCTGCGACTTTCAGCATCGCAAACAACTCGCCGGGAGACTTGTTCATCCCTTGCATGTTGTAGTTCAACAGAAAGCCTTTATAGCTTGGCGGCAGTGATTGAAGGATTCTGTCAGTGATAGCCTCTTGCGGGAGTTCAATCCCCAGCTCAGCTGGACGGTTTGAGTACCCAGACATTTTGAGCACATGTTCACTGACAGACGAATTCTCCTCCATTTTGCAAGCATAGAATTTATCGGAGGTCCCATACCTCCTGATCCGGGCGTTCTTTTGAAAGATAAACTTCAACTCCTGGAACATCTCAAATGCTCCATGACGCTCAGAGCGACGTTGAAGTCCCGGTTCTAAGCCATACAAGACTGCACATTGAACTATTGAGTAGTCCTCCTTACGTGCTAACCAAGCGTTCTTAACATCCTGATCAGCCGTAGCGGGTGGTTCATCTCCTAGCGCAGCATTAAGAACATAATCCTTCTTCCCAGCTTGTAAGATTAGCTTAAGATTACGAGCCCAGTCTACAAAGTTGCTTCCATCATCTTTCAACTTAGCTTTCTCTAGGAACGTATTAAAATTCAGGATGACTGTAGCGTGAGCCATGATCTACAACACAAATATATTCAAAGTGGACTTAGACTATGTTCAAGATAATTAGAGTTTAACTTAATCAAATTATTCGCTAAACTCCCACTCAAAAAGTACATCTCTCTAGTCATTTGAGTGGTTCATGATCCACTTATACTAGCTCAAGTCCGATCATCACGTGAGTTGAGTATAGTTTCAGTGGTAAGCATCCCTATGCTAATCATATCATCTATATGATTCATGATTGACCTTTCGGTCTCATGTGTTCCGAGGCCATGTCTGCACATGCTAGGCTCGTCAAGCTTAACCCGAGTGTTCCGCGTGCGCAACTGTTTTGCACCCGTTGTATGTGAACGTTGAGTCTATCACACCCGATCATCACGTGGTGTCTCGAAACGACGAACTGTAGCAACGGTGCATAGTCGGGGAGAACACAATTTCGTCTTGATATTTTAGTGAGAGATCACCTCATAATGCCTCCGTCGTTCTAAGCAAAATAAGGTGCATAAAAGGATTAACATCACATGCAATTCATAAGTGACATGATATGGCCATCATCACGTGCTTCTTGATCTCCATCACCAAAGCACCGGCACGATCTTCTTGTCATCGACGCCACACCATGATCTCCATCAACGTGTTGCCATCGGGGTTGTCGTGCTACTCATGCAATTACTACTAAAGCTACATCCTAGCAAAATAGTAAACGCATCTGCAAGCACAAACGTTAGTATAAAGACAACCCTATGGCTCCTGCCAGTTGCCGTACCATCGACGTGCAAGTCGATATTTACTATTACAACATGATCATCTCATACATCCAATATATCACATCACATTGTTGGCCATATCACATTACAAGCATACCCTCCAAAAACAAGTTAGACGTCCTCTAATTTTGTTGTTGCATGTTTTACGTGGTGACCATGGGTATCTAGTAGGATCGCATCTTACTTACGCAAACACCACAACGGAGATATATGAGTTGCTATTTAACATCATCCAAGGACCTCCTCGGTCAAATCCGATTCAACTAAAGTTGGAGAAACCGACACTTGCCAGTCATCTTTGAGCAACGGGGTTACTCGTAGCGATGAAACCAGTCTCTCGTAAGCGTACGAGTAATGTCGGTGCAAGCCGCTTCAATCCAACAATACCGCGGAATCAAGAAAAGACTAAGGAGGGCAGCAAAATGCACATCACCGCCCACAAAAACTTTTGTGTTCTACTCGAGAAGACATCTACGCATGAACCTAGCTCATGATGCCACTGTTGGGGAACGTCGCATGGGAAACAAAAAATTTCCTACGCGCACGAAGACCTATCATGGTGATGTCCATCTACGAGAGGGGATGAGTGATCTACGTACCCTTGTAGATCGTACAGCAGAAGCGTTAGTGAACGCGGTTGATGTAGTGGAACGTCCTCACGTCCCTCGATCCGCCCCGCGAACAATCCCGCGATCAGTCCCACGATCTAGTACCGAATGGACGGCACCTCCGCGTTCAGCACACGTACAGCTCGACGATGATCTCGGCCTTCTTGATCCAGCAAGAGAGACGGAGAGGTAGAAGAGTTCTCCGGCAGCGTGACGGCGCTACGGAGGTTGGTGATGACCTTGTCTCAGCAGGGCTCCGCCCGAGCTCCGCAGAAACGCGATCTAGAGGAAAAACCGTGGAGGTATGTGGTCGGGCTGCCGTGGAAAGTCGTCTCAAATCAGCCCTAAAACCTCCGTATATATAGGTGGGAGGGAGGGGACCTTGCCTTGGGGCTCAAGGAGCCCCAAGGGGGTCGGCCGAGTCCAAGGGGGAAGGCTCCCCCCCAAACCAAGTTGGACTTGGTTTGGTGGTGGGAGTCCTTCCTTCCCTTCCCACCTCCTCTTTTTTTTTTCTTTCTCTTTGATTTTCTTTCCTAGGCGCATAGGGCCCTTTTGGGCTGTCCCACCAGCCCACTAAGGGCTGGTGCGCCACCCTCAAGGCCTATGGGCTTCCCCGTGGTGGGTTGCCCCCCCGGTGAACTCCCAGAACCCATTCGTCATTCCCGGTACATTCCTGGTAACTCCGAAAACCTTCCGGTAATCAAATGAGGTCATCCTATATATCAATCTTCATTTCCGGACCATTCCGGAAAACCTCATGACGTCCGTGATCTCATCCGGGACTCCGAACAACATTCGGTAACCAACCATATAACTCAAATACGCATAAAACAACGTCGAACCTTAAGTGTGCAGACCCTGCGGGTTCGAGAACTATGTAGACATGACCCGAGAGACTCCTCGGTCAATATCCAATAGCGGGACCTGGATGCCCATATTGGATCCTACATATTCTACGAAGATCTTATCGTTTGAACCTCAGTGCCAAGGATTCATACAATCCCGTATGTCATTCCCTATGTCCTTCGGTATGTTACTTGCCCGAGATTCGATCGTCAGTATCCGCATACCTATTTCAATCTCGTTTACTGACAAGTCTCTTTACTCGTTCCGTAATACAAGATCCCGCAACTTACACTAAGTTACATTGCTTGCAAGGCTTGTGTGTGATGTTGTATTACCGAGTGGGCCCCGAGATACCTCTCCGTCACACGGAGTGACAAATCCCAGTCTTGATCCATACTAACTCAACTAACACCTTCGGAGATACCTGTAGAGCATCTTTATAGTCACCCAGTTACGTTGCGACGTTTGATACACACAAAGCATTCCTCCGGTGTCAGTGAGTTATATGATCTCATGGTCATAGGAATAAATACTTGACACGCAGAAAACAGTAGCAACAAAATGGCACGATCAACATGCTACGTCTATTAGTTTGGGTCTAGTCCATCACGTAATTCTCCTAATGACGTGATCCAGTTATCAAGCAACAACACCTTGTTCTTAATCAGAAGACACTGACTATCCTTGATCAACTGGCCAGCCAACTAGAGGCTTGCTAGGGACGGTGTTTTGTCTATGTATCCACACATGTAAATGAGCCTTCATTTAATACAATTATAGCATGGATAATAAACGATTATCTTGATACAGGAATTATAATAATAACTATATTTATTATTGCCTCTAGGGCATAATTCCAACAGAATTTAGGAGCAAGCATTTATTTAACAAAACAGCCATGGTAGGGGCCGTTTGTAGTTGCTTACCCCTTTTAAACCTCTGATCAAAATCAGCAAATCACACATCTCATCCACCATAATTCTAAGCTAACACATGAGCATTTTCAAAAGAGGAAAGGAAGAAGAGAATCTTGACATAGGGGAAATAGCGAGAGGGGTGATGATGTTTTTTTGAAACCTATGCATATACTATCACATGCATCACCTCACACAAGCTATATATCACATGCACACAACACAAGGCAACACATGGAATCATAAGAGCACATTGCAACCACAAGAACACATGGCATGAAACAACATGGTATGCATGCATGCAAGGGAGAGACATTAATAAGGTGACAACACATGAAATCATGGCTCAAAATGACATCATCATAACCATGACAAGGTGGACCCACTTGCAATAGGTTCCAAATAGGGAAGGTTTACACTTGGGGCATTACACTTTGGTTCCTAAGGACATGGGATAAGTCATGCTAATAGTAGTCATGTGTTTTTTGGTATTCGTTCAGTAATTTGATATGGTGTATGTTCTTTTTCCTCTAGTGGTGTTATGTGAATGTCGACTACATAACACTTTGTTAGGTAGCATTCCACATCATAAATTCAGTATTTATCACTTCCCTACTCGAGGACGAGCTGGAGTTAAGCTTGGGGATGCTTGTTACATCTCCAACGTATCTATAATTTTTGATGGTTGCATGCTATTATGTTGTCAACTTTGGATGTTTTGTATGCATGAATATGCTATTTTACATCTTTTTTGGGACTAACCTATTAACTTAGTGCCAAGTGCCAGTTCCTGTTTTTTCCGTATTTTTGACCCTTTTCAGAGGAGAATATTAAACGGAGTCCAAACGGAATAAAACCTTCGGAATGATTTTTTCCGTAATAGAAGATACACAGGGAACTTGAGAACCAAGCCAAAGGACCTCGGGGGAGGCCACAAGCCCCCTAGCCGCGGCCTGGGGGGAGCCTACCAGGCTTGTGGGCCCCCCGTGGCTCCTTTGCCCTACTTCTTCCGCCTATAAATTCTCCAAAAATCTGAAACTGCCAAAGAGAGCCACGAAAATACTTTTCCGCCGCCGCAAGCTTCTGTTTCCGCAAGATCCCATCTGGGGATCGTTCTGGTGCCCTGCCGAAGGGGGTTTCGGACACGGAGGGCTTCTTCATCAACACCATTGCCTCTTCGATGATGTGTGAGTAGTTCACCACAGACCTTCGGGTCCATTACTAGTAGCTAGATGGCTTCTTCTCTCTCTTGGATTTTCAATACAAAGTTCTCCATGATCTTCATGGAGATCTATCCGATGTAATCTTCTTTTGCGGTGTGTTTCTCGATATTCGATGAATTGTGGATTTATGATCAGATTATCTATGAATATTATTTGAGTTTCCTCTGATCTCTCATATGCATGATTTTGTATCCTTGTAATTCTCTTCGAGTAGTGGGTTTCGTTTGGCCAACTTGACCTATAATTCTTGCAATGGGAGAAGTGCTTGGTTTTGGGTTCGTACCGTGCGGTGTCCACACCCCGTGATAGAAGGGGTAGCGAGGTACGCATCGTGTTGTTGCCATCAAGGGTAAAAAGATGGGGTTTATATCTATTGCATGAATTTATCCCTCGACATCATGTCATCCTGCTTAAGGCGTTACTCTGTTTGTTATGATCTCAATACACTAGATGCATGCTGGATAGAGGTCGATGTGTGGAGTAATAGTAGTAGATGCAGACAGTATCGGTCTACTTGTCTCGGACGTGATGCCTATATGTATGATCATTGCCTTAGATATCATCATGACTTTGCGCGGTTCTATAAATTGCTCGACAGTAATTCATTCACCCATCGTAATACTTGCTATCATGAGAGAAGCCTCTAGTGAACACTATGGCCCCCGGGTCTACTTCACATCATATTTTCAGCTCTACACTTTTACTTTGTTGCACTTTCCACCTTCAGATCTCACCTTGCAATTAATCGTGAAGGGATTGACAACCCCTTTATAGCGTTGGGTGCAAGTTTGTTTGTTTTTGCGCAGGTACATTGGTGACTTGCCTTGATACTACTACTGGATTGATACCTTGGTTCTCAAACTAAGGGAAATACTTACTGCTACTGTGCTGCATCACCTTTTCCGCTTCAAGGGAAAAACCAACCCAAGCTCAAGAGGTAGCAAGGTTCCACCTCCTAAGTATCGGGAGGGGGCCAACGCCACAAGTTCCCAGGACACCCTTCCGATCACGACTCGGATCGGCCCTCGCTTCCCACACAGCGATAATGATGATCGCAGGTGACTCAACCTCCTGGCGTAGTCGGCTCTTCTGGAGGAGGATGGTCCCATTGGTCTGGCATGCTTCGGCCCTCGGATCCGAGGGGAGCCGTTTCCCCGAGGCTTCACTCTCCCTTGGGACACCACCAAGTACAATGGCACATCCAAGCCAGAAGACTGGCCGATCGACTACACCATCGTTGTTGGCATTTCTCGGGGCAACAAGCGCGTAGCCGTCCGCTACATTCCACTCATGCTGGCCAGCTCGGCTAGATCATGGTTTAACAGCCTTCCAGCCGGCAGCGTCAACTCCTGGGTTGACTTCGAGGAGGCTTTCGTCCGCAACTTCACTGGCACCTACAAGCTCCATGGCCGGCCTCGCGAGCTGGCCATGTGCATACAGAGGCCCGACGAAACCCTTCACGACTACGTCACGCGTTGGACCGAGCTGCACAACTCCTGCGAGGGAGTGCATGAGGTACAAGCCATCCAATACTTCATCGATGGCTGCCGAGACGACACTCTGCTCAAGCACAAGCTCATGTGCTCCGAGCCCACCTCTCTGGCGGCGCTCATGGCCAAGGCGGACAAGTACGCCACGGCCGACTCCGCGATGCGGGTCAAGGTCACCGCCTCAGACAAGATTGTCCCCACACCGACTACTCCCAAGCCGGCTGGCGACAACCGAGGCGGCCAGAACAACAAGCGCAAGGCAGATTAGCTTGATTCGCGCTCCAATAGCAAGCAGGTGGCTAGCATGGAGGAAGATGCGCCGGCTACTGAACTGGCTCTCAACGGCAGCGGACCGGCAAGAACAACTGGCATCCCAAGCTCACCTTCGAGCAAATGCTCGACGCGCCATGCAAGATGCATACTGGAGCGATGCCGGCCACCCATACCCTCCATCAGTGCAGCTTTGCACAGCGACTGTCGCGAGGAGAGGGTCTGTCGGCTCCCCCAGGTGCAGCTGCGGTGCCTCGTGCTCTGGCTCTTGGGCCGGCTCCGGCTCCACCATCGCCGGCTCACAATGACGGTCGTCTCCACGATGATTACCCCATCAAGACGGAGCTTACGTCGTCTTCACCAGCGAGGGTGATGACAAGCACAGCCAGCGACAACGCCGGCGTGAGGTGAACGCCACGGTCCCCCTGGTTCCCCAATTCATGCATTGGTCTGAAAAGCCAATTACGCGGAGCCGGGATGACCATCCTGTAGTGATGCCAAACCCTGGCTCATACCCGATCGTTCTCGACCCCACTTTCGCCTCAAAGAGGCTCACCTGCCGGTTCTCCCGGATGTTGGTCGACGGCGGCAGCAGCATCAACATCCTCTACCACGAGACCTTGCTCAAGCTTGGGCTAAAGGAGAAGGACCTCCAACCGACCAACACTGTTTTTCACGGCATTGTGTCGGGACAGTCCTGCTCGCCTATCGACAAAATCCAGCTGGACGTCCTTATCGGTGACAAGGCGCACTTCCGTCGAGAGCCAATATGGTTCGAGGTGGTGGATCTCTATAGCCCGTATCACTCGCTCTGGGGCAGACCGGCTCTGGCCAAATTCATGGCCATCCCGCACTTCGCCTACCTCAAGATGAAGATGCCGGGTCCAAAGGGCATCATCACCGTTGCTCGCGACTACTAGAAGTCGCTCGAGTGCACACAAGACAGCAGCCGTCTGGACGACGCCATGGTGATTGCTGAGGAGAAAAGGCACATCGACCTGCTCGTGGCTCAGGCTACCGAGCAGCCGACGATCCCTATGCCACCATCCTAGTCGGCCGGCGAAGGATCATTCAAGCCGGCCAAAGAGATCAAGCAGGTGCCACTCGACCCCACGAACCCCAAGCAGTGTGTCACCATTGGTGCTAACCTCAGCACCAAATAGGAAGGCGAGCTCGTCAACTTCCTTCGTGAGAATCGGGACATCTTTGCATGGTCTCCAAAAGACATGCCAGGGGTTCCGAGGAAGTACGCCAAGCACAAGCTTCATGTGCGTCCGGATGCCAAGACGGTGAAACAACCCTTGCGCCGCTTTGCCGAGGGGAAGCGGCGCACGATTGGAGAAGAGATCGCCTGGCTGCTCGCAGCAGGCTTCATAATGGAGGTTTTCCACCCGGACTGGTTGGCCAATCCAGTCCTGGTGCTGAAGAAGAATAACACATGGCAAATGTGTATCGACTACACTAGCCTAAATAAGGCGTGCCCGAAAGACCCTTTCACTCTACGTAGGATAGATCAAGTGATTGACTCCACAGCCGGCTGCCAAATACTGTCCTTTCTGGACGCTTATTCATGCTACCATCAAATCAAGCTGAATCTAGCTGATCGCCTGAAGACCTCCTTCATCACTCCCTTCGGGACCTACTGCTGCACCACCATGACGTTCGGTCTGAATAACGCTGGTGCTACATTTCAAGCTGCATCCAGTAGTGCCTCCTGCCACATATTGGCAAAAACATCCATGTCTATGTGGATGACATTGTCATCAAGACCAAGCAGCACTTCAGTATCCTTGAAGACTTGCGGGAGACGTTCGCCAACCTGCGCGAGTACAAGATCCGGCTCAACCCGGAGAAATGCGTCTTCGGGGTTCCAGGCGACAAGATTTTGGGGTTCTTCGTGTCCGCTCGTGGCATCGAAGCGAACCCTGAGAAGATCGGAACCATCAAACGGATGGTGAAGCCGGCTCAAATCCTTAACGTCTAGAAGTTCATCGGCTGCCTGGCGTCCCTTAGCCGGTTCGTCAGCCGGCTGGGCGAGAAGGCGCTTCCACTCTACCAGCTAATGAAGAAAACAACAAGTTCGAGTGGAACGACTAGGCGGACAAAGCCTTCCACGACCTCAAGCGCGTCATCTCAAGCCTGCCAATCTTGGCGGCGCCGGCTGAAAGGGAACCCATTCTCATATACTTTGCAGCGACCGCTCGCGTGGTTACTGTGGTCTTGGTAGTAGAACGCAAGGAGGAAGGCAAGGTACTGTTAGTGCAACGCCCTATCTATTACCTCATCAAGGTCTTGTCCGACTCCAAGCAAAACTACCCCCACTATCAAAAGATGTGTTATGGTATTTACCATGCCACAAAGAAGTTGAAGCAATACTTCCAAGAGCATGCCATCAGTGTGGTGAGCACTACTCCACTTCCAAAAATCATGGGCAACCATGATGCTACGGGCCGGATAGCCACGTGGTCCATCTTCATGGTCGACCACGACATCCGCTACGAGCCATGCACTGCCATCAAGTCCCAGGTGGTGGCCGACTTCCTCGTCGATTGGGCTGAAACCCAATTCATGACACCGCCTCCTGACTCCACTCATTGGCGGATGCACTTCGACGGCTCAAAGATGAAAACTGGTCTGGGAGCCGGCATCGTCTTGTCGTCTCCGAAAGGAGACCAACTCAAGTATGCTCTCCAGATACACTTCGCTGCCTCCAACAACGTCGCCGAGTACGAAGTACTTGCTCGTGGCCTCCGGCTCGCCAGAGAGATTGGCATCCGGCGGATCCTTTGCTACGGCGACTCAGATCTCGTGTTGCAGCAAGTCTCTGGTGAATGGGACGCCAGGGACGCCAACATGGGGAGCTATCGCTTCCTCATCCAACAACCTAGTGGCCCTTTCGAGGGCTGTGAGTTTCATCATGTCCCCAGGGCGGACAACGAGGAGGGTGATACCTTAGCCAAGATCGGCTCTACAAGACAGGCAATTCCAGCCGGCGTCACCCTTGAGCAATTGCACAAGCCCTCCATCAAGCCTTCTCTTGAGTCGGCTTCGATTTTTGTGCCGGCAGACCCTACAGTACCAACGCCATCGGCTACGCCAGTTTCCCCGGCTACAGCTACTGTGCCATCTGTACTGGCTCTGCCGACTCCAACTGTTGTGCCGGCTACAACTACCTCGTCCGCTACGACTGCTTCGCCGGCTACAACAACAATTCCGGCTATGCCAAGCCTTGAATCATGTCGGCTCGACACCCAGTGGGTGGCCGGCATGGAGGTAGACGGCGTGCCGGCTGCCACATCGGCAACAGAGATAGAAAGTCTAGAGCATACGACTGCTTCAACAAGCGCGGGGGCTGCAGAAGCCCGTGATATTCAGGTCGAGATGGAGCCAACCCTTGTGTCGGCTCTGTCATGGGCTCAACCCATCTTGGCCTGCCTTCTTCGCGGCGAACTTCCTCAAGATGAGGTGGAGGCAAGGTAGATTCAGCGTCGATCAGTAGCCTACGCCGTCATCAATTGCGAGCTGGTTCGGTGTAGTGTGACTGGTGTATTCCAGCGCTGCGTCGAGTCAGAAAAAGGGGCAAGAGATCCTCAGAGACATACATCAGGGTGAGCGTGGGCATCATGCCACCTCCAGAACCCTGGTGGCCAAGGCGTTCCGCCACATATTCTACTAGCCCACGACTCTCGAGGAGGTCGTGGACATGGTCAACAAATGTGAAGGTTGACAACGCTTCAGCACGCAGAGCCACATGCCGGCTTCAGCCCTCAAAACCATCCCCCTGGCATGGTCGTTTGCTATGTGGGGGTTGGATATGGTGGGGCCATTCAAGACTGCTCGAGGCGGCATGACTCACCTCTTGGTCTCTGTTGACAAGTTTACCAAGTGGATTGAGTCTAGGCCCATAAAGAAGCTTGACGGCCCCACGGCCGTAAGGTTCATTAAGGACATCGCTGTCCGCTATGGCGTCCCTCACAGCATCATCACCGACAATGTCACCAACTTCGCCAAGGGTGCTTTGGCACTCTACTGCTCCAAGGAAGGCATCCGGCTCGACTTGGCTTCGGTGTCACACCCGCAATCCAGTGGCCAGGTGGAGAGGGCGAACGACCTGATCCTGGCCGATATCAAGCCAAGGCTGGTGGCGCCACTTGTCAGGTCATCCGACTGCTGGCTCGAGGAGCTGTCGGCTGTGTTGTGGAGCCTCCGCACCATGCCGAACCGATCAACCGGCTTCACACCATTCTTTTTGGTATACGGGTCTGAGTCAATCATCCCCATGGATGTCGAGTTCGACTCGCCTCGGGTCACCTTATACACAGAGACGAAAGCGAAGGAGGTAAGAGAAGACGACATCGATCTGCTCAAGGAGGCACGGGATCTAGCCTTGAGCCGGACGGACATATATCAACAGAAGCTGAGGTACTACCACAACAAGAAGATCAAGCCTCTCTCCTTCAGGGAGGGGGACCTTGTGCTCAGAAGAATCCAGCGAACAACCGGCCTGCACAAGCTCTCTTCCCAATGGGAGGGACCTTTCATCATCAGCCGGGTGTTGCATAACAATGCATACTACCTGATCGACGCCCAGAAGCCAAGGAAGCGCAAGAGAGACGATTTCGGCCAGGAAACGAAGCGTCCATGGAACGCGGGATTGCTTTGCCCGTTCTATTGCTAGAATGCAAGAGAGAAAAAGAAAACAACATGTACGTATGTATCTTCCTCCCTTTTCAGGATTTTCAATGAATGCAATGGGTGTTCCAAGCCGATGCTTGGCATACACCTCTTTCAGATTCATGGCAAGAGTTTTTCACTCATTTGTGAGTCCCCTGGGCCGGCTCCACGGGCTCGGGGGCTCGCTAGCCGGCCCGAACGATTTCCTTAGTTGTAGATGAGAATATCGTGTACGCCGGGTCGAACCCTTGCCGTATCACACAAGCTATAGACCGGCTCCCGGCTGTCCGGCTAACGAGGCGGTGGCAGGGAAGGTTGGTTGCATGAAAAGTACAACCACAAAAAGGGTTGCCGGCTCGGGTCGGTTTTGATCATCTTCAATCTTATTATTCTAGCCAGCCTCTGCTCGCTCATTTTTGAATCTTAAAGTCTTGATGGCTTCAAAAAATCTAAGTCCAATATTCTCGAAGGCAGAAGCCTCGTCCCAGTCAAACACCGGCTCCCGACTATCGCGCTGGCGAGGTGGATGTTAGAGAGAATAAAGGAGTTGGAGAAAAAGGAGTCAAACAGGAACCAAACGATGAAAATACGAGTCAGCAAGCATGGTGTTTACGAATTCAATGCCGAATGACATAACATATGTTACATTCGAAAGCATTCAAAAGGGCCACGGCTGAAGTTCATTACAATAAAACACCCCTAGTGGGTGGAATTGTGGGGCTGATGATTCAATGCAGACAACGAAAAACAAAAAGGACCGGCTAAGGGGCGGATGCTCCGTCTGTGGCCCCGGCTGCAGCTCCTGAAGTGGTGGCTTCACCATCGCTGGCTACACCAGAGGCGGATGCGCCGTCTCTACCACGAGAGCCTCCGGCTCCGTCCTTCAAGCCGAGTCCGCATGAGCCTCACTGCTGGGGTCGACAGCCTCCTCCTCAAGGGCCGCCTCGGCAGAGCTGCCATCGGCGTCATAAGGCTGAAGAAGGAACAAGTCCTGAGGGACCAGGTTTCCTTCTTCATCACGCTCCAAGTTAAGCTCGTCCCAGGCGGCGAAAGAAGCGATGCCGCTGGCCCTCATCTGCAGCTGATCCTCTAGGGCCAGCAGCTCCCCCTCCGAGCCGGCGCGCTGTGCTGCGAGCTTGCCCAAGTCCAGGTTTTGATACTAGGACTTGGCTAAGCGAAGCACCAGGCATGCACCAGCGCGCGCGGCTGAGGTGCGCCAGGCGTCGAGGCGGGCGCTGTCGGCTTCAAGCCAGCGGGACATCCGACTCATTGACGCCGGCTCCACGGCATCGTGCCACAACGCCCTTGTCATCGATGAGCCCGCGCTTTGGAGCCGCTCCAGGGAGTCGGCCAGTACGAGCAGGCGGGCCCTGACGCCAACGGCAATCTCCTCCATAGACCAGCCGGCATTGGCATCCACGTCCTCGCGGCTGGTCTCCACAACCGTTTCAGCCGCTTCCCGTGTCCCAGGAGAGATTCCTGGGGTATGGGAAGTGGTGCGAAGGGGAATAAGAGGGGAGGCCAACAAAAAAGGAAGATCACAACAAGATAAAGAAAAGCTTACGGTTCAAATCGATGTCGGTCTCGCGGGCTTCTTCCAAGGCCTCGCGCTCCCGTACCGCGCTCTCTTGAGTCGCGCGGGACAGCTCATCTCGGAGGGTCTCGGCCGCCTCCATCGCCTTAGCCAGCTGCGCCTGCCTTTGGATCAGGGCCCCTCCTTCTCCTTAAGGGCAGCGTCCTTGAGATTCATCTCCTCGAGGTGAGCCGTCTTAAGACGCTCCACGTCGACAGCGTCGGAGGTGTCCTTTTCCTGAAGGGTGGCGCGCAGCTGCTCCAGTTCGGCCTGAAGGGCCGCCTCATGATCCTTCTTCTCTGTCTTGAGAAGACCCAGCTGCTGTTGGAGCTGCTTGTCTGCTCGCGCAAGGCGTCTTGCTCCGAGACGGCAGCGTCCAGCCGGCCGTGAAGATCGCCGACTTGGCCATCAGCCGCCTGGATATGGGCCCGCGGCATGTTGTACGCCTGCACTTGGGCGTCATGAAGCTCCTACGAACAAGGCAAAGAAAGCAAGAAGTAAGATTCGGCCGGCTAACTCTTAGTTGGCCCGATTCTCGGGGGCTACACCGAGTGGGTGCGCTAGCGCGCCCCCACTCTAAAAGAAAATATGAACATAGCACAAGGAGATTCGGCCCGGCCAATGCTTGTCCGGCCCGATTCTCGGGGGCTACACCCATTGGGTGCACTAGCGCGCCCCCACTAATTCAAGAGCAAAAAAGAAAAAGCCAAACCAAGGCAGAGAAGATGCAAAAGATAGAAGACTCACCCTCGTTCGTTCTTCAAGGCGCTCCAGGTCGCACTGGGCCACCAGGGCCGCATGCTTCACATTGTAGCGGCTGCTAGAGAACAGCGACACCAGCTCCGGGACACCGCTGATCTCGGTGCGTGGGGGCAATGCTGCACGCTCAACATTGGCCACGCGCCAAGTCCTCATGGGCCGGCTCCTGGCGATGGGGCCGGCTGGCCACGACGATGGTGTCGTCTCGAGATGGTGGGTTGGTGGCCGGCTCCATCGATGTTCCGGCCAACGCCATCTCCGCAGCCGGGGGTGGATCGGCCGTCTGCGGCGCATCCATGGTCACGTCCAGCGCCTTCATGGTCATCTCCGGCACGCCGTCTACACCAGCTTCCGGCGTGTCGGGGATCACCTCGAGGTCCACTGGTGTGGAGGCGGCCGACTCGGCGGATTTGGCCGGCTCACCCCCCCGAGCGTGCTTCGGAGCCGCATCGCTAGCTTGCTCCTCCACGCGTGCTCGCTTGGAGGGGTCGTGCTTGGTCTTCGATCATTTCTCCTTGGTGGGCTTCTCGGCACGGCTGGGCTTAGATTGGCCCGCGGCCATCTTGTTCACCGCCGTTTCCCAGCGAAGGGTGAACTCGTCGTCCAACACCTTCTTGGCAGCATCAGCAGCTGCCCAGCCGGCTCGCTCAGCGGCGGAGGCGGTTTATTCCTCCACGTCTTTTGCGTCCCTGCCAAGTACTATTTGAGGAACCTATCCTCGCGCAAAAAATAAAAATAGATAACAAAGGACTCTTACCCTACCCCGACGGGCACCCGCTTCCTGCCGGCGCCGGCGTGATGCTTCTTGGCGCCGCCTCCTCGTCCTCCGGCTGGAGGTCCCATTGAGGCACGCTTAGGGGCCGGCTTGGATGTGGCTGCCCCCTTGCCCTTGTTCTTGGCCGCCTTGCCAGGCGCAACCGTCACACCAGCCTTGCGGCGACCCCACGTCAAGGGAGGGCTGGTGACTTCCTCCAGATCCCCTGGATCCTCCCCGAAGGCTACATCAGGCGGACTAGGCGGCGTCTCATCATCATCCGACCAGTCAAGAAGGGAGGGCTTTAGGTGCTCACCAGGCGGTTCGCAGCCCTCCGACTCAAGCGCTTCCTTCGAACCTTCGGAGACGGCGGCTCGCGGCTCTATCACCCCCTCATCCTCAATTTCCGAGGGGTCCGACGTCTCCACGTCGGCGACTGGCGGGTCAAGCAATTGCAGGCTCTCGAACAACTAAGCAATGGAGTCGACAACCGGCTCAAAAGAGAGAACAACAAGTTCAAAGATAAGCAAAGCAAAATTCGGGATGGTACTTACCACTAGGGCCGGATGAGCTCGGTCGTAAGGGTTCATTCCCCATTCCCAACCTCCACATTCGTCCATATTGGCGGAAGAGACCAGGTTCACATTCTGAGCCACCGCACCGGCTCGGAAGTTCTTGGTGGAGAGCCAGCAGGGATCATGTCGGTCGCCCATTTGACAAATCAGATGCGGCCACCTCTGCAGAGGCAGGATCCGGCGGGTCATCATGGTGGTGAGAAGGTCGCGGCCCAGGAGGCCGCGACTCGTCATGGTCTCGAGGTATGCGCATATGTGCTCCACCTCGGCGATTGGCTTCGGATATGAAGCCTTCGAGTTCCTCTTCGCTGTCGGAGGAGCGATGACGAAGTGGAGCAGGGTTGAGGCCGTCGTGGGAGGGATCAACGTTCTTCACATGGAAGAATCCCCTCTGCCATAGTTTGATGGAGTCCTAGAGCGGCATCTGGGGGAAGCCGCACGACGTCCGATGATGCTCCAGTGCCGTGCCGCACGGGATCATCGGGCGGGGGCCCTTGAGCTTCTCCACCTCGGCTTTGTCCATCTTTATTGACTGCTGCTTGAAGAAAAACAGCTTTTGCCAGAGGTCGAGGCGGGGCTCAATACCCAGGAAGCCTTCGCACAGGACGACGTAGGAAGCAAGTTGAAGAATGGTGTTGGGCGCTAGATGGTGCGGCTGCAAGCCGAAGAAGATGAGGAAGTTGGCGAAGAAGTTGCTTGACAGGAGCACGAAGACGCGGTAGAAGTGTTCTTCGAACACGACTACCTCTCCCTCCCTCGGCGTTGGGGCGTTTTCGGCACGAGGCACCCGCAATGCCACAAGAGATGTGGGAGGCAGCATTAGGTACCGATGGCGGAGCGCCTCAATCTGGCCTTCGCAGATGTCGCTGCCAAGCCTGGAACCGTTGTGCTGTCTCTTCTTAGGGGCACTGCTCGACATGACGGTGGACGACAAAAGCCTGAAGTGGTTAGCGGCGTTACCCTGCACGATGACAAAGACGAAGCGAGGCTCCTTCTTTCTCTAGGCTCAGGGAAGGAAGGGGCGCAAGTGCAGGGAGAGAAGGGGGCGAATGGCCTCCTCGGTGCTCCCGCACCCCATTTAAAACCCCACGATGGATCGTGGGGAGGGTATCCGGTGCGCACGAGGCCCACCTCCCCTGATTATTACGGGCACATTAACGACTCGTGAAACCAAACCGTCGCGGTGTAAATCCGCAAAGGATCCTCCGCGCGGGGGCCGAGGGTGCATCATGGCGGGACCCAGGGCTCAGGTCCAGTCCCGTCATCTGAGCAAATCATCATCACGTCAGGCCAGGGCCTGGCACGTGGCGCAACCTGCGCAACTTCCGACGAAGCCGAGGCGTCCCTTGGAAGCCAGCCGGTTTCCAAGCCGGTGCCTCCTACCGCAGGCGGTGAAGGAAGATCAACAACAAACAACTCAAGCCGGCGAGGCCTTCCGCTCTGAGGCTGCGGGCCTACCCTGCTTCGGGGACTACTGACGGGGGATAACCCCGGGGTAGGCTCATCGAGCCTACTCCTTTGCATCATATCTTGAAGGAAAAGCACAACTCCCTCTGGCCGGCTAGGAAGCCCCTGCCGTCTAGAGGTGAGAGGACCAACTCCCTCTGGCCGGCTAGGAAGCCCCTGACGTCTAGAGGCGAGACGACCAACTCCCTCTGGCCGGCTAGGAAGCCCCTGCCGGCTAGAGGCGAGACGGCTACATTCCTCTGGCCGTCCAGGACGCGCTAGCCGACTAGGGGTGAGACGACCGTTCCTAGGGCCGGCTAGCAAGGCTGCTGGTCGGCCTGGGAGCCCAAGTCACATCAGATCGTAGGTCATGACAAGACCCTACGATCAAAGTTGCATATTCGTCAGCACGAGTACATGTTTGGAGCAAACGACAGGTATAGCATCGGCGACCGTGCCGCTGACCTACCCCGGCTCTGATCCATCATCGTGCACAGTGTTGGCCCGTCAAACTCCCACTCCATTACCACACTCGGCGTGGAAATAGTGGAGATGGCCGTACTGGCTGCCCATGGCGAATATCATAAGACGACGCCGAACGTACAACACGTGTCCTGCGTTGGCCTTACGCGAGAGTCTCATTGGCTAGTCGGCGGGTCCCATAGCCAGATGGGACCTCGCAGCCAGCGGGCCCCTCCAGCGACAAGAGAAGACCCCTGTGGACCCTCTGGTCAGCCGGCGAGGCCACCGGTCGGGTCCCACTCATGTACTTTTATCCTTATTGTAGGTCGGTGGGTTCGTCTATAAAAACGCCCGACCCCCTGCATGCAGAGGGTCGGTCAATCCTTCATACACACTCATATAGGAGAGGTAGACGGGAACCGGCTGCTCCTTCTTCCTCCTCCGCAGAACAACTCCAGGAGCACATTGTAGCCTCATTGGTGCATTATACACTCCAGCAGGATTAGGGATGTTATCTCTACGGAGAGCCCTGAACCTGGGTACATCGTGCGTTCCATGATTGTACCAACCTGGTCCCCAACGCCCACTGGTGTCACTTTGGTTCCCACCATCTTTAGCCTACCCATGGCATATGTTGTGAGTAAACACCGACAGCTAGTTAATAGCATGAGGAGAGAAAATCCTGCTATTCCTAATGATTACTATGTTACTAGTTTTCTGTCTAGGTTGAGCCCCTACATTACAGGACATGTGGAGTACATAAAACCTAAGGATATGCACACTGCAATTTGGTATGCCAGAAGAATGGAGAAAGTGGTTGCACCAATAACCAGTAAGCCTTACATTCCTCAACCTAAGAGACAGGTGGTGTTTGAGCAACCTAAAGTGAGTCTTGGTAATCCTATACAGAACAAGAATGTTGTCATTCAGCAAGCCAAACAAAATCAAGTATGTTACAAGTGCAGGGAGCCTTGGGTACCTGGTCACAAGAAGGCTCCAAGATGAGCCAAAATTCTCAGATCCAAGCTTTGCAAGCTCAAGGGGAAAATGAACCTGAAATTATTGATGTCACCGATGCTGATGATCTTGTACTAGAGCAGAATGACCCTTTCACTGATGAGACTGTACTCCAGGTGTCTCTACATGCTGCTATGAACATTGGGGTAGCCAAAAACACATTCATTTTATCTGTCAAAATTGGTTCAGTGATAGCAACTGCACTAGTGGACAGTGGGATTACTTCCACATTTGTATCTCCTCACATGGCAGCCAAGTTACCTGTGGCCCCAGTCCCTACTCCTAAAGTTAAGGTGGTTGTGGCTAGTGGTGGCATTTTATGGAATGAGTTCTCTTCTGTCAACTGTCCTTTTGAAATATAGGGTCACACTTTTACAAACAGTTTTAGAGTTCTAAAGCTTAAGGGTTATGATATGATTTTAGGGGTGGATTGGTTGAGGAAGTATAGCCCAATTCAGCTAGATTTTGTTAAAATGGAAATGAAGGTGAATCATCCGCACAAAGGAATGGTAACTTTTGTGGATGAAACAGTGCCTAGGAGACACCCTATGGAAGCTAAAGCTAAGGCTAACTCACTAATGGACCAGGTTGTTTGTGGGTTCTTCCTGTTAACTGCTTCTTGTTCCATGGAAGTTGTGAACAACCCAGAATTACCCTCTGAACTTCAACATGTGATACAAAATTTTGATAAGGTGTTTGCTCAACCTATTGCTCTCCCTCCTGCAAGACCTTTTGATCATAGAACCCCCTTAATGGATGAGAACCAAGTGGTAAATCAAAGGCCTTACATATTGCCTCATCACCAGAAGAAAGCTTTGGAGAAAATAATAGTGGAAATGTTAAAGTCAGGAGTAATCAGACCCAACACTAGCCCTTTCTCCTCCCCTGTTTTGTTTTTCAAGAACAAAGATGGCTCTTGGAGGCTGTGCACTGATTACAGAAAACTAAACAAGATCACCATAAAAAACAAGCACCCCATACCAGTGATTGAAGATTTGCTGGATCAATTGAAAGGAGCCAAAATATTCTCCAAGATTGACTTGAGGAATGGTATCATGAAATCTGGATGGCTGATGAGGATATTCATAAAACTGCATTTTCTACTCACATGGGCCATTATGAATATCTGGTTATGTCATTTGGGCTATGTAATGGACCACCTTCCTTTCAAGCCCTCATGAACTTCTTGTTTGGTCACCTGGAGTGTGTTGTGGTATTTTTTGATGATATATTGGTATTCAACTTCTCCTTGGAAGACCACAAACTGCACTTGACTCAAGTGTTGGACATATTGGCTGAAAACAAACTATTTGCTAGGTTGGAAACATATTCTTTTGGACAATATGAGGTGGAGTATCTCGGTCATGTCATTAACCAAGAGGGTGTAGCTACTAATCCAACTAAGATTGTTGCTATAAGGAATTGGCCAGCACCAACTAATGTATCTGAACTGAGGAGTTTCTTGGGATTGAGTGGCTACAATAGGAGGGTTATTCAGGGATATGGAATAATGTGCAGACCTCTATTTGATAGCTTGAAGAAGGATTCTTTTGTCTGGTCTAACAGTCAATAGTTGGACTTTGAAAGTCTCAAGCTGAAATTAACAAATGCTCCTGTTCTAGCCCTGCCTGATTTCACCAAACCTTTTGTCCTTGAGGCTGATGCTTGTGGTTATGGTCTGGGTGCCATTCTGATGCAAGATGGCAGACCCTTATCATATTTCAGCAAAGCTATTGGCCCTAAAGCATCTGCTCTATCCACTTATGATAATGAAGCTTTGACTATTATTGAAGCAGTGAAGAAGTGCAAGCATTACTTTGCTGCTACATCATTGGTGATTAGAACTGATCAAGAGAGTTTAAAGTATATACAAGAGCAGAAGTTAACCGAAGGAGTTCAACATAAATTGTTGCTAAAACTGTTAGGATACAACTTCACAATTGAGTATAAGAAGGGAAAGGAAAACAAAGTGGCTGATGCTCTATCCAGGATTAAATACATGGTCTCTGCTCTGACTGCTAGTGCTTCAACCCCAGTCTGGATCACAGAGGTGGTTAAAAGCTACTATAATGACCAGAAAGTGCAAGATTTAATTTCTGAATGTGCCATGGGTACAAATGTTGTATCCTCTTACTCATTCAAGAATGGAATTCTCAGATTTAACAACAGAATTGTGATTGGTAAGTCCACTGCTTTAAAACTGGATATCCTCAAAACATTCCACACTTCCGAGTTGGGAGGCCATTCTGGGGAAAGAGCAACTAATCACAGAATTAAGATGATATTTCACTAGCATGGCATGAAGCATGAAGTGAGTGAATTCATTAAGCAATGCCCAGTGTGCCATCTCAACAAGTATGAACATACCCCCTACCCTGGGATGTTGGAACCCCTGCCAGTGCCTGATTTTGCTTGGGCACATATCAGTATGGACTTTGTGGAGGGCCTGTCTATGTTTGAGAATAGGAATGTTATACTGGTAGTGGTGGACAGATTTACTAAGTATGCACACTTCATAGCAATGCAACACCCCAT
This sequence comes from Hordeum vulgare subsp. vulgare, assembly GCF_904849725.1. Lineage (NCBI taxonomy): Eukaryota > Viridiplantae > Streptophyta > Magnoliopsida > Poales > Poaceae > Hordeum > Hordeum vulgare. The sequence goes on from NC_058522.1 coordinate 388,653,325, forward strand.
CACTATTTAGTTTGTGGCTAGAGCATTCTCTAATACTGTTTTTAAGCTGCATGGATGCCCCTAGTGATTGTTACTGATAGAGATAGGATTTTCACTAGCAACCTATGGCGGAAGTTGTTCAAGTCCCTATCAAGCTACACATGAGCACTAATTATCACCCTTAGACAGATGGTCAAACTGAAAGTGTTAATCAGTGCCTAGAAAACTACCTAAGATGCATGTGTTTCAGGCAACCAAAGAAGTGGCATGGGTGGTTGGCTCTGGCTGAATGGTGGTACAATACCAGTTTCCACACAACACTTAAAATGACTCCTTTCGAAGCACTTATGATAGCAGAATCTGCCCTATCTGATTCCATCTCAGATGACACTGATGATCTGCTTCAAAACAGAGAGCTTGCATTGGAGGTTATCAAACAAAATCTGATCAAGGCTCAGTCCAGGATGAAACACTATGCACACAAAAAGAGGCAAGAAAGAACTTTTGAAGTGGGTGACATGGTGTACTTGAAGCTTCAACCTTATAGGCACACCTCCCTGAGTTTGCACAAGCATTTGAAGCTCCACTCCAGATTCTGTGGTCCCTTTGGAATCCTAAAGAAGGTTGGCCAAGTGGCTTATCAATTGCTGTTGCCAGAAGGGTGCTTGATGCATGACACCTTCCATGTCAGCCAGCTCAAAAAGCATCTGGGCACCAGGTAGGTCCTTCCAAACATCTGCCCCTAGTGGATTTAGATGGCTGCATGAAAATGGAGCATGAAGCTATGCTGGATAGGAAGCTGATTCCGAGGCCTGAGGGCAGTATCAGCATTCCAGTGATGAGATGGTTGATCAAGTGGTTGAATCTGCCTCTAGAAGCAACTACATGGGAATATTCAGCATTTATTCATAAATTTGTTCCCTTGTTTACAGCTTGAGGGCAAGCTGTATCTTCTTTAGGGGGTATTGTCAGGATACAGGGTCCTCTGATCTGGTTACTACATCTTACATCCAATGGCTAGCGTTCATGCATGGGAGTAACTGTCACTAACCGTTGATTGTCTATCCTACGGCTATTGAGCCTCATCTTGTTCTATAGCACGAGCATGTGCTCCTCTGCTTTTGGCTTCTACTTTCCAGCTATGGCTTTATAAGCCCTCCCAACCCTTTCGGTGGAGGCATGTAAAAGATATTTGGGTTCTGCTACTGCAACAAAATACCTTCCAACGGCGCTAGAAATAGGTGTGTTGACGGCACCAGGAATCCTTCTTCTACGGTTACGCCTTAAGGGACTTCCTAGGCAAATATGCAAAGGATTTCCCCCGCGGCCTTGGAGCCTTGCGTTGGTGTTTCCTCGAAGCGGAAAGGGTGATGTAGCGCAGCGGTGTTAAGTATTTCCCTCAGTTTTGAGAACCAAGGTATCAATCCAGTGAAGGAGTATCTCAAGTGCCTGCACAAACACAAAAAGCTTGCTCCCAACGCTATGAAGGGGTTGTCAATCCCTTGTAGATTGTTCGCCAAGTGAGAACTCAAAGCACCAAAGTGACAAAGCAAAGTAAAAGAGAAAGTGGAAACGATTGGTGTGAATAGACCCAGGGGCCGTAGTGTTTACTAGTGGCTTCTATCATGAAAGCAAGTAGACGGTGGGTGAACAAATTACTGTCGAGCAATTGATAGAACCGCACAAAGTCGTGACGTCATCTATGGCAATGATTATATCTATAGGCATCACGTCTAAAACAAGTAGACCGATACTTTCCGCATCTACTACTATTACTCCACACGTCGACCGCTATCCAGCATGCATCTAGTGTATTAAGTCCAAAAGAACGGAGTAACGCCTTAAGCAAGATGACATGATGTAGATGGACAATCTCATATCTACGACAGAGCCCACCTTGTTACCCTTGATGGCAACTACATGATGTGTGCCTTGCTGCCCCTACTGTCACTGGGAAAGGTCACCACACGGTAAGAACCCAAAACCAAGCACTTCTCCCATTGCAAGAATCATAGATCTATCTGGCCAAACAAAACCAAAGACTCGGAGAGACTTACAAGGATATCAAATCATGCATATAAGAATCAGCAAAGACTCAAATATATATCATAGATAATCTGATCACAAATCCACAATTCATCGGATCTCGACGAACACACCGCCAAAGAAGATTACATCGGATAGATCTCCATGAAGATCATGGAGAACTTTGTATTGAAGATCCAAGAGAGAGAAGAAGCCATCTAGCTACTAACTACGGACCCGTAGGTCTGAAGTGAACTACTCACGAGTCATTGGAGGGGCGATGATGTTGATGTAGAAGCCCTCCAACTCCAAAGTCCCCTCCGGCAGGGCACCGGGAAGGGTTTCCAGATGAGATCTCGCGGAAACGGAAGCTTGCGGTGGCGGAGAAGTATTTTAGTGGATCCCTTGATTTTTTTCTGTATTTTAGGGAATATATAGGCGAAAGATTTAGGCCAGGGGCACCAGGGAGGCCACAAGCCTGCCCACCGCCGCCCCCTGGTGGCAGATGGGGGGCTTGTGGGCTCCCTGTAGCCCTCCTGGCTTGGCCCACAAGCCCCCTGATCTTCTTTCGTTCGGGAAAAAATCATTTTGGGGATTTTATTCTGTTTGGACTCCGTTCCAAAATCAGATTTAAAAAGAGCTAAAAACACAGGAAAAAAACAGGAACTGACACTTGGCACTAAAGTAATAAGTTAGTCCCAAAAAAGATATAAAAGGTACATAAAACATCCAAAGATGACAAGATAAGGGCATGAAACCATCAAAAATTATAGATACGTTTGAGACGTATCAAGCATCCCCCAGCTTAACTCGTGCTCGTCCTCAAGTAGGGAAGTGATAAAGAATGAATTTTTGATGCTTTCATGCTACCTAGCATAGATGTCTTTTGTAACTCCTCTTATGTGACGTGAATGTTCAGATCCATTAGATTCAAAACAATAGTTTTCTATTGACGTGTAAACAATAATAATTCAAGCAAACTAGCATGGTAATCATGAACTTTCAAAATAACAAGGCCAAAAGAAAGTTATCCCTACAAAAGCATATAGTCTGGCTATGCTCTATCATCATTGCACAACGAATTTAAATCATGCACAACCCCGGTATTGGCCAAGTAATTGTTTTACTCCTTTACTTTCTCAAACCTTTTCAACTCTCATGCAATACATGAGCGTGAGCCATGGTTTTAGCACTATAGATGGTGTGGAGTGTGGTGGAGGTTGCAAGACAAAAAAGGAAAAGATAATCACATTAACTAGGCATATCAATGAGCTGTGGAGATGCTCATCAATAGATATCAATGTGAAGGAGTAGGGATTGCCATAGAAATGATGCACTAGAGCTAAGAGTATGTGAAAGCTCTTAAAGAAAACTAGTGGCTGTGCATCCAACTTGCTTGCTCACGAAGGCCTAATGCAATTTTGAGGAAGCCTATCATTGTAATATACAAGCCAAGTTATATAATTAAAATTTCCCACTAGCTATATGGTGGTGACAAAACGAGAGACTCTCAATCATGAAGATCATGGTGCTTAATATGCACAAGTGTGGAAAAGTGGTAACATTGTCCCTTCTCTCTTTTTCTCTCATTTTATTTTTTATATTTTTGGTGGGCTCTTTGGCCACTTTTTTTTGGTGGCTTTCTTTGGCCTCTTTTATTTCCTCACATGGGACAATGCTCCATCAATGATGATCATCACACATTCAACTCAAAACTTAGAGCAATGATGACTCTATATGGAATGCCTTCGGTAGTGTACCGTGGCAATGATCTAGCATGGCATAGACATTAATGGAAACATCATGCTAGCTATCTTATGATCATGCAATGGCAATGTAGACGTGATGGCACATGTGATGGTGGTATTTGCATGGCAATATATCTCGGAATGACTTTGAAAAAGCCATAGTAGGTAGGTATGGTGGCTGTTTTGAGGGAGGCTAATGGTGGGTTTTGTGCAACGGTGAAAGTTGCATGGCACTAAGAAGATAGTGATGGTGGAAGGTGAAAGTGCATCTAAACCATGGACTCAACATTTGTCATGAAGAACTCATATACTTCTTGCAAAAGTTTTATTAGTAATCGAAACAAAGCATTCAACGCATACTCCTAGGGGAAGGGTTGGTAGGTATAAACCATCGCGCGACCCCGACCGCCACACAAAGGATGACAATCAATAGACTAATCATGCTCAGATTTCATCACATAGCGGTTCACCATACGTGCATGCTACGGGAATCACTAACTTCAACACAAGTATGTCTAGATCCACAACACCTTACTACCATGACTTCAATATTACCATAACCACAACTCAAAACTAATTGAGATTAATCAAACTTCTCTAACTATTCAATGCACATGAAGGTGGAAGTTTTCGTATCCCTTTGGATAACTACCCCTTTTGAGACTACTTTCAAAGCATAGATCAACTACCAAGCCACGCACCGCTGCGCTCTAAAATATATAAGTGAAGCACACAGAGCAAAAGTATCTAGCTCAAAAGATATAAGTGAAGCACATGTGAGCTGAATTGTCTACCAAAAGATATAAGTGAAGCTCGACAAAATCATGGTGAGTGCATGTCGCTCTCTCTAGGTGTACAGCAAGGATGATTGTGACACAACAAAAATAAAAGACTCCTATGATACAAGACGCTCCAAGCAAAAACACATAACATGTGGTGAATAAAAATATAGCCCCAAGTAACGTTACCGATGGATTGATGACGAGAGAGGGGATGCCTTCCCGGGGCATCCCCAAGATTATGCTTTTATGGCATCCTTGAATCTCTTGGGGTGCCTTGGGCATCCCCAAGCTTGAGCTCTTGCCACTCTTTATATCTTTGTCGATAAGAACTTCACCCAAAACTTGAAAACTTCACAACGCGAAATTTAACACAAACTCGTGATAACATTAGTATGAGAAAGCAAACCACCACTTCCTTAGGTACTGTAGCAAACTTAAATTCAACTTATGCTGATGTTGGGTTACTGTATTTTCAATCTTCCATGGCTAATACCCCCGATACTATCTATAGTTTCATCAAAATAAGCAACCAACACAAAAAAACAGAATCTGTTAACAGCAGACCAGTCTGTAGCAATCTGTATATTTAGTATATTTATAGTACTTCACAAATTCTGAAAAATTACGACAGTCTGACGAATTTGCGTAGCAATCAGCCTCAAAAAGAATGAACTAAAAAGCTCTTACAGAAACAAAATGAAAATTCTTTTCGTGAGTAGAAAGTTTGTGTCTTTTCCAGCATGAACAAACGATCATCCCCAAGACTAATCATAACGGTTTTTCTTGGCACAAACGCAAAAAGAAACACAAAAAACACAATCATAACAGAATTATGGAAGTGTGGAAAACACAAAACAGAAAGGAAAAGGATAGATTCGTTGGGTTGCCTCCCAACAAGCGCTTTTGTTTAACGCCCTTAGCTAGGCAAAAGGTGATGGAATCACGTATAGTCATCTTTGGTGCTCAAACCATAAGTAGCCCTCATCATAGATTCATAAGGAAATTTTATTTTCTTTCTAGGAAAGTGCTCCATGCCCTTCTTTAAAATAAATTGAAATCTAATATTCCCTTCCTTCATATCGATGACAGCACCAATAGTCCTTAGGAAAGGTCTACCAAGAATAATGGGACATGAAGGATTGCAATCTATGTGAAGTACAATGAAATCCACGGGTACATCGTTCTTATTTGCAACAATAAGAACATCATCGATCCTTCCCATGGGTTTCTTGATAGTAGAATCCGCAAGATGCAAATTAAGAGAACACTCTTCAATCTCACGAAAACCAAGAATATCACATAAAGACTTTGGAATCGCGGAAACACTAACACCCAAATCACACAAAGCATTGCACTCATAGTTTTTGATCTTGATTTTGATAGTAGGTTCTCACTCATCATGAAGTTTTCCAGGTATAGAGACTTCTAATTCGAGCTTCTCTTCAAGAGATTTCATCATAGCATCTACGATATGCGCGGTAAAGGCTTTGCTTTGTCTATAAGCGTGTGGAGAGTTTGCAATGGATTGCATCAAAGAAATGCATTCAAACAAGGAGAAATTATCATAATTGAATTCCTTGAAATCTAAAGTGGGAGTTTCATTACTACCCAAAATTTTGATTTCTTCTACTCCACTCTCCACACCATTATCATCAAGATGGGTGGACTCCGAATCATTGGGGCGTTCTTCAACCAAAGTGGATTCATATCCAGCCCCTCCATAAATAGAATTTACATGCGAAAACAAAGATTCAAGAGGAGACACACCAAGCACTTTAAGATCTTCGTGATTTGCATCACTAGAACGCACCCTTTTAAACCATTCATGCCGAGCGCGAAAAAGGGCGGTTCTTTCTTTGCTCTCATTCATGGAGACACGCATAGCTTTCAAAGTTTCATCCAAGTTGACCTTGGGAGGAGCGCATCTAACTTTCAAAGCATCAATATCACAAGACATCCTATCAATGCTCTTAGCCAAATCGTCAATTTTGAGTAGTTTTTCCTCTATGGACGCATTGAAAATCTTTTGAGAGTTGATGAACTCTTTGATATTACTCTCTAAATCAGAGGGTAATTTGTTGTGATTTCCATAAGTGTTGTTGTAGGAATTGCCATAGTTGTTAGAGGAGTTACTAGGAAAAGGCCTAGGAACATAGTTTCCTCTAAAAGCATTGTTGTTGCCAAAATTGTTCCTACCAACAAAATTCACGTCCAAACTAGCGTTGCTACTCTCAGTCAAGGAAGATAGTGGGATGTCATTAGGATCTACAATAGCGTTTCTACTAGCAACCAAATTCATCAACTCGTCGATCTTAGCACTAAGCGAGTTAATCTCTTATATAGCGTGTACCTTTTTGCTAGCAGGTGACCTTTCAGTGTGCCACTGAGAGTAGTTGGTCATGATATTGTCTAGGAGTTTTGTAGCGTCTCCTAACGTGATTTCCATGAATGTTCCACCTGAGGAAGAGTCCAAGATACTGCGAGAAGCAAAATTCAAGCCAGCGTAAAAGATTTGTATAATCATCCACAAACTCAAGCCATGAGCGGGACAATTCCTAATCATAAGCTTCATCCTCTCCCAAGATTGTGCAACGTGTTCATGATCAAGTTGCTTGAAATTCATGATATCGTTACGTAAGGAGATGATCTTAGCCGGCGGAAAATACTTGGATATGTAAGCATCTGTGCACTTATCCCAAGAATTGATACAATTTTTAGGAAAACAAGAAAACCAAGTTTTTGCGCGATCTCGCAACGAGAAAGGAAAAAGTTTCAACTTAATCACGTCATTATCCACATCTCTTTTCTTTTGCATATCACAAAGCTCAATGAAGGTATTGAGATGGGATGCGGCATCTTCACTAGGAAGGCCAGAGAATTGCTCTTTCATAACAAGATTCAGCAAAGCTGCGTTGATTTCATACGATTCCACACTAGTGGCGGGAGCAATCGGAGTACTAATAAAATCATCATTATTGGTACTCCAGAAGTCGCAAAGTTTGGAGTTTTCAGCCATGATGACTTCAACAAACAAACAAGCACACAAGCAAGCAAGAAAACCGGCAAAGGAAAACGGCAAAAGGCAAAAGGCAAAAGAAAACAGCAAGGAGAAAGGCAAATGAAAACGGCAAATGTAAAGTGGGGGAGAGGAAAACAAGAGGCAACTGGCAAAAAAAAGTAAATGCAAGAGATGAGTTTGTGAGACCTACTTGGATAGATCTCTCCTTCCCCGGCAACGGCGCCATAAATACTTCTGCTACTCCAACAAAAGACCTTCCAACGGCGCCAGAAATAGGTGTGTTGACGGCACCAGGAATCCTTCTGCTATGGCTACGCCTTAAGGGACTTCCTAGGCAAATATGCAAAGGATTTCCCCGTGGACTTGGAGCCTTGCGTTGGTGTTCCCTCGAAGCGAAAAGGGTGATGTAGCGCAGCGGTGGTAAGTATTTCCCTCAATTTCGAGAACCAAGGTATCGATCCAGTGACGGAGTATCTCAAGAGCCTGCACAAACACAAAAAGCTTGGTCCCAATGCTATGAAGGGGTTGTCAATCCCTTATAGATTGTTCGCCAAGTGAGAACTGAAAGCTACAAAGTAACAAAGCAAAGTAAAAGCGAAAGTGGAAACGAGGTGTGAATAGACCCGGGGCCGTAGTGTTTACTAGTGGCTTTTCTCATGAAAGCAAGTAGACGGTGGGTGAACAAATTACAGTCGAGCAATTGATAGGACAGCGCAAAGTCGTGATGTCATCTATGGCAATGATTATATCTAGAGGCATCACGTCCAAAACAAGTAGACCGATACGTTCCGCATCTACTACTATTACTCCACACGTCGGCCGCTATCCAGCATGCATCTAGTGTATTATGTCCAAAAGAACAGAGTAACGCCTTAAGCAAGATGACATGATGTAGATGGACAATCTCATATCTACGAAAGAGCCCACCTTGTTACCCTTGATGGCAACTACATGATGTGTGCCTTGCTGCCCCTACTATCACTGGGAAAGGTCACCACACGGTAAGAACCCAAAACCAAGCACTTCTCCCATTGCAAGAATCATAGATCTAGTTGGCCAAACAAAACCCAAGACTCGGAGAGACTTACAAGGATATCAAATCATGCATATAAGAAATCAGTAAAGACTCAAATATATATCATAGATAATCTGATCACAAATCCACAATTCATCGGATCTCGACAAACACACCGCCAAAGAAGATTAGATCGGATAGATCTCCATGAAGATCATGGAGAACTTTGTATTGAAGTTCCAAGAGAGAGAAGAAGCCATCTAGCTACTAACTACGGACCTGTAGGTGTGAAGTGAACTACTCACGAGTCATTGGAGGGGCGATGATGTTGATGTCGAAGCCCTCCAACTCCAAAGTCCCCTCCGGCAGGGCACCGGGAAGGGTCTCCAGATGAGATCTCGCGGAAACGGAAGCTTGCGGCGGCGGAAAAGTATTTTCATGGATGCGTTGATTTTTTTTGTATTTTAGGGAGGCCACAAGCGTGCCAACCGCCACCCCTGGTGCCGGATGGGGGGCTTGTGGGCTCCCTGTGGCCCTCCTCGCTTGGACCACAAGCCCCCTGATCTTCTTTCGTTCGGGAAAAAATCATTTCGGGGATTTTATTCCGTTTGGACTTCGTTCCAAAATCAAATCTGAAAAGAGCCAAAAACATAGAAAAAACAGGAACTGGTACTTGGCACTGAATTAATAAGTTAGTCCCAAAAAAGATATGAAAGGTACATAAAACATCCAAAGATGACAAGATAACAGCATGAAACCATCACAAATTATAGATACGTTTGAGACGTATCAGGTTCCTACCCTAGCCTCCGGTGGCGAGCTACAACTTTGCCCTTTGCTCAATACAAAGCCTTGCTCCCGAAACTACCTCAATTATCTACTTTTTAGCTATGATCAGTCCCCTGTTCTTGTTCAAATTACTTCGGGTCCTAACATGAGTGTTGCCGGCTGGAAACCAAAGCATCCACACCCTATATACACACCAAAGCATAGAGCCAGGGTTCCCCCATCCTCCAACCACCGAAGCGGCCGACGGTGGGAAGGGAACCCACGGTCTCGCCAACGGCCACGAGAAAGTTGCCCTTGTTTTTGCCTCTTCCTTTCTTATGGGGAAACCACTCACCTTGCCTTTTATGCTTAAGACCAATGGTCTCACGAAGCACGCCCATCTTTATTGTAGAAAATATAGTGCATTGCAAGTGTGTTGTTCATACTAATAGTAACTTAATGCATAGAGACTTGCTTGATCGCTAGTGTCATCATGTATCCTGAACTATTGAAAGTGCCATGCATGGCCAACTATTAGGAGGGCACAATTCAAATATCATGTAGATTGGTTCTCATAATTATAAATGATGAACCCACTTACCTATGAGCTAATCCCAAACATCCAAATCTAACTGTTAAGTATTAAATCAAAACCATTGCTACCCGAAAGTGAACACGAGCAGCTGCTGACACTTACCAAACATGTATAGACATCGAAGACGAGCAGAGTGAACAGCAAATCCCATGATCGAGAAGACAAGTTGTCCCCGGGTAACAATAACTATTTAGATTTATATTTTGTTGAAACGAAAGAACAAAAATTCCATGTGTTTTATACAAGTAGCAGCAACTATTTCAATCGAGGGAAGAATATAGTGTTGAAATACATACATCATATCCCACTATAATGTTGCATATGAAGGGAGTGAGAAAACAAACATGAACATCAAGCTCCATTACTTCACGTCTTTTATACAAACAAAGGTGAAATCTAATAGTATACTTCGACAGGAGTAATGTGATACTCAAAGACATGTTTAGATTTAACCTGCTTACCTACATATGTTTGGATGTATCCATAGAAACGGAAAAATTAGTTGCCTGTCGCCATTAAGAATATCTTCTACTCAAATTTGTGACTCCATCTCCATTAGATATCGAAAACCGAGCTTGCTTGACATACTGGATAGGCATAGTTTAGTTTCTACTTTGTAGCCCATGGCAAATAGATGCATGAGGATATCACTTTCTCTACGCATGGCATCAGCCGAAGACTCTACAATTGACGAAAAAAGGTCTCTCCCCGCTTTATATAATAAAGCCTCAACCAAACACTAGTAGAAAATGAGGCTTTGGGCCGCAGCCCCAAATCACATTAGCCCCGGGTCGAAATAAAACCGAGACCAATGCCACACATTGGTCCCGGTTCGAGCTGCCACGGCCTTGCGGGGCAATAGTCCCGGTTTGGTTCGACGCATTAGTCCTGGTTCGTGCCAAAAACCGGGACTAAAGATCCAGCGACTGACACGCGGCGTGCCCCGGAGCATTAGTCCCGGTTGGGGGCTGGAACTGGGATTAATGGTAGGCTATTAGACCCGGTTTTAGACAAAAAACGGGACCAAAGAGATGCCTATATATACCCTCGCCCCTACCCACCCTCTCCTCTATTTTTTGGTTGTGTGAGGTGTGCATACCATGCTCTTGCCACCCTTCTATTCATGCACATGAAGTGTTCGATGAAATGCCCGAGCCACACTTAAGATTTCTCCTCTCCAGGCTCGACATCTCCAAGATCCATTTTTCTCAAGATTTGTCTAGGTTTAGCGGTGCACCAACTGCACAAGTGTTTTAAAGGTTAGCTACTTCATACTTTCATCTCTCGCTGCTAGTTTAGCTCATTTCAAATGCTCTAGAAGTAGACTGGTTTGTGGGTTTTAGTGTAGGAGTGTGTGTGGGAGTTCTTTCGATTTAGATGCAAAATTTGAGCTCAAATTAACTTCTTAGAGTCTGCACATGTGTAGGGTGTCGTCCCATGCCCGTCCTCATCTTGTCTATCGCCCGCACCGATCTCATCGCGAGCACCACCATGATGAGCCTCTTGTTCTTATCTTCTTTTTAAAAGAAAAAAAAATTCTTACTTGTATGATTTAGATAGATACTTGTATAAATTACTTACATTTATTATTATTTTTATTATATAGTGCGATGGTTTTCGTATCCGCCTCTGTCGGCCCTCATCCTCTCTATGATTCGGATGTGGTACATATTTTCATTTATAACTATTTGTTTTATATAGTGTTTATGACAATTATGATGACCAACGTGAGATATTTTTTTTAATCTAGGAGGTATGTGAACCAGAAATTCCAACAGACATTGAAATTCTTGTCGAGAAGTTAAATTTGGTTGAAAAATAAAATAATTACTTAAAGAAAAAAGGAGAATAATTGAGGAGAATAATATGGAACTGGAGTTGCATGTTGCCGATGTCGTCGATGATCACAAGATGAAGATGGATGCAATGCGGTTGAAGATGGATGCAATGCGCTTGAAGATTAGTAATATTAGAAGAGATGCCATCGGTAAAGAGGCTTGGTATCATTATGTTGTTGGGTCAATTGTTACCTTACTTGCGATTTTGATCGCATTTGTTGTTGCATTTAAATGTTTTACATAGTTGTATGTCATTTTATGAGAGAACTTTATGTATTTGATTTTGCAATAATAACATTTGATCACTACTGTACTTTGGTTTTAATGTGATGATGAACTTGTATAATTTGGTCATTTCTCTATTCATGATGTTCTACAATGGTTTTTTGATATACTTAATTTCATAATACAGATGAACTGCCAATGGATGTACGGTGACCTACGCACTTCAGAGTACATTACGAACCGGGACTAATGCCCGAGCCACACTTAAGTTCACACAAAATGGTATCCTCGACCGAGGTTAGCAACCTTATCCTTTTCATCTGTAATTGATACAAAAATATTGCATGTGTCCATGTACGGTGGTCATTTCACTATTCATGTATGATGTAGATCGATGCACGGAAGCGATGGATGTATAGTGAACGACGCGGTTCCGGATTTATTGTAGGCCTGCATAAATTTATCGATGTGGCTGAGGCAAACAAATTGGATAATTTTATGCCTTTTCCATGTGTTGACTGTCGAAACGTGAAGGAGTAATCTAGCTCGAAAACCATTCAAGGCCACGTCCTTGGGAGAGGTTTCATGCCCACATATTATTGTTGGACCATGCATGGAGAAAGAGGGGTTAGGATGGAAGACAATGAAGAAGCTGATGATGATGACAACTATCCTATGTTCATTGAAGAATACGATGATACTGCAATGGAAGACAATGGAGAAGAAGGAGGTGAAGAACAACCGGCATCAGATGAGCCCGCTGATGGTCTTAGTACGGTCATTTCTGATGCAAAGAGACAATGCGATATAGACAAGGAGAAGATGAAGTTGGAAGCCATGCTAAAGGATCATAAAAAGTTGTTGTACCCAAATTGCAAAGATGGCAGCACAAAGCTCCGTACCACATCGGAATTGTTGAAATGGAAGGCAGAAACTGGTTTGTCTGACAAGGGATTTGAGAAGTTACTGAAAATATTGAAGCCGAAGCTTCCAAAGGATAACGAATTGCCCGAGACTACGTACGAAACAAAGAAGGCTATCTGCCATCTTGGATAGATGTGTAGAAGATACATGCATGCATTAATGACTGCATCATTGACGGTAGTGAGAAGTACGAGAATATGGACAAATGCCCAGTATGCTCTGCATGTCGGTACAAGATCAGATAAGATGACCCTCGTGATGTTGAGGGCGATGTCGAGCCCCCAGGAAGAAAGTTCCTGCTAAGGTTATGTGGTATGCTCCTATAATACCACTGTTGAAATGTCTGTTCAGAAACAGTGAGCATGCCAAGTTGATGTGATGGCACAAAGAGGAGCGTAAGAAAGACGGAAAGTTGAGACACCTCGCAGATGGGTGACAGTGGAGGAAAATCGAGAGAGAGTGGCCGGACTTTGCAGATGACCCAAGGAACTTATGGCTTGGTCTAAGTACACACGACATGAATCCTTTTGGGGAGCAGAGCTGCAGTCACAACACCTGGCCCGTGACTCTATGTATCTACAACCTTCCTCCTTGGTTGTGCATGAAGCGGATATTCATTATGCTGGCAGTGCTCATCCAAGGACCGAAGCAACCCGTCAACGACGTTGATGTGTACCTAAGGCCATTAGTTGATGAACTTTGGCGGTTGTGGGCTAAACCAGGTGTACGTGTGTAGGATGAGCACAAACAGCGGACCTACGAGCATTGCTATTCGTAACCATCAATCACTACTGGAATTCAGAATTTCGCCGTCCGCCGACGCATGGCGAAGGTACTCTTTGCCGTCAGCTGTCATAGTGCTGACGGCAAAGAGGTGGCTAATGGCAAAGGTTTAATTTGCCGTCGGCCACCTCTTTGTCGTCCACTGGCGGACAACAAAGGAGCCCTATGCGGACAGCAAAGGGTGGGCAGACAGCAAAGCCCCCCCCCAAACGGCCGAAACCCCACCCCCACCCACCCTGCCCCTTTGCCCTCTACGTGGGAGCACGACGGACGGCAAAGGGGATGGCAGCCCACCAACCCCACTAACGGCTGCCCCCACCCGATGCATCCCCCACCTCGTCGCCCTCCTCCCGCACGCTCGCCCCTCCCCTGGCGCCTCCCCCACCCGGCGCCGCCACCACCCTGCACCGCCACTCCCTGCACCGCCCCTCCCTTCTCCAACCCTCCTCCCTGCACCGCCACCCTGCGCCGCCACCCTTCTCCGCCCCTCCTCCCTGCTCTGCCCCTCCTCCCTCCGCCCCCACCCTACACCGCCCCTCCTCCTTGCGCTGCCACCTCCCTGCTCCGCCCCTCCCTGCTCCGCCCACCCCAGCACGGCCCACCCCAGCAAGGCCACCGCGCCACCATTGCCCCCAGTGCCCCTGCCCGCCCCACCTCCCCCGCCTGTGAGTACCATCGTCGGTTGCCCCTTTTTTCTATTTTTATGTTTTTTGTTTCGGTTAATTTCGTTAGTTTATAATTAGGTTAGTTTTATTTTTCATTAGGTTAGCTTATTAGTTTATTAAATTAGTTTATTAGGTCAATTGGGTTAGTTAGTTAGGTTAGAAGAAAAAAGAAGAAAAAAGGGAAAAATGAAAAAGAAAAAAGGAGAAGAAGAAAAGAATTAGAAGAAGAAGGAAAAGATGAAGGAAAAGAAGAAGAAGAAGAAGAGGAGGAGGAGAAAGAAGAAGAAGAAGAAGAAGAAGAAGAAGAAGAGAAGACGAAGAGAAGAAGGACAAGAAGAAGGAGAAGGAGCTCCTCCTTCCCCTTCTTCTTCCTCCTTCTCCTTCTCCTTCTCCTTCTCCTTCTTCTTTTCTTCTTCTTCTCCTCTTCATTCTCCTTCTCCACCTCCTCCTAAATGACATAATAAGGCTTAGGTAGCTCCGAGATGACCTATTCCCCCTAACTTAGGTATTAAATGGCCTATAATTAGCTTAGCTAGATCCAAAATGGCTTAATATGCATAGTTTGCTCCAGAATGACATATTTTACCCAAGTAGCTCCGAAATGACCTATAGTTAGCTAGGCTTCCACCTAAATGACATAATTACCTTAGTTAGCTCCAAAATGGTCTGTTTAATAAGACATGACCTATACTTAGCTAATTATCCTCGAAATGACATAATTAGCTCCAAAAAGGCATTCTTAGCTAATTTAGCCCGAAGAAGGGGACAAGAAGAGAAGAAAGAGGAAAAATGAAAAGAAGGACGAAGAAGAAGAAGTGAAGAAGAAGAAGAAGAGAAGAAGAAGGACAAGAAGAAGGAGAAGAAGGAGGAGAAGAAGGAGCTCCTCCTTCTCCTTCTTCTTCCTCCTTCTCCTTCTCCTTCTTCTTTTCTTCTTCTTCTCCTCTTCCTTCGCCTTCTCCTCCTCCTCCTCCTCCTCCTTCTTCTTTTACTTCTTCTTCTCTTCTTACTTTTCTCTTTATCTTCTTCTGCATAGCTTAGACTCATCCAACAAAGACTAAATTGGCAAATTATCCTACAAAATGACATAATTAGCTTAGTTAGGTGAAAATATCATAAGAACCTTGGTTAGCTCATTAAAATGACCAATTTAGCTAAAAATGATATAATAAGCTCAAAATGGCATAACAACCTTGGTTAGCTCATGAATATTATATACTTAGCTTAGCTTCCACCTAAAAGATATAATTAGCCAATTTAGCTCCAATATGGCTTAATAAGCATAGTTAGCTCCAAAATGACATATTTAACCCAAGTGAGCTCCCAAACGACATATAGTTAGCTAGGCTTCCACCTAAATGACATAATTAGCTTAGTTAGCTCGAAAATGACCTATTTAATAAAAAATGACCTATAGTTAGCTAAGTTCTCTCCTAAATGACATAATAAGGCTTACTAGCTCGAAGATGACCTATTCCCCCTAACTTAGGTATTAAATGGCCTATAATTAGCTTAGCTACATCCAAAATGGCTTAATAAGCATAGTTTGCTCCGGAATGACATATTTTACCCAAGTAGCTCCGAAATGACTTATAGTTAGCTAGGCTTCCACCTAAATGACATAATTACCTTAGTTGGCTCCAAAATGGTCTATTTAATAAAACATGACCTATACTTAGCTAATTATCCTCGAAATGACATAATTAGCTCCAAAAAGGCATTCTTAGCTAATTTAGCCCGAAGAAGGGGACAAGAGGAGAAGAAAGAGGAAAAATAAAAAGAAGGAAGAAGAAGAAGAAGAGAAGAAGAAGGAGAAGGAGGAAAAAGAAGGAGAAGGAGAAGGAGGAGAGAAGCTCTCTCCTCCTCCTTCTTCTCCTTCTTCTTGTCCTTCTTCTTTTCTTCTTCTTCTCCTCTTCCTTCTCCTTCTCCTCGTCCTCCTCCTCCTTCTTCTTTTTCTTCTCCTTCTTCTTCTCTTCTTGCTTCTTCCCTTCTTACTTCTTCTCTTTCTTCTTCTACGTAGGTTATTTTCCCTAACAAGGACATACTTAGCTAATTATCCTCCAAAATCACATAATTAGCATAGTTAGTTAAAAACATCACAAGAACCTTGGTTAGCTCATTAAAATGACTAATTTAGCTCCAAAATGACAAAATAAGGTCAAAATGGATTAATAATCATAGTTGGCTACAAAATGACACATTTTATCCAAGTTAGCTCTAGAATGACCTATACTTTGCTAAGTTCTCTCCTAAATGACATAATAAGGCTATGTAGCTCCAAGATGACCTATTCCACCTAACTTAGCTATTAAATGGCCTATACTTAGGTAAGTTCTCTCCGAAATAACCTATATACTTCTTCATCTAGTATTATTCTTCTAACTTTCTTATTTGTCATTTTGGAGATTACATTTACTTCACGGGAAGCTTGGATTATATTGATCGAATGCTTGCAGATGATTTCTTGTACCATGGCTTCACGGAAGCTTGTATTGAAACTATTGTAGTATATGGATATATATGAAACTTTGTATGCATGTGGATGAAACTGGTGTAATATATGGTTTGGTACGGATGGAACTTGCATAATATGTATGTACTATGGATGAAGTTTATTTTAATATGGTTATGAGTACGGAAACAAATTTATTTTTGTCAAATATATATATATACTGATTATTGTGAAAAATGTTGGATATAATAAGAAATAAAATAAAAAGGGGTTGGTTCCCCCCTTTGCCGTCTGCCCCCACATGGCAAAGGGGGGATGGCAGACGACAAAGAGGGGAGAGAGAGGCGCTTGGTTCCCCCTTTGCCGTCTGCCCCCACATGGCAAAGGGGGGATGGCAGACGGAAAAGAGGGGAGAGAGAGGGGCTTGGTTCCCCCCTTTGCTGTCCGCCCCCACATGGCAAAGGGGGGATGGCAGACGACAAAGAGGGGAGAGAGGGGCTTGGTTCCCTCTTTGCCGTCTGCCCCCATATGGCAAAGGGGGATGGCAGACGACAAAGAGGGGAGAGAGAGTGGCTTGGTTCCCCCCTTTGCCGTCTGCCCCCACATGGCAAAGGGGGGAGGGCAGACGACAAAGAGAGGAGGCCTGCCGTTAACACTTAACGGGACCGTTGGTGTATCTACCGTCCCATTTAATTTGCTGTCTTCCCCCTCATGGCAAAGATTCTTTGCTGTCCGCTTAAAAAAAGCAGACGGCAAAGAACCACTTCACTGGATTTTTTTTTGCCGTCTGCTGGCCGACGACAAAGCCTTTGCCGTTCGTTGTTGCCCCCTTTGCCGTTAGCCATGGCAGACGGCAAAATTATAAATTCCAGTAGTGAATGATTGGCCTACTCTTAGTGTCGTGGATATAAGTCTGAAAGTAGATGTGTAGGGTACGAAAGTAGAGGGAAGAGTCCTAGCTACGACAAGGTTGTATGAGTTCAGCCCCCTCTGTAGTGGTGGTAACAGCCCTACGTCTCTGTGCTCTGGAGCTTTAGTGTCGAGTGGAATATGAATATTACAAAATGCGAACCCTTGTGCCAGAGGGGAGGGGTGGCTTATATAGATGCGGTGCCCCTCATAAGTGTCCAGCCTTCAAGGGTGCTATAAGTGAGATTGAATGCATACGTTATAGGTAATGTATGCCATAAATGACATTAACTATAGTAGTCTAACGTCTGACTGTTAGCCTCGCTTGAGTGGCTTCTGGTCTTCTATGTCGACTGGCTTCTGGCCTTCACCGAGTGGAATCCATTCGTCGAGTATTAAGTAACCTTCCGAGTGGTTCTTTACCGTGTGGATTAGAGGTTGTCTTAATCCACTCGGTAAGTATCTTGTGATCCTTAAGCTAAGAATGAGGTGCCCTTGGGTAGGACTTATAGGACAGGCCTATGACCCTACCCTAGGGCTATAACCCCATCATTAGCCCCCGACTGGGTCGAGGTTAGAGTGGTGAAGCTGCAACTGCAAATCTTGGTATAGCAGACTGAATTTGAATGTTCTTCAAAGTTTCGCCAAATTGGATGTCGATTGCGTTCTTCATCATTCGCCTTGATCGATTTTGCTTGGAATAAAATATCTGAGGGGATTTGAAAAACCGAGTGAGCAAACGAAACGGTGTGTCTGACAAGATCTTTTGATGTGACCAATCACCCTGTCTATTCCGGATTTTCTGGGATTCGAAAATTTCGGTTGCCGCGCGTTACGCGGTGATGAAGTCATTGCCATCAAGTGGATCTTTTCGCCTCGATTCCTGCGCCTCTATCTCCGCCACGTATCTCACGATGGCCTGCGAAGGGATAAGCCGATGGGCCACTTGCCAGTGGCTCGGTCGGCTGGTTATAAAAGCATCAAGCACTAGGGTTTGGAACGACATCGTCCACTACAAGAAAAATGCTCAACTATGACCCCAAAAAATGATGGTGGTTTAATTGGTCATTGATCCATGACCAAAATTCCGAAATTAGTCATGGCAAGTCTAAGAGGGTCCAAAGCCCATAACGTTATGACCTTTTGCGTCCATTAGGTCATGATACTATTGCACAAATTGGTCATTAAGTGCTACCGATTGAAAAAACAAGAAGAAAAAAAGTGAAAGAGGTGTGTTGTATGAGGGGAGGGTTTTGGAGCGTTGGATGTAGGAGGAGTGGATGGCCAGGATCTGTTTCTGGGGTGCGATCCGTGTCCTCGCATGTGATAGGCTCTCTTTATTCAGATCGAGATGTAGATCACGTCTCTCTCTCACACCCGCACCAGATCCAGAGCACCCCGACCCCTGCCTCTTCCCGCTTCATCCCCGTCGCCGGCGCCCCCGGCCCCAAGCCTCGATTAGGATCCTTCGACGCATGCGCACGATCATGCCGGTCAAATACACAAATGGTCCGAACATATCCACATTATTGCATCATCACATGATTCTCTCAAAACACAGAGAGAGAGAGAGGATCAACATGAGACACTCACCCATCAATCAAGATCAAGAATCAAGAAAAGAAAAAGATGGGTGATAATTCTTGAAGGAGAAGAAAGAAGGATTCCATCCATGAGAAAAAGGCTGAGCAAACCCATAGGCCTAGGCGGCTCGGCCCAGGGCAACGCATGGCTAACTAAAGCCTAAAGAGGAGGTGGGGTGGGGCCCTGGTGTCATAGAGAGGAAGCCCTAATCGGTGGCATCATCGCCAGAGCCTTCTCCCCATCCCAAATCACAAACTCCTCTCCCCCCACCCTCCCTCTCGCCGCCGCAGCCCCTGTCATGGAGCCCGCCCCCACCCCCGCCCCCACCACCGCGTCGCCCGATCCAGCGCCCCGCTCCCCGGCGCCGTTGCCGGCCAAGAGGTCCGCCTGGAAGCAGCTCTCCCCCTCCTCCGCCACCAACGGCGCCCTGCACACTGACTCGCCGCCGCCGCCCGCCGTCATGGACGCAGACCACTGGCCCGCGCTTGCCGACGCCGCCAAGACCAAGACCCTGCTCTCGACCTTCTTTGTTTGGGATGTTGCACGACGATAGGTGAGAGTACCATCGCTGCTTGTCCCCAGAGATGGTAGGTGAGAGTACCATCGCTGCTTGAAGGTGCCCTATTTTTTGCTTGGTGATGTTCGCTCGGTTGCTTGGTGTTGTTCGCTCCTGCTCCTGCTGTCCTCCAGTCCTTCAATCCATCAATTTTGACAGCACCGTCACCCCTGAGATGTGCTACCAGCTCAAAGTCTGCATTCGTTTTAGTTCCAGATGGTGTGATGCACACCTACATCTCAAGTGATTAAGTGATTCGGTATATCTTTTATGTTATTCAATTTAGATTTCGCCCCAACTTTAATTGCTTTGGGCATATCCAAACTAGTACAAGTTTAATACCCAGGTTTTAATTTAAATTTCACAGGCTAAAAACAATGTTAGTGCTTGCTGTTTAAAGCAACAACTCATGCCTCATGGGCAGTTGCGGCATGGAGGGACACCCAAGCTCCATAATTCGGTCGCATGGAGTTGGTCCGTTTTTCATGCTTGCCGGCCACCCAAGCTCCATCCACTCGGTGCCATAGCCGGTCTGCTGCCATCTTCTTATATTGGTGAAGTTACAGTTGCTCATACTACCAGGTCAGAGAGTCGGCTTTTTATCTAATAAACCTGGCATAACGGACATAGCACATACCACTTCGTAGAAATTGCTAACGTCAATATTAGATACAAATCCCTCACCCCTGTGTGTGAGATAGCTAAGTTGAACAGATTTTTGCCATAGAAGCAGAATACCATGATTGTAGGTGAGAAAATTCGGTAATATAATTATACACTGTCTATAAAGAGGCAACCCGCTTCATTGGGCTGGTTTTGGTAATAACTCGAGTTGATGCTGCAAAATTACCGACAGCCTGTGCGATGATTTAATCTTGCTATATGATGCTCATGTTTTTAGGGAGTGCGCTGCTCAAGGTTAATTTATTTTTTAAATATCATGACATGGCTTACAGTATCGTTCGTAACTGATATTAATTTAATCTTTTCTTGCATTGTAGATAGCCTAATCTTCAGTATAATTTTACGATGGTATATATTTATACTCATCTCATCTATCATGTAAGTTACATGGTATAAATTGGACTCTTTTACACAAATAATCTCTCACGTTAACTGAACATATATACATTTTTTGGGATACTAATTTAAAGCAAAGTAATTGTCTTAATGTGGAAGTTTCACCATTTAATTGTCTTGGTGTAGTTATATGGTGCATGAAGTTGTTTTAGCTACAATTTTAGTTGAGGTATACCTATTTTTATAATAGTCACTGTCAATCCATTATTTGTGCCAGCAAGGTAAGGAGCTACTACAAATTCTTTCATATTTATCCGGCTTAATTTAGATGCTATTTTATTCACACACATGTGCACAAGTAACAGATGTCAATCAATGCTAAATCCGCCATTTCATTTTTTTAAAGCACGCCATTTCATAAGGCTCTACAATGGTGCCCTCACATGTCCATTAAGATGGACTATTAGGGACTGTGGGATCCATCCCAAAGTTTGTAATTATGAATGATATGTAACATGAGCATCGGAGAGCATGTAGTCAATTTAGGAAGTTCTTAATTTGTTGTTCTCATTAGTTCTCGCCTTTCTTTCTAGCTTTGAGCCAAAGGATCTAGCCCTGCACACATGCAGATTGGTTCCATAATTAGATTATCACCAAACTGAATGTCAGGAAGAAAACCTATATGGCTGTTCTAATTTATCACGAAAGTCACTCAGGTCACTGTGTATATGTGATCCTGCCTCTTGAATAATGAGTGGAACACCATTGTGAACGGCTCAAGGAGAAATCTAATGTAGTTGTCGCCTTGCAGGTACAGTTAATGTCAAGTAAGGTGGGTGAGAAAAAAGTCGGTGCAGGACAATTGAATTGGAGGTGTGATCGCTGCATTGGGATCAATGATTACTTAAGAGACAAAGGTTTGATTTAGTTGTATGTATCCAGTTGAGTCGGATTTGTGTTGGTCAAAGTAAATTTCTGCACGAATTTGTTAGTATTTACTTCTATTTAATCAATACAGGTACAGATAACTCTTTTTTTTAAGTAGGATCGAATATTAGAATCATTTGTTGATGAGTGCTTAAGCATATCTTCCTAGATTTCTAGATGGATTAATATCTCTATCAATTGCATGTTGCACCTATGCATATAATATCACCATCTAACTAAAGGATATGTCCCCTGTATCGATGATATTACTACCTATGTTTCTCTGAATAACCTTCGTGGACTGATTAACTGGGTGCATTATCTTATAGGATTTTAACAAAAAAAGAATATAAAGTTTGCCAATATAATATAAAAGTTCGCCTTTGGAATGTTCAGGTATACTTAATTAGAGTTATACATGATACACACGAACTAGAAATTCTTACGTCCACTTGACATAAAAAGGAAAATGCATCTTCAATTCTATCCAATAAGACTGGCTTTCTTTCCATGCCGTGGATATCACATTATTTCACAAAATAGTAAAATCTATGAAATAGATTTGGTGCTATATCTAATAGAAGAAGTAGTTGGTGTTCCAACATACATTTAGTTATTCTACCAAAGAGATTACTTGAATAAAAGGATTGTGCAGTAGAGAGTGCATTTGACGACTCCGTATCAAATATATTCTAACTTGAGTACGGAGACTACTAGATATATTGGTTAGCTGGGGTTGAAGCATTACACAATTTTAGTACCATGAAATAGATTTGGTGATATATCTAATACAATAAATAGTTGGTGTTCCAACATACATTTAGTTATTATACTAAAGAAATATGTATATGAGAAAAAAATGCTAATTAGGCTGCAAAACTCATACTGTTTTGGTATACTCCTAATTTGGACATACTCCATACTTCTTTTTTAGATACCTCATACTGCTTTTCTTTTGCGAAAACCCCTACATACTACATACTAAGTACATCATAATTATTCATACATATACTCCTTTTATTGCGAAAAATAAACATACTACTTTCTTTATAAAATACTATATACTCCCAATTCTCTTATGAAAGACCATATACTTTATACCTTTTTAAAGTAATATACTGCATGCAGTATACTCCATTTTTAAGTACAGATAGAACATCAATGAATGGCTATGAATATGCATGTCGGACACTCACATTTACTGTTCATTAGCAATTGGATCAAAAATGAGTGCATACAACAAGAAGTATCACGTATACGAACATATACTACATGCGTCCACGTAGCTATACTATAGTGCAAACAAGTAGCGTCACGCCATCGATATACACACACACGTACAACAGTAATAATTATACATATTCACACTCACAATTCACAAGGATACTATATTCCAGTAATATGCAACATTATATTTTTTGTTTCATACAATAATACATATTATTTTGCAACATGTATACTAGAATCTATATACTCTAGTCCGAAGTATACAAAGTATATGCATCAGCTGTCACGCTAGCATGTCTCGACTTGTTTGGAATGCAAGAAAGTAGCAGTTTGTTGAAACTAACCCACACCGTACCATTTTCTACTGTTTTATCAGCAAAGCATTAAAGTATATGCAGCAACAATTTTCTATTGTTTTATCATTGGTTATCGTGCATGGAATTTTACTAGTTTCCTTGGTCTGAAAGCTTTACCATCATTTTCTTCTTGCAGGCGGCAATGGCAAGAGCATATTGTGCTGAAGATGATGAACCTTAATGCGTTGAACCTTGTATACTAGAACCTTGCAGGTGTTTTTGCAGAAGTATTTTGTTATGCACATGTAAAATTATTTTGATGTGCCCTTGTTAGGCGTTCAACCTTAATGCGTGGAGTCGGTGGATGATGTATTGTATTTGATGTGATATGCTACTGAAATGAACTATACATTTTATTTACAATCTTTTATTCTGTTTTATTTATTTTTGGTAGGCCTATCCTGAGATATGCGTGTTTCTAGCAAAAAAAATGCTTCAATCCAAACAAATCAGACATTTTCAATAGTAAAATAGGCATTGGGCCAGGCCCATGTAGCTAGATTGGTGGACAGGGATCTGAAATTTATGATGATTTCATTTGGTCACTAGCAATGCCACGTCAGCTTGGCCACGTCAGATCCTACGTGATAGAGACCTGCGACCAAAATTTTAGAAAGGTCATGTTTGTTCATTCTTGACGGCCAACTGTTGACGTTGTAAATTTGGTCAAAAAGGTCAATAAACGACAACAATGACGAATGAGTGACCAATATAGGGAGTCATAATTGACCTTATTTCTTGTAGTGGTCTTCTTCCTCTCGCCTGTCCTTCCTATTCTTTAGCCACCAGCATAGACCGAAGCAATCAATCTCGTTGCTGCCACCATGACGAAGGGACAAACCAGCAAGCTGGAGAAGGCGAAGAAGAAGGGCGTCGTCAAGTCGAAGAAGCAAACCCTGTCGATGGGCTAGATCCAGGGGGATTTCCTCCGATCCACTGTGCGGAAGGAGGATCTCCTCGAACTCGTTGAGCATGGCATGCTGGCGGACAAGTCTTGGAGTCTCCCTAGAGACAAGATCGAGCCCGAGCCGCGGGAGGGAGAACGGGTTCTCCTCCTGACCCACGTCGAAAGAGGTTTCTCTCTGCCGCCCCATCCTTTCATTCGGGGATTCTTGAACTTCTTTGGGGCGCAACGACATCATTTTCCTCCAAACGCCATTCCGCATCTTTCTTGTTTCATCACCTTGTGCGAGTGTTTCTTGGGGTGTCCTCCTCACTAGGGACTCTTCAAATCTATCTTCACCGTGCGATCTCAGTCGTTGAAAAAAGTTAATCCGAGTGATGACAAGACTAATGTCATCCAATTCTGGGGAGGTTTAGGGCTCTAGAAGAGAGCCAAAAGTAGTTATCCTGCCATGACCTTTCCTGAATCGGTTCGTAACTGGCAAGCTACTTGGTTCTACTATACTGATATTGCTTGCCCTAACATGTCGAGTGGACTCCCGCCCTTTACTCTAGAGCGACCGAGTGCTCCGAGGACGTTAATGTTGACGAAGGAGGAGAAAACTCAGGTTGATCCCTTGGTCAAAGCACTGATTGGACTTGTCCGCAACGGAGTGACAGGAATGGATCTATTAGAGACCTTCTTGGTTAGACGCATCCAGCCTCTCCACGCTCGGGACGACACCATGTGGCATTACACCGGTCCTGAAGATTCCACTCGGTCTCATCCCGAGGAAGTGAGTGAAGAGACAGTAGCAAAGTGGATCCGTAGAATAGCTGGTCCTTGCGATAATCCAATGGGGCAAAAAGGGTCCTGCCCTTCTGAGCTGACAATCCACCGACCAAGAAGGTTAGCTCTGCTCTGTTAAACATTGTTGCGCTCAAACCGAGTACTTGTGATTTCCTTGTCTACAGAGTTTGTGGATTGTATCTTGCAGGAGTGGAAGAACCTACATTCTCCGGTCCCGAATGGAAACACACTCGACCATGACGAGGGGAGCATGGAGGACAGTGCAGGGAGTGAGGACTACATCGACGACAGCGAAGAGACGGAGGAGGAGGAGGAGGAGGAGGAGAGTGAGGAGGAAGATTCGTCTCCTTCTCGCCCCGAGCCTCGGATAAAGCAGCGTCATGACCCCGCAGGCACTCCAAGTAAACCTTTGGTGTCGAGTGGCAGGATTGCCAAGCGCGTCAGGAGATCGTCTGAAGAACCAGTGGAACAACCCGCGAAGGTGTCCAAGCCGAGCAGACCCAAGCCTCGGAAGGCCCTGCCTAGGATGAGGATTACCGTTCTAGTCGCCTCCGCATAAGTGCTTGATCTTGTGCTCTTATCCGAGTGAACATTTTGTTTGCTGACGACTGACTGAGATTGTCTTGACAATGCTGCCACTTCTGTCACGTTGCCGCCGCGAGGAGACGAAGATCTCATGGAAGTTGACACCTCGAATGCAGCCACCTCACAACTAGGTGCGGAGTTGATTTCTCATTCCATGTCACTCTTGTGCATGTACGTTTTCCTGACTGAACTTCTGATGTTTCTGTCTGCCAGCAATGCCTTCTCCGAGAGAAGTCATCCAGCTGGACGACGATGATCAAAGGCAGCCAGCTGCTGCGGTAGAACCTGTTGTGTCCGAGGTGCCTGTGGCGACAATTGCTATAGTGAGCGCTCCACCTGTTAGTTCAGTCGTTGTCACCACGACACTGACTGGAATGCAGTCGAGCGTTCCAATTGTTTCTGCTGTGGCTTCAGGATTAATGTCCCCCGTGACCATGTACGCGACGCATCATGTCCCTAAAGATCAGACTTGTGCCGCCAAGGAAGCTATGATCCAGGCAGGACTGATGATGCAACAAGCAAAAGGAGCCCATGATGCCATCGTCTGTGTGCACAACAACAGTGTGGTGCTGCAAGAAAACGTCTGAGTAAGTTCAACCGTAAGTTTGAATTCCGACTCACACCCACTGGGGGTTGCTTTTTTGTAGAATTGTCTTTGTTTCATTTGTGTTCCAGTGGGGTCACTCCGAGTGAATCCAGTGGGTGTAGTCCCCGAGACCATTGTCGAGTGCTTGAAGTGGTAGTGGTCTTAATCAGTAGAGACTTTTTTGCCGTTCAAAATCAACCATAGCTGATCTAGTTGAGTTCTGAATCCAGTGGGGGAACGCTAAGTGCACCCACTGGGTGTAGTCCCCGAGACTACTATTAGTCCGGAGTGAGTGATAATAGTCTGCAATACTTGAGTGTATAGTGTATTTGGCTCGGCAGGGCAAACCTTGTCGAGTGTCAAACCAGTGGGGTCACGCCGAGTGAACCCACTGGGTGTAGTCCCCGAGACTACTTTTGAATGCTTGCATCATCAGGAGTCTGGATTTGAATTCTTGCATTATTTGCCGAATGACTTGTATTTCTCCACTCGGAAGTAGAAGAATACGCGTGTCGAGTGCAACTGATTTTTCCACTCGGAAGTTTTTTGTAGAAGGCTTGCGATATTGGGTCACAGGACGCCCAGGTGGAATATGAGAAGAACAAGCTAAAGCTGGAATGTGATGCCATGAAAAAGTTGCTGGAAGACAAGGATGTGGTCCTTGCCGATCTGAAGAAGAAGTCTGAAGCTGATGAATTGAAGCTTGCGGACCTTGAGAAGTTGAAGGCAGAAAATGAGCAGATGAAGACCGAAAGAGACGAATGGGAGAAGAAACTCCACTCAATTTTGAAAATAGGAAATGCCTTAGAAAGTTTTGTAAGAGATTTCCTAGCAAAGATGCTTGAGTCAATCATTGGTATGTTCCCTTTACCGAGTGAGTCTTTGCATTTTTTGTCGACTGACGTGCAACTCATAGTTCGTTGGTCTTCTGCTGCAGAATTCTGTCCTGGTTTCGAGAAAGAGACATTCGAGGTGGAGCCATACATGGATCCCATCAACTTTCCTGTTCCCGATGACCTGGTCGTGGATATGTATCGCCTCAACTGCCGCCTCGTTACAGTCCAAGGATAGTTCACTCCTTTGCGAGCTGTTGTGGGAAGAATCGACAAAGAGCTATGGCCTGAAGACACATTTCTCGTCGGTCTGGATGCTTTGATGGAGCGCTTGGGTCGTGTCCCTGAGAGAGTCCAAGCATGGAAGAAATCAGTTGCTCGGTGTGGGGCTGATGTGGCTCTGTCTCTCGTCAGGGTCCACTGTAAGGAGACTCGGGAGGAGAAGTTGAAGGCACTGCAGGTTGCAAATACAAAGAAGCTTCGGTTCGAAGACTTCATGGAGACCTTCATGGATACGACAACCCGCATCGCCGATGTCATCGACCTCGACACCTTCGTGGAACCGGCCAGTCCAGGTGAGCCGTGAAAAGATGACCAGCCGTGATAAAAACATTGATTTGCCTCGGTATGCCGAGTAGTTTATGTAAACGCTTTAAACTTCGTTCGGGTAAGAACCCGAGTGCTTTTGTCCTGTGCGGATAACCTTGATCTGCGTCGGGTATCATTAATTTGCTTGCTTCGACTGAATTTGAGTGTATGTTTGTCGAATGAACTTTTTCTTTGGGGATGCTCTCGGCATACACAAAGTCTTCTCACCCAAGCGAAGCTTGATTCGCAGTTGGGAAGGGATTTGGGCGGGATTTTGTCGCTTAGGCGAATCTGGTTCACGGCGAAGCCTCCAAGTGGAAGGGTAGATCTTCACTCGAAGAAGTTTTTAAATTAGGCGAATCTGGTTCGCGGCTAAGCCCCCGAGTGAGAGGGTAGCTCTTCACTCGGAGAAGTTTTCTAACTTAGGCGAATCTGGTTCGCGGCTAAGCCCTCGAGTGAGAGGGTAGCTATTCACTCGGAGAAGTTTTCTAACTTAGGCGAATCTGGTTCGCGACTAAGCCCCCGAGTGAGAGGGTAGCTATTCACTCGGAGAATTTTTTAACTTAGGAGAATCTGGTTCACGGCTAAGCCCCCGAGTGAGAGGGTAGCTCTTCACTCGGAGAAGTTTTTTTAACTTAGGCGAATCTTGTTCACGGCTAAGCCCCCGAGTGAGAGGGTAGCTCTTCACTCGAAGAAGTTTTTTTTTGTACTTAGGCGAATCTGGTTTGAGGCTAAGCCCTCGAGTGAGAGGGTAGCTCTTCACTCGAAGGAGTTTTTTAACTTAGGAGAATCTGGTTCGCGGCTAAGCCTCCGAGTGAGAGGGTAGCTCTTCACTCGGAGAAGTTTTCTAACTTAGGAGAATCTGGTTCACTGCTAAGCCCCCGAGTGAGAGGGTAGCTCTTCACTCGGAGAAGTTTTTTAACTTAGGCGAATCTGGTTCGCGGCTAAGACCCCGTGTGAGAGGGTAGCTCTTCACTCGGAGAAGTTTTTTTTACTTGGGTGAATCTGGTTCGCGGCTAATGTTGGAAATATGACCTAGAGGGAATGATAAATAATAATTATTATGTTTTCTGTTTAAAGACAATCGTTTATTATCCATGCTATAATTGTATTGAATTAAAACATAGATACATGTGTGGATAAATAGACACAACAATGTCCCTAGCAAGCCTCTAGTTGGCTAGCCAGTTGATCAAGGATAGTCAAGGTTTTCTGACTATGTGCAAAGTGTTGTTGCATGATAATTTGATCACATCAGTAGGAGAATCATGTGATGGACTAGACCCAAACTATGAACGTAGCATATTGATCGTGTCATTTTATTGCTATTGTTTTCTGCGTGTCAAGTATTTGTTCCTTTGACCATGAGATCATATAACCCACTCGCACCGGAGGGATACCTTGGGTGTATCAAACATCACAACGTAACTGGGTGACTATAAAGGTGCTCTACAAGTATCTCCGAAGGTCTCCATTGGGTTAGTATGGACCAAGACTGGGATTTGTCACTCCGTGTGATGGAGAGGTATCTCGGGGCCCACTCGGTAATACAACATCACACACAAGCCTTGCAAGCAATGTGACTAAGTTTAAGTCACGGGATCTTGTATTACGGAACGAGAAAAGAGACTTGCCGGTAACGAGATTGTAGGTATGCGGATACCGACGATCAAATCTCGAGCAAGTAACATACCGAAGGACAAAGGTAATGACATACGGGATTGCCTGAATCCTTGACACTGAGATTCAACCGATAAGTTATTCGGAAAATATGTAGGATCCAAAATGGGCATCCAGGTCCCGCTATTGGATATCGACCGAGGAGTACCTCAGGGCATGTCTTCATAGTTCTCGAACCCGTAGGGTCTGCACACTTAAGGTTCGGCGATGTTTTAGTATAGTTGAGTTATATGTGTGGTTACCGAATGTTGTTTGGAGTCCCGGTTGAGATCACGGACGTCATGAGGGATTCCCGAATGGTCCGGAGACGAAGATTGATATATAGGATGACCTCATTTGATTGCCGGAAGGTTTTCCGGCATTACCGGGAATGTACCGGGAGTGACGGATGGGTTCCGGATGTTCACTGGGAGGGGGCCAACCCACCCGAGAAAGCCCATGGGCCCTAGGGGTGGCGCACCAGCCCTTTTGGGCTGGTGGGACAGCCTAATAAGGCCTATGCGCAAGGGATAAGAAAATCAAAGAGAAAAGAAAAAAAAAGAGGTGGGAAGGAAGGGAAGGACTCGACCTTCCATTCCAAGCAAAGATGCTTGAGTCAATCATTGATATGTTCCCTTTACCGAGTGAGTCTTTGCATTTTTTGTCAACTGACGTGCAACTCATAGTTCGTTGGCTTCTGCTGCAGAATTCTGCCCTGGTTTCAAGAAAGAGACATTCGAGGTGGAGCCATACATAGATCCCATCAACTTTCCTGTTCCCGATGACCTGGTCGTGGATATGTATCGCCTCAACTCCCGCCTCGTTACAGTCCAAGGATAGTTCACTCCTTTGCGAGATGCTGTGGGAAGAATCGACAAAGAGCTATGGACTGAAGACACATTTCTCGTCGGTCTGGATGCTTTGATGGAGCGCTTGGGTCGCGTCCCTAAGAGAGTCCAAGCATGGAAGAAATCAGTTGCTTGGTGTGGGGCTGATGTGGCTGTGTCTCTCGTCAGGGTCCACTATAAGGAGACTCGGGAGGAGAAGTTGAAGGCACTGCAGGTTGCAAATACAAAGAAGCTTCGGTTCGAAGACTTCATGGAGACCTTCATGGATACGACAACCCGCATCGCCGATGTCATCGACCTCGACACCTTCGTGGAACCGTCCAGTCCAGTGAGCCGTGAAAAGATGACCAGCCGTGATAAAAACATTGATTTGCCTCGGTATGCCGAGTGGTTTATGTAAACACTTTAAACTTCGTTCGGGTAAGAACTCGAGTGCTTTTGTCCTGTGCGGATAACCTTGATCTGCGTCGGGTATCATTAATTTGCTTGCTTCGACTGAATTTGAGTGTATGTTTGTCGAATGAACTTTTTTTTGGGGATGCTCTCGGCATACACAAAGTCTTCACACCCAAGCGAAGCTTGATTCGCAGTTGGGAAGGGATTTGGGCGGGATTTTGTCGCTTAGGCGAATCTGGTTCACGGCGAAGCCTCCGAGTGGAAGGGTAGATCTTCACTCGAAGAAGTTTTTAAACTTAGGCGAATCTGGTTCGCGGCTAAGCCCCCGAGTGAGAGGGTAGCTCTTCACTCGGAGAAGTTTTCTAACTTAGGCGAATCTGGTTCGCGGCTAAGCCCTCGAGTGAGAGGGTAGCTATTCACTCGGAGAAGTTTTCTCACTTAGGCGAATCTGGTTCGCGACTAGGCCCCCGAGTGAGAGGGTAGCTATTCACTCGGAGAAGTTTTTTAACTTAGGAGAATCTGGTTCACGGCTAAGCCCCCGAGTGAGAGGGTAGCTCTTCACTCGGAGATGTTTTTTTAACTTAGGCGAATCCGGTTCACGGCTAAGCCCCCGAGTGAGAGGGTAGCTCTTCACTCGGAGAAGTTTTTTTTTGTACTTAGGCGAATCTGGTTCGCGGCTAAGCCCTCGAGTGAGAGGGTAGCTCTTCACTCGGAGGAGTTTTTTAACTTAGGCGAATCTGGTTCGCGGCTAAGCCTCCGAGTGAGAGGGTAGCTCTTCACTCGGAGAAGTTTTCTAACTTAGGCGGATCTGGTTCACTGCTAAGCCCCCGAGTGAGAGGGTAGCTCTTCACTCGGAGAAGTTTTTTAACTTAGGCGAATCTGGTTCGCGGCTAAGACCCCGTGTCAGAGGATAGCTCTTCACTCGGAGAAGTTTTTTTTACTTAGGTGAATCTGGTTCGCGGCTAATGTTGGAAATATGCCCTAGAGGTAATGATAAATAATTATTATTATATTTTCTGCTTAAAGACAATCGTTTATTATCCATGCTATAATTGTATTGAATTAAAACATAGATACATGTGTGGATAAATAGACACAACAATGTCCCTAGCAAGCCTCTAGTTGGCTAGCCAGTTGATCAAGGATAGTCAAGGTTTTCTGACTATGTGCAAAGTGTTGTTGCATGATAATTTGATCACATCATTACGAGAATCATGTGATGGACTAGACCCAAACTATGAACGTAGCATATTGATCGTGTCATTTTATTGTTATTGTTTTCTGCGTGTCAAGTATTTGTTCCTTTGACCATGAGATCATATAACCCACTGGCACTGGAGGGATACCTTGTGTGTATCAAACATCACAACGTAACTGGGTGACTATAAAGGTGCTCTACAAGTATCTCCGAAGGTCTCCGTTGGGTTAGTATGGACCAAGACTGGGATTTGTCACTCCGTGTGACGGAGAGGTATCTCGGCGCCCACTCGGTAATACAACATCACACACAAGCCTTGCAAGCAATGTGACTAAGTTTAAGTCACGGGATCTTGTATTACGGAACGAGAAAAGAGACTTGCCGGTAACGAGATTGTAGGTATGCGGATACCGACGATCGAATCTCGACCAAGTAACATACCGAAGGACAAAGGTAATGACATACGGGATTGCCTGAATCCTTGACACTGAGGTTCAACCGATAAGTTATTCGGAAAATATGTAGGATCCAAAATGGGCATCCAGGTCCCGCTATTGGATATTGATCGAGGAGTACCTCGGGGCATGTCTTCATAGTTCTCGAACCCGTAGGGTCTGCACACTTAAGGTTCGGCGATGTTTTAGTATAGTTGAGTTATATGTGTGGTTACCGAATGTTGTTCGGAGTCCCGGTTGAGATCACGGACGTCATGAGGGATTCTCAAATGGTCCGGAGACGAAGATTGATATATAGGATGACCTCATTTGATTGCCGGAAGGTTTTCCGGCATTACCGGGAGTGACGGATGGGTTCCGGATGTTCACTAGGAGGGGGCCAACCCACCCGGGGAAGCCCATGGGCCCTAGGGGTGGTGCACCAGCCCTTTTGGGCTGGTGGGACAGCCCAATAAGGCCTATGCGCAAGGGATAAGAAAATCAAAGAGAAAAGAAAAAAAGAGGTGGGAAGGAAGGGAAGGACTCCACCTTCCATTCCTAGTTGGACTACGATTGGAGGTGAACTCCTCCACCTCCTTGGCCGGCGCACCCTTGGGGTCTTGGACCCCAAGGAAAGCCTCCCCTCCCCTCCTCCTACATATAGTGGAGTTTTAGGGCTGATTTGGAGAACTTTTGCCACGGCAGCCCGACCACAAACACCACGGTTTTTCCTCTAAATCGTATTTCTGCGGAGCTCGGGCAGAGCCCTGCAGGAGTAGATCGTTCACCACCCCCGGAGAGCTGACGCGCTGCTGGAGAACTCATCTACTTCTCCGTCTTGCTTGCTGGATCAATAAGTCCAAGATCATCGTCGAGTTGTACGTGTGCTGAACGCGGAGGTGCTGTCCGTTCGGCACTAGATCGGAGCGGATCGTGGGACGGATCGCGGGACGGTTCGTGGGACGGTTCGCGGGGCGGATCGAGTGACGTGAGGACGTTCCAGTACATCAACGGTGTTTCTTAACGCTTCCTGCTGTGCGATCTACAAGGGTACGTAGATCCAAATCTCCTCTCGTAGATGGACATCACCATGATAGGTCATCGTGCGCGTAGGAATTTTTTTGTTTCCAATGCGACGTTCCCCAATAGTGGCATCATGAGCTATGTTCATGCGTAGATGTAATCTCGAGTAGAAAACAAAGGGTTTTGTGGACGGTGCTGTTCGATTTGCTGTCCTCCTTAGTCTTTTCTCAATTCGGCGGTATTGTTGGATTGAAGCGGCCCAGACCGGCATTATTCGTACGCTTACGAAAGACTGGTTTCATCGCTTGACATGCAACCTCGTTGCATAAAGATGACTGGCGGGTGTCGGTTTCTTCAACTTTAGTTGTATTGGTTTTGACCGAGGTAGTCCTTGGAGAGGTTAAATAGCAATTTGCACATCTCCATTGTGGTTTTTGCGTAAGTAAGATGCGATCTACTAGATACCCACGGCAACCACGTAAAACATGCAACAACAATTAGAGGACGTCTAACTTGTTTTTGCAGGGTATCCTTGTGATATGATATGGCCAGTGACGTGATATGATATATTGGATGTATGAGACGATTATGTTGTAATAGTTAAATATCGACTTGCACGTCGATGGTACGGCAACCGATAGGATCCATAGGGTTGTCTTTAAACTAACGTTTGTGCTTGCAGATGCGTTTACTATATTGCTAGGACGTAGCTTTAGTAGTAATAGCATGAGTAGCACGACAACCCCGATAGCGACACGTTGATGGAGATCATGGTGTGGCGCCGGTGACAAAAAGATCGTGCCGGTGCTTTGGTGATGGAGATCAAGAAGCACAGATGATGGCCATATCATGTCACTTATGAATTGCATATGATGTTAATCCTTTTATGCACCTTATATTTTCTTAGAACGACGGTAGCATTATGAGGTGATCTCTCACTAAAATTTCAAGACGAAATTGTGTTCTCCCCGACTATGCACCGTTGCTACGGTTCGTCGTTTTGAGACACCACGTGATGATCGGGTGTGATAGACTCAACGTTCACATACAACGGGTGCAAAATAGTTGCACACGTGGAATACTCGGGTTAAGCTTGACGAGCCTAGCATGTGCAGACATGGCCTCGGAACACATGAGACCGAAAGGTCGATCATGAATCATATAGTTGATATGATTAGCATAGGGATGCTTACCACTGAAACTATCCTCAACTCACGTGATGATCGGACTTGAGCTAGTGGAATTGGATCATGTACCACTCAAATGACTAGAGAGATGTACTTTTTGAGTGGGAGTTTAGCAAGTAATTTGATTAGTTAAACTCTAATTATCTTGAACATAGTCTAAGTCCACTTTGAAAATATTTGTGTTGTAGATCAATGGCTCACGCGACAGTCACCCTGAATTTTCATACGTTCCTAGAGAAAGCTAAGCTGAAATATGATGGAAGCAACTTTGTAGACTGGGCTCGTAATCTTAAGTTGCTCCTGCAAGCTGGGAAGAAGGATTATGTCCTTAATGCTGCACTTGGAGATGAACCACCCGCCACGGCTGACCAAGATGCTAAGAACGCTTGGTTAGCACGCAAGGAGGACTACTCAGTAGTTCAATGTGTAGTCTTGTATGGCTTAGAGCCGGGACATCAACGTCGCTTTGAGCATCATGGAGCATATGAGATGTTCCAGGAGTAGAAGTTTATCTTTCAAAAGAACGCCCGGATCAGGAGGTATGGGACCTCCGATAAATTCTATGCTTGCAAAATGGAGGAGAATTCGTCTGTCAGTGAACATGTGCTCAAATTGTCTGGGTACTCAAACTGTCTAGTTGAGCTGGGGATTGAACTCCCGCAAGAGACTATCACTGACAGAATTCTTCAATCACTACCACCAAGCTATAAGAGCTTTGTGTTGAACTATAACATGCAAGGGATGAACAAGTCACCCGGCGAGTTATTCGCGATGCTGAAAGTCGTAGAGTCAGAACTCCGTAAAGAGCATCAAGTGTTGATGGTGAATAAGACCACTAGTTTCAAGAGAAACGATAAAGGAAAGAAGGGTAATTCAAAGAAGAGCGGCAAGCCTGTTGCCAATCCGACGAAGAAGCCCAAAGCTGGACCTAAGCCTGAAACAGAGTGCTATTATTGCAAGGGTATGGGTTACTGGAAGCACAACTGCCCCAAGCATCTGGCTGATAAGAAGGCGGCCAAGGAAAAATCAGGTATATTTGATATACATGTTATTGATGTGTACTTAACCAGCTCTCATAATAGTCCATGGGTATTCGATACCGATTATGTTGCTCATATTTGCAACTCGAAACAGGAACTGCAAAATAAGCGAAGGCTGGCGAAGGATGAAGTGACGATGCGCGTGGGAAATGGTTCCAAAGTTGATGCAATCGCCGTCGGCACGGTTTCACTTCTGTTACCATCAGTATTAGTTATGAGCTTAAATAAATGTTATTTTGTGCATGCGTTAAGCATGCACATTATATATGGATCTTGTTTATTGCAAGACGGTTACTCGTTTAAGTCAGAGACTAATGGTTGTTCTATTTCTATGGGTGATATCTTTTATGGTCATGCACCCAATGTGAGAGGATTGTTCATATTGAATCTTGATAGTGATAATACACATATACATAACATTGAGACCAAAAGAGTTAGAGTTAACAATGATAGCGCCATGTTTTTATGGCACTACCGCTTAGGTCATATTGGTGTAAAGCGCATGAAGAAACTCCATACTGATGGACTTTTGGAGTCACTTGACTTTGATACACTTGACACGTGCGAACCATGCCTCATGGGCAAGATGACTAAGACTCCGTTCTCTGGAACAATGGAGCGTGCAAGTGACTTGTTGGAAATCATACATAACGATGTGTGTGGTCCGATGAGTGTGGAGGCACGCGGCGGATATCGTTATTTTCTCACCTTAACTGACGATTTGAGTAGATATGGTTATGTCTACTTGATGAAGCACGAGTCTGAGACGTTTGAAAAGTTCAAACAATTTCAGAGTGAAGTCGAAAATCATCGTAACAAGAAGATCAAGTTCCAACAGTGTGATCGTGCGGGTGAATATCTGAGTTTCGAGTTTGGTGCTCACTTAAGACAATGTGGAATTGTTTCACAGTTGACACCGCCTGGAACACCACAGCGTAATGGTGTGTCCGAACGTCGTAATCGTACTTTATTAGAGATGGTGCGATCTATGATGTCTCTTACCAATTTACCGTTATCGTTTTGGGGTTATGCATTAGAAACAACTGCATTCACTTTAGATAGGGCACCATCAAAATCTGTTGAGACGACACCACACGAACTGTGGTATGGCAAAAGACCAAAGTTGTCATTTCTTAAAGTTTGGGGATACGATGCTTATGTCAAAAAGCTTCAGCCTGAAGAGCTGGAACCCAAAGCGGAAAAGTGCGTCTTCATGGGTTACCCAAAGGAGACGGTTGGGTATTCCTTCTATCTCAAATCCGAGGGCAAAGTGTGTGTTGCTAAAAACGGAGCTTTTCTTGAGAAGGAGTTTCTCTCAAAAGAATTGATTCGGAGGAAGATTGAACTTGATGAGGTTGTCGAACCTATAATTCCTCTTGATGGTGGCACAGGGCAAGGGGAAACCCCTGTTGCTGCGGCACCGGTTGAGGAACAAGTTGATGATGATGATCATGAAACTTTGGATCAAGTTACTATCGGACCTCGTAGGTCGACAAGATCACGTACTGCTCCCGAGTGGTACGGTAATCCTGTCTTGACGATTATGTTGTTGGACAACAATGAATCTGCGAATTATGAAGAAGCAATGGTGGGCCCGGATTCCAACAAATGGCTGGAGGCCATGAAGTCCGAGATAGGATCCATGTACGAGAACAAAGTGTGGACTTTAAAAGTACTACCTGGAGGCCGCAAGGATATTCAGAACAAATGGATCTATAAGAAGAAGACAGAAGCAGATGTTAATGTGACCGTTTATAAAGCTCGACTTGTGGCAAAGGGTTTTTCACAAGTTCAAGGAATTGATTACGATGAGGCTTTCTCACCGGTAGCG
Organism: Hordeum vulgare subsp. vulgare; assembly: GCF_904849725.1. Classification (NCBI taxonomy): domain Eukaryota; kingdom Viridiplantae; phylum Streptophyta; class Magnoliopsida; order Poales; family Poaceae; genus Hordeum; species Hordeum vulgare. The sequence goes on from NC_058522.1 coordinate 388,690,620, forward strand.
ATGCTTAAGTATGTCCGAATCATGTTAGCAATAGCTGCTTTCTACGATTATGAAATATGGCAGATGGATGTCAAAACGGCGTTCCTTAACGGTTTTCTTAAGGAAGAGTTGTATATGATGCAACTCGAAGGTTTTGTCGATCCTAAGAATGCTGCCAAAGTGTGCAAGCTCCAGCAATCCATTTATGGACTTGTGCAAGCATCTCGGAGTTGGAATAAGCGTTTTGATCAGGTGACCAAAGCATTTGGGTTTATACAAGTGGTTGGAGAATCTTGTATTTACAATAAAGTGAGTGGGAGCTCTGTGGTGTTTCTAATATTATATGTGGACAACATATTGCTGATTGGAAACAACGTGGAGCTTTTGGAGAGCATAAAAGGTTACTTGAATAAAAGTTTCTCTACGAAGGACCTAGGAGAAGCTGCTTACATTCTAGGCATTAAGATCTATAGAGATAGATCGAAACGCATGATAGAAATTTCACAAAGCACATACCTTGAAAAAGTTTTGAAGAAGTTCAAAATGGATTAGTCCAAGAAAGGGTTCTTGCCAGTGTTACAAGGTAAAAAATTGAGTAAGACTCAGTGCCCAGCAACTGCGAAAGATAGAAACACAATGTGTTCCATCCCCTACGCTTCAGCCGTAGGTTCTATCATGTATGCAATGCTGTGCACTAGACCAGACGTCAGCTTTGCCATAAGTATGGCAGGCAGGTTTCAGAGTAATCCAGGAGTGGATCACTCGACGGCGGTCAAGAATATTCTGAAGTACCTGAAAAGGACTAAGTAAATATTTCTCGTGTATGGAGGTGAAAGGAGCTCGTCATAAAAGGTTACCTCGACGCAAGTTTTGACACCGATCCGGATGACTCTAAGTCTCAAACCGGATACATATTTATTCTTAATGGGGCTGCGGTAAGCTGGTGTAGTTCCAAGCAGAGCGTCATAGTAGATGCTACATGTGAAGCGGAGTACATGGCTGCCTCTGAGGAGGCAAAGGAGGGTGTCTGTATGAAGCAGGTCATGAAAAATCTTGGAGTTGTGCCGAGCGCACTGGATCCATGAACCAGTTATGTGACAACACTGGTGCCATTGCCTTAGCAAAGGAACCAAGGTTTCACAAGAAGACCAGACACATCAAACGATTCTTCAACCTTATCCGCGACTACGTCGAGTTAGAAGATGTGAATATTTGCAAAGTGCACACGGATCTGAATGTAGAAGGCCCGCTGACTAAACCTCTCCCACGGGCAAAACATGATCAACACCAGAACTGTATGGGTGTTCGATTTATTGTATTGAATGAAAACATAGATACATGTGTGGATAAATAGACACAACAATGTCCCTAGCAAGCCTCTATTTGGCTAGCAAGTTGATCAAGGATAGTCAAGGTTTTCTCACTATGTGCAAAGTGTTGTTGCATGATAACTGGATCACATCATTAGGAGAATCATGTGCTGGACTAGACCCAAACTATGAACGTAGCATATTGATCGTGTCATTTTATGGCTATTGTTTTCCGCGTGTCAAGTATTTGTTCCTATGACCATGAGATCATATAACCCACTGGCACCGGAGGGATACTTTGTGTGTATCAAACGTCACAACGTAACTGGGTGACTATAAAGGTACTCTACATGTATCTTCGAAGGTGTCCGTTGGGTTAGTATGGATCAAGACTGGGATTTGTCACTCCGTGTGAGGGAGAGGTATCTCGGGGCCCACTCGGTAATACAACATCACACACAAGCCTTGCAAACAATGTGACTAAGTGTAAGTCACGGGATCTTGTATTACAGAACAAGAAAAGAGACTTGTCGGTAACGAGATTGAAATAGGTATGCGGATACCGACGATCGAATCTCGAGCAAGTAACATACCGAAGGACAAAGGGAATGACATATGGGATTGCCTGAATCCTTGACACTGAGGTTCAACCGATAAGTTATTCGGAGAATATGTAGGATCCCATATGGGCATCCAGGTCCCGCTATTGGATATTGACCGAGGAGTACCTCGGGGCATGTCTGCATAGTTCTCGAACCCGCAAGGTCTGCACACTTAAGGTTCGGTGATGTTTTAGTATAGTTGAGTTATATGTGTGGTTACCTAATGTTGTTCGCAGTCCCGGTTGAGATCACATACGTCATGAGGGTTTCCGGAATGGTCCGCAGATGAAGATTGATATATAGGATGACCTCATTTGATTGCCGAAAGGTTTTCGGGCATTACCGGGAATGTACCGGGAGGAGGCCCTAGGGGTGGCGCACTAGCCTTTGGTGGGCTGGTTGGCAGCCCAATAAGGCCTAAGCTCAAGGGATAAGAAAATCAAAGAGAAAAGAAAAAAAAGAGGTGGGAAGGAACGGAAGGACTCCACCTTCCAATCCTAGTTGGACTAGGATTGGAGCTTGACTCCTCCACCTCGTTGGCCGGCGCACCCTTGGGGTCTTGGACCCCAAGGCAAGACTCCCCTCCCCTCCTCCTATATATAGTGGAGTTTTAGGGCTAATTTGAGACAACTTTTGCCATGGCAGCCCAACCACAAACACCACGGTTTTTCCTCTAGATCGTTTTTCTACGGAGCTCGGGCGGAGCCTTGTAGGAGTAGATCCTTCACCACCACTGGAGCGCCGTCACGCTGCCGGAGAGCTCATCTACTTCTCCATCTTGCTTGTTGGATCAAGAAGGTCGAGATCATAGTCGAGCTGTACGTGTGCTGAACGCGGAGGTGCCGTCCATTCGGCACTAGATCGGAGCGGATCGTGGGACGGATCGCGGGACGGTTCGTGGGACGGTTCGCGGGGCGGACCGAGGGACGTGAGGACGTTCCACTACATCAACCGCGTTTCTTAAAGCTTCCTGCTGTGCGATCTACAAGTGTATGTAGATCCAAATCTCCTCTCATAGATGGACATCACCATGATAGGTCTTCTTGCGCGTAGGAAATTTTTTGTTTCCCTTGCGACGTTCCCCAACAACTAAGCCCCCGAGTGAGAGGGTAGCTCTTCACTCGAAGATTTTTTTTTTTACTTAGGCGAATCTGGTTTGCGGCTAAGCCCCCGAGTGAGAGGGTAGATCTTCACTCGGTGGAGTTTTTTAAATTAGGAGAATCAGGTTCGCGGCTAAGCCTCCGAGTGAGAGGGTAGCTCTTCACTCGGAGAAGTTTCTTAACTTAGCCGAATCAGGTTCGCGGCTAAGCCCCCGAGTGAGAGGGTAGCCCTTCACTCGGAGAATTTTTTAAACTTAGGTGAATCTGGTTCACGGCTAAGCCCCTGAGTGAGAGGGTAGCTCTTCACTCGGAGGAGTTTTTTAACTTAGGCGAATCTGGTTCGCGGCTAAGCCTCCGAGTGAGAGGGTAGCTCTTCACTCGGAGAAGTTTTTTAACTTAGGCGAATCTGGTTTGCGTCTAAGCCCTTGAGTGAGAGAGTAGTGGTTCACTCGGAGAAGTTTTTTTTAACTTAGGCGAATCTGGTTCGTGGCTAAGCCCCAGAGTGAGAGGGTAGCTCTTCACTCGGAGAAGTTTTTTTAACTTAGGCGACCCTGCTTAGCGGCTAAGCCTCCGAGTGAGAGGGTAGCTCTTCACTTGGAGAATTTTTCTAGACCGGAGTCAACAAACATATTGAAGTAATCAAAGCTTGTGCGAGAAAACCGCTTTAGGGAATCTTGTTCGTTACATCAAAACCGTCATAAATCAAGCATAAAATCGCTTAAGTAATTCTCCGTTCCATGCTCGCGGCTCATCGATCCTCTTCTCCAAATTGTAAAGTATGTATGCTTCGTTCTTCAGCACCTTGGAGACGATGAAGGGTCTTCCCAGGCGGGAGCCAGCTTGTCGGTCTCTGCTGATGCACTCGGAGTACCAAATCGCCTGCTTGAAACGTCTGACTCCTGACGTGTCTTGAATGGAATTGTCCGAAGACTTGTTGGTAGATCGTTGATCGAAACAAAGCCATCTCGCGCTCCTCCTCCAAGAGATCGACTCCATCCTGTCGGGCTTGTTCAGCTTCGGCTTCTGAGAAGAGCTCAACTCTGGGGGAATTGTGAAGCAAATCACTCGGAAGAACAGCTTCCACACCGTACATGAGAAAGAATGGAGACCGCCTAGTCGACCTGTTCGGGGTCGTTCTGATCCCCCAGAGCACAGAGGGTAACTCGGTGACCCAATTAGCACCTGCAGCATGTCCAATCTCCCTCGTAAGATGAGTCCATTCGCTCGTTCAGCCTGTTTGGGGATGAGCAACGGATTCGTAATCCACTCGGGTTCCTTGGTTGGAGCAAAAACTCTTGAATTCATCTGAGTCAAAGTTTGATCCATTGTCAGCGATGATGGTGTGTCGGATCCCAAATATGACAGTGATTTCTCTTATGAATTTGATTGCAGTGCGTGCATCTAGCTTTTTGATTGGGTTGGCTTCTATCCACTTGGTGAATTTGTCGACTGCAACTAGCAAATGAGTGAATCCGCCTTGCCCTGTACGGAAGGGTCCAACCATGTCCAAGCCCTACATGGCAAAAGGCCATATGATGGGGATTGTCTTTAGAGCAGATGACGACTTATGTGATTTGTTGGAGTAGAATTGACATCCTTCACAGCGGTCTACAAGCTCTTTGGCCGTTTCACCTGCACGTGGCCAGAAGAATCCAACTCGGAATGATTTAGCACCAATGGCTTTGGAGGATGCATGATGACCACAGATTCCCGAATGAATTTACTCCAAAATCAGTCGGCCTTCTTCAGGGGAAATACACATTTTAGCTACGCCAGACACACTTTCCTTATAGAGCTGATCTCCCATGATTGTGAAAGCTTTTGATCTGTGAACGATCTGTCTAGCTTCGCCTTCATCTTCAGACAGTTCTTGCCTCAGGATGTATGCAATATATGGCACTGTCCAATCGGGCTTGACCACTCGAATCTCCATGATTAGGTCGACAACTGCCAAGATTTCAACTTCAGTCGGATTAACTACACTTGTAGGCTGAGGAGGTTCTTCAGTGAATGGATCTTCTTGGACTGAAGGGGTGTGTATGTGCTCCAAACAAACATCACTTGGCACAATTTTACGAGTGGATCCGATTTTTGCCAATTCATCAGCAGCTTGATTCTTCAATCGAGGAATGTGATGAAGTTCCAAACCTTCAAACCTTTTCTCAAGTTTTCTAACTGCAATGCAGTATCCAGTCATGGCAGGGTTTCTCACATCCCACTCTTTCATTACTTGATTAACCACTAGATCCGAGTCACCGTATACCATCAAGCGATGGACGCCGAGTGAAATGGCCATACGCAACCCATAAAGGAGAGCTTCATACTCTATTTCATTGTTAGAGGAATCAAAGTGAATCTGCAATACATAACTGAGCTTATCACCCTTCGGGAATATAAGAACTACGCCTGCACTAGAACCACTTAGCATCTTCGAGTCATCGAAGAACATAGTCCAATGTGCCAAGTGAGTTGGAGCTGGTTGCTGTTGTTCCACCCATTCGGCCATGAAATCCGCCAGAGCTTGAGATTTGATGGCTTTCTTGGCCTCAAACTTTATGTCGCAATATAATAGCTCCATTGCCCATTTCGCCACTCGGCTCGATGCATCCCGACTGTAAAGGATTTATGACAATGAGGCATCACTGACCACACACACCGAGTGATCTTCAAAATAATGAGCTACCTTCTTCGCAGTCATGTTAATCCCATAAAGGAGCTTCTGATAGTGGGGATACCTCTGCTTGAAAGGAGTCAATACCTCAGAAACATAATATACTGGGCGCTGAATCTTGTAAGCCTTGCCTTCCTCCTCTCGCTCAACTGTCAGGACTGTGGTGACAACTTGATTTGTGGTTGCTATGTACAAGAGGAGTGGCTCTTTGCTGTACGGAGCAGCAAGAACCAGCTGGGTGGATAACAGAGTTTTTAACTCGACGAATGCAGCTGCTGCTTCGGGAGTCCACTCGAAAGTATCTGACTTCTTCATGAGTCAATACAATGGTAAGGCTTTCTCTCCGAGTCAAGATATGAAGCTTCTTAAGGCTGCCAAACATCATGTAAGCTCCTGGATGTCTTGCACTCGCACAGGGCTTTTCACTCGGACGATTGCCCGTTCAGAAACGAGAAAACCGAGTAACTTGCCGCTGGGTACTCCGAATGTGCACTTGGCTGGGTTTAGCTTGATGTCGTACCTTCGAAGGTTGGCGAATGTTTCAGCCAAGTCAGTCAGTAGGTCGGAACCTTTGCGTGACTAGACTAGGATATCGTCCATGTATTCCTCCATGTTCCGACTGATCTGGTTGAGGAGGCATTTCTAAATCATGCGCATAAAAGTGGCTCCTGCAATTTTGAGACCGAATGGCATAGTGATGTAGCAAAAGCACCCCAATGGGGTGATGAAGGCTGCTTTTATTTCATCTGGGCCATGCAGACGGATCTGGTGGTACCCAGCGTAAGCATCTAAAAAAGACAGTCGCTCACATCCCGGAGTAGAGTCGACAATATGCTCTATGCGGGGGAGTGGGAAGTGGTCTTTCGGGCAGACCCAATTGATATGCTTGAAGTCGATGCACATTCGGAGTGACTTGTCCTTCTTAGGCTCCATGACGACATTCGCTAGCCACTCGGAGTGGTAAACCTCACAAATGAACTTGGCCTCCAGGAGCTTAGCCACTTCCTCGCTGATTGCTTTCTGTTTCTACGTGGCGGACCAACGTAGATGTTCTTTAACTTGCCGAGCTTTGAGGTCGACTCTCAGTTGGTGCTCAACCAGTTCGCTGGGTACACCAGGCATGTCAGCGGGCTTCCATGCGAAGATGTACCAGTTCTCACGGAGCAACTGGATGAGCTCGGCTTCCTATTTAGGATCAAGGGTTGTTGAGATGTTGGTTGGGGCAGCCGTAGGATCCGTCGGGTGGATGTTGACCTTCTTGATTTCGCGTGCCGACTGGAATGCAGACTCGGAAGCTGGCTTCTTTGCACGCATCAGTTCGGCGGGATCTGCTGTTTGCCTGTACTCGTCGAGCTCTGCCATTGCCATCTGCTGGTCGGCGATCTTGGGGCCCTGCTGCAAAAATTCTTCTGCTCTCTATCGATCACCAGTGATGGTGATGACTCCTTTTGGCCCTGGCATCTTCATCTTCAAATAAACGTAACATGGTCGGGCCATGAAACGTACATACGCTGGTCGACCATGTATGGCGTGGTAGGCACTCTGAAAGTCCACCACCTCGAATGTGAGCTTATCCTTGCGGAAGTTCCTGTCAGAGCCGAAGACGACAAACTACTAGGGGAAACCCTAGTAGTAGTGCTGGATATATGCGTAGTAGTAGTGCTGGTCCAAGCGCTACTACTATCACGGTGCACCTAAAAACTAGTGGTAGCACCGGTACGGGCATCGCTACTTGTTGGGGATATTACCTATTGATAACCCGCCCTAGTTGGGTCGGGTCACCAAATGAGGCGATTCATCTAAGCGTGGTTCGGGTCTTGGCCTGGCAAGACCGAAGGAAGTATGGAGGTTTACAACCTCCGGAAGGTCTCCAAGCTTTGGAAGATGGGGACTTAGAGATCGTAAAAGTCACGGTTTGTAGAAAGGAAAGTACCCTTGTAAACCCTAGGGACTCGACCTGTATATAAAGGCGAGTCCCGAGGAAGAAGAGGGTAGGTTAGAAATCATCGAGTGCTAGGTCCGGCGAGTTACGCCCTCCTTGTAATCGAAACTCCATCAATACAACTCAAAGCAGGACGTAGGTCTTTACCTCCTCACGAGGGGCCGAACCTGAGTAAATCGCCGTCTCTCTCCCGTTCAACCCCTTTGAGTCGCCACCAAAGTGCGATGGCTCCAGTACTAAGTCCTTTCACGAGGACATCTACCGTGACAAAACCACAACAGTTGGTGCCCACCGTGGGGCCTCCGCACGGTGGAGTTGAGTTCTCAAAGGGAGCCCTACCAGGGCTTGGGAGCCATGCGAAGGGGCTCATGACCCGGAGCCGCCGTGGGAAATACTACATCGATAACCTGCAATGGGGACCCGAGGCGGACTCGATCGAATCTGGTTACAGGGTCCCCTTCGGCAAGATCAACGTCTTCATCGGCATGATCGGATCATCCGTGCTTGAGCCGGACATCTCCACCGACATCGTCGAGCCGGCCAGTTACGTCCGCCCAGTAGTGACGCCAAATCTCCCTCGCCTGGTCTTCGTTGGCTTCACACAGGGATCAGAGGAACCAGAACACTCAGCATCCCAGGAAACTACACCAGTCAATAGTGATGACGAATCATCCATGGGCGATTCAGATTCAATCCGGTCTCTACATGGGGATTGTCTTGGGGGCTTGTCGCTGGCCATGGACCCCGAAGTTGTTGACCGAACCCGTCGCCAGATCGCCATTTATATGGCTGGGGCGACTCAACCCACGCAAAACCCGACTGGAGGCGACGGAACTGGCGAGACATCTAGAAGCCCGGCCGCCGTCTTGGTAGATTTAGCAGCAGAAATTACAAGGCTTATGGCGACTCCCCTCACACCGGAAAACCAGGAGGCAGTAAACACGGAACTGGCGAAACTCAGAGAAGCGATGGCAAAGGCTCATCGGGATGCCGAGGTGGAGTCCGCCAGGATTGAGACCCGGCAAGCTCAAATTACCGCCGAAATAATTCGCTTAAATACTGACAACTGGCGGCTCGAACGACACCAGCGCGCATCCGACGCCGTCCATCAGCGGAGGCACCAGGGTCGCCTGCCCCCTGATCTCAACCCGACCCGCCTGTTCGATACTCCGTGAACTCCCGGGGCCGGAGCCGCCCCAGGGGGAGGACCGGGCCAGCTAACTAACCCGCCGGCTCAGCCAATCGAGGATCGCATTCCCCGATTCCGGACACCTCAAGGTCACTTTTCTAACCCAGTGGATAACGTCCTTGCTGCAACATGCCATTTGGAATCTCTTCCGATTCACGGCAATACTCCTGCCGAGATAGAAGCAAGGAACGCCATTGAGATGTTGAGGACGGCGGTGGTTCAAAATGCCCAGTTCTCACATAGCCTAGATAGGCTGCATTCCACTCCCCAGGCGAGTCACACCAGGAGTCGGCCAGAGGACCAGCCCGCTGTAAACAGCGGACCGCGACTCATTCCCCAGGACAACCCGCCTGATCATCAAAACCCGCCAGGCCGGGATCTCCTGAACGTCCAAGTCGCCCCAGCCCTTCTCGCCCCGAGCGGTGGACGGGTGGGGGTGCCATGCTTGGCCCCCGCCCTTCGCAACGAACGAATGCCCAAGGACTTTAAGGGACCAAGAAAGGTGCCTAACTACACCCCGGACCTTGAACCGACATCATGGGTCGAGAGTTATGCAATCGCCATGGACATGCTGGACGTAAACGAAGCAGTTTGCGCCAGATACTTCACAATGATGCTCGAGGGGTCAGCACGTACTTGGTTAAAAAACTTACCCCCCAACTCGAACAGAATTGCCATTACGAACCCCTGGTACAGAAGCTGGGGCGACTCAAGCGAAAGGTCCAAGACATGGGGGAGCTAATGGATACCCTCACTAGATATGCTAAAGCGGACGACACCAAAGATCCCGATGAGGACGGTAAAGCTAATTCGCCAAAGAAGGGCGAGTCATCCAAAAATCATACCCGGTTCCAGGGACGTAACCGCCGCGATGAGGGAGCCAATGGCAAGAGAAGGCAGCAAGAAGAATCTTCGGATTTAGTCGCCAATACCAGCACCAACAATGGCAACCAACGCCAGAAGAAAAACAAGGGATACAGCGGTAAGAAGCCGTGCAACTATGAAGAGTTGCTCAAGGGTCTTTGCCCGCACCATGCCATGGCAGATGGCCCGACGACTCACTCCTGGGAGAACTGTTTCGTGATGTGGGAGTTTCGGGCGGAGGCGATCAAGAAAAGCCAAAATGATGACCCAGGCAAACGGCAGGAGCAGTTTGCTGCACCCAACCAACGTCAGAACCCCTTTGGCGGTTTTCCGGAACTGGGAGCTTAGGGAGGCCCGCAGCCAAGCAGCGGCCAGTATCTGGTGCATCACCAGCGGCGATATAACCCGCCCAGAGCTTTTCAGCAGCCGCCCCCACAAGGGGCTTCGCAGGGTCAGGATGACAATGGGGGCTTTCGCAACAACCCCAAATAGTTAAGCAATGGGCAGTACCACGTTTTCACCACCAATGCTTGCAGACGCGATAAGAAGGTGAGTCACCGGGCGTATAGTGTGTCTGAGCCAGCACTTCCCTGGTACCTCCACTAGTCTGAGCAGACCATATCATGGAGTAGGGAGGATCACCCGCCAAGAGTTGACAATCCCGGCGACTTAGCCTTGGTCGTAGCTCCCCAAGTTGGGGGGTACACCCTGTCAAAAGTGCTAATGGATGAACATCTTGTACTTCGACACTTTCCAAAGGATGAACCTATTGGAAAAGGATTTGATGCCTTCAACCACGGTTTTCCACGGAGTCGTCCCAGGTAAGTCGGCATACCCCATAGGCCGAGTCAGACTCACAATTGCATTTGGAACGGCACATAACTACAGGAGTGAGTCACTGATGTTTGAGGTGGTCAAATTGAAAAGCCCCTACCATGCGCTATTTGGGCGGCCGGCTTATGCACGGTTCATGGCTCGCCCATGCTATGTTTACCTTAAGCTCAAGATGCCTGGCCCTAAGGGACCCATTACGGTTGATGGTGATAGAAGGATTGCAAAGGAATGTGAAGAAGGGGACGCGGCTTATGCGGAAGTTGCCTGCGCTGCAGAGGAGCTCAAACATCATCGGGCCAATGTTGACCCGGCTGACATGTCACCCTTAAAGAAGCCAACGACGAACGCTGAGTCGCCCCTCAAGTTCAAACCAACGGATGACACCAAGACGGTTGATTTCGTTCCTGGCGATTCATCCAAGCAGTTCACCATTGGGACGGGTCTGGATCCCAAATAGGAAAGTGCGCTCATCGAATTCATCTGTGAGAACCGGGACATCTTCGCATGGAAACCTTCTGACATGCCTGGTGTGCCGAGAGAATTCGCTGAGCACCATCTTAATGTTGAGCCAAAGGCAAAACCTATCCAGCAGTATCTTTGCAGGTTTAACGAGGAGCGGCGCAAGGCAATCGGGGAAGAGGTTGCCCGTCTCTTAGCCGCCAGATACATCGTGGAATTTTTCCACCCCAAATGGTTGGCTAACCCGGTCCTGGTACTCAAAAAGAATGGTACCTTCCGTATGTGCATTGGTTACACGGACCTCAACAGAGCTTTTCCAAAAGACACTTTCGCTCTTCCCCGCATCGACCAGATTATTGACTCGGTGGCGGGATGCAAATGTTTGTGCTTTTTGGACGCCTACTCTGGATATCACCAGATCAAAATGGGTGTGGAGGATCAAGAGAAAACAACTTTATAACCCCCTTTGGGGCTTTTTGCTATGTATCCATGCCGTTTGGGCTCAAGAGTGCAGGGGCGACTTATCAGCACTACATCCAGAATTGCCTCCGCAGCCAAATCGGGCGCAACGTCCACGCCTACATTGACAACATTGTGATCAAAACCCTCCAGGGGGAGATGCTACTGGAGGATCTCAAGGAAACTTTCGATAATCTGCGGGTATATTAGATGAAACTGAATCCCACCAAGTGTGTTTTTGGTGTTCCGGCAGGGAAATTGTTTGGCTTCCTGGTGTCTGAGCGTGGCATTCAAGCTAACCCGGACAAGATCGAAGCAGTTATGTCCCTTGGAAAAATAGCAAATGTTAACCAAGTTCAACGAATGGCGGGTCGCATTGCGGCTTTAAGTCGTTTCGTAAGCCGCCTGGGAGAAAAGGTGATTCCTGTTTATCAACTACTAAAGAAGTCTGACCATTTTGTTTGGACAGATGAAGCAGATGAAGCTTTCGAAGCCTTGAAACGGCAACTAGTCAACCCGCCGGTCTTGGCCGCCCCGACTGAGAAAGAACCCATGCTTTTGTATATTGCGGCAAACTCCAAAGTGGTGAGTGTGGCGGTGGTCGTTGAAAGAAAGGAGGCAGGGAAGGAGTACCCAGTGCAGCGCCCGATTTATTTTATCAGCGAAGTACTAACCCTTTCCAAGCAACGATACCCACATTGGCAGAAGTTAGTGTATGGGGTGTTTATGGCGAGTTGCAAACTTAAGCATTATTTCCAAGAGCATCCCATCACGATGGTTAGTTCCGCCCCCCTTGGGGACATCATCCAGAATCGGGAGGCAACAGGGCGGATTGCCAAGTGGGCGATTTAACTTGGGCCACATCACGTACGATACACCCCTCGCACAGCCATCAAGTCTCAAGCCTTAGTTGATTTCGTCAATGACTGGACGGAGTTGCAGGCCCCGGAGGACAGGCCTGATCTTACATACTGGACCATTTACTTTGATGGATCCAGGCAGCTGGAAGGCTCGGGGGCTGGTGTGGTACTGGTATCCCCTCAAGGAGATAAATTCTGTTATGTCCTTCGACTCATGTTTCTGTGCACTAATAATGCCGCGGAATATGAAGCCTTGCTTCACGGCTTGCGACTCGCCAAGGAGACGAACCTTACGCGAGTCAGATGTTTTGGTGACTCTGATCTGGTGGCGCAGCAAGTTTCAGGCACCTGGGATTCTCGAGACCCTGTGATGGCGGCTTACAGAAGAGTTGTATCTGATGTGGCGGGTCATTTCCATGGCTATTAGGTTGATCACATTGACCGACGCCTCAACGAGGCAGCTGACGCCCTTTCACGTCTTGGTTCTCAGCGAAAGCCGGTTCCCCCCAATATATTTCTAGATATTTTGCATAATCCCTCCGTGAGTTTGACGTCGGAGGAGGAGTTGGCAATACCAGATCCTGAGTCTCAACTCGTGGAGGCTCTCCACGTCACACTGGATTGGGTTCTTCCCTATCTGGCCTATCTCGCCCGGGGCGAGTTACCAAGAGACAAAGTTTTAGCCTGCCAAATTGTTCGACGGAGCAAATCTATGGTGACCATTAATGGCGAATTATATAAGCGGAGTGCTTCTGGAGTTTTTCAACGATGCGTTTCCTCCGAAGAAGGGTGCATAATCCTAAATGACATTCATTCCGCAGATTGTGGGCATCATGTCGGGTCACGCTCTTTGGTTTCAAAGGCATTCCGTCAAGGTTTCTTTTGGTTGACGGCTCATGCAGATGCAGAAGAGATAGTTCGCCGATGCGAGGGATGCCAGCGTTATGGACGACAGGCTCATGTGCCGGCTCAAGAACTAAGAATGATTCCCATCACTTGGCCTTTCGCGGTCTGGGGGTTAGGCATGGTTGGCCCCTTTAAAATGTCATCCAACAAGAAAACCCATTTGCTGGTGGCAGTTGATAAGTTCACCAAGTGGGTTGAGGCAGAACCTATCGGAACTTGCGATGCGGAGACAGCGGTCAAGTTCTTGAAAAAGCTGATTTTCCGGGTTGGATATCCGCACAGTATCATTACTGATAATGGCACTAACCTGTCCCAAGGGGCGATGCAGGAGTTTTGCCGTCGAGAGCATATCCGGCTTGATGTTTCTGCAGTCGCTCACCCGCAATCTAATGGGCAGGCGGAACGGGCGAATCAGGAGGTTTTATGGGGAATCAAGCCCTGACTCATGGTCCCCTTGGAAAAAACGCCGAGATGTTGGGTCGAAGAGTTTCCTTCGGTGCTATGGAGCGTCTGGACCACCCCGAACCGGTCCATGGGGTTTACCCCTTTCTTTCTGGTCTATGGAGCAGAAGCTGTTCTTCCCACTGACATAAGGCATGACTCGCCTAGAGTCGCCGCTTATGTGGAGCAGGACAACGAACTGGCGTGTCAAGACTCCTTGGACGCCTTAGAGGAGGCACGTGACTTGGCTGCGGCCTGTTCGGCCATCTATCAGCAGGATCTACGGCGTTATCACAACCGCCGGGTTAAGAGCCAAACCTTTCAAGAAGGCGACTTAGTGCTTCGGTTGATACATGATCATGCTGGCATGCATAAGTTGTCACCGCCATGGGAAGGACCGTTCGTCGTCAGCAAAAATCTTTGCAACGGCTCTTATTATCTGGTGGATCTCCGGCCTAACCGGCCAACCACGAAGGCTGAGTCAACTCGCCCTTGGAATATTGCCCACTTGCGGCCTTGTTACACTTGAGCTTTTAAGCTCTGCATTTTGTAAGTCTTTCGGTTCTTATATAAAGCAATAAAATTAAAATGCCTCCCGACTTGGGGGCTTCCTCTCATTGAGATTAATTTTGTTATCTTGTCGCGACCTTATGACCCGACAAAATCAATATCTTGGGTGGCGCTTGAGCTTTATGTCTCGCCCCATCCTGTCGCGACCTTATGAGCCAACGAAATCATTATCTTGGGTGGCGCTTGAGCTTTCTGACTCGCCCCATCCTATCTCGACCTTATGAGCCGACGAATTCATTATCTTGGGTGGCGCTTGAGCTTTCTGACTCGCCCCATCCTGTCGCGACCTTATGAGCCGACGAAATCATTATATTGGGTGGCGCTTGAGCTTTCTGACTCGCCCCATCCTGTCGCGACCTTATGAGCCGACAAAATCTTTATCTTGGGTGGCGCTTGATCTTTCTAACTCGCCCCATCCTCTCGCGACCTCATGAGCCAATGAAATCATTATCTTGGGTGGCGCTTGAGCTTTTGACTCGCCCCATCCTGTCGCGACCTTATGAGCCGACGAAATCATTATCTTGGGTGGCGCTTGAGCTTTCTGACTCGCCCCATCCTGTCGCGACCTTATGTGCCGACGAAATCATTATCTTGAGTGGCGCTTGAGATTTTTGACTCGCCCCATCCTGTCGCGACCTTATGAGCCAACAAAATCATTATCTTGGGTGGCGCTTGATCTTTCTGACTCGCCCCATCCTATCGTGACCTTATGAGCCGACGAAATCATTATCTTGGGTGGCGCTTGAGCTTTTGACTCGCCCCATCCTGTCGCGACCTTATGAGCCGACGAAATTGCTATTTTTCTTTTACCTTCTAGCACTGCCACAAGGTTTTTCAGACTTTTTTCTGATTCATCCAGAAATATTTTGGGACGGCTGCAATTTGTTACCATTTATTATTCATTAAAATGATTTCACATATGTTTTTCAAGCTTAGAACAGGTTGATGATCAAAATCACTTTATCCATGGCGGATTAAGCATCATAAAGAAGCTTCAAACGGTGGATCAAGTATTTCAAATCGCCTTAAGGGTGACATAAGGTTTCTTTTCGAAGGTATCACAAAAGCAGTACCGATTCCTAAAGGAGACCTATTACATGGCTCTTATGGCCCATTCAATGAAGTTTATTCTGCTCACGCCCTTGGATCAGCATGCTGCGAGCTTTGGCAACCTCAATCTGCAAGTCGCCCAGTACCCAGTTACACTTGGACAGAGCGGCAAAGTCATCTTCATCGGTCAGGATTGGTGAAAGATCTGCGTCCAAGTCAAAAGGATTCTTGGGTCGCCGTGGAGTTAAGTTGGTCGTCACAAAGGTTGGCGGGTTGACTTTCTTGTTCTTACTATCATAAGCAGCCTCGTACTTTGATAAGTCCAGACTTGTAGCAAGCTGAGTCGCCGCCAGACGGGAGTCCTTGATGACACGCTGGTAGTCCTCTTCGGCGAATTCTGACCCGTCATCCTTGAGTTGAGGAAAGCCGCCGCTACTTCTTCTGGGTTGATCTCTGGAGCATATGCTAAGCAGCGACTCAATGTAGTCAGCACTCCCTTCCAGGCGGCTGACCGAGTTAACTCGCCAATCTGGGGAGGAAGCGTGGATAGGCAGCCAAGCATTATCTTTATGGAGGTTATAGGCTCCTTGGCGCCCATCACTGATTTCACGGTCAGTACACTTCCGGTATATAGTTGTTCTGTCAGCGTGTAAATCGCCTTCAGCGTCAGCACGCAATCATCCTGAAGGTTGGCGGCTCTCGGACTTGTACAAGGGGTAATGGTAATCAGTGACTCAAGATAAGAGTTATTTGTTGTCAAGAGTTAGTATTTTACCAAAAACGGCTTGCGCCATGTTTGAGATATGACCTTTCAAACCGGACAACTCTTGTTGCACAGTAGCCAGCTTGGCTTCCGCTTTCTCTGCTCGCTTTGTTGAAACATCTTGGTCAGGTTGAGCCCTTTTTAAATCGGCTTTTAGTTTTCCCATCTCAGCTAAGACCAGTTGATACTTCTCCTCCGATTTGGCTCGGGCATCCTGCTGATCACATAAGCTTTTCTTCAAGTCGCCAAGTGCTGATTCAGTCTGGATAAGAGTTTCCTGTTGAAGCATATGATAAGGGGCAAGTCTCAGAACTATTGCAAGCAATATCCCTGACACTTGGGGGCTAATGTATAATTTTTTCAAACAAAATTATACAGCATCAAGACCCGGCTCATCTTTTTACTGATGACTCGGCCCTTGGGGGTTACTGGTCGAAAGTTTTTTAAAAGTCATCAAGACCCGGTTCATCTTTTTACTGATGACCCGGCCCTTGGGGGTTACTGGTCGAACGTTTTTAAAAAATTCATCCAGACCCGACTCATCTTTTTACTGATGACCCGGCCCTTGGGGGTTACTTGTCGAAAGTTTTATCAAAAGTCATCCAGACCCGGCTCATCTTTTTACTGATGACCCGGCCCTTGGGGGTTACTGGTTGAAAGTTTTTTAAAAGTCATCAAGACCCGGCTCATCTTTTTACTGATGACCCGGCCCTTGGGGGTTAATGGGGATAATATAGTATATAGCAAAACTTACCTCATGTTTATTTTTCAGCATCCGAAGCAGGCTTTTTTCCATCTCATAACTCGCCTCTAGGCGATTTGCGAAACCAGAGCAAAGTTCTTTGAATTCCGAATGTTCATATTCGGAGAGCTTAGCCTTGGAGAGTCCAGACTCAGGAACAGTTTGAGATGACGATGGCACATGCTTTGATAAAACCATTGTGGCCGGTTTAAAGAAGTTGGTACCAGTGATAACTACAGCGTCCGGGTCTTTTGCTGTTGTCAATGGACTTGGCGGCTTGGGGGCATCCATTGTATCCTTGGGCGAGCTATGGAGATCCACTTGATCCTCAGGTGTGTCTTGGTCTGGGTTATCTTGGATAGGCGCCGGCTCTTTGATAGGCTCCGAGATTATGATAGGAGTTGACCTGCTGGTTTTCCTCTTCTTTGTGTGTGCCCTAAAAGAGGAAAGAGGCGCGTTTAAGGACTGAAAATATTATCATCATCAGATTTAAAGTAAAATTATCAAATGTCTCACCCAGGGACACGGATCATTGGTGGAAGTGTCGACATTACTGAGTCGCCAAATGTAGGAGGAGAATTCTGCAAGAGTTGTACGTCGAAGATATAAGCGGGTTACAAATGCGATCCAAAGAAACATGAAGAAGTGTTGTTCATGGATACCTCATTGGGCCTTTTCTTGTTCTTTGTTGGTAAGCCGGACACCAGATCACCGGAATGACTTCGGGTCTTCCGATTTGAAGTGTATTATGCTTTCTTCAGAAGAAAATTTGGTTCCAAACAAGCATTTGGATGTGAGAGGGGAACTTTCCCACAAATTCGCCTGGCCGGCTTAGGTGGAGAAGGAGATGAATCGGAGGAAACAGAAATTACCTCAACGGAATCCTCCTGGCTTTCGTTGTCTTCATTCTATTCAAGAGATCCAGAGATATAAATACAAAGTTAACAATAATGGATGGCGAGTTAAGAGAAGATAGGTTTTTACCTCTGAAGGTGCATCGCCGACTTGAGATACGTCGACCTCGGATGGTTCGGCCACAGCAGCTTTGCCCTTGCCCTTGGTTTTCTTCTTTGGGGGCGGCCTAGCTTGCTTCATGGCTAGCTTTTTGGGCATGTTGGACCACAATTTATCACCTTTCTGAAATGGGATATGTTATAAAAGGCCATAATTCGAGTCAGACATAAGGAGTAAAACCAAAAGGCGGGTTAAATTTGCTTACCTTGGGCACCGGATTAATCTTGCAGAAGGGTTTAAGGCCTATTTGGCCGCATTTTCCCGCAGGCTCGCCAGTCAGCTTCTTGATGATGGTGACGATATCATTTTCCGTTAAAGCCGTGCGAAAGTAACATTGAGGATGGACTAGGGTGCCGTCAAATTCGCAGATTAACCCGTCCCCGCGACTTAAAGGGAGGATGCGCCATTCGACCCAGCAGCGGATCAAGTCAACCCCAGTAAGGCCGTTGTTTGTCAAACATCTTAATTCGGACAATACTGGGATAAAATCTGATTCCTGCTCTTCGGTGAGCTTGTCCGGGAGCTTGAAATTCGTTGGAAGGCGATCTCCCCTATAACCCAGAAGCTTGTTTTCACCTACAGGTGACGTCTCTTGACAATAGAACCAAGACTCGCCCCAGCCTTTGGGGTGGCTTGGCATGGCGAGTGACGGAAAAGGGCTATCCCTGCGGTGCTGAACATTCACACCACCAAGCTCCAGGCTGGGACCGTTGTGAAATTCTGTTTGGCGATTTAAGTGGAAGAAATACCAGAATATGGGAACTGAGGGTACCATCCGCAGGTAAGCCTCACAAAACACCTGGAACTGGCATAGGTTGCTTATGGAATTAGGCCCTAGATCCTGGAGGCGGACATTCATGAAAGCCATGGCGTCTCTAAGGAACTTCGATCCAGGCGGCTTAAAACCCTGCTCAAGGTGTTCAACAAAAACGACTATCTCCCCTTCTTTGGGATTGGGGATTTCCTCTCCGAACCCCGTACGCCAACCAATAACATCCTGAGGGTCCAAATTTCCCGTTTTCACATAATCCTCTAGTATGGCATCATTGATCTTGGTAGGGAGCCAGTCACTTTTGAAGACGGTGCCCATGCTACAAAGGAATAAAGTACGGGTAAATTGACATGCCAGAACATCTACTGTAAGAGGTGAAACAATTTCATTTGACTCGCCAAGTAATTTCTCCATGGGCTGAGGGAAAATCCTGACCCACCAAATGAAGGCCCGAGTCAGGTTGCTATGGCGACTTACGAAGTTTGGCTACTTAAAGGAGTTGTGTCTCAAGGCGTCAGAGGCATTTACCCAAAAATGGTGAAGTATGAAAACTACAAACAGTTTTCACATAACGAGCGGTAGATTATGGATCTACTGGACAACTGAAAATAAAAGCGGAAAATGACCGGGTACGGCAAACCTACGACCAAGATGGGATAATGCTGTTGGTTTGGTGGAATACTACTCTAAAGTGTGCAAATCGAGGGCGGACAAATAAAGGTATTAGAGACATTGGTTTCCTCGTCGTCATCGATATCAACTAATCAAGGTCAAGTAACAACTATTCTGGAAAGCATCAAGAACATGGCATTGATGAACTTCGAAAAATAATGGGGATCTGCTCTTGATTAAACGGAGACCTAACCTGGTGGGTTCGGCCGGAGATGGTCGACGGCGACGAAGGCTACTGGAGGGGCGCGAAAACCTCGGTCGGGCGCAGAAATCTCCGGCGGCGACAAAGTGCTTGGCAGCAACGACGTGGTCGACTATGACGAGGTGGTCGATGACGGCGAGCAGCACGGCCGCGGTGAAGTGCTTGACGGCGACAAGATCCTTGGGCGACACTAAAGCTTTCGGGCGACAGCAAGAACTGCAGTCGGTGGCGGAGCTCTCAGAAGGCAATAAGGGTTTTCGCTGTGATAATGGGGAGAAGATTGACAAGGCTGGTGGGTGGAATGCACTAGACCTGTCCCCCCACCTATTTAACAGGACAGGCACTGGAAACAAGGCGCCGTGAGCGGGAACCGCCAAAGGATAAAAGATTCGCCATGATGGCGCTCCGAAAATTTTGGGATAGCAATACCAAAGGATCCGTTGGGATTACGTCATTACCTTTTCCGAAAGTCAAGGGATAAGAAGATACCAACGAGAAATGGTTTTGCGATTTAAGTTTTTCCGCAACAGATGGCGGGTTAAGTTCATGGCGTATGGAGAAGGATGAAAAATGAATCGCCCTTAACTAAGTAAGAATATTGGCGTGAAGAGAATTCATGTCAATCCGGGGCCTAATGTTGGGGATATTACCTATTGATAACCCTCCCTAGTTGGGCCGGGTCACCAAATCAGGCGATTCATCTAAGCGTGGTTCGAGCCTTGGCCTGGCAAGACAAAAGGAAGTATGGCGGTTTACAACCTCCGGAAGGTCTCCAAGCTTTGGAAGATGGCGACTTAGAGATCATAAGAGTCACGGTTTGTAGAAAGGAAAGTACCCTTGTAAACCCTAGGGACTCGACCTGTATATAAAGGCAAGTCCCGGGGAAGAAGAGGGTAGGTTAGAAATCATCGAGTGCTAGGTCCGGCGATTTACGCCCTCCTTGTAATCGAAACTCCATCAATACAACTCAAAGCAGGACGTAGGTCTTTACCTCCTCACGAGAGGCCGAACCTAGGTAAATCGCCGTCTCTCTCCCGTTCAACCCCTTTGAGTCGCCACCAAAGTGCGATGGCTCCAGTACTAAGTCCTTTCACGAGGACATCTGCCGTGACAAAACCACGACACTACTGGTAACTTTAGGAGTAGCGCTTGCTCATAGAAAGCGCTCCTGCTAAGCCGTGCTACTGCTAATATTTTCCAGCGCGACTGCTAACTTTTACTACTTTCATAGATTTTCATCATCAGAATGCATCATCATCATTGACAATATTAGCAGTATTCAGAATATTCAAAATGCATCATCATCGACAATATTAACAGTATTTAGAATATTTTCAAGCTCTACGTATTTAGCATCATCATCATCATCATCGACAATAATTGCATCATCATAATCTATATCAACAACATGGGGATCGGGTTATCGGTAGCTAATACTCATTTAACAACTCATATAACTCATATTCATATAACTCATACTCATACAACTCATACTCATATAACTCATACTCATATAGCTCATACTCATATAACACATACTCATATAACTCATATTCATATAAGTCATACTCATATAGCTCATACTCATATAGCTCATACTCATATAGCTCATACTCATATAGCTCATACTCATATAACTCATACTCATATAAATCATACTCATATAACAATATCACTAATAATAATCCAGTTGACGTCTCACGGTGCAGGCGGTGGCAACCCAAAGATAAGGAACCATCACCGGATCATAGCTCGGGTGATGTCCATGGAGAACCTGCCAGGTATTGGAGAACCTGGCATCCAAAGTAGCCATATAGCGACAGACGTGCTCGTCCTCCTCCCTGACCCAACGACGTACCACCTCCGTGGGGGCCGGCTCCGTCGTCACCGATACTGGCTCACGCAACCGCCACCAAAGAAGCTCCGGGTCAACGATGAGACCCGAATTCCGCACCAAGGTGCGCCCCCCAAAAGGAAGCACCTCCCAGTGCCAGCCCGGCAGAGCCCAGTCCCGTACTTGGCGCCTATCAAGCAGGCCTCGATGACCACTCGACGACGAGGATGCGGGCTGGGAATTGTCGAAGCCGAGACAAATTCCTCTGAGAAAAATTTCTTATTGTTTAATGTTTCAACCAAATATGACATGGCAATATCATATGACAAATTAACCAAATATGACATAGGCTGTCTCAAGAGAACATGGCAACATCATATGACAAATTAACCAAGTTCATATGACGAAAACTAATTAGCTCATGTTCAGGGGATCAACGCTCATGTAGGTAACCCAAACCCAAACCCAAACCCAAACACAAGATTTTCTTCTTGATTCATGGATGCATAAGCATGATCCTCTAGTCAACAACACAGTGCAATGTACTACTTGCCAACCTTTTTTATATCAACTGTAAATAATGATTGTGCATGTTTGCAAGTTTGAGGTAGTATGAACTATAGGGGAGCGAGAGCGTGGTAGTACCTTGTGGGGGCAGGGTCGGAGGTGGCCTGGGGCAACGTCGGAGGTGGACGGGGGCGACGTCGGAGGTGGCCGGAGGCGGCGGCGCTAACCATAGGAGAATGACAATCGTCGAGAGGGGATGAAAATAAGTTGTCAATAGAAATTAGTTGTCAAATATTTATAAATAAACGACATAAATTGCTTAATAAATATGGTTGAGGAACTTAAATAAACGACATATGATGGACACTCTTCTCTCTTGTATGGTGGGCACTCCCTCACCGATTTTTCGACCATCGATGATGGTCGCTACTTCTACTTCCCCTAGTGCATAACAAATATCTAGCACAAGGAGAAGGAGGAGAAGCGACCCCCACGACAATAGTCGACATTCTTCTTCTCTCATATATGGTGGACACTCCCTCACCGATTTTTCGACCGTCGATGATGGTCGCTACTCCTACTTCCCCTAGTGCATAACAAATATCTAGCACAAGGAGAAGGAGGAGAAGCAACCCCCACGACAACAGTCGGCATTCTTCTTATCTCATATATGGTGGACACTCCCTCACCGATTAAACTATTTCTATTAAACACTTACTAAATAAACTATTTATAATAAACACTTACTAAAAACAGTAAAAAAACTACATTATACTTATATTAAAATATAATGTAGCACAAGGAAATAAACTACTTGTCGCTAAAAACTGAAGCATTGCTAGATATATGTATTAGAGATGTTATATTGGATCCTTTCATCATCAGAGAAAAAGAGGTCAACATGTTTTCACAAAGACCAACAAATATGCTCGTAAGTTGTAATGTCAAGGATACTTTTTATAATATTACATTGAGAAACCTCACAGAATGAACATTAATATGATTCTTAACAACATTTATGAACTCGAACGACATTGATACTGATTTCCCAAACAAAAAGTTGAAAGGAAAAGATACTGATTTCACATATACAAGAACGACATTGATGAACTCTAACAACAGGGGGGGGAGGAGGGAGGAGAGACGAGGAGGAGGGAGGAGGGAAGAGGAGAACCAAGAGCGGCGGCGGCGGGTGGCGGGCGATGGGAACGGCGACGGCGGTTGACGATGGGGGGTGCGGGAGGAGAGTGAATTGTAGTGGAGAGGGGAGTAGGAGGGGCGACCGGGTGGATAAGGTGGAGAAGATATACGTATCAGTAGCGCTCGTTTAAGGAAAGCGCTACTGCTATTCAACTTATCAGTAGCACTTCACACAAGCGCGCACTGCTACTAACGCTACCGTCTGTGCACCTCGTTGGGCCTCCTTTAACAGTAGCGTTGGATATATAACCAGCGCTACTGCTAAGGTTTTAGTAGTAGTGCTTAACAGGAGCAGCACTACTGCTAATTAGCGGCAACGTTTTATGTTTTCCAGCGCTACGACCGAGGTCCTGCCTATAAGGTTTTTCCTAGTAGTGACATCTAAAGCGATCTGGCGGAGAGACTTGCCTTCTTCCCTTGGATCACTACGTGAAACTGCATATTGGTGTCGCTGAGCTTGGACATCGGAATGCCCTTCCCTTTGAGTGTGTCGGCATACATGATATTCAAACCACTCTCTCCATCCATCAACACATTGCGGAGTTAAACTCCTTTTACCACTGGATCGGCAACGAGAGCCTGATGCCCGGAGTGGGGACATGAGTCGGGTGATCCGACTGGTCGAAGGTGATGGCGGTCTGTGACCACTTGATATACTTTGGGGCGGAAGGAGCTGCCATGTTGACCTCTCGGTTGACCACTTTCAGTCGACTCTTGCTTTCGACATCAGCAAAGATCATCAGAGTGGCATGGACCTTTGGGAATGGTCTTCTTGTTCTTCGTTCTCTTTCTCTTGGTCTTTCTCACTCGACTGATCCTCTCCAAATCTCTCTATCAACAACCTGCAATATCGAGTGGTATGCTTTGGCACTATGGTGTTGCCTTCTTCATCTATCTTCGTATGGATTGCACACGGATGATCAAGGACATCTGGTCCCGACTGCTTCTTGAATTTCTTGTGGGGGAATTGACCCTTGCCCTTTCCTTTGAGCTTTCCCGCTCCTAGAGCAGCTGCTTCTGCCGGCAGTGTGCGTTCTACCTTCTGCTTATGCTTTCGATTGCAATTGGCATCTTCGTCGACTGCTTTGCCTTTGCCGCCGCGGATGCGGTCCTCTTCTTCTCCATTGGTATAGCGGGTTGCTATCTCCATCATCTTGGTCATAGACATATCTCCTGTCCGATCGAACTTCAAGTACAACTCGCGGTACCTGACGCCTGCCTTGAAGGCGCAGACTGCTTGATGCTCGTTGACGTTCTCCACAGTGTGGTGGAGAGTGGTCCAGCGCTGGATGAAATTGCGCAAAGACTCATTCTGCTTCTGGATACAATGTTGTATCTCACAGAGACCAACAGGGCGCTTGTAGGTGCCCTCGAAGGTCTTGATGAACACTCGGGCCAAATCTGCCCAGCAGTATATGCTTGATGTAGCTCGCTGATTCACCCAGGCACGGGCCGAACCATCCATCATCAGGGGCAAATGCTTCATTGCGACATTGTCATTGCCGCCGCTGATTAGAACTGTCACTCGGTAATCATCTGGCCACGTCTCTCGCTTGGATTCTCCAGTGAACTTGCTTATTCCGGACGCCAACCTGAAGTTGGGGGGGGGAATATTAGTGGAGCGGATTGCTCGGCTCAAACACTCGGGTCCGGAGATGACATATCCACTTCCACTCGGACGATCACCATTGTAACCATCACGATGGGCTCGACCTCTATCAACTCTCTTCTGAGTGAGATAGTCCCTTACATCACGCCTTTGGTCGCGGTCGTTGATAGGTATTCGTCGTACGTACTTTTCCAAACTCTTTTGCCCTTGTTTTGGACTCAAATTTGCATGATTTAAATTGAACTAACCCGCACTAACGCTGTTTTCAGCAGAATTGCCATGGTGTTGTTTTTGCGCAGAAATAAAAGTTCTCGGAATGACCTGGAAATTTACGAGGATTTTTTGTGGAATATATAAAAAATACTGGCGCAAGAATCAACTGGAAAAGTGGAGCGTGGAGCCCACAAGACCACCAGGCGCGGGCCCCCCTGGCCGAGCCTGGCAGGCTTGTGGGGCCCACATTGCTCCACCGCCTCCAATTCCTGCTCTATTTAGTCCCTTTCGTCCGGAAAAAAATCAAGGAGAAGAGTTCATCGCGTTTTACGATACGGAGGCGCCGCCACCTCTTGTTCTTCCTTTGGAGGGCAGATTTGGAGTCCGTTCTGGGCTTTGGAGAGGGGAGATCGTCGTCATCGTCATCACCAACCTTCCTTCATCGCCAATTCCATGATGCTCTTCACCGTTCGTGAGTTATCACATCGTAGACTTGCTGGACGGTGATGGGTTGGATGAGATCTATCATGTAATCCAGTTATTTTTCACGGGGATTGATCCCTAGTATCCACTATGTTCTAAGATTGATGTTTCTACTACTTTGCCATGCTTAATGCTTGTCACCAGGGCCCGAGTGCCACGATTTCAGATATGAACTTATTATGTTGTCGCCAATATATGTGTGTTCTTGATCCTATCTTGGAAGTTGTAGTCACCTACTATATGTTATGACCCGGCAACCCTGGAGTAACAATAGCCGGAACCACTCCTAGAGATGACCATAGTACGAGGAGTTCATGTATTCACCAAGTGTTAATGTGTTGGTCCGGTTCTTTATTAAAAGGAGAACCTTAATATCCCGTAGTTTCCATTAGATCCCCGCTGCCACGGGAGGGATGGACAATAGATGTCATGCAAGTTCTTTTCCCTAAGCACGTATGACTACATACGGAATACATGCCTACGTTACATTGACGAACTGGAGCTAGTTACATATCTCTCCGTGTTATAACTATTGCATGATTAAAAGCATCCGGCATAATCATCCATCATCGATCCAATGCCTACGAGTCTTTCCTACTGGTCCTTGCTACTGTTACTCTGTCGCTTTTGCTGTCACTGCTGCTACTGTTACTCTGCTGCTACTGGTTACTGTTGCTACTGTTGCTATCACACTACTTTGCAACTGACACTTTGCTGCAGATACTAAATCTTTCAGGTGTGGTTGAATTGACAACTCAACTGCTAATACTTGAGAATATTCTTTGGCTTCCCCTTGTGTCAAATCAACAAATTCGGGTTGAATACTCTACGCTCGAAAATTGTTGCGATCCCCTATACTTGTGGGTTATCAGTTGTCGCCCACCGATCACCTTTCGTCGTTGCACCGGGGCACGTAAGAATCACTCCACGGAGGTGAGCGTGAGCGATGGCAATCTTCACGATTGAACCGGGGGGTAGCGGATTCTGCCCTTGGTCTCTGTACCGATCTTCTCAATGATCTCCTCCTCTGCGATGCTGGGGAGAACCTGGGATGTAAACCGACCGAACTGTGTCTGCTCAAACGGAATTTTTGTGTAGTCTGTTGTGAGACTGAGATAAAGCGGAATTCTGCTGCTCTGCCGCCTGCAACAGGCCACGGATCTGCTGCACTCCTCTGCCCGCTGATGAATTTGACAGCTAGATGGAGTCTGCGATCCTTGCGGTCGCAACCAAGTTGAGGATAGGCGTGCGGAATACCTCGATGTTGTCGTGATGAGAACGCCAACCGGATGCTGGAGGGCGCGGATGATGACGCGCACCCAAAGTCTCTCCGGTTTCCTGCTTGTCCCGATTGGTCCTTGGCGGGCTCTCGTGTGAGCCGGCCATGAAAACCTCCGCTGCAAGGCTGCAATTCTAACACTCGGAAGAAGAGCTAGACGGATCTGACACCGAGTGAGATGCAGCACACGGAGGTGTAGCAGGTTCAATGGTTGCCACCTGCGGCGAAGACGCTTGACGCGCGAGTGCATGACGCACCCAGTGCTGGATCGGTGAGAGACTGGATCGCTTGTTGCGATGTATGATGGGGAGCACAGTCGACGACGGAGTTGACGGTTGGCAAAGAAGAACTCCGCAGGAAATAGTGCGGAAGAATGCCGCCCCGCGAACTGGAAGCGCCTCGATGTCGAGAGGCGCCTCCCGAAGCCATGCCGAATCATCGGCGACGAAGACGAGTGTGCCGAACACGATCTCGTGGCCCAGGCACAAATCACCGCCGGAAAACATGGTGAAGAGGAAAAAATGAAAACTTGCCGGTAGTCACCTAGACGCCTGCCCCACGGTGGGCGCCAACTGTCGTGGATATAAGCCTGACAGTAGATGTGTAGGGTACAAAAGTAGAGGGCAGAGTCCTAGCTACGGCAAGTTTGTATGAGTTGAGGACCGTCTGTAGTGGAGATACCAACCCTACCTCTCAGTGCTCTGGAGCTTTAGTGTCGAGTGGAATATGAATGTTACAGAATGCGAACCCTTGTGCCAGAGCGGAGGGGTGGCTTATATAGAGTGTGTTGCCCCTCATAAGTGTCCAACCTTCAAGGGTGCTATAAGTGAGATTGAATGCATACGTTACAGGTAACGTATGCCATAAATGACATTAACTACAATAGTCTAACGACTGACCATTAGCCTCGCTGGAGTGGCTTCTGGTCTTCTATGTCGACTGGCTTCTGGTCTTCACCAAGTGGAATCAAGTCGTCGAGTATTAAGTAACCTTTCGAGTGGTTCTTTACCGAGTGATTCAGAGGTTGACCTAATCCAGTCAGTAAGTATGTTGTGATCCTTAAGCTAATAATGAGGTGCCCATGGGTAGGACTTATAGGTCAGACCTATGACCCTACCCTAGGGCTATAACCCCATCACATAGTAACATTTCAAGACAGTCAAACAAGGGAAACAATGCATGCACGCACTATTTAGATAAGACTAAAGGTACATATTTCGAAAAACATCTAAGAAGGTTGTCTACCTGGGGTGTCGTCAATTTCT
This sequence comes from Hordeum vulgare subsp. vulgare, assembly GCF_904849725.1. Classification (NCBI taxonomy): domain Eukaryota; kingdom Viridiplantae; phylum Streptophyta; class Magnoliopsida; order Poales; family Poaceae; genus Hordeum; species Hordeum vulgare. Next base: position 388,718,411 of record NC_058522.1, read on the forward strand.
TCCGACCAATCATCCCGTAAGAAAGAAAGGCAATCATTTCAACGGTGAGGCACATCACCGGAAGAAGCCTAACATCCCTACGGGTGATGAGTTATTGGCTATGGTCTATGATTTGGATCAAATAGTAATCTTTGGAAAGGGTTCTGGCGGTCAAACTGTTCCAAAATACGACGTTACCGGACACGTTCCCATGTGGAAAAAGAAATCTTTTATTTTGGGAGCTACCCTATTAGAAACACCTAGAGGTCCGGTCTTCAATTGACGTGATGCACATGACGAAGAATCCTTGCGTGAACCTACTAGACTTCCCGGGCGTGTATGGGAAGACAAAAGATACACCAGAAGCACGAGAGGAGCAGCAATGTATGAAGGACCCATAGGACAAGAAGGTTGATAAGGGCGTCAATACATAAGCAGCTACACTCTTACCAAAGCAGAGAAGGAAATATTTTTTGAATGTCTGAGCAGTATGAAGGTCCCTCTTGGCTTCTCGTCTAATATAAAGGGAATAATAAATATGGCAGAGAAAAAATTCCAGAACCTGAAGTCTCATAATTGCCACATGATTATGACGTAGTTGCTTCCGGTTGCATTGAGGGGGCTTCTATCAGAAAATGTTTGATTACCCATTGTGAAGCTATGTGCATTCCTCAATGCAATATCTTAGAAGGTAATCGATCGAGAACGTATGGAAAGGCTACAGAAGGATGTGGTCCAATTCTTGTCAGTTTTGAGTTGGTGTTCCCCCCATCCTTTTTCAATATTATGACGCATCTCCTGATTCACCTAGTCAATGAGATTTCCATTCTCGGTCCTGTGATTCTACACAATATGTTCCACTTCGAGAGGTTCATAGGAGTCTTAAAGAAATATGTTCATAACCGTGCTAGGCCAGAAGGATGCATCTCCATGGGCTATGGAACAGAGGAGGTCATTGGGTTCTTTGTAGACTTTCTTCCTGACCTTCAGCCGATTGCTATTCCTGAATCGTGGCATGAGGGGAGACTGAGTAGACAAGGCACGCTAGAAAAGAAAGCAGTGATTGATAACCCACAAGTATAGGGGATCGCAACAGTTTTAGAGGGTAGAGTATTCAACAAATTTTTTTTGATTCGACACAAGGGGAAGCCAAAGAATATTCTCGAGTATTAGCAGTTGAGTTGTCAATTCAACCACACCTGAAAGACTTAGTATCTGCAGCAAAGTTTCAGTAGCACAGTAGTGTCACAGTAACGGTAGCACCGGTAACAGTAGCAGTAGTGACAGCAGTAGCGGTAACAGTAGCAGCAGTGACAGTAGTAGTGGTAAAGTAACGTAGCAAGGACCAGAAGGAAAAGACTCGTAGGCATTGGATCGGTGATGGATAATTATGTAGGATGACATTCATCATGTAACAATTATAACATAGGGTTATATGTAACTAGCTCCAGTTCGTCAATGTAATGTAGGCATGTATTCCGTATTTAGTCATACGTGCTTATGGAAAAGAACTTGCATGACATCTATTGTCCATCCCTCCCATGGCAGCGGGGTCCTAATGGAAACTAAGGGATATTAAGGTCTCCTTTTAATAGAGAACCGGAACAAAGCATTAGCACTTAGTGAATACATGAACTCCTCATACTATGGTCATCTCCGGGAGTGGTTCCGACTATTGTCACTCCGGGGTTGCCGGGTCATAACACATAGTACGTGACTACAACTTGCAAGATAGGATCAAGAACACACATATATTGATGAAAACATAATAGGTTCATATCTGGAATAATGGCACTCGGGACCTAGTGACAAGCATTAAGCGTAGCAAAGTAGTAGCAACATCAATCTCAGAACATAGTGGATACTAGGGATCAAACCCCATCAAAACTAACTCGATTACATGATAGATCTCATCCAAGCCATCACCGTCCAGCAAGACTACGATGAGATTACTCACGAATGGTGAAGAGCATCATGGAATTGGCGATGAAGGATGGTTGGTGATGACGACGGCGTCGATTACCCCTCTTCGGAGCCCAGAACAGACTCCAGATCTGCCCTCCAGAGGAAGCACAGGTGGTGGTGGCGGCTCCGTGTCGTGAAATGCGATGAACTCTTCTCTCTTAATTTTTTCCAGGCAAGAGAGAATATATAGAGCTGGAATTGGAGGCCGCGGAGGCGCGAGGGCCTCACAAAGCCTACCAGGCCCGGCCAGGTTGGGGGGCCGGGCCTCCTGGGCTTGTGAGCTCCTGGCTCCGTGTCTCCAGGTGATTCTTGCGCCATTATTTTTATATATTCCACAAAAAATCCTCGTAAATTTCCACATTATTCCGAGAACTTTTATTTCTGTGCAAAAACAACACAATGGCAATTCTGTTGAAAACAGCGTCAGTCCGGGTTAGTTCCATTCAAATCATGCAAATTAGATTCCAAAACTAGGGCAAAAGAGTTTGGGAAAGTAGATACGATGGAGACGTATCAACTCCCCCAAGCTTAAAGCCTTGCTTGTCCTCAAGCAAATCAGTTGACAACCTAAAAGAGACAAAAGAAAAACTTTTATGAACTCTGTTTGATCTTGTTGTTGTAATTATGTCTAACTCATATTCAGATTTTTAGCAAGATCATAAGCTAACCACATAAGCAATGACATTTAGGTCTCATCGTGTACTCATATGAATGGCATAATCAACTAGCGAGCAATAATAATAAATTTCAAATGTCAACACTTCAATCGAAACAATATGAACAGATGGTATCTCGCTAGCCCTTTCTGAACCGCAAAACATAAATAGAGAGCACCTTCAAAGACCAAGGGCTTACTGAACATTGTAATTCATGGAAAAGAAGATCCTGTCACATTCATACTCAATATCAATTAATAGCAAAGCATAAAAATGATAGAGGTGCTCTCTAATTGGTGCCTTTTGATAAGGAGAGGATGACTCCACAGAAACGTAAATAGATAGGCCCTTCGCAGAGGGAAGCATTGATTTGCAGAGGTGCCAGAGCTCAAGCTTTTAAAACAAAGATACATAATTTTGAGTGGTATGCTCTCATTGTCAACGCGATGACCAAGAGTTTTCACCATCTTCCATGCTACACATACTATAGGTGGTTCCCAAACAGAAAAGTAAAGTTCTGACTCCCCCACCACCGATCAATCACACTCCACGACTAGCCGAATCCTCGGGTGTCGTCCATACCAACAACAATCCAGGGGGAGTTTTGTTTGCAATTATATTTTCGGTTTGAGCATGGAACTGGGCATTCCGATTACCGGCCCCTTTCTCGTGAGTGATAGTGAATAAACATGTATCAAGGATAACATGCCTAGCATGGAAGATACTGACCGCCCCTTGTCACCACATGAGCAGTTCGGGCATACAAAACAGATTATTACTTGAAGATTTAGAGAGTGGCACATGCAAATTTACTTGGAACGGCAGGTAGATACCGCAAATAGGTAGGTATGGTGGGCACATATGGAACAACTTTGGGTTTATGGAAGTGGATGCACAAGAAGTATTCACGCTTAGTACATGTCAAGGCTAGCAAAAGACTGGGAAGCGACCAACTAGAGAGCGACAACAGTCATCAATATGCATTGTAATTAACCAACATTGAGTTCAAGCATGAGTAGGACATAAATCACCATGAACATGAATATCATAGAGGCCAAGTCAAGCCACTTGAATCACTCAAAGGAGGATACCATCCTATCATACTACATCATAATCATCTTGAAATTCATGTTCGCATCCAAGACAAACCATTATAAGCTCCTAGCTAATTAAGCATGGCATCACAAACTATGATCTTTAAGTTGTCATTCCAAACATGTTTCTCTCATAACAAAGCTGAATTAGGAACGATGAGCTAGTCATATTTACAAAAACAAAATAGGTCAAGTTCACACCAGCTTTTCCAGGCTCAGTCACTTCATATAGCGTCATTATTGCCTTCACTTGCACGACCGAATGATGTGAATAATAATGAGAGTGTTCGTGCATTGGACTAAGCTGGAATCTGCAAGCAAAGAGAGAGGAGATGAGAAAGTAATATGGCTCTTTGATGGATAAACAATATGCATGTGAGAGCCACTAAACATTTTAACCATGGTCTTCTACCTTGACCCAAAGAAAAAGAAAACTATTTACACGGGAAAGCTCCCAACAAACAAAATAAGAACGGGAAATCTTTTTGGGTTTTCTTTTCTTTAAATATCACTAAGCAAGCTGGAAAGCAAACTTACAACTAATTTTTTTATTTTTCTCAAATTAAACAAACACACGAGAAGAAAGTGAGAATAAGAAATAAACTAGCATGGATGATACAATGGCAAGGTGTGAACACCGACTAGCAAAATGAAAGTGTGAGCATGAATATAAAGTCGGTGAGAAACGCGTACTCCCAAAGGCTTAGGCTTTTGGTCTAAGTTGGTTTACTCCCACGAAGGGAAGGAACCGTCTCTGGGTTACTCCGGAGTGTACTGAGGGTGCCACTGCTGGGTGATCTCCTCTGGCTCCCACTGATAAACTGGCGTCTGGTACTCGACTGGTAGCTCGGGAACGGGCGCGTGTGGTGGCGCTATGCCCCAATATGCATGGATGTCCGAGGGCATAATAATGTACATGCCTAGATGAAGATTGAACAAAGAAGGAGCTGGCAAAGTAATAGAGTCACGAGTACCCTGGCTAAATACCAAGTTAGAAATCATCCTCTTATTTATATCTTTATCAAGAAAGTCATGGCGAACCATGCAATTATAATCTAAATATCTCGCAGGAAGAAGCATCTCTTCTTCCTCGTACAGTCTAATAGGTATCTCAAAATGTTTAGCAAGACGGGTAGCATAGATACCTCCATAAATAGTGCCTTTAGTACGGTTCGTGTTCAACCGTTGAGCCACTATAGAGCCCAAGCTATAAGTTTTATGTTTATAAAGAGCCTCGTGCAAAACCGCAACATCTGGGGAGCTAAGAGCCCCAGCTTTCCCACTGCCAATCAAACATTTTCCCACAAATAATGAGAGATACCAAGCACAGGAAAATGTATGCTAGCAACTCTAGCGCAAGACACTCCTCTCTCCTCTCCCACAGCAATAGTATCAATGAAAGACTCCAAGTCCCGTGGACGAGGTTCATGAATATCCCCAACATAAGGTAAATTGCAAACATTGCAAAAATTCTGAAGTGACATGCGCTGGGGGATATCATATAACTTGAACTCAACCATAGGAGGACTCTTCGTTGGATAGAAATTAAAGCTTTGCATGAAAATATTAGTGAGGAGGAGGTATTGTGGACACTTATCTTCGAAAAATGCGGTAAGGCCTGCGTTCTCCACCAAGTAATAAAAATCCTCATAAAGACCGGCGGCACGTAAGAACACATCGCTTGGCCACTCGCACGCTCGAACTTCTGCAACTCGGGGGACCGGATACTTGGGTTTCTTCTTCTCATTTTCACCTTCCTTGGGGTCACGGCTTGAAGAGCCTCTTAGGAACCTCCTCATCTTTTCCTTTTTCTTTCTCTGAAATTTTCTGAAATTTTTAGTGACTCAAAAGAAAAGTGAACGAGGCTCAACAAAACTCATAGCAACTACTCCTACAAGTGCCGAGAGGCCATATCATGCATCCAAACTACTTGGGACCAACTAAAATGAACATGCAAAGCTCAAGAACAGGGTCACGAAGACAGCAAAAATACCCAACGAATAAAGCACTAGAGCAAAAACTAATTGGACCAATGGAGGAGTCACATACCAAGGAACAACTCCCCAAAACAGTTTGGTGAATGCGGCTTTGCACAAGTAGATCGAAAAGTGCAGCAAGAGGAGCAAGAACACGGGTTTGAGCTGTGGAATGATTTTTTCTGGAGGTAGAAGAGGGAGATGGGAGCTAGAATATGTGGAGGGGGCCACGTGGGACTCAGAAGCCTGCCAGGCCCGACCAGTGGGGGGGGCTCCTCGGTTTGTGGCCCACTGGTGCTTCCGCGTGACTAGCTTCCTATCTCAGAAATTTTCAAAAATTCCAGAAAAAATCATACTTGAATTTCAAGGCATTTGAAGAACTTTTATTTTCGGGACACTTCTCTAAGGGACGGCGAAAGCAAAAAACCAGAAAATAAAGCTAATTTTATCATTTTTCTTCTAGGCAACAGAAAGTAAAAGTTGGGAGCAGAGGGTTGTGACTCCTAGGTTCATCCATCTCATGGTCATCAAAAGAAATCCGTCAATGAGGTTGATCAAGTCTCCTTGACAAACTTTTTTTGTATCACATAAAACCGGAGAATTTTTGAATAATCACTAGGTTACCTCAACGGGGATGTGCATATCCCCAACAAGTAAATCATACTTCATCTTGACTGTAGGTATAGGGCATTCAAAGGTTCCAGTAAGAATTGATGAAGATTTTTCAATAGCATTGATGTAATGAACTCGATATTGTTTCTTCGAAAGTGCACCGTATGCTCATTAGCATTAACATGGAAAGTGACGTTGCCTTTGTTGCAATCAATAACAGCCCCTGCAGTGTTTAAAAAGGGTCTTCCAAGGATGAACTCCATGGCATCATCCTCGGGAATATCCATAATAACAAAGTCCATTAAGATGGTAACGTTAGCAACCACAACAGGCACATCCTCGCAAATGCCGATAGGAAAAGCAGTTGATTTGTCGGCCATTTGCAAAGACATTTTAGTAGGTGTCAACTTATCCAATTCAAGTCTATGATATAAAGAGAGAGGCATAACACTAACAAAGGCTCCAAGATCGCATAAAGCAATTCTAACATAATTTCCTTTAATGGAGCAAGGTATAGTGGGCATTCCGGGATCACCTTGTTTCTTAGGAGTCCCACCCTTAAAAGTCTAGTTGGCAAGCATGGTGGAAATCTCAACCTCAGGTATCTTCCTTTTATTAGTCACAATATTTTTCATGTACTTAGCATAAGGAGACATTTTGAGCATATCTATCAAACGCATTTGCAAAAAGACAGGTCTAATCATTTCAACAAAGCGCTCAAAATCCTCATCATCCGTTTTCTTGGATGGTTTGGGAGGAAAGGGCATGGGTTTCTGAACCCATGGTTCTCTTTCTTTACCATGCTTCCTAGCAATAAAGTCGTTCTTATCATATCTCTTGTTCTTAGGTTGTGGGTTATCAAGATCAACAACAGGTTCGATCTCCACATCCTTATCATTACTAGGTTGAGCATCATCATGAACACCACTATCAATATTATCACTAGGCTGATGTTCATCACCAGATTGTGTTTCGGCATCAGAAACAGAGACATCATTTGGATTATCAGGTGTAACAGCAACAGGTTTGCTAGGGTGCAAGTTCCTATCATCTTTATTTTTCTTCCTATTACCAGGATGACTAGGTGCCTCAGTGTTAACTCCTTGAGAATCTTGTTCAATTCTCTTAGGATGGCCCTCACGATACAAAGGTTCCTGAGTCATTCTACCACATCTAGTGACGACTCTAACATAATTGTCATTCAACTCATTGAGCAAGTCATTTTGAGCCTTAAGTACTTGTTCTACTTGACTAGTGACCATAGAGGCATGATTACTCAAAAGCTTAAGATCATTGACATTTCTATCCACACAAGCACTTATATGACTAATCATACGAGCATTTTGTTCCAATTGTCTGCTAACATAATCATTGAAACTTTCTTGTTTGGCAACGAAGTTATCAAATTGATCTAAGCATAAGCTAGCAGGTTTACCATAAGGAATATCACTCTCATTGAATCTACGAAGAGAATTTACCTCTACTACCCGCGTCGGGTTATCAAGACCATGTATTTCTTTGATAGGTGGTAGATTCTTAACATCTTCAGATTTAATACCTTCCTCTTGCATATATTTCTTGGCTTCTTGCATATCTTCAGGACTGAGGAATAGAGTACCTCTTTTCTTCAAAATTGGCTTCGGAGGTGGTTCGGGAATAGTCCAAGTATTATCATTGCTCAAGATATTGTTCAATAGAATTTCAGCTTGTTCCACAGTTCTTTCCATGAAAACACAACCAGCACAACTATCTAGGTGGTCCCTAGAAACATCGGTTAGTCCATTATAAAAGATATCAACTATTTCATTTTTTTCAAGAGGGTGATCAGGCGAAGCATTCAGTAACTGGACAAGCCTCCCCAAGCTTGTGGGAGACTCTCTTCTTCAACTTGCACAAAGTTATATATATCCTTCAAGGCAGCTTGTTTCTTATGGGCAGGAAAATATTTCTCAGAGAAGTGGTATATCATATCCTGGGGACTACGCACACAACCGGGAGCAACAGAAGTAAACCAAGTCTTAGCATCACCTTTTAGCGAGAAAGGAAACAACTTAAGGATATAGTAATGGCGAATTTTTTCCTCACTCATGAATTGGGTGGCTATATCATTCAGCTTAGTAAAATGTGCTATAATCATTTCAGACTCATAACCGTGAAAAGGATTAGCTTCTACCAAAGTGATCAACTCAGGATCAACAGAGAATTCATAATCCTTATCGGTAACAAAGATGGGTGAAGTAGCAAACTTAGGATCGTATTTCAGTCTAGCATTCAGAGATTTTTCTTTTCATTTGCGCAATAAATTCTCAAGATCATAGCTATCCTTACAAGGAGAAAAGTCTTCAGCTACCTCTCCCTCCATAACATAACCCTCAGGTATATTAGGCAATTCATATCTAGGAGAGCTAGTTCTAACAGGTGGAACAACAGGTTCCACTTCAATAATTTCACCAGTTTAGAAGTATCATCACATTCAGCAGCAACTCTACCAATTTGGGCATCACGAAATGCACCAAGTGGCAAAGCAGTATCAAGCAAAGCATCATCATAAGCATCATGGATAGAATAAGTAGCATCATCAAGCACATGTGACACATCATAATTTCTAGTAGGTGGTGGTGTCGCAAACTTACTCATAACTGAAGGTGAATCAAGTGTAGAGCTAGATGGCAGTTCCTTACCTGTCCTCGTAGTTGAGGGCAAGACTTTAGTTTTTGGATCTCTCGGATTCCTCATAGTGATCAACAGACGTAAATCCCAAGTGACTCAGAGAATAGAGTTATGCCTCCCCGGCGACGGCGCCAGAAAATAGTCTTGATAACCCACAAGTATAGGGGATCGCAACAGTTTTTGAGGGTAGAGTTCAACCCAAATTTGTTGATTCGACACAAGGGGAAGCCAAAGAATATTCTCGAGTATTTGCAGTTGAGTTGTCAATTTAACCGCACTTGAAAGACTTAGTATCTGCAGCAAAGTTTCAGTAGCAAAGTAGTGTGACACTAACGGTAGCAGTGGTAACAGTAGGAGTAGTGACAGCAGTAGTGGTAACAGTAGCAGCAGTGACAACAGTAGCAGTAAAGTAACGTAGCAAGGACCAGTAGGAAAATAATCGTAAGCATTGGATCGGTGATGGATAATTATGTCGGATGACATTCATCATGTAACAGCTATAACATAGGGTGATATGTAACTAGCTCCAGTTCGTCAATGTTATGTAAGCATGTATTCTGTATTTAGTTATACATGCTTATGGAAAAGAACTTGCATGACATCTATTGTCCATCCCTCCCGCGGCAGCGGGGTCCTAATGAAAACTAAGGGATATTAAGGTCTCCTTTTAATAGAGAACCGGAACAAAGCATTAGCACTTAGTGAATACATGAACTCCTCATACTATGGTCATCTCCGGGAGTGGTTCTGGCTATTGTCACTCTGGGGTTACTGGGTCATAACACATAGTAGGTGACTACAACTTGCAAGATAGGATCAAGAACACATATATCTTGATGAAAACATAATAGGTTCGGCTCCGACATCATGGCAGTCGGGCCCTAGTGACAAGCATTAAGCATAGCAAAGTAGTAGCAACATCATTCTTAGAACATAGTGGATAGTAGGGATCAAACCCCATCAAAACTAACTCAATTACATGATAGTTCTCATCCAACCCATCACCGTCCAACAAGCCTACGATGAGATTACTCACAAACGGTGAAGAGCATCATGGAGTTGGCGATGAAGGATGGTTGGTGATGACGACGGCGTCGATTTCCCCTCTCCGGAGCCCAGAATGGACTCTAGATCTGCCCTCCAGAGGAAGAATAGGTGGTGGCGGCGGCTCCGTGTCGTGAAACGCGATGAACTCTTCTCTCTTAATTTTTTCCAGGCAAGAGAGAATATATAGAGCTGGAATTGGAGGCTGCGGAGCCACGAGGGCCTCACAAGCCTGCCAGGCCCGGCTAGGGGGTGGGGCGATGGGCCTCCTCGGCTTGTGAGCTCCTGGCTCCATGTCTCCACGTGATTCTTGCGCCAGTATTTTTTATATATTCCACAGAAAATCCTCGTAAATTTCCAGGTCATTCTGAGAACTTTTATTTCTGTGCAAAAACAATACCATGGCAATTCTACTGAAAACAACGTCAGTCCGGGTTAATTCCATTCAAATCATGCAAATTAGAGTCCAAAACAAGGGCAAAAGAGTTTGGAAAAGTAGATATGATGGAGACGTATCAGTGATATTCAGGGACGAGCATTCTTTCACTCAAGCACACTACACAGTTCTAAAAAGTTCCACCTTCGTGGCTTCGTATATCGAGGAACACAAGAATTTTGTACGCTCCGAGTTCCCGCGGAAGGCTATCTCCCGGATTGAAGAAAAACACATGGATACTTCCCGGGAGTTGGTTGCAAGCACGTCTCATGAATGAATACACTATTGGAGATCAACTCTACTTGTTGGCTGCGCCACCTTCTTCGACTGTATTACATTTCCAAGGGTACGAGATAAACGGGAATACATTTTATACGATTGCCCAAGATAAAAAGAGCACCAACCAAAACAGTGGTGTCCACTATGATGCAACAGACGAGAATGGGAAAAAGGACACATACTATGGTTACATAGAGGAGATACGGTAACTTGACTATGGACCTACTTTTAAGGTCCCTTTGTTTTGGTGTAGTTGGGTGAACATGAATGGAGAAGGGGTAAAGGTAGACCAGTTGTACGGAATGACAACAATTGATCTCAATAATCTTGGTTACAGAGACGAGCCATTCGTCCTAGCCAATGATGTGGCTCAGGTTTTCTACGTGAAAGACATGTCCTCCAAACCAAAAAAATAAGCAAATGAATAAGACACACAATGAGCTAAAGTGTCACATAGTTCTTTCAGGGAAAAGAAACATCGTGGGCATCGAGGACAAGACAGACATGTCAGCAGTTTATAATTAGTTTGATGAAATTCCGCCCTTCATAGTGAGAATTGACCCAAGCATCCTGTTAAATAAGGAAGATGCTCCATGGTTACGACCAAAGCAATCATAGGCAAGGGATCTAAATATAAATCTATGTAATGTATTAAACTTTATGTGATGTGTACTAATGTGTTAAGCTTTGAAAGAGATTGTCCGTGTTGTACACGAAGTGCATCCAGTTTTTGTCGTAACCCTCTCAACTTTTTAGCACATCCTATGTGGGTGAAATGATGATACAATTCCAACTTTCAACATTTTCAGAGTTCATTTGTAGTGCTTTTCAATTTCAGGGTCAATTAGCTCAAAAATATAAGTAAACGCATGACAAATACCAAATAACGTCTGAAATTGTTGAAAATTGATGATGTGCCTTTGAATGGTGAATATTGAACACACAAAAAGTCTGGAGTTCAAATAATTTCAGAAAAATGAAATTTCTTTGTAACACATGAGTTTTAGGTCGAAACCCTCATACTTCGAATGGTATTGTACGTTTTGTACATGAAGTGCATCCAGTTTTTATCGTAACCCTCTCAACTTTTTAGCATATGCTATGTGGGTCAAATGATGATACCATGCCAACTTTCAACATTTTCAGAGTTCATTCGTAGTGCTTTTCAATTTCAGGGTCAATTAGCTCAAAAAAAACAAGTAAATGCATGAAAAATACCAAATGAAGTCTGAAATTGTTCAAAATTGATGATGTGCCTTTGAATGTAGCATTTTGAACACACAAAAAGTCCAGAGTTCAAATAAGTTCAAAAAATGAAATCCCTTTGTAACACATGAGTTTTCGTTCGAGACCCTAATACTTCGAAAGAGATTGTCTGTTTTGTACACGAAGTGCATCCAGTTTTTGTCATAACCCTCTCAACTTTTTAGCACATGCTATGTGGGTGAAATGACGATACCATGCCAACTTTCAACCTTTTCAGAGTTCATTTGTAGTGCTTTTCAATTTCAGGGTCAATTAGCTCAAAAAAATTAAGTAAATGCATGAAAAATAACAAATGAAGTCAGAAATTGTTGAAAATTTATGATGTCCCTTTGAATGGTGCATTTTGAACACACAAAAAGTCTGGAGTTCAAATAAGTTCAAAAAAATGAAATCCCTTTGTAACACATGAGTTTTCGTTCAAAACCCTCATACTTCGAAAGAGATTGTCTGTTTTGTACACGAAGTGCATCCAGTTTTTGTCGTAACCTTCTCAACTTTTTATCACATGAAATGTGGGTGAAATGATGATACCATGCGAAATTTCAACCTTTTAGAGTTCATTTCTAGTGCTTTTCAATTTCAGGGTCAATTAGCTTAAAAAAATTTAGTAAATGCATGAAAAATACCAAATGAAGTCAGAAATTGTTGAAAATTTATGATGTGCCTTTGAATGGTGCATTTTGAACACACAATAAGTCTGGAGTTCAAATAAGTTCAAAAAATTAAATCCCTTTGTACCACATGAGTTTTCGTTCAAAACCCTGATATTTCGAAAGAGATTGTCCGTTTTGTACACGAAGTGCATCCAGTTTTTGTCGTACCCCTATCAACTTTTTAGCACATACTATGTGGGTGACATGATCATACCATGCCAACTTTCAACCTTTTCAGAGTTCATTTGTAGTGCTTTTCAATTTTATGGTCAATTAGCTAAAAAAAAGTAAATGCATGAAAAATAGCAAATGGAGTCAGAATTCTTGAAAATGTATGATGTGCCTTTGTATGGTGCATTTTGAACACACAAAAAGTATAGAGTTCAAATAAGTTCAAAAAAATGAAAACCATTTGTAACAGATGAGTTTTCGTTCGGAACCGTGAGAGTTCAAGAGAGATTGTCCGTTTTGTACACGAAGTGCATCCAGTTTTTGTCGTAACCCTCTCAACTTTTTAGCACATGCTATGTGGGTGAAATGATGATACCATTGCAACTTTCTACCTTTTTAGAGTTCATTTATAGTGCTTTTCAATTTCAGGGTCAATTACCTCAAAAAATAAGTAAATGCATGAAAAATACCAAATGAAGTTAGAAAATGTTGAAACTTTATGATGTCAACTAAAAAGAATCAACTAAAACATTAACTAAAAATAATGAACTAAAATTATCAAAGTGTTTATTTATTAAAAAGATCAAGTAAAACATTAACTAAAAAGAAACAAAAAATATCAACTCAAAAGAATTTTTATAAAGTTTTTTTGTGAAAATATTTAATAGAAACTAAAATAAAATAGAAAAATAATCTTTAATAGCAAATAATTAAAACATAAACTAGGACCAAAAATTTTTAAAGTAAAAAAAAAATAAAATGCCGCCTATTGGTCCATCACGGCCTACATACGACTAGAAACCCTACAAGAAAGGTGGGGCCACGATGCAGGCCCTCGGGTCCAATAGGCCCAACAGGTAGAGAGAGGAACGTTAGGCCTATAGGCCTACTTTAGAGAGGAGCTCGAAGGAGGTGCCGCGACGGGGTTTATAAACCACAACGAGCGCCCCTCGCTTGGCGAGGTGGGACTAAACTCCCACCACCCCGCGCCAGTGCCAGCCCCAGGACTGTAGTCCCGGTTTGGGGCTCGAACCGGGACTAAAGACCCCCACCGCCTTTCAGCCTGCCGAAAAAGGGCATTTAGTCCCGGTTGGTGGCTCCAACCGGGACTTAAGGGTGGTCTTTAGTCCTACTTGGAGCCCCAAACCGGGACTAAAGCTCCAACTATATATACTGCTCGACGAATCCTCCAAATCCAAATCGCCAATTCGTTCTTCTTCCTCCTCTCGCTTGGAGACCACACCGGACGACCACCTCGACGCTGCCAGGCTACGCACTGTTGCCATCGCAGACGCCCTGCCATCCTCCTCTCCGGCACGGACCTCCTCGCACGCCCTCCTCCCCATCGCTGGTGCCTCTCCTCCCCGCCTCTAGCGTCCTCCTCCGTCTCCGGCAGCCATCCCTGCCACTGGCTGGTGAGCCTCTCCTCTCGATCGATACTATACTTGTCGTTTCTTCTTCACATGATAACCTACAAGGAATCAAAGAAAACCCCAAGGAATCCAATGGTGGCATTAATTTTATCACCCTTGGTAAAATGTCCTTTTATGTTAAGTTTCCCACTCGTATTTATCTGTTAATATTTTAGAACTATTCGCAAAAGTTTGATGAATTTTGACATTTGCAAAAGTTAGTTATTTACAATTAATTAGTATATATATGTAGACAATAGATTCTCTTAGTCCTTTAATAATGGATTTATCAAGAATGCCATATTGTGTATGTGCACAAGTTGATCCAATTTTTTTCTGATCTCATCTATGTAACCTAGCTAGCTAGCTTCTATATGTCACGTTGTGTGTCAAAGTATTGAAGAAAGACATGGCTTCAGCATTACCTGGAAGTAATAGGTGCATGATGCTATGAAGCTCTCGAAAGTTGTTTTGGAAAGGAGTTCCTGATAGGATAATTCATTTTTGGGTACGAAGTTCAGCAAAGTCCTTCCAAATAGCAATATTCGGATGGCTCTTTTTGAATTGCGTACCAAAAAGCTAATTATCCTATTCGAGATTCCGTTACAAAACAACTTTGTTGAGCTTCATAGCATCATGCGCCTATTACTACTAGGTAATGACGAAGTCATGGTTTTCTTGAATCCTTTGACACTAGAAAATGGGCATATAGAAGGGTAGATGAGATAAGGAAAAATATGGACCATTTTCTGCACATCCAGAATGTCGCCATTTTGTTAAATCCCTTAAAGGTTAAGAGAATCCATTAAACATATTTTAGAGTATAGATTCACTCATTTTACTCTATATGTAGTTTTCTGATGAAATCTTTAAAAGGTCTTATATTTTGGAACGGATGGAGTACAAGTTCAGAAAATTTTATTAAATAGTAGGAATTTAAATAGTAGGATATACGATGCCCGGCCCGCATCCTCCTCGTCAACTCGGTGGCGACCACCTGCTTCATAGGCGCCAACATGTGCAGGACTGGGCTCCGCCGGGCTGTCACTGGGAGGAGTTACCTTCCGGGGAGCGCAGCTTGGTGAGGAACCGGGCTCCCGTCGTTGACTCAGAGTTTCTTTGGTGGCGGTCGTGGGGGCCACTTTGGTGCCGAGGGTGCCGACCCCCGAGGAGGAGGTACGTCGACGTGTCAGGGAGGAGGATGAGCACGTTCGTCGCTACATGTAGGTGTTGGATGTCAGGTCCTCCAATACCTACAAGGTTCTTTAGGGATCTCACCCGAGTTATGATCCAATGATGGTCCCTGCTCTTTGGGTGTCCAGCGCCCGCTCCTCACTACGGCGACGGCTCTTTGTTGGTTGATCAGTTATACATTATTCGAGAGATGTATTATTGATGTATTCTAGATTATGTATTCGATAATATTAAGTGGATTATTCAATGATGCATTAATTAAGTGGATTATTCGATGTATATATAAGCGGGAGTGTTAGTTTTTAGTTAATTTAGTTTTCTATATTTAATTAATTTGCAGATACTATGGATCCAATACACGGCAGATACGAATATCAGGAAGACGTGATGCATGCTGTCATCCGCGGGGATGACTTTATTGTTGGCGATGTCACCAATTAGTTTCTGAACAAGTACGGCAAGGGAGATGAGTCTCTCAACACAGGGGTAGAAGCTCCGACGAGGTAAACGCCCACGCTCGGGAGAGGGAGGACTCGGTGGCTCCAATGAGGAAGAAGCCGATGAGGGAGAAGCCGACGGCTCCATCGAGGTGCATATATATATATATTAATAAATTAATCCTCTGTTGTCTATATACATATATTAACACTCTTTCTTTTAGCCTCCGGATCGAGCAAAACTTCAGTACAGACGAAACGAGGCGCAACCAAGAAGATCGATGACGGTGAGAGGTACAGGTTCGAAAGAGTCTCAAATGTCGGGCAACCAATTGCTCCCACAGATGTAAAGCAGAAGTTTGTGAAGGCATGCGGAGTTCTTGTTAGGGACCACGTACCTATCACCACTCGAGAATGGATTAAGCCAAGGGAGGAAGGAGTCTCATATGTTGGCACAGTAGCCAAAGAAAACCTTTGGAGAAAACTCATGATTCATTTCACCCCGCCGACGCCAGAAGTGGATCCAGATGAGGAGGAACCAAATGAGGAGGAAATGAAGAGGCGAAAAGAGGCCCTAGAGAAAAAAGTCAAGGAGTGGGCTCTTAAGAAGATGGCCGATTTATTCATGGGCTGGAAGAAAAGATTGCACCAGGAATTTATCTTGCTAGATAAGACTCCAGATTTCGATAACGGCTATGAGAAGATAAAAGACTACTCGGCCGAATTTGTGGCGTACTAGAAATCAGAGTACGCCTTGAAAAGCTCTGCAACAAATAAGAGGAATGCACGTATGAAGAAGAACCACCATGATATGGGCCTGCTGGCTACGCCGGTAACATGGCTAAGTGGGAAGCACTTGAGGCACCATTTCTAGCTAACAATATCACTCCAGAGCCCTTAACATTGATCGAACGTTCAAGAAACTAGTTTTACGGGCATGGGGGCATGTTGGACGCAGAAGGGAAGGCAATATGTAACCAAAGACAAAAATATAATCCCCTACTACCCATCGAGAACATTAGAAGTGCAGTAAAGGATGTTGAAGAGGGACTATTCATTTCCGATAGAGAGAACGACGAGCTCTCACGCGCCCTTGAGAATGATGAACACAAAGGACGAGCACGAGGCTTACCAGGCTCCCCGCCATGGATGCTTGCTTTTTCCAAGGAAAGGAAGAGATTTCACGATAGAAGCCATCGGAGGAGAAATGAAAAGGAGGTAGCTCAGAAAGCGGCTTCTGCAGACCGGCTGCGTAATGTAGAAGAAGCAATAAATTGGCTGCACGAGGATCAAATCGACGGTCAACTAGGTAGCGGCCAATCTCAGCGGCTCATGATAGAAGTTGCATCGAATCGTAAAAGCAGTGTCACTTCCACGCAGCTCCAGGATGATGGTGATGATGATGCACTGACGACATCTCCTCCTCGTCGCTACCCAGTGGATGATATCACAGAGATCACACCTTGTGAGCTAAAGGTGAAACTTGCTAACTTAAGATTGATGGTGCCGGTCGGCATGGCTGTACCTATTGGACATAATCCAAATTGGCATTGCTCTCCGGTCCGAAAAGGGTACGCTGATGTCGCGGTGGATGAAGTGATGAAAGAATATGAGGAGCTGAAGCTGGACTACCCTGCATGTGAAGATAGGGATTTGACTAAACTTGGAGAAGTCAAGAAACAAACCGTTGTATAGCCAAAGGAGCAGATCTTGCTTCCAAATTGGCCACCAAGGCCACCGACTCCTCAGAGCAGCAATCCTTCTTCGCTTCCACCTGACCAGTCTCCAATGCAACCGTCGTCTTCGCCGCCTCACCAGCCTCTAGCGCAGCCATCTCCACCGCCACATCAGCCTTTTCCACCGCCCCGTCAGTTATTTTCGTCCATTGAGGATAGGAGAAAAAAGCGGAAACGTAACACCGCAAATGGTGGCGTCAGAAAGGGGTTCCGATCACCGAAACTTAAGTTGTTGTCCCTCCCAAAAGTACCTCATAAGGATATGGAGATGAGACCTTGGGGCTATAGTGGAGCGGAAATAAGAAGAGGGCAGACGCCCAGTATCAAAGTGGATGGGTGACAGGGCTAACAAGAAGAAGCCGAAAGAGCTAGAGTTCCCAGTCACCCCAGAAGATCACGCCGCGTGCGTGAAAATGCTGAATACCCTTGCAGATCCCCCACCACCATTGCCAGCAGACTATGAACGCTCTATTCTTAAGTCGGCTGAGGCAAAAAAGGAGTAGTTGAAGAGTAGTACATCGAGTGGGAAATCAGTTGCCCAGCTCGGACAACAGGAAAAGCAATCGTGCCCCCCGCTCAAAGTGTATTCCGATACAAAGGTGTGCTCGAGTGTAGCTGCAGTCGAGCAGAGGAATGATGAAACAGCTGCTATCGATCCACAGTTTGTTGCACTATACGGAGAAGCGGCCAAGGCTCATGGCATGTCTATTGATCAGTACTTAAAACATATACAGGAATTCGTTTACTTAACATAGATGTACTGGCACGGGTCTCCTGTCGTTAAACCTGAGTTAGTCAACGAGCTAGCAACAAAAATGTAAAGAGTGCATTACTCGTACAGCGAGCATGTGCTGAACAACAAAGCTGGATATACTGTGCATATAAAAACGAGCATTATGGGCATTGAGAATGCGTGCTAATGATTGAATTCGACGAATTATTTAAGTTATACAAACAAGACGCCCTCGACAAATCTATCATAAGTGCCTATTGTTTGTAAGTAATATTAATTTATGTCATTAAGTCTGACTCAGATCATCCATTGCATGTATAATCTTACTCATCACTATATTAATTTTACAGAATGAAGATTCTCGAATGCAAAAGAGGACGAATCTATGACATTGGGTTCATTGACCCATATTTCATTGATGATAAAAGTCTCAGATTGGATCCCCGTGAGACAGAGAATAACTTCGTACAAGGGTTAAGGTTTTCCGCTACCAAAAGGGAAATACTATTTCCTTACAACTTCAAGTGCGTGTTACTACACACATTCTATTTTCGCTTACTCGATGAGTTTTCGTTCAAAACCCTGATACTTTGAAAGAGATTGTCCGTTTTGTATACAAAGTGCATTCAGTTTTTGTCGTAACCCTCTCAAGTTTTTAGCGCATGCTATATGGGTGAAATGATGATACCATGCCAACTTTCAACATTTTTAGAGTTCATTTGTAGTGCTTTTTAATTTCAGGGTCAATTAGCTCAAAAAAATAAGTAAATGCATGAAAAATACCATAGAAGTTTGAAATTGTTGAAAATTGATGATGTGCCTTTGAATGGTGCATTTTGAACACACAAAAAGTCTGGAGTTCAAATAAGTTCAAAAAAATGAAATCCCTTTGTAACACATGAGTTTTCGTTCGAAATCCTGATGATTCGAAAGAGATTGTTCGTTTTGTACACGAAGTGCATCTAGTTTTTGTCGTAACCCTCTCAACTTTTTAGCACATGCTATGTGGGTGATAATACCATGATGATACGTCTCCGTCGTATCTACTTTTCCAAACTCTTTTGCCCTTGTTTTGGACTCTAATTTGCATGATTTGAATGGAACTAACCCGGACTAACGTTGTTTTCAGCAGAATTCCCATGGTGTTGTTTTTGCACAGAAATAAAAGTTCTCGGAATGACCTGGAAATTTACGAGGATTTTTGTGGAATATATAAAAAAATACTAGTGCAAGAATCAACCGGAGAAGTGGAGCATGGAGCCCACAAGCCCACCAGGCGCGGCCCCCTTGGCCGCAACTAATAGGCTTGTGGGGCCCACGGAGCGCCACCGCCTCCAATTCCAACTCTATTTAGTCCCTTCCGTTCGGAAAAAAATCAAGGAGAAGAGTTCATCGCGTTTTACGATACGGAGGCGCCGCCACCTCCTGTTCTTCCTCTGGAGGACAGATCTGGAGTCCGTTCTAGGCTCCGGAGAGGGGAGATCGTCGCCATCGTCATCACCAACCTTCCTTCATCGCCAATTCCATGATGCTCTTCACCGTTCGTGAGTAATCTCATCGTAGGCTTGCTGGACGGCGATGTGTTGGATGAGATCTATCATGTAATCGAGTTAGTTTTGACGGGGATTGATCCCTAGTATCCACTATGTTCTGGGATTGATGTTGCTACTACTTTGCCATGCTTAATGCTTGTCACTAGGGCCCGAGTGCCATGATTTCAGATCTGAACCTATTATGTTGACTCCAATATATGTGTGTTCTTGATCCTATCTTGCAAGTTGTAGTCACCTACTATGTGTTATGACCCGGCAACCCCGGAGTGACAATAGCCGGAACCACTCCCGGAGATGACCATAGTATGAGGAGTTCATGTATTGACCAAGTGCTAATGCGTTGTTCCGGTTCTCTATTAAAAGGAGAACCTTAATATCCCGTAGTTTCCATTAGGACCCCGCTGCCATAGGAGGGATGGACAATAGATGTCATGCAAGTTCTTTTCCCTAAGCACGTATGACTATATACGGAATACATGCCTATATTACATTGACGAACTGGACCTAGTTACATATCTCTCCGTGTTATAACTGTTGCATGATGAATACCATTCGGCATAATCATCCATCACCGATCCAATGCCTATGAGTTTTTCCTAATGGTCCTTGCTATGTTACTTTGCTGCTGCTGCTATCACTGCTGCTATTGTTACTGCTGCTATTGTTACTGCTACTGTTGTCACTGCTGCTACTATTACCGTTGCTACTGTTGCTATCACACTACTCTGCTACTGATACTTTTCTGCAGATACTAAGTCTTTCAGGTGTGGTTGAATTGACAACTCAACTGCTAGTACTTGAGAATATTCTTTGGCTTCCCCTTGTGTCGAATCAACAAATTTGGGTTGAATACTCTACCCTTTAAAAACTGTTGCGATCCCTGATACTTGTGGGTTATCTAGACCTTTTTCTGGCGCCATTGCCGGGGAGGCATAGCTCTATTCTTTGAGTCATTTGGGATTTACGTCTGTTGATCACTATGAGGAATCTGAAAGATCCGAAAACTAAAGTCTTTCCCTCAACTACAACGACAGGTAAGGAACTGCCATCTAGCTCTGCACTTGATTCACCTTTAGTTATGAGTAAGTTTGCGACACCACCTCCTGCTAGAAATTTTGATATGTCGCCTGTGCTTGATGATGCTACTTCTGCTATCCATCATGCTTGCGATGATGCTATGCTTGATACTGTTTTGCCACTAGGTGCATTCCTTGATGCACAAATTGCTAGAGTTGCTGCTAGATGTGACGATACTTCTGAAACTGCTGAGATTATTGAAGTAGAACCTGCTATTTCACCTGTTAGAACTAGCTCTCCTAGATATGAATTGCCTGATATGCCTGAGGGTTATGTTATGGAGGGAGAGATAGCTGAGGACTTTCTTGCTTGTAAGGATAGCTATAATGTTGAGAAATTACTATGCAAGTGGAAAGAAAAATCTTTGAACGCTAGGATGAAATACGACCCGAAGTTTGCTACTTCGCCTATCTTTGTGACCGATAAGGATTATGAATTCTCTGTCGACCCTGAGTTAATCACTCTGGTCGAATCTGATCCTTTTCACGGTTATGAGTCTGAAACGGTTGTAGCCCATCTTACCAAACTGCACGATATAGCCACCCTATTCACGAGTGAGGAAAATATCTGTCACTACTATATCCTTAAGCCGTTTCCTTCCTTGCTAAAGGATGATGCTAAGACTTGGTTCACTTCTCTTGCTCCTGGTTGTGTGCGTAGCCCCCAGGATATGATCTACCACTTCTCTGAAAAATATTTCCCTGTCCATAAGAAGCAAGCTGCCTTGCAGGAAATGTATAACTTTGCGCAAGTTGAAGAAGAGAGTCTCCCAAAAGCTTGGGGAGGCTTGTCCAGCTGCTGAATGCTTTGCCCGATCACCCTCTTGAGAAGAATGAAATACTTGATATCTTCTATAATGGACTAACCGATGCTTCTAAGGACCACCTAGATAGTTGTGCCGGTTGTGTTTTTAGGGAACGAACTGTAGAACAAGCTGAGATTCTATTGAATAATATCTTGTGCAATGAGAATGCTTGGACTATTCCCGAACCACCTCCGAAACCAACTCCGAAGAAAAGAGGTATTCTATTCCTCAGTCCGGAAGATATGCAAGAAGCTAAGAAATCTATGAAAGAGAAAGGCATTAAATCTGAAGATGTCAAAAATCTACCACCTATCGAAGAGATCCATAGTCTTGATAACCCGATACATGTAGTAGAGCTAAATTCTCTTCGTAGTTTCAATGAGGGTGATATTCCTTTTGATAAACCTGCTAGCTTATGCCTGGATGAATTTGATAACTTTGTTGCCAAACAACAAAGTTTCAATGATTATGTTAGCACACAACTGGAACAGAATGCTCGTATGCTTAGTCATTTAAGTTCTTGTGTGGATAGAAATGTCAATGATCTTAAGCTCTAGAGTAAACATGCCCCTATGGTTACTACTCAAGTAGAACAAGTACTTAAGGCTCAAAATGACTTGCTCTATGAGATGAATGGAAATTATGTTAGAGTCGTCACTAGAGGCGGTAGAATGACCCAGGAACCTTTGTATCATGAGGGTCATCCTAAGAGAATTGAACAAGATTCTCAAGGAGTTAGCACTGATGCACCTAGTCATCCTAGAAAGAAGAAGAAAGATGATAGGAACTTGCATACTAGCAACCCTGTTGCTGTTACACCCGAGAGTCCAAACGATGTCTCTGTTTCCGATGCCGAAACACAGTCTGGTGATGAACATGAGCCTAGTGATAATATTGATAGTGATGTTCATGATGATGCTCAACCTAGAAATGATAAGGATGTGGAGATTGAACCAGTTGATCTTGATAATCGACAACCTAAGACTAGGAGATATGATAAGAATGGCTTAATTGCTAGGAAGCATGGTAAAGACAGGGAACCATGGGTTCAGAAACCCATGCCCTTTCCTCCCAAACCATCCAAGAAAACGGATGATGAGGATTTTGAGCGATTTGTTGAAATGATTAGACCTGTATTTCTGCAAATGCGTTTGACAGATATGCTCAAAATGTCTCCATATGTTAAGTACATGAAAGATATTGTGACTAATAAGAGGAGGATACCTGAGGTTGAGATTTCCACCATGCTCGCTAATTACACCTTCAAGGGTGGAACTCCTAAGAAACTTGGTGATCCCGGAGTGCCCACTATACCTTGCTCCATTAAAGGAAACTACGTTAGAACTGCTTTATGCGATCTTGGAGCCGGTGTTAGTGTTATGCCTCTCTCTCTTTATCGTAGGATTGAACTGGATAAGTTGACACCCACTAAAATCTCTCTGCAAATGGCCGACAAATCAATTGCTTTCCCTATTGGCATTTGCAAGGATGTTCCTGTTGTGGTTGCTAACGTTACTATCTTAACGGACTTTGTTATCCTGGATATTCCCGAGGATGATGCCATGACGGTCATCCTTGGAAGACCCTTTTTAAACACTGCAGGGGCTGTTATGGATTGCAACAAAGGCAATGTGACTTTCCATGTTAACGGTAATGAGCATACGGTGCACTTTCTGCAGAAACAATATCAATTACATTGCATCTATGCTATTGAAAAAACTTCATCGATTCTTATTGGGAGCTTCGAATGCCTTATACCTACTATCAAGATGAAGTATGATTTGCTTGTTGTGGATATGCACATCCCCATTGAGCTAACCTAGTGACTATTCGAAAATTCTCCGTTCTTTTTTTATGCGATTTGAAAAAGTTTGTCAAGGAGACTTGATCAACCTCATTGACGGATTTCTTTCGATGACCATGAGACGGATGAATCGAGGAGTCAGAATCCTCTGTTCCAAGCTTTCAACTTCGGTTGCTTAGAAGAAAAATGATAGATTTAGCTTTAGTTTTCCGTATTTTATGCTTTTTGCGTCCCGTAGAAAAGTGTCCCGAAAATAAAAGTTCTCAGAATGCCGTGAAAATCAGGTATGATTTGTTCTGGAATTTTTGAAAATTTCTGAGATGGAGAGCTAGTCAGGGGGATGCACCAGCGGGCCACAAGCCCTGGAGGTGCGGGCACCCCCCCTGGCCGCACCTACGAGGCTTGTGGGTCCCACGTGTCCCCCCTCCACTTATTCTAGCTCCCATCTCCTTCGCCTACTTCCAGAAAAAAATCGTTTCCCACCTCTAACCCGTGTTCTTGCTCTTCTTGTTGCGATTTTCGATCTCCTTGTCCAAAGCCCCATTCACCAAACTATTTTGGGGAAATTGTTCCTTGGTATGTGACTCCTCCATTGGTCCAATTTGTTTTTGCTCTAGTGCCTTATACGTCGCATATTTTTGCTGCCTTGGTGACCCTGTTCTTAAGCTTTGCATGCTAATTTTAGCTCGTCCCAAGTAGTTTTTATGCGTGATATGGCCTCTAGGCACTTGTCGGAGTAGATTCTATGAGTTTTGTTGAGCCTTGTTCACTTTTCCTTAGAGTCACTAAAAATTTCAGAAAGTTTCAGATAAAGAAAAAGGAAAAGATGAGGAGGTTCTTAAGAGGCTCTTCAAGCCGTGACCCCAAGGATGATGAAAATGAGAAGAGGAATCCCAAGTATCCGGTCCCCAGAGTTGCAGAAGTTCGAGCGTGCGAGTGGCCGAGCGATGTGTTCTTACGCGCCGCCGGACTTTATGAGGACTTTTACTACTTGGTGGAGAACGCAGGCCTTACCGGCTTCGTTGAAGATAAGTGTCTGTAATACCTCCGCCTCACTAATATTTTCTTGCAAATCTTTAACTTATATCCAAGGAAGAACCCTCCTATCGTTGAGTTCAAGTTATATGATATCCCCCAACGCATGTCACTTCAGGATTTTTGCAATGTTTGCAAATTACCTTATGTTGGGGATATTCATGAACCTCGTCCATGGGGCTTGGAGGCTTTCATAGATACTATTGTTGTAGGAGAGGAGAGAGGAGCGTCTTGCGCTAGAGCCGCTAGCATACATTTTCCCGTGCTTCGGTACTTCTCATTATTCGTGGTAAAATGTTTGATTGGCCGTGGGAAAGATGGGGCCCTTAGCTCCCCAGATCTTGCGGTTTTGCGCGAAGCCCTTTATAATGATAAAACTTATAGCTTGGGCGCTATAGTAGCTCAACGGTTCAACACGAACCGTTCTAAAGGCGTTGTTTATGGAGGTATCTATGCTACCCGTCTTGCTAGACATTTTGAGATACCTATTAGACTGCACGAGGAATAAGAGATTCTTCTTCCTAAGAGATATCTAGATTATGATAGCATGGTTCGCCATGACTTTCTTGATAAAGATACAAATAAGAAGATGATTTATAACCTGGTATTTAGTCAGGGTACTCGTGAGACTATTACCTTGCCTGCTCCTTCTTTGTTCAATCTTCATCTTGACAGGTACATTATTATGCCCTCAGACATCTACGCATATTAGGGCATAGCACCACCACAGGCGCATGTGCCCGAGCTACCAGTCGAGCACCAGACGTCAGTTTATTAGTGGGAGCCAGAGGAGCTCACACAACAGTGGCACCCTCAGTACACTCCGGAGAACCCCGGAGACGATTATTTCCCTGCATGGGACTAGACCAACTTAGGCCAAAAGCCTAAGCTTGGGGGAGTACGTGTTTCTCATCGACTTTGTTAGTCAGTGTTCACACTTTGCCACTGTATCATCCATGCTAGTTTATTTCTTTTTCTCATTTTCTTCTCGTGTGTTTGTCTAGTTTGAGAAAACCCAAAAAGATTTCTTGTTCTTCTTTAGCTTGTTGGGAGCTTTCCCGTGTAAATAGTTTTCTTTTTCTTTGGGTCAAGGTAGAAGACCATGGTTACAATGTTTAGTGGCTCTCGCATGCATATCTGTTTATTTGTCAAAGAGCCATATTACTTTGTCTTCTCCTTTGTGTTTGCCTGCAGATTCTAGCTTAGTCCAACGCACGAGCACTCTTATTATTGTTCACATCATTCGTTCGTGCAAGTGAAAGGCAATAATGACGATATATGATGAAGTGACTGAGCCTGGAAAAGCTGGTATGAACTCGATCTATTTTGTTTTTGTAAATATGACTAGCTCATCATTCTTGATTCAGCTTTGTTGTGAGAGAAACATGTTTGCAATGAAAACTTAGAGATCATAGTTTCTGATGCCATGCTTAATTAGCTAGGAGCCTATAATGGTTTGTCTTGGATGCCAACATGAATTTTGAGATGACTATGATGTAGTATGATAGGATGGTATCTTCCTTTGAATGATTCAAGTGGCTTGACTTGGCGCATGTTTACGCATGTAGTTGAAACAAAATAACATAGCCTCTATAATATTTGTGTTTATGGTGATTTATGTCCTACTCATGCTTGCACTCAATGTTAGTTAATCTCAATGCATTTTTTTGACTGCTATCGCTCTCTAGTTGGTCGCTTCCCAGTATTTTACTAGCCTTCACTTGTACTAAGTGGGAATACTGGTTGTGCATCCACTTCCACAAACCCAAAGTTGTTCCATATGCGTCCACCATACCTACCTATATGCGGTATCTACCTGCCGTTCCAAGTAAATTTGCATGTGCCACTCTCTAAACCTTCAAGAAATAATTTGTTTTGCATGCCCGAACCGCTCATGTGGTGACAAGGGGAGATCATTATCTTCCATGCTAGGCGTGTTATCATCGATATGTGTTTATTCACTATCACTCACGAGAAAGGGGCTGGTAATTGGAATGCCTAGTTCCATGCTCAAATGGAAAAGATAATTGCAAACAAAACTCCCCCTGGATTGTTGTTGGTATGGACGGCACCCGAGTATTCGGCTAGTTGTGGAGTGTGATTGATCGGTGGTGGGGAGTCAAAACTTTACTTTTCTGTTTGGGAACCACCTATAGTATGTGTAGCATGGAAGATGGTGAAAACTCTTAGTCATTGCGTTGACAATGAAAGCATGCCACCCAAAATTATTATCTCTGTCTTCAAAGCATGAGCTCTGGCACCTCTGCAAATTAATGCTTCCCTCTGCAAAGGTCATGTCTATTTATGTTTCTGTTGAGTCATCCTCTTCTTATAAAAGCACCAATTAGAGAGCACCTCCATCATTTTTATGCTTTCTTTTGACTGATGTTGAGTATGACTATGACTGGATCTTCTTTGCCCTGAATTACAATGTTCAATCAGCCCTTGGTCTTTGAAGGTGCTCTGCATTTATGTGTTGCGGTCTCAGAAAGAGCTAGTGAGATACCATCTGTTCGAACTGCTTCATGATTGTTTTGATTGAAGTGTTGACATTTGAAACTTATTATTATTGCTCGCTAGTTGATTATGCTAGTGATATGAGTTTACCTTGAGACCTAGATGTCATTGCTTATGTGGTTAGCTTGTGATCTTGCTGAAAATATGGATATGAGTTAGACATAGTTGCAACAACAAGATAAAACAGAGTTTGTAAATTTTTTTGTCTTGTCTCTTTCAGTTTGTCAACTGAATATCTTGAGGACAAGCAAGGCTTTAAGCTTGGGGGACTTGATATTTCTCCGTCGTATCTACTTTTCCAAACTCTGTTGACCTTGTTTAGGACTCTAATTTGCATGATTTGAATGGAACTAACCCGGACTAACGCTGTTTTCAGCAGAATTGCCATGGTGTTGTTTTTGCGCAGAAATACAAGTTCTCAGAATGACCTGGAAATTTACGAGGATTATTTGGGGAATATATAAAAAATACTGGCGCAAGAATCAACCGGAGAAGTGGAGAATGGAGCCCACAAGCCCACCAGGCGCCCCCCTGGCCACACCTGGTAGGCTTGTGGGGCCCACGGAGCTCCACCGCCTCCAATTCTAGCTCTATTTAGTCCCCTTCGTCCGGAAAAAAATCAAGGAGAAGAGTTCATCGCGTTTTACGATATGGAGGCACCACCACCTCCTGTTCTTCCTCTAGAGGGCAGATCTGGAGTCCGTTCTGGGCTCCGGAGAGGGGAGATCGTCGCCATCGTCATCACCAACCTTCCTTCATCGCCAATTCCATGATGCTATTCACCGTTCGTGAGTAATCTCATTGTAGGCTTGCTGGACGGTGGTGGGTTGAATGAGATATATCATGTAATGGAGTTAGTTTTGATGAGGATTGATCCCTAGTATCCACTATGCTCTGAGATTGATGTTGCTACTACTTTGCCATGCTTAATGCTTGTCACTAGGGCCCGAGTGCCATGATTTCAGATCTGAACCTATTATGTTGTCGCCAATATATGTGTGTTCTTGATCCTATCTTGCAAGTTGTAGTCACATACTATGTGTTATGACCTGGCAACCCCGGAGTGACACTCCCGGAGATGGCCATAGTATGAGGAGTTCATATATTCACTAATTGCTAATGCGTTGTTCCGGTTATCTATTAAAAGGAGAACTTTAATATCCCGTAGTTTCCATTAGGACCCCGCTGCCACGGGGGGATGGATAATAGATGTCATGTAAGTTCTTTTCCCTAAGCACGTATGACTATATACGAAATCATGCCTACTTTACATTGACGAACTGGAGGTAGTTACATATCTCTCTGTGTTATAACTGTTGCATGATGAATACCATCCGGCATAATCATCCATCACCGATCCAATGCCTACGAGTTTTCCTAGTGGTCCTTGCTACGTTACTCTGTCGCTACTGCTGTCACTATTGCTATTGTTACTGCTGCTTCTACTGTTACTACTACTGCTGTCACTGCTGCTACTGTTTAAGTTGCTACTGTTGCTATCACACTACTCTGCTACTGATACTTTTATGCTGATACTAAGTCTTTCAGGTGTGGTTGAATTGACAACTCAACTGCTAATACTTGAGAATATTCTTTGGCTTCCCCTTGTGTCGAATCAACAAATTTGGGTAGATTACTCTACCCTCGAAAACTATTGCGATCCCTATACTTTTGGGTTATCACATGCCAACTTTCAACCTTTTCAGAGTTCATCTGTAGTACTTTTCAATTTCAGGGTGAATTAGCTCAAAAAAAATTATGTAAATGCATTAAAAATACCAAATGAAGTCAGAAATTGTTGAAAATTTATGATGTGTCTTTGAATGGTCCATTTTGAACACAGAAAAAGTCTAGAGTTCAAATAAGTTCAAAAAAATGAAATCCCTTTGTAACAGATGAGTTTTCGTTCGAAATCGTGATACTTCGAGAGAGATTTCCGTTTTGTACACGAAGTGCATCCAGTTTTTGTCGTAACCCTCTCAACTTTTTAGGACATGCTATGTGTGTGAAATGATGATACCATGCCAGCTTTCAACCTTTTCAGACTTCATTTGTAGTGCTTTCCAATTTCAGGGTCAATTAGTTCAAAAATAATTAAATGTATGAAAAATACCAAATGAAGTCAAAAATTGTTGAAAATTTATGATGGCAACTAAAAAGAATCAAGTAAAACATTAACTAAAAATAATGAACTAAAATTATCAAAGTGTTTATTTGTTAAAAAGAATCAAGTAAAACATTAACTAAAAAGAAACAAAAAAAATATCAACTCAAAAGAATTTTCATAAAGTTTTTTTTTCTTAAAATCTTTAATTGAAAACTAAAATAAAAGATAAAAAATATTTAATAGCAAAGAATTAAAAAATAAAATGGGACTAAAAACTATTAAAGTAAAAAGTAAATAAATAAATGCAGCCTATAGGTCCATCACGGCCTGCATACGACTAGAAACCCTACAAGAAAGGTGGGCCATGATGCACGCCCGTGGGTTCAATAGGCCCAACAGGCAACGAGAGGAACATTAGGCCCATAGGCCTGCTTTAGAGAGGAGCTCGAAGGAGGTGCCGTGGCGGGGCTTATAAACCACAGCGAGGGCCCCTCGCTTGGCGAGGTCGGACTAAACTCCCACCACGCCGCGCTGGTGCCAGCCCCACGCCTTTAGTCCAGGTTTGGGGCTCCAACCGGGACTAAAGACGCCCGCCACCTTTCGGCCTTCCGAAAAAGGGCCTTTTGTCCCGGTTGGTAGCTCCAACTAAGACTAAAGGGGGATCTTTAGTCCCGGTTGGAGCCCCATACCGGGAATAAAGCTCCAACTATATGAACAGCTCGACGAATCCTCCAAATCCAAATCGCCAATTCGTTCTTCTTCCTCCTCTCGCCTGCAGACCACACCGGACGACGACCTTGACGCTGCCAGGGTGCGCGCCGTCGCCATCGCCAACGCCCCGTCGTCCTCCTCGCCGGCACCGGACCTCCTCGCGAGCCCTCTTCCCCATCGCCGGCGTCGCTCCTCCCCGCCTCCGGCGTCCTCCTCCGTCTCCGGCAACCATCCCTGCCACCGGCCGGTGAGCCTCTCCTCTCCTCTCGATCGCTACTATAGTTTTCGTTTCTTCTTCCCATGATTACCTGCAAGGAATCAAAGAACATTTAAGTACATGAGTTCATATGTTTTAGTAGATGAGTTCATCGGAAAACGACATTAATTTGGACTACATTTTGGCAATAAGAACATTTAAGTATGTTAGTGTGATATACGGATTTGGGGTAGAAAAACCCAAGGAATCCAATGGTTCCATTATTTTTATCACCCTTGGTGTTGGGGATATTACCTGCGGGTAACCCGCTCTTAGTGGGCCTGGTCTCCAAAGGGGCGACTTACCATTTACCGCGCGTCTCGTGGCCCAAAAGCTGGATGGCGGTTCCAGAGGTCGTGCGGATGATGGATTACCAATAAGGCTTCTGATCGTGGAGGACACGACGACTTAGAGATAAGGAAAGCCACGAAGAGTAACATGCCAGGACTTTGTAAACCCTAGGGCCTCGACCTGTATATAAAGGCGAGTCCCGGGGAGAGGTCAGGCGAGTTATAGAGAATCGAGAGCTAGGGCAGGCGAGTTACGCCCTCCTTGTAATCGAAACCACCATCAATCCACACAAAGTAGGACGTAGGCTTTTACCTCCTCACGAGGGGCCGAACCTGGGTAAATCTGAGTCTCGCTTTCGCTCACCCCCTTCGAGTCGCCACCAAGGTGCGATGGCTCCATCTCTAAGTCCTTTCATGAGGACATATGTCGTGACAAAACCACGACAGTTGGCGCCCACCGTGGGGCTAGCGCACGGTGGAGTTGAGTTCTCGAAGGGAGCCCTACTAGGGTTAGAAAGCTATGCGGTCGGCATCATGACTAAAAGCCGCCGCAGGAAGTATTACATCGACAACTCGCTGTCGGAGTCGGAGGCCGATTCGGTCGAATCTGGCTACCGAGTCCACTTCGGCAAAATCAACGTCTTCATCGGCATGATCGGGACGCCCGTGCCTGAGCCGGACATCTCCACCGACATCGTCGAGCCGTCCAGGTACGTCCTCCCCGTCACACGGCGGGACAGAAGTCGCCACACTTTCGTCTGTTTTACGCAGGGAAACGACGTACAAGACGAAATGGCAGGTCAGGAGATCACCCCCGTCAATTCTGATGGCAAGTCATCCGTGGGTGAGACAGATTCGATCCACCCACTTGAGGAAGGAAAGCTCGGGGGGCTGTCGTTGGAAATGGATCCCGAGGACTTCGAGAGGTCCCGCCGACAAATCGCCATCTACAAGGCGGGGTCAGCACAGCCTCAGCAAAATCCAACTGGCAATAACCAGACCGGTGGAACGTCCAAACCCCGAGCACAAACCATGGCGGAGCTAGCGGCGGAGGTCACCAGCCTCATGGCAACCACCGTCACGTCTGAGAATCAGGAGTCTGTCAACGCCAAGCTAGCTAAGCTGCGGGAGGAAATGGCCAAGGCACAGCGGGACATGGAAGCAGAAGCCGCCAGGGTGGAGACGCAGCAGGCCGCGATCACAGCAGAGACGGAGCGACTGAACACCAAAGGCTGGCGGCTCGAGAGACAGCAGCACGCGTCCGACGCCGTTCACCAAAGGAGGCACCACGGGCGCATCCCAGCCGACTTACATCCAACTCACCTTTTCGACACCCCGCGCACCCCCGAGGCGGGTCCTGATCAGCCTTTACAAACCGTCCCGAGGGGAGGAGCAGTTCCGCCGCCCAATCTGCCGGCGCCTCAGTCAATGGATGCCCATGCGACTCGGTTCCAGACGCCACGGGGTCACTTCTCGAATCCCGTAGACAATGTGTTGGTGGCAACCCGCCACCTGGAGTCCCTCCCGATCTACGGAAACACCCCGGCTGAGATAGAAGCTAGAAATGCCTTCGAGATGCTAAAGACGGCCATGGCTCAACATTCACAATATTCGTGTAGCCTTGATCGGCTGCACTCTACGCCTCAGGCGAGTCACACCAGAAGTCGCCATGAAGACTTCCCCGCAGTAACCAGCGGGCCGTGGAGATTCCCTCAACACGACCTGCTCGGGATGCCCGACACGCAACCCCAGGATATCGTGGATGCAGCACGAGCCGCGCGTCAAGTGGAGCCAACAGCCGCGGCGGGTCAGGTTTACCCGGCTAACATGCCATCACCTCCCACGCCCGTGGACGCTGGGGGCAAGCACATCGGGGTATCGTGTCTTGCACCAGTTTTGTGCAACGAGCGCATGCTGAAGGACTTCAAAGGGCCCCGGAAGGTCCCCAATTACTTGCCGGATCTCGAACCAGGGTCATGGATTGAGAGCTACGAACTCGCGATGGACATGTTCGACGTAAATGAGGCGGTTTGCGCTAAGTACTTCACTATGATGCTTGAAGGGACGACACGCTCGTGGTTGAAAAACTTGCCGCCTAACTCCATCAACACTTGGGCGGAGCTAAAGGAGTGCTTCATCAAGAATATCAGAGGGACCTGCAAGCGCCCGATGACCATCGTCGACCTACAGCACTGCGTCTAGCGGCTGGATGAGTCGTCCCACCATTGGATCCGACGAGTCGCGGAAGTTATTCATTCATCGGAAGGCATCTCGGCGGCTCAGGCGGTGTTGATCCTAGAGAAGAACTGCCATTACGAACCCCTGGTACTAAAGCTAGGGTGACTTAAGCGAAAGGTACATGACATGGGCGAGTTAATGGATACCCTTCCCAGTTATGCTGAGTCGGACGACACCAAGGATCCTGGGGAGGACGACGACATAGTTAGTACCGCTAGGAAGGGTGAGTTACACAAAGGCCATTCTCAGTTTCAAGGCCGGGGCAACCACCAGCATGGCGGACGCGGCAAGAAGAGACAACAGGAAGGTCCTACGGAATTTGTTGCTAATACTAATACCGGCAACGGAAACCCACGTCAAAAGAAGTGGGACTTTAGTGGGAAGAAACCACGTAATTACCACGAGATGCTTAAAGGCCCGTGCCCGCAGCACGCCACGGCTGAAGGACCGGCGACTCACTCGTGGGAAGATTGCTATGTGATGCAGGAATTTTGGGCCAAGGGGCTCAGGAGAGGTCAAGGTGGCGAACAGGGCCAGCGACAGGAACAACCCGGCGCATCCGGGTCACGCCAGGTCACGTTCGGTGGTTTTCCTAACCAAGGACCACAGGGCGGGTCACAGCCTAATGCTGGCCAGTACCAAGTTCACAACCAGCAATACCACCCGCCGGGAGTGTTCTAGCAACCCCCCCCCCCCCCCCCCGCAAGGGGACCCGCAGCGACAGGAAGATCGAGGTGGGTTCCAGAATAACCCCAAACAATTGAACAGCACGCAGTACCAAGTGTTCACCACCAACACCTGTAAGCGGGATCATAAGGTGAAGCATAGAACCTTCAGCATAGCTAAGCCGACGCTCCCCCGTTACCTTCACTGATTTGAGCAACCCATAACCTGGAGCAGGGAAGATCATCCACCCCGCGTAGACAACCCTGGTGACTTGGCTTTGGTCATGGCTCCCCAAGTCGGAGGATACACCCTCTCCAAAGTCCTCATGGACGGATGCAGCAGCATCAACATCCTATATTTCGACACTTTCCGGCAGATGAACCTCTTGGAGAAAGACCTGATGCCATCATCCACGGTCTTCCACGGCATCATCCGCGCTAAGTCGGCATATCCAATTGGGCGGATTAAGCTTAACGTGGCTTTTGGCACAGAGTCAAATTACAGGAGCGAGTCCCTCCTATTCGAAGTGGTCAAAATCAAGAGCCCCTATCATGCGCTGTTTGGACGGCCGATGTATGCCAGATTCATGGCCCGCCCATGATATGTTTATCTCAAACTCTAGATGCCCGGACCTAAGGGTCCTATTACCATCAACGGCGATAGGAAGATAGCCCAAGAATGTGAAGAAGGAGACGCGGCTTATGCCGAGTCAGCTTGCGCGGCTGAGGAGCTCAAGTTTCACCAATCAAATGTTGACCCGGCGGACATGACGCCGCTCAAGAGGCTGACCATCGATTATGAGCCGCCCCTCAAGTTTAAACCAACGGACGACACCAAGGTTATCGACTTTACGCCTCGCGACTCCAGCAAGCAGTTCACTATTGGAACGGGTCTCGTCCCCAAATAGGAAAGCGCGCTCATCGAATTCATCCGTGAGAATCGGGACATCCTTGCATGGAAACCTTCTGACATGCTGGTTGTA
The DNA here is from genome assembly GCF_904849725.1 of Hordeum vulgare subsp. vulgare. Classification (NCBI taxonomy): domain Eukaryota; kingdom Viridiplantae; phylum Streptophyta; class Magnoliopsida; order Poales; family Poaceae; genus Hordeum; species Hordeum vulgare. Next base: position 388,752,765 of record NC_058522.1, read on the forward strand.
CCGAGAGAATTCGCTGAGCACCACCTTAATACTGACCCTAAAGTTAAGCCGGTTCGACAGTACCTTCGCAGGTTTAATGAAGAGCGTCGTAAGGCGATTGGAGAGGAAGTAACCCGGCTCCTTGCCACCGGGTTCATCATCGAGGTTTTCCATCCTGAATGGCTGGCTAAACCGGTCCTCGTGCTCAAGAAGAACGGCACTTTCCGCATGTGCATTGACTACACTGACCTCCACAGAGCCTGTCCGAAGGATCCCTTCGCCCTTCCCCGCATTGATCAAATTATCGACACAACAGCGGGTTGTGAACGTCTGTGTTTCTTGGACGCTTATTCGGGATACCACCAGATCAAGATGGCGGTGGCGGATCAGGAGAAGGCGTCCTTCATAACCCCATTCGGAGCTTTCTGTTATGTGTCCATGCCGTTTGGGCTCAAGAGTGCGGGGCGACTTACCAGGGCTGCATCCAAAATTGCTTGCACAACCAGATAGGCCATAACGTCCACGCTTATGTGGACGACATCGTGGTCAGGTCTCACCGAAAAGAGTCACTCTTGGAGGATCTCAAGGAAACCTTTGACAACCCGCGCAACTACCAGACGAGGGTTAATCCCACCAAGTGCGTCTTTGGTGTCCCTGCGGGGAAGTTATTGGGTTTCTTGGTGTCGGAGCGTGGCATTGAGGCCAACCCAGACAAGATTGAGGCAATTACCTCACTAGGGAAACCAGCCAACGTTAACCAGGTCCAGCGTATGGCAGGTCGAATCGCAGCTCTGAGCCGCTTTATAAGTCGCCTTAGGGAGAAGGCCATCCCTCTCTACGAGTTGCTCAAGAAAACTGATCGTTTCGTATGGACGGATGAAGCCAATGAAGCCTTCGAAGCCTTGCAGCGGCAATTAGCTAACCCGCCAGTGTTGGCGGCTCCTGCAAACAAGGAACCTATGCTCCTGTACATTGCAGCCAATTCCAAGGCGGTCAGCGTGGCAGTAGTTGTCGAACGGAAGGAAGAAGGAAAGGAGTACCCGGTCCAGCGACCGGTGTATTTCATCAGCGAGGTCCTCACCCTCGCCAAGCCACATTACCCACATTGTCAAAACCTGGTTTTTGTGGTGTTCATATCGAGTCGAAAGCTGAAGCATTACTTCCAGGAACACCCGATCACGGTCGTCAGTTCCGCCCCCCTCGGCGACATCATACAAAATTAGAGTCTACTGGGATTGCTAAGTGGGCCATCGAGCTTGGATCCCATCATGTGCGATATACGCCTCAGACGGCCATCAAATCTCAAGCACTCGTGGACTTCATCAATGATTGGACCGCGTTACAAATCCCAGAGGAGAGACCCGATCTTACTTATTGGACCATCCATTTCGAGGGGTCCAGACAGTTAGAAGGCTCGGGGGATGGTGTGGTGATAACTTCGCCTCATGGTGACAAGTTTTTGTATGTCCTTCGACTCATGTTCCCACGTACCAATAATGCAACAGAATACGAAGCTTTGCTCCATGGGTTGCAACTGGCCAAAGAGATGAATCTCACACGAGTGAGGTATCTGGGCGATTAAGATCGGGTGGCGCAGCAGGTTTCTGGCACCTGGGGTTCACGAGACCCTTTGATGGCGGCTTACAGACGAGTTGTGTTGGATGTATCGGGTCACTTCAATGGTTATCAAGTGGATCACATCGACCGACGGCTTAACGAAGCAGCGGACGCTCTTTCCTATCTTGGTTCACAATGTAAGATAGTTCCTCCCAATGTCTTTTTGGATATATTGCATAACCCTTCGATGAAACTGCCTTCAGAGGAAGATTTAGCGGTACCGGACCCCGAGTCTCAGCTTGTGGTGGCTCTTCACGCTACTCCGAAATGGGCGATTCCTTACATGGCATACCTCACGAGAGGCGAGTTACCAGCCGATGAGTTATTAGCTTGCCAAATTGTTCGTCGGTGTAAATCCATGGTCATACACAATGGTGAGTTACACAAACGAAGCACCTCAGGGGTATTTCAAAGATGTGTCTCTTCTGAAGAAGGATGTATGATCCTCAATGAGATTCACGCGGGCGACTGTGGTCATCATGCCGGGTCCCAATCCTTGGTTTCTAAGGCCTTCAGACATGGGTTTTATTTGCTGACGGCTCACGCAAACGCAGAGGAGATCGTTCGCCGATGTGACGGCTGCCAAAAGTTTGGACGCTAGATGCATGTACCGGCTCAGGAATTGCGGATGATACCAATCACTTGGCCGTTTGCAGTCTGGGGGCTTGATATGGTCGGCCCTTTCAAGATGTCTTCCACCAAAAAGACTCATCTATTGGTGGCGGTTGACAAATTTACCAAGTGGGTGGAGGCGGAACCTGTTAGAAGTTGTGACGCAGATACGGCCGTCAAATTGTTGAAGAAGCTGATTTTCAGATTCGGATATCCTCATAGTAGCATTAGTGACAATGGTACTAATCTATCCAAAGGTGCAATGCAAGAGTTTTGTTCACGAAAGCATATCCGGCTTGATGTTTCCGCGGTTGCACATTCCCAGTCTAATGGACAGGCAGAGAGGGAAAATCAGGAAATATTATGGGGGATTAAGCCGCAGCTCATGGTACCTTTGGAATGAACTCCAGGATGTTGGGTCGACGAGTTGCCGTCAGTACCGTGGAGTATCAGGACAACTCCAAATCGCGGCACGGGTTTTACTCCTTTCTTTCTGGTCTACGGAGCAGAAGCGGTGTTACCAAGTGATATCAAACACGATTCCCCACGAGTCGCCGCCTATGTGGAACAGGACAACGAGCTGGCGCGACAAGACTCACTGGACGCCTTGGAGGAGGAACGTGACTTGGCCGCATCACGATCGGCGATTTACCAACAGGACTTGCGATGTTACCATAGTCGCCGGGTAAAAAGTCGGGCTTTCCAAGAGGGCGACTTGGTGCTCCGTTTGATTCAAGATCATACTGGTATGCACAAGCTATCACCTCCATGGGAAGGACCGTTTGTCGTCAGTACGATTCTTTGGAATGGCTCATACTACTTGGTGGATCTTCGCCCAGATCGGCCAACTACACTGGTTGAGACAACTCGCCCCTGGAACATAGCCCATCTGCGGCCTTAATGCACTTAGAGCCATGAGCTCCCCCTTTTTTCTTTATCAGTTTTTAGAAAGTTGTAATCCATGAATTATGAAAGCAATAAAGCCGGCACCCACGAACTTCGGGGTCTCTCGTCGTTTCAGCTTTTGAAAGCATGAGTCTTTATTGTTCTATAAGTCACCCAAACATGGACGCTATCAAAGTCAAAGAGTGTAACTCGCCATGCTGCACTTACTTCAAAACTGGGCTTTGATAAAGCCAAAGAGGACCAACGTTGCCACGTTGCACAGTTCAAACATAGGCGCCTTATATGGTTTTGAGAATTAAGCCGGGTTACTTGGGGGCTACTAGTCCCCAAGTCGTTTTGCAGTAAGAGCGTATACGCTTCTTTGATCCTATGCCTGGTTTCTTCCTAAATCATAGGTCACTTGGGGGCTTCCACTCATTGAGTTTCGCCTGAATACCCTCTTGGCTAGCGAAAAATTACCGCATTACAAATGGTTATACTGGACTATGTGTTGAACAAGTTGCCACATGGACCTATGTACTCAGGGCGAGTCAATCCGTTATTTGGACCCTGAACTCGCCTTGGTTAAAACATAAAATGTACCGGCCAGAGTCACGCATGGGAAATAGAGAAACCATTGGTTCATTGAACCTGCTTCACGGAATCTTGACTCGCGCCTGATCAACCGGTCTAAAATAACAAGGCTTTTTGCAAAAGCTTTTCTAAGGGTAACAGTAGAGTTTTGCAAACTAGTCTTATCCTATCGAAACTCACTGAGTCGATAAAATTTTACATCTTGATGGCCAGATCACAAGGTTTCTTAAATATCTTTGAGTCGGCTTTTGATTACAACTCGCCCCGATTCATTTTTTAAACATTGTTTGCCATAACCTGGGGGTTGATCTATTATTTGCCATAACCCGGGGGTTGATCTATTTTTTCCTTAATCCAGGGGGCTGGTCTAATCTTGGCCATGCACTCACTGAGTCGGCTTCTGTTTTTCCTAACACATCAGGTAAAAACTTTTTTGTCAAATTATGACATTCCCTGGTTTATCCAAATTGCAGGCGAGTCATGCATAGATTCAAGGGCTAAATAGGGGTCCCATCAAAAGGCGAGTCATGCATAGATTCAAGGAATAACAGTGTTTCCATCAAAAGGTACTACTGCCTGATTGTTTTTCCAGAAACACTAACAAAGCTATTACATGGCTCACGTGGCCAAAATAGGTGTCATCCCCCAGTGAAGAAAGGATCCGTTGACAAATCAAGCCGCCGTCGAGTCACCTTGCCTTGAGCTCTCCCCGCCTTTGATTTGTAAGTCGCCCAGTTTCCACTTACACTTGGACAGGGCAACGAACTCATCATCATCATCAAGAAAGAGAGATAGGTCCATGTCAAGATCAAAAGAATTCTTGGGTCGGCGAGGAACCAAGCTAGCAGTTTCATATGAGGGAGGCGTCACCTTCTTTTTCTTCTCGTCATAGGCGGCTTGTTATTTACTCAAATCTAAGTTAGTTGCCAGTTGAGTCGCCGCATAACGAGATTCTATGATAACTCGGTGGTAGTCCACCTCGGTGAATTCTGACCCGTCATCCTTTAGCTCGGGGTAACCGGCGGCTATTTCTTCAGGTTTGAGCTCTGGGGCATAAGCTAAGCATCAACTCAGGGTGTTCAAAACTCCCTTCCGGGCGGCTGACCTTTTTAGTTCCTCTATCTGAGGAGGCAGTGTAGACAGAAAGGCGAGCATGTGCTTGATGGTCCTGACTGGCTCCTTGCTACCCATCACCGCCTTAATCGTCAGCACGCCCACGGTGTATAGCTGCTCAGCGAAGGTATAAATGGCTTTTAACTTCAGCATGTAGTCTTCTGGAAGATTGGTGGCTCATGCACCTACAAAGGACACATCAGTATTTGATGATTTTTGGTACCAGACTGATTATTCAACAGTCAAGGGTTAAAACTTACCAAACATAGCGACAGTCATGTTGGAAATATGTTTCTTTAAGCCGGACAGCTCCTGTTGGGCGGCTTCTAATTTTTCTTCAGCCTGCTCAGCACGCTTAAGAACGGCGGCTTGGTCAGCTTTGGCTTTCTTCTCTAGCTTTTGCTGGTCAGCCTTCATTTTCTCCAGTTCAGCCTGAATTAAGTGGTATTTCCCCTCCAAGTCGGAGTGCACATCTTGTTGGTCAGCTAGATTTTTCTTTAAGTCGGCTACAACTCATTCAGTCTGGGTCACAAACTCCTGCACATTAAATTTGGGAAGACAAGTTTCAGCATTACTGCATGCAATACTCTTGATACTTGGGGGCTAATGTAGGATTTTTTTTCAAAATTATACCATATTCAAGACCCGGCTCATCTTTCAAAATATGACCCGGCCCTTGGGGGCTACAGGTTAAAGATTTTTTATATTCAAAGACCCAGCTCATCTTTCAAAAGATGACCTGACCCTTGGGGGCTACAAGTTGAAGTTTTTATCTAATGCAAGACCCGGCTCATCTTTCAAAAGATGACCCGGCCCTTGGGGGCTACAAGTTGAAGTTTTTATCTAATGCAAGACCCGGCTCATCTTTCAAAAGATGACTCGGCCCTTGGGGGCTACAGGTTGAAGATTTTTATTATATTCAAGACCCGACTCATCTTTCAAAAGATGACCCGGCCCTTGGGGGCTACAGGTTGAAGATTTTTATTATATTCAAGACCCGACTCATCTTTTAAAAGATGACCTGACCCTTGGGGGCTACAGGTTGAAGATTTATTTTATATTCAAGACCTGACTCATCTTTTAAAAGATGACCCGGCCCTTGGGGGCTACAGGTTGAAGATTTTTTATATTCAAAGACCCGGCTCATCTTTCAAAAGATGAGCCGGCCCTTGGAAGGCTAATGGTTGAAGGAAAATACATAAATAGGCGTACCTCATGCCTAATCCTCATAAGACGAATCAAGCTCTTGTTCATCTCGTAATCCCTCTCCAGATGACTTGCGAAGCCGGAACAAAGTTGGTCAAATTCCAGCTTCTCATATTGGGGGAGCTTGAATTTGCATGTCTCTTGACCAGGAGAAGGGCGAGTTTCCTTGGAGTATGCTTGGAAAGTACTGCAATCGGAGGAGTGGAATAGCCAGTAACGGTGACCACGACGTTGTCTGATCGTCAGTCGCCTTGAGAGGGCTTGGCAGGTTACCCTTATCAGCGGCTTCCTTCAAAATAACGGGCGAGTCATCCCGGGCTTCGGGAATATCGTCCGCAGGAATATCATGAGCTGTCGTTTGCTCTTCATCAGTCTCAGGGATAGAGATGCTCGTGCCTAAGGCGTCAGATGTTTTGGGAGCAGAAGATAGGTCGCCGGTTTTTCTTCTCTTCGCTTGTGCTCTGCGACAAAAGCACCAAGATTAAAAGCACATATCATTGTTTAGAAAAAATTGGGATTAACAAAGAAGACTCACCCTTGCACACGAATCATCGGCGGGAGAGCTGATATTGCCGAGTCACCAGATGTAGGGGGAGAAGTCTGATAGAACAAAGACTTGAAATTAAAGAAGTGGCGAGTCGCATTTTACACAACAAAGGATATGAGAAAACAAGAATGTACCTCGCTAGTGTGTTTCCGACCGGTTGTCTTCTCAGGCAGCCCGATGATTAAGTCGCTAGAGGGACTACGGGTCTTATGCTTGGGGGTAAATCTTTCTTTCTTCAAAAGGAAATCAGGGTCCATATAAGCATATGGGTGAGACATGGGCACTTTTCTACAGATCCGCCTGGCTGGTCTAGGAGAAGGAGAAGGTGAGTCGGAAGAAATGGAAATTACCTCGACCACATCATCTTGGCTCTCATTGTCCTCGCCCTACACATAAGGACGCATGGTATAAACATAAGTCGGAATACATAGATAATGAGTGAGGGGGAAACCTTAACTCTGAGTGCGCTTCGTCAGCTTGTGACTCGCAAACAAAAGATGAATCTTTGGTGGCGGTTTTCTTTTTTTCTTACCTTCTTCTTCTTTTTTGGTGGCGGCTTGGTGGTCTTTTGGGCGGCCACTTTGGGGCCCCTTCGCCAAAATACATCAGTTTTCTACTGAATAGAAGCGAATTTCAGATCAACGACATTGTTAAGCATAAAAAGGATGGAAGGCAGCTTGGATTCTTACTCGCGGCACTGGGTTGCACCGGCAGAAGGCCTTAAGCCCAATCTTGGCACATTCTTCCAAGGTCTCGTAGGTTTGTTTCTTGATAATTCCGACGATTTCACTCTCCGAGAGTTTTTTGCGACTCAAGCACTACGGATGGTCTACCGTACCATCATATTCGTACATCAGCCCGTCTCGGCGACTCAAGGGAAGGATGTTCCACTCTATCCAGCAGCAAAATAGATCGATCCCGATGAGCCCGTTGTTGGTCAGAGACTTCAACTCAGAGAAAATGGGGATAAACCCAGTTTGAAGTCCATGGGCAGGCGATCTGCTCTGAAGCCCGGAAGAGGGTTTTCGCCAGGTGAAGACGTATCCCGGCAGTAAAACCATGACTCGGCCGAGCCCTTGGGATGGCTGGGTAGAAGGACTGTTTGAAATCCACGCTCACGGTGTCTCTGAATGTTGACTCCTCCAAGATCATGGTTGGGACCATTGGGGAACTCGGTCTGGCAATTCAAATGGAAGAAGTTCCAAAATAAAGGAACTATGGGTTCTCTCTGCAAATATACCTCACAAAAGACCTGAACTGACACAAGTTGCTGATGGAGTTGGGTCCCAGATCTTGAGGATGGACATTAAGGAAATGCAGGACGTCTTGGAAAAACTTTGACCCGTGCGATTTAAAACCTCGTTCGAGATAATCAGTAAAGAAGACTACTTCTCCCGCAATGGGGTTGGGAGTCAACTCGCCCGGGGCGGTTCTCCAACCGATGGTTAACTTATTGTCAAGAAGACCCGCCTTAACAAACTTTTCGAGGGTGGCATCATAAATTTTTGTTGGAAACCATTCGCACTTCGTAATTGCCATAACTACAAAAGAGAGGGGAACGAGGCGATTTAGTAACAACTAGGAAGTATTCTAACTCGCTGATATGGATCTACGAGTGGATCAAAATAAAGGGATATTGCTCGAAACAATGGAGGAAAGCTATGAGCGTAAGGCAGTGACAACGTTATATCTACGGCATGAAGACTTAAGATTGCAAAAGGACACGATAAAGTGGTCATATTCTGCTATTGCCTAAAGTCTATTGTGAAAATATGAAATGGATCTAAAGTAGGGTGTTCGTCGCGTCATGAAAGCTAGCTCGCAGGAAAGTAATGGTCATGGTGTTCTCGGCCTAACCCTAATGGGGGAAGGTGTGTATCTGGGAAAAGTGGATCGGTGCCGAGGACGAAAGCGCAGTGCTTCGTGCTTCTTGGCGCCCGGAAGACCACGGTCGATGGAGGAGTTCCTGGAGTCGGTGGCGACGCTGGGGCGCTGGTGCTCGAAAAGGAAGAGCACGAGGAAGACGAGGAAGAGATGGAGGTAGATGATGGAGTTTCCTCCCCCCATTTATCCTATCGTTATTTAAAGGGCAGGAACAGAAACCGAGGCTGTCAACGCGGAGATCGAGGCGACAATCACAGACAGCGACGATGGCGCCTAGATTTTCGGGATAATTGATTATGAGCAAAAGATCCGTTGATGGTTGCATTGCTAAAAGTCCCGGAAATATGGGGATGAGGTGATGTCCTCCAATACTACACGACGACTCAGATCAAATTACAGCGGGTGGCGACTTATCGTTCGTCGAAGGATAGAAATGGTAAGAGTCGCCCCAAATTGGTGGAGGTTTATTGACATGAATGAATTGAGGACAATCTGGGGCCTAATGTTGGGGATATTACCTGCGGGTAACCCGCCCTTAGAGGGTCGGGTCTCCAACGGGGCGACTTACCATTTAGCGCGCGTCTCATGGCCCAGAAGCTGGATGGCGGTTCAAGAGGTCACGCGGATGATGGATTACCAAGAAGGCTCCTGATCGTGGAGGACACGGCGACTTCGAGATAAGGAAAGCCACGAAGAGTAGCATGGCAGGACTTTGTAAACCCTAGGGCCTCGACATGTATATAAAGGCGAGTCCCGGGGAGAAGTCAGGCGAGTTAGAGCGAATCGAGAGCTAGGTAAGGTGAGTTCCGCCCTCCTTGTAATCGGAACCACCATTAATCCACACAAAGCAGGACGTAGGCTTTTACATCCTCATGAGGGGCCGAACCTGGGTAAATCTGAGTCTCGCTTTCGCTCACCCCCTTCGAGTCGCCACCAAGGTGCGATGGCTCCATCTCTAAGTCCTTTCACGAGGACATCTGCCGTGACAAAACCACGACACTTGGTAAATTTTCCTTTTATGTTAAGTTTGCTGCTCGTATTTCTGTGTTAATATATTAGAACTATTTGCAAAAGTCTGATGAATTTTGACATTTGCAAAAGTTTGTCATGTATTTGCAATTAATTAGTATATATATGTAGACAACAGATTCTGTTAGTCCTTTAATAATGGATTTATCAACAATGCCACATTATGTATGTGCACAAGTTGACCCATTTTTTCTAATCTCATCTATGTAACCTAGCTAACTAGCTTCTATATGTCATGTTGTTTGTCAAAGTATTGAAAAAATACATGGCTTCATCATTACCTAGTAGTAATAGTCGCATGATGCTATGAAGCTATCGAAAGTTCTTTTGGAACGGAGTTCCTGATAGGATAATTCGTTTTTTGGTACGAAGTTCAGCAAAGTCCTTCCAAATAGTGATATTCGGATGGCTCTTTTTGAACTGCGTACCAAAAAGCTAATTATCCTATTCGGGATTCCATTACAAAACAACTTTGTTGAGCTTCATAACATCATGCGCCTATTGCTACCTAGTAATGATGAAGTCATGGTTTTCTTGAATCCTTTGAAATTAGACAATGTGACATATAGAAGGGTAGATAAGATGAGAAAAATATGGACCATTTTCTACACATCCAGAATTTCGCCATTTTGTTTAATCCCTTGAAGGTTAAGAGAATCTGTTAGACACATTTTAGAGTATAGATTCACTCATTTTGCTCTGTATGTAGTTTTCTGATGAAATCTTTAAAAGGTCTTATATTTTGGAATGGAGGGAATACAAGTTTAGAAAAGTTTATTAAATAGTAGGAATTTAAATAGTAGGACATACAATGCCCTGCCCACATCCTCGTCGTCGACTCGGTGGCGACCACCTGCTTGATAGGCGCCAGTATGTGCGGGACTAGACTCCGCCGGGCTGGCACTGGGAGGAGTGACCTTCCGGGGCGCGCAACTTGGTGAGCAATCGGGCTCCCGTCGTCGACCTGGAGCTTCTTTGGTGGCAGTCGTGGGGGGCACTTTAGGTGCCGAGGGTGCCGGCCCCCGAGGAGGAGGTACGTCGCCGTATCAGGGAGGAGGACGAGCACGTCCGTCGCTACATGGAGGCGTTGGATATGCGAGGTCCTCCAATACCTGGCAGGTTCTTCAGGGATCTCACCCGAGCTATGATCCGGTTATGGTCCCTGCTCTTTGGGTGTCCACCGCCCGCGCCTCAGTTGAGCGACGGCTCTTTGTTGGTTGATCAGTTATACATTATTCGAGATATGTATTACTGTATTCGAGAGATGTATTATTGATGTATTGCAGATTATGTATTCGATAATTTTAAGTGGATTATTCGATGATGCATTAATTCAGTGGATTATTCGATGTATATATATAAGTGGGAGTTTTAGTTGTTAGTTAATTTAGTTTGTTATGTTTGATTAATTTGCACATACTATGGATCCAATACACGGCATAGACGAATATAAGGAATATGTGATAAATGGTGTCATCCGCGGGGATGACTTTATTGTTCGGATGTCACCAATCAGTTTCTGGACGAGTCCGGCGAGGGATATGAGTCTCTCAACACAGGAGGTAGAAGCTCCGGTGAGGTAGACGCCCACGCCTCGGGCGAGGGAGGACTCGGGGGCTCCAACGAGGAAGAAGCCGACGAGGCAGAATTCGACGGCTCCGTCCAGGTGCATATTTATATTAATAAATTAATCCTCTCCTGTCTATATACATATATTAACGCTCTTTCTTTTAGCCCTCCGAATCGAGCAAAACTTCAGTACGGACGAAAAGAGGCCCAACCAAGAAGATGGATGACGGTGAGAGGTACACGATCGAAAGAGTCTCAAATGTCGGGCAACCAATTGCTCCCACACATGTAAACTAGAAGTTTGTGAAGGCATGCGGAGTTGTTGTTAGGGACCACGTCCCTATCAACACTCGAGAATGGATTAAGACATGGGAGGAAGGAGTCTCATATGTCAGCACAGTAGCCAAAGAAAACCTTTGGAGAAAGCTCATGATTCATTTCACCCTGCCGACGCCAGAGGTGGATCCAGATGAGGAGGTGCCAAATGAGGAGGAAATGAAGAGGCGAAAAGAGGCCCTAGAGAAAAAAAGTCAAGGAGTGGGCTCTTAAGAAGATGGCCGATCTATTCAGGGGCTGGAAGAAAAGATTGCACGACGAATTTATCTTGCAAGATAAGACTCTAGATTTTGCTACCCAGTGGATGTTATCACAGAGAGCACACCTTGTGAGCTAAAGGTGAAACTTGCTAACTTAACGTTGACGGTGGCTGTCCGCATGGCCGTACCAATTGGACATAATCCAACTTGGCATTGCTCTCCAGTTCCAAAAGGGTACAATGTCGTCGTGGTGGATGAAGTGATGAAAGATTATGAGCAGTTGAAGCTGGACTGCCCTGCAGGTGAAGATAGGGATTTGACTAAACTTGGAGAAGTCAAGAAACAGACTGGTGTATGGCCAAAGGAGCACATCTTGCTTCCAAATTGGCCACCAAGGCCACCGACTCCTCAGAGCAGCAATCCTTCTTCGCCTCCACCTCACTAGTCTCCAGCGCAACCGTCTTCTTTGCTGCATCACCAGTCTCCAGCGCAGCCGTCTCCACCGCCGCATAAGCTGTCTCCACCGCCATGTCAGCCGTCTCCGTCCACTGAGGATTAGAGCAAAAAGCGGAAACGTACCACCGCTAATAGTGGCGGCAGAACGGGGTTCCGATCACCGAAACGTAAGTTGTCGCCCCTCCCAAAAGTACCTCATAAGGATATGGAGATGATACCTTGGGACTATAGTGGAGAGGAAAATAAGAAGAGGACAGACGCCCAGTATCAACAGTGGATGGCTGAGAGGGCTAACAAGAAGAAGCCCAAAGAGCCAGAGTTCCCAGTCACCCCAGAAGATCATGTCGCGTGCGTGAAAATGATGAATACCCTTGCACACTCCCCGCCACTGTTGCGAGCAGACTATGAACGCTCTATTCTCAAGTCGGCTGGGGCAAAAGAGCAGCGGTTGAAGAGTAGTACGTCTAGCGGGAAATCTATTGCCCAGCTTGGACAATAGAAAAACCAATCGTGCCCCCTACTCAAAGTGTATTCCGATACAAAGGTGTGCTCGAGCAGAGCTGCGGTCGAGCAGAGGAACGATGAAACAGCTGCTATCGATCCAGAGTTTGTTGCACTATACGGAGAAGCGGCCAAGGCTCATGGCATGTCTATTGATCAGTACTTAAACCATATACAGGAATTCGCTGACTTAACATACGTGTACCGGAACGGGTCTCCTCTCGTCAAACCTGAGTTAGTCATCGAGCTACCAACAAAAATGTGAAGATTGCATGACTGGTACATGCGAGCATGTGCTGAACAACAAAACTGGATCTATTGTGCATATAAAAACGAGCATCACATGCATGGAGAAGGCGTGCTAATGAGTGAATTCGACGAATTATTTCAGTTATACAAACAAGACGCCCTTGACAAATCTGTCATCAGTGCCTATTGTTTGTATGTATTATTAATTTATGTCATTAAGTCTTACGCTGCTCGTTCATTGCATGTATAATCTTACTCATCACTATATTAATTTTGTAGAATGAAGATTCTCGAATGCAAAAGAGGACGAATCTATGACATTGGGTTCATTGACCCATATTTCATTCATGACAAAAGTCTCACGCTGGATCCATGTGAGACAGAGAATAACTTGGTACAAGGGTTAAGGTTTTCCTCTACCAAAAGGGAAATACTATTTCCTTACAACTTCAAGTGAGTGTTACTACACACATTCTATTTTTCCTTACTCGTTGTTATTAAGTGTATAATTGACTCGTTATGCGTGTGCAGGTTCCACTTTATTCTTATAATCATTATAACTGCTCACGGACTAGTAAAAGTCATGGACCCGAAACGCACACCCCTCGCTGATTGAGCAAACATGCAAGAATGCCTCGAGAGGTAATTTCAATCATTATGGCACTATATCAGCAACTTTTCGTTCCTTTCGTAATAGCAAGTAATTAATATAGAACTCCTTTATTCATTTCCTTTTCTTGACAGGGCTTGTAAACTGTTCACCGCCATGTGTCAGGGTGTTTGGAAGCTAGAGCTTACATTTAGACAAATGGATGTAAGTAACTACTAGCTAGATCCGTGCATCTCTTTATTCTAGTTTCAATACCATTATCATTCTTGATTATGTTTTTGATTAAACTCTGTTCTCGTAAAGTCCTTGCGGCAGGAACATGGGAACAATTTATGTGGATACTATGTTTATGAGTTCATTCGCGTGACGACCCATGAGACGGGCAAAAACAGCGACATAAAAAAATTGAAGTACGATAAACAATACTCACAACTTTATTTTACTATCATCAATTATGTTCGGTTTCATTGATATATATTGACCCCTTCTTTAAATTAGATCGAACGATTGCGGGATGGTCTTCTACCACAGGAACGTGTACGAGCAATTCAAGAGGAAATTGCCGGATTCTTAGATGCAGAGGTCCTACATGTGAAGGGAGAATACTATAGCATGTCGATGCAATTCATATGAAATGTTAAAGTGTAAAAAAGATGCATATGTGCATGTAACTCGTGTCTACATTTTGTAATATGTTCAATAAAGCACGATGGATGAGATGGTGTAATATATTCGTGACGATGATGTGCAATATAGTTGTTCCTTTATTGTTGTGTATGTACCATCCAATTTAGTGCAAAACAAGAATTAAAAAGTGCCCAAAGCAAATAAATGGGAAAATAGGGGGCAGCAAAATAGCCCCATCCAATTTAGTGAAAACCCTAAACACTAAAAAGTGCTCAACAAAAAGGAAGCGAAGCAATAGATCCGGTTTGTAATAAGAACCGGGACTAATACCCCTCCCCCCCATCCATGCGAGTTGGAGGACCATTAGCCCCGGCTTGGGGCCGAACCGGGGCTAGCATTAGTCCTGCGTTGTTAGTCCCGGTTTGTGAACCGGGGCTAATGGCCCAAACGAACTGGGGCTATAGCCCCTTTTTCTACTAGTGAAAGCATACAAGACATCACAAGGTTCAACGCACACACACACACACCAACTGGCACACAACCATGGCGAAAGTACAAACAAAAATAAGAAGTCTTGCTGGAGGAGCAACACAATAATCCTCAAGAGAGAGTCTAATGACAGTTTAGCTAATCCATCTCTGGAGGAGGACGAGGCAACGGTGTTGGAGCGGAAGACATGCGGGCGGCGACAACTCTCAATCGTGCGACAGCTGTGTCAATGGAGTGTCGGTCGTTGTGCCGCTTAAGTGGTCTCCATAGGTGGAGAAAGCCACACAATTTGAGAAATACATCAGTCGCAAGGAGAGGAATTACATGCTCTATCACAAGCTTGTTACGAATATTCCATAGAGTCCACACGAGGGCACCGATGGTAAGCTAGAGGGTCGGTGTCGTAGAGGCGATATGTGAACCAAGAACCTCGGCAAACATCTCAGGTAGGTTGTCGTGGCACCAAATTCCCCCAACTGCCTCCCGTAAACAGCTCCACATGAACCTAGCGGCCGTGCAAATGAAGATAATATGGTTGAAATCCTTTTGAACCCTACACAGAGGACACAACCCATCGGAGGGGCCATGCCTTTTCCAAACCTCCGCCCCGGATGGGAACCTATCCTGCACCAGCTGTCACAGGAATATTCGGATCTTCAGCTGTAACTTGAATTCCCACAGGATATTCAGTTTGGTCGGTCCCGGAGTTGACAAGATCGCTTGGTAAAGAGATTTGGTGGAGAACCATCCATTAGGCTCTAGCTGTCGATGGATTACATCCTCCTCTAGGGACGAAGAGTGTAGAGCCACACACTGAAATAACTCATCCCATAGGTCCCGCTCAACGGGACTGAAGGACCTCCTGAAGGCAATACCCGCTAGGTGAGGTAGAGCGCCTACTACTGAGATGAATTGTTGTGCGCAAATGCAGAAGATAGGCTGGAAGCGACTGGCGAAGGCCTGGGGGCCACACCATCGATCAAGCCAAAATAAAGTGGAATTGCCCCGTCCCACTTTGATAGAGGAGCCTATCCGCAGAAATGTCATGAGCTCAACAATGGACTGCCAGAAATGTGATCCCCCAGACCTAGGGCGAACGCCAGTGGGTGTCCACGAAGGTATTTTCTCGAATAATATCTAACCACAGACCTCCCTCGCTGGTGGCGATCCTCCATAGCCATTTAGCCAGGAGGGAAATATTCATCCGCTTCGATGAGATAATCCTAAGACCGCCTTGGTCCTTGGGTTTACATATCTCCGACCATTTGACCATGTGATATTTTTGTTTATCGCCTTTCGCCGCCCAGAAAACCAGGACTGGTACTTGGCGATATCATGGTGAAGCCATTCATTAAGACTATAGAATCCCATCAAATACATCAATAAACTCGTCATTGACAAGCTGATGAGAACAACCCGAGGCGCTTTGGATAGCGAGTGTCCTTGCCAAGGCTCCACCCGGTGTTGGACCTTGGTCACCGAGGGCCTCAAATCCTTCTTTAGGATGCGAGAGTCACTAATGGGCATGCCGAGGTAGGTGGCCGGGAAGGTCCCTGATGACAAGATGACGTATATATTTCTTGCTCCTCGTTGGTTACCCCAAGTGGAAGGTTGAGATGTAGTCAGCAGCAAGTTTTCCCGTACTCGGAGACTGTAAGGTTCATCTAACCAAGAGGGCTCCTAGGATCAACAAGTAGGTGTCTGCTGTCCTGGCTAGCAGAAAACATGGACATGCACACACACAAATAACTCTACTCCCAACGAGTACAGAGAGGTTGTCAATCTCTCCGGCCTTGTAGTTTGCAAAGGATCAAAACACAAGCGGGAAAAGTAATAGTGATTGCAATGGAAAAGTAAATGAAAACGGTAAATGATGAAGGAGTAAACAATGATGGTGATATGGACCGGAGTCACATGATGTTCACTAGTGATGTCTCTCTCCGAAAAGACAATAAACAACTATGCTTGGGTAAACAATTACAGTTGGGCAATTGACAGAATTATGAACGCACCGCAATACTAATTATGCTACTTGATAGTTAGAGGTTCAGTAGTAATGGGCAGTACGCCAAGACAAGTAGACCGTTTATTCATCAGCATCTACTTACTAATCATCTACCTTGAGATATCTATCCAGAACATCTCACCGTTATTAAGTTGCGAGCCCCACCCAAAGTGTAAACTCAAAGCAACGGACAACTGCATTAACGAACTATGCGTAAGGTAAACAATCCTTGCAACCGTGGTCACAAGCACCGTTGTTTTCTCCCTGGTGGAAACAACACATCCCCTAGTCTCATGTTTCTATCACTCAAGCTAGGCATCGAGGGGCATGAACCCACAATCATGCATAACGCTCCCTCTAGGAGTTATAATCTACTACTCGACCAACGCAATAAATAGAAACAGAGAACATGCATGAATCACTAAGGAACATAATATAAAAGGATAATAAAATATATAACTCTTAACTATATGAACGTAATCTCATAATCCATCGGATCCCAACAAACCGAGCATAGCAATAGCAAGAGAATTACATAGATGCCTTGATCATGTAGGGCAGCTCACAAGGACTAACCATTGTAGCACAAGATTGGAGAGAAGACATCACATAGCTACTTGCCATGGACTCATGGTCCAAGGAGCACTACTCACGGCATGTCCCAGAAGCATCCATGGTAGTGGAGAAGCTCACGGAGGTCAATCTTCCCTCCAACAGGGTGCCGGGAAGAGGTCTCCTGACGCTCCCGATCTCGGAAGCGTTGCGGCGGTGCAACGATGTATAAATTTTCTATTCTGGAAGTTGTGGAAGGGTTTCGTCTCGGGACTCTAAATATAGGCCAAAGGAGGGCACCGGAGGAGGTGGGGCCCACCCAGGCGGCCTCTTGGCGCGGCCTAGGGCCTGGCCACGCTTGGAGGTCGCCTCGGCAGCCCCTGGCCCCCATGTGGCTCATCTTCGGTGATCCGGAAGCTTCTGTTTCCCTTATTTTTTATATATTTTTCCTGGAATTTTTCAGGCTTCGGAAAATTGGGTAAAAGCCCCTACAAAATAGACATCAATAGACAGAAATTGGCACTGGGTGCACTGAGTTAGTAAGTCAGTCCAAATATGTGTAAAATGATATAAAAGTGTAGCAAAACGTATAACAATATCACCCAAAAGATCATGGAACAAGCATAAATTATAGATACGTTTGGGACGTATCAATCCGATCTCTCCTCTCGTAGATGCTCATCACCATGGATAGATCTTGTATGTTCGTAGGAAATTTTTTGTTTCACATGCAACGTTCCCGAACACACATATGACACTCCATATGCGTCGTCCATCCTCTGGTCCCCAATCCATGCTTGCTCATGCTCCATAGTCGCCATCGCACTAATGCTCTAGAGATGTCGCTCATTGACTTCTCTATCCCCCTCTCTCAACCTACCAAGACCATGGGTTGAAAGTAGTCGGCATCTCTCGATCTCGATTTTCCAAGCCCATGTCCTGAAAATCCGACGCGTGTTTGGATTGAGGCGAAATAAATCGGGGGCTCTTGAACTCCAAAATGGAGAACTTTACAAGATTCCCAAGAAATGGCTAACTTGCTACCTATTGCAAAATCACAATTCTTACCTGGAGTAGCAGCGAACCGTGACCGAGTAGAAAAAGTAAATGACCTGTGAAGGGTAATATATTTCTCGGTCATTTACTTTTTCTACTCAAAGTAAATCTTTAGGGAAAAAGAGACCAAAAGCAAAGCTAAAGTTGTCACATAATAAGATTAAGAGATAAAGCATAAGGCAAGTAATAACTAATAATGAATCACAATAACAAGTGCCAAACATGCGAGCATCGTAAATATTTAGGAGCAATAAAGCAATCAATCAAAAAATCATCCTCTACCATCAACAAACTAATCTCCCTTCTAGAAGATACCAATCACTTCTAAGAAATTATTGCATGCAACTGTATTTTTCTTGCTATATTTTTGCTTTCCAAATAATACATTTATAGAATATTTTCTTGAAAGGAAGCCATTTCAGTAAGGATCAAGAATAGATATTTTCATTTATTATGTGGAACAAGAGTGCTAGACTCAAATAACGAATTGGAACTATAATCGTCAAGACCAAGCCGCAATGATTTTTCTTGTGAAGTTGTCTACAACCTTTATAGAAAACCTAATGGAGTCAGATAGTTCCATATTGATGACATTTCAGGGGATCCTCCTCCACCCAAGGGAGATCTTGTATTTGAGCTTAATGCTTTACCTATCCCATATTCTTTGACCAACAACCTATTCTTAAGCACAACCTACCTGCTCACATTTTAGGGGATCCTCCTCCACCCAAGGGAGATCATGGATTTGAGATTAAGGCTTTAGCTGATACTTTGAAATATGCTTATCTTGATGAGAAGAAGATATATCCTATTATTATCAGTGCTAACCTTTCAGAGCATGAAAAAAGATACTACTCAAAACTTTAAAGAAGCACATGGCTGCTATTAGATATACTTTTGATGATCTAAAGGGCAAAAGCCTCACTCTATGTCAACACAAGATTAATATGGAGCCGGATGCTAAACCAGTCGCTAATCATCAACGCCATCTCAACCCTAAGATGAAAGAGGTGATAAGAATTGAAATAATAAAACTTCTCGAGGCAGTTATAATTTATCATTTGCTGATAGTAGATGTTCCTAAGAAAGGTAATATTACTATTGTTCCTAATGATAAAAATGAACTTATTCTGCAAAGGATAGTAACTATTTATAGAATGGTAATTGATTTTAGGTAATTGAATAAGTCTACTAGAAAAGATCATTACCCCTTGCTTTTATTGATCAAATGTTAGAGATATTATCTAAGCACACACACTTTTGCTTTCTTGATGGATACTCTGGATTCTCTCAAATAACTGTGTCAAAATAGGACCAAGAGAAAACTACCTTTACTTGTCATTTTGGAACTTATGCTTATAGGCGTATACTTTTTTGTCTATTGAATGCACCTACTAGCTTTCAAATATGTATGACTCATATATTCTCTGACTTTTGTGAAAAGATTGTTGAAGTTTTCATGGATGATTTTTCCATTTACGGGATTTCCTTTGGTGATTGCTTGGGCATCCTTGATCGAATTTTGCAGAGATGTGAAGAAACTAATCTTGTCTTGAATTGGGAGAAGTGCCAATATATGGTCAATGAAGGTATAGTGCTTGGGCATAAAATTTATGAACGAGGTATTGAGGTGGATAAGGGCAAAGTTGATGCAATAGAGAAAATGCCTTGCACAAAAGATATCAAATGTATAAGAAGTTTCTTTGGTCATGTTGGTTTCTATATGCATTTCATTAAAGATTTCTCAAAGATTTCTAGGCCATTAACTATTTTTTTGTAGAATATTTTGAAATACTTAAGAAAGCCTTAATTTCTGCACCTATTTTTCAACCACGTGATTGGAACTTACCCTTTGAAATTATGTGTGATGCTAGTGACTATGTTGTTGGTGTTGTCCTAGGGCAAGGAGTAGACAAGAAATTGAATGATATTCACTATGGTAGTAAAACCCTAGATACTGCTCAAAGAAATTTTGCTACTACTAAAAAGGAATTCTTAGCAATTGTGTTTGCGTATGATAAGTTTAGACCTTACATCATTGATTCTAAAGTAACTATCCACACTTATCAAGCTTCTATTAAATACCTTATGGAAAAGAAAGATGCTAAACCTAGACACGTAAGATGGGTGTTATTGCTCCAAGAATTTGATCTGCATATCGTTGATAGGAAGGGAGCTGACAACCCTGTGATACTCGTGATCTGCGTTGGGTTTTCCATGAAGAGGAACGGGTAATCACAACACAAAGTGGGTAAGTATTTCCCAAAGTTATGAAACCAATGTTTATCAAACCAAAAGGGATATCAATCCAAACCCGCGTTCAGCAGCTGCACACAAAAGAACAAACAACTTGCACCCAACGCGGGCAAGAGGGTTGTCAATCCCCTTGGTCTCGTTATTTGCAAGTTAATGAGGTGTGTAGATAATTGAAGATAATTGTACAATGCAAAATAAAAGAAACAAAAATAAATGGC
The DNA here is from genome assembly GCF_904849725.1 of Hordeum vulgare subsp. vulgare. Taxonomy (NCBI): domain Eukaryota; kingdom Viridiplantae; phylum Streptophyta; class Magnoliopsida; order Poales; family Poaceae; genus Hordeum; species Hordeum vulgare. The sequence continues at coordinate 388,773,355 of NC_058522.1, forward strand.
AGCAAGGTATTGGGGGTTTTAGCAATATGTTGTGAAAAGACCCTGGGGCCAAAGCTTTTCCTAGTGGCATCTGTCATGAAAATAAGCATACGGTGGGTAAACAAATTACCATTGGGCAATTGATAGAAGAGAGGATAGTTATGCAATTTTCACGACAATGATCATGTAAATATAGGCATCACATACATAAACAAATAGTCCGACTCCTGCCTACAGTTATTACTATTACTTCACTTCAAGAGCACTTCTATGCTTGCCTCTCTACATATTAAGTTCAAGACGAATGAAGTGATGCTTGGAGTAAGATGACATGTTGTAGACAAAGTAAACTCAACTAGTATGAATAAACCCCATCGTTTTACCCTTATTAGCAGCAACACAAAGACACAACTTGTCCCCTTCTATCACTAGGTTACAGAAACTTGCCAGGTTGAACCTACTACAATGCACCTCTCTCACCGAAGAAATATTAATCTAGTTGGCCAAACTATTTCAATAGATCGGAGAGAATTATGAAGCTATCATAATCATGCACATAAGATTCATATTATATATCAGAGAAGACTCAAATGTTTATCATGAATAATCCGAACATAAACCCACAATCCATTGGATCCCAACAAACGCACCGTACAAAAGAGTTACATCATATGGTTCAAACTGAAGATGTGATGATCATTGTATTGAAGATCAACGAGAGAGAGAGAGAGATTCTATCTAGGTACTGCCATGGAACCGTAGGTGTGTGGTGAAATACTCACACATCATCATGGGGGAAGCAAGGTTGATCAAGAAGCTCTCTGTGATCAATCCCCCCTCCGGCAGAGTGCCGGAACAGAGCTCTAGATGGCCTCCCATCGGAAGAGACACTTGCGACAACATAAAAAGTGTTTCGGGACCTCCTTTGGAGTTTTTAGGTTAAATAGGAATTTATAAGCCAGAGAACAGGGTTGCGAGAGCCACGAGGCGGCCACAAGACATCACCCCCCCAGGCCGCGGTCTGATGGGTTGTGGGGGCCTCGTGTGTCTATCGGCTTCTTCCGATGCTCCATGGTATTCTTTTGGTCCAAAAAATTCACAAAAAATTTCAGTTCAAATGGGCTTTGGTTGGTATTACAACATGAAAAGTGTAAAAACATGCTAAAAACAACAAGTGGCACTGGGCACTGGATCAATAGGTTAGTGCTCAAAAATAATATAAATTGGTAAATAAGTGCCTAAAAGTTGTTCCAAAATGATTGCATAATAACATGGAACAGTCCGAAATTATAGATATGTTGGAGACGTATCAAGCATCCCCAAGCTTAATTCCTTCTCGTCATCGAGTAGGTAAATGATAAAAATAGAATTTTTGATGTGACATGCTATTAATGATGTATTCTTATGCATGTATGGTCATTGATAAATGATGAATTAAGAAGTATTAACACAACAATATTTATAAGTATAAGCAAAAAAACAATTAATCTTTCAAAATGTACGATCCTCAAAGATTGTTTCAACCCTTTCAATCTTTATTATATTAGCAATGCATGACTCCATCTTCATCACAAAATTACAAATGTCAAGCACCACGGTGCCCAATTTTGGCAATTGGATCGTACTTTTTCAACATGCATCTACTTTTTATTCTTCATGCAATAAATGAGCGTGAATCATTGTAGATAGCATATAGGTGAAATAGAGTAAGCTGGTAGGTTTTAAAGGGGTTGAAAGGTGAATAAGATAGTATCATATCAACTAGGTGCATCGATGGGTTATGGAGGTACCCATTGATAGATATTGATACAAGGAGTACAGATTGCCATGGAAATGATACACTAGAGCTATAAGTGTATGAAAGCTCCACTGAAGCTAAGTGGGGTGTGCATCCAACTTGCTTGCTCGTGAAGGCCTCGGGAATCTGAGGACGCCCGTCATCGGAATATAGAAGCCAAGTTTATAATTTTTTTTTATTCCTACTAGCATATGAATGATATAACATGAGTCTCTCTACAAGAAGAACATGGTGCCACTTTTGATGCACAAGTGTGGTAAATTATAGTAGCAAAGTCCCTTCTCTCTTTTTCTCTCATTCAATTTTGTTTTTGTGGTGGGCTCATTTGGCCTCCCTCAGCTTTATTTCCTAACTGGGAAAATGCTCTAATAATTATGATCATCACACTTGTTTTACTTACAACTCATGGATAACTCAATATGATGAATGAAGCAACATGACTCCAATATGAATGCCTCTCGCAGTGTACCAGAATGTACAGTGATCTAGCGCGACATGTATTCAACATATGAATTTTTTGTGGGTTTTCCACAAATGCTATTATGAATGGTGGATTTGCCACAAATACTATGCCATCTCTATATGATCATGCAAAGCAATATGATGATGAACAAACTAGTCATGTGAAGTGACGATGGAATTTGCATGGCAATATATCCCGTAATGGCTATCGAAATGCCATAATAGGTAGGGGTGGTGGCTGTTTTAAGGAGGATATAATAAGGCTTATGTGCAACATAGATATCATGTCATGGGGTTTGGATGCACCGGCGAAAGTCGCACCAATCCTCAAGGTGAGAATGGGCTATGCACGGTACTCGAGAAGCTAGCAAATATGAGGAGGTGAGATTGCGTATATCCATGGTCTCACATTAGTCATAAAGAACTCATATACTTATTGCAATGTTTTATTAGTATTATCACAAATCAAAGTACTATTTGCATGCCCCAAGGGATAGGGTTGTTTAGAATTAACCATCGTGCGACTCTGACTCGAAACAACACTAGGTTTTCAACGAGGAATAGAAATGCTCCCACATCATCACCACGCCCTTTTAATTTTTCAGATGTTCAATAAGTTTAAACATATATTAATATCAATACCTATCTGAATTAATATTTATGTACGCACACCTTTTCATATCACCACACAAATATCATTAACCACAATTTCTCTATATGTGCTACATGATGGTTTTAATTATTACTTATTGGACACTCATTATTTTTTATCTAGTCTTATGACCCATGCATATTACCATCAATATTTTAACAACTCTAAAACAAATATAACTGAAGAACGAGAGAATATTATTTCTATAAAATCTACATGCCACCGTGCTCAAAAAAATATAAGTGAAGTACTAGAGCAACTTGTAAGCTCAAAAGATATAAGTCAAGCACATAGAGTATTCTAACAAATCAAGATGATGGTGTCTCTCTTTCAAATAGGTGTGTCGAGGAAACAATGATTGTGGCAAACTAAAAGTAAAAGTAAACTAAAGCAAAATATGCCGCAAGCAAAAACCCATATCATGTGATGAATAAAATTGTAGTTCCAAGTAACATACCGATGGATTGAGATGAGAGAGGGGATGCCTTCTTGGGGCATCCCCAAGCTTAGACGGTTGAGTCTTCCGAAAATATTACCTTTGGTGCCTTGGGAATCCCCATGATTAGGCTCTTTATACTTCTCATTCCTTTGTCCATCAAAATAATATCCAAAACTTGAAAACTTCAATCACATAAAACTCAACAAAACTCCGTGAGATCCTTAGTATAGGCAACATAATAAACACTTTTTGGTACTGTTATAAATAGATTCTGATTTTATTTTAGTATAAGGTACTGTATTATAACTTGTCCATGGCTTATACCCCCTGATATAATCCATAGCATAATTAAAACAAGCGAACTATGCATGCAAGAACAAAATTTGTTTAAAAGAGAACAGTCTGTAGTAATATATTTAATTGTCATACTTTTATAAGTCCAACAATTCTGAAAAATTAGGACTACCTAGGGAATTTATATGTTAGTACCGTGTAAGACATTCACCCTAAAAAGACATTCGAGTAAAATGAGAGAAATTCTGCATTGGGCTTCAAAGTTTCTATTTTTGTACTGTATCAATTCTAATCATCATGCAAATCATCCCAAAGGCTTTACTTGACACAAACACTAATTAGATATAAAAACACAATCATTACAATAGTAATAATCATGTTATCACAAACTAACAGAAATAAATGATAACTATTGGTTTGTCTCCCAACAAGCTCTTTCTTTATAGCCATTAAGATACGCGTGAAATTTCAATGGTCTCACATAAAATAAAATATTTGAATAACAAAGATATCATCATAAAACATGTGACAAGAGCATTTAACTCTAACATACTTCCTATGCATAGGCAATTTATAATCAAACAGTTTATCAAGACAAGAAGTATCTAGCATAAGCAAGTAGGAAGAATGAAGCATTAACAATTTGAATATCAAGAGAGGTAAGTGAGTAACATGGAAATTTTTATAACCATATTTGCCTCTCTCATAATGATTACATGTAGGATCATATTCAAATTCAACAATATAGAAATCATGCTTTTCATTCAAGGAACTATCATGAATCACTTCATAAATTTCACAATTTTTAGATTCATGATTTTCAAGCAAGACCTCATAATGATAATCTAGTGCACTCTCACTAGCAATAGTTACACAATAAATGGGTCTTTTGAAAAGATTAGCAAGTGGATGAGGATCCATTTATATTTATTTTTTGCGTTTTACTTTCTATTAGTGTGTGACAAAGATAAAGATAACATAGCTAGGCAAGTAAACTAGAGAGCAAAGATGCAATCTAGTGACAAGCTAAACATGCAAAGATAAATATATTGTATTTTTATTTTTTATAGGATACAAACTAAATATACCATAAAATAAAAAGAGGAAAAAGTGAATGAAATTTTGTGTGGAGTTACTTGATAGTTGGTGATGATATTCCCGAGCAACACCGCCGGAAATCCTTCTTGATACTCGTGATCTGCGTTGGGTTTTTCGTGAAGAGGAATGGGTAATTGCAGCACAAAGTGGGTAAATATTTCCCTCGGCTATGAAACAAGGTTTATAGAACCAATAGGAATATCAACCCACAACCGTCTTCAGCGGTTGCACACAAAAGAACAAACAACTTGCACCCAACGCGGGCAAGAGGGTTGTCAATCCCCTTGGTATTGCAGGTTTCAGCAAGGGAATGAGGTGTGTAGATAATTGTAAATTGCAAAATAAAATAAATGAAAATAAATGACAACAAGGTATTGCAAGTTTCAGCAATATGTTGTGAATAGACCCGGGGGCCATAGCTTTCCCTAGTGGCGTCTCTCATGAAATAAGCATACGATGGATAAGCAAATTACTGTTGGGCAATTCATAGAAGAGCGGATAGAGATGCGATTTTCATGGTAATGATCATGTAAATATAGGTATCACGTGCATAAACAAATAGGACGACACCTTCCTGCACCTGTTATTATTACTTCACTTCAAGAGCGCTTATATGCTTCCCTCTCTATGTATTAAGTTCATGACAGACAAAGTAATACTTGGATTAAGATGACATGATGTAGACAAACTAAACTCAACTAATATGAATAAACCCCACCATTGTATTGAAGATCAGCGAGAGAGAGAGACACATATAGAGAGAGAGAGATGCCATCTAGGTACTGCCATGGACCTGTAGGTCTATGGTGAACTACTCACACATCATCATGAGGGCAGCAAGGTTGATGAACAAGCCCTCCGTGATCGATTCCCCCTCCGACAAAGTGTCGGAACACATCTCTAGATGGCTTCTAGTAGGAATAGAAACTTGCAGTGGCGTAAAAAGTGTTTTGGGACCACCTCTAGAGTTTTAGGGTAAATAGGAATTTATAGGCCAGTCAACGAGGTCAGGTGAGCCATGAGGCAGCCACAAGCCATCACGTCGTGCCCCCTCACCCCCCCTCCCCCCCCCCCCGAGGCTGCGGTCTGATGTCTTGTGGGGGCTGATGTTTGCTAGAACTACATCGGTATTTCCCCAAAGAGGAAGGGATGATGTAGTATAGCGACGGTAGGTATTTCCCTCAGTGATGAGACCAAGGTTATTGAACCAGTAGGAGAACCTCCTAAAACCATGTAAACAACACCTGCACACATATAAAAAATACTCGCAACCCGACGTGTTAAAGGGGTTGACAATCCCTCCCCGGCAACGGCACCAGAAATTGGCATGTTGGCGGGAGACTGTCTTGACTTGATCTTCCCCGGCAATAGGATGAGAAATTCCTTTCGGGTACGGCTCCTCAAGATAGGAAAATAACGTGCGGTAAAAGTGGTAGATAGGATAACGTGAGCTGGCCATCGCGGAGTGACCTGAGGTGACGGAGGAGGGCAGAAGGTCGACGGGACGTCTCCTACGCGATTAATGGCTCGCGGACGCCCATAGTGGCTGGAGCCGACTGTTTGGTCCGTGGAGAAGCTTGGCAGGGAGAGGTGGCAACCTTCTCCAGTGACCCAGGGCCTTCCGGAGGTTCCACGCGGCTGCCAGGGACGCCCTCGACACTACGGACAAGGAGGGGCAGCCATTGACGGCTCGAGCGGGTCGGCTGCCACAGGGGGCTGCACAGCGCGCGCGTTGTGGCATGCTAGTACCATGGTCACCATGGTTACGGCTGCCATAGGGCCACGCAAGCCCGGGGACCTATTCCAGGGTGTCGACCTCACTCTTACCAGTCACTGTCCTATATTAGTTCGACCAGTCACTCACTCATGCAAAGTGTACCATCAACTACAGGTTCTGCCTGCAAACTTGGGAAGGATCTAGAGCTCAACTGGGTTAGGGTTAGGGCAGGCTAGCATGTCTGGGTTAATCTGCATAGGGAAGACTACAGTCTGGCAAAGTTTGAAAGGATTTGAAGATCAAATGAATATAGTTCCTTTGTAAATCATCTTTCTGGTCCAGAATGCAAAAGAGGTCATGCCACTCACATGCAAGCCTTGCTAATGGTGAAACTTGGTGGAGGAGTGTTATTTAGTAGTGCACACATGTCCAAAAAATTTCAGATCATTGGTGCACCCCTACCTAGCACTTCCTTCACAAAGGTTCAGTTTTAACCTAAACTGAGCAGAGTTTTGCTGCTCAAAACTGGTACTGGACGATCAGATATTTTTACATATTTGAACTAAATATGATCCCTTGGAGCTAAGGGAATTTATTGGGAATTTTCTAAACAGGAAAAGCAGGGTTGCTTTACAAAGTCACAATTTTGGTTAGGAAAAGAAATAATTTTTCTAGCCAAGATTTTACATTGGGCAATGAAATGTTTTTTAAGATTTTGAAATGATATGATACTGAGAACATGTGGAAAAGTTTTGGGGTTAATAGCTTATCCCAACTATAGGTTGCTTCACAACCGATGGTGATGCCATAATTCCCCAAAATAGAAAAAGAATTATTTAAAAGATTTAAATATTGCAAATTATTCCAAGAAAGGTTTTGGCAAGAGGCAAAAGGTTTGGGTTGCTTGTGGCAAGAAATCAGAGACTCACAATTCAATTTGCTTGAGAAGATTTGAAAATCCATGAATTTGCAAATGAAACATCAAAATATTTTGAAAAGAAGAAGTCAGAAAAATCAGGGTGTTACAAACCTACCCCCCTTAGGATGAATCTCGTCCTCGAGATTCGATTGCTCAGGGAACAAGTATGGATATGCGGATATCAAGAAATCTTATATTTCCCAGGTGGCCTCTTCCTTAGTATGGTGTTTCCATAGTACCTTATAAAACTTGAGCACCTTACTCCTGGTAGTTCATTCCATCTCATCCAAGAGTCTGACAGGTTTCTCCTCATAGGTTAGATCCTTAGCCAATTCTAGCTCACTCATATCTGCTTGCTCAATTGGCGGTGCAATACACTTTCTTAGTTGTGAGATGTGAAATACATCGTGCACATCTGACAATTCGGGTGGTAATTCTAACTGATAGGCAACTCTGCCTCTTCTCGCGATCACTGGAAAGGGACCGATATACCTTGGTGCGAGCTTTCCCCGTATGCGAAACCTTTTTACTCCTCTCATGGGGGTTACTCAGAGGTAAGCATATTCTCCTGGTTCAAAGGTCACTTCCCAGTGCTTCGGATCATAATAAAAAATTTTGACGGGACTTGGCTGCCTGAAGGCATTCCTGAATATCTTTGACCTGTTTCTCAGCTTCCAGCATCAAGTCCGTTCCAAAGATGCGACTATCTCCCGTTTGGGACCAGTTCAAAGGGGTACGACACTTTCTTCCATATAATGCCTCAAATGGTGACATCTTCAGCCTTGTCTGATAGCTATTGTTGTAAGAAAATTCTGCATAGGGTAGTCTGTCTTCCCATTTGGTTCCATGGGTGAGAGCACATGAACGAAGCATGTCCTCTAGTATTTGGTTCACTCTTTCATTCTGTCCATCAGTCTGAAGATGGTATGCAGTGTTGTGCTTCAGCATGGTTCCCAAAGCTTGATGTAGTCGTAGCCAGAATACCGAGGTGAATAGAGAGCCTCTATCTGAGGTGATCAACTTGGGTACTCCATGGAGGCTTACTATGTGGGACATGTATAACTGGGCCAGTTGATTGGCGTTGAATGTGGTCTTTGCCGGAATAAAGTGGGCTACTTTAGTGAGCATATCCCTAATGACCTAGAAAGCATCATTGCCCCTTGTCGACTTGGGTAGTCCGACAATGAAGTCCATGCATATGTCGTCCCACTTCCACTGGGGAACCGGTAAAGGTTGTAGTAACCCAGCGGGCTTTTGGTGTTCCGCCTTAACCTTGTTGCATTTATCGCAGCAGGCGACATAATAGGCTATATCCCTTCGCATTCCTGACCACCAAAATGTCTTTCTTAGATTGGTACATCTTTGTTCCTCCTGGATGAATAGAATATGCGGAATCATGCGCTTCTCTGAGTATTTGCTGTCTCAGGCTATCCTGGTCGGCGAAGCATATCCGTCTCTCGAACCATAAGATGCCTTGGTCATCCACTCGGAAAGATTTGTCCTTCCCTTTTGGTAGTGACTCTTTGATATTCCTGATTACCCCATCTGATCCTTGAGTTTTCTTGATTTCTTCTATGAGGGGGGGGGGTAATTTCCAGGGTCTCTGGAGTAGTTGGACCGCATAGTATCATGTTGAGACTAGCGAATTCTTCTTGCAGTCTCGGATGCATACTTCCCATTAATACATTCACCGTGCTTGGTTTTCTACTAAGAGCGTCTGCAACCAAATTGGCCTTTCCCGGATGATAATTGATCCCAAGTTCATAGTCCTTGACTAGTTCAAGCCATCGTTGTTGCGTGAGATTCAGATCTTGTTGGGTGAAAATATACTTAAGACTTTTGTGGTCTGTTTATATTTCACACCTTTGTCGAATAAGGTAATGCCTCCAAATTTTCAAGGCATCAACCATGGCTGCTAGCTCCAAGTCATGTGTGGGGTAGTTCTCTTCATGCGGTCGTAGCTGTCGAGATGCTATGCTACAACCTTTCCTTCCTGCATCAGCACACAGCCGATTCCTCGTCGGGAGGCGTCACAGTAAATGTCAAAACTCTTATGAATGTCCGGAAGGACTAGGACAGGTGCGGTTGTTAGTCTTGTTTTTAATTCCAGGAAACTGCTTTCGCATGTTGTCGTCCAGTCGAATCGCTATTTTTTCTTGAGAAATTCCATCAGTGGCTTAGCTATCTTGGAGAAGCGTTCTATGAATCGTCGGTAGTAGCCTGCCAGTCCCAGGAAGCTATGGACTTCGGTCACCGAGGGTGGTGTTTTCCAGTTTAATACTGATGTTACCTTAGTGGGGTCGACGACCACACCTTGTTCTGACAGTATGTGTCCCAAAAATCCCACTTCTTTTAGCTAGAACTCGCATTAACTGAACTTGGAATATAGTTGATGGGATCTTAATGTTGGGAAACGTAGCATAAATTCAAAATTTTCCTACGCATATTCAGATCTTCCTATGGAGAGACCAGCAACGAGAGAGGGGTAAGAGCATCTTCATACCTTTGAAGATCTCTAAGCGGAAGCGTTGCTAGAACGCGGTTGATGGAGTCGTACTCGCAGCGATTCCGATCTAGTGTCGAACTACGGCACCTCCGCGTTCAACACACGTGTAGCCCGGTGACGTCTCCCGCACCTTGATCTAGCAAGGAGGAGGGAGAGCTTGGGGAAGAACTCCAGCAGCACGACGGCGTGGTGTCGATGGAGAGACGAGGTCTCCTAGCAGGGCTTCGCCAAGCACCGGCAGAGAGGAGGAGAAAGAAGAGCAGGGCTGCGCCGAGGGAGAGGGAAAAAGTCTATCTCTCAATGGCCAAAAGTGCCCGATATATATAGGGGAAAGGGAGAGGGGGTGCCACCCCTAGGGTTCCCACCCTAGGGGGTGCGGCAGCCCCCCTAGATGGGAGGTGCGGCAGCCAGAAGGGGGAGGAGGGGTTGGCGCACCATCTGGTGGGCCTTAGGCCCACCTGGCTGAGGGTTTGCCCCCCCTTTTCTCTCCCCTGCGCATTGGGCTGAGTGGGGAGGCGCACCAGCCCACCTCGGGGCTGGTTCCCACCCCCACTTGGCCCACCTTACCTCCCGGGGTCGTTGCCCCCCTTCGGTGGTCCCCCGGGGCCACCTCCAGTGGTCCCGATGGTCCCGGTACGTTACCGGTGATGCCCGAAACACTTCCGGTATCCAAAACCATCCGTCCTATATATCAATCTTTACCTCCGGACCATTCCGAAGCTCCTCGTGACGTCCGGGATCTCATCCAGGACTCCGAACAACTTTCGGTAACCTCGTATAACAATTCCCTATAACCCTAGCGTCATCGAACCTTAAGTGTGTAGACCCTACGGGTTCGGGAGACAGGCAGACATGACCGAGACACCTCTCTGGCCAATAACCATCAGCGGCGTCTGGATACCCATGGTGGATCCCACTTGCTCCACGATGATCTCATCGGATGAACCATGATGTCAAGGATTCAATCAATCCTGTATACGATTCCCTTTGTCTGTCGGTATAGAACTTGCCCGAGATTCGATCGTCGGTATACCTATACCTTGTTCAATCTCGTTATCGGTAAGTCTCTTTACTCGTTCCATAGCATGTCATCGTGTGACTAACTCCTTAGTCACATTGAGCTCATGATGATGTTCTACCGAGTGGGCCCAGACATACCTCTCCGTCACACGGAGTGACAAATCCCGATCTCGATTCGTACCAACCCAACAGACACTTTCGGAGGTACCCGTAGTGCACCTTTATAGTCACCCAGTTACGTTGTGACGTTTGATACACCCAAAGCACTCCTACGGTATCCGGGAGTTGCACAATCTCACGGTCGAAGGAAAAGATACTTGACATTAGAAAAGCTTTAGCATACGAACAATACGATCTAGTGCTATGCTTAGGATTGGGTCTTGTCCATCACATCATTCTCCCAATGATGTGATCCCGTTATCAATGACATCTAATGCCCATGATCAGGAAACCATGATCATCTATTGACTAACGAGCTAGCCAACTAGAGGTTGCTAGGGACACATTGTGATCTATTTATTCAGACATGTATTACTGTTTCCTGTTAACACAATTATAGCATGAACAATAGACGATTATCATGAACAAGGAAATATGATAATAACTATTTTATTATTGCCTCTAGGGCATATTTCCAACAGTCTCCCACTTGCACTAGAGTCAATAATCTAGTTACATTGTGATGTATCGAACACCCATAGCATTATGGTGTTGATCATGTTTTGCTCGTGGAAGCGGTTTAGTCAACGGGTCTGCAATATTCACATCCGTGTGTACTTTACAAATATCTATCACTCCACTCTGGACATGGTCCTGGATGGAGTTGTAGCGGCGTTTGATGTGCTTCGTCTTCCGGTGAAACCTGGGCTCCATGGCTATGGCAATGGCTCCAGTGCTATCACAGAAGAGTGTCATTGGACACGACATTCTTGGAACCACTCCAAGGTCGGTGATGAGCTCCTTCATCCAAATTCCTTCATGAGCCGCTTCTGAAGCAGCTATGTACTCCGCTTCACATGTAGATGCTGCCACGACTTCTTACTTGCTGCTGCACCAGCTCACTGCCCCACCATTCAACACATATATGTATCCGGTTTGTGACTTAGAGTCATCCGGATCTGTGTCGAAGCTAGCGTCAACGTAACCCTTTACGACGAGCTCTTCGTCACCTCCATAAACGAGAAACATTTCCTTAGTCCTCTTCAGGTACTTAAGGATATTCTTGACCACTGTCCAGTGTTCCATGCCTGGATCACTTTGGTACCTCCCTACCAAACTTATGGCAAGGTTTATATCAGGTCTGGTACACAGCATGGCATACATTAGAGAGCCCACGGCTGAAGCGTAGGGGACAGAACTCATCTTCTCTCTATCTGCTACCGTGGTCGGCGACTGAGTCTTACTCAATCTCATACCTTGCAAAACTGGCAAGAACCCTTTCTTTGATTTTTCCATATTGAACTTCTTCAATATCTTGTCAAGGTATGTACTTTGCGAAATACCTATGAGGCGTCTTGATCTATCTCTATAGATCTTGATACCTAATATGTATGCAGCTTCTCCAAGGTCCTTCATTGAAAAACTCTTGTTCAAATAGGCCTTTATGCTCTCCAACATCTCTATATTATTCCCCATCAATAATATGTCATCCACATACAGTATGAGGAAAGCTACAGAGCTCCCACTCACTTTCTTGTACAGACAGGCTTCTCCGTAACCCTGTATGAACCCAAACGCCTTAATCACGTCATTAAAGCGAATGTTCCAACTCCGAGATGCTTGCACTAGCCCATAGATGGAGCGCTGGAGCTTGCACACTTTGTTAGCACCCTTAGGTTCGACAAAACCTTCTGGTTGCATCATATACAACTCTTCCTTAAGGTTCCCGTTAAGGAACGCTGTTTTGACGTCCATTTGCCAAATTTCATAATCATAAAAGGCGGCAATTTCTAACATGATTCGGATTGATTTCAGCTTCGCTACGGGAGAAAAATTATCTTCGTAGTAAACTCCTTGAATTTGTCGAAAACCCTTCGCGACAAGTCGAGATTTGTAAACGGTTACATTACCGTTTGCATCAGTCTTCTTCTTGAAGATCCATTTATTTTCTATGGCTCGCCGGTCATCGGGCAAGTCCACCAAAGTCCATACTTTGTTCTCATACATGGATCCTATCTCGGATTTCATAGCCTCAAGCCATTTGTTGGAATCCCGGCCCGCCATCGCTTCTTCATAGTTCGAAGGTTCACCGTTGTCTAACAACATGATTTCCATCACAGGGTTGCCGTACCACTCTGGTGCGGAACGCGCCCTTGTGGACCTTCGCGGTTCAGTAGTAACTTGATCCGAAGCTTCATGATCGTCATCATTAACTTCCTCTTCAGTCGGTGTAGGCGCCACAGGAACAACTTCCCGCGCTGCGCTACTATCCTGTTCGAGAGGGGGTGTAATTTCCTCATCAAGTTCTACCTTCCTCCCACTTACTTCTTTCGAGAGAAACTCTTTCTCTAGAAAGGATCCGTTCTTGGCAACAAAGGTTTTACCTTCGGATCTAGGATAGAAGGTATACCCAATAGTTTCCTTAGGGTATCCTATGAATAAGCATTTCTCCGCTTTGGGTTCGAGCTTTTCTGGTTGAAGTTTCTTCACATAAGCATCGCAGCCCCAAACTTTTAGAAACGACAACTTAGGTTTCTTGCCAAATCATAGTTCATACGATGTTGTCTCAACGGATTTAGACGGTGCCCTATTTAAAGTGAATGTTGCAGTTTCTAATGCGTATCCCCAAAATGATAGCGGTAAGTCGGTAAGAGACATCATAGATCGTACCATATCTAATAAAGTGCAATTACGACGTTCAGACACTCCGTTGCGTTGTCGTGTGCCAGGCGGCGTCAATTGTGAAACGATTCCACACTTTCTTAGGTGTGTGCCAAACTCGTGACTCAAATATTCTCCTCCACGATCAGATCGTAGACATTTAATTTTTCTGTCACGTTAATTCTCAACCTCACTCTGAAATTCCTTGAACTTTTCAAACATCTCAGATTTGTGCTTCATCAAGTAGATATACCCATACCTACTAAAATCATCGGTGAGAGTGAGAACATAACGATAACCACCGCGAGCTTCAACGTTCATTGGACCACACACATCAGTATGTATTATTTCCAATAAGTCGGTTGCTCTCTCCATTATTCCTGAGAATGGAGTCTTAGTCATCTTGCCCATGAGGCACGGTTCGCATGTGTCAAATGATTCAAAGTCAAGAGACTCTAATAGTCCATCAGTATGGAGCTTCTTCATGCGCTTAACGCCGATATGACCAAGGCGGCAGTGCCACAAGTATGTGGGACTATCATTATCAACTTTACATCTTTTGGTACTTACACTATGAATATGTGTAACATCACGATCGAGATTCATCAAGAATAAACCATTCACCAGCAGAGCATGACCATAAAACATATCACTCATATAAATAGAACAACCATTATTCTCTGACTTAAATGAGTAGCCGTCTCGCATTAAGCAAGACCCTGATACAATGTTCATGCTTAAAGCTGGTACTAAATAACAATTATTAAGGTTTAAAACTAATCCCGATGGTAGATGTAGAGGTAGCGTGCCGACGGCGATCACATCGACCTTTGAACCATTCCCGACGCGCATCGTCACCTCGTCCTTGGCCAGTCTCCGCTTATTCCGCAGTTCCTGCTCTGAGTTACAAATGTGAGCAACAACACCGGTATCAAATACCCAGGAGCTACTACGAGCGCTGGTAAGGTACACATCAATAACATGTATATCGCATATACTTTTAATGTTGTCGGCCTTCTTGTTCGCTAAGTATTTGGGGCAGTTCCGCTTCCAGTGTCCCTTTCCCTTGCAATAGAAGCACTCAGTCTCAGGCTTGGGTCCGTTCTTTTTCTTCTTCCCGGCATCTGGCTTACCGGGCGCGGCAACAGCTTTGCCGTCTTTCTTGAAGTTCTTCATACCCTTGCCTTTCTTGAAACTAGTGGTCTTGTTGACCATCAACACTTGATGCTCTTTCTTGATTTCTACTTCTACAAACTTGAGCATCGAGTACAACTCGGGAATGGTCTTCTCCATCCCTTGCATGTTGTAGTTAAGCACAAAGCCTTTGTAGCTTGGTGGGAGAGACTGGAGGATTCTGTCAATTATAGCATCATCCGGAAGTTCGACTCCAAGTGAAGTCAGACGACCGTGTAACCCAGACATTTTGAGTATGTGCTCACTGACAGAACTGTTCTCCTCCATCTTACAGCTAAAGAACTTGTCGGAGACTTCATATCTCTCGACACGGGCATGAGCTTGAAAAACTAGCTTCAGCTCCTGGAACATCTCATATGCTCCGTGTTGCTCAAAACGCCTTTGGAGCCCCGTTTCTAAACTGTATAACATGCCACACCTAACCAGAGAGTAGTCATCACTCCGCGTTTGCCAGACGTTCAGAATATCCTGGGCTGCTGCGGGAGCGGGAGGGTCACCTAGCGGCGCATCAAGGACATAATCCTTTTTAGCTGCTTCAAGGATGAGCTTCAAGTTGCGAACCTAGTCCGCATAGTTGCTAGCATCATCTTTCAGCTTGTTTTTCTCTAGGAATGCGTTGAAATTGAGGTTGACGTTGGCCATCTACAATATTTATAAAGACAAACCTTATAGACTAAGTTCATGACAACTAAGTTCATTTAATAAAATTAAGTATGAACTCCCACTTAAATCGACATCCCTCTAGTCATTTAAGTGATACATGATCCATGTTGACTAACCCGTGTCCGATCATCACGTGAGACGGAGTAGTCACTATGGTAAGCAACATCATGCTGATCGTATTCAACCATACGACTCATGTTCGACCTTTCGGTCTCTTGTATTCGAGGTCATGTCTGTACATGCTAAGCTCGTCGAGTCAACCTAGGTGTTTAGCGTGTGTAAATCTGGCTTACACCCGTTGTATGCGAACGTTAGAATCTATCACACCCGATCATCACGTGGTGCTTCGAGACAACGAACCTTCGCAACGGTGAACACTTAGGGGAATACGTTCTCGAAATTTTGAGAGAGATCATCTTATTATTCTACCGTCGTTCTAAGCAATAAGATGAAAAACATGATAAACATCACAATGCAATCATATAGTGACATGATATGGCCATTATCATCTTTGCTCTTTCGATCTCCATCTTCAGGCATCGCATGATCATCATCGTCACCGGCGTGACACCATGATCTCCATCATCATGATCTCCATCATCGTGTCTCCGTGAAGTCGTTACGCCAACTACTACTATCACTACTACTATAGCTAACCGTTAGCAATGAAGTAAAAGTAGTAAGCAAATGGCGTTGCATCTCATACTACAAATTAAGACAACTCCTATGGCTCTTGCCGGTTGTGATACTCATCGACATGTAAGTCGTGAAACCTATTACAATAACATGATCATCTCATACATCATACATGCAACATCACAACTTTGGCCATATCACATCACATGTCAAACCCTGCAAAAACAAGTTAGACGTCCTCTAATTGTTGTTGCAAGTTTTACGTGGCTGATTTGGGTTTCTAGCAAGAACGCCTTCTTACCTACGTGACAGCCACAACGATGATATGCCAAAGCTATTTACTCTTCATAAGGACCCTTTTCATCAAATCCAATCCGACTAGAGTAGGAGAGACAGACACCCGCTAGCCACCTTTATGCACGGTGTGCATGTCTATCGGTGGAACCAGTCTCACGTAAGCGTACGTGTAAAGTCGGTCCGGGCCGCTTCATCCCACAATACCGCCGGAAAAGAATAAGACTAGTAGCGGCAAGCAAATTGACACATCATCGCCCACAACTTTTGTGTTCTACTCGTGCATAGAATCTACGCATAGAAAACCTGGTTCGGATGCCACTGTTGGGAAACGTAGCATAAATTCAAAATTTTCCTATGCATATTCAGATCTTCCTATGGAGAGACCAGCAACGAGAGAGGGGTAAGAGCATCTTCATACCTTTGAAGATCGCTAAGCGGAAGCGTTGCTAGAACGCGGTTGATGGAGTCGTACTCGCAGCGATTTCGATCTAGTGCCGAACTACGGCACCTCCGCGTTCAACACACGTGCAGCCCGGTGACGTCTCCGCACCTTGATCCAGCAAGGAGGAGGGAGATGTTGGGGAAGAACTCCAGAAGCACGACGGCGTGGTGTCGATGGAGGGACGAGGTCTCCCGGCAGGGCTTCGCCAAGCACCGGCAGAGAGGAGGAGAAAGAAGAGCAGGGCTGCGCCGAGGGAGAGGGAAAAAGTATATCTCTCAATGGCCAAAAGTGCCTGATATATATAGGGGAAAGGGAGAGGGGGTGCCACCCCTAGGGTTTTCACCCTAGGGGGTGCGGCAGCCCCCCCAGATGGGAGGTGCGGCGGACAGAAGGTGGAGGAGGGGTTGGCGCACCATCTGGTGGGCCTTAGGCCCACCTGGCTTAGGGTTTCCCCCCCCCCCCCTTTTCTCTCCCCTGCGCATTGGGCTGAGTGGGGAGGCGCACCAGCCCACCTAGGGGCTGGTTCCCACCCCCACTTGGCCCACCTTATCTCCCGGGGTCGTTGCCCCCCTTCGGTGGTCCCCCGGGGCCACGTCCGGTGGTCCCGGTGGTCCCGGTACGTTACCGGTGATGCCCGAAACACTTCCGGTATCCAAAACCATCCGTCCTATATATCAATCTTTACCTCCGGACCATTTCGGAGCTCCTCGTGAC
Organism: Hordeum vulgare subsp. vulgare; assembly: GCF_904849725.1. Classification (NCBI taxonomy): domain Eukaryota; kingdom Viridiplantae; phylum Streptophyta; class Magnoliopsida; order Poales; family Poaceae; genus Hordeum; species Hordeum vulgare. The sequence continues at coordinate 388,791,005 of NC_058522.1, forward strand.
GTCCGGGATCTCATCCGGGACTCCAAAAAACTTTCGGTAACCTCGTATAACAATTCCCTATAACCCTAGCGTCATCGAACCTTAAGTGTGTAGACCCTACGGGTTCGGGAGACAGGCAGACATGACCGAGACACCTCTCTGGCCAATAACCATCAGCGGGGTCTGGATACCCATGGTGGCTCCCACTTGCTCCACGATGATCTCATTGGATGAACCACGATGTCAAGGATTCAATCAATCCCGTATACGATTCCCTTTGTTTGTCGGTATAGAACTTACCCGAGATTCGATCGCCGGTATACCTATACCTTGTTCAATATCGTTACCGGTAAGTCTCTTTACTCGTTCCGTAGCACGTCATCGTGTGACTAACTCCTTAGTCACATTGAGCTCATGATGATGTTCTACCGAGTGGGCCCAGAGATACCTCTCCGTCACACGGAGTGACAAATCCCGATCTCGATTCGTACCAACCCAACAGACACTTTCGGAGGTACCCGTAGTGCACCTTTATAGTCACCCAGTTACATTGTGACGTTTGATACACCCAAAGCACTCCTATGGTATCCGGGAGTTGCACAATCTCACGGTCGAAGGAAAACATACTTGACATTAGAAAAGCTTTAGCATACGAACTATACGATCTAGTGCTATGCTTAGGATTGGGTCTTGTCCATCACATCATTCTCCCAATGATGTGATCCCGTTATCAATGACATCTAATGCCCATGATCAGGAAACCATGATCATCTATTGACTAATGAGCTAGCCAACTAGAGGCTTGCTAGGGACACATTGTGATCTATTTATTCACACATGTATTACTGTTTCCTGTTAACACAATTATAGCATGAACAATAGACGATTATCATGAACAAGGAAATATGATAATAACCATTTTATTATTGCCTCTAGGGTATATTTCCAACACTTAATCTTTCCAAGATGGCACGGAGGTGTCGCTTGTGCTCTTCTTCATCCTTAGAATATATCAGGATATCATCAATGAACACCACCACAAATTTGTCCAGGAAATCCATGAAGACCTTGTTCATCATGCTCATGAAATAGGATGGGGCATTCGTTAATCCGAATGACATGACCGTAAACTCATACAGTCCATATCGGGTGGTGAACGCTGTCTTGGGTATATCTTCTTTTCTGATTTTCAACTGATGATACCCAGTACTGAGGTCAATTTTGGAGAATACTCGTACTCCACTCAGTTGGTCGAATAAGTCATCAATGCGTGGGAGCGGGTACTTATTCTTAATAATTACCTCATTTAGTTGATGATAGTCTATGCACATTCTCAAACTTCCATCCTTCTTCTTCACAAACAACACTGGTGATCCCCATGGTGAGATGGTTGGACGGATGTATCCTTTTTGCAGTAATTAGTCCAACTGTTTCTTTAGCTCTGCCAACTTTGGACCTCGCATACGATAGTATTTCTTGTAAATTGGGGCAGTACCGGGGACTAATTCAATCGCGAACTCCAACTCCCGGTCAGGTGGCATTCCTGGCAATTCTTGGGGAACACATCTGGAAATTCGCATACCACCGGAATCAAGTTCATATCCGTGACATTTGCTTGGTTTGCCATTCCTTTTCTTGACTTCATCTTGTTGGCAAGAAATTGAACGGTTTGTCCGGTCGGATTAACCAGCGTCACAGTTCTGGTCATAGTTGATACACACTTGATGGGGTGTCAACCAGTCCATTCCCAGTATCACATCTAATCCTGAGGATTCGGTAGCAATCAGTGCAGCTCGAAATGTAGTACCTTGTATCCGTATTTCCAAATCTCGGTATATGAGATTTGTTCGGAGCATAGAGCCAGTGGATTGTACCACCATGACTTTATCCAACAACGAAGGGGAAAATTGGTGCATGGTGGCAAAACTCCTCGAAATAAATGAGTGGGAAGCCCCTGAATCAAATAAAACTATTACGGGTATGTTGTTAACAGGGAACATACAGATAGCGACTTCTGGAGCTTCGCACACTTCTTCAGCGAAGATATGGTAGACGCGTCCTTGATTATATTTAGGGTTAGGGCGGCATCCAATGGTTTTGACCTGCGGCTTGATGTCAGAGGATGGTTTTCCGTTATTGGTGGGGCACTGCTTTGCATAGTGTCCACTTTGGCCGCAAGTGAAACAGGTGTTGTTGCGGCGGCAATCATCTATTACTGGCTGTTTGCCGAAGGCCTTTTTCTGGCTCACTGTCTTGTTGGTATTGTTACTATTGTTCCAAGTAGGCTTGTAAATGGTGGTGTTTGGTTGCCAGGTACGTGGCTTCTGTGCAATCTGTTCCTTGTTGTCCTTCTTGGGGTCAAACTTCCTCTTGCGGTCATCGTACCCGGTCTTAAGCTCTCGTTCGGCTATGAAGGCTTTGTTCACAAGACTCTAGAAGTCTGGAAAGTCCAGCATACAGAGCTAACAACGGAGAGTATGATTTAGACCTCCTATGAAGATGGTTATGTTCCTTTCCTTAGTGGATTCGGCATGGGTGGAGTATCATTCCAGATTGTTGAACTTGTTCAGATACTCAACTACTTTCATGCCTTCTTGTGTAAGAGCAAGGAATTCTCTTTGCTTCACCTTCATTATTCCTGTAGGGATGTGATATTTGTGGAATGCTTCCTTGAATCTTTCCCATGAAATTTCTTCTTCACAGGGCCATGTTGCCTTTGTGTTATCCCACCATATAGCTGCTGGCCCTTCTAAGTAGTGAGTGGCAAAAGGAACTTTGTCTGCTTCATCCAACAAGCTATGTCTAGTTTCTTCTCCTTAGTCCTTAGCCAGTCATCGGCTTCAATTGGATCCATGGCTTGGCCAAAATTGGGAGGCTTAGTACGCTAAAAGTCTGACAGCTTGGAACGTGCCCCGTTGTTGTTATTCTGGCCTACCATAGCCTGCATGCTTCTTAGAAATTCCATAAGATCCTGATTCCTCTTTTCCTCAAACATCCTCATGATCTACTCAGTATTTGGTTCCTAGGGTGGTGGAGGTGGTAGGTCTTCTGGTGGTTGACCTGCGTGTCTCGCGGATCGACCGACAGGGGTTCCATCGCCACCTTGACTACAGCTTCCTTTCATCCTGAATTATTGTTCCCATTGCAAAATACCGAATCGATGAGCAACATCCATAAGGGAAAAGCAGGGTCATAAAACACCAGGAAAGAGATCACATGGAAAAGCGAATATAATTATACAATACGAATCAACATTATTCATGGCAAGATAGTAGGGGAAACATCATGACTAGACTGCTCATACGGCAGTTGACATATGCAAAGATGCATGCTCAACAACTCCAACCTCGACTCTAGTGGCACGGATGGCACGAACACTGGAAGTCCTCCGACTCCTCGTTGTCTAATCCTGAGTCGGAATCTGAACAGATGATGTTGACCTCATTCTCTGGAGCAAAAGCCACACTGCGACGCCGACAAGACGGTCCTTCTTTCGAGGAAGAAGGAGCACGACGCCTCGGCATCAAAGCAGCAGGAGTGGCAAGGAGTGAAGCCCACTCAGAAGGAGTCTCAGAGCGACTGCCAAACGAAGTGCATGGTGGCACTAAAGAGCTAGATGGAATATCAAATCCAGCTGGTGGAATTGGTGGTGCATATGAGGGTGGAACGGAAGACTTGGGTGGGGGTGGCACTGCAGTTGCGATAACAAGTGCCGCCTGAAGATTGGATAACTCCTCAGCCAGGGATACAATTGTACGGTAGCTGGCGCTCACATAGCACAGCAGTCGCAGGATCACATGCCGGGTCTACATGAGCAAAAATGACTCGCCCTATCGAAGGCGACAGGGTGGGATAGTGGAAGAAACCTGGATGAGTCTGCATCTCGACCTCATGGTAGCGCAAGTCGATGAGAGCCTCCACTGTAGCAAACTGGATTGCCATCTCTACAGTAGAAGCCGTTCCGCCCTTAGTAGAGCGAGAATAGCTAGCAATATCCGAGATGGCAACCATGTAAGCCTGAGCATGGAACTCGTACACGGACTCGGCAAGCTGCTCCCGAAACACCTAGTACACTGGTTCCTCGCCATGCGGTACAGTTGAAACCAGACGTTCCGAAGCAGTGATGGCAAGGAGGATGGTGTAGGCTCATACTAAAAATGATACGGAACTGGTGCCATGTACACTCACAAAGACAAAGGTTAGTAAGACAATGAATCATGATGCATGCCATGCAACAATCATATGCAGCACTCAAAATGCAGCAAGCAAATGCATACTCACGACTCTATACTACTCGTCATGCTAACGCGGCTATTAGAGTGTCCTACAGTTAGCGTGGCTTTGATACCAAGCGTTGTGGCACCCCGATTCAATGGACCGGATTCCAGTGTTTCCAACCTAGAGATCATGTCTTCTAGAAACACTCAACAACTTGGAACATAACCGAGCTGACTTTATTGATAGCATAAGGTGTCAAGTACATATCTTACAATGATAACGAGGCCAAAGGCACCCTTGGTGCTGCAACAATATCTACATCATTTATGAAACATAGTGGGGCCTCAAATCTACTAAGTGCTCCTACGGCATAGCGGAACATAGAGGCAACTCCATACACAGGGACACTGATGCGGACACTTCCTAGTACGGACCATCAGGACCTCCGTCCTCGGCTTCTCCTGCATCTGGCATGATACGCCAGGTGAGTACTTGGAATGTACTCGCAAGCTCACAATAACCAAGTAATGCAGCAAACAATAGCATGGCATCAAATCATAAATAATACCACAGGTTATACTGATCATCAACTTACTCATGCCCGGGGTTGTCTCACAACCACCGAGATACACATCAAGCATCTCCACTCAATTGAAGAGTTCTTCCATCATTACTAACATTGACATGGTTGACCATCTACTAAGGTCTGGTCGGGTTGTCCAATACAGTGGACTCGGCTATTCGAATAGGTTTGACACTCTACAAAGGTTGCACACTTTACCCACACTATGGAGTACTGACCTCGTGATCCCATTCGGGTGGACCAGCATTAGAGCATCTTTAGTAGAGCCCACAAACCATCAAACCCTTAAAAATAACCACTTTTTTACAGTTTTCGTTGAAAAAACGGCGTAGACTAGGACCCTTAAACCCTTAAACCCGTAAAAAAATTTAGAGGTCCAACCTCAAACGCCTTCCCAGCCTGTACAAGTGAGGGTTGGGAGGAAAAACTCCCCCCAATCCGCACTCCATTTCCACCTTCGCGCGGGAGGAAGTTGCTTCCCCCGTGCGGGAGGAATCCGCCGCCGTCCTCCGTGCCTTAGCCGCCGCCACTCCGCGCCCCGGCCGCCGCCCCTCCATGCCCCGCCGCTCCGCATCTAGGCCGCCGCACTCCACGGCCCGACCGCCGCCCCACCGCGCCCTGGCCGCCGCCCCGCCGTGCCTCCGCGCCCCGGCTGCCGCCCCTCCGCGCCCCACGGCTCCGCATCTCGTCTGCCGCCCCTCCGTGCCCCGGTCGCCGCCCCTCCGCCCCACCGCGCCCCAGCCGCCGCCCCTCCAAGCCCCGGACGCCGCCCGCCCACGCCCCGCCTCGGCCGGCCGTCCCCGCCCCGCCCTGGTGAGAATTGTTTTTTTACTTTTTCAGTTTTTACATTTTGCTTCATTGGCACTAATTGTAGCCACTTGGTATGAAGATGGACTTGTTGTCCGATTCGTCGGATTGGTCGTCATCCGACGATTCGGACATTGACGAGTTGTTGCAAGACGACGACGTCGAGATGATGAGCCTCCTCGTCGACGTGCAAGCGTTTGAAGACCGCGTGAAGCTTATGGATCAGAGGAGAGGGTCGAAGATGGGGCGACTCACCATCTACCGGAACCGCGCTCTCGGACACGAGCATTTGATGCAAGACTACTTCGCGGAGGTACCTACATACCCTCCTCGTCTCTTTCGCAGAAGGTACCGGATGTGTCGTAGTTTGTTTGTGAAGATTGTCACCGATTGTGAGGCCTCCTCCTATTATTTTAAACGTCATAGATCCGTCATCGGTATCATGGGGTTTAGTTCATATTAAAAGATATCGGCGGCAATGGGGGTACTCGCTTATGGCATACCCGCGGATTATACCGATGAGTATCTTTGCATTGGGGAAGATACAACCACGGAGTCCGTCCGTAGGTTTGCCAAGTTGGTCATCCGGTTGTATGGTGAGCATTATCTTCGGGCACCAAACGAGGAAGATACAAAGAGATTAATGGAAATGAATGAAAAAAGGGGATGGCCGGGGATGCTTGGTAGTCTTGATTGCATGCATTGGTGGTGGAAAATTTGCCCAAAGGCATGGCACGGAATGTATTGCGGTAAAAGCCATGATGCTACCATTGTGCTTGAGGCCGTAGCATCGGAGGACACATGGATTTGGCATGCATTCTTTGGGTTACAGGGAACACTCAATGATATCAATGTCCTCAATAGATCTCCTTTGTTCAAAAGATTAATTTCTGGGGATGCTCCAGCTTGCAACTACAAAATCATGAACAATGAGTACTCAATGGGATACTATCTCGCCGATGGCATCTATCCCGAATGGGAAACTCTTGTGAAGTCCATCAAGGAGAAAAATGGGGTGCCCTTAACAAGAAAACAGGCTCATTTCACCAAGGCACAAGAGGCAGCCCGCAAAGATATTGAGAGAGCTTTCGGTGTTTTGCAAGCAAGCTTTGCCGTAGTTCGGGGTCCAGCTCTGTTTTGGGACAAAAAAACCTTGATGAACATCATGAAATGTTGTGTGATTCTACACAACATGATCCTAGAGGATGAGAGAGAGTTCAGCCTCCCTTGTTTCTATGACAATGTTGGTACCCGTGTGCAACCGGAAAGAAACCCTTCTCGCATACACGCTTTTCTTCAAGCACATCGTGAGATTGAGGATGGAACCACTCATGGTCGGCTCCGGGATGATCTAGTAGAGCACCACTGGCATTTGGATGGGCGGCGCATTGGCCCATGATGTACCTTTGTTTTACTTTTCTATGTCCTATTTGATTCGAACAATTGTTGTAATTTTCTCAAACATTGTTGTAATGATTTGAATGATTATTTTTTATTCGGTGGTGTAATAATAACTAGAATGATTATTGTTTTATGTCAAATGTGATTGAATTTGTGATATGTCATATGATGAAATGTGACGAAATGTGTGATATATGAAATGACAGTTTTATGGGTTGGGGTTGGGGCAAAGACTAGAACCCTCAAACCCAACCCTTATAACGGAATATTCCGTTATAAGGGTTGGGTTTGAGGGTTCTAGTCTTTGCCCTTGTTTTTCAACCCTTAAAAGTGTCAAAAATGGCCAATTCTCAACCCTTAAAACTGGTTTTAGATTTAAAGGTTTGAGGGTTCTACTAGAGATACTCTTACTCCAACGGGACTTGTCTGACCCGTAACTCTCTCATCGTACCCCCGGCAATCACTCTCCCTCAGAGTATTTCCTTGGGTGGCCCTGTGTCCTGATGACACCTGCCACCATCGTGGACAAACTAAACTGTCCCAACTAGGGACAGGCCCAACTCTTCTCAACTGGGCTCACAGGGTTATCACTGCCTACCAGGCCAAGGTAGCACGCGTGCATAACCCTCCCTCTTTGGAGGTACCGGTGAAAAATCACGCGATCAGGTCAAGTCACGGTCATCCCATATCGGCAAGATGTGGTTGTACGGTTATGCCCGGACAGGTGACTCAAGATCAACCACTAGGTTATTATGAACATAGTGGTTTATAACAGTAAGCACATATCTTTATTTGATAATTTATTAGGCATTTATTTTATAGAAAAATAAGTGAGCATAATGCATGAAAATGTATGTTATGCTATGCAATACTACACCACATGGATATAATGGCTTGCCTTGATCAGTGGGTTGTCCTAACACTCCTGGTCTTCAAAGTTTCGTTCTGAAATATATTTAAAATAGAAAAAGAAAGGAAAAAGTCATAGAACACCTTTTTATTAATCTGAAATTCTATGGGTGTAAGAAAAATACCAAACTTTACGAGAAAATAGAGGGGATCGGTACCAACTCAATGCAAAAAGAATCAAGTGATTTGGACTTAAGAATAAAAAGATACAAATGGTCAAAGTTGCTGGTCAAATCTGAAATAAAAATAAAAAGAAAAAGAACCTCACATGGGTCACGTCGAAGGCGTAAAGTAGAGGGGACGCCTCCACTTACCGCTTCGGCCGCAGGACTCAGCCACTGGCAGGTGGGGCCTGCCTCTTTTAAACAGAGAGAGGGGGAAGAGGACAGGGATGCGACGGCTCTCCGGCGACGGTCGCCGGTGCTAGAAACGACGAAGAGGCCTGGGACTAGAAGAAATGGAATGGCTGGTGTACGACGAACACGCACGTACCCGCAGCTCGACGAGAGGTGGACAAACGGCGTCTTCCCCTTCTTCTCCGTCGGCGGCGACTTCGGGTGGTCGTCGGAGACGATGGTTCCGGCGGCAATAGGCTCGGGCGAGGGGTTGAGGAGCACCAGGGGGAAACCCTGAGCTCGATGGAGAGGTGCAGAGAGCTCTGGAGAGGGTGGTTGAAGCTGGCGACGGTGGGGCTGCAAGCGGAGGAGCTCCGACGATGATTCGAGGCCGGAGGGCCTCTTGTCCTCGGCTTACTCTTTGGGGGGGTGATTGGAGGCTGCAGGAGGGGGATGCAGAGCTCGAAGGGGTTAGGGCAACCTTTATATAGGCCGGCGACGAACGCGGCCTTTCTCTCCCGAAGTGGCGAGGATAAGTTCGGCCACTGGAGCAGGGGGGTGAGCTCGCCGTTGCGGAGTGACCTGAGGTGACGGAGGAGGCAGAGGGTCGACGGGACGTCTCCTACGCCATTAATGGCTCGGGGACGCCCATAGTGGCCGGAGCTGACTGTTTGGTACGTGGAGAAGCTTGGCAGGGAGCGGCGGCAACCATCTCCGGCAACCCAGGGCCGTCCGGAGGTGCCACGCGGCTACCAGGGACGCCCTCGACACTATAGACAAGGAGGGGCAGCGATTGACGGATCAAGCGGCTCGGCTGCCACAGGGAGCTGCACAGCGCGCGCGCTGTGGCATGCTAGTACCGTGGTCACCACAGTTACGGCTGCCACAGGGTCATGAAATCCCAGGGACCTTGTCCAGGGTGTCGACCTCACTCTTACCAGTCACTATCCATCATTAGTTCAACTAGTCACTCACTCGTGCAAAGTTTAGCATCAACTACAGCTTCTGCCTGCCAACTTGGGGAGGATCTAGAGCTCAAATGGGTTAGGGTTAGGGAAGGCTAGCATGTCTGGTTTAATCAGCATACGAAAGACTACAGACTAGCAAAGTTTGAAAGGATTTGAAGATCAAATGAATATAGTTCCTTTGTAAATCATCTTTCTGGTCCAGAACGCAAAAGAGGTCATGGCACTCACATGCAAGCCCTGCTAATGGTGAAACTTGGTGGTGGAGTGTTATTTAGTAGTGCACACATGTCCAAAAAATTTCAGATCATTGGTGCACCCCTACCTAGGACTTCCTTCACAAAGGTTCAGTTTTAACCAAAACTTAGCAGAGTTTTCCTGCTCAAAACTTGTACTGGACCATCAGATGTTTTTACATATTTGAACTAAATATGATCCCTTGGAGCTAAGGGAATTTATTGGGGATTTTATAAAACAGGAAAAATAGGGTTGCTTCACAAAGTGACAATTCTGGTCAGAAAAGAAATAATCTTTCTAGCCAAAATTTTACATTGGGCAATGAAATGTTTTTGAAGATTTTGAAATCATATGATACTGAGAACATGTGGAAAACGTTTTGGGGTTAATAGCTTATCCCAACTATAGGTTGCTTCACAACCCATGGTGATGCCATAATTCCCCAAAATAGAAAAAGAATTATTTAAAAGATTTAAATATTGCAAATTATTCCAAGAAAGGTTTTGGCAAGAGGCAAAAGGTTTGGGTTGCTTGTGGCAAGAAATCGGAGACTCACAATCCAACTTGCTTGAGAAAATTTGAAAATCCATCAATTTGCAAGTGAAACTTCAAAAGAGTTTGAAAACAACAAAATTGAAAAATCAGGGTGTTACACCGCTGGCCTACACTGCGAGCGGTTTATGCGCCGGGTCGCCAAGACGTGTGCACGGGAGGTACGAGGGCTACAGGGCCGCGCCGTCTAGCCAGCATCGGTGTCGTCTAGGCCCCCTGTACCCATGCTGGCGACGCCATCATCCCGCTACGGCCCTAGCCTGTCCCGGGGGGACTGTTGCCATGTAGAGTTGTCTTGTATGCGTACTGATGTATGACTCGATGGGATGGGGCAGTACGTACGGCTCGCAACCGGCCAGCCGGCCGGCTCTTCTGCATCCGACCATTGGAGAGGAGGGTCGGCTACCGCCAGCCGGCCGTACGTATGGCTCGACGGGACTGGCTCTCTCCAGCTGGTCATGTGTGTGGGCTGGCTATTGCCAGTCGGCCCGAAGGGCAGGCGGCCCCCTAGTTGTGTTGGAGAGTGATAATCTCCGCCTTTGGTACCCTGGGGTAGTATCCCCGACGGTAGCCCCAGAAACCGTTGGGGTCCGGATGTTTTCATTCGAGGGGGGGCAGCGGTTTCATCCCCTTGACCTGAAGGAACTTCTTGGCCAGCCGGCCGCGCCGCACACGCGGTTTCGGGCCTTTGCTTGGCCCGTGCAACGCCCGCGTGCGAGGTAGCCGGCCCAGACGCCTCGGCTTCCACACGGGCCAGTCAGGCCACGTGGCGGCCTGAGGTGAGGGGCGGGCCCGCCACTACCCGTGCAACGGGACAACTTCCCAGGCCTAGCCAGACGTGCCTCGGCCCGTGCGCAGATTTACTACGGCCATTTCCGTCCCTTAGGGTCGTGTGCGCGATTAATGCGCGTGGATCGTGGGGGAGTGGAGGAGATCATGGCCCTGTCGATCCACTCGCCCCTTGGTTTCCCTCGGTCTTTAAAAGGGGTGAGGGGGGCAGTTGCGGCCATTGCCTCGCGCGCTCCCCCATCTCCCTCGAGCTCTCCTCCTTCTTCCTCCTCGTGCCCGAAGCGCTTCTCTGTCTCTGACCTCCCTCTGTGCGTCCGCAACGCTCGTCCTTGTTTGCTCCTCGGGCTCATCGCCGGTGCCTTCGGAGATGCCGGACCTGCCCTCTGGCTCGTGGGAGGGGTCGCTCATCACCCCGGCCCACATCGGCTACCTCCATCGGACGCGAAAGCAACATGCAGAAGACCTGGTCGAGGCTCGTGCTCCGGAAGGCGAGGTCGCACCGCAGCCACACGACGGCGAGCGCGTGGTCTTTGGAGCACACTTCATCGTCCGCTTTGGGCTGCTGGTGAGTGGCTTGTTCGCATGCTTCTTGGCGTCCTATGGCCTCCATATGCATTATCTCGGGGTTAACTTCATCTTGTACATCACCTGCTACCTCGCCGTGTGCGAGGGCTACCTGGGCCTTCACCCCTTCTCCTCCTTCTTCCGGTACTTCTTCTATTTCCACGCCCAGAAGCACAAGAACGACGGTTCGCCGTAGTCCTACGGTGGGGTGGTGGTTTACCGACGGCAAGGTCCGCCGTTCCTGAGGATCACCTTCAAGGACTCCTGCAAGAAATGGCAGCGGATGTTCTTCTACGTTTGCGACCTCGACGAGAACCGTGGCTGGGTCGGCCTCGAGCCCTTCACCGACCAGCTGGCTGACGAGCGGAACTGGAAGATCGAGCCCGACTTCCCCGAGATGCGGGCAATGGTCAGCCGGCTGGACAACTTCATCGCGACTGGCCTGATGGGTGCGGAAGTGATTGCTGCCTTCATCGTGAGACGGGTGGCGCCTCTGAAGGCGCGGGTGCACCGGATCTGCAATATGGGCGGTCACAGAGACCCGTGCCAGCTGTCGACGGTTGTGTTGTCGTTGCGCAAGGTGGCCGCGCGCATGAAGAGCATCACTAACTTCCAGCTGAATGCAGACCGCTCGCAGTTCGGCATGGCGTCGTACAACTGCCACAACCCAGCGCCGAGGGTGAGTTTGTTGGCCGCGAATTGCTATTTTTTTCCTTCTTATATAAAATCTCTGACGTGAAGCCGCGTCTGTCCTCAGCTCTTCACCCGGCCGAATGCCCCAGACGGCCCGCTCCCGCAAGTGTTCCGCTCGGACCGCTCGGAGTCCGACTCTACCGACTACGAGTTGGACAGTGGGGAACCGTTGCCCCCGAGAACTCAGGGGTATTGACAACCACGGAGGGCCATGGTGGCGAGGGCGACGAGGAGGAGCCGGCTAGCGACCCTACCAATGAGGCACTGTCGGCCCATCGCGGCCCCAAGGGGCCCAGGGACTGGATGGAAGACGACGAGGAGGAGGAATTGGTGGTGTTCGAAGAGGCTCCGGCCTCCATGGTGCCTCCCCTAGGCCCTCACCGAGCGAGGGCTGGGGATGCGCTAACTGGGAGCCGGCTGACGATTACCCATTCGTCTTGTCGCCAGACAGCGGAGGAGCGCCACCGAGACAAGCGACCGGCTGGCGGCTCGGCCGACAACCCGGTGGCGAAGAAGGCACGATCGTCCGTCCTGCCGCCGGGTGCCAACCCGCCAGCGGACAGGCGGCTAAAGCGTGGGGGCCTCCCACTTCCCCTCATAGACAGGTAAGTCTCCATCGAGGCTCGTGCCTTCGTATTTTTTCTTTCTGGCCTCGTGGCCTCTGAGCTCGTGCCCCTTTCTTTCTCTCCGGAGAGCTGCTTTCGAGGTTCCTGATCCGGAGGAGTCGGTCCTCGAGGCCGCCAAGCGGGTCCCCTTGGCTGTCGAGCATGCGCAGACGGTGTGGCTCGAGCGAGAGCGCCGCACGAGGATGGCAACCTCGGGTGGGATGGCCGGCGTCAGCGGCCCCTTGGGCGAGGTGGTGGAAGACGTCGTGGCATCGGTGCCGCCTACGGCTCCTTCGACGACGCCCCCGCTTGCGCCGACTGGCGCATACGTCGAGTCGATGTCGACGGTGACACCTCCGCTGGCTACCAACCAGCGCCAACTCCGTTGGCTGTCGAGCCAGTCATCATGGAGACCACTGTCCCGGCCGCCGAAGTGACAGCCCGCGCCGCATCTGGCGACGAGCCGCGAGCCAGAGCGACCCCTAAGGCACCGGGGAATGGTGCCCGCACCATCGTCATGACGGGGCCGGCGCCAACGTCAAGCACACTGGCTGGCGGTAGCCGGGCACGATCGCTGTCGACGGTGACGACTGCCTAGGTGCAACTACTTTGCGCCCCGTCCATAGCCAAAGCAGGACCCTCAGCGCCCGTGCAAGTGGCCAGCGCGGTCCTTCAGTGCCAGAAGGGCATGGTCGACTTCGCCAAAACCACGGCGGCCGGCTTCAAGGCCCTGGACCAAACGCTTGAGGTAAGTTTCTTCGTTTGAAGCTTTTTTTGTTTGCTGGTGGGTGCGCGCGAGCGTACCCACTGGGTGTAGTCCCCGTGATTCGGGTCGTCTGCGTGGCTTAGCGACAGCCGAGCCAAATCTTATTTTCTTCATGTCTTCTTTCAGCTCGAGCAGTCGCAGCGCGACGCCATCTTCCGGGATGCGATCGACGTTGGTCGCTTTGCCAAGGCTAGCTAACGCCAGGCTCGGGAGGAGCTTACGGCTCAGACTGCCGAGCTGACGGCTGCCAAAACCGAGCTGGAGGCGGCAAAAGGTAACATCTCTTCTACTGTTGGTGGGTGCGCGCGAGCGCACCCACTCGGTGTAGTCCCTGAGTCGGGCCAGCTGTGTGGCTTCGTGGTAGCCAGGACAAATATTTATACTTCTTAACTTTGTTAAGTCTAATGTCCGTTTGCTGTCTAGTAGCGCCCGCATCCGCCACCGAGCTGGTGTCACCGCGCAAGTTCCTTGAGGCGGTCCGGGGCAAGCGCGACGAGATCTCCCGCGAGCGCGACCGGCTGGCCCAGGAGCTGGCGACATAGGCGGCCGAGGTGGCGTGGATCGGCAGTGCCTTGCAAACGGCCGAGGCGGAGAAGGCGACTGCGCTATAGGCGGCGATCAAGAGCAAAGAGGCGGCTACGGCGCACCCGGATGAGGTGGCTCGGCTCGGCGAGCTCACGCAGACATCTGACCGGCGGGTGGACAGCGCGGTCGGCCTCGTCAAGGGGGTGGACACCATCTTTGCTGGTAAGTCTTTTTATTCCTCAGTTGGCTGCATATTTGCACTTGAATCTTGTCTTACTTCTTTCCGTGGGGCAGCCCACTTTCCGGAGACGCAGGCGCGAGCCGAATGCGCACTAACGGCCCTCCGGGCGGAGCAGGACCGGGCCGGTACATATACTCGTGAAGGGGCCGACTGGTCGGCAGTGGAGACGGCGCATGCGTGTGAGGCTCGGAGCGTCCATCTACACGCTCTGTGGCGCCGGCTGCTGTCGGCCGGCCGGGACGTCATTCGGGCCCTTTTGGCTGATCGTGGCGAAGAGGTGCCAGAGGACCGCGTCGCAATGTGGCAGGGGCACGTCGGCAACTAGTTTGATGCGTGGAGGGCTTCGGCCACCCGGCCAGGCTCCTGGCTCGCCTTGTCCTTCACACTGTCCTGGTATCCCGGTGTCGACCTAGCCCGGCTGGCCACCCTGCGAGCGGCCGCACAGCCAAATCGGGCGCGGCATGAAGAGGAGATTCTGTTCCGCACCCACGAGCATGCCAGCTACGACTCGCTGGAGACCTACTTCCCCGAGCTCAACGACGATGGCATGCCTCTCCCTGAGGACGACTACGGCGCCCCCATCGGCGAGGAGGAGGAGGTTGGGTCCAGCTCGGACGAGCCTGCTGCAGCCGACGCCCGTGCTGCCGCCAAGGCTGGTGGCGGAGCGTCCACGTCCTTTGCCCCAGAGATGTAGCCACGTGAAGGTGTCGACATGGAGGTGTCGCCGGCTGGCGAGACGGAGGCCTGCGAGGAGGCATCGCCAGCTCCCGACACCTAGACGGGCCGGCAACTCATGTCGGCTGGACCAGAAGGCGGCGCTGCCATAGCCGGCCTTATTTTTCCTGCTTTCTTTCTTTCGCACTACTAAATTGTTAAGAACATGTCCATCCACTGGGGGTGTATTGTACCCGTACTCCTGTCCATGGGCCCTTATCTTACTTATCGCATGTTTTTAGTTTGTCTTATCTGTCGTCTGCCCTTTGGCTCGTCGTCATCCCTTGTTTAAATTTCTTTTCCTATGCACCCCGCTCCTTGGCCTTTTTTCGTCGACCAGCCGACTCGCGGACTGGAGCGGAACAAGGAGTGGGCTGCCGGGGGCGGGGTGCTAGTACTTCGAAATTTTCACAAGTTAGATTTTGAGTCCGTCTAGGAAAACGATTGAACGACCATGCCCTTAGTCTATTTTTTCCTATAGGCCCTACCTCCCTTTGCTTGTGCGCCTGCCAGCTCGACAGTCACGTGGTGGTTTGTAGCCGGCTAGGGTTAGGCCATCCTGGAGAAGGAGGTATAGTACTTCGTCGATTTTGGGGTAGGGGTTGGGTGAGCGGGCAGTCCCCGGGTCTGCTCGCTCGACCCGGGGGCAGCCGGTACAGAAAAAAGAATACTCCATGTCTTGCGATAAAACGACAGTCCTCGAGTCCTGCTCTGGGGTGCCGGCTGCTTTATTTATTGAAAGTAGTATAGATACATCCATGCATACTTTAGCTGTAAAATGGACGTAGGAGTTGTGCATTCCATGGCCTCTCCGACTCGGACCCAGAGGCATCCTTCTTGTTCTTGCTGGCCTTTCGGGCGTCGACCAGATAGTAGGCATTGTTGCTCAGGGCCTTGCTAATGATGAAAGGACCCACCCATGGGGCGGACAGCTTGTGTTGGTCGCCTGTCTGTTGGATCAGCCGGAGCACTAGGTCGCCCTCTCTAAAAGAGAATGGCTTGACCCGCCGGTTGTGGTAGCGGCGTAGAGCCTGCTGGTAGATAGTTGTTCTAGATAGTGCTAGCTCGCGTGCCTCCTCGAGGAAGTCGACGCCATCTTGTCTTGCCTCCTTGGCGTCTGCCTCAGTGTATAGGGTGACCAGAGGCAAGTCAAACTCAATGTCGGTGGGGATGATCGCCTCGGCCCCATATACTAAGAAGAATGGCGTATAGCCTATCGATCGCTCGGCGTCGTGCGTAGGCTCCATAGCACAGTCGGCAACTCTTCGATCCAGGCGCCGGCCGAGCGCTCGAGTGGCTCGACCATCCTGTGCTTCAGGCCGGCCAAGATGAGGTTGTTTGCCCACTCCGCCTAGCCGTTCGATTGTGGGTGGGCGACGGATGCAAGGTCCAGCCGGATGCCTTGTGCGCTGCAGTAGCGGGTGAGGGCGCCTTTGGCGAAGTTGGTGCCGTTGTCGGTGATGATGTTGTTCGGCAGACCATAGCGGACGGCTATGTCCTTCATGAATGTGACGGTTGTTGGACCGTCTAGCTTTTTGGTCAGCCTCGCCTCGATCCACTCTGTGAATTTGTCAAGGGCCACCAAGAGGTGGGTCATGCCGCCCCTGGCGGTTTTGAACGGACCCACCATGTCCAGACCCCAGACGGCGAACGGCCATGTGAGGGGATGGTTTGCAGGGCTGTAGCCGACTGGTGACTACGCAGCTTGAAGCGATGGCAACCATTGCACTTGTCGACCAGCAGCTTGGCCTCCTTGAGGGCAGTCGGCCAGTAGAACCCATGGCGAAACACCTTGGCCACCAGGGAGTGAGAGGCGGCGTGGTGACCACACTCGCCCTGATGGATGTCGAGGAGGATCTCGTAGCCCTTTTCTGCCTCGACGCAGCACTGGAAGACTACAGACACGATGCGCTTGACGAGCTCGTTGTTGATGATAGTGTAAGCTCTGGCACGTTTGTGGATTCATCGGGCTTCGACCTCGTCGGTCAGCAGGATGCCGCTTTCAAGGAAGTAGAGCATGGGTTGTCCCTAGGATGGCGCCGTGGCTAGAGTGAGCACAGCCACTATCATTGGATCTTCTGGGTTGGGGGCAGCACACGGCTGGCCGGCTGTTGCAGCCCCTGAGTCTGGCGGGAGGGACACCTAGAGGGGGGCGGCAGCCCCCGGGCCATCAGAAAGCATCGGCGGGGGAACTACAGGCGGCGCGCCGGCTGGAGCAAGCGATAGAGCGGTTGGAGACGGCCCGCCGGCTGGGGCAGGCGGCTTGGAGCCGGCAGTCCCCGGGGCCGATGATGCAGCCCTCAGGACCGGTAGCGCAGCCCCCGGGTCTGCCAGGATGAAGATAGACTCCGACTCTGGAGAAAGTGTGATGGAGGGCTTGCGTAGATGCTCCAGGGATACGCCGGCTGGGATGGATTGCCGCGTGTAGCCGATCTTCGCCAGTGTGTCGGCCGCCTCATTGCCGGCTCGAAGGATGTGATGGAACTCACAGCCCTCAAAGCCTCCGGTCAGCTGCTGGTCCAGAAAGCGGTAGCTGATCATGTTGGCGTCTCTGGCGTCCCACTCGCAAGTGACCTACTGGACCACTAGATCAGAGTCGTCGAAGCAGAGGATGCGCTGGACGCAAATGTCCTTGGCCAGCCGGAGGCCGTGTAGGTGCGCTTCGTACTCCGCCACGTTGCTGGATGCAGCGAAGTGTATCTACAGGACATACTGCAGTTGGTCTCCCTTTTGGAAGGAGAGGACGATGCCGGCCCCCAGGCTGGTGAGCATCTTCGAGCCATCGAAGTGCATGCGCCAATGGGTTGAGTCGGGAGGTAGTGGCAGGTACTGGGTCTCAGCCCAGTCAACAAGGAAGTCCGCCAAGGCCTGCGACTTGACGGTGGTGCGGGATTTGTACGGGATGTCGTGGTCGGCCATCTCTAGCGTCAACTTGGCTATGCGGCGGGTTGCATCCCTATTGGCCATGATCTCCCCGAGGGGAGCGGTGCTGACCATCGTCACAGTGTGCTCCTAGAAGTAGGGCTTGAGCTTTCGGGCCTCCGGGAACACACCGTAGTGCATCTTCTGATAGTGCGGATAGTTTTGCTTGGAGGCTGACAGCACTTTGCTCAAGTAGTAAACCGATCGCCGGACCGGCTGCGCTCGGCCTGGCTCCGAGCACTCGATGGCCATGACGATGCTAACTACGCGGCTGGTTGTCGCGATTTAGAGCAGCATCGACTCTCTGTCAGCCGAGGAGGCCAACACCGGAGCAGTGCTGAGAGCGCGCTTGAGGTCGCGCAGGGTGTCGTCGGCTTCGTTAATCCAGACGAAGCTGTCTGCCTTCTTGAGTAGGCGGTAGAGCGGGAGGGCCTTCTCTCCCAGCCGGCTGATGACGCGACTGAGGGAGGCTAGGCAGCTGGTGACCTTCTCGACTTCGGCCAGGTTAGCCTGCTTGGCCATCCGCTCGATGGCTTGGATCTTCTCTGGGTTGGCCTCGATCCTTCGCTCGGAGATGAGGAACCCGAGGAGCTGGCTGGCTGGTACGCCGAATACGTACTTCTTCGGGTTCAGCCGGATCTGAAACTCTTGCAAGCTCGTCAACATCTCCTTGAGATCGTCCAGGAGGGTGCGAGTTTATTTCGTCTTGACCACAACGTCGTCCACGTAGACGTGTACGTTGTGGCCGAGCTGCCTGTAGAGGCATCGCTGCATCCAGCGCTGGAACGTTGCGCCAGTGTTTTTCAGCCCGAGCGTCATGGTGATGTAGCAGAACGCCCTGAAGGGTGTGATGAAAGTTGTTTTCAACTGGTCGGCCGGGTTTAGCTTGATCTGGTGGTAGCGTGAGTAGGCTTCTAGGAAGGACAGCAGCTCACAGCCGGCCATCGTATCGAACACTTGATCGATATGGGGCAGAGCAAATGGATCCTTGGGACATGCCTTGTTCAGGCTGGTGTAATCGATACACATTCGCCAAGTCTGGTTCTTCTTTATCACTAGGACAGGGTTCGACAACTAGTTCGGGTGGAAGACTTCCTTGATCAAGTTGACTGCTAGTAGCCGGGCGACTTCTTCATCGACGGTTTTCCTCTTTGCCTCTGAGAAGCGGCGCAGGGGTTGCTTAACCGGTTTCGCGTCTGGCCGGACGTGGAGGAAGTGCTCGGCGAACTTCCTCGGGACACCCGGCATGTCTTTGGGGGACCATGCAAAGATATCCCGATTCTCACGGAGGAAGTCGACGAGCTCGCTTTCCTATTTGTTGTTGAGGTCGTCCCCCACCACGACGTACTTGCCGATGGGATCGGCCGGTTCCACAGGGATCCTCTTGGTGTTCTTGCCGGTGGTCGGCTGGAACTGGGCCTCTGCAGCCAGCTGCTTTAGCTTGGGCTCGGTCACGGCAGCCGGCTCGCGGGCAAGGGCCACCGCCTGGTCGAGTTGTCGCCGCTCCTCGGCGATGACGAGCGACTCGACCAACTTGGAGCCGTCCCGAGCACATTCGACTGACTTCTTGTAGTCGCCCGAGACGGTGATGACCCCGTGAGGGCCTGGCAGCTTCATCTTCAAGTAGGCATAATGGGGAACCGTCATGAACTTGGTCAGTGCAGGCCCGCCCAAGATGGCCTGGTAGGAGTTGGTGAGGTCGACGACCTCAAACCAGATCGGCTCGTGGTGGAAGTTATTCGTTGTGCCGAACAGCACGTCCATCTGGACCCTGCCGATCGGCGAGGAAGAGAGATCAGGGACGATGCCGTGGAACACCGTTCGGGTCGGCTCAAGCTCAGACTCGAGGATGCCGAGCTTCTGCATCATGTCACGGTAGAGGATGTTGATGTTGTTGCCACCGTCGACGAGCACCCGCGTGAAGCGACAAGTGCTCTGCCGGGAGACAAAGTGGAATCTGGAACCAGCGCGTAGCCGCCGGGCATGGGCATCACAGCCTGATCGTCTTCGCGGCCCCAGGTGACAGGCTTGTCCGACCAGTGCATGTACTGGCGGACCGGAGGGACGATGGCGTTGACCTAATGTGCACGTTGGCACCGACTGTGCTTGTCATCTGGCTCGCTGGTGAAGACGACATAGGTGGCGTCCTGCTGAGGGAACGCGTCGCGGTCCCCGCCGGCTCCGGGCCAGGGTGGCGGCGGAGGAGGCGGATGCGCAGCCGGCAAGGCCTCGCCGCACGTGATCTTTGTGAACCAGTTGCACTGCTGCTCAGTGTGCATAGCCGGCTTGGCTCCGCTGTGGAACTTGCAGGGCCCATCGACCATGGCCTCGAAAGTGTACTTTGCCTCCACGGCTGCTTGCCTTCGTTGGTGCGCTGGCGCCGGCTGGGACCTGGGCCGTCAGCCAGCCGCCGTCTTCGACAGCACGACCTGCCGGGAGTCCCGACGAGTGTCCAGCTGGTCAGTCCCGCGCTTGCCTTGATCCAGTTGGGATCGACCGGCTGCCGGGGCTACAGTCAGCTTGGGCACTGTTGACTTCCCGGACGTGTCGACGAGTACGGGGAGCTTCATGGAAGACTCGGCCACGACGTACAGGTCGACAACGGCCATCAGCTGCGCGAGGGTGGAGGGTTCCCGACGCATGAGCTTTTGCTTGAGTAGGGTGATGTCTCGGCACCCATCGATGAAGTACTAGATGACTTGCACTTCATGGACGCCCTCGCAAGAGCTCCGAAGTTCGGTCCACCTTGTAAGGTAGTCGCGGAGCGCCTCATCCGAACCCTGTACGCATAGGGCGAGCTGCCGAGGCCGACCCTGGCGCTTGTACGCGCCAGTGAAGTTCCGGACAAACGCCTCTTGGAAGTCGAGCCACCCGTTGACGCTACCAGCCAGCAGGTTGTTAAGCCAGGTGCGGGCCGAGCCGAGCAGCATGAGGGGCGTGTAGCACACCGCCACGCGCTTGTTGCCGCCGGCGATGCCGACTGCGGTGGTGTAGTCGGTGAGCTAGTCTTCTGGCTTGGTGGAGCCGTTGTAGTTGGGGGTGTCGTGGGCCAAGGTGAAACCTTTGGGGAAAGCCTCGCTGAGGATGCATGGCCGAAAGCACGACGGGCCGGCAGTACCTTCTTCCTCCGCGGCGTTGGTCTTGGCGATGCGGTCCAGCTTAGGCATGCACCTTGATCATGCAGCTAGTGTGCGCCGATGCGCTCACCTACTGGGCCTCGCGGTCCCTCCTCACGCCGGCCGGTCCGAACCGACTGGCGGTCTCCCTGGCCATCCTGATTGTCAACAGCCGCCGGTTTGCGATCCCACCGGCCTCGGCTTCCGGTTTGCCAGCTGCCACGGTGGTTCTAGGTGCTACCAGGCGAAGATGCCTGGGGCATCTCCCGCCGGCCCGCTGTGGGTGTGCCGGTGTCGTCGTGAGTCCTTGAACAGAAACTGGACGGCATGGCATGCGCCTGCTGCGCGTTGGCTGCCTTGACGAGAAGGCGAATGCGATCTACTTGTGCCTCGCGAGCCGAACGATTGAGCATGCTCAGCTCACCAATTGCAGCCTGCGCTGCCCGCATGTTTTGCACGGGGGTGTCATACAGGGGGCGGCCGCCTGCCAGCTCCTGGCCGAAGATGCCCCCACGACATCTCACGAAGGCGATCAGGCTCGGCCCAGGGTTAGCCGGTGTGATGTAGTGGGCGGGGGTGAACTCGTGTGGCGCAACGTCGAAGTTGCGCTGGGTTTCCTCCAACGCCTCCGCCTCGCGAAGTAGTTGCTGATGGTGTTTGTCGAGCTTTTGGGTGGCGACCGCTGGGTCGAACAACTGTGGCATAGGGGTGCGGAGCGAATCCACTGTCGCACGGATCTGGATCTGGTGGCCGGGCGCCCCAGCTGCTGAAGTGACAGTGAGCACCTCAACGCAACGGCAGAGGTCGTCGACGTCACTGGAGAGGCCATCGCCACCCGCCAATGGCAGCGCATCATCGTCAGCCATGTCAGTAGGGTAGTGCTCCGCCACCACCGCGACATAGACGCGGTGCGAGCCTAACGAGATGATGGAGCGGTCAACGGGGAAGGTCGCCTCCTCCAGATGATGGGTGTTGTCGTTGACGCAGTCGAATGCGCCGTAGCGCACGACCAAGCCGTGCGCCATGCGCTCGCCAGAAGCGGTTTAGGGTCCTGCCCGGAACGTCACTCCGGCCGGCGTTCCTGTCGGCCACACGGTGGACGCCAACTGTCGTGGTATTTCTGGGACAGATGCCATAGGGTGGCTTATCTCATGGATTGGGGCCAATGGGCGCCGACGGCGTCTGGGAACGGGTTTGGGCGCAAGACACATAACGCCGATGTATCCAGGTTCAGGGCCCTCCAGTGAGGTAATACCCCTACGTCCTGCCTGTGTGACTATATGGAATCACAGTACAATGGTGCTCCTGGAGCTGTATCGGTGTGGTGTATGTGTGTGCTAATACGAAGGGAACCAGCCCCTCTCTCATGGGACAGGGGGGAGGCTTTATAGTGCAGCCACAGTGGTACAGTATTGAGGATAAGATCGCCAGTGGGACCCAGCCGTCATTCTCTAGCCAGCCTGGGGGGACCTACCGGCTGCCGGGTCTTGTCATGGGGCCCGATGGCCTGCACTGCCAGCGGTTTATGCGCCGGGTCGCCAGGACGCATGCGCGGGAGGTACGAGGGCTACAAGGCCGCGCCATCTAGCGAGCATCTGTGTTCTCTAGGCCCCTTGTATCCATGCTGGCGACACCATCATCCCGCTACGGCCCTAGCATGTGCCAGGGGCACTATTGCCATGCGGGATTGTCTTGTCAGCATACCGATGTACGACTCGATGGGACGGGGCAGTCCGTCCAGCTAGCAACCAGCCAGCCGACCGGCTGTTCTGCTTCCGACCATTTGAGAGGAGGGTCGGCTACTGCCAGCCGGCCGTACGTATGGCTCGACGGGACCGGCTGTATCCAGCCGGTCATGTGGGTGGGCCGGCTATCGCCAGCCGGCCCGAAGGGTAGGCGGCCCCTTAATTTTCTTGGTGAGTGATAATCTCCGCCTTTGGTACCCCAGGGTAGTATCCCCGACAAAAACCCAAATATCAGAGAAGAAATATGAGGCTATAATTAATCACGCATATAAGAGATCAAAGAAGACTCAAATAACTTTCATGGATAAAAACATAGATCTTATCATAGAGTCAAAGTTCATCGGATCCCAACAAACACACCCTAAAAAGACTTACATCGTATGGATCTCCAAGAGACCATTGTATTGATTATCAAGAGAGAGAGAGAGGAAGCCATCTAGATACTAACTATGGAACCGTAGGTATACAAATAACTACTCACGCATCATCGGAGAGGCACCAATGGACATGATGAATATTGTGGAACGTTGCATGGGAAACAAAAAAATTCCTACGCACACGAAAACCTATCATGGTGATGTTCATCTACGGGAGGGAGATCGTATCCACATACCCTTGTAGATTGCTCAGCGGGAAGCATTTAAGAAATCTGGTTGATGTAGTGGTACAGCTTCGTGATTCAAATCATCGTCGTCCCACGATCCGTCTCGATCTAGCACCGAACGGACGGCACCTCCGCATTCAGCACACATACAGCTCGATGATGATCTCCTCCTTCTTGATCCAGCAAGAGAGATGGGGAAGTAGATGAGTTCTCCGGCAGCGTGATGGCGCGCTGGCGATGGTGATGATCTATTTCTGCAGGGCTCCGCCCGAGCTCCGCAGAAAACCGATCTAGAGGAAGAACTATGAGGTATAGGTTTGAGTTGCACGTGGCAAAGTTGTGTCTCAAAAACCCCAAACCCTATAGTATATATAGGCTAAGGGGATGGGCTAGCCTTGGGGCTCAAGGTATCCCCTAGGGCGCCGGCCGAAGTGGAGAGGAGGACTCCAACTCCAATTCGGTTTGGGGAAGGAGGAGTCCTCCTCTCCCTTCCCACCTCCCTCTTCTTCTTTTTTCTTTTCTGTTTGGTTTTTTCTTCCTAGCCGACATGGCCCTCTTGGGATGGCCTCACCAGCCCACTAAGGGCTGGTGCGCCACGCCTGGGCCACCAGGCTCACTCCCGGGTGGGTGGGCCCTCTCGATGAAGATCCAAAACCCATTCGTCACTCCTCGTACACTGCCGGTAATGCCCGAAATCTTTCTGGAGACCAAATGAAACCATCCTATATATCAATCTTCATTTCCGGAAAACCTCGTGACGTCCGTGACCTCATTCGGGACTCTGAAAAACCATCGGTCACCAACACCTATAACTTAACTATACTGAAACGTCACCGAACCTTAAGTGTGCAGACCCTGCGGGTTCGAGAACTATGTAGACATGACCTGAGAGACTCCCCGGCGAATATCCAATAGCGGGACCTGGATGTCCATATTGGATCCTACATATTCTACGAAGATCTTATCGGTTGAATCTCTGTGCCAAGGATTCATATAATCCCGTATAACATTCTCTTTGTCCTTCGGTATGTTACTTGCCCGAGATTTGATCGTCCGTATCCCTATACCTATTTCAATCTCGTTACCGGTAAGTCTCTTTACTCGTTCTGTAATACTAGATCCCGCAACTAACACTTTAGTCACATTGCTTGCAAGGTTTATATGTGATGTTGTATTACCGAGTGGGCCCTGAGATACCTCTCCGTCACACGGAGTGATAAATCCCAGTCTTGATCCATGCTAACTCAATGGACACCTTCGGAGATACCAGTAGAGCACCTTTGTAGTCACCCTGTAACGTTGCGATGTTTGATACACACAAGGTATTCCTCTGGTATGAGTGAGTTACATGATCTCATGGTCACAGGAATGAATACTTAACACGCAGAAAACAATAGCAACAAAATGACACGATCACATGCTACATTCGCAGTTTGGGTCTTGTCCATCACATCATTCTCCTAATGATATGATCTAGTTATCAAGTGACAACACTTGCATATGGTCAGAAAACCTTAACCATCCTTGATCAACTGGCTAGTCAACTACAGCCTTACTAGGGACATTGTTTTGTCTATATATCCACACATGTATCTATGCTTTCATTCAATACAATTATAGCATGGATAATAAACGATTATGTTGAAATAGGAAATATAATAATAACTATTTTATCATTGCCTCTAGGGCATATTTCCAACAGTCTCTCACTTGCACTAGAGTCAATAATCTAGTCTCACATCGCTATGCCATTTACATTGGAATGAATCTACACCCATACAGTTCTGGTGTTGATCATGCTTCACTCGTGGAAGAGGTTTAGTCGGCGGATTTGCAACATTCAGATCCGTGTGCACTTTGGAAATATTTACGTCCTCTCCTTCAACATAGTCACGGATGAGGATGCAGGGTCATTTGATGTGTCTGGTCTTCTTGTGAAACCTTGGTTCCTTTGCTAGAGCAATGGCACCAGTGTTGTCAAAGAACAGAGTTATTGGATTTAGTGCCCTCGGCACAACTCCAAGATCCTTCATGAACTGCTTCATCCAGACACCCTCCTTAGCTGCCTCCGAGGCAGCCATGTACTCCGCTTCACATGTAGAATCAGCTATGACACTTTGCTTGGAACTGAACAGCTTACCGCACCCCCATTAAGAATAAATACGTATCTGGTTTGAGACTTAGAGTCATCCGGATCAGTGTCAATGCTTGCATCGACGTAACCCTTTACGACGAGCTCTTCGTCACCTCCATAAACAAGAAACGTTTCCTTAGTCCTTTTGAGGTACTTTAGAATATTCTTGACCGCCGTCAAGTGATCCACTCCTGGATTACTTTGAAACCTACCTGCCACACTTACGGCCAGGCTGACGTCCGGTCTTGTGCACAACATTGCATACATGATAGACCCTATGGCTGAAGCATAGGGGACGATACTCATCTTTTCTCTATCTTCTGCAGTTACTGGACACTGAGTCTTACTCAACTTTATACATTGTAACACTGGCAAGAACCCCTTCTTGGACTGCTCCATTTTGAACTTCTTCAAAACTTTATCAAGGTATGTGATTTGTGAAAGTCCTATTAGGCGCCTTGCTCTATACCTATAGATCTTAATGCCTAATATGTAAGCAGCTTCTCCTAGATCTTTCATTCAAAAACATTTGTTCAAGTAATCCTTTACTCTCTCTAGAAACTCCACACTGTTTCCAATCAGCAATATGTCATCCACATATAATATTTGAAATGCTACAGAGCTCCCACTCACTTTATTGGAAATACATGATTCTCCAACAACTTGTATAAACCCAAACACTTTGATCACCTCATCAAAGAGCTTATTCCAACTCCGAGATGCTTGCACCAGTCCATAAATGGGTTGCTGGAGCTTGCATACTTTGTTAGCATTCTTTGGATCGAGAAAACCTTCGGGTTGCATCATATACAACTCTTCCTTAAGAAAACCATTAAGAAACGCCATTTTTGACATCCATGTGCCAGATTTCCTAATCGAAAAATGCAGTTATTGCTAACATGATTCGGACGGACTTAAGCATCGCTGGGTGAGAACGTCTCATCATAGTCAACTCCTTGAACTTGTGAAAAACCCTTTGCCACAAGTCGAGCTTTATAAACGGTCACATTACCGTCTGCGTCTATCTTCTTCTTAAAGATCCATTTTTCTAAATAGCCTTGCGACCTTCAGGTAATACTACCAAAGTCCACACTTTGTTTTCATACATAGATCCTATCTCGGACTTCATGGCCTCCAACCATTTGTTGGAATCCGGGCTTACCATTTCTTCTTCATAATTCGCAAGCTCATTGTTGTCTAACAACATGATATATAAGACAGGATTACCGTACTACTCAGGAGCAGTACGTGATCTTGTCGACCTGCGAGGTACGATAGTAACTTGATCCGAAGCTTCATGCTCATCATCACTAGCTTCCTCCTCAATCGGTGTTTCCTCAACAGGGGTTTCCCTTTCCCTACACCACCATCTAGAGGGAGCAGAGTTTCTACAACCTCATCAAGTTCTATCTTCCTCCCACTCAATTCTTTCGAGAGAAACTCCTTCTCAAGAAAAGCTCTGTTCTTAGCAACAAACAATTTGCCCTTGGATCTGAGATAGAAGGTGTACCCAACTATCTATTTTGGGTAACCTATGAAGACACACTTTTCCGCTTTGGGTTCCAGCTTTTTCAGGCTGAAGCTTTTTGACATAAGCATCACATCCCCAAACTTTAAGAAATGACAACTTTGGCCTCTTATCATGCCATAGCTCATATGGTGTCGTCTCAACGGATTTTGATGGTGCCCTATTTAAACTGAATGCAGCTGTCTCTAATGCATAACCCGGGAACAATAATGGCAAATGAGTAGGACACATCATAGATCGCACCATATCTAACAAAGTACGATTATGATGTTCGGACACACCATTACACTGTGGTGTTCTAGGCGGTGTCAACTATGAAATGATTCCACATTGTCTTAAGTGAGCACCAAACTCGAAACTCAGATATTCACCCCCTCGATCAGATCGTAGCAACTTGATCTTCTTGTTACGATGATTTTCAACTTCACTCTGAAATTGTTTGAATTTTCAAACGTTTCAGATTTGTGCTTCATCAAGTAGATATATCCATACCTACTCAAATCATCAGTGAAGGTGAGAAAATAACGATATCCGTCGCGCGCCTCCGCACTCATTGGACTGCACACATTAGTATGTATGATCTCCAACAAGTCATTTGCACGCTCCATTGTTCCGGACAACGGAGTCATAGTCATCTTGCCCCTGAGGCATGGTTCGCACGTGTCAAGTGATTCGAAATCAAGTGACTCCAAAAGCCCATCAGCATGGAGTTTCTTCATGCGCTTTACACCAATATGACCTAAGCGGAAGTGCCACAAAAACGTAGCGCTATCATTTTTAACTCTACATCTTTTGGTCTCAATGTTATATATATGTGTGTCATCACAATCAAGATTCAATATGAACAAACCGCTCACATTGGGTGCATGACCATAAAAGATATTACTCATAAAAATAGAATAGCCATTATTCTCCGACTTAAATGAGTAACCGTCTCGCAATAAACAAGATCCAGATATAATGTTCATGCTTAACGCAGGCACTAAATAACAATTATTTAAGTTCATAACTAATCCGGATGGTAACGGAAGTGACACTGTGCCGACGGCGATTGCATCAACCTTGGAACCATTTCCCACGCGCATCATCACTTCATTCTTCGCCGGCCTTCGTTTATTCTGCAGTCCCTGCTTCGAGATGCAAATATGAGCAACAGAAACGGTATCAAGTACCCATGCACTACTACGAGAGCTTGTTAAGTACACATCAATAACATGTATATCACATATACCTGGTTTGGCGTTGGCCGCCTTCTTATCAGCCAAATACTTGGGGCAGTTGCGCTTCTAGTGACCTATCCCCTTGCAATAATAGCACTCTGTTTCCGGCTTAGGTCCAGCCTCGGGTTTGTTCGTAGGATTGGCAACAGTCTTGCCACTCTTCTTGGAGTTACCCTTCTTGCCTTTGTCGTTTCTCTTGAAACCAGTGGTCTTATTGACCATTAGCACTTGATGCTCTTTCCGGAGTTCTGACTCTGCGACTTTCAGCATCGCGAATAACTCGCCGGGTGACTTGTTCATCCCTTGCATGTTATAGTTCAACACAAAGCTCTTGTAGCTAGGTGGCGGTGATTGAAGAATTCTGTCAGTGATAGCCTCTTGCGGCAGTTCAATCCCCAGCTCAGCTAGACGGTTTGAGTACCCAGACATTTTGAGCACATGTTCACTGACAGACAAATTCTCCTCCATCTTGCAAGCATAGAATTTATCGGAGCTCTCATATCTCTCGATCTGTGCGTTCTTCTGAAAGATAAACTTCAACTCCTGGAACATCTCATATGCACAATGACGTTCAAAGCATCGTTGAAGTCCCGGTTCCAAGCCATACAAGACTGCACAATGAACTACTGAGTAGTCCTCTGCTATCCCAGAGACAACAGCGCCAGAAATTGACACGTTGACAGAGGCTGAGCTTGCGTTGGTTTTTCCCTTGAAGAGGAAAGGGTGATGCAGCACAGGAGCAATAAGTATTTCCCTCAGTTTGAGAACCAAGGTATCGATCCAGAAGGAGGGTCTCATCAAGTCTAGAGTACCCGCGCAAACACAAACAAGCTTGTACCCAACGCTTCAAAGGGGTTGTCAATCCCTTCAAGATTGTTTGCAAAGTGAGATCTGAAGGCGGAAAGTGCAACGAAGTAAAAAGTGTAAGGCTGAAAATATGATGTGGAGTAGACCCTGGGGGCCATAGTGTTCACTAGAGGCTTCTCTCAAAATAGCAAGTATCACGGTGGGTGAAGAAATTACTGTCGAGCAATTGATAGAACCGCGCAAAGTCATGACGATATCTAAGGCAAATATCATAAATATAGGCATCACGTCCGAGACAAGTAGACCGATACTTTCTGCATCTACTACTATTACTCCACACATCGACCGCTATCCAACATGCATCTAGTGTATTGAGTTCATGATGAACAGAGTAACGCTTTAAGCAAGATGACACGATGTAGAGGGATAATCTCACACCAATGATGAAAACCCCATCTTTTTACCCTTGATGGAAACAATACGATGTGTGCCTCGCTACCCCTTCTGTCACTAGGTGAGGTCACCGCACGGTATGAACCCAAAACCAAGCACTTCTCCCATTGCAAGAATCATAGATCTAGTTGGCCAGACAAAACCCACAACTCGAAGAGTATTACAAGGATATGAAATCATGCATAAGAGAGATCAGAAGAAACTCAAATAAGATTCATAGATAATCTGATCATAAATCCACAATTCATCGGATCTCGACAAACACACCGCAAAAGAAGATTACATCGGATAGATCTCCATGAAGATCATGGAGAACTTTGTATTGAAGATCCAAGAGAGAGAAGAAGCCATCTAGTTACTAGCTATGGACCCTTAGGTCTATGGTGAACTACTCACGCATCATCGGAGAGGTCATGGTGTTGATGGACAAGCCCTCCGTGTCTGCATCCCCCCTCCGGCAGGGCACCAGGACGTGGCCCAGATGGGATCTTGCGGAGACAAAAGCTTGCGGCGGCGGAAAAGTGATTGCGATGATCTCCTGATTTTTTCTGAAATTTATGGGAATATATAGGAGAAAGACCTAGGGCAAAGGGCGTCCAGGGGGCCCACAAGCCTGGATGGCGTGGCCCCCCTGGCCGCAGGGTAGGGGCTTCTGGGGCCCCTGGGGCTCCCCTGCCTTGGCTCCCAAGCTCCCGATATTCTTCCGTTCCAAAAAAAATATTTTCGGGGATTTTCTTCCGTTTGGACTCCGTTTCAAAATCTCCTCTGAAAGGGATCAAAAATATGGAAAAAACAGGAACACGCACTTGGCACTGAGTTAATAAGTTAGTCCCAAAAAATATATAAAAGGCATGCAAAACATCCAAAGTTTGACAAGATAATAGCATGAAACCATAAAAAATTATAGATACGTTGGAGACGTATCAAGCATCCCCAATCTTAACTCCTGCTCATCCTCGAGTAGGGAAGTGATAAAGAATGAATTTTTGATATGGAATGCTACCTAGCATAGTTGTCCTTTGCGACTTCTTTCAGGTGACATGAGTTTTCAGATCCGTAAGATTCAAAACAATATTTTGCTATTGACATGAAAACAGTAATACTTCAAGCAAACTAGCAAAGTAATCATGAACTTTCAAAATAACAAGGCCAAAGAAAATGATCCCTACAAAATCATATAGTCTGGCTATGCTCCATCATCCTCACACAACTAATGTAAATCATGCACAACCCCGGAATTGTCCAAGTAATTGTTTTCGCACTCTTACTTTCTCAAACTTTTTATAACTATCACGCTATACATGAACGCGAGCCATGTATATAACACTATAGGTGGAATAGAGTGTGGTGGTGGTTGTGAGACAAAAAGGAGGAGATGGTCACACTGACTCGGCCTATCAATAGGCTATGGAGATGCCCATTAATAGATATCAATGTGAATGAGTAGGGATTTCTATACAAGAGATGCACTAGAGCTATAAGTATGTGAAAGCTCAAAAGGAAAACTAGTGGGTGTGCATCCAACTTGCTTGCTCACGAAGACCTATGGCAATTTTGAGGAAGCCCATCATTGGAATATACAAGCCAAGTTATATAATGAAGATTCCCACTGGCATATGGTAGTGACAAAGCAAGAAGCTGTCAATCATGAAGAACATGGTGCTATCATGAAGCACAAGTGTGGAAAAAGATAGTAGCATTGTCCCTTCTCTCTTTTTCTCTCTTTTTCATTTGGGCTCTTAGGCCTCTCTTTTTTCTTTTCTTTTATTTTCTCTTGTTTTGTTTTTGGGCTCTTTGGCCTCTGTTTTTTCCTCACATGGGACAACGCTCTAATAATGATGATCATCACACTTTTATTTACTCACGGCTCAAAGATCACAATGATGATGACTCCATAGGAAATGCCTCCGGCAGTGTACCGGGATGTGCAACGATCTAGCATGGCGTATGACGTTGAAACATCTTGCTAGCTATCTTACGATGATGCAATGGCAATATGAGAGTGACGGCACAAGTCATGAGACGGAACGGTGGGAGTTGCATGGCAATATATCCCGGAATGGCTATGAAAATGCCATAGTAGGTAGATATGGTGGCTGTTTTGAGGAAGGAATTTGGTGGGTTTGTGCACCGGCGAGAATTGCGCGCTACTAGAGAGACTAGCAATGGTGGAAGGTGAAAGTGCATCTATACCATGGGCTCACATTAGTCATGAAGAACTCACATACTTATTGTGAAAGTTTTTGTTAGTAATCGAAACAAAGTGCTAAATGCATACTCCGAGGGGAAGGGTTGGTAGGTGTAAACCATCGCGCGATCCCGGCCTCAACACAAAGGATGACAATCAATAGATCAATTATGCTCCGACTTCCTAACATAGCGGTTCACCATGCATGCATGCTACGGGAATCACTAACTTCAACACAAGTATTTCTAGATTCACAACACCCTACTAACTTAACTCTCAATATTACCAAATCCACGTCTCAAAACTAATTGAGAGGAATCGAAACTTCTCTTTTTACTCAAAGCACATGAAGATGGAGGTTTTTGCATATTGTTTGGGTACCTAGCACATTTGGGACTACTTTCATAGCATATGCCAACTACCAAATCACGCATTGCCGTGCTCTAAAGATATAAGTGAAGCACAAGAGCAAAAGTATCTAGCTCAAAAGATTTAAGTGAAGCACTATGAGCATTCTAGCAAAATCACGATGAGTGCATGTATCTCTCTCTCAAAAAGGTGTGCAGCAAGTATGATTGTGACACAACAAAAAGAAAAGACTCCTAAGATACAAGACGCTCCAAGCAGAACACATATCATGTGGTGAATAAAAATATAGCTCCAAGTAATGTTCCCGATGGATTGAACACGAAAGAGGGGATGCCTTCCCGGGGCATCCCCAAGCTTAGGCTTTTTGGTGTCCTTGAATTTGGCTTGGGATTCCTTGGGCATCCCCAAGCTTGAGCTCTTTCCACTCCTTATCTCTTTGTCCATGAGAACATCACCCAAAACTTGAAAACTTCACAACACAAAACTTAAACAGAAACTTGTGATAACATTAGTACAAGAAAACAAACTACCACTTCTTTTGGTACTGTAGCAAACTTGAATTCTATATATATTGATGATGGTCTACTGTATTCTAACTTTTACATGGATAGTACCCCCCCCCCCCCGATACTAACCATAGTTTCATCAAAACAAGCAACCAACTCAACAAAAAACAGACCAGTCTGTAGCAATCTGTATACTTCTAATACTTCTGTTACCTCAAAAAATCTGAAACATTACGAAGGCCTGGGCAAAAAGCATATCAATCAGCAGCAAAAATAATCAACTCAAAATCTCTTTCGGAATAAAAATGAAAAATCATCTCGTGAGCAAAAAGTTTATGTCTATTTCCAGCAGGATCAAACAACCATTACCAAGACTAGTCATAAAGGCTTTGCTTGGCTCAAACACAAAAAGAAACACAAAGAACACAATCACAACAGAATTGTGATGGTGTGGACGAAACAAAATAGAGAGAAAACAATAAATTCATTGGGTTGCCTCCCAACAAGCGCTATTGTTTAACGCCCTTAGCTAGGCATAGAAGCGATAGAATCACGTATCGTCGTCTTTGGTGCTCAAACCATAAGTGGCCCTCATCATGGATTCATAAGGCAATCTTATTTTATTTCTAGGAAAGTGTTCCATGCCCTTCCTTAAAGGAAACTGAAATCTAATATTACCTTCCTTCATATCGATGATAGCACCGATAGTCCTTAGGAAAGGTCTACCAAGAATAATGGGGCATGTAGGATTGCAATCAATGTCAAGCACAATGAAATCCACGGGTACATAGTTCCTACTTGAAATAATAAGAACATCATTGATCCTTCCCTTGGGTTTCTTGACCGTAGAATCAGCAAGATGCAAATTAAGAGAACACTCTTCAATCTCATTAAAACCCAGAACATCGCATAAAGACTTTGGAATCGCAAAAACACTAGCACCCAAATCACACAAAGCATTGCACTCATAGTTTTTGATTTTGATTTGGATGGTAGGTTCCCACTCATCATGAAGCTTTCTAGGGATAGAGACTTCCAATTCAAGTTTCTCTTCAAGAGATTTTATCATAGCTTCGACGATATGATCGGTAAAGGCTTTGTTTTGGCTATAAGCGTGTGGAGAGTTCAACATGGATTGCATCAAAGAAATGCACTCAATCAAGGAGCAACTATCATAATTGAATTCCTTGAAAGTTGATAAGCTCTTTGAGAGTTGATAAGCATTGAAAATCTTTTGAGAGTTGATAAGCTCTTTGATATTACTCTCTAGATCAGAGGGTAATCTATTGTAATTTCCATGAGTATTGTTGTAGGAGTTGCCAAAGTTATTAGAGGAGTTACTAGGAAAAGGCCTAGGAACATAGTTTCCTCTAAAAGCATTGTTGTTGCCAAAGTTATTCCTACCAACAAAATTAACGTCCAAGCTAGCGTTGCTACTCTCAATCAAAGAAGACAAAGGCATAGCATTAGTATCCAAAGGAGCACTTCTACTAGCAACCAAATTCATTAACTCGTCCATCTTAGCACTCAATGATTTAATTTCTTCTATAGCGTGTACCTTCTTACTGGTAGGTGACCTTTCAGTGTGCCATTGAAAGAAGTTTGTCATGATGTTGCCTAAGAGCTTTGTGGTTCCCCTAATGTGATTTCCATGAACGTTCCACCTGAGGCGGAGTCCAAGATATTTCTAGAAGCGAAATTCAAGCCAGCGTAAAATATTTGAATAATCATCCAAAGACTCAAGCCATGAGCGGGACAATTTCTAATCATTAATTTCATTCTCTCCCAAGCTTGTGCAACATGTTCAAGATCAAGTTGCTTGAAATTCATGATATCATTACAGAGAGAGATGATCTTATCCGGCGGAAAATACTTGGATATATAAGCATCTTTGCACTTATCCCAAGAATCGATACTATTTTTGGGCAAAGAAGAAAACCAAGTTTTTGCGCAATCTCGCAACGAGAAAGGAAAAAAGTTTCAATTTAATCACGTCATTATCCACATCTTTTTTATTTTCCATATCGCAAAGCTCAATGAAGGTATTGAGATGGGATGCGGCATCTTCACTAGGAAGGCCAGAGAATTGCTCTTTCATAACAAGATTCAGCAAAGCGGCATTGATTTCGTATGACTCCGCACTAGTGGCGGGAGCAATTGGAGTACTAATAAAAACATTATTATTAGTATTCGAGAAGTCACAAAGTTTGGTGTTTTCGTTCATGGTGACTTCAGCAAGCAAGCAAGCAAGCACACAAGCAAACAAAGAGCAGGCGAGAAAAAGGGCGAACGAAAAGGCGAACAAAAAAGGAAAACAAAAAAGGAAAATTGGTGAAGTGGGGGAGAGGAAAATGAGAGGCAACTGACAAACAAAGTAAATGCAAGAGATGAGTTTGCGACACCTACTTGGATGAGTTCTTGACTTGACCTTTCTCCCCGGCAACGGAGCCAGAAATTCTTCTGCTATCCCACAGACAACAGCGCCAGAAATTGACACGTTGACAGAGGCTGGGCTTGCGTTGGTTTTTCCCTTGAAGAGGAAAGGGTGATGCAGCACAGGAGCAGTATGTATTTCCCTCAGTTTGAGAACCAAGGTATCGATCCAGAAGGAGGGTCTTGTCAAGTCCACAGTACCTGCGCAAACACAAACAAGCTTGTACCCAACGCTTCAAAGGTGTTGTCAATCCCTTCAAGATTGTTTGCAAAGTGAGATCTGAAGGCGGAAACTGCAATGAAGTAAAAAGTGTAAGGCTTAAAATATGGTGTGGAGTAGACCCTACGGGCCATAGTGTTCACTAGAGGCTTCTCTCAAAATAGCAAGTACCACGGTGGGTGAACAAATTACTTTCGAGCAATTGATAGATCCGCGCAAAGTCATGACGATATCTAAGGCAATGATCATACATATAGGCATCACGTCCGAGACAAGTAGACCGATACTTTCTGCATCTACTACTATTACTCCACACATCGACCGCTATCCAGCATGCATCTAGTGTATTGAGTTCATGACGAACAGAGTAACGCGTTAAGCAAGATGACATGATGTAGAGGGATAATCTCAAACCAATGATGAAAACCCCATCTTTTTACCCTTGATGCCAACAACACGATGCGTGCCTCGCTACCCCCTTCTGTCACTGCGTGAGGTCACCGCACGGTATGAACCCAAAACCAAGTACTTCTCCCATTGCAAGAATCATAGATCTAGTTGGCCAGACAAAACCCACAACTCGAAGAGAATTACAAGGATATGAAATCATGCATAAGAGAGATCAGAAGAAACTCAAATAAGATTCATAGATAATCTGATCATAAATCCACTATTCATGGGATCTCGACAAACACACCGCAAAAGAAGATTACATCGGATAGATCTCCATGAAGATCATGGAGAACTTTGTATTGAGGATCCAAGAGAGAGAAGAAGCCATCTAGTTACTAGCTATGGACCCGTAGGTCTATGGTGAACTACTCACGCATCATCGGAGAGGTCATGGTGTTGATGGAGAAGCCCTCCATGTCCGAATCCCCCCCCTCTGGAAGGGCACCAAGACGTGCCCCAGATGGGATCTTGCGGAGACAGAAGCTTGCGGCGGCGGAAAAGTGATTGCGATGGTCTCCTGATTTTTTCTGGAATTTATGGGAATATATAGGCGAAAGACCTAGGGCAAAGGGCGTCCAGGGGGGCCACAAGCCTGGATGGCCCGCCCCCCTGGCCACGGGTTAGGGGCTTGTGGGGCCCCTGGGGCTCCCCTGCCTTGGCTCCCAAGCTCCCCGATCTTCTTCCGTTCCAAAAAAAATCTTTTCGGGGATTTTCTTCGGTTGGGACTCTGTTTCAAAATCTCCTCTGAAAGGGATCAAAAACTTGGAAAAAAACAGGAACTCGCACTTGGCACTGAGTTAATAAGTTAGTCCCAAAAAATATATAAAAGGCATGCAAAACTTCCAAAGTTTGACAAGATATTAGCATGAAACCATAAAAAATTATAGATACGTTGGAGACGTATCATCCTCCTTACATGATTGCCAAGCGTTCAAAACATCTTGGTCAGACATAGCGGGTGGTTCATCTCCTAGCGCAGCATCAAGGACATAATTCTTTTTTCCAGCTTGTAGGATGAGCCTAAGATTACGAGCCCAGTCTAAAAAGTTGCTACCATCATCTTTTAGCTTAGCTTTCTCTAGGAACGTATTGAAATTCAGGGTTGCTACTGTGTGAGTCATTGATCTACAACATAGAATATTGCAAAGTGGACTTAGACTATGTTCAAGATAATTAGAGTTTAACTAATCAAATTACTAATAAACTCCCGCTCAAATAGACATCCCTCTAGTTATTGAGTGTGGCATGATCCAAATTCACTAACTCAAATCCGATCATCACGTGAGTTGAGCGTAGTTTCAGTGGTAAACATCTCTATGCTAATCATATCAACTATATGATTCGTGATCGACCTTTCGGTCTCTCGTGTTTCGAGGCCATGTCTGCACATGCTAGGCTCGTCAAGTTTAACCCGTGTGTTCCACGTGTGCAGCTATTTTGCACCCGTTGTATGTGAATGTTGAGTCTATCACACCCGATCATCACGTGGTGTCTCGAAACGACGAACTGTCGCAACGGTGCACAGTCGGGGAGAACACAATTCTATCTTGAAATTTTAGTGAGGGATCACTTTATAATTCTATCATTGTTCTAAGCAAGATAAGGTCCATGAAAGGATTAACATCACATGCAATTCATAAGTGACATGATATGGCCATGATCTTGTGCTTCTTGATCTCCATCACCAAAGCACCGACATGATCTTCATCGTCACCGGCGCCACACCATTATCTCCATCATCGTGCTGTCATCGAGGTTGTCGTGCTATCTATGCTACTACTACTAAAGCTACAACCTAACAATATAGTAAACACATCTGCAAACACAAACGTTAGTTTAAAGACAACATATGGCTCCTGCCGGTTGCCGTAGCATTGACGTGCAAGTCGATATTAACTATTACAACATGATCATCTCATACATCCAATATATCACATCATGTCTTTGGCCATATCACATCACAAGCATACCCTGCAAAAACAAGTTAGACGTCCTCTAATTTGTTGTTACATGTTTCACGTGGCTGCTATGGGTATCTAGTATGATCGCATCTTACTTACGCAAAAACCACAACGAAGATGTGCAAATTGCTATTTGACCTCTCTCCAAGGACCTCCTCTGTTAGGGCATATTTTATACCTAAGTAATTTTGGTGATTGATGACAGTACCGCAAAGGACTAATCGTGTGTGTTAAGATTCAGATAACACATGTCAACGACACAAGACGACTCGCCCCCCTTCCATGGAACAAAAGCACGGTGTACTCTAAGATTCTCCTTCTTTGAGTCGTAGGAACGCCGTACTATTAAGAGGGGACCCGTAGTGGAAAGGTTTGGGTGGAATCAATTTTGCACGCACACACTTTATCTCCTTTCCCTTTCCCTGCAACTTTGGAGTGGCTCCCGCCTCTGGTTTATCTCCTCTAAGCAAAAAAGGTCTCTCAGCGGTAGTACCGCTGTGCCTAGCGGTAGTACCGCTGGGCCTAGCGGTGGTACCGCTGGAGCTGGCGGTAGTACCGCTAGCCCTAGTGGTAGTACCGCTAGTGCTGGCGGTAGTACCGCTTTGCTGGAGGTAGTACCGCCCTTGGTCAGCGGTAGTACCGCTCCAGGAACTTAGTACCGCCTTCCTAGCAGTTGTACTTCGTCGAACTTTTTGCGAAGACTTTCTTGGTGGTGGTTGGCCCGGTAGTGCTTCTGCACTACCATGGGCCCAGCGGTAGTACCGCTGCAGCCAGCGGTAGTACCGCTAGGCTCGGGCTGTGAGTGGGAAAACGGTTGGATTCCCCCTCCCACTATATAAGGGGTTCTTCTTGCTCTAGAACCCTACCTTTGACCCTCCCAAGCTCCATTGTTGCTCCCTAAGCTCAAAAGTGCCCGATCTCTCTCCCTAGCCAATCAAACTTGTTGATTCTTTAGGGATTGGTTGAGAAGGCCTAGATCTACACTTCCACCAAGAGAAAAGGTGATTCCCCCACCAATCCCTTGCGGATCTTGTTACTCTTGGGTGTTTGAGCACCCTAGACGGTTGAGGTCACCTCGGAGCCACATTCCATTGTGGTGAAGCTTCGTGGTCTTGTTGGGAGCCTCCAAGCTTTGTGTGGAGTTTGCCCCAACCTTGTTTGTAAAGGTTCGGTCGCCGCCTTCAATAGCACCTATAGTGGAATCACGGTACCTCGCATCGTGTGAGGGCGTGA
Organism: Hordeum vulgare subsp. vulgare; assembly: GCF_904849725.1. Taxonomy (NCBI): domain Eukaryota; kingdom Viridiplantae; phylum Streptophyta; class Magnoliopsida; order Poales; family Poaceae; genus Hordeum; species Hordeum vulgare. The sequence continues at coordinate 388,829,780 of NC_058522.1, forward strand.
GGAGAATACGGTGGCCCTAGTGGCTTATTGGGGAGCATTGTGCCTCCACACCGCTCCAACGGAGACGTACTTCCTGTCAAAGGGAAGGAACTTCGGTAACACATCCTCGTCTTCATTGGTTCCACTTGTGGTTATCTCTAACCTTTACATCGTGTATGCTTATGTTGTTGTGAATCTTTTACTTCTCTTAGTTATCTTTGTTGTTAGCATCATATAGATTCACCTCTTTGTTGTCATTTTAGTGAACCCTTATGTTGCTTACCCTAACTTGCTAAGATTAATTAAAAAGTGGTCGTTGCCTATTCACCCCCCCCCCCTCTAGTCAACCATATCGATCCTTTCAATTGGTATCAGAGCCACGTCTCTTTATTATGGGTTTCACCACCCGAAGAGTATGGAAGATGATGAGGGAGCTCCCCGTGCGCAAACTGAGGCCATGGACTTGACTTCGATCACAAGGGACGACTTGAATACGGCTATGGCCGCACTCAAGACGTCCATGATGAACGAGGTCAAGACCATGCTTAAATAGTTAATTGAGTGAATTAAAAGTTCTCCCAAACCGGCGTTGGTGGTTAAACCCACCAACACGGATTCGGAGGCCAATTCCTTTAGGGAAATAGCCAAAGGTATGCAACCTTCCCCTCCCCTCGAAAATGATGGGAATGGGACTTATGCATCTGTTCCACCACCCTTAGTCTATGGAGGACCGGTTCCCACACCACATCTTAACCCTGTTGGTACTCCTCCTAAACTTGTAAAAGGTGACTTTGCTAACTGGGTATTTTCTATTAAGTCTCATTTGAATCACAGCTCAACAAATTTGTGGAGAATCATCGAGCAAGGCTATTATCCCCATAACCTAAGCAACCTCACTCCAAGAGAAGAAGCGGACAATCAATATAATCACTCTGCATTGTTTATTCTCCAGTCCGCAGTGCCACCTGAAGATCTTCCTCACTTGTGTCCCTTCACTTTGGCCAAGGACTATTGGGAGCACATTATGGTGTTGTACAAGGGAAGCTCAAGCATTCAACGGTCCAATTATGAAGTGGTACTTGGTAAGGTCGATGAGGTTGTGATGTAGGAAGATGAGGACCCTCGAGATCTCTATCGAAGGGTGACTGCTATTGCTGTGGCACTCAAGGACCATGGGAGCAAGGATGTGGATGATACATGGGTCAAGCGCAAGTTTCTCAAGGCCATCATGCCTTTCAATAAGGCCATGTCATTTGTCATTCGCCAACGAACAGATTTCCACTCCTTGTCTTCCAGTGAGGTGTTGGATGAATTCATTGCAATGTCAATCATGAACGAGACAGCTGACAATGCACTTGCTCGTGTTCGCTCAAAGACAGCTTCACCCAACCTTGCGTTAAAGGCAAAAGTGGCTTTTGAAGAAGAAGAAGAGGATGAGGAAGAGGAGAGCTGCCCTGAAGACACGAAGTATGCTTATCATGAGCACATGGCTCTTGCATCAAGGCAATTCTGGGGCAACAAGAGGAACTCAAGACCCACCTTCACCAAGAACAACTCAAGTGGGTTAAAACCCAAGCAACGAGTGAGGACATGCTATAACTGTGGTAATGTGAGTCACTTCGTGGCTGAATGTCCCTATGAGAAAAGGGAAGACAACGGGGGCAAGCTCATTCGCAAAGACAAAACCAAGTCATTCCCAATCAAGAACAACTTTGTGAAGAAACCCCACCCAAAGGGTATGGCGGCCCTTGAAGAGTACCCTTCCGATGATGATGATGATGATGATATGGTGGCAACTGCAACTGTTGCTATTGCCACCCCCTCTCCCAAGAAGGTGTCTCTCTTCAACGCCCCCAACGAGAACCACATCGCCAAGTGCCTCATGGCAAAAGGTATCGATCAGGTAACCCTCGTCATTAAGACCAACATCGCTACTGCTCCTTCATTGTTGAATTGTGTTGACGATAGTGATGTTGGGGAACTTAATGAGCATGATCTTGACAAATTTGTGTGCACTATTAAGGGAGAATCCAAGAAGCACTTTGTTGCTCTCTTGGAACAACTGGGTGAGGCTAATGACCAAACCGAGTCTCATGAGGAGACCATCTCCGAGCTTCACGGACATAGTCGTGACTATGCCGATGAGATTGCTGAATTATCTATTGCACTAGAAAAGGAGCGCACTCTACGTTTGGCTCTTGAGGAGTCATACAACGATGACTACGCTAAAATGCAAAATAAACTAGATCATGATACTGTTCTTATTCGTATGCTTAAGTCTGAAAATTATGCTCTTGGGGTTGGCCATGACAGACTCAAAGTGGAGTTTGACACACTTGACAAGGCTCACAAGGTCTTGAAAGGTGTTCATTTCTCTCTGAATGAGTCTCATGATCAACTCCAAGCAAAGGTTACCAAGGAAATCTCTACTTGTCCTCCCTTTGTGTTAATTGATAATGCTTGTACAACTAACCCTTGTTGTGAGCATGTACATCTTGTGGAGGAAAATGCCAAGTTAAAGGAGAGACTTGAGAATGGCCTTGTGTCATGCATACAAGGAGAGAAGAGCCTGAAGGACCTCTTGAGCAATCAAAAGGGCGTTGTAGGAAAGGAGGGACTTGGACTTACCTCCAAGTAAAAAGGAAAAAGGAGGAACAGGAACAAATGATCCCCTACCCTCATGGACATCTTTGTCAAAGAGGGCGAAGGGACTCAGGAGGTGAACAGGAACAAGGTGGACGATGGTAACGTCAAGAAGGGCAAAACCATTCCTGCTAAGACAGCCGGCAAACTCAACCCTTCCTATGTTTTATGTCGTGCTGGTGATGGGCATGCTTATGTCAAGTTTGTTGGTTCTTACTATGAGTCCATTGAATGGGCTATTTGGGTTCCTAAGACCATTGTCTCTAACATTGAAGGACCCATTCAAAAATGGGTACCTAAAACCAAGCCTTGATCTATTGCAGGAGTTTTCTTCCGGTCGGGTGTCAGGGTTGCTCGATAGTGGAGCAACAAATCATATGACCGGAAGCAAGGACTTAGTGATGGATGTGCATCTTTCTCCATCTATGCCCACCCATGTCCAATTCGCCGATGCATCCTCGTCACAGGTATTGGGATTTGGTAAGGTGGTCATCTCTCAAGAGTTATTTATTGAGAAGGTCATGCTTGTTGAGTCCCTTGCCTGCAATTTACTTTCGGTTCGTCAACTTGCAATTATGGGTTTTTCCACTTTCTTTAATCTTGATACTGTGGTCCTCTTGTGGAGAAAGACTCTTAAAGTAGCCTATGTTGGATATGTCGAAAATGGTCTTTATGTGGTGAACTTTTCAAACCGACCCACTAAGACTGCGACTTGTCTAATGGCTAAAATTGATGTGGGCTGGCTTTGGCATCGCCGACTAGCTCATGTCAATATGAGATCTTTGCAAAGTCTTCTTAAAGGGGACCATATTCGTGGACTAACAAATGTGAGTTTTGCTAGAGATCGTGCTTGAAGTGCCTGCATTGAAGGAAAGATTCATGAAACTGCTCATCGTCCAACGACTCTCATTTACACTAAGAGGCCATTGGAGCTCCTCCATATGGATCTTTTCGGTCCTCCATCATTTGATAGTCTTGGAGGCAGAAAGTACTGTTTGGTAATTGTTGATGACTACTCAAGATACACCTGGGTATATTTCTTCAAGAGGAAGAGTGAGACTCAACAAATTGTCATCAACTCTGCTAATGAAGCTCAACGTCAACATGATGCAAAGATTTTGATGATTAGAAGTGACAATGGCACCGAGTTCAAGAACTACACCTTGGATGAGTTTCTAGGTGATGAGGGAATAAAACATCAATATTCAGCACCATATACCCCTCAACAAAATGGCGTGGCAGAAAGGAAGAACCGGACTTTGATGGATTCTGCAAGAACAATGATGGCGGAATTCAAATGTCCATATAACTTTTGGGCTGAGGCTATCAACACAACATGTCACGCGTCCAATCGGCTCTATATCTGCAAAGGCTTGAACAAGACCCCATATGAGATTCTCACCAGAAACAAACCCAATCTCAAGTACTTCCGGGTATTCGGTTGTAAGTGTTTCATTCTCAAGAAAGGTGCATGTTTAGCTAAATTTGATTCTAGAGCACAAGAGGGCATCTTTGTTGGTTATGCTACAAACTCTCATGCTTACCGTGTCCTCAACAAGTCCACTGGACTCATTGAGGAGATGTGTAACGTGGAGTTTGATGAAAATAATGGCTCCCAAGTGGAGCAAAGTGGTCTTTGTGATGTAGGTGATGAAATTCCTCCCCAAGCCATAAGAAGAATGGGGATTGGTCAAATACTCCCCATTGAGGAACCCCTTGTGGCCGAAGGAGAAGGACAATGCTCTACTCAAGTGGATCCATCACCCTCACAAGCCCCACATGCTTCCGATGCACAAAGAGAAGACCCTCCACAAGTTGAACAAGCTCAAGGTCAACATCAATTGCCCAACGATGGTGAGCTGTCCCATGATGTACAAGCACCTACCCAAGGTCCGAACCTGCTCAAGATCAAGATCAAGTGCAACTACAAGATCCAGACCAAATAGAAGCACAAGATCAAGATCAAGAGCAACCACAAGTACAAGGACAAACAAGTGAACCTGCTCAAGTCGAAAATCAAGTTGATCATGATACTGTCTCGCAGTTCCCGTCTGCAGCACCAAAAGCCGATGCCAAGGGAGGTTCAAGACGCAAGGGCAAGCAAAGTAAACAAGTCGATGCTCCCCAGTTATCCAATGAAGAACTCTTGGAGCGTCGAGCAGCCAAGATTGCGAACAAGCTAAGAGTCAAGTCACATCTTATGAAGAATGTACTTGGCAGTTTAAACAGGGGAGTATCCACCCGTAAACAGATTTGGAATTATTGTGAGCATCACGCGTTTGTTTCGTATTGTGAACCTCAACAGGTACAGGAAGCGCTCGATGATGAGGATTGGCTTATGGTCATGCATGAAGAACTCAACAACTTCGAGCGTAATCAAGTATGGGATTTAGTGCCAAGACCAAAGGAGAAACATAATGTCATTGGGACCAAATGGATTTACAAAAACAAGCAAGATGTCAATGGGATTGTGATTCGAAACAAGGCAAGATTGGTGGCTCAAGGCTACTCCCAAGTCGAGGGTATCGACTACGGTGAAACCTTTGCCCCTGTTGCTCGTCTAGAATCTAATCGCATGCTGCTTGCATTTGCTTCTCGTCATAATTTCAAATTACAGCAAATGGATGTGAAAAGATATTTTCTTAATGGTCCTTTAAATGAGTTGGTCTATGTCAAACAACCCCCGGGATTCGAACATCCCAAGCTCCCCAATCATGTGTACAAACTTAATAAGGCACTCTATGGCCTTAAACAAGCCCCACGTGCATGGTATGAGTATCTTACTGAGTTGTTACAAGATCGTGGGTTTGAAATTCGGAAGATAGATCCCACTCTTTTTACTAAGAGGGTTAAAGGGTATTTGTTCATATGCCAACTATATGTTGATGATATCATTTTTGGTTCTCCTAACATTTCTTTCAATGAAGAATTTGCTGCACTAATGACCGAGAAATTTGAGATGTCCATGATGGGAGAGTTGAAGTTCTTCCTCGGATTCGAGATTAAACAAGGCTTAGAAGGGACCTTCATCAAACAAGCCAAGTACACTCAAGACATGCTCAAAAGGTTCGAGCTCGAAGATGTCAAGCCGGTCAAGTTCCCCATGCCAACAAGATGCAAGCTTGACAGTGATCCCAATGGTAAAGCAATGGATCAAAAGGTATATCGCTCCATGATTGGATCCCTCCTTTACCTTTGTGCATCTAGACCAGATATTATGTTGTGTGTAGGGATCTGTGCACGGTTTAAGTCTGCACCAAAAGAAAGTCATTATATGGCTGTTAAGCGAATCTTTCGATATTTGGCTCATACCCCAAACTTTGGTCTATGGTATCCCAAAGGAGCAAACTTCAACCTAGTGGGCTACTCTGACTCGGATTGGGCAGGAGATTGTGTGGAGAGGAAGTCAACTTCTGGAGGATGTTAATTCCTTGGTCGCTCACTGGTAAGTTGGTCTTCAAAGAAGCAGCATTGTGTCTCACTATCATCCACCGAAGCTGAGTATGTGGCAGCTGCAAGTTGTTGTGCACAGTTGCTATGGATGAGGCAAACTTTAAAGGATTACAGTGTCACTTGTGACAAAGTGCCTCTGCTATGTGACAATCAAAGTGCTATCAAGATTTCCCTCAACACGGTGCAACATAGCAAGACCAAGCATATTGATATTCTCCATCACTTCATTCGTGAACATATCAAGCTTGGTGATATTGAGGTTCACTTCATCCACACTAAAGAGAAACTTGCAGATATTTTCACTAAGCCCCTAGATGAAGCAAGGTTCCAGGAGTTAAGGCACGAGCTAAATATCATTGATTCAAGTAATGTGGATTGAAGCTAGGCACTTTGCACCTCACTATGCATTAGATCTTGTTCTAGATGTAGGCATGGACATAGGAGGAGTGTTGTTCTCTCAATGAACTTTAACTCCCCCCATTATGCATAAATTGATCAAGTCTTTCACTCTAGCCATTACTAAATGGCACTTGTGCTTCAAACACGAGCATTGGTCATGAACCCGAGGATAATTCTTCCCAGTGTCATACCTTTGCCTCAAACATAGGTGGCCTCGTCCACCGCCCCCACCACTCTCTCATATGGAAGAAAGGATACAAAATGACAAGTCAGTATATCTTGTTGGTGCTATCTTTTTATTTTCACTGACTAGTCATTGCCCATGTCTTTTTCATGAAATTCTATGTCTCGTCACGAGGACCCCAGCGGTACTACCGCTAGGGGTAGCGGTACTACCGCCAGGACCCCAGTCTACCATGACTTGACTAGGGCTTTTAGGGTTGTCCAAAGGGGGAGCCGTACTACCGCCAGGGGGAGCGGTACTAATGACCAAGCTCACTCCCGGGTGGGTGGGCCCCTCCCCGTGAAGATCTAAAACCCATTCGTCACTCCTGGTACACTGTCGGTAATGCTCGAAATCTTTCCGGAGACCAAATGAAGCCATCCTATATATCAATGTTCATTTCTGGAAACCCTCGTGACGTCTGTGATCTCATTCGGGACTCCGAACAACCTTCGGTCACCAACACCTATAACTCAACTATACCGAAACGTCACCGAACCTTAAGTGTGCAGACACTGTGGGTTCGAGAACTATGTAGACATGACCTGAGACACTCCCCGGCCAATATCCAATAGCGGGACCTGGATGTCCATATTGGATCCTACATATTCTATGACGATTTTACGGTTGAACCTCTATGCCAAGGATTCATATAATCCCGTATAACATTCCCTTTGTCCTTCGGTATGTTACTTGCCCAAGATTTGATCGTCGGTATCCCTATACCTATTTCAATCTTGTTACTGGCAAGTCTCTTTACTCGTATCGTAATACAAGATCCCGTGACTAACACTTTAGTCACATTGCTTGCAAGGCTTATATGTGATGTTGTATTACCGAGTGGGCCCGGAGATACCTCTCCGTCACACGGAGTGACAAATCCCAGTCTTGATCCATGCTAACTCAACGAACACCATCGGAGATACCTGTAGAGCACCTTTATAGTCACTCAGTAACGTTGTGACGTTTGATACACACAAGGTATTACTCCGGTGTCAGAGAGTTACATGATCTCATGGTCATAGGAATGAATACTTGACACGTAGAAAACAATAGCAACAAAATGACACGATCACATGCTACGTTCATAGTTTGGGTCTTGTCCATCACATCATTCTCCTAATGATGTGATCCAGTTATCAAGTGACAACACTTGCATATGGTCTGAAAACCTTAGCCATCCTTGATCAACTGGCTAGTCAACTAGAGGCTTACTAGGGACATTGTTTTGTCTATATATCCACACATGTATCTATCCTTTCATTCAATACAATTATAGCATGGATAATAAACGATTATCTTGAAACAGTAAATATAATAATAACTATTTTATCATTACCTCTAGGGCATATTTCCAACAATGAGCCCTTCTGTGATGGTGTCTAGATTGGATCCGGTGTTTCTGGACTGTGTGACGACTGGAATTGATTTTCATCCCCCTCCTAGGGTTTCTGCAATATTGGGGTATTTATAGAGCAAAGAGTCGGTGCGGGAGGCCAACGAGGAGGGCACAACCCACCGGGGCACGCCTGGGCCCCAGGCGTGCCCTGGTGGGTCGTGCTCCCATCGGAGCTCCCCTCAGGTGCGTTCCTAGCCCACTGGATGTCTTCTGGCCCAAAAAATCCCCAAAAAGTTTCGCTGTGTTTGGACTCCGTTTGTTATTGATTTACCGCGATGTAAAAAACATGCAGACAACAACAACTGGCACTGGGCACTATGTCAATAGGTTAGTACCAAAAAATGATATAAAATGACTATAAAATGATTGTAAAACATCCAAAAATGATAATATAATAGCATGGAACAATCAAAAATTATAGATACATTGGAGACGTATCAGTATCCCCAAGCTTAATTCTTGCTCGTCCTCAATTAGGTAAATGATAGAAACAGAATTTTTTATGTGGAATGTTGCCTAACATGTTCATCACATTTATTTTATGTATAGCATGGACAATTGGACTTTTATATGGTTCGAAGCAATAGTCTAGTTTTGACATGAAGACTCTAATACTAAAGCCTACCAACAAGCAACCATGTCTTCCAAAATATCAACACTAAAGCAAGTAATCCCTAGCCCATTATGCTCAATCATTGATCCATTCATGAAACACACTCGAATATTAGGTACACCCAATGCTCAAATACGATCATAGTGCCCCTTAGTTGGTGCTTTATGAGAGAAGATGGAAACTCAAATTGAAAATAAAAATTGCATAAGTAAAAGAAAGGCCCTTCACAGAGGGAAGTAGGGATTTCGAGAGGTGCCAGAGCTCAAAGCGAAAATTGAGAGATAAAAACATTTTGGGAGGCATACTTTTCCCACCAACAAAAATGACTTAGAGCTCCCAACACTTTCCATGCTAGATACATCATAGGCGGTTACCAAATAGAAAATAAAGTTTATTCCATTTTCCACCATTACTTTCACTTACCATGGCTTGTCCGTATCCACGGGTGCCCTCCATACCAACACTTTCCAAGGAATTTATTATTTGACAACAAAAAGTAAATTCATTTTTTTGATTTCGGTATTCGGCATCCCTAATACCTTTGTTGTACTCTCGTGCAATGAAAAGTGAATAAACACTCATCGTGAGAATAACACATCTAGCATGGAAAATGTTGGCCACCCCTCACTTCCTCGCGAGCGGTAGAGCACACAAAAGAGAAATTTATTTTGAAAATTAGAGATGGAACATGCAAATTTGCTTAGACTGGCATGTAAATACCGCATATAGGTAGGTCTAGTGGACTCATATGGAAAAACTGGTTTAAAGGGTTTTGGATGCACAAGTAGTGATCATACTTTTTGCAAAATCAAGGCTGGCAAAAAGATTGAGAAGCGACCAACCAAGAAACGAAAAAATCTCGTACCCAATCATTAAGCATAAGTAACACTCAATAATGCACCACAAGTAGGATATAAATTTCATTGCATAACTATTGACTTTCGTGCTTGCATAGGGAATCACAAACCTTAACATCAATATTCTTATTAAATCACAATTACTCATCAACATGATTCACATATCATATCGTCATATCTCAAAACCATTACTAAGAATCAAGTTTATTTTGTCCAATGATCTTCATGAAAGTTTTAATTATGTCCTCCTTGGATATCTATCACTTTGGGACCATTTTCATATGTTTCTTTTGATAATCTCAAACAAATTTAAGTGAAAAACATGAGCATAATTTTTCTTTCTCTCAAAATAATATAAGTGAAGCAGGAGAGAATTTCTGGAAAAAAAGTATTAACTCCCAAATAAATCTAAGTGAAGCATGAGAGAATTTCTTCAAAAATAACAAAGCACACCATGCTCAAAAAGATATAAGTGAAGTACTAGAGCAAATCCATGGCTCTAAAAATTTAAGTGAAGCATAGGAGCAAGCATAGCATAATTTTTTGCTCACTCAAAAAGGTGTATACAACAAGGATTCAAGACTTAAAACAGAAAGCAAAACAAGCAAAGACTCATATCATACAAGACGCTCCAAGGAAAACTCATAATATGTGACGAATAAAAATATAGTTCCAAGTAAAATACTGATGGTTGTTAGAAGAAAGAGGGGATGCCACTCAGGGGCATCCCCAAGCTTAGTTGCTTGCTACTTCTTGAATATTATCTTGGGGTGCCTCGGGCATCCCCAAGCTTAACCTTTTGCAAATCCGTATTCCTTCATCCATCGTAAGATCACCCAAAACTTGAAAACTTCAATCACACAAAACTCAATAAAACCTTCGTGAGATCCGTTAGTATAGGAAAGAAAACCACTACTATAAGTATTGTTGCAAACCTATTCATATTTTATTTTTGCATTATATCTACTGTATTCCAACTTTTCTATGGCAAAAACTCATCAAAGAAAATCATAGAATCATCAAAACAAGCACACAACGCAAAGAAAACAAAATCTGTCAAAAACAGAATAGTGTGTAGCAATCTGACTACTTCGAATACTTCTGTAACTTCAAAATTTCTAAAAACTTAGGAAGACGTGAATAATTTGTTTATTGATCTTCTACAAAAAGAGTAAACTCAAAAGCGATCTTCTGTTAAAAATTAAAAATAATTTCGTGACGCAAAAGTTTCTGTTTTTCAGCAAGATCAATTTAACTTTCACCCAAATCATCCCAAAGGCCTTGCTTGGCACAAACACTAATTTAAACCACAGAAACACATCTAACCAGAGGTATAATTGTGTATTTTATTGAAAAACATCAACAAAACCAAAAACCAAAACCAGAGGTATAGTTGGGTTGCCTCCCAAAAAGCGCTATCGTTTTACGCCCCTAGCTAGGCATAACGCGTAGGATCTAAGTGTTGTCCTCGGTAATATTTGCCATTTTAGTAAGGGTCTTTTCAAATCTGGGGGGCTCTTTGCGCTTCCCTAAATTTTGTGGAAAAGAAACCATCTTCATATCTAAAATATCCAACTGTTTATTGCAAAGGTTAATCAAAGTGTTCATACGATTGATACTACCATTGAGATGTTTGAGAGGTTCATTATATTTTTGCAATTCAACCATATGTTTATGCAAATCACCAAGTTTTTCCAAAATTTGGACTACCTCTAAAGTGAAAGAGAACCATTTCTTTTGTGGTGGAACTCCCAAAATCCCTTCTAAAATTTCATAGGCAGCATTAACATCGAGCTCAATAAAAATCCCTTTCGCGGTAAAATCCAAGAGTTGCTATGATGCAAAGCCAATCCTACGTAAAACTTTCTAAGCAAAATTTTTGCATCTCCCTTTAGATTTCAAACACGGTAAGACTCCATAAGCCTATACCAAGCATCTTTCAAATTTTCTCCTTTACTTTGTTTGAAGTATAGAACTTCAAAATCTGGTTACAAAGGGGGAGTGCTCAAACTAGCCATTGTGACGAGAAAACAAGAACACGAATAGATCTGATGAGAAAACGGCAAACGAAAAAGAGGGCGAATAAAACGGCAAATTTCTATGAAGAAGGGGGAGGAAAACGAGAGGCAAATGGAAAATAATATAAATTGCGAGGAGATGAGATTTGTGATTATAAACCTGGTTGATGTTGAATATCCTCCCCGGCAACGGTACCACAAATTCCTTTTGATGTCTGCTAGAACTACATCGATATTTCCCCAAAGAGGAAGGGATGATGCAGTATAGCGACGGTAGGTTTTTCCGTCAGTAATGAGATCAAGGTTATCGAAACTGTAGGAGAACCTCCTCGCACCATGTAAACATCACCTGCACACAAATAACAAATACTCGCAACCCGGCGTGTTAAAGGGGTTGTCAATCCCTCCCCGGCAATGGCGCCAAAAATTGGCACGTTGGCACGACACTATCTTGACTTGATTTCCCAGGCAATGGCGTCAGAAATTCCTTTCGGGTACGGTGCCTCAAGATAGGCAAATAACATGCGGTAAAAGTGGTAGATAGGATAAATAGATAGCGGAACAAATAAATTGCGGCAAGGTATTTTTGTATTTTTGGTTTAATAGATATGAAAATAAAAGCAAAGGAAAATAGATCGCAAAGGCCAATATTTCGCTAGTGGCTTCTCTCGAGAAAAATAGCAAATGGTGGGAAAACAATTATTGTTGGGCAATTGATAGAACTTCAAATAATCATGATGATATCCAGGCAGTGATCATTATATAGGCATCACGTCCAAGATTAGTAGACCGACTCCTGCCTGCATGTACTACTATTACTCCACACATCGACCACTATCCACCATGCATCTAGTGTATTAAGTTCATGCAAAAACGGAGTAATGCAATAAGAATGATGACATGATGTAGAAAGGATCTATTTATGTAAAAATAGACCCCATCTTGGTATCCTTAATAGCAACGATACATATGTGTTGTTTCCCTTTCTGACACTGGGATCAAGCACCGTAAGATCGAACCCATCACAAAGCACCTCTTCCCATTGCAAGATAAATACATCAAGTTGTCCAAACAATACCCAAATATCAAAGAAGAAATATGAGGCTATAATCAGTCACGCATATAAGAGATCAAAGAAGACTCAAAGAACTTTCATGGATAAAAACATAGATCTGATCATAAACTCAAAGTTCATCAGATCCCAACAAACACACCACAAAAAGTCTTACATCATACGGATCTCCAAGAGACCATTGTATTGATAATCAAGAGAGAGAGAGGAAGCCATCTAGCTACTAACTACGGACCTGTAGGTCTACAAAGAACTACTCACGCATCATCGTAGAGGCACCACTTGACATGATGAACCCCTCTGTGATGGTGTCTAGATTGGATCTTGTGTTTCTGGACTATGCGGCTGCTGGAATTTATTTTTGTCCCCCCTCCTAGGGTTTCTAGAATATTGGGATATTTATAGAGCAAAGGGGTGGTGCGGGAGGCTAATGAGGAGGGCACAACCCACCAGGGCACGCCTGGGCCCCCTGGCACGCTCTGGTGGGTTGTGCTCCCACCGGAGCTCCCCTGAGGTGCATTCTTGGCCCACTAGATGTCTTCTGGCCCAAAAAATCCACAAAAAATTTCGCTGCGTTTGGACTCCGTTTGGTATTAATTTCTTGTGATGTAAAAAACATGTAGAAAATAGACACTCGCACTAGGCACTATGTCAATAGGTTAGTACCAAAAAATGATATAAAATGACTATAAAATGATTTTAAAACATCCAAGAATGATGATATAACAACATGGAACAATCAAAAATTATAGATACATTGGATACGTATCAGGGGCCTTTTGTGTGTCGCGGCCTTCTTCAGTGCTCCACGGTCTTCTTTTGGTCCTGAAAAAATTCACAAAAAGTTTCAGGTCAATTAGGCTTCGTTTGGTATTGAACCTAAAAAGTGGAAAAACAATGCAGAAAACAGCAACTCGCACTAGACACTAGGTCAATAGGTTAGTGCTCAAAAATAATATAAATTGGTATATAAGTGTCTAAAAAGTGTTCTAAAATTATAACATTATTGTGTGGCATAAACAAAAATTATAGATACGTTGGAGACGTACCACCATGTAGCAGATAAATTGTATAGGATGGAAAATGTTCTTGATGACCCACTGCCTATTGATGATAATTTTCCTCATGAGCAACTTGTTGCACTAGTAGAAAATAGGGCTTTGGTCCACTTTAAGAAATCCCATTAGTCCTGGTTCACCCACGAACCGGGACCTACGGTGTCATTGGTCCCGGTTCGTCGGGTCAGGGCACCAGGCGGGCATCATGGCCCATTGGTCCCGGTTCCAGACAAGAACCGGGACGAGTAGGCAGGGACCGTTCGTATCCCCATTTAGTCCCGGTTGGTGGATCAAACCGGGACCAGGTGGACCGTTCGTATGCCCCTTTAGTCCCGGTTAGTAGAACAAACCGGTACAAAGTGGTGGTGGCAACCATTCGTATCACCCTTTAGTCCTGGTTGGTGGCTCAACCCGGGACTAAAGGCCCAAACAGTTTGCATCCCGCTTTGCAAAAGCACAACCAAAGCAGAGTCTGTCGCCATTTCTCTGTTCTTGTCCTCTCTCGCTCTCTTCTTCCCCTCTCTTCTTCCCTTCTCTTCTTCCACCATGCCAACTCGCTTCAAAGAGGTGCTCGCACATGGCAAGACCAAGCTCGATGTCGTGTACACGAACAAGAGCAGGGAGGTGCCGCATTTTCTTAGACAGTTGAAGGAACGGTGGCTTGATGCCGTGGTGGATCATGATAAGTTCTTGGGACTTGATTCGGAGTACACGGACGATCAACGAGGTGTTGTCGTCATCCAACTATGTTTCAAACACCAAGTCTTGATCTTCCAATGGGCGAGGTATGTTTTGAGGCTTTCTTTGATCCAAGGTTATGAAAATTGCATATATATATATATATATAGTGATTTCTTTATGTTTCATTTGATAGCAATATGCAGTTTCTATATATGTTCCATTGGATAGTTAATTGAGGGTTTCTTGATCAATTCATAGGATATGAAAATTGCATAGGATCGATAGCAATATGGTCCATTTTGGAATCCTATAAAGATCAATTTCTCTTTAGTTGTAGTGAAACAATTTTATGCGGCGTTCTTTGATCCAAGGTCATGAAAATTGCATATCGCTAGTGATATTTGTAGGTTCCGTTGGATAGCAATATGATATGTCATAGTTATGAAAATTGCATATAGCTAGTGATCTCTCTAGGTTCCATTGGATAGCTATAGTGATATCTCTAGGTTCCATTGGATAGCAATATGCAATATGTCTAGCTTGTTGCATATTATATATATATATATATATATATATATATATATATATATATATATATATATATATCATAGTTAATTTACGGTTTCTTGATCAATTCATAGGGTATGAAAATTGCATAAGATAGCAATATATTCCATTTGAATCCTAAAGATAATTTTCTCTTTAGTTGTAGTGGAACATTTTCCCTTATTGCAGCAGTATGTAACATTTGTTCCATTTTAATTTTTTGTTGTTGTAGTAGTGACGAGCATTGTCCAGAACTCATGGACTTCCTTCCGAGCGGCATCAGTTTTGCTATCGTTGACATAACGAACGACAACCTGAGGATGAGGCACAACTTCGGTATTGAGATACCAGCTGATTAACTCATTGATCTCCAACAGGAATTCAGGCTTCGACATGAGAGGACTTCGATGGCTCATATGGCAGTCGCCTTAATTGACGAGGAGTATGCTGATATGAAGACCAAATTCCCAAAGTCTCAACACAGACTTTGGAAGAAGACCCCACTTCATCGTATCAACATTGAGTATGCAGCAAAAGATGCATACGTTTCATTCGAGTTGTACCGCAAGATTTGAGTCGTCAACTATAGTCGGCGTCACCTCAGAGCAGGTGGACATTCTGATTCAGACGATTCAGACGAGTAGTGTTTACAACGGCGAACACTTGTATATATATCTATGCTAGCTATTATTATGTACTGTTTGGACTAGTATCATTATGTACTGCTTGGGCCAATTTATATATGTCTAGTTTCTGTTCGTGCCATTATAGTTTCCAAATTTGAATGGTTTAGCCCTTTCTAACTTCATTTGCTACTTTTCATGGTATCATGCATTTCCCACCTCAAAACTTTTGTACACGAAGTGCACCCAGTTTTTGCCGCAACCCTCTCAACTTTTTAGCACATGCTATGTGGGTGAAATGATGATACCATGGCAAGTTTCAACCTATTCAGAGTTCATTTGTAGTGCTTTTCAATTTCTGGGCCATTTAGCTTTAAAAAATCACTAAATGCATGAAAAATACCAACTGAACTCAGAAAGTGTTGAAAATTGATGATGTGGCCTTGAATGGTGCATTTTGAACACACAAAAAGTCTTGAGTTCAAATAAGTTCAAGAAAATGAAATCCCTTTTGTAACAGATGTGTTTTCGTAAGAAACCTTGATACTTTGAAACAGATTGTCCGATTTGTACACGAAGTGCATCCAGTTTTTGCCGCAACCCTCTCAACTTTTTAGCACATGCTATGTGGGTGAAATGATGATACCATGCCAACTTTCAACCTATTCAGATTTCATTTGTCGTGCTTTTCAATTTCTGTGCCATTTAGCTCCAAAATAATCAGTAAATGCATGAAAAATACCAAATGAACTCAGAAAGTGTTGAAAATTGATGATGTGGCCTTGAATGGTGCATTTTTTTAAAGACAAAAATTCTGGAGTTCAAATAAGTTCAAAAAAGTGAAATCCCTTTTGTAACAGATCTATTTTTTTATTAAAACAGTCATTTAAAATAACCTAAAACCTACCAAATTGAATATAATGATAAAAACACAATAATATTAAATGGTAGGAAAAAGAATCACTCAAAAATCTATTTCTTTCTAAAGTTATTCACAAAATAAATTAAATAAAGTAAAAAACGAAACAAAAAAACTAGTTTTTTAATAAAAATGCCACCTACTAGGCCACCACGGCCTGAATACCACTAGAAACTCAACAAGAGAGTTGGGCCAGGATTCAAGCCCGCAGAAGGCTAGTAGGCCCACGGGTAGTGACAAATTAGGCCCGGAAGCATGTAGTTGGGAAGAGCTCGAGATGGTCTATGCACGAGCACTTGTAAACCACTCCCGGGCTCTCTCGGCAAGCAAGGTGGGACTAAACATCCAACCGCACTGCGGCTGTGGCAGGCACATGCCTTTAGTCCCGGTTTGTGCCACCAACCCACACGAAATACGCCCTTTTGTGTCGGTTGTCGGCACCAACTGGGACTAAAGGTCTCTTCTTCCCGCCCTTTGGGCTGCTGGAAATTGGCCTTTAGTCCCGGTTTGCGACACAAACCGAGACGACAGGGGTGCATTGGTCCCGGTTTTTGCCTCGAACCGGGAGCACTCGTTTCGCATATAGGCGGGAGTTGTCAAAATTTCCCCCGAGCCCGTCTTCCTCGTCATCGCCGCCGTCCTGAGCCCGTCGTCCTCCTCGTCGTCGCCGCGGTCCCGAGCCTGTACTCCTCCTCCTCCTCGTCGTCGCCCCCGAGCCCGTCCTCCTCCTGGCCATCGCCGCCGCCCCCGAGCTCGTCGTCACCGCCAACCCGCCTTATCCACCCCATGTGCGCCCTCTCTCCTCACTCCCGGCCCCTCACTCCCCCTCACACTGTCTGCCCCTGCTCGCTCCACCTTCCTCCTCCGTCCTCCTTCCTCCTTCCTCCTCCCTCCTTCAGTCGCCCCTCCTTTTCCCTCCTCCCTCCTCCCCGCCCCACGTCCTCCCTCCACTCCTCCATTCGCCGCCGGCCGGTCCCTCCTCGCTCCGCCTTCCTCCTCCGTCCTCCTTCCTACTCCCTCCTTCACTCGCCCCTCCTTCTCCCTCCCCCCTCCTCCATCCATAACCCCTCCTCCCTACTACATTTTGATTTAATAGGCTAGTTGATATTTAATTTCTTGTTAATATGCAACATTTTGATTTACTTAATAGTTTGTAGTTGATATCTAACAATTTTGATTTAGTATGATTAATTGATTAGTAAAAGATTAGACATAGTTGATAGTTATTAGCTGATATAAGCCTCTGGTCATATATAACACTTTGATTTAGGATAGTTTCTAGGTTTAGTTGATAGTTTCTAGTTAACTCAATTATTACTACGGTTTTAGTATATTATTTTTAGACATAGTTGATAGTTTCTAGTGATCCTTAAACTATTTACTCATTTGCTAGAATGAACATGTCATATTTTGTTTATATTTTGTTTATGCAGAAATCAAGTATTTGCCCCTGCCTCATCCCCGCAGTCGTCCCCATCGCCGACCCCCTAAGGCCTCTAGGTGAGAATAGCCAAATCCCCATGTTGTTGATATAGATGATAATGTGTTGTAAATGTCGATGATGAAAATGCTAGTGCTAGTCGCCATGTCATTGATGTCGATGATGATGCATTCTGAATATAGAGGATGTCTTGGTGTTCTTGTTTGCAAATGTTGATTCATTTCCGTTCCGGCAAATTTCAGGCGCTCCATATGTCCACTTTTTAGCAAAGGTCATGCCCAAATTTGGCATGAATTTCGGCACGACTAGTGCTAGAAACTAGGACATATGGAGTGCCCTGTAATTGTCGGAAATGGGAATGAAGAGGAGAAATAGAGGAAAAATAGAAGAACATGAGAAGTAGAATAAAAAGAGGAGAAGTAGAAGAGGAAAGAGAGGAAGAAGAGGAGGAGAGGAAGAAGAGGAGGAATGAGAGGGAATTATATATTTTTAGGTTAATTCTCTTTTAGGTTAATTCTGTTTTAGAATTATTAGAGGAAGAAGAGGAGGAAAAGAAGAAAGGAAGAATTATTTAGGTTCATTCTGTTTTAGAATTAATAGTGATTTGTCATATAAGTTTCCTGGTAGTTGCCTTCGACTGATTTTAAATGTTTCAACTATGAACATAGGTAATGTCTGACGATGAAAGGAAATTCGTTATGTGCGAATACTGCCAAGACGAGCGCGGCATGTGCGACACGCCTCACCTAGTTGATGATAGGCGCTTCAGCATCATGCTGGATGAGGACTTCGAAGTGGATAGAGTAAGTCATAAAGACAAGTCTTTTTTCGTAATTAAGCATGACTTCTTTTGCTTCAACTTATAATTTTTATTTTTTACTATTCTACTAGCATATCCCCTGCGATGCAAGAATTTATGTCTTGAATAAGATTGGTTTCACTACTCAAAAAACTATGGAGGTAAAGATAGTTCACTTGAGGACCGAGCATGGTTATACTTTTGTCGTAAAGTTTTACAATGCAAACACCTACTCCTTTTTTGAATGCAAAAGTTGGGTAGCACTATGCAAGGCTTATGCATTTGAGCGTAATATGCTTATCACGTTTGATATTCGTCCGGAATATGAAATTGAAGGTAATATCAACATCTGGATCGATGTGCAGATGCCTCCAGTTCTACCATTATGTGAGTTTCTCAACCATATTTATTAAGTAATTTATATTGTTTATTTAAAAATAGTTGACAACTTATTTCCATTGACATCTTATTTTCATTCTTCAAAAAATGTACGGAAGATGGTAGACAGAACCTACTACTACAATGATGAAGCAGAATTAACTTATAAGGAGAAACATCATCTTATCGCATTTATTCATGATCTTGAGAATTACAATAGCTATCAGCAAACTCCTCCACATTATGGTCAACACATGCCACTAGTGCACGTGGTGAACTATGGTAACATGCATGGAGATTGCATGGTAAGATTTTCTACTATTACGACATCCATGCATCTTTTGCATAAATTCTTGTAAAACTAAACTACATTGCTAGCTACAAAGTTATTACTATGTTTTTCAACAGAAAATCCCGCAGGATTGTGTGGCTCATCTGATGTTTCCAAGAGGTCGTGTTGATGTTATGAGCATACGGCAAACACGGCCAGGTCAGCCTATGTATATTCATCACTCCTGTCCATACCGGATTTCTAAAACCGATGAAATGACAATCAAAGATTGGAAAAATGTATGGTCAATTGTAGAGAGCTACTTGGAAGCAACATTGTGCGTAGGCCAACAATTGGAGACAGGATGATCTCCATTCTCCATAATGGAGAGTCGGGGCCTATCTTGTTTTATGATATTCTACCTAAGAGAGGGTAGAGTAGGTCCTATGAGAGAGGAGTAGGTCCTATGAGAGAGGAGTAGGTCCTAGGTACAATGTATTATTATGTGCTACAATGTGTTATAGTTGATGATGATGAGGAGGAGGAGTTGTGATTATGACTAGTGACCAACTTGTTATATGATGTCTCATTGACGAAGATGATGATTAAATAGTGTTGGTGGTAATGACTATGATGATTATTAGCTATAGTGATGCAAGAGTTATTATATTAATATGATGATGATGTTGATCATGATTATCATGATGATTTGTTATTATGATCATGATTGGTTATTATATCATTGGGGGAAGGAAAGCGGATTAGATTCATGTGGATGGATCAGAAGTGATCAAAAGTTGAATTAGTAGGATCGTCGTCCTACTAATTCAACTTTTGATCACTTTTGATTCATTTGGATGAATAAAATCCATGTGTTCTTCCTCACAATGATATAATAATTCATCATGAACATAATGATATAAAAACCTCTTAATTGGTATTGTATCAAAATTTCTATAACGGCGTATAAATACACTAAAAATTAAAAATAATGAAAAACAGATTACTAGTAGCGTGGGTTTGCAAGAACGCTACTAATAGTTGTCTTATCAGTAGCGTTGGTATCATACACGCTACAGCTATATGTCCTAGCAGTAGTGTGTCTTACACGTGCTACTGGTAAGACGTAGTTGTAGCGCCTTACTAGTAGCGCGGTAACCCACGCTACTAGTAGGCACTAAACCCAAGAAACTGCTAGGCTTTTCCCTAATAGTGGACACTTCTCTCTATTAGGTAGCTAACACAATATGAAACCACTAAATTAAAACTCCAAAAACCCCCAACCCCCCCCCCAATTCAAAAAAAAAACCACTCCGGCCAGATGCTGGCGCGTGGATGCCATTTGGTCCCGGTTGGTGTGACCAACCGGGACTAAAGTTCCTCCTGCGTGGGCTCCCCGCGGCGGCCATGTGGAGACCCTTTGGGCCCGGTTCGTAAGTCAATCAGGACAAAAGGTTTGGGCCTTTACTCCCGACCCTTTAGTCCCGGTTCCGGAACCGGGGCTAATGGGCCTCAGGAACCGGGACAAATGGGCCTTTTTCTACTAGTGTTATTATAAATACTTCATGTAGTACTCCTTGGTATGCAGATTATGCTAATTACATTGTTGCAAAATATATTCTGTCTAGCTTTACCTATCAACAAAAGAAAAAAAAAATCTATGATTTACGACATTAATTTTGGGATGACCCACATCTTTATAAACAAGGAGTAGATGGTATTATTATACGTTGTATAATTGAGCATGAACAGGAATAGATCCTAAGGAAGTGTCATTCTGAGGCCTATGGAGGACACCATGCTGGTGATAGAACTGCACACAAGGTATTACAATTCAGTTTCTATTGGCCTGGTATTTTAAAAGATGCTCGTAAATATGTCATTTCATGTGATGAATGTCAAAGAGTTGGTAGCATTGGTAAACATCAGGAAATGCCTATGAATTATTCACTTACTACTGAACCATTTTAAGTATGGGGCTTTGATTTTATGTGACTTTTCCTTTCTCTAATGGGTATACTCATATTTTAGTTGTTATTGATTACGACACTAAATGGGTAGAAGCTATTCCAACTAGTAGTGCAGATCATAACACTTCTATTAAAATGCTTAAAGACTTCATTTTTCCGAGGTTTGGAACGCCTAGATATTTCATGATTGACGGTGGTTCGCATTTTATTCATGGTATTTTTTGTAAACTCCTAGCTAAGTATGATGTTAACCATAGAATTTCAACGGCCTATCATCCTGAGTCTAGTGGTCAAGTTGAATTGAGAATCCGAGAAATTGAACTAATATTGCAAAAGAATGTCAATTGGTCTAGAAAGAATTGGTCTAAGAAACTTGATGATGCTTTAGGGGCTTATAGAACTGCTTACCAAAGTCCCATGGGGATGTCTCCTTATAAAATGATCTATGTAAAATCTTGTCATTTACCTCTTGAGTTAGAACATAAAGTTTATTGGGCAATTCAAAATTTTAACTATGAATTTAAACTTGCCGATGAAAATAGGTTATTTGATATTAGCTCACTAGATAAATGGAGGACACGTGGCTATGAAAATGCCAAGTTTTTTAAAGAAAAAAGTTAAAAGATGGCATGATCAGAGAATCCAAAACGATAATTCAGTGTAGGACATCTAGTGCTTTTATACAATTCTCATTTTAGATTCTTTGCACGTAAAATCCTCTCCTAATGGGAAGGCCCATATGTTGTGAAGGAGGTCTATCGCTCCGGTGCTATAAAAATCATTAACTTCGAAGGCAAAAACCCGAGAGTGGTAAATGGGCAAAGTATTAAGCATTACATCTCAGGCATGCCGATTAATGTTGAAACTAACATTGTACAAGTGATAAAAACGGAGGAAAACATAAGAGAGACCTTCGGGAATGCTCCAGAAACTAGAAAAGGGAGTAGGTACGTGAAACAATAAGAAAGCAACTCCAAAAATTCCAATAAAAATGTTCTGACGGTTTGGTATTTTAGAAATATTACAAAAATAAAAAGGAGCCAGGGGGACCCACGAGGGGTCCACAAGGCAACAAGGGGATGCCACCCCTCTGGGCGTGCCCTAATTTCTTGTGGACACCTCGTGTGCCTTTTGGATTCCGTTTTCATCCCGAGCATGTATTCTTACCTGGAAAAAAATCATTATACATACACCCGATTGTTTTAATCACTGCATCGTGAGATTGTCCTATGTCCTTGTTTTGAGTTGTTTTTATGACAGATCTAGATCCCCATGCAACACAAACCACCTCCAAGGACAAGTTCTCCGAGAAGGTCATCAACCTGTACCTCCCAGAGGTGTTGAAACACCCTCAGACCATTCAGATGCATGAGGGGTTGCTTCACATACATGATGTCCAAGGACCAAAGAAAAAGGGAAGCGAGAAGGAAAGGCTCCATGATCACGAACTCATCTAGGAGAACAAGCTTGACACCAAGAACATGGGAGTGGTTCTCTTCAAGTTTCAAGAGCGGATCGAGCATCTCTAAGCCCAAATATTTGACCTCCAAAGCCAAAACTATGAGTATGAATTGAGGTTTACGAGGATGAGCATCGTTGCTTATTTCAGGGTCCCGGAGACAAGTTTTTCTTTTTATAATGGTGAGCCAATGCCTTGGGAGGCGGAAAACCAACCTGTCGCATGATCACCATCATCACCTGGGTATGGGCACCACCTTTAGATTGTTTCAAGCCTGGGGGAGGTGCTCCAATATCGTATCACCATCACTTCCATCATTACCATCTATCTTAGTTCGATCCTTAGTTGTTTTATGATTTAGAGAAATAAATTTCATTTTTTCTTTCTTAGAATTTTTGCTTTGAGTTCTACCTATGCTTGTAATCGAGTATGAGACTTACATAATAAAGATTAGTTGAGTTTATGTGCTTCACTTGTGTGCACCTATCATGTTAGCATGACAATAAAAATAAACAGAAATATCATATGCTTATCTTATGAGAAATAAGTACTTCACACGAAAAAGGGTATAAGTGATAAAGGTTGTTGATAGTAAACAAAAATAGTATTAGTCATTGATGCAATCTAAGAAAGATTATGATAGAGGAGAGAAGACTCACATATAGATACACTATCTTAGACATCATTTATGATTGTGAGCCCTCACTAAATATTCTGTAATGATCAAGTGTTGATGTTAGACATGGAAGACAACATAATTATTATGGTAATCCACATTCACATAGAAGTTATATGGTCATGGATCCTTTAACATGTGGTTCTTGCTTTAGATATTTTCTAGCCCAAAAATGTCGCACTAAGTAGAGATACTACTTGTGCATCCATAACCCTCGAAACCAGTCTCGTGCAATGGAAGTCCACCATACCTACCTATGGACTGAGTAATATCCTTCAAGTAAGTTGTCATCGGTGCATCACAACAATAAAAATTGCTTCCAAACATGTATGATCTTTTATTGTAAGGGAAAATAAGCTTTGTAAGATCTTGTGATGGCAAAGACATAAAAGCGATGGACAACATAATACAGTTTGCTACCACAGGGAACATTATAAAGTAACGTTCCTTTGCATTAATAGTTTGCACACCCAAAAACTTGAAAGCGCATGACAATATCAGATTTGCTCTACGAAGGGCCAATCTTTTATCTTCAGGAGTTCATTCTTGTGTAAGAGTCAATAAATTTTATTCCTCTTCCTATCTATTAACTCTATAGTGTCAAGCACCATGTGTTGAGGAAATATTCAGACTTATATATCCAAGTGGATGTAGATGATCATGATTATTATTGTTGACATTATCCTTGAGGTAAATAAGTTGGGTGTGTAGGATCCGGAGTATGTTTAGAGGGGGTGATTAGACTACTTGACCAAATAAAAATTTAGACTTTTCCCAGTTTTAGTTGTGGGCCAGTTTTAGCAGTTGTAGCAAGTCAAGCGCACCCTACACATGCATATCTAAGAGTATTGCAGTGGAAAGTAATGACATGCAAATGTAAGTAGAGGGTAGGGATAGGAAGATCAAACGCAAAGGTTGACACGTTTTTTTTGGCGTGGTTCCAATAGGTGGTGATGTCGTACGTCCACGTTAGTGGAGATTCCAACCCATGGAGGCTAATGGTTGTAAGAGTCCATGAAGGGCTCAACCCACATGGGGTCCATGAAGAAGCGGCCTTGGCTATTCCACCATGGCATATGTCCACATAGGACTAGCCTCACTCGAGGTAGATCTTCATTAAGTAGGTGATCTCCTTGACCTTACAAACTTCTTGGTTAAACTCTATAACACGAAGTAGGAGGCTCCCAAGTGACACCTAACCAATCTAGGAGGTACCACCCTCCAAAAGGTAATAGATGTGTCAGAACGATGAACTCCTTGCTCTTGTGCTTCAAAAGATAGTCTCCTCCACACTCAATCACTCTCTCGCAGATTTGGCATTGGGTGGAAAGCAACTTGGGGATGCTAGAGATTAAGTTTCAAATGGATGGATTGGAATATCTTGATCTGAACACATGAGTAGGTGGCTCTCTCTCAGAAAAATGGATATGGCAAGTGTGTGTGTGTTCTGAGTGCTTCCTCCACGAATGAGAGGTGGTGGATGGGTATATATATAGGCATCTCCTAACCAACCGTTAGAACATTATTCCCCAACTTAGTGAAACTGAAATGAATTTCGGTGGCACTGAGTTGCACAAAATGTGTCAACTTTTGAATTCTCAGTTAGACCGATATAGGTATCTCAGTGGTACCGATATGGTAACCTAGGGCAGTTTCCAAATCTCGTGAGACCAATTCCATGACTCAGAAATTCGGATTCTTGAAAATGACAGACCATAAAGTTGGTCACTAAGTGGCACCAAAGTGGAAGTTGGTGGTACCAAGATGCTAGGGTTTTGCATAGATTTTGTGTGTGGAAAATCTGTAGGGTCGAGTGGAAAATTTTGGTGGCACCGATTTTGATGTTTAGGCTTTGAACAGTGAATATTGTTGGACAATGGCTGAGTATTTTTGGTGGCTATTTCTATGCACTTGAGAATAAAATAAATCATAGATACCTCACCCCCTTTTAATAGTATTGTCTTTCTTATGGACTCAAATGTGAATTCTTACAAATATAAAATGTAGAATCTTGTAGCTTGACGCTTGGACAATCGTATTCCTTTCCTTGGGGCTTCACACAATCCTTTAGCCAATGCATCTTTGAACTTTTCTGAAATATACTTAAATAAGATCATTAGTTCAATGACTCATATGTTGTTATTAATTACCAAAACCACCTTAGGGAGCAATTGTGCTTTTAGGGGGGCAAATCATTCGAGCCCCTATCTTCCTATGTGTCCTATGGAAACATGAACTCCAAAAATATGTCTTGAGTGTGAGTAATCATGGAAGATTAAATGATAGTTGAGTATGTGAACTTGCCAAAAATAAAGCTCTTACATTGACTCCCCTCTGAAATATGATGAATTATGATGGTCTCAATGAGTGAGAACATAGTTTGTTGATTGTCAATAAAATTTATGCTTCTTACTCCAATAGTTGTTAAGGGATTGTTACTTGTTTATGAGGAGCTATATGATAAAATACTTGCTGCTATGATAGAATTCATGATGCGCTCATGTTTGTATTCTTTTTTATTGACACCTCTCTCTCTAAACATTTTGTCATTATTTTCGATATCGTCTTTCGCTTGAGGACAAGCGAGGTCTAACTAGGGGGAGTTTATACGTCCATTTTGCATCATGAATTGTTATTGATATTTGTGTTATTCTTGTCCATTATTACCTATTATCATACAATTCTTATGTTCTTTCTCTCAGAATATGCCAGGTACATCACTAAGAGGGCAACTCAGGAAACTAGAATTCTCGACCGGGAAACCGAGAAAAAGGCACAAAAATCAAATTGCTCCAAATGACCAGAAATTTTACATAGAATTTTTCTAGAATATTTGAGAATTATTTGGCCTGAAATAAACCAGAGTGGGCCACCTGCTGTACACAACGCAACAAGGCACGCCCACCCCCCTTGGCGCACGATGATGCCTTGTGGGGCCCCTGTTGGCCCTCTGGCGACTTTCCCAAGGAGTTTTGTTTTAATTACATTTTGATTAAGCAAGACTGGGCATCCTTATTACCAACCTCTCTCGTGTAATGACGGCGAATAAACACTCTTTGTGAGAGTAACTTACTTAGCATGAAAGATATCGATTTCCCCATCGCCCCATGATCGGTACGAGTGCATAGAACAAAGGTTTGTTTGGATATTTACAGGTTGCATATGCAAATTTACTTGGAACGGTAGGGTAATACCACATATAGATAGGTATGGTGGACTCATGTGGAATAACTTGGTTTTAAGGATCTGGATGCACAAGCAGCATTCCCTCTTAGTACAGGTGGAGGCATGATGTCTACTACACACCTTTATTCTTGTAGACTATGTTGGGCCTCCAAGCGCGGAGTTTTGTAGGACAATAGAAATTTTCCCTCAAGTCGATGACCTAAGGCTTATCAATCCATGGGGGTGTAGGATGAAGATGGTCTCCCTCAAATAACCCTGCAATCAAATACAAAAAATCTCTTGTGTCCCCAACACACCCAACACAATGGCAAATTGTATAGGTGCACTAGTTCGACGAAGAGATGGTGATACAAGTGTAGTATGGATAGTAGATATAGGTTTTTGTAACCTGAAAATATAAAAAAAGTGAAAGTGCGTTATATCGACTAGAGGGGGGTGAATAGGAGTTTTTTAGAATTTCATCACTGAGGAAATTCCTTTTGAGGAAATTCCTCACTGATGACTAACTTACAGCGGCAACAGTTAAGGATCAGTTGTGCAATTGTTCATAACAGCAGTATTACAGAGTGAAGATTATGAAAACAGATTGCACAACAAGCAGGCACGCAGAATATAGATGATGATTTACTCAAGTGAAGAATTTGGGGTTGAGGAAATTCAGAGAGAGTCTTCAGCAAATTCTTCAAACAGTCACTGTGAAAGTCATCAACACATAATACAGAGAATGTAAAGAGTTGAGGAATTAGAACCCGATTCTTGGTGAAGACTGTAGTTGATGACCCAGTTCCAACTGTTGTGACAGTTGTACATCTGGTTTGGAGCGGCTTGGTATTTAAACCAAAGGACACCCAGTCCCGGGACACACAGTCCCTACCGTATTCTCCTTGAGCTAAGGACACACAGTCCTCGCCCAACACTCGTGGTAAGTCTTCAGGGCAGACTTCCAAACCCTCACAAACTCGGTCACCCGGCGATCCACAATTGACTGCTGGATTGCTCTAGACCATGACGCCTAACCGTCTGGAGGATGCACAGTCCTCAAAGGTAAAAGGCTTCAGTCCCACACAGGAACAACTTCTTCAGTGATGCTCAATCACTAGATTTGGTTTGTGGTTTCGGTGGGTGGTGTATTTCCTCACTCACGATTTACTCTCGAAAGCTCTGAGGAATTGGGTTGCTCTTATGACAAGTGTCAGTTTCTAACGGAGCAGCCAACCAGCTAGTGGTTGTGGGGGGCGGCTATTTATAGCCTGGGAGCATCCCGACATGATTTGACATTAATGCCCTTAAATAATATGACCGTTGGAGTGGATAAGATCAGTGACTTGGCGTGGCTTATCGAAACGGTCGGGACTCTCAACTGTGAGAGTCCTCATGTCACTCATATTCCTCACTTCAGGCTTTTTGGTAGGATTTGGTTTGGGTTGA
The DNA here is from genome assembly GCF_904849725.1 of Hordeum vulgare subsp. vulgare. Lineage (NCBI taxonomy): Eukaryota > Viridiplantae > Streptophyta > Magnoliopsida > Poales > Poaceae > Hordeum > Hordeum vulgare. The sequence continues at coordinate 388,857,871 of NC_058522.1, forward strand.
GCATCATGAGGAAATCCATTCCATAGTGTTACTTTGACCCCCTTTAACAGTACGGTGTTCCTATTCATCAAATACGAAGAAAGTAAAACGGAAAACGAAAATCTTCACGCTTCAATTTCTTCAGAACGGTATTCTTCAAGAACCACCGATCTTCTCAATATCAATATCTTCATGAGGAATATCCATTTCATCGTAAATTCTTCGCGATTCATTTCTTCAGCTTCAGACCAATTTCATCAACTGAAGACATACATTTTTAGGGGTCGATATTCTTCAAATATCTCAAACTCCTCAATGACTTATAGATCATGTGTACACTTAAAAACACATTAGATACTTAACCTATAAGTCTTCAATCCACCAAAATCACTAAGGGGCACTAGATGCACTTACAATCTCCCCCTTTTTGGTGGTTGATGACAATTAGGTTAAGTCTTCAACAGGGATCAAAAATATGAAGTGTAAATACTCATTTGAGGAATTTGAAAACAAGATTCACAAAGACTCCCCCTGAAGATGTGCATACCTTGAGGATTTTGCTTTTATAGCATATGCACATTGATGATTTATATCATGGAGATCTCCCCCTGAATATTGTAAATCATGCATACATATAACATATCATATGAAGAGAATGAGGATGCATGATGGCAAGTGGTATCTGACGAATTTCAGCATGCGTGCATTAAAACTTGAGGAATAAGCATGCGAAGAAAAACGTTCAAAAGCGTCAGAGTACCATCGGGCTTAAGTTACAACTCATTACATAAAAACTTCAGAAGAGCCAAGAGTTTGTAACTTAAATATAGTTCATAAGCCCCAAAAATAAATCCCGTTTGAAGACTAACTCTCAAGTTTCTCCCCCTTTGTCATCAAGTGACAAAAAGGGACAAACTAAGGACTAACGCCCATGAAGACTTCATTGCTTTGCAGTTGAGGAAGATCCTTGGCGCTTCTTGGGTGTAGTCTTCTTCCTTGGGCCAGTCGCGGTGTCAAGTTGTTCCTCATCAGATTCGGCAGTGCGGAAGGACGAGAAGGAACTGTCTTCAAGATCTGGCACTGGAATGGGCCTGAACTTCTTCTTGGGAGGCCACGACCAGTCAAAGTCCTGCTCAAAGTTCAATTCTTCAAGCTCAGTCTGGGTCTTCAGATGTGCAAGGGTAGCCCAGGTGCGATCAAAAACCTCATGCAGATAGTGATGATTAAGCTTCACACTGTTCTGTGTCTCAGTGAGGGTTTTCACAATGGCACCAAACTGGCGTTTGACCCATTTGTGGTTGTGATCCACCTTCTGATGAAGACTGAGAAGAAGTTCTCTGGTGGTTAGCACGCGAGGAGGAACTGGGCTTGGCGGACGAGTCTCAGTGTCGTCCCATGAGGAATATGCATCTGGTTCTTTGAACTGGCCATCAAGGGGCCTGTTTCCTTCATCAATCACAGACTTTCCTTTTCCCTCAATGGGCTCGAAAGTCTTCTTGTTTACCCGGATAGGAGGCATATAACCAACATGGTTCTGGTAATCTGCGTGAAAGTTGATGCCTGTCCTTGTCCTGAGGAATCTCATGATCCATGGTGCATAGATTTTGTGATCATAGGGGCACATTGCATTGTCAGCCAAAGTCCTCAAGAAGAAATCATGGATATTCATGGGGATACCGTGAATGATGTTGAAGAGGATGTTCTTCATGAGGCCGACTACATCTTCGTCATCATCATGGCCTTTGATTGGCGCTAGCACACTGCAGAGAATGCGGTAGACAGACCGTGGTGTGTACTTTAGCTCATGGACGAGGAATGTGGTTCTTGAGGGTTTTTCTGCAGCCAAAGGCTTCATGTGGACTTCCATCATTCCATTTGGCAGCTCACGCTCACCATAAAGCTTCACTGCCCCTTCTGAAGGAATTTGTACGGGCAGTTCTCTGAGGAGTTCAGATGCTGGAGCCTTGTAGTGAGTATTTTGGGTCATCTAGTCGAACACCCAAGTGTTGATGTCATCAGCATTGCCCGAGATGTGCAAAGTTGAATAGAACTGAAGAATTAGCTCACTATTCCAATCTGATATGTCGGAGCACATAGGGAGCAAACCTGCATCATGTAGTACACTGAGGACTGGTTCCATGCAGGGAATTTCTTTAAGGTCAGCATGAGGAATGTGCCTGTGCTGGAATATCTTGTTGCGGCCACAGAGCACAGAAGCATAGTAGTTCATCTGCGTCCTTGTCCAAAACTTCAGATGCCTCATTTGAGGCTTGTCATAAGGATTCTCTCCGATGAAATACATACGTTCCTCAAAGAAATTCTCTTTCTGAAACTTTGGCCTCTTCGAGAATGGCAGGCACTGAACTGGATTGAGATTGTGCTGAGGAATGGGAGGGGAAACAACCATGGTAGATTCTGGGTTGAGGACAATGAATTCATTGTCAGGGTCGGGAACATTTTCTTCAGCAGTTTCCTTAGGATGAGGAATTTCTTGTTCTAGCTGAGCATCAGGCTGAGGAATTTCTTCATCCTTCTCAGCTTGAGGAGTTTGATCAGCTTGTTCAGTGGGAGGAGCCTGCTCAGACTGGACATTTTCTTCAGCATGATTTTCATCAGCTGACTTTGTGGCAGAAGCAGATTCATCAGCTGCTGCAGCTGAGGCTTCAGTAGTCTCTTTCTGAGGAATATGAGGTTGAGGACTGTCATCAATCTGTATTTCCTCATCAGTATGCTCCTCAGAGGCAGCATCCTTCATTTCCTCATCTGCCCTCGTAGTGTGGTCACCAACGACGACCATTTCAAATGAGGGTGCAACATTAAGAGGCACCGGGTCCAGTGGGGCAGATTCTTCAATTTCCTTGAGGCATTTTGCCGCAATCTTTTCTTCTGCTGAGGAAGCTTTTCTCTTCTTCGCTTCCTTCTCAGCAGCCCTTGTCTTTTTCGCGTCTGATGCAGAAGGGATTAACTTCTTCACCTTTGAAGTTTTTGGGGAAGGTGTATTCTTAACAGATTCTTCAGCTGGCAGTGAGGAACCAGCTGGAACATAGTCATCAGCCTGCTTTGGTGAAGCAGCTGGATTGGTAGCAGTTTCATCAGGAGCGGTCTCAGTGATGATTTCTTCAATGGCCGGCTCATCAGCACGGCGCTCTTGGTATTGTTCCTCAGCTTGAGGAATTTCCTCCTCAACAGGAGATGCATCTTTTGGCTGTTCAACCAGGGGCTGAGGAGTTGGTGCTGGTGGGGGGTGACGTCTGTTGTAGTCATCAACAGCACTAGTGGCTAGCTTGATGAAATTGCTTTTGATGCTTGTTCGATCTGATAGTTTCTCACACTTGTCAGTCAAGACTTGCAGTTCTGCCTGGGTGGACACCAATGCTTCAGGCGTCAGTTTGAGAACATTTTGCCTGAGGAATTTCTCCTTTCTGGCCTTTGCAATCTTTGCCTGTTTGGCCTTCTGTTCCTTCCACTTGGCTTTGTTTATGAAAGTAGCCACCATGTGGCTGACACCAGGAGGAAGTTTCAAATCATCAATGGGTGTGTTTGGGTCTTCATACCACACATTGATGAAATCGAGGAGGACCTTGGGGTCCATCGCCAGAGGAATAGCACTACCTGATGCTTGTGCTACCCTTTCTTGTTTGTTCCTGATGATGGCTTCCAGAGTTTCATCATCATATTCTTCACTTCCCTCTGATGCAGATGGGACTGTGATGATTTTGCTTGGGCTGGGTAGAGGTGCAGGTTTAGTAGTAGCCAAAGTCTTCACATGGGGAGTTGAAGACTTTGTCTCCGAGCTAGTTGCAGCTGGGAGTGAGGAGCTGGAGCTGGCAGTCGTAGTCTTCACGACTTTCTTCTGTACTGGCTTTGGAGGTGGAGCTGAGGACTTTGGTGTGGATGCGATTGGTGCTGAGGGTTTTGGCGCTGATGGTTTTGGTGTGGACGGTTTTGGAACCGAGGGTTTTGGAGCTGAGGGTTTGGTGACTGAAGCCTGTGCAAACTTTTCTTGGGGTTTTGAAGCTTTTGCCTTTGCTGGCACAGACTTTGGTTGAGGAATCTCGCAGCCTGTGGTTTCTGCTGCTCAGGAATGAGCAGCACCGGAGGCAGTAGCTGAAGATTCATGAAATTTCTTCACTGCTGTTTCTGCTTGTTTCTTGAGCTTGGCCAGATGCCTTTCTTTTTCCTCTGGGTAGTCATCAAGTGTCATGAGACTTGAGGGATGAGCAACTTGATGATCCTCAAGTGGGGCCCTTTTGCCAGGAGGCTTCAAGGCGAATTTCTTCGCATACTTTGGAGTCACAAACCTGTACTCCTTCCACTCCTTTGCCCATCTGCATTCAATTTTCTGCAGCCTAATCTTTCTTTTAGGCATAGTCTCAGGTTCATCATCAGGCGTGCAGTAGTCCAGGTATATGTCATCGGGAATGTCCACAGCTGTGTTCTGCTCCAGTTTCTTTCCTCCCCTCTGTTTCCTTTCTTCCTCCATTTTCTTCAGACGAGGAACTATCTGAGGATTTTGAACTCTTGAGGATTCTGATGAGCCTTGAAGAGTTTCTTCCAGAAACGCTGCAAATGAGTTAATGTGATGAGAACCGAGAGATTCATCAGCTGACATGTGTGTACCTGTGAACAGAGTATAGTTGCGAGGAATTTGGAGAGGTCATATGCGTTCTCAGATTTGAAGAAAAAGGAAAAGTTTGACAGTTTGAGGAATATAACCAGTGGTTGAGGAATTTGCTTAAGCATTCTGTTCTTGGGTTCTAGAGTTGTACAGATCCGAAAATTCGCACAATTGAGGAATCTCGTGAAAATCTTAGATGCTTAGCTAGTTCATCAATGATTGTGGTGATGGATAGTGTTTGAGGAATCATGTGCGCATCGTATCTTGAAGAAAAACAGATTTCACAAGGGAGAGGTAAAATTTTAGATCTAATCTGTTGTAAAAATGGGATATAATTACCCTGGAAGGTGCGAACGAAGAACACAAAAAGGTGGTGTTGGAGAGGTTCTTCGGTCAAGTGTCCAATGCACCCTAACTTGGCAGCAGAGGACGCCTACGGCGGCGGCGAAAGTAGATGTTCCGACTCCGGCGTGATCCTGGCGGTGAGAAGGTTGAGGCAGTGAAGCTCTTCCTTGCCGGTGACAAGACTACCAGCGGTGGCGCTAGGGTTCGGTGTGCTGTGGCAGGAGAGCGATGAGGCGAAGAAGATGATACCGAGGGGGTTAAGGACATATTTATAGCCCGAAAGTTACTGTTTGGCACGAAAGTTTCGGACCGAATAGCCCTTGCCTCTACGTCTCCGCAGGACACGTGTAGCTCCCGTACGATGCGGTGGAGATAGTGGAGATCGTGGCTATCCAATCGTGGGAAGTGGGGGTTCAGTTACTGTTCCTTTGAAGAAAACAAATTTTCGAAGATTTGAGGATTTTCGTTACAAAATCATCAGCTGGCAAGGATGCAGTGAGGATTTTGAACAAAGTTTCAAGTAGAACGCATATGAAGAATTGAATAGACTGGATAAGTATAGCATAGAGGGAAAATAGGGTCCGAGCACATTCACTTAGCAGAAACATCAACTTGAAGAAATAGCAATAAGTGAATGTTGTTGAGGACTAGAAATCACAGTCTACCTAGGCAAATGAAAGTCATCAAGTGTTTTTGAAGATTTTGCAATAGATCATCACAATGAAGAACAACTGTTTTGAATAAAAATGCATTGTGAAGAATTTGATCATTTGAAGAAAATCAACTTGAGAAATTTCACATTGTGCGGTGGCGTTGCCCACCATATAAGAATGTTGATTACAGACGCCGCGTACAATTGTTGTAGGGCTCTGAGAATCAATTTCTTCGTTAATTTCTTCACATTCAGAGTGACTTTCTTCATTGGTTGAAGAAAATCGTTTCATCATGTGTTGCACATCTAAGTCATCAACTTTGCATAAGTGTTAGGATGTGTGCATGTTTTTACAAAACATTTGAAGACTCTAAGATAGTTAGCTCACACCACAACTTGCAAAAACTTTTCTCATCCAAGGGCTTGGTGAAGATATCAGCCAGTTGATCATCAGTCTTCACATGGTCGATGAGGATATTGCCCTTGAGGACATGATCCCTAAGAAAATGATGACGAATCTGGATGTGCTTGGTCTTTGAGTGCTGTACTGGGTTATAGGCAATCTTGATAGCACTCTCATTGTCACAGTAGAGAGGCACATTCTTCATGTTGATGTCGTAGTCCTTGAGGGTTTGCTTCATCCATAGTAATTGAGCACAGCAAGAACCAGCAGCAATGTACTCAGCTTCGGCAGTGGAGAGTGATACGCAGTTCTGCTTCTTTGAGGACCAGCAAACCAGTGATCTTCCGAGGAAATGGCATGTGCCAGAAGTTGATTTGCGATCCACACGGTCACCAGCATAGTCAGAATCAGAATACCCTACCAGTTGAAGATTGGAGCCCTTGGGATACCATAATCCTAGTGTTGGTGTGTGAGCTAAGTATCGAAGAATATGTTTCACAGCCTTATGGTGTGATTCCTTCGGTTTTGCTTGAAAACGTGCACACATGCAAACACTAAGCATTATGTCTGGCCTAGATGCACATAGATACAATAAAGAGCCAATCATAGAACGGTATACCTGCTGATCGAAATCTTTACCATTTTCATCAGTGCCGAGGTGACCGTTGGTAGGCATTGGAGTCTTGGCACCTTTGCATTCATGCATGTCGAATTTCCTCAGAACATCCTTGAGGTATTTCTCCTGTGATATGAAGATTCCATTGTTTTGTTGACGAATTTGAAGACCTAAGAAGAATTTCAGCTCCCCCATCATAGACATCTGATATTCTTCACTCATCATATAGGCAAATTCATCACTGTATCTTTTGTCAGTACAGCCAAATATGATATCATCAACATAAATTTGACATACAAACAGTTCATTATCATAAGATTTTGTGAAAAGAGTTGGATCGAGTGAACCAGGTTTGAAGCCTTTCTTCATGAGGAATTCCTTCAATCTATCATACCATGCCCGAGGGGCTTGCTTGAGGCCATACAGAGCCTTTTTGAGTCTGAAGACTTTGTCTGGATTCTTTGGATCCTCAAAACCTGGGGGCTGAGCAACATATACTTCTTCCTCAAGCTTACCATTGAGGAATGCACTTTTCACATCCATTTGATATAAGATGATGTTATGATGATTAGCATAGGCAAGTAGAATTCGAATAGCTTCAAGTCTAGCAACAGGTGCAAAAGTTTCATCGAAATCTATTCCTTCAACCTGGGTGTAGCCTTGGGCTACTAGTCGTGCCTTGTTCCTCACCACTTGACCGTCCTCATCTTGCTTGTTTCAGAAAATCCACTTGGTGACGATGATGTTATGCTTGCGAGGGTCTAGTCGTTTGACGAGCTCCCATACGTCATTTAGCTTGAATTGAAGAAGTTCGTCTTGCATTGCTTGGATCCACTCCGGTTCCAGAAAAACCTCAGCTACTTTTGAGGGTTCTATGATAGATACAAAAGAGAAATGCCCACAAAAGTTAACTAAGAGTGAAGCTTTTGAGCGAGTGAGAGGACCTGGCGCGTTGATGTCGTTGAGGATTTTGTCAAGTTCTACTTCATTTGCAATCCTCGGATGAGCTGGTTGAGGATTTTGTCTGGGCTGAGGAAGTGGTGTTGTTGCAGTTTCCTCAGGAGCATCTTCTTGGTTTCTGTTAGCGATAGGGATTATTTCTTCTTCAATTTCCTCAGTTGGAACAATGTCTTTAGTAGGCTTAAGCTTTATCGCTTCCTCAGGGGACAGTTTATCTGGATCAGAAGGCAATTGCTCTCTTTGCGAGCCATTAGTTTCATCGAACCGCACATCTACAGTCTCAACAACTTTGTTGTGATAGTTGTTGAAGACTTTGTAGGTGTGCGAGTCCTTTCCATAACCGAGCATAAAACCTTCATGTGCCTTAGGTGCAAATTTTGAGCTATGGTGAGGATCTCTAATCCAGCATTTTGCACCGAAGACTTTAAAATAACTTACATTGGGTTTCTTCTTAGTGAGGAGTTCATATGAGGTTTTCTTGAGGAATTTGTGAAGATATACCCTGTTGATGATATGGCATGCAGTGTTGATTGCTTCAGGCCAGAAGCGACGAGGAGTCTTATATTCTTCAAGCATAGTTCTTGCCATTTCAACCAGAGTCCTGTTCTTTTTTTCGACAACACCATTCTGCTGAGGAGTATAAGGAGCAGACAATTCGTGAGTAATACCAAGTTCATCAAGATAATCATCAAGACCAGTGTTTTTGAACTCGGTTCCATTATCACTCCTAATATGTTTGATCTTGATGCCGAAGTTCGTCGAGGCCCTTGAAGAAAATCGTTTGAAGATTTCCTGCACTTCAGTTTTATACACTATGACATGCACCCAAGTGTATCTGGAATAATCATCAACTATGACAAAGCCATATAGAGATGCTGCATTGGTTAGTGTTGCATAGTGAGTAGGTCCAAACAAATCCATATGAAGCAATTCAAATGGACGGGTAGTGGTCATGATGGTTTTGGAGGGATGCTTAGATCTGGTCATTTTCCCAGATTCACAAGCACCGCAGAGATGATCCTTGAGGAATTTGACAGATTCGATGCCAATGACATGCTTCTTCCTTGCAAGTGTGTGCAAATTCCTCATGCCTGCATGACCTAGTCTTCTGTGCCACAGCCATCCTTCTGAGGTTTTTGCTAGTAAGCAAGTGGCTGGTTGAGGACCTGTAGAGAAGTCAACAATGTACAAATCCCCTCTTCTTACACCTTCGAAGACTTTGGATCTGTCAGATTCCATGATGACTACACATCTATATCTACCAAAGATAACAATCATATCAAGATCACAAAGCATCGAGACTGACATGAGGTTAAAACCAAGGGATTCAACAAGCATCACTTTGTCCATATGCCTATCCTTGGAAATAGCTACTTTGCCAAGTCCCAACACCTTGCTTTTACCTTTATCAGCATATGTGATTTGCTTCAGAGGTGAAGGAGTTAGTGGCATATTCATCAGTAGGCTTTTATCACCAGTCATGTGATGTGTGCAGCCACTATCGAGAACCCACTCAGTATTTTTGGGTTTGTCATCCTGCAGATGAATTAGTACAGCTTACCATCTCATATGCTCCAAGTTTGAAGAATATGATACTAATTTCATCAGTTTAGTAATTTCATCATAACAGAAATGTAAGGATGTGTGAAATATTTCTATTTCATCAATCATTAGCTTGCATCCTATCAAGCATTTCCTCAGGTCTCCAGCAAATTCTTCAGATGATGATTTTCATCTGGAGACCTGGCCTGCAGAAGTGATTAGTTTGATTTCTTCACCACCCACATCTGAAGGGGTGGCAAAGCGTTCAACATCCTGCGAGCACCATATGAGAAAGGTTGCATTGAAGCTAATGCACTTCTCTTAACAGTAGGGGGGTTAAAGTACTCATATGAGTATGCAGAGAACTGGTTTGAGGATTTATGGACATAATGATTTGAGGAGTAGCGCTCATAATCATATTCCTTGTAGTTTCCCTGCATGTTAGACGCCGAAGCATGGGTACGAGCATAGTTTTGACCAGTTGAGGATTTTGATCCTCTTGAAGACTTTGGTCCTCCTGAGGATTTTGATCTGGGGTTCAGATTCTTCAGAGGTGATGTCATGAGGACATTCACTTGAAGATTTTCAAGACAGCTTTTGGGAACCCAGATTTTCCTCAGAGGAGGGCCATTCCTGCAGTTAGTTCCAACATATCGAGCAAATACTTCACCAGATTGATTTTTGAACAGTTTATAGTTGGAATCGAATGACTCATCCGAGGAATAGGAGAATTCACACGAGAAGCCAGTTATATTAGATGGATCAAAAGGAGGCCCAATAGCAGCAACCCATGAGGTTTTGGGATACTGCTCAGGTTTCCAATAAGATCCATCAGCATTCAATTTCCTCTCAAAGGCAATTCCTTCTTTCCTCGGGTTCCTGTTCAAGATCTGCTTTTTGAGCACATCACAAAGGATTTGATGTCCTTTGAGGCTTTTGTACATGCCTGTCACGTACAATTCCTTCAACCGTGCATTTTTATCAGTGACATTTGTGTTTTCCTCAAGTGAGGAAATTGACACAACAGGTGCAGTTGAAGAATCTGTAGCAGTGGTAGCATTTGAAGATTCTGGTGAAGAATTAGCAGTTTCACGATCAATGCATTTAAGACATGGAGGAATAAATTCAACTTGACTAGCGCTGATCTGTTGAGCTAGTAATGAATCATTTTCCATACGAAGATCATCATAAGACATCCTCAGCTTCTCAAGATCAAGCTTCCTTTGAAGAAATTCGTAGGAAAGCTTCTCATGATCAGTGAGGAGTGTATCATAACGATCCTGAAGAATATCAAATCTAGACTGAAGATTTTTCATGTCATCAGCGAGGATTTGATTAAGATTCATTTCTTCATTCAACAGATCATCACTTTTGTCTAGCAGTTTTTGAAGCTTTTCCAGAGCAGTTTGTTGTTTAGTGGCAATGATGGCAAGTTTACTGTAACTGGGTTTTTTGTAATCATCACGTTCACAGTCACTTGAATCAGAGGAGGAGGCATTATGTGATACCTTTGAACCTTTTGCCATGAAGCAATAGGTTGGAGCGAAGTCATCAGCATAGTCATCAGTATGGATGGTGCACTCATTTTCTTCAAGATTGAAGATTGACTTGCTGACGAAATTGGTTGCTAGTGCAAGACTAGCCTGTCCGGATTCTGAATCTTCTCCAGAGCCTTCTTCATCATCACATTCTTCTGATTCTGCCTCGGAATTCATTTCCTTGCCAATAAGTGCCCGAGCCTTTCTGAAGCTAGTCTTCTTGTGTGAAGAGGACTTTGATGATGAGGATTTTGAAGATTTCTTCTTTTTCTCCGAGTCATCAGAACTGTCATCCTTGTATTTCTTTTTCTTTGATTCCTTTCCCCAGCGAGGACAGTCAGCAATGTAATGGCCTGATTTCTTGCACTTGTGACAGGTCCGTTTCTTGTAGTCCTCAGATGCAGATTCTGATGTCCTCATGTCTCTTCTTGATGATTTACGGAACTGTCCTCGTCGTGTAAATCTCTGGAATTTCCTCACAAGCATTGCAAGCTCCTGTCCAAATTCTTCAGGGTCACAACTGCTGTCATCCGTTTCTTCTTCAGATGAGGAAATTGCTCTAGCCTTCAGTGCTCGTGGTCTGGAATAGCTTGGTCCATATAGATCTCTCTTTTCTTCTTGCTGGAATTCATGAGTATTTAGCCTTTCAAGAATATCAGCTGGATCTAGCATCTTGTAGTCTGGTCTTTCTTGAATCATCAGAACTAGAGTGTCAAATGTGGAATCCAAGGATCTCAGCAGTTTCTTCACAACTTTGTGATCAGTGATGTCTCGAGCTCCCAGTGCTTGCAGTTCATTGGATATATCAGTGAGGCGATCAAAGGTGTCTTGGCAGCATTCATTGTCATGTCTCTTGAAGCGATTGAAGAGATTGCGAAGAATATCAACACGAGAGTCACGCTGGGTTGATACTCCTTCATTTACCTTGCACAATCTCTCCCAGATCAGTGTTGCAGATCCCAAACCACTTACTCTTCCAAACTGACCTGGGCTCAAATAGCCACAGATGATGTTCTTCGCTTGAGAATCGAGTTGCTTAAATCTCTTCACATCAGCTGCAGTGACACTGGCAGAAACGAGGGGAACGCCATTTTCCACAATATACGAGAGATCATTGTCAATTGCTTGCAGATGCAGTTGCATTTTGTTCTTCCAGAAAGGAAAGTTCTTCCCTTCGTAGGTGGGACATGGTGCAGTCACCTTGAACATGCCTGCAGTCTACATAACTAAAACTCCAGGTGGTTAAACCAAAATCACACAGAACAAGGGAGTACCTTGCTCTGATACCAATTGAAAGTGCGTTATATCGACTAGAGGGGGGGTGAATAGGAGATTTTTAGAATTTCATCACTGAGGAAATTCCTCACTAATGACTAACTTACAGCGGAAACAGTTAAGGATCAGTTGTGCAATTGTTCACAACAGCAGTATTACAGACTGAAGATTATGCAAACAGATTGCACAACAAGTAGGCACGCAGAATACAGATGATGATTTACTCAAGTGAAGAATTTGGGGTTGAGGAAATTCAGAGAGAGTCTTCAGCAAATTCTTCAAACAGTCACTGTGAAAGTCATCAACACATAATACAAAGAATGTAAAGAGTTGAGGAATTAGAACCCGATTCTTGGTGAAGACTGTAGTTGATGACCCAGTTCCAACTGTTGTGACAGTTGTACATCTGGTTTGGAGCGGCTTGGTATTTAAACCAAAGGACACCCAGTCCCGGGACACACAGTCCCTACCGTATTCTCCTTGAGCTAAGGACACACAGTCCTCGCCCAACACTCGTGGTAAGTCTTCAGGGCAGACTTTCAAACCCTCACAAACTCGGTCACCCGGCGATCCACAATTGACTGCTGGATTGCTCTAGACCATGACGCCTAACCGTCTGGAGGATGCACAGTCTTCAAAGGTAAAAGGCTTCAGTCCCACACAGGAACAACTTCTTCAGTGATGCTCAATCACTAGATTTGGTTTGTGGTTTCGGTGGGTGGTGTATTTCCTCACTCACGATTTACTCTCGAAAGCTCTGAGGAATTGGGTTGCTCTTATGACAAGTGTCAGTTTCTAACAGAGCAGCCAACCAGCTAGTGGTTGTGGGGGCGGCTATTTATAGCCTGGGAGCATCCCGACTTCATTTGACATTAATGCCCTTAAATAATATGACCGTTGGAGTGGATAAGATCAGTGACTTGGCGTGGCTTATCGAAACGGTCGGGACTCTCAACTGTGAGAGTCCTCATGTCACTCATATTCCTCACTTGAGGCTTTTTGGTAGGATTTGGTTTGGGTTGAGCATCATGAGGAAATCCATTCCATGGTGTTACTTTGACCCCCTTTAACAGTACGGTGTTCCTATTCATCAAATGCGAAGAAAGTAAAACAGAAAACGAAAATCTTCACGCTTCAATTTCTTCAGAACGATATTCTTCAGGAACCACCGATCTTGTCAATATCAATATCTTCATGAGGAATATCCATTTCATCGTAAATTCTTCGCGATTCATTTCTTCAGCTTCAGACCAATTTCATCAACTGAAGACATACATTTTTAGGGGTCGATATTCTTCAAATATCTCAAACTCCTCAATGACTTATAGATCCTGTGTACACTTAAAAACACATTAGATACTTAACCTATAAGTCTTCAATCCACCAAAATCACTAAGGGGCACTAGATGCACTTACAAAAAGCAAGGTAGCAAGTGTAAAATAGTGAGCAAAACGTCGTATAAATGCTTGATAATAAGACTTAGGGTTCATACTTTCACTAGTGCAATCTCTCAACAATGCTAACATAATAGAATTATATGATCATCCCTCAACGTGCAACAAAGAATCACTACAAAGTTCCTATCTAGCACAGAACAATACGATGAAATTGGTGTAGGTAGTAGAACCACCTCAAAGTTATTCTTTCTAATAAATCTTTTGAGCTATTCCTATAAGTGTCACAAACAGCCCCAGAGTTTGTACTAGAATAATACCCATGATACATATCAATCAACCCTAATGTCACCTAGATACTCCAATGTCACCTCAAGTATCCGTGGTTAAATAATGCGACATGCATCAAACAGTTTCAGATCTATCATATTCAATCCAACACAAATAACTTCAAGGATCACCTGAACATTTCTACCTGAGAACATAGTATGAAAACGTGCAATCAACCCCTATGCATAGATCCCCAAGGTCACTGGAATCCACAATTTGATGCCATAACATATATCAAGTGAATCACTCGAATACCCTAATGTCACTACGAGTATCTGCATGTAAGACATACATCAAGTGTTATCAAATCCAAATATTCAATCCAACATAACGATATCTTAAAGGGAAAGATTCAATTCATCACAACAAGGTAGCAAGGGAATAATATCATATGATCCAACAAGATTAACAAGGCCCATGATAAATCAAGATCATGCCATCTCAAGAACATGAGAGAGAGAGAGAGAGATTGAATACATAGCTACTCGTACATACCCTCAGCCTCGAAGGTGAACTACTCCCTCCTCGTGATGGCCTCCGCCGGGATGATGAAGATGGCCACCACAGATGATTTCCCTTCTCCGGTAGGGTACTAGAAAGGCTCTAGATGGGTTTTTCGTCGATATAGAGAGTTGAAGTGGCAGAGCGGAAGTTCTCTATTTATTTCTGGGGTTTCTGGTACATAGGATTTTTCAATATTTGAATCACGCCAAACGGAGAAACGTGGGCCCCACAAGCCATCAGGGCACAGCCTAGGGCGCCCTATTGTCTTGTGGTCCACACGTGGCTCCTCTCAAGTGGTTCTTCGCTCCAATATTTATTATTTTCTCCATAAAAAATTGTATAAAAGTGTCAGGTGACCCCGAGAACTTCCATTTTCTGCACAAAAACAACACCATGGTAATTTTGGTGAAAATAGCGTCATTCTGGGTTAGTTATAAATAAATCATATAAAGTGCATCAAAACCATATAAAAGTATTGTAAACATAGGCAAACATGGCATCAACACTTCATAAATTATCGATACCTTGGAGACGTATCAGCATCCCCAAGCTTAATTCCTACTCGTCCTCGAGTAGGTAAATGATAAAAGAAATAATTTATGAAGTGTGAATGCTAGCATAGTATATAAGTTTGATCAATGATAATTCCAATCACTTTTTCTAGCATCATAACCAGCAACTTTTCATAAAAAATCATCATGGTTGAGTAGCAATCAATACAGATGTCATGGTTCAAACAATGCATTCTCTTGAACAGATAACATCCATCGAGCATAGAGAAAGATAGGGGCTTAATCTTTCGCAACCCAACAAATTTATCGTAAAGATAATGGTCAACAATAATGAATCGTGATAAAATATATTTGACTGGATATATATGTTTGGATCTTTCCCCACCACATGGTGCTTGCCAATTAATAGATTGAGGTTAGGATAAGAAGTTGACTCAACATGGAAAGTAAGTAACATGAAAGTAAATAGATTGTTCCTTTGGAGAGGGAAGCAGGAATTTGCAGAGGTGCCAGAGCTCATTGTTTTAAAATAGAGATGAATATGTAATTTTGGGTGTTGTGCCTTTCCTGTCAGCGTTATGACAAGAGTTTTCAACATCTTCCTTGCTAATCACATTATTGGCGGTTCCCAAATATAATTTAAATTTCACTCCCTCTCAACCATTCAAACACACTCCATGGCTAGCCGTGTCCATGGGTGACCTTTTGCTAGCAATGAACTTTCTAGGGGGAGTTCTTGTTTATTTATTTTCGTATTATGCAGGATAGGGAATCCTTTTTACCTACATTTATCATGAAATTACAAGTGAAGAAACACTCATCATGAGAATAACTCGCTTAGCATGGAAGATATTAACCCCGATTGCTGCATGAGCGACACGGGCACACAAAACGGATGTTTATTTGAAGGTTTTAGAGGTGACACGTGAAAATTTACTTTGAATGGCAATGAAATACCATTTATAGGTAGGTATGGTGGACTCTCATGGAATAAACTTGGCTCACTGATTTGGATGCACAAGTAGTATTTCTACTTAGTACGAAGTTTTGGCTAGCAAAAGGTTCTAAACAAGCGCCACATGTTGGAGGAGCCGTAACAATATAACTTGTATGCAAATATACCCAAACATAACAATTATGTTGTCTTCCTTGTCCAACTTAAACTATTTGTTGATGGGTATTCACAATCATAAAAGATGTCCAAGATAATATATTTGCATGTGGAAGTTCTCTTTCTTATACTTATCATTCATTAATTGGTTGTATGACCAACATTGTGATTGTCAAACTTCAATAGATTTTACTTTCTAAACCAAGTGTGAAAATACTACAACGCATAATGCACATTGATAATTTCATATTTGTGATATTTCATTCATTCATAATTTACTCTTAGGATATAAGTGAAGCACAAGAGCAAACAATCAAACCACTGTCAAAAGATATAAGTGAAGATCAATAGGTAGTCAAACAATTAAGTAGCTATGTGAGGACTCTCTCTCTCAATAAAGATTTTCATATCTGATTATTTTATTCAAACATAAAACTAAATAAAAATGCACTCCAAGCATAGCAGATATCACGTGGACAATTAAGAACTTAGGATCAACATAGGATAACAGATAGTTGTTGACGAAGAGAGGTGGGATGTGTAGCATCCCCAAGCTTAGATGCTTAAGACTTCTTGTAATATTTACTTGGGTGCCTTGGGCATCCCCAAGCTTGAGATTTTATATCTCTTTGAATGCTCACATATCCTGGTATCACCTAAGTCTCAAAAACTTCATCCACACAAAACATGAAAATAACTCGTGAGATAGGTTAGTACACATAAAAGTAAATCAACACTTCATGTACTGCAAAGACAAGTTGCATAAAAAATTTAAAACATAACATATTGTATACTATCATTTCCACAATTTATATCTACCAATATAAGCCATTAAAACTCTAGGTTAAGTACATAACGAAACTATGACAGCAATCTATCCAAACAAAGCAGTCTATAGCAATTTATTAAAACACTATACTTGTGTAACTCCAATAATTATGAAACTTTAGGACATCATAAGGAATTTGCATGAAAGAATGATACATCCATTTTGCATAGTGTTTTGTTACTCTTATTTATACTGCTTTTATGCATTACACCACTTTGTGAAGTAATTGTAATGGTTTTTCTCTCATAATATGCAAGGTTTACATCAAGAGGGAGAATGTCGACACATGGAATTCTGGACCTGAAAAAGCTACATCAAAGATACCTATTCTACACATCTCCAAATAGTCTCAAACTTTACACAGATTTATTTTGGGATAAATGGAAAATACCGGAGGAAAGAAGTGCCATAGGGGGGCTACCAGGCGCCCACTAGGCACCAGGGCGCGCCAGCCCCCCTCGCGCGGCCTCATGGTTAGTGGGCCCCCTGGCCCACCTCTAGCGACCATCTTTTAGTATCAATTCTCTTTTTGACCTGAAAAAATAAGAAGAGGACTTTCGAGATGAAGCGCCGCCATCTCGAGGCGGAACCTGGGAAGGAGCACTTTTGCCCTCTGGTGGAGCGATTCCGTCAAAGGAACTTCCCTCCCGAAGGGGGAAATCGAAACCATTGTCATCACCAACAACCCTCTTATCTTGGGGGCAATCTTCATGAACACCTTCCTCAGAACCATCTCCCACTACACCATGACACCACAAAAGTGACATGCATCTATCGGCATAGTTGTACATTAGCGACACATTATTGTTGGGGAACGTCGCATGGGAAACAAAAAATTTCCTACGTGTAAGAAGACCTATCATGGTGATGTTCATCTACGAGAGGGGATTTCCGATCTACTACTGCAAGCTGTCCTCTGCAATGACACTAGAAAAATGTTGTTGACGTGTTCTTGACTTGATGCCTCCACGGCAACGGAGCCAGAAAAGAACTGCTCCCAGTTGCTCAACAATTAGCAATTGTCTTGCAATGGCCCACCAGCGCGTGGGATCGCGGAAGTTTCCGAGGGTAGAGTATTCAACCCAAATTTGTTGGTTCGCTCGACGGGAAGTGAAAGGATATTCTCAAGTATTAGCAGCTGAATGTGTCAGATTCAACCACACCTGAAAGATTAGTATCTGCAAGCAAAGTATCAGCAGCAAAGTAGTATGATAACAACGGTGCCAGAAACGATCTGTTGACGGCAGACTATTCCTAACGGTTGTATCAATGGCGCCAGAAGTTGCACGTGGACGGGAAATATTCTTTCCCGGCAATGGTGCGAGAAAAAGTATTGTAGCAAGTAGAAGCAGTGTAACGAGTAACAGCAGTGGCAAGGAACAGCAGTAGTGACAGCAGTAGCAAGTAGCAATAGTAGCGAGTAACAGCAGTAGCAAGTAACAGTAGCAGCAACAGTAGTAGTAGCAGCAGCAGAGCAAAACAAGTAACAGTAGCAGCAAGTAACAGCAGCAGCAACAGTAGTAACAGCAGTAGTAACAACAGTAGAGCAAAACAAGTAACAGCAGCAGTGGGACAAACTCGTAGGCAATGGGTCGGTGATTTGTCGGATGATATTCATCATGCAA
Source organism: Hordeum vulgare subsp. vulgare (assembly GCF_904849725.1). Classification (NCBI taxonomy): domain Eukaryota; kingdom Viridiplantae; phylum Streptophyta; class Magnoliopsida; order Poales; family Poaceae; genus Hordeum; species Hordeum vulgare. The sequence goes on from NC_058522.1 coordinate 388,876,105, forward strand.
CAGTTATAACATGGAGAGATATGTGGCTAGCTCCCGTTCGTCAATGTGATGTAGGCATGCATTCCGTGTGTCGTCATACGTGCTTAGGGAAAAGAACTTGCGTGACATTTATTGTCCATCCCTCCCATGGCAGCGGGGTCCAAATGCATACTACGGGATATTAAGGTTCTCCTTTTCATAAAGAACCGGACCAACGCATTAGCACTTGGTGAACACATGAACTCCTCAAACTATGGTCATCACTGGGAATGGTTTCGGTTATTGTCACTCCGGGGTTGCCGGGTCATAACACATAGTAGGTAACTACAACTTGCAAGATCGGATCTAAAACACACATATATTGGTGACAACATAATAATTTCAGATCTGAAATCATGGCACTCGGGCCCTAGTGACAAGCATTAAGCATGGCAAAGTAGTAGCAACATCAATCTCAGAACATAGTGGATACTAGGGATCAATCCCCGTCAAAACTAACTCAATTACATGATAGATCTCATCCTACTCATCACCGCCCAGCGAGCCTACGAATAGATTACTCACGAACGATGAAGAGCTTCATGGAATTGGAGAGGGAAGAAGGTTGATGA